>NC_090921.1:1040147062-1041397062 GCF_040938575.1 Ambystoma mexicanum
CTGCTTCCCCTTCGTTTCTCTTCTTCTAATGTCTCTTTTTCTCTTTTTGCCTCATGCTTTCTTCGTTCTCCCCTTTGTTTACGTTCCTTGTCCTTTTCTTATTTGTATAGTCTCTCTTCTTCCTTCTCTTTCTTATCTCGCTCTCCCTTTCCTCTCTTTCTCGAACTTCATCAATATCTTTATCATCTAGTTTATGCAATATCTGTCCTCCCATCCATTCGTTCTGTACTATGTCACACCTTTAGCTGTATCTTTTAGTCTTTTTTGTTTCTCTGCCTCTTCCTCTATTTGTTTATTCTGTCTATCCTTTTTCTCATCACACTGCTTCATTTCATCACATGTCTGTATATATTTGCATTCTCTGCTTTGGCTCTCTTCCTCAGTCTCTTCACTGGTATAGGCGGAGGGTTCGTATTGTGGATTAACATACCGCGCTGCTGCTTTCGATTCCTTTATAGGGTAAAATCCCTTCTCTTTATCCTCTACGTCTTGTTTCTCGGGAGGGAAAAGAGGGACTGAAGGTGTTACATCTTCCCCTTTATGCTGATTAAGCATCCACTCCCTATAGACTGCGTCATCTTTCTCGTTCTGGTACATTTTCCAAAGGTCTAGTACTGTCAATCTTTTCTCTAGCTTCTTTCCCTTATGTGTGGCATGTAAATATGTGCCAGATTATGTAATACCGTATTGCACATTGAACCTCGTGAAGGCCAGGGCATAAAAGTCTTTTTGGTCGTGCTCTTAATCCATTCGGATTGCTACTGCCTAATTATGGCTGTATATCTTGATAATGTTCTGCATAAATGTGTGAGAGGTGTTTCTTCTAATTCAGACTGGCAATACTTACCCAATTTTTTCCCTCTTCCTTCCAAGTTTATTAAATATATCGTTTTATTATATTTGAGCAGGCACCATCAATCGCAGCTTGTTTTCCAGAAAATCAGAATATTTTCCCTACCTTTGTTTATTATTATTTTTTTTAATCTATTGACACTCTTCTTCTCCTCGCTCCTTCGTTTACACATTTGTTAAATATTTGTATATTGTTCTTTGTTTTTTAGTATCTTTAAGCTGTCTTCTTTATTTATATTTTGGTTTCGTCTAATTATGGCTAGTTGATTGATGTCAATCCTTTGTCCAAAAACTGTAAAGAAAAAAATATGTTATTTATTTATTTATTTGTGCTATTATTTCTTATTTTCTGTCACTCGTTTTAAGCATGTTATCCTTTATACAGACATATTATACCCCTTATATTTGTGCACTTTCAATATATATATATTCCCCATACGTATGTCTGCCTTTTTCTATCTTACTAAATGGAACTCCTCTCTTTTTGTTACTCACTCTTGTAGTTTGACATGCCCTCTTCTAATTGGCTCTGCCTTTAGGAGTCCTTAATACTCCAATATGGAGCTATAGCGTGTGCCCTTTCCGCCCCTCTCGGGCCCGTGAATTTTACTTATTCTTATCTCTCTTCTTTTTATAATCCCCAAAATCCAGTTACTCTTTATGCCTCTTACATATACAACATAACACAATCACAGTCCCTCCCCCCTCTATATTTTTACCAGTTGCAATGGTCTACTTACATCCGTCACTCGGCTTGAGTCCCTCGGCATCGACTCTCCTACAATTGACCAGTTTGCCTTTCGTCTGCGGGGCACCTGCGGGGACTGAACAGGAATTTCATCAAAGGGGGATCTGCCAACCATATGTTGATCACATGATTCTTTGCGCGCCGCTCTCTGCAGGAAACTCTGCAATCGTCTGGCTCGTGGCGGGAGCAGTCGCTCATCCAGGGATCTGGTCTGGGTTTTAGGTCAATTAGACCTGAACCCTCGGCACTGCTACCAAATGTACTCTAGCACCTAGAAGCATCTTAGTGCTAGATGGAATTACCAATAAAATGTCTCCGACCAAATAACCGGACAGACTCAAAGAAGATGGTAAAATACTGCTGTTATCTCAATGAAGGAACGCAGGGTTACTCGTCATTCATCAAATTGATACATGATTGATCACACTGTCTTTTCGTTTATACTTAGTTTATATAATGGTAGTTGCGTTATTTATGACGTCATCGTATGTCACATATTAGAAAGAAATTTCGATGGTTGAGATTGGATTAGGGGAACATGTCTACTTATAGAATACATGAGTATTAGTCTCTCATTGGCAGTCCCTTGTCTGTAGGACATGCCCTGAGCTACTTCTAAATACGTATAATACTGATTCCAGCTAAGAATATGGCAACAGAATAATACTTGCAACATTGTATGTAAAATGCATGGCAGGCTTTTCTGATTGGTTGCCAACCCAAATCCAACCTTGGACCTTCGGCTCGCTAGCAATACGTACATAGAAATGTAACCCAGGTGTTTGGAAAGGAATGCGGTTGTTTGTTTTCTTTTTGTTCGCTGCAAACTGACCGCAATTTATCTGCTCAGGCCCACATTTTAAACGCACATGTTTTTGTTGGTGTCCCCCGCCTCCAGTGTTAAGAAAGCGGGAGACACACCCGCACTCTCAAAACCCCAAAACACTGAGCCTGGTGTGCGGGGTACACCCCCGCAACCCTGCTCTCCATGTTCGGTATTTTCAAAAGTATGTGGGCAAAATTGTTACGCTCACCTGATTCCCACGGGGGCGTCGATCTGGACTGGCCCGCTGTTGCTTCCACCAGAGTAACACGTAGAGGTGAGATGACAGACTGGACAGACCCACCTAGCTTCGTTTGTTGGGCTCGTATGAATATCTTTCTGCAATGGAGAAAGGGAATTAACACTCCAGAAGTCCCCTCTTAATCTCACCTGAAGATTTGGAAAGATGAGCTCTCCATCCTGCGTCGAGCGCAGGGGCGCGTAGACGACCAGTTACTTCACTGGCGTGGAGGAATTGGTGAGTTCCAGTAGTGACTCTAAAGTCCAATTGTTCATAAGAGTTCAAAAGTCTGATCTTCACTCTGCCAGATTCCTTGCAGGTTGCAGATCTAAACCACCAGAAGAGTTCCAAGTGGCAATTGGTAAGATCCTGGTAAGTCTATTGTGGTTCTCCCCTTTGGGGCCGGGGTACAGCGATGATGCAGAATTAACTGCGCCGACCAGAAATGAGGTGAGTACCCCC
Organism: Ambystoma mexicanum; assembly: GCF_040938575.1. Classification (NCBI taxonomy): domain Eukaryota; kingdom Metazoa; phylum Chordata; class Amphibia; order Caudata; family Ambystomatidae; genus Ambystoma; species Ambystoma mexicanum. The sequence continues at coordinate 1,040,150,189 of NC_090921.1, forward strand.
CTGTGGTAAATCAGGTAAGTCTTTGGGGTTAGGTTGTATTGTCCTTGTTTTCCCCTTAGGGGCCGGGGTGTGGCGGTGATGCAGAAATGACTGCGCCGACCCGAGATGAGGTGAGTACCCCCCTGTGGTAATCAGGTAAGTCTTTGGGGGTGGTTTGTATTGTCCTTGTTTTCCCCTTAGGGGCTGGGGTGCGGCGGTGATGCAGAATTGACTGCGCCGACCCGAGATGAGGTGAGTACCCCCCTGTGGTAATCAGGTAAGTCTTTGGGGGTGGTTTGTATTGCCCTTGCTCACCTATTTGTTCTTGTCTCCCCCAGGTGTTGAAGAATGGCCTGGAGATGCTGGGTTCGCGATGGAGTAACGGAATGCATCCCCGGATGGTGAGTTCAGCGCGGCGCTGCGAGGTGCGTGGCAATGCACCTGTGAAGGCTTCTCTCTTCCAGATCGACGATGTGCTGGATCAAGGATTCAGGTAAGGGTTTTGTTCTGACCTCTTCTCCTTCTCCTTTTCTTGTTCCAGGTGTTCCAGGGCTGAAGCGGGCGTGGCTGAAGACTGGAGCTGCTGAAGACACAGTGAGCGTTACGCTGCAGCAAGCAGACTAACGCGAAGCACGTGTGGCTGTCCGGGTGTGGCTTAAATAGCCTTGGAAGAAGTCCCAGGTAAGTATTCTTCCACAGCCCCACCCTAGAGGAAAGGAGTCCCTGAGGTAAAATAGTCCCTCTAAGCCTCATTTGGCTTGTGGCTTCGTGCAGCAAGGTCTGCATCAGGTAGGTATGCAGCATGGTCTGCATCAGGTAAGTTTTCTGTAATGAGCCTGGCGCCCATGGCGCCAGGACTGACTTTATTCTTATGAGCCTGGTGCCATAGGCGCCAGGAGTGTAACCAAACAGCCCCTAACTGGGGTTTTTGGGCATGCTTCAAGTGGCATGATGCCTGCTTCCGGGGTTGCTGGGCCTGGTCTGGCTTTCCGGGGGCAGGCATCGTGACAGCACTCCCCCTCAAGGCCCCTCCTAAAGCTGTTCTCCCTCTCGGCCTTGGTTTGACTGGATATTCTTGGTGGAACCTTTTCACTAATTGAGGTGCATGCACATGGTCACTAGGCTCCCAAGATCTTTCTTGTGGACCATAACCTTTCCAATCAATGAGATAGAAGAGTTTTGATCTCACCCTTTTAGAGTCCAAAATATTTTTGACTTCGAATTCGGGTTCCCCGTCTATGAGGATAGGTTCAGGTGGGGTGGTTAGCCTAGTTCCTGGTTGCACAGGCTTCAAAAGAGACACGCGAAAAACAGGATGAACACGCATATGACCAGGCAGGTCCAACTTGACGGCCACTGGGTTAATTATAGCCTTAATAGAATAAGGTCCCAAATACCTGGGGTTAAAAGTCCGTGTTCCCTTGAGTGGTAAGTACTTGGTGGCTAACCATACTTGGTCCCCTACTTGGTATTGCGGTGCTTCACTCCTGTGTTGATCAGCATCCTTCTTGTATTTATCCTTAGCCTTTTGTAAATGTGCAGTCGCCTCTTTAAAGGCTTGTGTGATAACAGCGTGGAGATGGTCCACCGCGGGCATCTCTAAATGCTGGGGAGAATCTAAGTCTGAGGTTCGAGGATGGTGACCATATATGGTAAAAAAAGGACTTTGTTTAGTTCCTGAGTGTACAGAATTATTGTATGCATACTCGGCGATCCAAAGAATGTCTTTCCAATCCACCTCAGATTGATGTAGCATACAACGGAGGTATTGCTCAAGAGTCTGGTTGGTTCTCTCGGTTTGACCGTCGGTCTGGGGATGGTGGCTGGTTGAAAGCCTAACATCAGTTTGTGCCAGCTGGCAGCACTTCCTCCAAAAATGTGAAATAAATTGACTTCCCCGGTCCGAAATTAACACGGAAGGAAAGCCATGTAGGCGGACAACATTTTCAAGGAACTCCTTGGCCAGGATTGAAGCTGAAGGTATTCCTTTTAAAGGAATGAAATGGGCCATTTTAGAAAAAAGATCTACAATAACTAGAATGGTGTTATAACCATTGCACGGGGGTAAATCCGTGATAAAGTCTAATGACAAGGTATGCCAAGGAGTAGGTGGTATGTCTAACGGTTGTAATAATCCAGCGGTTTTTTCTTTTCCCCTTTATTGTGAGCGCAAATGCCACAAGACATGACAAACAACTTGACATCTTTTCACCAGGTGGGCCACCAAAACTGTTTCTTGATTTTGGCTTCAGTTTTTGCAATGCCAGGATGCCCTTCCATCAAGGTGTCGTGGTAATGAGAAATGACAAGTTTCTGTAGTTCCTCTAGTGGCAGAAATAGCCGGCCTTGGTAATAAGGTAGATTGTTGGTGACAGAATACTTTGGGCCTTTCCTTGCCCAGCCCTGTAAGGCATCGGAATCAAAGAGTTGATGGACCTTTTCTTGAACGTCCTCCAGAGAGTGTATGGATGTCAGACCAAGGATCCTCTGTTCGGGAATTATGGGTACAGGTTCTAAAGCTCTTTCTGTTTCTCCCATTCCTATTCGGGACAGGGCATCAGCTTTTCCATTTTTACCACCTGGTCGATAGGTTATTACAAAATCAAACTCGGCGAAGAACAATGCCCAACGGAGTTGGCGTGAAGATTGGGCCTTGGCTACCTTTAGGTATTGTAAGTTGCGGTGATCAGTGATGACTGTAATGGTATGCCTGGCGCCCAGCAGATAGTGCCGCCAAGCCTTGAAGGCGGACTTGATGGCCAACAGTTCCTTGTCGGTTATAGCATAATTTAATTCGGGAGCCGAAACCTTTCTTGACCAAAACGCCACTGGGTGCAGCTGGTTAGTTTCGGGATCCTTTTGGCAGAGCACTGCTCCCATAGCTGAACTTGATGCATCTGTTTCCACTATGTAGGGAAGCTCTAGGCGCGGGTGTCGTAATACTTGAGCGGACGTGAATTTCTTTTTTAACTCTTGGAAGGCGTTCTCGGCTTCTTCTGTCCATGTAAAGCGTTTATTCTTTCGCAATAGTGTTGTAATGGGATGTACAATGTGTGAGAAGTCCGGGATAAACCTGCGGTAGAAATTGGCAAAGCCGAGCATGCTTTGAACTCCTTTGACTGAGCTTGGCGAAGGCCAATTAAGAATTGCGTCCACCTTACGTGTATCCATCCGGATTCCTTTCGGGGTCAGAATAAATGCAAGAAACTCTACTTCCGTAGTGTGAAAGATGCACTTTTCCAGTTTAGCATATAATTTATACTGGTGTGACTTTTCTAGCTCTGCTCGGACGTGCTTTACATGATCGGATTCTGATAGGGAGTATACTAAGATATCGTCGATGTAAACGACTACATAAACATCGATGAGCTCTCGGAAGACATAGTTCATGAAGAACTGGAAGGCTGGTGGTGCGTTACACAGTCCGAAAGGTATCACCTGGTACTCAAATAATCCGTACTTGGTGCGAAAAGCAGTCTTCCATTCGTCACCCTCTTTGACGCGTACCAGATGATATGCCCCCCGAAGGTCTAGTTTTGTGTATATACAAGCGTTCTTTACCTGGTCTAGTAGTTCAGGGATCAAAGGCAATGGGTACCGATTCTTGATAGTTATCTGATTCAGTGCGCGGTAGTCAATGCATGTTCTAAGGTCGCCTTCCGTTTTTGGCACGAAGAACAAAGCGGAAGATGCAGGGGACTTGGACGGGGGGATGAAGCCATTAGCAAGATACTGGTCTAGGTACTGGCGCAAGTGGAGATTTTCAGGTTCCGTGAGGGCATAGATTCTGCTGTGAGGTGGTTGTGCTCCTGGTATGAGATCTATTTGACAATCATACGATCTGTGCGGTGGTAAGGTGTTTGCCTGCTCCTTTTGAAAGACATCCTGAAAGTCTTGGTATTCAGCAGGTAATTGTATGGCAGCTGGGATTATTGGGGCCAGCCTGAATTTAGATTTCTCTTTGGGTAACAGGTGTTAGCACATTCTGGGAAGGTTAGTCTCTTCTCTCGCCAATCAATACAGGGATTGTGTTTTTCCAACCAAGGGATTCCCAGTATCAGTTGAAACTGTGGAGCCTTGATTAAATCAAACACCATAACCTCTCGGTGTCCATTCTGACCCAGCAATGTCATCTCTGCAGTGGAATGAGTTACGGGTCCAGAGGCAATTTCAGTTCCATCAACAGTGTTGACGACATCGGCAGTGGTCTTTCGGGTGAGAGGTAGATTCATCCTGGAAGCCAATCCGTAGTCCAAATAGTTTCCTATGGCTCCACTATCTACGTACGCCTTTACCGCGTGCATGCGTGATGGCTGCTCTGGATCTATAAGGACCATGGGTATGGTGAAATGCGAGGTCAGAGTGTCCTTCTTTAAGCTCGGCAAGCTGACCTCTACGCTTGCCGGGCGTGATCGTTTTCCCGAGTCAGGTTTCAAGTGGTTTTCGTCTGCTGCTCCTATAGTTTTCTTGGGTGGTTTTATAGAGCAGTTCCGAAGGAAATGACCAGTAGCTCCGCAATATAGACATAATTGCTGTTGCCGTCTTCTTTCCCTTTCCTTCTGGGTTAAGGGTCCTCTAACCCCCCCGATTTACATGGGTTCTGAGGCATCTACCCCCTTAGAGGTTACGTAGGTTTTAACCAAGACCTTGTTTTCAAACTTGGTTCGATCAGCCTTTCTGGGTTGAAGTCTGTGATCTAACTGGACCACAAAATCTACATATTCAGCACAGTCTAAAGGCAGGTTCATGACTTGGGCTAAAACATCCTTGAGTTCTCCCCGAAGCCCTCGATGGAATAATGTAATTCGCTTGGCTTCAGGCCATTCGGTTTCCACAACTAATCTATTGAAAGTTGTAATGTAAGATAAAAGATCCTGATTACCTTGCCGTAAGGATAAAAGTTTGTTATCCAAAGCCTGTCCTTGGGGAATATCGGGCGAACAGTCTTTCCATGCTAGTTCGAAAACCTTGTAAATCTCGAAGAATCGGGTCATCCTGATTTACTAGCGGAATGGAGCACTCCGCTGCACTGTCGCTGAGATATGACAGTACAAAAGCTACCTTGGTGTTACGCTCACCTGACTCCCACGGAGGCGCTGGCCTGGTTCGCGCTGCTGTGACCTCTTCTAAGGTGATGCGCAGGGTTCGGAAGACGGACTGGACCGGGCCCCCAAATCTGGCTTGCCTGGCTCACAGAAGTATCTTTCTGTGGGCGAAAATAGGGGATTAACTGTCTGCGGGGTAATGCAATCGGCCTCCCACTTTCCCCTCTCACCCTCCTCGAAACCCTTCTGTGATTTCTCGTAGCGTCTCACCTTAGGGTCTGGAAGGACGAGCTCTCCATCCTGCTTCTGATGCAGGGGCGCGTTGGTATCCAGTTACTTCACTGGATTTTCGGATTGGTGAGAACCAAACTGCTTGGCTTCCAGGTAAGTTTTTTGATAAGAGTTCCCCCTTGTGTCCATGCATTAATGTACTAATGCTAGTGTCTTTTTCCCCATAGGGGCCGGGGTACGGAATGCCGGGGAACAGGCACCGACCCGAGATGAGAGGTGAAATCCTTGTAAAATCAAGTAAGTCTTTAATGAGCGTTTTTGGTAATGTCTTTTCATTCGCTCATTAACGCTGATGTCTCTTTTTCCCCTTAAGGGCCGGGGTCCGGAAAGGCCAGGATGCGGCGCGGACCCGAAATGAAGAGGGACTGAATCAACAGGTAAGTCTTAACATGGAGATTTAGCTTTCCTTATTCCCTTCTCTCTCTCATCTTTTGTTCTGGTCTTTTTCTCCCTAGGCGCTGGGGCGTGACTGCGAATCCGGATGATCGCTGCTGAACATGGAGGCGCCCTGTAAAGGTGAGTGGAATGCGGCGCTGCAGCGATCGACGCGATGAGCTTTTAAATTAAAGTCTTCCTTTTCAGGATTGTCGGCGAGATGTCTCCGGGATGCGGATTTAGCAGGTAAGGACTTTTCCTTCTTCTGTCTCTTCTTCTCTTCCTTTGCAGGTGATCCAGGATGCTGGCAGGCGTGGCAGAAGTCAGGATGCAGGAGCAGACATGGTGAGCGTCCAGCTGCTAGATGCAGAACAACGCGAAGCATGTGTGGCTGTTCGGGTGGGGTTTAAATAGCCTTGGAAGAAGTTCCAAGTATGTATCCTTCCTCCAATCAGGTATGTATCCTTCCCTGACCACGCACACGGTAAATTAGTCCCACAGGTAAAGTAGTTCCTTTCAGGCCTCAAGGAGGCCGGGATCCTGCAGCATGGTCTGCATCAGGTAAGTGCACCCAAGCACTCCCAAAATGAGCCTGGCGCCTATGGCGCCAGGACACTGTCCAAAGGGCCCCTATATGGGGTTGCTGGGTCCTTCCTTGGAGACTGGATGTCCGCTTTCGGGGACGCAGGGCTTGAACTGGCTCCCCGGGAGCGGGCATCATGACAGCACTCCCCCCCAAGGCCCCTCCCAAGGTTGTTCCCTCCGGGGGTTTTGGTTTGTCTGGGAAGAGTCGGTGGAATTTCCTGACTAATCGAGGTGCATGCACATGGTCGCTGGGTTCCCACAACCTCTCCTGAGGTCCGTACCCCTTCCAATCAATTAGGTAGAACAGTTTTGACCTAAACATTTTTGAGTCTAAAATGTTCTTCACTTCGAATTCGGGCTCCCCATCTATTCGAATAGGTTCTGGAGGTTTGAGTAGTCGGGTTCCGGGTACCATTGGTTTCAGAAGTGACACATGAAAAACAGGGTGAATTCGCATACTAGCTGGTAAATCAAGTTTAACAGCCACTGGGTTAATTATTGCTGTAATAGAATAAGGTCCCAGATATTTTGGGTTAAAAGTTCAAGGCCCTTTGAGTGGTAAATGTCTGGTAGCTAACCACACTTGATCCCCAATCTGATCCGGAGGTGCTTCACTCCGATGTAGATCAGCATTCTCCTTGTATTTTCTCTTGGCTTGTTGTAAATGCGTAGTTGCCTCTTTGAAGGCTTGGGTAATTGTAGAATGCAGATGTTCTACTGCAGGCATTCCGAGGTTCTGAGGTCAGTCAAGGTTTGAGGTTCGAGGGTGATTCCCAAACAAAGTATAAAAAGGACTGTGGCCAGTTCCAGAGTGTAACGAATTATTATATGCGTATTCGGCTATCCAAAGAATGTATTTCCAGTTGCTTTCAGATTGCTGTAACATACACCGTAAGTACTGTTCAAGGGTCTGATTTGTCCTCTCGGTCTGACCATCGGTCTGGGGGTGGTGACTGGTCGATAATCTTACGTCGATCTGCGCCATTTGACAACATTTGCGCCAGAAGTGGGAAATGAATTGGCTTCCCCGGTCAGAGATTAGTATAGATGGGAATCCATGTAGCCGAACAATATTTGCGAGGAATTCTTTGGCTAGGACAGAAGCTGAAGGTAAACCTTTCAAAGGAATAAAGTGGGCCATTTTGGAAAACAAATCCACAATTACCAGAATAGTATTGTACCCCGAACAAGGAGGCAGGTCCGTAATAAAATCCATTGATAGGGTGTGCCAGGGTGCTGGTGGTATGTCTAGAGATTGAAGGAGACCGGCTGGTCTTTTCTTTTGACTTTTTTTTTGGGCGTAAACACCACAGGACATCACAAAAGATTTAACATCTTTTCGCCAAGAGGGTCACCAAAATTGTCGTTTCACCTTTTCCTCTGTCTTGGCAATACCGGGGTGTCCCTCTATTAATGTATCATGATAACCGGAAATAACTAGTTCGTGTAATTCCTTATGTGGCAGGAATAAGCGTCCTTGGAAATAACGTAAACCATTATCTATGGTAAAGTCTGATCCCTTTTGTATCCATTCCTGTAAGGTTGTAGGGTCCAGGAGTTGTTTCACTCTGGCTTGAATGTTTTCAAGCGTCTGTAACGAAGTCATGCCTAGAATCCTCTGTTCGGGAATTATTGGTACTGGTTCTGAGTTTGTATCAGATTCTCCCATTCCAATTCGGGATAAGGCGTCTGCTTTGCCATTCCTGCAGCCAGCTCGATAGGTAATCACGAAATCAAATTCAGCGAAAAACAAAGCCCATCGGAGCTGCCGTGATGACTGAGCCTTGGCGGTTTTCAAATACTGTAAATTCCGGTGATCAGTGATCACTGTGATGGTATGTCGAGCGCCAAGCAGATAATGCCGCCAGGCTTTAAAAGCGGACTTAATGGCTAACAGTTCTTTGTCCGTGATTGCATAATTAACCTCGGGTGCCGAGAATTTTCTGGACCAAAATGCTACGGGATGCAGTTGGTTGGTTTCGGGATCTCTTTGGGACAGGACAGCTCCCATGGCTAGGCTGGATGCGTCAGTCTCGACGACATAAGGGAGATCTGGACGCGGGTGTTTCAATATAGGTGGGGAGGTAAACTTAGCTTTTAAATCCTGAAAGGCCTGCTTGGCTTCTTCAGACCATTCAAAACGTTTATTTTTCCTCATGAGTGCAGTAATGGGTTGTACCACGCGTGAAAATTCCGGGATAAACCTGCGATAGAAATTGGCAAAGCCGAGCATGCTTTGAACCCCTTTTACAGAGCTAGGTGATGGCCATTTGAGGATGGCATCCACTTTTCTTGAGTCCATTCGGACTCCTTTGGGTGTCAGGATGAAACCTAGAAACTTGACTTCTGTGGTATGGAAAACACATTCCTCCAATTTAGCAAATAGTTTGTGTTGGCGCAGTTTTTCAAGTACTGCCCTGACGTGTTTTCTGTGATCAGATTCCGAAGAAGAGTACACCAGAATGTCATCGATATATACAACAACACAAACATCGATGAGTTCCCGAAGGACATCATTCCTGAAGTATTGGAAGGCAGCCGGCGCGTTACACAATTCGAAAGGCATCACCTGGTACTCGAATAATCCGTATTTAGTACGGAAGGCGGTTTTCCATTTGTCGCCTTCTTTGACTCGTACCAGATGATAAGCCACCCGGAGATCTAACTTGGTGTATATGCAAGCGTTCTTCACCTGGTCAAGGAGTTCAGGGATCAGAGGCAGAGGATAACGGTTTTTAACCGTTATCTGGTTCAATGCGCGGTAATCGATACAAGTTCTAAGGTCGCCTTCTTTTTTGGGCACGAAGAACAAAGCCGAGGATGCCGGGGACTTTGACGGGCGAATAAAACCATTAGCTAGGTATTGATCCAAATATTGTCTCAAATGCAGATTCCCAGGTTCGGTATGGGCATAAATCCTGCTACAAGGGGTTTGTGCACCGGGCACCAGATCGATTAGGCAATCGTACGATCTGTGAGGAGGTAACGTGTTGGCCTGTTCCTTTTGGAAGACGTCCTGAAAGTCTTGGTATTCCGGAGGTAGTTGCATGGAGGCAGAGGTTACAGATGCTAGATTAATCTTCAGGTTTTCTGGGTAGCAGGTTTGTGTACAATCCGGGAAGGTTATTCTCTTAGCTCGACAATCAATTCGAGGATTATGTGTCTCTAACCAAGGGATTCCAAGAATAACCTGAAACTGTGGAGCCTTGATTACATCAAACACAACACCCTCCCGATGGCCGTCGGGACCAATAAGAGTCACCTCAGTAGTGGAATGTGTTACCGGTCCAGAGGCAATTTCAGTTCCATCGACTGTGGTGATGACATCTTTGCTGGTTTTAGGACGGAGAGGGAGGTTAATCCTAGAGACCAATTCACGATCCACATAGTTTACAATAGCCCCACTATCGATGTATGCCTTTATTGCATGCAACCGCTTAGGCTGTTCTGGATCTACGAGAACCATTGGCACAATGAAATGCGAGGTCTGAGAGTTAGTTTTCAAGCTCAGCAAGCGGATCCCTACACTTGTCAGGCGGAGTCGTTTCCCGAAACAGAGTCTTCAGGTTTTTATCAGCGGCTCCTACCGCCTTTCGGGGCGGTTTTGCCGGGCAATCTCGTAGAAAGTGTCCAGAATTCCCACAATAAAGACATAATTTTAACTGCCGCCTCCTTTCACGTTCCTTTTGAGTTAAGGGTCCTTTAACCCCTCCAATTTGCATAGGCTCAGAGACATCAACTCCCTTGGGATTAGCATGGGTCTTAACCAACACCCGGGTCTCAAACCTGGACCGATCTGTTTTTCTGTTTTGAAGTCTGTGATCCAATTGGACCACTAAGTCTATATACTCTGTGCATTCTTGGGGCGGATTTACAACTTGGGCCAAGATATCTTTAAGTTCTCCGCGAAGGCCTCGATAAAACAACGTGACTCTTTTATCCTCTGGCCATCCCGTTTCCACAATTAGTCTATTAAAGGTTGCAATATAGGATAGGAGGTCCTGATTGCCCTGTCGCAGGGATAGAAGTTCGTCATCCAGAGCCTGCCCCTGAGAGTGTCGAGCAAATAACCTTTCCATGCTTGCTTGAAACCTTTGAAAATCACGGAGAATCGGGTCATCTTGAGTAACCAGTGGAACAGACCAATCGGCAGCGCAGCCGCTGAGATATGACAATACAAAGGCTACCTTGGTCTGATCAATAGGGAAGGCCCCAGGTCTGCATAGGAAGTGCAAACGACACTGATTCATGAATACGGCGAATCGTTTGGGGTCCCCAGCAAAGCGTTCGGGTGGGGACAGCGGCATGTTTCCAGGTAGATTAATCTGCACAGGATTACTGGAAACCACAGGAGCGGGGTTCCCTCCGGAACCGGGTAGAGGAGTTTGCCCAGCTTGAACTTGCAAAAGCTGTCTGGCTAGGTCATCAGTTCTTTCCTTTGATATTATTAATTCCCTCCTGAGGGCATTAGTCTCTTGACGAGCGGCATGTACTTCGGCCCGTAATTCCCCCAGTAATTGGGCCAACTGATCAGTCTCAGAACTTTCCATAGCGCCTGGATGGGAATTTGTAGGAAGGCTTCGCGTTCTGTTACGCTCACCTGACTCCCACGGAGGCGCTGGCCTGGTTCGTGCTGCTGTGACCTCTTCTAAGGTGATGCGCAGGGTTCGGAAGACGGACTGGACCGGGCCCCCAAATCTGGCTTGCCTGGCTCGCAGAAGTATCCTTCTGTAGGCGAAAATAGGGGATTAACTGTCTGCGGGGTAATGCAATCGGCCTCCCACTTTCCCCTCTCACCCTCCCCGAAACCCTTCTGTGATTTCTCGTAGCGTCTCACCTTAGGGTCTGGAAGGACGAGCTCTCCATCCTGCTTCTGATGCAGGGGCGCGTTGGTATCCAGTTACTTCACTGGATTTCCGGATTGGTGAGAACCAAACTGCTTGGCTTCCAGGTAAGTTTTTTGATAAGAGTTGCCCCTTGTGTCCATGCATTAATGTACTAATGCTAGTGTCTTTTTCCCCATAGGGGCCGGGGTACGGAATGCCGGGGAACAGGCACCGACCCGAGATAAGAGGTGAAATCCTTGTAGAAATCAGGTAAGTCTTTAATGAGCGTTTTTTGGTAATGTCTTTTCATTCGCTCATTAACGCTGATGTCTCTTTTTCCCCTTAGGGGCCGGGGTCCAGAAATGCCAGGATGCGGCGCGGACCCGAAATGAAGAGGGAATGAATCAACAGGTAAGTCTTAACATGGAGATTTAGCTTTCCTTATTCCCTTCTCTCTCTCACCTTTTGTTCTGGTCTTTTTCTCCCTAGGCGCTGGGGCGTGACTGCGAATCCGGATGATCGCTGCTGAACATGGAGGCACCCTGTAAAGGTGAGTGGAATGCGGCGCTGCAGCGATCGACGCAATGAGCTTTTAAATTAAAGTCTTCCTTTTCAGGATTGTCGGCGAGATGTCTCCGGGATGCGGATTTAGCAGGTAAGGACTTTTCCTTCTTCTGTTCTCTTCTTCTCTTCCTTTGCAGGTGATCCAGGATGCTGGCAGGCGTGGCAGAAGTCAGGATGCAGGAGCAGACACGGTGAGCGTCCAGCTGCTAGATGCAGAACAACGCGAAGCACGTGTGGCTGTTAGGGTGGGGTTTAAATAGCCTTGGAAGAAGTTCCAGGTATGTATCCTTCCTCCAATCAGGTATGTATCCTTCCCCGACCACGCCCGGATGGTAAATTAGTCCCACACGTAAAGTAGTTCCTTTCAGGCCTCAAGGAGGCCGGGATCCTGCAGCATGGTCTGCATCAGGTAAGTACACACAAGCATTCCCATAATGAGCCTGGCGCCTATGGCGCCAGTTCTGATGTCTTTTATGAGCCTGGCGCCATAGGCGCCAGGACACTGTCCAAAGGGCCTCTATATGGGGTTGCTGGGTCCTTCCTTGGGGACTGGATGTCCGCTTTCGGGGACGCAGGGCTTGAACCGGCTCCCCGGGAGCGGGCATCATGACACTTGGCTTGATCGTTTGGGAAAGCTCCAGGTCTACATAAAAAGTGTAAGCGATATTGATTCATGAATATATCGAACCTTTTAGGGTCTCCGGAAAAGCGTTCAGGCGGAGCCAAGGGAACGGCTCCAGGAAGGTTTATCTGCACCGGGTTACTCGATGGCACCGGAGCTGGCTGGCCCCGAGTCCAGGTAGAGGTGTTTGTCCAGCCTGGCTTTGTAATAGCTGCCTGGCCAAATCATCAGTTCGTTCTTTTGATACTATCAATTCCCTCCTGAGGGCATTGGTTTCCTGGAGGGCGGAATGCACTTCGGCCCTTAGTTCCCCTAATAATTGGGCCAACTGATCGGTTTCCGAGGTCGCCATGACGCCCAGGTGGGTATTTGTGGGTAGTCTTCGCGTTCTGTTACGTTCACCTGATTCCCACGGGGGCGTCGATCTGGCCTGGCCCGCTGTTGCTTCCACCAGAGTAACACGTAGAGCCGAGATGACAGACTGGACAGACCCACTTAGCTTCGTTTGTTGGGCTCGTACGAATATCTTTCTGCAATGGAGAAAGGGAATTAACCTCCCGTAATCTGAGCGTTAACTCGCCTTCCCACTCCCCTTGTCTGCCCACAGAACACTCCAGAAGTCCCCTCTTAATCTCACCTGAAGATTTGGAAAGATGAGCTCTCCATCCTGCGTCGAGCGCAGGGGCGCGTAGACGTCCAGTTACTTCACTGGCGTGGAGGAATTGGTGAGTTCCAGTATTGACTCTAAAGTCCAATTGTTCATAAGAGTTCAAAAGTCTGATCTTCACTCTGCCAGATTCCTTGCAGGTTGCAGATTTAAACCACCAGAAGAGTTCCAAGTGGCAATTGGTAAGATCCTGGTAAGTCTATTGTGGTTCTCCCCTTTGGGGCCGGGGTACAGCGATGATGCAGAATTAACTGCGCCGACCCGAAATGAGGTGAGTACCCCCCTGTGGTAAATCAGGTAAGTCTTTGGGGTTAGGTTGTATTGTCCTTGTTTTCCCCTTAGGGGCCGGGGTGCGGCGGTGATGCAGAATTGACTGCACCGACCCGAGATGAGGTGAGTACCCCCTGTGGTAATCAGGTAAGTCTTTGGGGGTGGTTTGTATTGTCCTTGTTTTCCCCTTAGGGGCCGGGGTGCGGCGGTGATGCAGAATTGACTGTGCCGACCCGAGATGAGGTGAGTACCCCCGTGTGGTAATCAGGTAAGTCTTTGGGGGTGGTTTGTATTGCCCTTGCTCATCTATTTGTTCTTGTCTCCCCCAGGTGTTGAAGAATGGCCTGGAGATGCTGGGTTTGCGATGAAGTAACGGAATGCAGCCCCGGATGGTGAGTTCAGCGCGGCGCTGCGAGGTGCGTGGCAATGCACCTGTGAAGGCTTCTCTCTTCCAGATCGACGATGTGCTGGATCAAGGATTCAGGTAAGGGTTTTGTTCTGACCTCTTCTCCTTCTCCTTTTCTTGTTCCAGGTGTTCCATGGCTGAAGCGGGCGTGGCTGAAGACTGGAGCTGCTGAAGACACGGTGAGCGTTACGCTGCAGCAAGCAGAATAACGCGAAGCACGTGTGGCTTTCCGGGTGTGGCTTAAATAGCCTTGGAAGAAGTCCCAGGTAAGTATTCTTCCACAGCCCCACCCGAGAGGAAAGGAGTCCCTGAGGTAAAATAGTCCCTCTAAGCCTCATTTGGCTTGTGGCTTCGTGCAGCAAGGTCTGCATCAGGTAGGTATGCAGCATGGTCTGCATCAGGTAAGTTTTCTGTAATGAGCCTGGCGCCCATGGCGCCAGGACTGACTTTATTCTTATGAGCCTGGTGCCATAGGCGCCAGGACTGTAGCCAAACAGCCCCTAACTGGGGTTTTTGGGCATGCTTCAAGTGGCATGATGCCTGCTTCCGGGGTTGCTGGGCCTGGTCTGGCTTTCCGGGGGCAGGCATTGTGACAAAAATGCACACAAGGTCAAATCAAACATGTGAAATATGATCAAATGTTTGGTTCAATCAAAAAATGTCGAACAATTAGTCTAATACCCTTGGAGATGCGTCAGCTCTTCCCTTGTTTTCCTAATTAGTCTACCCTCTCTCATCAGTAGGCCTCATGCCAGTGTCCTATGTTTGAAGATTGATCTTGCCAGTCTGCACTATCCTGGAACATTCAAGGGAGTGTAGGCATACAATTATCTTAGTTTCAAGCCTAATGAATAGCACCTGTTTGCGAGCTCTTCATTACGTGTTAAGAGACCACATATTTGTCCATTTCAACAGTGTATTTTACACTATTTGATTCAATTATACTGGGTGCAGTTGCTTCTGTTGGCCTTTAGAGACTTACTCACTCTATCCCATAGAAACTTTATACACTTTTTATTGTCCAGTACTAGACATCTGTAAATGTTCTTGTTCCTCCTAATCTTGAGAAATATGCCCTTTGCACATGGTCTGCTCGTTAGACTTCATTCATACTTTGCCTTCATCTCTCGAAATAGCATCCTTGGTCTCAGGCCAATGTACTTCTTTAATTTGCAAGGGAAAAAAAGCCTCTTCATCGTCTTTTCACTTCAGGATCCTAGGCTCATATTTTGAGGTAGCTGGGTTGATTGACATATGCCGTTGTCCTAAACGTTGAATATATAGCTCATTTATAAGCAAGCTTCCATGCGTTCTTTCTACCTTGCGATACGGCGCATTTACAGTTATTGACCAGTAAGTCACTTCATTCTTCTTTGTGTTCATGATTACTGTATCATTGGGTTTATGTTTCTCTTAGTACTCCAGTTGCATTGTCATGCTTAAGTATTTTCATATTGTTTCAGCATAGGTTCTTATATCTTCTTTATGACATTCTTTTGCTGTGGCCAGTCTTTGTCTTAACGTACATCCATACTATTCATGACTATATTTCGACAGCTTGGCAAAGGACATCCTTCTTGGTAGCTTTCTTCCACTATATCAGCTTGTGGGTACACTCTAAATGGTTGCCTGAGTTAGATTACAGGATATGCATAAATATTAATCGGTTTTAATGATAATATCAATAAAGCGGATTATCCGTGCAAATTACGTCTGGGTGAAAGTTTTCAGTTCCAGGCACATTTTTCCAGGTGAAAGGTCACTTTGGGACCAATTACTTTTGGGACATGGTTCTTTTTAAAGCCCTGGCCTAACCTGCTTTTAGGAACGGGGTGCAGCCTCATTCTTCTTAAGGCCAGACCTCATGGCTCGGCAGTGGCCCCGGAGCATGTCAGTGCAGCGCCATCTTATTTTGTTGTGGAAGCAGCTTTTTCGTACTTTGGTTCGCCCTGAATCTCTGCCAATCCACATCTGTGACTTCTTTGATGGGAGAGTTAACGTTGGGTATGCAATATTTGACTATCCTGAAAATGCTACCCCAGGGTTTTCCAAAAA
The DNA here is from genome assembly GCF_040938575.1 of Ambystoma mexicanum. Taxonomy (NCBI): domain Eukaryota; kingdom Metazoa; phylum Chordata; class Amphibia; order Caudata; family Ambystomatidae; genus Ambystoma; species Ambystoma mexicanum. The sequence continues at coordinate 1,040,165,874 of NC_090921.1, forward strand.
TTTGACCTGCAAAATCTGCATAAAATCTGTTGTGTTTATAGTCAAAAGCACAACAGATATTTGTTTGACCGATAAACCTGAGTGGTGCAGCTACCTGCCTAGTCACAACTTTGATTTATAAATCATTGAATATTAACATGCTGTTTAACTTTCTTGAAAATATTACCTAATGACTTAAAGCACACACTGTTTGAGTGCAACCAGTTCTAAGGAACATTCCTCGTTTATTTTGATACACCACATAGTGCAGTGTGGATGAACCTTCTAATGTTTCAAACGATCTACATGCCATGCATGTAAATGTATTTAACAGTGGGGCCCCCTTTATGTGTCCTTTTTGTCAGAGCTGGTCACCGCCCTCCTTAGCTAGATGAACCGTTTCCAGGAATAATTTGCTGTTCCTGGCCTGATAAAGCGAGACCTTAGCTCTGGGCATGCCACTCCTGGAGAGCTTGAAGCTTGATCCTATCTGATCTTGTCCCCTTCCAATGGTCCAGGGTGTGATCTCCGACAAAATGATCTCTGTCTCTTTCAATAGGGTGGCTGTTGCCATTAAAGTACCCTTTATTTTCGAGAGAATGGGGGTGGCAGAGATTCAGTCCTTTTCCGCCAGGACGATGTCCTCCAAATTAATTCAAATTGCCCGAGGAGGGGTATCCCATGACAGCCTTTTCCTCCACTGTACCCAACAAGGAGTGACATTTCATGCCTGGTATACCAGAGTAAAAATGGTAAAAATGTCAAGTTGGAAGCCACTAGCCAGGCCTACAAATTCACTCGTCCCCTCAGTTCTACGCTTATGCACAAACATCACCTCTTACTCGCCAGGAGTAATGTATTGCTAGCCAATGGCCAGTGGCTAGTAACATTATTTTCTTTTGTTATGTTATTTTGGTTTTATGCCACAGTGTGGCCATCTCTGAGCACTGGGAGTCGATAGCTGAAAGGGAGTAGTTGGGGGCAGTGCAGAGAGGACAGGCAGAGATAGGCCTGGCACCATGCCACCTGTGCGAGAAAGCATCCTTGGCAAGGCTTGCAACCAGCCATCTGAGAGAAGGTAACCAGTGAGACAGGCCTGGCTGGCACCCAGCCATCTGAGCAAGTGTAGGCAGAGACAAGCCTGACACTCAGCCATAAAAGAAAGCAGCCATGACAGGACAGGCAGAGACAGGTCGGGTAACTTGCAACCTGTGGGGGAGAGCAGCGTGGAGTGCCAACTAACGGCAGTTTATACGTACAGCTGAGATATAGCTGTTGCCAAGGCTTCTAAGAGGACAGCTGGAGCTCTGCACCCCTGCCACCTGATTGGGAGCTACGACAGAGAAGGCATTGACATGTCATACACCCAACCATCCACGAGCGGCTGAGAGGGCAGTCGTGAATAGGCCCCACATCGTTTTGGGTGAGAGCAGATGAGGGGAGTGAGAGTAGTTAGAGATTTAGTTCAAGTTCAATTTAGAGCAGACAGTCCGAGACAGAGACGGCGCTCTACCAATAGAAAACAGCTCAATTGAGAGAGGCCCGCTAGAGAGGCCTGGCATCCAGCCAAGAGACTGCAAACAGACTGGCCCGGTGATTAGCCGTTTAAGAACGGCTTAGAGCAAAGACGCCAACTGGAGCCAGGACTCGGCCTTCTGTGAGAGAGCAGCAGAGGTGACAGAGACACGTCCAACATCCAACCGTCCCTGAAGCGCCCGGGGAGAGCTGCCTGAGACTGGGCTTCTGTCCCCTCGCCTGAAAGCAGCTGATAGATGGCATCCAAAACGAGGCATGGGTGGCATTTTACCATCTGACTGCAGCTGTGTCGGGGTGCCAAGCACAGGCCTAGCGGCGCCAACCGGCCGATAGAGGGAGGACAAGCGGCGACACGCATCCGAGCCAGAGCAGCTGAGGGTGGGTGGCTAAGCAGAGACGCTCCTGGCATTCAGCCAGACGAGCATGAGCAGCCCAGCTGGGAGAAGCCCGGGCTGCCGCTGCTGCTGCTGCCAGAGAGAGCGGCATAAGCAGAGCGCCGACCCTGCGCCAGGAGGAAGGGAAGCGGCGGGCCAGTGTCAGCGGGCGCCACCACGTCTACCGGCCCCGTGAGGAGCCCAGTCCGCCTCAGAAGCGTCACAGGCGCCAACACCGGGCAGGGAAAGACGCCAGAGACCGTGCCGCGCCAGGGGGTGTGGATGGCGGACGCCCCCGTCCTCTGGGGGGCGGACACCCCCGCGCCCTGCGGGCTCGTGCCGGGGCGGCGCCCCCGCTTTGTGCCTGGCTCTTTGTGTCTGCTGACGGTGGGGATGCCCGTCCTCCAGCTCGTGTTTGACTCCTAGTCCCCCCGCCCCTCGCTGGATTACTTTTCATTTCGGGCTGTGCTGCCCGGGGAGGACGGATCTCTGGGTCCCCTTCTCCCCGCCGGACATGGGGGCCAAGCAGAGCTCGGGGGCTCGCCCGCGGGGCCCCTTCGCGGGGGTGTCCTCGGATGACAGCGCTGTGACCCCCGGGCCGGCCCTGGGGCAGTATCGACAGGCGGGGGCCGCCATGGGGCTGCGGAGTCGCTCGGCCAGCTCGGTGGCCGGGCTGGGCGTGGAGCCGGCCGGGACCTTCGGGCTGTACGGCGGGAGGACGAACGTGGAGCGGGCCGGGGTGGGCCCCGGGGCGCCCGAAGCCCCTCGGAGGGACGGGCTGCTCTACCTGGGGCCCCGGGCCTCGCTGGCCGACGCGCTGCCCCTGCACATCGTGCCCCGCTGGTTCGGTGCCCACAACGGTAAGTGCCCTTTTCATTACCTCATAATAAGACATGAGGCAGAGTGGCATAGAGGGGACCCGGGCAACAGGGAATACATGTTTGTTAGCCAGAACGGCATTTGATGACGTGCCCTATTCGACGAGTGATATTTATGATTCTGATGTCCCCGCGCGTCCAGTCTGTTAGTGAAAGGGACACACATTTTAGCAACAATGCCCTTTTAATAGCTTGGATTGACAGGGAGTGGGGGCGTCCATTCCACTCCCATGCCTGATTGGGGTGGACCCCCCTCCTGTCTTCCCCCTATGAATTGGCAGTGACCAAGGGTCCGGCTCGCTGTGCCCAGACTCATCATCAGCAGCAACAAGGCGGGCAACGAGGTCACTATGCAGAGTCGGTGGGCTGACCTGTACCTACCGTTTGTCAGTGAAAGGGCTGGGTGGTCATGTGCCAGATTGGCATCAGCTTGGCTCTGCCATCACCGGCAGTGCCCTGTTGCAATGCATGCGGCCTATTTGCTGGTGAAGTCACAGGGACAGCTGTTGCCGCAGGTGACATACACTGCACTGTACGTTTGGATGCATGACTTCCAGATGGGTGCTGGCTTTACCAACTTGTGTGGCAGATATGTTTCGTGCAAATAACAACAGATCTGTGCTATGTGAAGTCGTCAATATAGCAGGGTATATAGTACTTTTGGATTCACTTATTACCTAGTGACATTCCCTAGGATGTGAGCGACTGTTGCTTAGAAAGCCTGCCAGATAGCACAGCGAGCTTGGTCTCGCCCCTGAGATCTGTTCACAGCCTACTGTGGCGAGTTCGAACCCCGGAAGGGTCACCTCAGCCTTTCATCCTTCCCAGGTCGATACATTCAGTGCCACTCTGTGTCAATGTGTTGTGTCATTTCAGCACTCTAACACCCATGGGTGTGTAGCACTATATAAGAAATACATTATTATATTATAAGTCTCAATTAAAATGGTGTAATTTATAGTTCGTAGACTACTCCAGCTGTCTGACAGGGGTACTATATGACAATGTTAAATAAAACTGCTTAAAAATGATCTGTGATTGAGTCTATTTTTGACGTTTCTGGCTTTTCTGGAACATGTTTTAGGTGTACAATTATGTGTTACATTCATTTTGTCATGATAGAATAGTATCAATTGATTTTAAACCTTGCCTGCAATGTATTGACAGTGTAAGGATTTAGATCTGATATTGTCTTCCCAGGACATGAACGACCTCCATGACTTGTTCGACGCCAGGGAAATGTTGCGAAATTTGAATGTGGAAAGTGATTTGTTCCTAAGAAATCCGACAAGAGTAAAAATCAGTGTTATGGGAGTAGGATTGAGACTTGTCAATTTCACAAATAAAATCATAACAATTGTCTACAGAGACTGCACGGGAGGGTATAGACCTGGAACAGTGCCAACCTATCTGAGCATCTATCCTGTCCCATGATCCGCCGACCATGTTTAAAGTTCCGCTAAATCCCTATCCAGCCCAGCAAATAACATGGATCAGATGTGTGGTAGGTTAGCGGAAGATCAACACTGTAGATTCTGTAGGCCACATACGGAAGTTGAAACGCTTAAACATTTATTTCTAAAATGTCCAGGCCTTTTGGATCTTAGATTAAAGTATTTCGGGAAATTTGTAAATAATACAAGCTGTGTTTTAGTGCAGTCCTTGCGGAACCAAATATAGGGAATTATGTGCCTAGTATCACTGCAATGATACACTTTGAGGGTAATGATTTGAAAGTGCTATAAGGATTGACATATAATTAGTGACTTTATTTAATGTATAAATGTTTGGTTCTTTTTGATAACGTGATGCGAAAGGTATGAATGTACCAAACACGAAATGCATTTAAAAAAAAATGAAATAAACGTACTGACATTAGACTGTTATGTTGACTCGTGTAATACTTTGTTCCCATTCTTTGCTCAAGAACACCACCAGATAGGCCAATGTTGTTTCATTGTTTGTTTAGTAATGAACCTAACGTTGTGGAAAGGTGTAGCTAGGATTCTGGATAGGTTTAGCTAGGATTCTGGAAAGGTGTAGCTAGGATTGTCTAACAAGTTGGGCCTGAAACTAATGTAGTTGACCCACCGCAGTGACATTAACATCTCTAATGCCCCCACAGTACTGGGGAGTGGGAATTTACAGGTTTTGGGTGGGGCTTGCACACTCTGGCCATACCCTGTGTACGCCCCTGAGTTAGCTCACACTTCAGCCTGCACCACTAGGGTGGGATTCGATACTCTAAAAATCGCTGCGCAGTCGCGGTTATGATTTTGATTTTGAGCATTTATATCGTGCTCCAGACAGACTTAAATGTATACATGCGCAGATGAACAACAAGGCCTCGAATGAGGTGCAGAACAATTTGCATACAAATGCTATCACTAAACTGAGCAAATTATATTTAAACAAGTGGGTTTTCAGAGCCTTACGAAACCAGGGCAGTGACTGGCAGTATCTAATCTCAACAGGGAGGCTATTCCGCATGGTTTGGGTGCATAGACTCCAAATCTCCTGTCACCTCTGGAGGCAAACTTTGTGCGTGGAATATTCAACAGCAGCTTATCTCCTGAGTGTAATGCTCTAACGGGATGGTATTGACAGACTTCAGCACTGAGATACTCTGGGCCCAGCCCATTAACGCATTTAAAAATTAAACAGGCTCTGTTAAATTTAATATGCTCCTCGACCGCCAGCCAGTGCAAAGTTCTGCGGAGTGGTGAAACATGGTCCTTTTTCCCCAACCGTCCCACTAGTCTAACCGCAGCATTCTGGGCCTTCGGCAGTCTGTATATCTGTTTGGCCGGTATACCAGCCATCAGCTTGTTGCAGTAATCCCTTGTGGGTGTTTGTCAAAACTCCCAAGACAACTGCGTGGTCTTCTGCTGGTAGGAATGGTAATACATTCGTAAACATCCGCAGCGAGTAGTACACTGCCTTGACTTTGGTTCCCACCTGGGCTTCACTGCCGAGATTCTCCTTCCACACTCAGCCCAAGTTCTTAATTTTTTAAGCAAATTGTAACTTCTTGCCAAGGATATGAGGAGAAAAAGTTTCCTTGGCATTCACAAATCGCTGCTTTGGACCGAGCAAAATAATCTCGGTTTTTGCTGCATTAAGGTGCAACTGGATGTTGGCCATGCATCTATCAATGTCGACCAAACCCTGGTTGACTCTTTTAAAATGCGTCCTCTATATTTTTGATCTCAATATAGATTTGAGTGTCATCGGCATATGAGTGAAAGCTCAACCCGTGACCCCTTACTATATTTAAGACTGGACACATATAGAGATTGAAAATCTGGGGGCCAGCGATGATCCCTGAGGGACCCCACACCTCAGGACAATAGCTCCGGAGGTATAACCCCTGAATAGTACCCACAGGGTTCTATCCACCAAGAACTATCTGAACCACTCCAAGGCCTGTCCAGAGACCTTTCCACTCTCATAAGACAATCCAGCAAAATTGCATGATCAACTGTATTGAAGCCCGGAAAGGTCCAGCATCAACAGAAGTGTTCATCTGCCACCATCCACAACCTCCAACAAATCGTCATGCACTGCCAACAGAGTAGTCTCAATCCCGTGACTTGGTCGAAATCCCAATTGGAATTGGTCCAGCAATCCCTCTTTGTCCACGAATGCTTGAAATTGGGAGGTGACTACATTTTCCAACACTTTCGCTGGGCAAATCAAGCCGACAACTGGCAGGTAACTTTTTAGAATGGTTCGATTTTTTTAAAACGTGGTTTCACAATCACATTTTTTGTGTGTATCTGGGACCCGACCCTGGGTCAGGGATTTAGTCACAAAAGTAGTCATGAAGGGTGTGATATTTAAGGCTAGCCGCCTAGAGGTACAGGCAGGCAGTTATGCGCAGTCACTAGCCACATTCATGGAGGTCTCGGAATGGAGAGAGGGTGATTAGCATGACGCACACAATCCACCGCCTCCATGCCCATATCTGATTGGGGTTGGGGGGAGCGGCCACTGCCAAAGGAAATATGGGTATGACCCCCCCCCCCCTAATCATTGGTTCCCAGGAGATGTTGGGAAAGGGGGATCGTGCTGGAACCGCACAGAAGAGATTACGAGGTTTGCACCCGGAGGTGTGCCCCCCACCTAGGCGTTGAGGCAGTGCGGGGGGCTCACGGGTGGACGGGTAGCCTGCACAGGATGGCAGACACAGTGGGTAGAAGTCATTTGCTCTCAGCTGCAAGTTTTCACATTTGCAACTGCCCTTGTCCAGAGCCGCACTAGGAGAACCCGTTCATTTTATTGTATCTGCTCTTAAATCGGATGCCTATTGTTTATGAAGGAAACATCTATAATCTAAATGTATACAGTTTGTAAGAACCATGTACTTAATCAAATAAAAAAAAAACACAAAAAAAAACCCAGCACAATCTGTAATGTCTACGTGTTGGGTGCACATTACCCAAAATGCGTGCCCTCGTTCTGCTCAGTCCAGCCTGTCCGCTTAAAAGACTTGCGACACGTCGCTAAAGGTCACCCCTGGTAAAACACCTTCTCCGAGATGCAGTGGAAGGTTGCCCTTTTAGCAAAGGCACGTGTTTCTATAGTTACTAGGCAGGACACGGAACACCTCACCACAGTCGCAGCAGTGAAGTCAAAAAGGAAGCACGCACGGCTGCTGCTGTAGCCAGTCCGGCCGGTGAGACACACGACGGCACATCCGTATATTGCTTAATGACAAGAGTTTGAGTGGTTTGACACGAGGTCATCCGGTTTCCAACCACAATACAGTTATTTACTTCCAAACGTCCTGGGTAACGTCAGTTGCGAGGCTGCGTAAGAGTAGGACACGTGTGTGTGACGACATGGTTGCCAGAGGTCTGGGTACACAAGCGAGCCCGTGCTTGCTGCTGTTGCTGCTCTCTTGCCTTTCAATGGGAACGGCTTGTCGCTACAGCCTGGCATTTAAGGTGAGCACCTGCCAGCATATTTATTGGAAAGAAGCAGCATGAAAGAAATTGCGCAATTTTTAAACTATTATTTTGAACATTTCCTTTGAGCGGAATTCAACTGCCAGCTAAACCCCATATGAGCACTGCGTCTGCTTCCTTGGAACTACCCCTCCAACCCCTCACACACCTCCGAACCTTGTGGGTTCCCCCTTCCATTTTTTCCATTTCCACCACTGAGTGGCTCTATCGTATCATTTAAGAGTTCGTGAAATCTAACCATTAAAAACAGTCATTTTTTTATGTAGCTGTAAATTGTTGTCTACCGGCTTCCTGCCTCCTTTCCACCAAGCCGTTTGTGTTGTGTGAAGGGGCTGGTCATTGGGGAAGGGGGAGAGCGCGTTTGGGCCATGCACGAGACTGTACTCTGCCTGGAGAGGAGGAAGGTCAAGTTGACTGACAGGGGAACCGTTTCTTGGACTTGGCGCAGACCTGCCCATTTTATTACCATCGATTTTGGTTTCACATCCCGCCCACCCACCTCCTCCACCGCTCCATCGCCTGTATTCGCCACCCAAACTCTAGGTAAGGGAACAAGCTGCATGGATACTTTGTAAATGGTCTCCATGGAAACCTGCTTGCTAAGAAGGGGTGTGTACCAGACATGCCAGCCTCTTTCCTTCCTGGCCACACAATACAAGATGTTCTTATCGTGAGCCTTGCCTCTTCTTCGTGCAGCGGCACTGGGCCGGAAGCAGCCTGGCCGCATAAGGCCAGCTGCATTGACTATGAAGGTACTTTGCACTAGTCCACATCTTCGTGTGATAGGGTCCAGGTTTGTCCACAGGTTGTCAGGTTGCTCTCCACTAGTGTATCCAAACCCGAATCCTTTCAGAAATTAAAGTAAACCATTCTATCGCGCTGCATACCAGAGTCCAACTTCCAAACGCGGGGCTGGGTATCGAACCCATGTTGCTCAAGTGCGTTGGCCCTGAGCTAGGCTCCTGTAGGGATAGAGCAGGGCAGGGAGAAGCTGCAGACACACTGAGGATGAATTATTGATGATTCACACATGGGGCTGGTCAGATTTTACACTTGCAGGCAGATGAGCTGCAGGGATTGGGCTGGGCCAGGTAGGGAGCTCCCATTGGTAAATGGGGTTTGCTCTGTGTCACATTTAGCTATTTGCTCCACTCTCCACCTTGGGCGAGTCTGTCATCCCAAAACACACTTCAAATTGCTAGGGAAGCAATATTGCGGGCTTTGCTATTGATCCCTGGTGGCCAATCCCTCCTTTGCAGGTGTCATATTTACTTTATGAGGGTTACGGGTGTAAACTACACAAGACGGGGAACACTGTTCCACGTGTGCACACAAAACATTGTCGTTTTGTTTTTATGTTGAATATCAATTTTCTAATGGTTTAATAATCTGCATACTGAATGGACAAAGACCCAGAAGATCTAAACACGTGTTGGCTGTGTGTTTTTTCATTTTTTTCCTCATGTGTTCTGTTACCCCATTTACTCATTAGTGTTCAATGCACTAATATTAAGCCAGCGCTGTGAGACAGTGCTTCTATTTACTCCGATTTGGAGCATCAGACGCTCTTCTTTTTTAGTCAAAATATCCCCTCTGTGTGCACTGCTCCTCCCACCCGCCACATACATGAACGCACTTCACTGTATTGGAATGGGAAGTTCGGTGTAAAAATTACCCTGAGTTTGGCTCACCCAATTCTAGAAGATCTGAGAAGCACTGGGACCCTTTCAGTCAGTGATAGCAGGAATGCATCGCAGTGGACGTTTCCAAATACATCTCAGCTAGTTGTGCTAAAAAGCACTCCCTGTAAATGGCAACTTTCCTGACTGCACAGCATTTCTTATATGAAAAAGTGGGCGATGATCCCGGCTGCATCAGTTAGTTAAAGGGATGCCTGGCGGGGTCGGTGCCACACCTTCTTTTCGTTAATAGTGGAGCCGACCCTCGTCAGGCATCCTTTTAACTATGAGATGCAGCAGAGATCATCACCTTCACGCTCACGGTGCGAGGGGGAGGATTGTTGCAAATGGATGCCTGACTGTGGTCAGCAGCACTTGCCTAAGCCGCGGGCTGCCCATTACGCCATGCTCTCTTTCAGGCCACACCCTCAAGAGAGGAGAGCCTCCCTCAATTTCAGGTGCCAGTTAAAGCCTTGAGTAGTCCGTTCCTACTGAGCGGGGGTGTGTTGGACGGGTTTGAATGGACTGGAGGCACCACTATACTATTATGCTTCTGGCATGTCCCGGTTTTTAATGTTCCTGTTAGAGCTTGGCTGGCACTACAAAACCACCAAACGCAGGGGATGGGTATAGGTGCCTAGTATCCCAAGTAAAGTGTATAACCTACTCCCAAGTTTCTCAGCCAAACTCCTAATAGAAAGCAGATCGTCACCCAGGAACCCGGTATGCCTGACGCGCACCCATCAACACCTCAGGCTTTGCATCTACCTGTACCACCACTAATGAATCTCACTGCCATTTTTCTTACAGAACCAAGTGCAGTGAGGCTACCAATAGTGACAGACAGGCGCTGTGCAAGACCACCTCCGTTACATAATACCTGTGCAAAAGCCAAAACCTTTGCCTTTGTTGGACATAAGTGCAGGGAACAGGTGAAAGAACACACATCGGTCTCATTCTAATTACAACAGGAACTAATTTACATGCTCAATTGAAGCAGAACATCTTGGAAGACTGCTTAAACATAACACTGGCAGGCTATATGCACCACAAACATTCAAGTTTCTACATGATAGAAGTAGCTAGAAACCAAGGGAATATGCAATTCCCGGGGACTGCCATAATGGACCTGGCCATGACATGGCACGAGCAGGAAAATGCTGAAAGTGCCCAGCCATATGATGTTGGTGCCTCACACATGCCTATCTATTACTTATCAAAAGCCTAAATTAGAGCCTTTCCCAGTACTTTTTTTTTTTAAAAACTGGACCTAAGTGCAAGGAACAGATGCAAGGGCACACTCCTGTGTTATTTGAATTACAACAGGAACGCATTTACATGCACAATCAAGGCGTTACATCTCAAAAGACTACATAAAACAACATTGGCAGGCCCTGTACAATACAAACATTGATGTTACTAGTACATGTTATGCTATGCTTTACACTGATGAGCTCTTCACCCGTGGATCCTCTTTTATATGTTAGACTTTCATTTGTGAGTAAAAGATGGTCTTCATACCATGTGTTTCAGAAAGCTATTTCAGGATGCTCTTACCTTCTCATTCCTGCGGATAGACTGCCATTTATAATATCCTCATAGGAAACTATGATTTGTCTACGGAAGATCCCGAGGGTCCACCGGACGGGTAGACTTGCATTGCCAAGTGTGCATGCTGATTTTATGTTGTCATTTTGCTTGCGGTTTAGAGTTAGGCTTGTGGCAGTCCACAGGGGATTGCAGAGTGCCAACGGGAGCACAATACTTCACCAGAATTCCCACTAGCCCAAGGTCAGGCGCACAGGAATCCACTGGGGGCAGCAGCATGGATATTCATGGACTCGGGTGTGGGGGTTGAGTGTTTTTTCCCTAGAGATCTGGGAGTCTCGAGAGATGTTAATTTTAAAGAATATTTGTATCGCGCACTATCACCACCGAAGTGGTCCCCTGGCGCTCTGGCGGCTCTGAAAAGGGAAGGAGCGTGAGTCAGTGGGAATGAGCGGGAAAAGTGCAAGAGAGCAGTGATGTGCCGAGGATAAGACACTGTGGAACTTTGCTGAAAACGTTGGGGGGGACATGACATCTGAAGAAAAGGTGCCCCAGCCAAATGAATGGGACAAAATGGTATACCATGAAAGTTGGGGGGGGGGGGACAAACACCCCTGCCCCCCTAAAATTACGCCCATGGTCAGACAGTATTTTTCTCTACAGGTGTCTTTGTATTAACACCATCAGGTTTGCATCCAATATAAACATTTGGATTGCAATAACCCGAGCGAAAAGGATGGCTGCAAGAAACAACACGCCCGCCAACAAGGCGCACATAAAGGAGATAACAAGAGCCTATAAAAGCTGGCTACGGGTTTACTGTTTAAAATTACATCAACAGGACTCTGAAAATATGCTAGAACAAATTGGAAAGTCCAACTCTAGAGATTTTTGGAGCCTGGTTAACCCACAAGCTAAAGAGGCATCTACAATGATGCTAAACAGTATATCAGAACTAGCATGGACTGGGTTCTATTCAACACTTTTCAAATCTCCAGATCCCGCTGAAGGCCCTTTATCTCCTCAGACGACAGCACGGTGGGTTGATCTCTCCGACAGAATTGATATTTTGGATAAAATACTCAAACTAAAGAAATCAAGGGCTCCCGGGCCTGATGGTCTATCTAATGAGAATTTGAAATCTGCGCCAGAAGAATGGCCAAACCTGCTGAGTCTAATTTTCTACAAATGTACTATCTCCCGCTCAATCCCGCCTACTTGGACCTCAGCAGTTATTATCCCTATATTCAAAAAAGGAAGGAAGGATGACCCCAGAAATTTTTGTCCGGTGGCACTCCTAGATGTTATAGGGAAAGTTTATGGTTCCCTTCTGCTGGATCACTTTAATCAGTGGGCAAAAAGAGCACCCTGTAACGACCCTCTTCAATCGGGGTTTAAAAAGGGAGTAGGAACTAGTATAAACATCTTTATCCTCAGCCTCTTAAAAGCAAAAGCTCGTGAAACAAATCGGGACCTATTCCTGGCATTTATAGACCTGTCCCAGGCCTTTGACTTGGTCAACCGAAGGAAACTTTGGGAAAAACTCATCAGTTGGGACTGTCCTCAGGAGATTCTGAATCCTATCAAGGCTCTGCATGCTTCTACATCAATGCAGTTACGACTGAACACCAGTGGCCTGCTCTCGTCATCCATAACAACTGACAGAGGGGTCAAACAAGGCTGCCCACTAGCTCCAGCCCTCTTCCTGTCTTATTTTGGGGACTATAAAGATATTTCAACCAGCACACGAGCATTCCCCCCAGAATTGGGTAAAGAGAAGACCCCGAGACTTTTGTATGCAGATGATCTTATTCAATTGGACCAGACCCCAATTGGCTTACAACGGCAGTTGTCTGCACTGACTACATACACAGCCGCCAATGACTTAGAGGTAAACAAACAAAAAACGAAGATAATGGTGTTTGGAAAAAATCTAAAAAAGACAAAGAAGAATTCGTGGTACCTGGCCACAAACAAAATCGAACAAGTGACTGAATTTAAATATCTTGGAGTCCTTATTGACTCCACGGCCAAAGATTCAGCGATGCAACACCATCTATCGGAAAAAATAAACTCTCGCCTCACAAGCAAAAATACTGGACAACAAATACGGTCGCTTTTCATTGCTGCCCCTGATCAAATTCTATAGGGGCAAAGTTATCCCAGCTATTACCTACGGAGCTGAGGCTATGCCATCTTTACCCTACTCCTTATGGGATAGATTGGAGAGTTTGTTTTGGCGCTCAGTCCTGAATCTACCACCTTCTACTCCGATTGCCTTGATAAGACGTGAACTCTCCCTCTCCTCTTTAGAATCAATAGTGAAAAGAGCGTCAGTTATGTTATATCGGAAGATAAAAGATCCTTCTTCCTCGGCAATTTTTCTGATGGTACAGGCGGAGATGAACTCAAGCAAATCCATGTTACTATCAAAATGGGAGCTAATGTGCCTACAGCAACTTGAAATCTGCGGCAGCTCCATGGAAGAACTTTTGGGTAACCCGACAAAAACTAAAACACGAATTGAAGAAATTGATTGGATAAATACACTGGATAAGGCATCTGAGTATAAGATAACTAGTCATCTACCTCCAACAAACAGAAAAATTGAATGTAATTCAACCTTTTTTGATAAAGCATCCAGACAGAAAAACTCGGAGCACTCTACTCCGTGCGAGGTTAAACTTGTTACCCACAAACGAGATTCTGCACACAAGGGGCCTCTCAACAACTAATACTTGCCGCTTTTGTAATAACACCGAACAAAGCGAAACATTACGGCACCTTTTATTACTGTGTTCAGGTACAGATAAATTCAGATCACCATACATACTTCATCACCTAAAAAATGCCTATCTAAGGGAAGAAGAACTCTGGTGGGAGCGCTTAATAGGAGGCTTGAGAACATCTTGGTCTATTGCAGCTACTAAAATTTTGGACCAGATCTTTGCACATGTACCTCCGAGCTAGTGGACTGGACACAGATAGATGATTGAAGTGGGGAGTGTTTTCTCCCTTACTTTCGTGTTTCTGTAAACTTATTCTCTTGTTTGGATAAATATGCTGTGAAATTTTATGTTCACCTTCTTGTAAAAATCACTTCGGTGATTATATACTCGTATTAAAAAAAAATAATAATAACCCGATGTTATTATAAGAAGACATGCGTTGAAAGTGTCTTTGACATATCTGACAATTGTGTATGGCATGTAATTTGCATGTGACGGCATGTTATTCGGTATGCATGAGGTCTGCATGTAAAGTATAGCAGAACCCTCAACTGTAGACAGTTGCCCTAGGGATTGATAGACTATTTGTAATACCCAGTCTCCCTCTTGCACTGCAACCCACAGAATACGTCTGAGTCCAAAGAAAAATGTGGGCCAAGCTGTCACATAGTCACTGACATAACGTCATCTCTGGGCCTGAACACCGAGCTCTGCATCTTTATAAGGTTTTAAAGTAGTCATCTCTGCTAGTAATACAAACGTCTTCTAATTATAATGACTATTTGCATGCAATGTAATGCTCTTTTTATTTTCAGGATAGCACAGACTGTTGCACCACACATCACTTCAAAGCCATAACAATGGCAGTAGGCGCTATACAAATATCCAATAATATAACAGAACAGATACTTTTCCCATGGAGCTTGGCATACATGTTTTGTTATTGTCACTCGAATCTCCATTGTTATGTGGATCCCTTGAAGAGACTGGGTGTGAGGAGCACCTGCCTTTTGGCTGTCGTATGCTGGGAGAAGTCGGGGAGCACCCCCCACGTAATCGCTGGGCCTAGCATCATATGGCTTGTGCAGGGGTGTTGCTAGGTCTGGAAAAGATCCGGGGCTATGCTAATTTTGGGACTGTCGGGACTGGGGACTAGCTAGCCTTCTTGGTTGTAACCCCCCAGCTTTGATACGGGGCTACAACCAAAAGACCTGGGGCTATAGCCCCCCCAGCAACGCCTCTGGCTTGTGATGTTACCTGGCCCACCTGGCGACCCCACCATCCACCAGTAAGCTTGAGCAGGGGACTTCGTGGCACAGGGTGTGTGGATGGGAAGTGGAGGAGGGAAGAAGAGATCCTGGTGGCGAGCACAGGTGATGAGAGAGAGTAAATGGAGTGGGGGCGGGGGGGGCGGAGAGGAGATGCACATGGGGACGGAGGCCTGAGCAGGAGTTGCGTGGGGGCAGGGAAGCAGTGCGGGTGAGTGTAGGTGTGCGGTGGGGGGGTAAGGAAGGGAAGGGTTGTACGTGGGGAGGGAAGACTGGTCAAGAGATGCGCTACGGGTAGCAGGGATGCGGGGGCGGGGGGGGGCGACTGATATGGCGCAAGCAGGGGCAGGCTGATGACGAGTGCTTCCTGTTGCTGAGCCAAACCGAAAGTTGGCCTAATTACAGGAACACTGGGCTTAGGCGAGTTCAGCTCGAGAGCAGGTTTGCTGTGGGGGCTCGCAGAGACCAGCAGCAGGGGGCTGACTCACGCAGCTGCTGCCAATTTGCAGTGCATTGTGCGGAGGCAATCAGAGTGCAAGTCCACATAATATGTTGGTTAGTTGTCGCGGCCGCTTTGAGTAGGCCTTCATTTTAAAGCGTGATTGCTGGGTGCCCTGTAAGGGGGGGGGGCCTTCCCGTTAGTTGTAAGCGTCCAGTTTTGGTGGCGTCTTTCCCCAGAGTCCTCCTGTCAGCACGACTGTGACCCCCCCTCCCTGCACCTACACGCCCACCCTGGCCTGGGCATCTACACACTGACACTGTCCAGGGCCCAGCGCGCATGTAGGTCTGCTGGCTGCTATTTCAACCTCAATAGGGAAAGTAACTTTTGCTACCCTTTCCAGAGGGGCATCGGAAATAGGTTTCTGTCTAAAACGGGCAGGAGGAACATGACTGCCGTGTACAGCCCATGTTCGGGGAGGGGGGGCGGGGGGCGTCTCTCTCTTTTTTTGGCCAAGCAGACTTGCCATGATAGTGGCATTGGTTTTAGCCAGCGCTGCGGAGGAGGGGGAACCCCGCAGCTCGAAAGCGGGAGGCCAGTAACCTGTGTCCAAAGGAGACTCCCAGAGCCAGGCAGGATGAGGGGCAAGGTGGGAGCAACACTAGGGTGACCAGACGTCCCGATTTTCCGGGGGAAATCCCCCTCTGTCCCGGGGTCCGGGAGTTGGAAACCCTGTCCGCGGTTTGCATGGTTGTGTGGATACGGTTATTAAAATTGTATTTTTTTTTCGCAACACTTTCAGATTTTTGAAGTTGGAGATTTGGCTTGAACCCCCAACCTTTCAGGTACAAGTCACAACACTTACTGACTCTGCTACAGATACTGGGTGGGAAACGGGTGTACAGCAAGCCATGTCATATCAATTAGAGCAAACGCCTGTTTTGAATTGACATGCCAAGATTCAGATAAAACTGCACAAATGAGATCATATACAGTTTATAGAAAGGAGAAGTGCTGGAAATATGA
The DNA here is from genome assembly GCF_040938575.1 of Ambystoma mexicanum. Classification (NCBI taxonomy): domain Eukaryota; kingdom Metazoa; phylum Chordata; class Amphibia; order Caudata; family Ambystomatidae; genus Ambystoma; species Ambystoma mexicanum. The sequence continues at coordinate 1,040,182,300 of NC_090921.1, forward strand.
TTGGGTGGTGGTTGTGGGGGCGTGTTGGGTAGGGGCGGTAATTGGTGGGCTGATATAGGGTAGTACCTCTTTTATGTTGTTTGTTGTCCCGGTTTTTATTTTTGAAAATCTGGTCACCCTAAGCAACACCTGGCCAAGCCAGCAAGGAAGTGCAAAGTACCCCAGGTCATGGCAGGCAGGAAGCATCAGGTAACAACAGAAGAAGCACATCAGGCTACGAAAGGCTTAGGGTAACCAAAACCAAAACAGAAAACTGGGACGATCAACAACAGAAAAGAGGGACTACGCCACCGCAGCCCACCAATTACTGCCCCTCCCCCAACACGCCCCAACAACCACAACCTAATCATATTTCCAGCACTTCTCCTTTCGATAAATGTATATAATCTCATTTGTGCAGTTTTGTCTAAAATGAAAAAACTCCCGAGACTGTCCTGGGAAAACCAGGACGTCTGGTCACCCTAGAAAGGCTATCTGCACCAGCTGGCCGAGGGCTGGGCACAGCCCCCACACAAGCAGACAAAGCCCAGGGCTTGCCCCTCTGACAATATAAGGAGCTGCTGGGCCGCCAAAAAGCACAAATCTGTTTGGAACTCCGCACGGAGCATTACACAGCATACCTTTTCCCTCCCACCCAAGAAAAAAGGGAGAGAAGAAGGTGAAGAGAGAACAGGGCACCGTAAGGGGCCCACACCGTCGTGGGACCAGGACAACAGCGCGGCACAGGCCTGAGGGGCTAACCTCAGGACCTTGTGCCCAAAAGATTGTTTTTGCTTATTATGATTGATAATTACTACATAATGATGTACAATAAAAAACCCACAGCCTTTTTATTGCCAACACTCAACCAATGTTTCGTGTGGTACATGGGGGGAGGTTTGCGTTCCACTGCTTTCTTTGGGTCCACCGGTCATTAGAAGCTTAAGTCAAGCAGCATGAACTGTTGCAGCCCAAAAGTGGAGGTTTTACGGCAAACGTGCCCGGATACCAAGTTAATCATCGCAAAGTATCCCGGGGCTCCTGCCCATGGTTTTCTTTCTTTGTTTGTTGTAATAGGTAAGGTGCCTGCTCCAAACTCATCACTTCAGGAGTCGGGACAAGAAATAGCGATTATAGGGAAATGACGGGGTGAAAAGGGGGGGGGAAGGAGTACATAAGAGCCCACTCTCTGCAGAACGGGCATTGCGTTCCTGGGCCAGGTCCTGCGGGAAGACTGCTTCGATGATGAGGTAACGTGGCTTGTTATCATCTGAAAAGTTCAAGGTGGGAGAGCTTGGCATCCTGTCTTCAGCATGTTTTCCCCGTATCGGCAGAGTGAGCCCAACCATCCAGGGGGGTTCTGGTTGGATCCCCCTCAAAGCCACGAGAACAGTTTTCAAATAATTGGTTGGCATGGTGCATTTTATTGCACAAATTACACAACTATTAGGTAAAAGCATAACCTGTAGAATCGGTTCTGTAGGGGGAACACCTAAAAACAAAACTGCACTAGAGAGGCTAGGTCCCCAATAGCAGATGGGATCCTTTTGCAAAACGTTTCATGCTGGCTGAGTCCAAAGAAACAACAAGAGGCCTGTCTCTGCAACATATGCCAGCATTGCCCTGACCAAATACGCTTTCATGCAAAGCACACCATGAGGCCTCTCAACATATGCCCACACTGCCCAATTTTCATGGTGCCAGCCCTGTGCCCAACCATTTTTTTAAAAGCCCAGGAAAACATGTCCAGCAGCAAGTGGCCAACATGTGTTAGTATAATCCTGTGATATGCATTGCTATGCAGCGATTGCCCAGTATATGCTAGCATTGCCCTGTGAAATAAATGTTCAGGGCGGCTTTCTGCTATCGTAAAATATATGTTCACGGTGCTGCCCCAGTGCACAAACAACTACACATTACACTTTTACAGACACGCAGTGCAACCACTTTTTTTAAAAATGTACATATGCATTTTATTACACCAGGTCCCTTATCTCTGCTCTGACTTCTTTTCTGTCTGTGCACAGGGAATTGTAAGAGAAGTTTATTGGAAAATGTACCTACCTTTGTCGTATTGCCTCTGTGCGCCACTCAGGTTGAGGAAAAGAGCGCATCTAAATATTCATGCAGGTGACCTCCTACCGGCCAGGTCCCCTAAGAGCAGGGTCGGACTGGGCCATAACATTCTCGGGCACCAATGAAAAAGTGGCCCACAGTTGCAAATGGCAACTCATTCCTTTTGTGACACTGTTGGAATAGTAACGAAGGGGGAGTTCTTGATGGAGTGTGATGCAGATTGTGCATTTTGAAGAATATTTATTCAGCAACACTGGCCAAAACTACTAGCCACAGAGTGAATTAACTCATTAGACTGGCCCAAATTGGCCAAAAAAGTGGCCAAAATTGGCCAATAAAAACTGCACCCACACCAGCCTTTTGTGTTTTTGGTTCGGCCATGGGCCTATAGCCTGGCCGACAGGGACAGACGCCCTGCGGATCTCCATGAGAGACAGTGCCCCAGGTGAGGGCCTGCAGGGCGTCTGTCCCTCAAAAGCATGTGTTTAGGAAGCAAAGAATTGTTTTGAGATGGTGGGGTTGGTGGTTGACACTCCGATCCGGATCATACATCTGGAGGGAACGCAGAAGCTTGGAAACCAAGGCAATCCCTTGCGCGGCTGAAGGGTTGCCCAAAGAATCGGGCCATGCCAGAGGGAGGATGGAGGGATGAAGGGAGCAGCTGCGAGGTTTCAATGTTGGCCCGTTGTTGCATAGGTTGTTTGTGCTGCCTGCTCCTGGATAGTGATCAGTCAGAGTTTTCATTGTGATCGCTGCCCCTTCTGAGCATCATCCGAGCGTTTTCTTGAAGCTTTAGTGCCTTCGTTTTGGAGATTAGTCTTGTAGGCAACATTAGTGTGTTCTCCCGGCCAATACAGCAAGTGAGTTCCTAAGGGGGCCAAATGCTATGCTAGAAATATTAAATTCGGTGTCAAATCTCAACCGTAGTGGTTTCAAAGTGCCTTGCTAACATGTACACATTTTTAGTGGCAATTTTAGCAAACTTCTCTAACCTGGTCGGTCTGACTTAACACACGGTCCTGCACCAGATGAGTTTAAATGGGCAGAACTCTGGAGCCTGGCGTGGGTCCCGGTGCCTTTTAAGCAACCGTGGGTCCCAGCTCGGTGCAGCATGTCCCGTAAGAGTCTCTGACACAGAAGACAACTCAGGAAATGGAGAGCTCTCGAAGAGCCCGGCAGTCGTTGCGCTCGTGTGGAAGTGGTCTTGTCTGCCGCTATGAAGTTCCCCTGCGATCCCCGGAAGGGGGCGTGGCGTGGGAAGTTCCAGGCTTCCTTCCCAGCGTAACGTTTTTTATAGACCTGCTTTGCGTATTGGTTTCAACTCGTGTCATTCTCGCTACCCGATTGCCTGCGTACACTCTTGCCACTGCTTAAGTAGGGCGACCAGATTTTCAAAATAAAAAAAACGGCACCGAGCACAAAACTAAAAGTATGACTAACCGTGACCAATAAGCAGAAGGATGTCTCTGTGTTCAGACCAGAGCGACACGCCACGCTCAGGAGCTCTACTGCGTCATCTGAAGTCAAGATGGTCTATACCATAAAAACATGCCATATGGTGACTACTGGGTACAACAAGTAGGTTTTATAACTAAAAATACCAATGGTTTCAACATTGAAATGTATCATTACTTGAATAAATATACCCTAGTCTAGCATAACATTTTTAATCCCTGAAAAATCCTTTCACTCCCAACTTCCAAAAGTAGGGAGAAACCTATTCACCCTCCAAAATCTTATCTGGAGCACTATATCCAGCTTCGGGCTCCCTGCCCAACCCCTTGTTCCTTTCATAAGTTTCTGTCGCACGTTTTTGTAGCTGAAATAATGTCTTTATTTTTGACAACTCCTCTCCTTGCAGTCTACCACAGCAGACCCCCAGCCATGACTCCACCAGGGCTCAGTCTTCAACACGTAAAAAGTGATAGTGTTTTAAGAAACCCATCAATTTATTGCAGACTCTAATTGCTCAAAACCGGGTCATGTCCTTGGTCGACGCAGGTGGCAGGGCCAGTGAGGGACACTGCACATGTTTGGAAGGCAATAAGCCGCATTTATTACATGTCTTACATCACCACAATGCGATTAAACCCATACATAAATTACATCATTCAACGGTTACGTCATTGGGATGTCACAAACAGCATCATTACATTATCATTACGTACACTAGCGTGCGGGGAGTGACTGAGTCCAGCGCACCCATGCCCCGGGACGGGCCTGAGGGAAAAATGTGACCAGACCCCGCTCACCCCATGCGCGGATCGGTGAAGACCCCTCTAAGAGCCCCTGGCCAGCCACCTAACCGTTCCAAAGCTAGAACCCTAACTTAAATCGGCAAACGTTCTCCCTTTCAGTGACCCAAAAGGTTAAACCCCTTGCTTGATTCAATGCAATGTGCTCCAACCTACAACAACACTGCCTCCACCTGCTCATATAAAGGGTGGATGGGAAAGCGAAGCATGCTGCCACGAGTAGCACACCGGTCCCAGGCGGCGAGAAAGAGAGGAAGGGCACATTGCGCCCCCTCTCACTATACCCGCCCGGGACCCCTCGCCAATCTACTTCTAGCGCTGGGCCTGCACATGACATAGCCCTTCCGTTCGGTGTTGAGAAGGTACCTCCCCCTAGAGGTGTCCTTTTCCTTTTGGCCCGCCTCCACACCTCCCAACCCGCTGTCCAGGCAAGGTTTGGCCGGAGCACTTTCGTAAGTAATGTAGCTTGTATTGCTCGCTTAGTTTGACAATATTGTGTATATAGACCAGTCAATATTGTCCATATGATGGTCATTCTCCTTAGCAATGAGGTCCAATTACCAACCATTACAAACATGGCTTGCTCGCAGTTTCCTGTTTCAGCTGCGTGTTGGCTAGTATGTCTCATGTGTACGTGCCACATAGTTGAGGTCTGATATTCACCTTGAAGACTCCACATTGTTAATAGTCTTCCATACCAGGGAACTTCTCACCCGAGAGAGCTTTGTCCCTTGGCCCTGTCGTTGCTCCGACATGAATGCCACATCCACCATTTTAGGAAATGCTGCACTCCTGCAGCACCATCCCTGAACAAAAGTGTCCAAAATGGCAGAACATAGATTTACAACCTTAATGGATCGAGTTGCATGAAATGCTAAAACAAAACTTTGCAAATAAACACAGTTTGTCAGTAAAGCTGCTTTTAAAATTGTTATTGCATACCTCGCTACCAAAGCAACTGCAACTCGAAGATGCTGAAACAAATTCACATCCAAAGATACACAAGTTACTGTCCCAACTTCTGTGAAGCAGTAAAAAATGTGATGGGGAAACATAAATAAAAACAGACCTTGGGATTTCAGTTTTGGTACATATCGGATAGTATCACGAGGCAGGCAAACACCAGCACGCCCTCTCACACCCACCACCATGCTCGACGGTTCGGGTGAGCCTAACCTCTTCCAACTTGGCGTCTCATTTCTCAATGAGACGAACACGTCCTACCTTTGCCAGGTCTATCCAGTTACTATTGCTCTGGCGAGAGGACTTCAACTGTGCTTCCCAGTGCCTGAGCTCGAATCAGGGCTCGGTCTCCGATTCATTGTGTAGCCTCAAGGAACTTTGGTGATATACCAGTATAGTGCTGAGTGTGTGAAAGTGGTGTTAGTTGCATCAGGGATAGTTTATCATTCGAGTGCCGGAGGCAAGAGATTGTTCTGAACACAAAGGACCGTTTTGTTGATAAGCTGGTCATGTTGCTCAGTGCCCAAACACTTCCACTGCAGACATCGTTGGATAAGGGGCAATGGGTATGAATCCTAGCAGGTCCACGTAGCCTCTCTATAGTAAATACCACTCAATTGTGAAACGGGGACACCTGTTCACACGGTGCACAAAAAGGTCTGGGAGCCCTTCTACCGAGAACGAACACAGCCAAATAACCTGTTCTACGGGAAGGTGCCCACTCGGGAGGGTCTACAACCACGTATTAGCTCACTGTAACCTTCACAGAAGAGAAATATCCACAACATATCAGTCTTTGTCCCACCCACAAGGACAGTCCAGCCCTGAAAGCCAGGCGATTCTCTTCTGAACAAGAGTACTAACAGCGACCTGAGGCACGTGTTTTTGGCCTAGTCGGGCTTCATCAGTGAGGTGAAGTTGTGCCTCTCTCTAAGTGCAACGAGCAAGGAGTCCATGTCTGGGTTATGTTATAAGGTGCTTTGAGACCCAAGTTATAAAGTGCTGTATAACCAGCATAGTAGTATTTATTACCCTTATTATTGCATTGTTATTATTATGGTGATTAATATTCTGTGACATTCTCCTATCCTACATCCGCAGATTGCCAATTACAAAGCAGTAATCTCCTGTAATTACACTGAGAGGTACATGTTTACATCCCTGAAATGTATGGGGTCAGGTGCTGTATTATGTCAGGATTAAGGCTGTAAATAACCTGGGGACTTCCTGCATGTGAGCAGTGCAGAGAGCTGCATGGTTACACCCAGAACTCTGCGTAAGATTTTGCAATTGATTTTTTTAGCTGGGAGCAAAATCATTGTTATGGTGTAAAAAAAAAAAAAAAGGACTTCCCATTGTTAATGAAGATATTTTTCGGATGAGTAGAAATATGTTAATTCTAAAACCGGTATCTCTTTTGTAGTCCAAACTTCTTGGCACCGAGTTATTCATGCAAATAAAATGTGCATCTTCCCCTGAAGCTTCTTTTTGTGTTTGTGCAGTAATATTATTAGAACCCCTTCCTGCCTGTGGCACTGCTCTGCTGGCACCTCTGATCCAGGCATGTCTACAGCGGTGTGAAGGGGGAAGCGTGGGGAGGGCAGCATCCTCTGGGCCCATTGTTTTCATTTTTCATTTTGTGGTGCATTTTTACTCCTTTTCTTTATGTTAGGAGTATTTGCCTGTTTTAGGGAGTAAAAGTGGCTGGTGGTGCACCACTTATCCATAGAGCTGGTTACATTCCAAATCATGCATGGTAGCAGGCATAATGTTGCCCTGTGAGGACGGAGCATCCTGCCGCCCGCATACACTTCCACGGTAGCAGGCATAATGTTGCCCTGTGAGGACGGAGCATCCTGCCGCCCGCATACACTTCCACGGTAGCAGGCATAATGTTGCCCTGTGAGGACGGAGCATCCTGCCGCCCGCATACACTTCCACGGTAGCAGGCATAATGTTGCCCTGTGAGGACGGAGCATCCTGCCGCCCGCATTCACTTCCACGGTAGCAGGCATAATGTTGCCCTGTGAGGACGGAGCATCCTGCCGCCCGCATACACTTCCACGGTAGCAGGCATAATGTTGCCCTGTGAGGACGGAGCATCCTGCCGCCCGCATACACTTCCACGGTAGCAGGCATAATGTTGCCCTGTGAGGACGGAGCATCCTGCCGCCCGCATACACTTCCACGGTAGCAGGCATAATGTTGCCCTGTGAGGACGGAGCATCCTGCCGCCCGCATACACTTCCACGGTAGCAGGCATAATGTTGCCCTGTGAGGACGGAGCATCCTGCCGCCCGCATACACTTCCACGGTAGCAGGCATAATGTTGCCCTGTGAGGACGGAGCATCCTGCCGCCCGCATACACTTCCACGGTAGCAGGCATAATGTTGCCCTGTGAGGGCGGAGCATCCTGCCGCCCGCATTCACTTCCACGGTAGCAGGCATAATGTTGCCCTGTGAGGACGGAGCATCCTGCCGCCCGCATACACTTCCACGGTAGCAGGCATAATGTTGCCCTGTGAGGACGGAGCATCCTGCCGCCCGCATACACTTCCACGGTAGCAGGCATAATGTTGCCCTGTGAAGACGGAGCATCCTGCCGCCCGCATACACTTCCATAGGGATGGGGTTTTGTCTAAGAACTGGCTCATGAATTCTGATAGCCTAAGGACCAAAGAACCCTGCCAAAGGGATTTTTGTTCATAGGGAATACTGCATATGTTCCAAAACCTCAAGATGAGCAGGTACCCCTGCAGCTCTCCATCACATGACATAACGGGGACTTTCCCTAGGGTGTAGCGAGTACCAGCAGTACATCCTGAAGTATTTACTTCTTTTCTCTCCCCTCCCATAAATAAGAAATGACCATACACCCATCGCATTACACAAATTAAGAAAGCAAATGTAAACAAAATATATTTATTAGGGCTAATTTTTCATAGAAGCCTCGACCTATTGAATTCACAATCAGAATATACAAAATGGGTCCATTCACACTCACCCATGTATCGTATACAAACAGCAACTCAACAAGCCAATGAGCATGTTTATAAGAGACTGTATAAAAGTACATCAAGAAGTACACATTGCTTCAATTTATCACTCGGCCTTTGTGTTCGGTAAACAAAATCACCTATGACCACTCCTACACTTAATGGACTGCGCTTGGCCGACCGGTTTTTGGCCAGGTATGCCCCACACCTGCCTTCATCAGGCCTTCGGTGTATAGAACGGACTGCATAGAATGAGATGGCCCCTACTCAGACACTTAACTGGAATCTACGTTTCGACTTTTGGTGTCACAGTTCCAGAAATCCGTCTTAATGGAAACGGACAGCAGAGGTCAATACCAGATGACAAATGCAGAGCACTTAGCACACCAGGTCCCTGGTGATAATATCAAAAGTTCCATCATATAAGGTGGAAGTGTTGGCCGCATTGGTATAGGGAATCCTTCAAGAACCATTGTGACAAGTTCCTCCTTAAAGAATTGGCAATTATATTCCTAATAAATCACCTGCGGTCACAATGGCTCACGGCACACTCAAAGATGCAAATATTACAAAGAGCAACAGAGCAAAGTTACAATGTAGAGTGTCAAAAAGTCGATTTAAAAGTAAAAGTGGGCCACAAATTTAAAAACTCAATCCAACATGAATATTTCATTACGGTACTCAAGTAGGGTCCAATATACCACTAACGAAAGAGAACAGTGGAGGGGACCACCATTAAATTAGGCAGTGGTGACTATCCATTCCAATGTACAATATCGTACCACAGAAGCCATGGCTGGGACAGCTAGTGTAATGTAAGGAACGCCTCAAAATGTACTCTCACCACTAGCCATTGGCTAGTGATAATTGAGCCTTGTTGAGTAACAAATGGTGTGGCGTGTGCATGTGGAGACCTGAGGTGGCGAGTGACTATTTGTTGTCTGCTAGGAGCTTGCAACTTGAAATTGACAAGTACACACTCTTATTTTAGCAATGTTTGAACTGCAGCGAGCTCATAACTGTTGTGTTGATTATGTGATTGGGGACACTCGAGAAAGTGGGGGGTTGTGTAGCAGAAGCGGGACAACAACGGAATAGCATAAAGCTATGTATGTCACATTAGCTATAGCTACACTGATTGGTGGTGGCCAATCCAGAAGTTAAGACCAGAATGATTTTAGGCTAGAGAGGAAAACAAAAACTACAGGTAATCCCTTGCTCTTCACCATTTGGATCCAAATTTGCTCGCAATAAGGGAATCAAGCAAATTTGGTTGGTGAAATCAATTGAAACCCATACATAAAAGGGACTTCATGGGTCAAAGCACCTGCCATACTACAACAGAGAGGGCACATTACACTGGGAACAGCCCCTTGGGTCTGATCATAGTATGTTACCCCCACGCCCCCCAAGATAATAAAGAGCACCCACCGCCTGCTCCAGACCCATTTGCCATAACCCGTAAGAATGCGTTCTCTGCTTTCTCCTATCCCCAGAAGACTTCAAGGTGCACTGCCAAACCCAGGGGACATTATTTGATGTATTTCTCTGGCAGGTTTTTCCTTTACCATCCACTGTGTCTGGGCAGGTTACAGGACGCTTTATAGCTTGTATAAATAAACAGAACAATTGTATCACTTTGTACAGAGACTGCAAGACCATGCACGCGCGCTGCTTAATGTTCACAGTCCCGACTCCTGGCACTTCTGTTTAATGTCATTGGTGTGCTGTGCAGCGCGTTTGTTATTTCGTCCAGAGTCTTGACTCCTATTTGTATTTTGCTGTCGGTGGTGGGAAAGTGGGAGGCGTGACTAGTGATCGAGCAAGTAGGTATTTTAAAGTGCCGGTTCTGTCATGTTGATGGATGGTCAAAGCTAAGATAGCGGCAGGCGCCACGCGATTTAGGAGAGCAGCCGACCATCGTGAGATACTGGGGTGGCCTGGACACTACATTTCGGGGAGGCGAGGGCCAGGTGGAGATCTCATGTGAAGATGAGCTGAGGAAGTTTTTCTGAATTCTGGTGAGGTCAAATCCCATATGCTACCCACTTCATGCGGGGGAAAAAATCAGCAGGATGTTGGATGATGGTGTGTTGTATAGGCTGCTTGCGTTCCCCTTGCCCCCCCCCCGCGCTCCTCTCCCCCTTTGTTGTATGTCTGCCCCTGGCTTATTCCACGCAGGGACAGTTCTGTGTTTGTGGCGTCCATGCCCTCGCGCTTGCGTCAGACGTTCTCTCTGCAGGCCCATTTCCCCTTCTGCCCCCTAACGCTCCTCTGCATGGTGCATCGATACGGCGCCGCCTGCCTGGGTTTGCCGGGCCTCTGGGCTTCTGGTCTGACCTAGTTCTGCCTGCAAGGATGTGCTGCTGTGGGCTGTGCGTGACTCAGGGCCCCAGGCCAGCATCCTCCTCTGACGGCTAAGGATGGGGTTTTCGGTGCACGGGCCTCTGTTCTTACTCAGGAGGAACGTGCACCGAGGCCGTCACCCTGAGTTCATTGCAGAGAATGGAAGGAGCCGTGGGAGGAGTGCGTGGGAGCAGGGCAGGCTTCTTTCAGCTATTCTTCTGCGCGGGCTGGGGGAGGTTCGTTCTGCCCTTGTCTAGGATCAACCAAGTTGCTATACAACCAAGCTTAGGTGTTTCGGCAGAGCTATGCCACAATGTCGGTAATGTAACGGCAAGGGTGTTGCGGGTCAGGAATAAGGTGCAAAGGCAGGCTCTAGACTCCAATAGCGAACTCTGGAGAATTTCCGCTAGGCCTCCGCACCCCGGGCCACTTTTTTGTGGTAACCTATCTTATTGCCAAATGTTCTCATATGAAAAAGGTTGTGCTTGCTGAGAATGTGTAATACGGCACCACTCTGAGCATTATTTCCATGGTCTCTTTTGGTTCCCCGTCCACACCCGAGTGGATCCGCAGAGCAGCGTGTGGGACGGAGTACTGGGATAGCATGATATTCTAGGGTTCGGGCTGGAGGTTCATTGGACAAAGCCCCGTTTTGTGTGCCACCATGTTCTAAAATATCAAGGGCTGGTGAAGAGCTGTGTGGCAGGCAGGGCCAAGTCGTTCAACAGCAGGCCCTGGTGCTATTTGTTTGCCAGTCCATTGGTAGAATGTGTGGTGGTCCAGGGGTGTAGGAGCACAGAGCGCTGCAGTCCAGGGTTGGGGTGCAGCACTGCATGAGGACATAACAGTTGGAGCTGCTGGTCAGTGCGGAAGTCCATGCGCAGAGCTGCGCATGCATCCCAGTGCTGAGGAGCAGGTGTGGTTGCTTTGCTTTTGTTGGGCTGTCTGTGGATTGGCAGCTTTGAATGATGGGGGGGGGGCGTGGGGGGAGGTTCCCCGCAGGCTGTGCATAAAGTGAGGGATGCGTGTACATGCACCCTGCCAAGAAATGAACGGTGAGACCAAATCATCAATCCCACCCAGACACAAAATGTTAACACACAAAATTGAACTGCAGCGTCAAAGTTGCCATGGCGCTACCTGCAGCGGGCAGTGTTACACAGCAGCAAAGACGGCTCGAAGGCCGCAATTTAGTAGAAATAAGGACATGGAGAAACCCCAGCCAGTTCATTATGAATATTTGTAAAAGAAGTAACCATTGTTTGTGTAGCGCTGCACAGGCTTTGTCTAGACCCTTGAACAGTAGGCGTTGTGCTGCAACTAGCAGAGGTGTGATGAGCTGTGAGTCTCATGTTAAAAAGTTCGAGTTACTTATTTACCCTGTGTACAAGGTTGCTGTTTCTTTTGGAGTATGTTCCATTGAGACGGCCCACAAGCCACCTTCATCCACTCCAGCTCAGGCACAACTGACACGCTCAGAATCAACACTCAAACCATGCACCAACATTCTCCCCCATTTGACTGTACATATAATGAGTTGCTTTATAATGCTGCTGTAACATTTTGCTGCCATTTACTTAGGACTGTGAGGAAATAGCAGTCTCAGCGGTTGGATGCCTATGTTGATTCTGATATGTTACTTGTTGCATTTTAATGTGGTGCATACCTGTGTTTCTTATGTGTTTCACGTTTTGCATTTTGATGTATTGCCTGTCACTTGGTACATTTTAATGTATCTCAGGACTTCTCATTTTCACAAAAGTATTTCACTGTATGTGACCGCACTGGCCCAGACGCACAGGATAGCTGCATTTCAATGCATTGCATGAAAATTGTTCCCACCCCAGGCACAGCTAAAAGCTGCCAGTTTTGCGGCCAGTGAATCAGCTCTTCTGAGGGACTCTTTCCCTCCCCAATCCCTGCATGTGCACCCAGCTGTCCCCATCCTGTGACATCCTCCTCTCCTTTCTGTTACTTGGACTTTCCTGCTCCCCAAGGCGGCTTGCCTATGCTCTGCGATTTCCACACCTTCCTCTTTGGGCTCATGAGAAGAGCTGTGGTCACTACAGGGGTTGGTGAGGGGAGCCCTTCCATATCCTTCCTTTGCTGTTGTCACTGGATGTTTGCCCACCTTTCATGTCCCTGCCCCCTTCTTCCTTAGCCCTTTATCACCCATCCTGGGACACCTGTGGAGGAGGGGGGCTGTGCATCCACCATTGTGTCCATCCTAGGATGCTTGCCCACCTTTCATGTCCCTGCCCCCTTTTTCCTTGGTCCCTTATACAGCTGTGGAGGAGGGGCTGTGCCTGTATTTGTCAGCCTACCTCCCTCCCCCTGTGAATCCCCACTCTTGTTCCTGTCACTTGGACCCTGGGAAATAGTTTGGCCTCCTGGGAAACTCCTCTCCTCCCCTATAGAGGGGGAAAGTGACAGCTGTTAAGGGGGGACCTGTGCGTGCATGTGTCATCCTACACCCTGTCATCATCCCTGCCCCTTCTGCCTTGGACCATGTGGGTGGGTTCTGTACGGGTGGAGCAACAACCTTAAAGGTGGATGGAGAACCAGGGCTGGGTCTCTTTATTTATTTATTTATTTTTTTGCTGCCTTACTGTATGCGTGATTGGGGGCAGGGCTCTACGTAGACCCAAGCAGGTCCACTTCTCCCTTTCCATCCCCTTGTTCCCCTTCTTCCCCAACCTGCTCTTCTCTCTCTCCCTCACTGACACACTGCACACCTCACTCCCTGTCTCTCTCTGTGCCCCTCCCTCACTCTTCCTTAGGGTGTGCAGATCCAGTATTCCTCTTATCAATACCCCTCCTTGTGCCCGCAGCCCCCTACAGACAATCATCCATGTCTAGTGTACCTAATTTACTCTGCTGGCAATGAGCCTACTTCCCTGTCTGTAATAAATGTGTTTTCCCGGTTTCTGCAAAAATGTTGGTGCTAGTCTGCCTGTTATTGCCAGAGTGAGGACCCAGTTTGCATACACAGTGCACACCTTACCGGGGTCTGTTAATTCCCTGACCCAAAACTGTGGCTCTGCCCGGGGTCTCCCCACACAGACTTCTCCATTTTGGCCTGCCTTCCACTTCCACAACTGTACATACTATGAGATGCTTCATAATGCTACTTTAACTAGCGCCTTGATGCCTAAGGGTTTAGAGCGCTGCTATAAATGTAAAAACAAATCAAGTAAACATTATAATACTTTGAGAATTTCACATTATCCTTTAAGCCAGATCTCTGCCATTGCCAGAGCTGAAACCCCAACCTTTCAGGTAACAGCCAGATGGAGGTGCTAATTGTGCCACATAGACTGCTTGGGAAATTGACACATATCAAGGCTTGTAATAGCAATCTGAGTAAAAGCCCCTTTGTTTTTAAACTGCTTATAGTCACAAGCAAATCTGTATAGTTTATATCGATTATCAGTGCTAGAAATGGAAATCGTGTGACAGGGGTGTGAGGAGCATGAACGTTGGTGGTTCTACCTTTCTGTGTGGGTGGTCCTGTTTTTTTTATTTTGAAAGTCTGGTGTACCTGGAACCCAAATGGCAAAGACTTGAGATACCTGGCACAACCATCCATGCCACCTGACACCTAGCGGCACCAGAAGCACCCATTTTTGCCATTAAGTCCACACTAGCACCAGATGCACCCATTTGTGCCACCAGACACATAAAAAGACCCATGCATGCACCACGTAGGCCATGCAATCACCATACGCTCCCAACACTCCCAAACACACGGGCAAGCGGGCACACAGTTCTTGTTGCAACTAACAGTTTGATGAGGACCTTGTCATCACAGACCAGCCACATGCCTCATCTTAGACAAGTCCAGGTTACTTTATTTCTACTCTGAGAGGTCCCCGTTTCCTATAGGTCTCATTGAGATCACCCTAGGTCCACCCACTTCATCCCCTCCAGCTTGGGCCCAACTGTATCCCTCAAAACTCTCGAACCATGCCCCCAAAATTCCCCCTGAGTTGTCAAACATTCAGCATCCACCAGCATTCATGGGCAGCCAGCTGGATGGACACAGACCTACACTCTCAAGACACAACATGGTATCATTGCCCCAGAGACACCGTCCGCTACCCGACGCTGGGGGCACCAGAAAGGGTGCTTCAGAAGGCTGAATACTTACCCAAGCTACAGGATGATGGTCCTGGCGGTGGTATAGGGAGAATTTCCCTGGTCATCTTTCCATTGTCCATAAAGGGGGCCAGGCCAAAGGGTCTTCTCTTCAGGCCAACAGACTACTTTCTGGCCTGCAAGAGAATGAGGCTCACAATAACCAAACCCAGAGTCCCGGGTGGGGGGAGGGGGGATGAACGCCCACACCTGGCTTCAGGGATACCTCAAAGCTCCAAAGAAATCCCTGATGTTGCTGCTAGCAGCCAGTGGGGACGATTTGCATGTTCTTACCCCCCCCCACTTCCTGACGTCCACAGGTCTGCTGAATGTTTCACCAGACAACTCTTTTTGCTTTAGACCATTGCATGTTGCAAGCTGCAGGGAGAAGTCTAGTGAAACCTGCCCTTCAGAGCAGGTTCATGAAACATACTCGGTACACTCCATGCAGCATGCAAGCCCTCTCCCCAATCCAAGAGACGGTAAGGTCTGTTTGTGAGCTGCTGGCAGGATTTCCTCTTGCAACCTTTGAACCTGTTGTGGCACGCAAACCCTGCATCCGTCCATTAAAAAGTCTTACAGGCCGGACGGTCTGTCAAGCAGGATCCTGACTACCAGTTTTGCTGCAGAGAGACCCATTCTCCATTTAATTTAAAGCTCAGAAACCGCCCCACACAGCCCTCCACACGAACCAAATGGGGACAGTAAAAACCAAGATGACGGCTTGGCCTGGCTTGGCCTGGAAAAGACTTGCTATGGCCTCAAATTCTCCAATTAGGCCTAGGTGGCATAGAGAAGACAACCACGTTCAGGACAGTGTTAGCTTGTATGCAGTGATGCTTACCTTCTCCGAGAGCCCAGCCCAAAGGGAGGGCTGACAGCATTATATAAGATCAGTATCCCAGTGAGCTGGCGTGGGACTTTGGAGAACGGAGGATGGCAAGTGGATTTGGAGAAGGAAAGCAAGAGAAGATTTGTGAGCACAGTAGACTTGAGAATTTTTGAGAAAAGAGTGGAGTCAGCAGCTACCCTGGTCATTGACGCTTTGGTAGGATTCTTTTTGGGAGCCAACACAGCTCGACTGCAGAGACGTCGGCTTCACCCCGCTCCCTAGATAGAGACATCTTCTCATCTAGTACCACCTGGGACTCCATTTTCTGACCAGACCAGAGACAGTCGGTCCATTTTTGGACTCAACTAATCGCCAGCGACTTACCCAGATTCTGGCCCATATCAAATCACGCAAGCCATGACGCTCCAACTACCCTAGGTGCCTGGCACTTAACAAACACCTCTGTGCTCAAAAGTTCCCCCAGTCCTGAAGACAGTCCGGTGCATCCACCAGCAGGTTCCACATTCAAAACCGCTGGCCGCTCCATCTACTCACCGAACTAGAAACACCTGAACTCTGTGTGTGTCGACAATTTTTACGTACTGCCGCAACACTAGCAGTACATGTAATTACAGTCACTATTGATGTACTAACCCACCCATATGCACAATCATTGCATAACCTTGTGTAAAAAATGTTTTTCTGTGCCAAGGATGGCATATTTCGTCTTTTAAATATTTACTCTTGAAAAATCTAATAAATCTCAACCTTTTATGTTTGAAAAAAGAATCTAACTTCTTTGTGTTCATGTTAAGAGCTAATAGATGTGTGCCAAT
This sequence comes from Ambystoma mexicanum, assembly GCF_040938575.1. Lineage (NCBI taxonomy): Eukaryota > Metazoa > Chordata > Amphibia > Caudata > Ambystomatidae > Ambystoma > Ambystoma mexicanum. The sequence goes on from NC_090921.1 coordinate 1,040,198,721, forward strand.
TTAGCTCCACTGCCTCCCATAAAGAATCCTACCAAGTGTCAATGACCAGGGTAGCTGCTGACTCCACTCTTTTCTCAAAACATTCGCCTTACCCTCTGGAGTCAAGCCCCCTTATAAAAGAAGAGGGTTCCTTGCCTTACCTGATACACAGCACAGTAGACTTACAGAGGGAGTTAGAGGAGAGACTGAAGACCAGATGGGGGAAAAAGAGGCAGTAGGAGTAGAACATCGCAGAAAAGAGGTTGGACAGAGAGAGGAGGTTGGTGGAGTGCGCTAGACCAGGTTGTTTTCCTTTATTATGTCTTTTCATGCTTTGCTACAAATGCTTATATTTTGTTATGCTCCTATCATGCCATGTTAAGCCTTGCTATATGTGGCTTGATTGCTTCCACGCCTCGCTAACCTTCTCACCATTCAAGGTCTACCATGTACTACACTGCTCCCAGGCGACTCACTCTGATTCTTCCCACTTTGTTTTGATGACGTGTCGCACTGGAATTTTGCCGCCTGTGGTTTTGTTCCGTGGTTGGTGCCCTAATATGACTTTGACCCCTAGTTCCAAGTCCAGTTAATGCTCTACTATGTTTTGCTTTCTGATGCCCAATGTCATTCATGTGACTGTAGAGGAGCAGGTAAACGCTATCCTGCCAGTTCCCGCCCCCTCACCACCGTCATATTGGAACAGTTGCAGAAGACCCATAAATGGGACCCCGTGCATGGAACCTATAACGCATGGAGTGTATGAGAGACGTTATGCACTCAGACAGCCATACAGAATATACCCTCACACTGAAAGTGTGGAAGGATGTTGCATGGAAGAATGCTACATGGAAGGATGTCACCTGCCAAGATGTCAGAATGCATCAATGAATATTATGGACGGACGTTAAAGTGAAATCTGATGAAGACAAAGTGATGTCATAAAGAGAATATATGAACCTATGCTGAAACGATATGAAAATACTTAGAAGTAACGAAGTAACTATGAATTAAGAGTAACATGTACCTAAAGTATCATGGATCTAAAAAAGATTAAGTAACTTTCTGACCAATAACTGTAAATACACAGAAACGCAAGGTAGAAAGACAACGTATAGAAGCTTGCTTTAGAGGAATTTATAACTTGGCAAGGACGGCCATATCAGGAAAATGACAGTTCACGTTGAATGTAACCAAGCTACCTCAGAAACAGGCAGAGACTGTAAGAATCCGGAGACGTGAAAAAACAGCCCCGAGAGCAGACCTGACGATGAGTAAAGGTTGGCCCCGAGCGAAGATACTATTTTTAAAGGATAAGCAAAGAGCACAAACGGAGTGCTTGGCCAAACTCTGAATGTGCGACATTCTTCTTAGATGAAGGAAGACGAAAATATCTGTGAGAGCCAAACTACTGGTCAATTAAAAGCATACAAAGTTCATATGAGATAGTGAGCAAGTCTCTTGAGGCCAAAAGGATTAACAGCACCCTGCATAATTAAATCTTATAGCAGTAAATGTAAGGCTGAAATGGACAAATTCATGGTCCACTCAGATATGACTCGGAAGTCAAAAACAAAGACTGTTCGTTAGAGCCTTAAGCTAAAATAGTGGTGTGCTCACACTCCCTTGAATGTTTCAGGACAGTTAGCAGCTACAAGGTCAATCTACAAACGAGAAATTTCAGCTTGTGGCCTACCGATGAGAGATGGAGTAATAGGAAAGTTGTTTAGTAGTCTGATGGGATTCAAACACCTACGTTTGCTTTCATGTACGGGCTGCTAAGGAGCCGAAAGCCCAAGGTTGGATAGTATGCCAACCAATCAGTGGAATTGGGGGACAACCTAACACACAATGTTGTAGGAGCCAATCCACTGATGTTTTGTCTGCTATAATCAGTACTGTATACATTTAGAGGTAGCTCAAGGCATGCCCTACAGACAAGGGGTAGCCAATAAAGCGCTAACCCTTATATGTTCTATAAGTAGACATGTTAATTTAACCAATCCCTCCCCTCGATAGGTTTTGTATTTTGCCACGTAGTATGCCATCATAGATCATGGGCATTGGGTATATGACCTCTGCGCAATCAAACCTAGGTACCTAGGTGTGAGTGTACATGCATCAGCTCAATGTTCGTTGGGTCTCCCTACTTTATTAAACTGAGAATAAAGTCGAATTTAACCATATTCCTTGAGTCTGTCCGGTTATTTGATGTGTGACCATTATTTTAATTATATGTAGCACAAATACACTTCAAGGTGCTACAGCACATGACTGTCTCCTTGATTTCTCACCTTAACTTCGTAGCAGACGAAGTTACTCGTAAGAATTCACCAGGACACTCCCCTCTCTGGAATCCCTACTCTGACCCTCCAACCCCCTTTTTAAACTTCTCCCGGAACGGTTCTCATGCACTTTCTCACTACCCACTGCTGCATGCTCCCTGCGTTTTCTGTGCCTCACCCTGTTCCTCCCCACCCACTCTCATAATGGACCAGTCAATGCACACTGTCCACTGCCAGAGATTACCAGCGGTATCCAGTTAAACTATCGAAAAAAATATTTTCGACATGCCATTTTGTCGAAAACAAATTGGTGAAAAAAAAAATTTGGAATGTTTTTTTTAATTTTGTTTTTTTTTGGTTTCGCAAGTAAAAAAAAGTGTTTATAGAAAAAAGGGAGGTTGGGAGGGAACACCCCCATTAAAAAAAAACATTCCTAAAAAAAAACATTTTCGGCTATTTTGTGCCGACAAAATGGCCTTTCGAAAATATTGCATTCGAAAAAGTCACTAGGAACCATTACCAGCCCACTCAGGGTGCCTTAGGACATTTCCTCAAAACTACCTTGCCTGAAGGGCACCACACTGATAGGTTGCCATGGTCACAACAGTTGGATATTCCAGGTTACCCACCAGACCCCCTGGCCATTAACCTCCCCAGCCCCTATTCTCAAACAAACTACATGTATACAAACTAAGCCACTTTACAGACAGAATTGAATACCTCTCCCAACAGACGTCAGACAACCAAACGCTACACCGCAACAACCAACTTGCATATCTCAGTACCAGCCAATGCATTCTAGCACCATGGGCATGTACGGCTCCCCTCTGGACACACATGACTCTCTGTTCTCAACACGGGATACCTAGAAACCAAACTACTGAGATTAAGAAGATTGGACAAAGGTGATAGTTTGGTGGAGAAGAACATCAGAGGAAAGAGTTCGGACAGAGAGGGGGTTGGGTGATAAGAACATCAGAAGAAGGCGGCTTAACAGAAAGGACATTGGTGGATGAGAACGTTGAACAAAGAGAGGTGATTGGGTGAAGAGAGTAAGAGAGACAGTGAGAGAAGGACGGTGGAACTCAGTGCCAGTGACTTTTTGTTGAATGCAGTACCCGTGACAGGCCATTTTCGTCCAACAGCGGCCTGTCGGGCAACAATGCATGCACTTAAAGCACATCCAGGAAATGGGGCTGGCGGTGGTGGCGTGAAAGATGAGGTAACGAGGGGGTTTGGGGAGCAGGAGGGGTATGTGTATATGTGTGCGGGGGTGTGGGGGTGTGCGTGTGTGTATCCATGTGTATCACGTAGGGAATGGGAGTTTGGGTGGAGTGTATTGGGGGTGTCCCCCCGAAAAGCACATGACCTGGTGGGGGGGAGCAGGTTGGGAGGGGAGGAAGGGAGTTGCAGGTCTGTCCCCCGCATAGGGAAATGGGGAGGGGACACAGGGAGGATACACTGTTTCCCTGCAGTGCTGTAACGGGAACAGAAAAAGTCTCAGTGAAAACGGGTTGAAGGGAAAGTTCATAGAACCGAAATCAGGAGGAGGTGCATAGAGGACTTCACGAGGAGGTGCTAGGAGAGGAAGACCAGAAGGAGGTGGTAGAAGTGAGTCCATTGGGGAGGGCTACTGAAGAAACGGAGGAGGTGTCAGAAATGGGGTAGATGTGGACTGGAGACCCAGAGAAGTATGCAGATAAGGAAGGTTCCAGCAGTCCTGGTTGGCCAAAGGTAGGTTCTAGAAGTGGGAGGAGGAACGAGTGTCCACTGGGGAGCAAACCATAGGATCAGAGAGGAGAAGGGAGTAGAGATGCCAGCCCAGGGCAAGGGTGGTGAGGCACCACACCCTGTGTCTCTGCCTGTCACTTGATGCTCCCATGTCCTCCAGGACCTGGTGACGACCTGAGGAAGACCGCGAGAAAGATGCAAAATGGACACCCAGAAAAGACGACCAAGAGGGAGCCTGAATCCTACAATGGGCATTGCAACGAGAAGGGCCTGGTAATCTCATAAACCTTCTACAACCAGAAGCTTCTAACCTCTCTGGAGAGGACAGGCGGTCAAAATCCTGCGAGGGACATTTCAGGACTGAGAAAGGTAGGGGAACCCCACAAACTGGCAACAAGGAGAGATCGTGAACACCTCTTGAGAAGAAGAGAGGGGACAGACTGAGTCCCAGGGCCCAACCTCGGGAGAGGGTAACCAGGGAAGCAGATATGCTGGGATTATGAGTTGGTTTTCTGCCCCCCGTGTTATTTATTTTGGTTTATCCTGTACTGAGTACTAAATAAAGTCACAATTTAATAAATATTTTACAGCAAGGTTTACCAGTGACCGGTCTCTAAGCACGGACCGAGATTCGAACCTGTGTTGCTCTGCGTTGTCTCTCTCCCGGCCCATTTATTTGTTACCATTAACATAATTTAACATAGTTTTATGATCTTGGGTGCTTCTTGACCTATTGTCTACGTTTCATCACACAAAATGTTACTCGAAGGATCCTTGCTTTGTGCTCCTAATGGTAGCCGTCTACGTGCATGGCCTAATTCAACTAGTAAGCAAAGCCAGCGTGGAACAGAACCCTTGAAAGTCTGTCTCGTGAAACAGTGGGACCTAGTGAATGTGTTGGCTAGAGGAGAGGCTGGCCTGCAGGGCAAAGAGGCAATGCCTGAACCAAAACCGCACAATGCAAGTGTGGCACATTTTTTAGGGTCAAAGTGGGACACTTTTTCAGTTTGATAAGTTTAATTGCCAGTAGTAGTTGTAATCAGTGTTACTGAATACATATCCTTTAAAATGTACAATTTGCATCACAATTCAACAAAAATCTGCCCCTTGGGTACTACTGAAAGAGCTTGTCACTAAAGTAATGAATTGCACTGTGGGCCACGTTTTCATCGGTGCTGGAGACAATGGTATGCCTCACTCCCACCCTGTCTGGGACGATAGCGCGGGGGCAACGTGCTTGTCTTGGGAGCAACAGACTGCCTAGCAACACGGGGTCGATACTTGGTCCCGTGCTTGGAGGCTGGAGGCTGGCATGAGAGAAGCCAATATGATATTTTGCCCCAAAGTAAAGACCAAACGGCGGACTTGCCCTCCCTCAGTGGGGCTGCTTGCAATCCATTATTAATATATTTCTGTAGCAACCGTTAGTTTTGGCTTCAGTGGCGTGTTTGGAAGGGTTGCTATTTCATTGGCGGGAATTCTTGATGGTAAAATGTCAGAACGAAGCACAAACATAGGGAGAACTCTCTGCTTTGCTTGTGTCCCTCCAACTGTGCACGTGGCTGCATCATGGTTCATTTTTCATAGGCCTCTTTTCGAAAAACAATGTGTGCATCTTAACATAACAAGGAGGCGAAGGGATTTGCGGTGTGTTGACACATAGTGGCTAAGTGGAAAGCAGGAACTCGCATATGTTCACATACCAAATAAAAGGCAACACCGAACACATGCTTAGTTCCGGAAACTAGTACCGCCGATTCTCTTTGTGGTCTATATGAAATACTTCTGTTTTTGCGGTTATCCTGCTTATACTGCTCTCCGTATTGGCAAATAAGGTTACTGAGGCGAGGGAAAGTAAAACGATGTGTCCAGCACTACACAATGTGCTCAAGTTTGGGATCCTTGGTGCAAACTCGGCTCACCACAGACCGCAGCTACCAACGCAGTCATTACTATTCCTTTCCAGTGGCGCCCAGAGGAAGAGTGGAACTCCTTTCCCAGCATTCAGACATCTCTGCAAAGCTAATCTGATGGAGTCATTCACACATGCCACACTGACCTATTGGCACCGTCGGCCTTTGCCCAAAAAGGGCAATGCCAGTGAGAAAGGGCCAGTGCAACACTTAGGAGCAGATCACTTCCTGGGGTGTTTATATGTGTTACTGGGGTTTAGTGGCAGAATTCGGCACTAAACTGCTTCCTGTTATTATGCCAATAGAATGTGGGCTCCATGCATACACCATGTGTACTCCTCTGTGGTGCATAGGCAGCAGCAAAGGTCCTCTGTGGGCTCCATGCATACACCATGTGTACTCCTCTGTGGTGCATAGGCAGCAGCAAAGGTCCTCTGTGGGCTCCATGCATACACCATGTGTACTCCTCTGTGGTGCATAGGCAGCAGCAAAGGTCCTCTGTGGGCTCCATGCATACACCATGTGCACTCCTCTGTGGTGCATAGGCAGCAGCAAAGGTCCTCACCTGGTGATGCAGCATTGAGTGGATCCATTATCTGTGGGCTCCATGCATACACCATGTGTACTCCTCTGTGGTGCATAGGCAGCAGCAAAGGTCCTCACCTGGTGATGCAGCATTGAGTGGATACATTATCTGTGGGCTACACGCATACACCATGTGCACTCCTCTATGGTGCATAGGCAGCAGCAAAGGTCCTCACCTGGTGATGCAGCATTGAGTGGATCTATTATCTGTGGGCTCCATGCATACACCATGTGTACTCCTCTATGGTGCATAGGCAGCAGCAAAGTCCTCACCTGGTGATGCAGCATTGAGTGGATACATTATCTGTGGGCTCCATGCATACACCATGTGCACTCCTCTATGGTGGATAGGCAGCAGCAAAGTCCTCACCTGGTGATGCAGCATTGAGTGGATACATTATCTGTGGGCTCCATGCATACACCATGTGCACTCCTCTATGGTGGATAGGCAGCAGCAAAGGTCCTCACCTGGTGACGCAGCATTGAGTGGATACATTATCTGTGGGCTCCATGCATACACCATGTATACTCCTCTATGGTGGATAGGCAGCAGCAAAGGTCCTCACCTGGTGATGCAGCATTGAGTGGATACATTATCTGTGGGCTCCATGCATACACCATGTGCACTCCTCTATGGTGCATAGGCAGCAGCAAAGGTCCTCACCTGGTGATGCAGCATTGAGTGGATACATTATCTGTGGGCTACACGCATACACCATGTGCACTCCTCTATGGTGCATAGGCAGCAGCAAAGGTCCTCACCTGGTGATGCAGCATTGAGTGGATCTATTATCTGAGGGCTCCATGCATACACCATGTGTACTCCTCTATGGTGGATAGGCAGCAGCAAGGGTCCTCACCTGGTGATGCAGCATTCAGTGGATACATTATCTGTGGGCTACACGCATACACCATGTGCACCCCTCTATGGTGGATAGGCAGCAGCAAAGGTTCTCACCTGGTGATGCAGCATTGAGTGGATACATTATCTGTGGGCTACACGCATACACCATGTGCACTCCTCTATGGTGCATAGGCAGCAGCAAAGGTCCTCACCTGGTGATGCAGCATTGAGTGGATCCATTATCTGGTAAGATCTTTATTTTTCCATGCTTCTATATTTGGGATCAAGTATATCGGGGGAACTTGGACAGCGTGGAAAGGAGATTTTTCCCTCGGTCACAAAATGTTTCCCAGTGCAGGTCCAGGATTAGAACCAAAGTCACCAGAGAAAGAGACCGTCACAAGGAGAGTCTCGGCCTCTTGTAGGGAAAATAAGAGTTTTCCTAGCAGGTTAGTACATCTGAAGGCCTGGGCCACTGTGGTGGCAAGGAGAGAGACAGGACTGCAGTGTCGCATGCTCCTTCTGCCCCGCCAAGCTTCCTGGCCCCACTCCCTGCCTTTGTAGCCCAAGTGGACAGGGCGAGAGCAGGAAGGCCGCGCTCCTCGGTGCTGGAGACCCTTTAAATGGTTGTTCAATGTTTGGAATAAACAGATGGGGCATCTACGCAGATGCCAAGAAAAAGTGAAAGTGCACGAATTAACCATCAGTCAAATGAGAGACTAATTTGATGCACTGCCAACCGTTCCTTAATGCAAACACGGTGTGATGTGGACGACAAACAAGGGAACACTCGCTTTGTACTCTATTCATTTTGGATTCTTAGTCAACATTTTCTTTTCTCACCCATTCTGCCTCTTTGGGTCTATGAATCTATGGCAATAGCGAGGCAAAACGCCACTTTCGGGTCTCTTGTTTTCTCGAACTCTTTATTCGAGAAGTTGCAATTTTTCCAAAGTTCTGTCCATTGGATGAATATAATTTCTTCACTCATTTATTTCAAATGTTTTACTTCATTGATTTGTTTTACATTATTTCTGGATGGACTGCTGACATTTCAATAAATATTGTTTTAACCATACTTCTCTTGCGTGTCATGCCAGGATGGTGACAAGCGGGATAATGGCTTGAAATTCCCAAATAAAAGAAATTGGATTAAAAGGTTAGTAACATTGTCCGGTGGTAGATCTTTCTCTTGTTAATACGAATTACCCCAGCTGCCGCCTGAAGTAGGGGTACCCAGCTTAGTAGCGTAACAGACCATTCTGTGGAAGTGGGAGGCAGGCCAAAATGGGGGAGGCCGTGTGGGAGACCCCAGTCAGAGCCACCGGTTTTTGGACCAGGGAGTCAACAGACCCAGTGGGGGTCCGTTTTGAACACAGACGGACTGGGTCCTCCTCTGGTGATTTACATGGAAAGGGAAGTGTTGGAGAAGGGGGGGGGGGCTGGTAGAGGTGGTGAGGGGAAAATGAGAGAGAGACCGGTGCAGTGACAGACACAGGGGGGACAGTCACACAGGGCGGACAGACAGACACAAGGGGGACAGAGAAGCAGAGAGGGACGGAGAGGGACAGAGAGGCAGGGGGACAGGCAGAGGCTGAGAGGCCAAGAGAGAGAAGCAAAGAGACAGAGGCCAGGAGACCCCCTGGTGGGAAATAGACCAGGATTGGGGAGGAAGGGAACCAGGGGAGAAGAAGGATAAGGCCAGACGGGGGGGAAGGGTACCTGCCAGAAGGGCTTCTGCAGCCTCTGCCCCCAACCCACGTCGGCACACCACACTGCCAGCAGCCAAGGAAAAAAAGGAACCCCAGCCCTCTCTCCATAGGCTTATATAAGGCTGCAGGGCCACAACATGCGGTTGCCATGGGAGATGCGGTACAGAGCGGGCACACAGTTTCAGGTAGCCCACTCCCATCCCGTCCCTCAATAGGGGAAACTCAGAGCCAGCCGCCCGCACCCCCAACCCAGAAACACAATATGTGGTTTCCAGGGGAGATGGCGTGCAGGCAACTAGTCCATCTGTTTGCTTGCTTGTCAGGGACAAGTTGCAGTTGGAGGTTCATTGTAGGGAGGTTAGCTTGGTGACTCAGGATAATTACACGGTGTGCTTGCTTGAACCAGACCCCCCACCTCACCCATGATGGACACAACAAGTGGACTGACAGGGAGTAACAATCAGGCCAACTGTCACTGTGTAGTTGAGGAGGGTCTCAGCTCAAAGAGGCTACTGAACAGGTTTTACGACAGGGGAGTTGGCAGGCCCTTGGGAGGAATATGGCCCCTTTGTTGCTGGCAGTGGACAGGGGAAACTGGTGGAGTCCTTTCCCAGGGCTGGAAGAATTCCACAAACCCCTAAAGACACAATGTAAACCGCGCAGATGCCAGAAGGAAAAAGTCTGCCATTTTGCTCCCTTTTCAGGGGCGCTGGAGCCGCAAAGTAGGAAACATGTTCTTTGTTGATGAATCATGGCTTGGGTCCACAACTCCCCACCCACACAGTGCAGGGGACACAGAGGAAAATGCATTTGGGAAAAGAAGTCACCCAATACTTTGGAAAATGAAGTTGTGTAATACATTGAATACAGTGGGGAAATTAAGTCATGTACTACATTGCAAATGAAAAGGGACATAGAAAATGCCATTTCCACAATTCCTCCTTCCCACTCCAGCTTATCTCCCAGTGCTGCACTTGGCCATTTTTTAGTCCAGCATCTGGTTAGAGAACGTGTGGACCTATGAATGACTGGTGCCACTATCTGGTACATGAGGCCGGTAGCTATGCAAATGTTGGCCAGTACCCCGAGTAGCTGGTTAATTGTGACAAAACCTGCAATATGGTGAGAGTACCTCGCTATATGATGGCAATACCAGGAAAGTGGTGTGACTACCACTGAGAGGATAGTTTGAAGATTAGGTGCTCACCTCTGACATCGACATGCCCACAGTTTGCATGTTCCAATCCCTGCCGGGACCAACTCAGCCCCTCATCTGTCGGAGGTTGAGAAATGATGAATTGGCAAATAACAGCTAATATTGCACCACTTAGACGTTTGAGGGATCAGGAGGGAAGTTCTGGGCATATTTTGACAATAGCTGGCAAATGCTGCGACTTATTTATTTATAGCATTTGTTGATGGCGCCCAAACCCGCAAGCATCACAGTGCTAGGTTACATTAAGTTACAATACAGACAGTACAGTACGAGTAATAGGACACCAACTTGAATCAAGGCACTAGGTTACAGTATAGTGCAGTAGCGATCATACTGTATGATTGCTAAGACAATAGTTGGGTGTACCTCTTAAATAGAAATGTTTTGAGCTTTTTTCAGAAGATCAAGTAGGAGGGCTTTTCTTGGATACATGTAGGGAGAGCATTCCAAAGGGTAGGAAGCTAGCTCCTCCTGCTCTTTTTTCTGGTGAATCTAGGTATCACAAGGGAGGTCAAAAAGGAAGATTGCAGGCAGTAAAAGTTGGGTTTTTCGGATATGCGCTTGGTGATTCAGGTGGGAGCGGTGTTGTGAACGCGCCGGTGAGCGATTTAGATGGTTTTAAACTCAATGCTTGCCTTGATAGGCAGCCAGTCAGCTTCCCGTCTCACTCCTTAGTAAGATCTTTTCAAACCCCAAACTGCCCGAAGGACGTTAATTTGGATCAGTTGTAGTTTAAATACATTTTATATAGAGGTTCCTGCGAGGATGGTGTTGCAATAATCAAGTTTACTGCCGATGATGGCACTGGCCAGAGTAAGGCAGCTGTCGGGGGACAGGAATTTTCTAGAGAGGATGAGTTTAGTAAAGCAGGCTACGGAGGAGGCAACCGCTTTGACATATTTGTGCATGGTGAGTTCAGAGTCAATGTGCAGACTCAGACAGGCCGATAGGGCAAAAGGGCAATGCCCGAACCAAAAACGCAAAATACTAACGTGGGCCAGTTTTTGGGGTCAAATTGGGTCTGTGTTTTGGCCCATGTGGGCTAATTTGATGTTACTTCACTATACGGCTAGTAGTTTTGTTCAGTGTAACTCAATGAATATTCTTTAAAATGCATAATTTGCATTGCATTTTTATCAACCCCGCCCCCCCCCCCTTGGGAACTACTCAAAGGGTCTGTCACAAAAGGAATGATTTGCCATTTGCAATTGTGGGCCACTTTTTCATTGGTGCCCGAGACAATTTTATGCCCCAGTCCGACCCTGTCAAGGTGGACTCCTAGGGTTTTAACAGAACTAGATACATGGGTGGTATTCCCCTTAATGGAGAAGGGGCCGAAGGTTAGGTCTAGGAGTTTGAGGCAATGCGGGGAGCCTATGATGAAGCGCTCTGTCTTATCATTCAGGTATAGATGGTGGTTGACCATCCACACCTGAATGATGCTATAGATCTTGTTGATGGCAGCGGACTCTAGGCAATGATTACCGGTGAGTTTAAGGAGTATTTGCGTGTCATTGTTGATGTTTGTATAGTGGGTTTCGGTGTTGTCAAGGTGATCAAATAGAGGTTTGGTATACATATTATACAGTGTAGGTGAGAGGCATGACCCCTCAGGGACCCCATAAGGAACAGGGATGGGTCGGGTACTTCCGTCCCTGCGAAGATCCGAGAGGTTCGCTCACTCAAGAAAGAGTTGATCCAATTGGCTGCTTCTTCAGAGAGGTTGAAGGCAGAGGTGAGGTGGTGACACAGTATATCGTGATTCACAAGATCAAAAGCAGCGTATAGGTCAAGTAGGAGGAGGATGGCGAAATCGCCTGCGTCATGGATGATATCCAACTGAATCTTAGGGTCAAGGAAGGCTGACTCAGCGCTATGTCTGTCTAAATCCAGATTGGTGCGTACCAAGGAGGTTGTGAGATTCCAGGTAGGTTTGGAGTGGACTGTAGGTGGTGCAGTCCAGAATTTGAAGTAGCTAGCGTACCGTTGTGATGGGACGGTAGTTGATGGCGAGGGTGGGATTGAGCAATGGTTTTTTGAGGAGGGGAGTCAAGCTTCTTTAATGGTTTTCGGCACATTAGCAGAATCAAGTGGCATTGATAAATTTAACAATAATAGATGCCAGTGAGTCTGTGCACAACTTCATATGGTGCGACGTGCAAATGTCTTCTTTGCAGTTGGACGTTTTTAGGCGACTGATGGTGGTAATCACTTCAGCTGAAGACACGGGAGAAGTGAAAAGGGGGCACGGTGGGCTCTGGGTGAGCAACAGGGGCTGAGGGGAGGGCGCAGCATTGGTAGAGAGCAAGGGTTTCTGAGGATAGTTTTCTCTCTGAGGTTGTGGGTTTTGTTGGCAAGTGCGGCCTGGACCAGGGAGCACCAGGCTTTGTCTTTCAGGAAGCTTGCAATGGTCGAGACTGGGGATTCGAGGTTCTTGAACATTTTGAAAAGCTCTTGTATTAGAGCTGACTTAATTGATCCCAGCATTGCTCTCAGTACACTGTAGCAGGAGTACCTGGGCATTAGATATCAATAGTTGGCAAGTAGTGTACTGGCACATGATGCAAGTAGCTGGAAATTGATACAAATGTCTAGTTTTGTAATGGTAACACCCGTCTATTGGTGTGAATACCCGGCATATAATGGCATCATCTGACAATTGATGGCAATATCTGCCATATGATGGGCGAAATTGGCCAAATGATTGCAGTGGATGGTAAATGATGTGAGCAGCTATTGGGTGTCCAACAGAAGAAAACTGGCAAATGATAAGGACGATGATGCCATGCAATGGTTTGGGTAAATAATGTAAACACATGGTTTATGATTGCAATACCTATCATTTGTTGTGGGCACTTGAATGCATCATGTCAACACCTAGCAAATATTGGCAACACCTGGGCGTGTAATGGCAACACAGGAAGCATTTTCATTAGATAAAAGTTGAAAGTGTTGGCTGCGCCAGTGCTCAAAATTATAAGCTACTACTAATTGAATATGAACACGTTTATGACAATGGAAAAAAGTAAAAACTGACTTGAAAAAAAGAATTTCGCTAAGTACTTGGAATACAAAGCGTAGACATCTTTCAATGGTGAGAATCACACTCGTCTGAAAAATTGCATTCCTGAAGTGCTCAGGTAAATGCATTTAAGCGATGGATCACACTTTGTTTATGGCAACAGTGGAGGCAAACAAACCATCCTTTGAAAAGTACAGTGATCACTAGTCCTCATCCCAGCCGAGCTGCCTCACACAGGTGCCGTCATGACTGTCACAAGGAAGCCTTCTCCACCCAAGATGTCAGCTGGGCCGTAAAAGAAGGTTAAGAATCCGGGGTGCTATAGGGCTCCAGGAATTGTATGTAGAAGAATAATTCCTTTCCAAGGATGTGTATATTGGTAAGGGCAGTTTATTGGTGTGTAATCCCCTGAAATCATCAAATACAAGGATCACTGTTTGGAATTTGTTGTAATTGCTCGAGGCGTTTGGACATAGGTTCTCACTTTCGGGATTTGTTAATGGTGCTTGCAGAGTCTTTTTAAGTTGGCATGATCATCATTGCTTGGGCGATGGGGCAGCAAACCATCAAGGAGGGTGAGGCTGTGATTTTGTAGAACGGTGGTCATAGTAGGACCACTCAGACCGTAAGTGGGGTGAATAGCGAGAAAGGCAGCAAGCATTTCTCGCTTACATGTGACTGGGAACAAATCCATGCACACGTTCCCAGTTAGAGTAGAGTTGGCAATCTGGAAAAGACCGGCCTTCGAGCACGCAGAAATACATAAAATCCACTGTCACTGGACACCTTGCACTTATGGGTACGATGCCTCTGTTTTCCTGATGCTGTGGTTGAGAATGAAAGTCGCCAGCCATTTCAATACCCATCAGCACCTTGTAAAGGAGCAGAAACTGCTCTCTGGCAGTTACCCCAATTACCAGCTAAAGGATACTCGGGGCCCCAGCAAAATCCCCTGCCGCAAGAATGGAAGACTCAACCATTGGGCAAAATGTAGTATTATCCAACTAAATGACAGGGATCACACTAGACTAGCATAGCGTTTCCAGATCTCTTGTCCTCCGAACGTGTGTCACACTGTTTTACTCATGAGTGACATCACAAAAAAGTCCCCCAACACCTATCGGGGATGTGGATTGGCCAGTTTAGGAAAACGACATATGCAATGTATAGGGGTTAGTATGATTATTGGATCGCCATATCTGGTGGCTCCTCCTAGGACCACCTCTACCTACAACAAATACAAATTTGTAGGAAAGTAAAGAAGCTATTGTCCACTGCAACATTATATGTCTTAACGTGAAAGGTAACTGATGATTGGCTAGAGCGTGTCTTCCCAGCTTTGGGACATTGGACAGCTACCTGGCTGGGTGGACCTTTTTTAGGCGATGGGAACGTAGACGGAGGTGCTTTGTGTTCCATCATGTTGCCATCCCTGTTCACCTAACACTGAGAGAGTACATTCAGTGGTTAACTTTGAGCAACACTTGTATCTTTCCACCTCTGGTTCGATGGGAACAGCTTCCCTCCATCTAGCTTGAGTCAATAGGCATTGTCCTGTTCTCCCTGGTCACCTGTGTAGAGACCACGAAATGGACTATATTCTTTGCAGGTATCTAGTTGCCTTGGTGAACTTGGAAACCTTCCATCGCTGCTCGTCCCTGGCTGGGGTGTGCATTGCCTGCGCTGGAAGCTCGGTCTGCCTGCCTTCAGCTCATTCACTTCAGTGCACCTATAGCTTCCATCTTTGTTCTTATGGCTTTTCCATGTTAGTTTGCAGTTAAGAATGTGCAAGTTGGAGACATGTATTCTTGCATCTATATATAACCGTCATCTACCTGAGGGAGTCGTAAGCATTTCTTTCGTTTCTACCTGCAGTAATCTAAAGTATGTTCTTTTAGTTTCATGAGTGGATGCCTATGTACTTCATGTCTACGTGCACCTACGTCGTAATGTCAGTGATGACGTCATTAACTTCTCGAGTTATAGTCAGTTGACCTGTTCGATTGCTGAACACTCAACCTCATCCATATCGTCAATTGGGTATGGTTTGAATGGCTGTAACGTTTTTCGCATCTGCGACACATCGACGATGGTGATGGAAGGCCTAAGAATGATGTGCATCTATCATTTCTCTGTCTTCAGGCGGCAAGTCAGGTAGGGGGCACGAGGGCCACACTTGGACCTCCGTCTTCAACATCTTTGAGATGGCAACCAGGACCTCGCATCTGCTCACGCATATATAATGCAAACCGGCTACTTGGGGACACCTCCGTTTAAGACAGGTATCTTGACACCAATGAAAGCTGCGCTATCCACAAACAGATGAGATGTGGCCTTGTGGCTCTGTTGCTGACCTTGGAACGTAGTCCTCTATATCCAAAGCCCGGTTTGGGCCCCTGACCAAAACATTGATTCTGGGCAAGTCACTTTATATCTTGTTTGCCCCAAATTAACATTATACATTTTGAATTGGCACAATTGTAAATTCTGTAGATTTGAACAGCAAAGCAAGGGTTCAACCTCCCAACCTTTTAATGAAGGCCTCAAGTTGTAAATATATGGAATTTAATGTGTAAAATCTCTATCCACTGTACTGTCTAGTGTTTCATTTACATTATTATTATAATGGTATTTATTGAGCACAGACCTAGCTTCGAGAAGCAACAGAGTGCTTTACAGAGGTACACAACAGTACAGATGCATAACGGAGTGCTTTTCAGAGGTAACAACAGAACAGGCATACAGAGGAGCTCCGAGGTGGGGTACAACTGTACCGGATGGCGGGGACGAGAGGACCGGGCAGCGTCTAGTGAGTCAGGTTCTCCGAGGGGCCAGGTGATGGCCGAGGTGTTGAGGCAGAGAGATTCCTTGAAGAGGTACATGGTCCCATCCTCTCCTTAATCCATATTTGTTTCTGAAATCTCTCCGTCGCAGCCCATGCACCATACTGCTCTTCATACATCCCGTATTTTAGATGCACATCTTCCAGTGCCAGCTGCTTTTGGAAATGTTTTCAGCATCAGGAGATGACACCGGGAGATGACTCAGTTTCCCACACCGGACTTACTGACAGGGACTCTAAATATGAAGCCATTGGCACCACATGACCCCCGTTCTATTTTTCATCAAACTCGTAAGCTGCTTAGGGATGCCACACAATGGTCTTGATTTCCTTCTGCACGATGCTGAATTCTCCAGCGGTGGACTTCAAACCCTGCATGAATTGAGTGCCAAATAGTCCGTTTCAGATACCCCACAAGATGTGCCTCTACTGCCTTGGGGAGGAGCATGCCATGGATGTCTGCAGATTGTGCTATTCTGTGTACCCCAGGGACCACTGGGAGCATGCCGCAAAATGTCACCATTTTCTCCATAAAAGTGGGAATAGCACTCAATCAAAGTTTTATCCTCTGGATCATTCATCCAAGAGACTCTGTGTAACTGAGTTTGATGAGGAGACCCCTCACCCCCACCCCAATCACCAAGCTGTTGGCTGTGGTGACTGCTCATTTCAGGATGTACAAGGTTCATGTCTTAAAACTGCATGTCAGATCTGATGTCTGCGGACACGCCCTGTCCTCTTCTGCAGAGCTTGTAGGTGATACAAGTTTTCCAAACCCAGAGCTGAGACCCAGTCGCAGCTCTTCTTTCTATTCTGGGGCCCATGGCATCTTCCAGCTTCATGGTGCTATGGTTGTGCATGAGGTTGACCCAGTGGTTCCTTTGCTGTCAGTGGTCTCTGTTTTAGGGTGGCATGCACCTGTTGTAGGACTCCATCAGAGTATCACAGTACCTCATGTTGGTGTGCCCAACAAGGCAGTGTGCTAAGGGGAGAGACATTTTAGCACCCATGGCCTCACTTGATGGTTGTCACAGATACCTCATTGAAAGGGTGAGGGCAGTCACCTGACGAATGTGATGCTGAGTGGACTGTGGTCTGCTGCTGAGACCAGGAAGAACGTCAGTCGAGTGGAACACAGGGCCATCTGGCTGGCCCCGATTCCCTTCCTTTCCTCGATGTGGGGCAGGTGTGTCCTGGTCCTGATGACAACACAGCGGCCATGAATTACCTCAACAAAGAAGGAGTGTGAGATCACTGTCTCCGTGAAAAGAAGCAATGAGACTGTGATTCTGGGTTCTGGAGAATGACCTTTCTTTCATCTGCCCATCTTGCTGGACCACAGGACGCAATTGAAGATGCCTTCAGCAGGCAGACGTAAGTCTCCTGCTACTGGGAACTCTGCAAGGAAGGTCTGGATGACGTCTTTGCCCTTTGGGGAACCCCTCAGCTAAACATCTTTGCCTCTAGTGTCAACAGGAAATGTGATTTGTTATCCTCCAGGGAATTTCCCCCACAGTGGCTCATTGGTTGTCGTATTAAGCATTGTTCTTCTCTATGCATTTTCACTGGTTCTCAAGGGACTGCGGATGTTAGGGTCCACCATGATCCCGATTGCTCTGGAATAGGGCTGGTGAACATGGTATCCAATGTTCTGTACCAGTCAGTCCTTCTTGGTGCCAAACATGGACCTATTGTCCCAGTAGGGGTTGCCAAATCGCCCGCCAGAGTCAACAGCTTCAATCTAATTTATTGCCCTTTCTGTCAGGAGGCCTGATACCAAGTCTATCTATGTTAATGTTAAAGGATATTTGTACCGTGCACTATCACTACCGGAGTGGTCCCATGCCCTCTGGCGTCTCTGAAAAAGGGAAGGGAGGGGGCGAGTTAGTGGGAGTAAGCTGGAAAAGTGCAAGAGAGCAGTGATGTGTTGTTGGCGGCCTCAGCCTGGTAGGTCCGTTGGCTGGGCTTGGGGTGTTTTTCGGTCGGTAGTCGTCATGTGCTGTTGTGTGAGTCTATGTGTGGTTTGTTTTGTTGTTGCAGTGTAGTGAGGTAAGTGCGGGTTGTTGTGTTGTAGGCTTGTGGTTGTGTTTGGATAGAGTTTGAGAGGTGTATGCAGAGGGATGAAATTGTTTGTGGATTGGTTAATTGGCATTGCTGTCTGGAAGCGAGGCGCTAAACTTCCATATTCTCTCCAGGTGGGTGTGTGAGCATCTTTGTGTCTCCGTCCAGATATGAGGCCATCCGACACTGTCCTTTCACACATGACTTCCACTTATATTCATAGCCTTGCACAGGTTTGGCACCGGCCACCTATGTGACACCTGTTTGTATGCGGGGTAGGTAGGTGTTTGTCCATCCCTTCAAATCTGGCTCAGAGAGTATTCCCAATCCAGTCGGTGTGCGGCAAGGCTACTCCAGCCCTATACCTGAAGGTGGTGTACATTTTCATCCTGATGCATGGAAAGCAGTCTGGATCCTTTGACTTGTCTGACCTCTACTCTTCTGGATTGTGTGTGCTCATTGGCTTGGTAGTGCCTGCATATTGGCACAGTGAAGGGGCACCTGGCTGCTATTTTGGTCTTTTAGAGGACTCCTGGGCACAGCTTGTTCTTAACCACCCTCGCTGTCATAGTTTTTGAGAGGAATGAGTAACTAGTTTCCTCCACACCATTTTACTGTTCTTGGTTGTGATTTGGACATTGGGTGGACTTTTCCTGTGGTGACACTGTTTACGCCTCCTCATTCTTGTTCTTTCTGGTTGCTTAACCTTAAGGCGATCTTCACTTCTGGTATGAGGAGGAGTGAGCCCCAGGCTCTGTCCGGGGAACTTTAAACCTTGTGTTCTCGAAGAAAAAGGTGACTCTAAAGGCGAGGCCGATGCCCCTCCATGCGATAGTGTCAGACTTTCATCTTTCACAGAAGATGGATCTTTCAGTGTTCTACCCTCTACCACATCCATCCAAGGGGGAGGAGAGATTTCTCTGCCAGGGCCCCAAGGCAGCTACTACATGTAAAGGGACATGAGGAAGGATGACCAGCGTTTGGTTGGTCATGCTGGGCTTTATACAGGTAGCGATGTTACTAAGCAGACCCTGTCCAGATGGATCGTCCTCTGCATTTCAGAGTGCCATGATCTGGCGGGGAGGTATGTGCCTGAGGGTCTCTGGTGGAGGGGCTGGGCCCCATTCTACTAGAGGGTTGATGGCCACTTCTCCTCTGAAGAGGGATGACCCTGTTTTAACATCTGCCAGGCAGCTGCATGGCCTTCCCATTTCCCCAAACACTACGACCTGAATTCCTTATTGGGTTAGGACGCCCACTTTGGTTGTAAGGTGCTCTAGAGGTTTCTGGTGTAGGTAGTTTCTCCCTATTCTTTCTCCTCCTGGGGTTCTGTGCTGCTTTGGGAATTTGGGAGGAAGGATTAGTTCTTCTACCAGATACCCCCCCCCCCCAAACCTACTCCTTATGTCGGATAACTTGTTCACCTCTTGCTTTTCGGGGTCCCTCAGCTGCTATGTGCTAGAGAAAAGGGGGAACTGAAGTCCTGTGGCATCAGTGTCTACATTTACATACAGAAATGACTCCCATAGACCCGCATGATAGGACCTGCATTCCGCCAACGAAACAAGTAATCAGCTATGATTCTCTGGTACGTATCGCACAGGATCTCAATGGAAGATAGCTGTATCCCTCACAAGCACAGCCACCCACCCGCACACATCTGCAGCTATCCACTACTTGATGTCATATGGCATATCACCTCTGATACTAGAATGCAGGTAAATCCCACAACAAATGTTCGGTCTAGATGGACACATAATCGGTCTCCTTGACTTGCATTCTCTCCCGACATCCATCACAGAACCCATTCACAAGCCAGTTCTATATGAGGGGGCTAGCAGGGACCTGGCCACCCCAACTTTCCTTTGTACTGGGTAAAATACATGCACGCATTCTAAATTCCTCTGATCAATCTTTCCTACCTCGGACTTCGGTCCTCCAAAGGCGTTCACATACAGCGCTTTGAGGCATACCAATGGCACCAAGCGCTGTACAAATGACACATTACATTACGTATACTGACTTTGCCATCACGTCCGGACTGAGGGGTGTGCAAAGGAACCAATGCAGAGCCGCATTTCGCCCCGGGGTAGCTAAATATTTTCCAAAAGCAGCTAGTGCTGGAAGATGTGCATTTATATCCAAGATGAGGAATCTATTGGAGGAAGGCCTAATCCATCAGAAAGAACATTTAATTTGATGTAAGCATTTTTGTTCTTTTGTGTAAAGCGCTCGGCTGCACCTTGGATCAAAGTCCTCCTTCTATCAAATGCATATCGAATTATGCACGAGAGACCAGGCAGACTATGCTGCCGCTGTGGGGCCTGCACGAGAGACCGGGCATGTGCTGTGGGGCCTGCACGAGAGACCAGGCAGACTGTGCTGTCGCCTCTCCGTGGCATGTGCTGTGGGTCCGGCACGAGAGACCAGGCAGACTGTGCTGTCGCCTCTCCGTGGCATGTGCTGTGGGGCCTGCACGAGAGACCAGGCAGACTGTGCTGTCGCCTCTCCGTGGCATGTGCTGTGGGGCCTGCACGAGAGACCAGGCAGACTGTGCTGTCGCCTCTCCGTGGCATGTTCTGTGGGACCTGCAAGAGAGACCAGGCAGACTGTGCTGTCGCCTCTCCGTGGCATGTGCTGTGGGGCCTGCACGAGAGACCAGGCAGACTGTGCTGTCACCTCTCCGTGGCATGTGCTGTGGGGCCTGCACGAGAGACCAGGCAGACTGTGCTGTCGCCTCTCCGTGGCATGTGCTTTGGGGCCTGCACGAGAGACCAGGCAGACTGTGCTGTCGCCTCTCCGTGGCATGTGCTGTGGGGCCTGCACGAGAGACCAGGCAGACTGTGCTGTCGCCTCTCCGTGGCATGTGCTGTGGGGCCGGCACGAGAGACCAGGCAGACTGTGCTGTCGCCTCTCCGTGGCATGTGCTGTGGGGCCTGCACGAGAGACCAGGCAGACTATGCTGTCGCCTCTCCGTGGCATGTGCTGTGGGGCCTGCACGAGAGACCAGACAGCATGGCATGTGCTATGGGGCCTGCTGTGCACTTAGAGTAGAGGCGATTCATCAAGACTATTTTATTACAGAAATGTTTGTTCACAGCTAATGAAGAAGCATTTGCATTTCTTTTAAGCGGTGACTCTAATTGGATGTGCAGTTTTTCATCTGCGCTCTGTTTATTTATGCAAAAATTGATGCATTAACTAATTGATCGTTAATCTTTTTTTTACTTGATATGGATGAATTTGCCACTTATTGAAACATTTTATGATGAAACTGATTTGTGTACATTTTTAAATGTATGACTAATGGAAAACATCTCTTTGTAAATTTGTCTACAGTTGATTTGGGTGTTTTATTTTAATGAAACCAGCAACCAATCTTTATTTTAATTAATTGCACGTAAAAAATTGTTTTGCCTTAGGCACTGTAGACAGGTGCATACATAAAACTGTTGGAAAGGAGTTAAATCCATGACACTGTGTTCTTGGCACCGTAGGTATTCATTGCATTTCATAACCCATCTAATGACGAGTTTAAATCTAATCTATTTGTCTATTTATGTTTGAGGAGCACCTTGTAAAGTAATAATTCACAGGTTCTTGAAACTCATATCATTTTTCTTCTGGTGCGTCCGTTTGTTGGATCCCATTATGTTATGTTGATTTATACCGCACACCGCTACCACACAGGGGCAGTCTCCAGTGGCTCTGCAAGAAAAGAGGGTGGGGAGGTTAGTGGGGATAGGATGAGAGGTAAGGTGCAGAACCAGGAAGGACTGGTATCTGTGGGTGTTTTTTGCATGTGGGAGTTGGTGCAGGAGGCCACGTGCGTTGTAACCGTAAGGGTAATTGTGTGGTGTTGGGGTGGGCTGGGATTGTGCACACTGGGTTAGATGATGTCCATAAGGGCTCCGGAGTCGCGGACGGCTGTAGCTGTAAGAGTATCCGGTATCTTGGTGTGTACTCGTGTTTTTGACGATTTAATGGATGATGTGGGTTGGTTCACTCTAGGTGTGCTTCCAGCATCTCAGAGATGGTGGGTGTGATCATAGAATTGATTATTGGTTTGTTTATGTGTAGTGTGGCTAGCCCAAAGTCTGGAGTAGTGGCATTGATTATGTAGAAGGAGCAGGAAGGGGAAGTGGGTTAGTGAGTCTGTTGGTTTGTTGGAGCCTCTGGTGTAACTCTTTGGTTGTCGCCTGAGACATTGAGGGTTTGGCATTCTCCTGGGAATAAACAGAATGTTATAGCAACCACAGAATTCTCTTCGGGTCACTTTCTTGACTAGCCTAAAAAGAAGTCGATATGGGCAGATTTACAATGGGGAACGAATGTGCGATTCCTTTTGGATCATCTTAAATCTCCTATGTGCTTCTTTTGACGGTAAAGTGTTGGGCTGAAGATTTGATTTGTTAAAGGATGGTCTCATAATCTGGTCATTCCGTGGTAGAAAGACATTCAAGCCTAGTGCATAGAAAATGTTCAAATGCAATATTCGTTTTGCACCTGGTCTCAAGGTATGGAATTAACATTCAATGTCATGATGCCACAAATTTTTGCTCTACACCATCTCCCAATTATGTAATTCCCAATTATGGAGTTCCCAATTATGTAATTTAAGTTAATTGTCTGGGTGCAAACCATCTTGTGAAGCAACAACATTGTTGGAGCCTACAATCTAACCATCAACGCGGTGCATTCTGAGTGAACTGTTGCTGGAGCAAGACCTGCCTTTCTGCCAGCCACACTGGTACCCAGGACCTCACTGCGCTGAAGGATTGCTGCAGTATGTGCCAGCCTCCTCCTTGTTGGCAGCCCAAGAACAAGGACAAATCTAATGCTTGAGGCCCTGGACTGGACTCGCAGCAACTTGAGAGGCACAACAGCCCCAAGGGCCCCTTGAACTGTAACCTTTGAACGTGCCACCGGACCGCCAGACTTGAACTGCTCATCCAGTCACCAGCATCTTTGCTGTCGAAGCAACTATCGAACTGACCCGGGTGGCTCTAATCATCTGCAATTTGTTGAACGCCACTTTGGATCGCTTTTTGAACCACCAGCATCTTTGCTGCCGATCTTCATTAACAGTTGAACCGATCCTGGTGGCCTCATTGAATCACATCCATCAAACGCAGCATCAAATGGTCCTCCTCAAACTGTGCATCCAGCCACCAGCATCTTTGCTGTCTAACTGACTGTCGTACCAACACTGGTGGCCCTCACGATTTGCACTTCTTCGAATCACAACGAATTTCAGCTGAACACCTGCTCCCTGCCTGGAACAGCGCAATCGCTGCATTCAAGCCTGATTTGAACGGCACAAACAGCTCCGAAGAGCCTAGTTCAACGTTGTTGAACCGCCAAGAACAGAAAAAGGTACCATTGGCTGATAACTGCCCCTTGGTTCATCTTTGAGCCCTATAGACTGGAGGTGCTCTCTAATCCCTTTTTGCACAAGAACACATCCTTTTAAGGACATTGTGGTTTTTACTTGCCTTTCACTCCCGATTCATTACCTAGAATGCTGCATCTCTTTTTCTTTGAATATTCTGTGTTCTTTCCTCAGGGGGCACGGGGGTTTGTGTACTGTTTTTCTATTTAGTTATTTTTGCAGATGGTGTGTTAAAGTATATGTATTTTTGTAGAACATTGATTGGGCATTCCATTTATTTTGGACTGTTGTACTATTGCTGTTAGGGTTGCTACTGGATCACATCCACACCCCTCTTCAGAGTACAAAAGGCAAAGGAGGTATATCTCTTAACTGTGCCTGTTGTACCTTTATGATTGGAATCACTCTTGTTTTGCATCCTTTCTTATATGCATCCTTTCTTTGATGTTTAATGTTCTTGTAACACTTTGGGAAAATCGACTACAGCTTCTTAAAACATTGCCAATAACGTTCCCGAACTTAATAGGAGTCACGCAACTGCTGCAGTAATGCTTGTTATGCATAAATGGGAAACAAAAGATTTCTTCTTACGTGAGCATTTTGCTCAACGCTGAAAAAGTGCATGCTACAATTCCTTTTGTTAAATAATACTTCCCATGACTGGGAATACTTTCACTCGCTTTATCTTCGACGCAAGTGTGAACTATGCTGGTTACAGTTACTGTCATGATTCCAGGGCCCCCTCGGATTCAGAGAAGCACCTGGGCCGAGAAACTGGCTATGTGGCACAGGCATAGGCTTTTGTAGGCCTTTGGCCCCTTCCAAGATGGCCCCCAGACTGAACCCAACAGTGGTATTCAACATGGGCCCCTAGAGGGCCACCGTGTTCATTTCCATGGTGGTCTAGTGGTTCTGGGAGGGCCCAGGGCTATATAAAGCCCGCCCTGGGCCACACCCAGTGCTTAGCGTTTTCTTCGGCTGCCAGCGTGACGCATGCCTGTCACAGTCCTGCTTTATTCTGCACGACGGATCAAGATTCTGGATTTCTATCAGCACTACGTGTCGAGGCATCTCTCAGAACAGCTGAATCTTCACTACACGAGTCAAGTCCTTACCTGAATCCGGATCGCGGGACTCTTTTGACTTCTTCTGCAACTCGCCTGCTGTTTCCACCTACATGACGGAGTTCTGCATTCCGCTCCGCAGCGCTTGCTGGATTCCACCCGTGCAACGGAGTTCCGCATCCCTCTCACCTAAAAAGAAACAAAGAAAGACAAAAAGACATACGGTAAGTGGCGGTCGTGTCATTAACCCACCCGCCACCCTCGTGACACTTACCTGAACCAGCAGCAGCGCTGTCTTCATCTACGCCTCTCTTTCCCATTGGGGTGCAGAACTAAGCAGCGCTGAGGCAAGGAACCAGAACTTTACTTCGAACTAAGAACAATAATACTAAAGGCGGCAAATAAGGGGGTCGCAGCAGGTCTGGGTGCCCATTTCACCAGTGGAGCAACTGGAACCGCCACGCCCCAGTGAAGGAACTGGAGGGGAGAGTACCGGGGAACTACAGAGCTCAGTGATAGGAACTGAGCTGGACTGTTACCAGCCCTGTAAGGAAACCGGGCTATAAAGAAACTAAGACACTTGGAGCAATACGCCTCGGAGGCGCAACATAAAGGTGATCATTGATCCTGATTCCTGTACCTCCAGATCACTCCTGCCCCTCTGACCGCTGGGTGAGTTCACCTGCAGCGAGCAGAGCGGAGGGAGCGTTTTGGGCATCAACGAGAGGCATTTACAGACCGGACCAGAGTTCGCCGACAGACCGGACAACGCACTCCTGCAGGGCCCGAGAGGTAAGCGTTACAGTTACCAGCAATGTATTTTAAGTCATTTGGAGTACAGAGCTTCACTCACCGGCTCCAAAATCACAATGGTTGCGGGCTACTTCCACTTCCCGACCTTCTGCTGTCTGCTACTACAGGCTCTCCTGGGACCCACCCCCCTAAACAGTACGGGTGTCTCCGGTCCGGCCTCGATGAGGGAGAATCGCCTTCTCTCCAGCTTCCCTCGGCTTGTTTCTGCACATGGGCCTCTGGTAAACGCATCAGCTCTGCATTCACAGCAATTAGGCACACCTGGAAAGACTGACAATTTCTTCCAGTCTCATGCAATGCAGCCGCAGACCAACAGGGTTTGTGAGCACAGGACCAACTTGGAGGCTGCAGGTAAAATCTGCTCTACCTTCACTTTGACGTCCCTTCTCCAGTCATACTTCCTAGTGAATGGCCAACCTTGTGCTCTGCTTCTTCATCTGCTAACCTTCCAGCTTCTGCTCCAGCTTCTTTCTGCTACTCCTTCATGCTACAACCTTTTATGTCTCTCAGGTGGGTTAACTGGCGTTGGGTGCAGGCCCTGCATATTAATTGCCTGACCCTGCCAAACACTATTAGGCCTGCCAGACTGTCCTTGACCTCTACATGCCACCTCATCCCGAGGGATTCTTGTAGGGAAATTCAGCCATCAGGAGGGTCGTGATCAGAAAGCACGTGCCCTCCCCACTTCCCCATGCCACAGGAGAAGGGTCCCAGACCAGGTGCCTAAGGCGAATCCCATTGGATTTTCCACAATAACCTAACAGCTGGAAAATCCAAGTAGCCTGCTTCTCCACAATAACCTAACAGCTGGAAAATCCAAGTAGCCTGCCGTGCGGTACCTGCAGACAGAGTGGAAGGAACCAAACTCCTAATTAGGGAGCCTGTGCTCCAAGAAAACAGATCATTTCAAGCGCTCCATTAGCTTTCTTTATTTGTTTGTATAGTTTAATGGGTGGAACGTCTGCATAGCTGACGTATTGCATAGAGATTCAGCTTCCTTTTTCTTGTATGGATGGTGTCTATGCAAAGTTCAGGGATGTGTTTGAGGGCTCATGCCACATATTCCTTGGCCAGAGTGCATGCATGCCAACATGACCCATTCCAGTTAGGAACTGCTAGTCTAGGCCTGGTTTTAGATTTTCATTCTAGGACTTGTAGTTATGGGTTTATAATGGGGAAAGCTGGGACCACAAGTCCCAGAATGCAAAGTTAAAACCAGGGCTGGACTAGCATCTTCTGACTAGAATTGGGCATGCTGGCATGAAGGAGAGGATCACCTATTAGAGCTGGTTTGGGTGGCGGGCTGGTGTCTTACCAGTACAGATTTCCTCAGAGGTTTGAATTACCAGACCCATAGAGTTTGTGATGTTTTGAGCTCTCGTAGCCTTTATTTGCTTTGCCTTTCAGTGGGAGTGACAGATATTTGGTATGATGGATGCTGTGCCTGCTGGGAACTTTGTGTGCACCTAAGGTAAGTGCAGAATCCGTGGATAAGACTGAGGCAGGAGCGTGGCCCTTTTCTGGCAGGTGGAGAATAGCAATACTCTGTGGCAGTGCCACCACATACCTGTTATGCGGGGAGTATCCAGCATTGCAAGAGTGGAGGAGGAGGGCGAGCCATCGAAAAAGTCCTGCTACATTTCCCCTCAAATGAACCTTGGATTCTAAACTGACACACCTACTCCGTACCCTCTCCCTGCAACATTCTGACAAGAGTGGGACATGGAGTTGTGTGCTCCTGCTCTGCATATGGCTCTGCCCCTTATTGGCTCTGCAGTGCAGTGAACGGCCTGGAGTGGGACACAGAGCATGCTCCTGCTATGCCCCCCAATTGTGCGTGGAGGGTGCAGAGCAGGGGCATACAGACACACTGCTGCTCGTGTCCTGCTCCAGAACGCTGTTCTACTGGCAGCCATGCCAAGCAGGAGCACACTGCAACACTGCTGTACTGGAAAGGATGCAAAGAAAACAAGTCATGCCACAGTAAGAAAGGGCTAGACTAGCTGCCCCCAAATGTTAGTCTAGCCAAGTAATTACATACATCATACATTCAAACCTCCTAACTTGCATATGGATTGCACCAGCAGAAGTGACTTCACAGAAAAGGACATTGCAAGGAGCGTCATCAGTCTGTGATACTTGGAGGCACCATGGAAGTGACTTAAAAATAAGTTACCATAAGTAAGCCCAGTGGCATATACCTTTGTGGTGCAAAATCCCTAAATAACAGACTATTATTATATATGGAGCAACTCTGTAGTCATCAGACATTTTTATAATAGCATGAGATATTAACATAAGCTATGAAGTGAATCCGTTATGGAGCTGCGGATGAGCCACAGTGCGATTAAATGATTTGCCCAGGATCACCCACTTTGCTTAAATGGTGTAACCGGATGTGGACAATTTTAAGCAACTGAACACATCAAACAGGTTTAATTGATATAGATATTTAGTAGGGTTTTGCTTTGAAGCAATAATGTGCTTAAATAATACTCCATAGTAATGCTCTGGAAGCACACCATTACATAATAAACTAGCCTTTTATAATAAGCTAACTTTACACTATATATATATCGTCCTATAAATATGTTGAGCAATAAGTGTATGGTTCTAGTTGTGTTCTCCTCATCCTGCATGCAAAGCCACAGTAGCATCATGCAGATTAATGTGAGCCTTGCAAATCCTCATGGGTTTTAAAACCAAAGTCATTATTTCATAAAGCATTCAGCATTATGCACCTTTCTCCCTTCTGATCACCCCTATTCACCTTTCTTATGGGAACAAGGTTCCTGCTAATAGCCCCGCCCCTCCTTTCCATGCCTAAAGGCTCCCATTGTAATGCTCTGTTGACACAGAGCAACATGTTAGTTCCCTGTGAGAGCCGCTCTGCTGCCTGGAGCTCCAACTGTCACATGAACGGGAAACGGTGAGGGTGCCGAGCAGGAACAATGTGCTCCTGCTCAGCACCCTCATTGTCCTGGTCTGGCTCTTAAAAGAGGCAGCAGGTGCCACTTATAGTTTCTTGTCACCCAATACAGTGGTGACCTTTTGCAGCAGACTGAGTGAAAGAGTTCCCCCGGGTCTGCAGAGAGAGGGGATTAGGAGCCGCATGTGGGATATCAGCTCTGTGGCCGTCACATGCTGCCTTTCTTTGTCATCGGCTTCTACGTTGCCTCATTATAGTTGAAGTTAAGGGTTAACTGTACAGCAAAGAATTGAGAGGTAGACCACTCAATAGCACTTGTGGTAGGAGAAGAAGATGTGTCTGTCCACGAAAAAACAAAGTTTGTGCTGCCGGTGCCATCTCAAAAACGTATTTTGGGTTTGTTTTAACACTAGCTCAGACTGCAGAGGACCTCTCACACTTTCGCAGGTAGCCCACCTGGTACTGTGGCAGCTCCATAAGTCCAGTTTCTTCGAGAGGGCAACAGAACCGAAAAGCTGTAAAGTTCAAGGAAGGGTCCTGTTGGATTGACAGTGAGAGGGAGGAGTAATCAGAGCTAGGGGCGGGGGTCGTTCACAGTGGAGTTCTAATGTGTGCTGCTGTGTGCTTCAGGCTTGCCTCGGGCATGGGACTCAGACCCTCACATTCAGCATATCTCTGTCCCCTTCCCGCCTCCTCGGGGGAAGTGAATGAGCCCAAAGTGCTAGGACGGATGGCTCCCCAGTAAATTAGACATCAAGGAATGTGACGGGAGCCAATGGGGGATTCAGGCAGGGAGACCAGTGGAGAAGGCTCTGGAAATGTGGTCAGGCTGAGCAGAAAATGTGGCGGGGAGTGGGGCAAGTAGACTTGTGAATGAGGGAGGAAGGCCAGTGAATGCGAGCTTGGGACTGCCTAGGTGTATGATGAAAGTGCATAGTAGCATGAGGTGGTAGCACTCTATTTAAAGTTGTACCCATGCTTGTCCCCATTTTTATAAAACACCCCCTTTCCTTGCTTTCAACATTAATTTGAAACCACCCTTATTCCCAAAATCAAGGCGTATGATATATGATATAAGTCATTTATAACGCGCCGGTACGCAAGTGTTTAAAGGCGTATCAAGACAAGGAGGGGGAAACAGAAGGAGGACAAAACAACAATCTTTGTGTCGATCCGATCGCGCAAGTGCAGGGAAGAGGGAGGGGGAGAAGTGCCAGGGGTTGGCGGG
This sequence comes from Ambystoma mexicanum, assembly GCF_040938575.1. Classification (NCBI taxonomy): domain Eukaryota; kingdom Metazoa; phylum Chordata; class Amphibia; order Caudata; family Ambystomatidae; genus Ambystoma; species Ambystoma mexicanum. Next base: position 1,040,228,337 of record NC_090921.1, read on the forward strand.
GAAGGAGAAGTGCAGGTAACTCAATAAGTGCTGCCCAGAAGTGTGGCTCAGAAGTGCAGAGAGAAGGGACTCTAGGGTTGCAGAAACAGACCCGTAAGTGCTGAGAGAGCCCAGAGGCAGTGCCAGGTACAACCAGACGGGCAGGAGCTTGGGCCCGAGCTCAGTGGGTGGCCAGGTGATCAGTGCATGGAGCAGTCGGGGACAATAGCAGGGGAGAGGAAGAGAGAAAACGGAATTGAAGAGGAAGGTCTCGAGTTGCTTCCGGAACTGGAGCTGGTTCTGCTCAAGTTTGAGAGGCTGTTCCAGAGAGAGGCCACAGCCGAGGAAAGTGATCTGCTTGGAGAAGCTTCTGACCCTCAGAGAATTTGAGGTGGATGAGCGGAGAGTTCGAGAAGGGAGATGTTTAGGAAAAGAAAGGTGGAGGTAGTGCGGTCCCAGGCCCAAAAATCCTTGTGGACGATGCAAAGAGTCTTGAACTTAATCAGTGCAACCACGATTTCAGAGCTGGAGTGATATGATCCCTGAGCTTGAGGCCAAGGACAAATCTTGCAGTCCTATTCTGGATAAATTGTAAAAGGTTGAGGAGCAGAGATGGGCAGATTTGGGAAGAGGCTGTTGCAATAGTCCAGCATAGAGAGGACCAGGGCTTTGGAGACAGTGAGCTTCTGAGGGAAAGTGAGCAGGCAGAATACCTCTTAGGAGGTGCAGTTGATAGTGTGACGACTTAGATACATCAGAGATGTGAGGAGAGAAGGAGAGGGTGGAGTTGAAGATGATACCAAGGTTCTTAGCCTCACATGAAGTAGCAGTAAGAAGGCAGAGGGTGAGTGGCCAGAGAGAAGGAAGGAGGGAGCAGGTGTATCAATGAGGAAAATTGCTGTCCTCCTGGTATTAAGGCAGATCATTGGCGGCACACCATTCCCGAATTGTGGCCAGACAGGCTGGTATGAGAGAAGGAGCAGAGGTGGCTAAGGGGAACCTGGAAGAGAGCTGGGTGTCATTCACAAAACACTGAAAGTTAGAGCAGAATGTAATGATATAGTGGGCAAGAGATGCCAGGTAGTGGTTGAAAATCCAAGGAGAAAGGTTAGACCCAGTTGAACACCACAACTAGAGAGAGAAATGGAAGAGAGGAAAGACCCGAATTTGACCTGGGAGGGTGGATCAGTGAGAAAGGAGGTCAACCAAGCCAGCGCCTGACCAGTGATACCCAGGTTGTCAAGGAGGCGATTGAGCAGGATGACATGGTTGACCGTGTCAAAAGCAGAGGATAGATCGAGGAGAATGAGGACAGAAGGAAGATTAGAGTCAAGATTAGAGAGCAAGTCTTCACGGGTGTTCAGGAGAGCAGCTTCAATGCTTCTGGCAGCTCTGAAGCCAGACATGTGGTAGTGGAGACAACCAGAAGATTCAGTTTGCAGATTAAGCTGGGAGATGGTCAGCTTTTCCAAGAGTTTGCCCAGGAAAAGAGTGATAGACATCAGGCAATAGTAAGTCGGAGAGGAAGGATCGGCAGATGGTTTCTATAGAATGGGGTGCACAAGGAAGTACTTAAGGAGGGAGGGGAACGTTCAAGTGACAAGGAGTGATTTCAGAAATCGGCCAAGGCTGGAGCAACAGTGTCAATGTGGTCCTTGATGGTTCTGGATGAGCAGGGGAGAGCCTGCTTAGACGAGACTTTCATAGATCAGACTTGTCTAGAAACATTGTCGGGGGCAAGCAGGGGAAAGGAGAAGGAGACACAGCCAAAGATGGGCCATGGGTGGTAGAGGAGGAGGAGGAGGAAGAAGAAGAAGAGGAAGAAGAGAGAGTGGACTGGATGTCCTGAGTGTTTGTGGTGAAATGAGAAGCCAGGGCCGTGCAGAGGGCCTGGGAGGGAACATGAGAGGTAGAGACTGCAACAGGATTGGCCAGCTCCTTGCAGATTTTGAAAGGTTTGTCTAAGTTGTTAGATGCTGCAGAGACGCGGGGCTTGGATGTAGGCTCTCTTCTTGGAGAAGACAGAGTCTATACTCCCTTGGGAGCAGGCGGCAGGCCAGTTTGCAAGAGGGTGCACCTGATGCCCTCCACTTCCTCTCAGCCACCCTACACTTGCGTTTAAGGGTGGAGAGGTTGGAATCGTACCAAGAGTTGCACTTGGATGTGGGCTTCAAATAGATCCTCATGACGGGCATGGACGTCAAGAGTGTTCGATAGAGAGATGAAGGTTAGAGAGGGCTGGGACAGAGTGTGAGTCCACCAAAGGTGTGGGAGGAGGAGAGAAAGTAGCGGCACAAGGTTCAATTGACACACGCTTCATGGGTCGAATAACCGAGAAGGTACGTGGCAGTGCTGGGGTCAGCTTGATCTGGGGGGCGGGGGGAGGAGGAGGAGGAGGAGCTCTTCCCCACTGGGTGCCGCCATTAATGGGAGAAGAGAAAAAAGGAGAGAGAGAACAGAGACCATATTGGGGGTCCATAGGCCTGGAGAGGGAATGACAAAATCGATGTCGGTAAGGGTCTGTCTGGAGGAAGCACTGGTGTAGGGATCAGCGATAGGGAGGCCTGGGCTGGAGACCATGATGTCCCTTTTGAACTTCTTCCTGCCAGACTTAGTGAGAGGGATAGGATAGTCGATAGAATAGCAGTTAGAGAAGATAGCGGAGATAGAGCACCATAGAGTGAGGGGTGTGGGGGGGGGGGAGTGCAGAAACCGAACCCACCAAGGCACTGTATACAACTGACAAACCTATAAGTAGAGGAATGCAGGCAATGCAAAGGTGCAGTCGTGAAACAAAACGATGGAATGGACAGGAAAACATCACAGAAGTGGGTGACAAAACAAAATGTCAGAGAGCGAAGGAGCGAAGATGCGTGAGGAAGGTAGGGAAACTCTGGGAGGGGAAGTGTGGACAGGATACAGTGACCTACAATGCTAGAGAGAGTCCCTAAACAATTACAATACCCTGAGGCGTGTACGTGTCTTACCTTAACAAGGCAACCAGACATCTCTGTGTATTGCCCTACTTGTCTTCACATCCCAGAATTGTTGCACAGAGGCATCCTCTGAATAAAATGTGCAGGTGTGCATGCATTACACTTTTTCAGGCTTATGCGATGCAAGCATTTACTGTGGAGAATAGGCAGCCGGAGGGACTTTGGAATGCTAATGGCCCTTTCCCAGTGAGCTGTGACTTATCAGGGAAAGGGGCCATTAGCACTCTCCATTTCACACGTGTGTCTGCCCCAGCACAGTAATAAAAAATAAGACATAAAAGAAACAGACTTGGGGAATGACCTTGGGCCTGTGAAGCCCAGCTATGGCGTTTACCATCACAGTACTTCAGTGCCCTGGTTAGTGCCAACCTGCATTATGCAACAAAAAAAACCCAACCCCTTTGTTGTGTTTTCAAGGAGACAGACCTCCATGTTTACTTTTCAAAAAAGCGCCTTTTTCTGCATTTTTGGGGAAGTGGGTGTGTACCGCAGAGCAGTTCTAAGTGCCACCACCGGGGACCACCCTCCTCTATGTCCTTTGCGCTAGTGCCTTCCCAAGCACCTCAGCCTATGAGGCCGCTGCGTGGGACGCTATTGGGGGGGGGGGTAACTGGGCGTAGGATGGATGCTAAGAGCTGCCATATTGCGACAACGCCTGTGGAAAACATCTGACCTCTCTGATGGAAGGCATTGCCGGGTATACCCAACTGTACACGTGATGCCAGCACTTGCCATGTTGTGGAAATACAATTTGGATTTCAAATGTCAGCCAAGCGCAGCATTAATCCCAGCAATGTACCATAACCTATGAAAACACATCTAGCTCCACGATGCCCTTGGCTTTCCATGAGGCGCCACCTTACAGTGTGATGACAAAACGTTGCCTGTGAGGCCTCTCTCAAACTTCTGGGTCTGCCCGTGTCCTGTGCCCTCGTGATTTTCCCCCAAGAGCCTCCCAAACCTCTCTGCGCCCTCTCTCGTCTCCCCCCTTACCGTTGTTGTCTCGCTGGACCCCTACGCCCGAGCGTGTTACATAGTTAGGTTTGGCGCTATTCACAAGCCACGCGCATCGGCTCTGCCATTGCTCATTCATGAGCGCATGTAATCTAGCCGCGCCGTTGCTGCTCATGCAGCACATTTGCATGAATGCCATCATTGGCACTGCGCCTTCCCTGGGGGTGCGTGGCACTGCCCATTACTTTTAGGCCTGATTGCATGCGGTCTGTAAGTGTAACCCTCTGTGCCCCCCGACCATAGATGGCAAGATACCAGTAGCCAATATAAGTCGTATTGGGCTTCTGTTGGCGGCCGCTGATGCCAACTGCTGATGACCTATTTAAAGCCAGTGTCAGCGATTTACTAATGTGATTTAGCATTGCAGTAATTTTCTACCGTAAATATGGGTCTGCATTCTGCAAATGCCTGTTGCATAAAATAAAAGGTCAGGCCTGGCATAGCACGCATGACACGAGGTCGGTTGGCAGCCATGTAATGTTCATTCTGTTTGGAAAGCATTGTGTCATCTTACATCTAGAGCGTGAGCTGTGGCCTGCAATAGAAGCAGGCACACGGCCACCGCCACGCCACTGCTCTCTGGCTCGACCTTCCCTGCCCCTTTCCCTGCCTTCTCATCATCTCCACTGCTCTCTGCCTCTGCCCTTTCTCTAACTTCCCGGACACTTTCCCTGCCTTCTGATCATCTCCACTGCTCTCTGGCCTGCCCTTTCTCTACCTTCCCGGACCCTTTCCCTGCTTTCTGATCATCTCCACTGCTCTCTGGCCCTGCCCTTTCTCTACCTTCCCGGCCCCTTTCCCTGCCTTGTGATCATCTCCACTGCTCTCTGGCCCTGCCCTTTCTCTACCTTCCCGGCCCCTTTCCCTGCCTTCTCATCCTCCCCACTGCTCTCTGGCCCTGCCTTTTCTCTACCTTCCCGGCCCCTTTCCCTGCCTTCTCATCCTCTCCACTGCTTTCTTGCTGGGCTCGCCTCTACACCTGCTCCTTTTAGGATTGCCAGAACAGGTCAAAAACACACTACACCTTTCCTGTTTCTCTTTGCCAGACCAATGCTGGCAGTGTGTTCTTTGAATGCCAAGGCTTTGCCTCATTACTCCAATGTAGCTGGTTGAAGTTTTTAGTCACATTTAGAAGCACATATTGGTCTGTGTTACATCGCTATGCAGTGGGGATGCGGTAGTTCACAGGTTCACTGCTGCAATTTGCCACGGGTAGCGGTCAGCTGGGTTTGCAGTGGTGTCAGCAAGTTTCCTGATCCGGGGTTTTTCTTTCTGATTCAATTCTTCATCGATTTCTTTTTTTTTGTTGTTTAAATTGTATTTATTTATTTATTGGTTCAGTTTTGGGAGACGTTTGTCTAGCATTTCCATACCCAGGCCACGATGGAGATCTGCTGTCCTTGTCCAGGGTACAGCAGCCGCTGAAATTCGTACTGCCTTGTTTTGGACTCTTTGTAGAATTGAGAGGCACAGGTCAAGAAGCGGGCGTGATTATGGAGTGGATGACTTTTATCTTGCTCTGTATTGACATCAATCTACTTTTCAAGAGTGGGTACAGAGCCACTAGTTTGCCTGTAGCTCTTTGCTGGGTTTTTTTCGATGCAGCTTTTCCAGTTTAGTTTTGCGTCCATTGTTACTCCAGGGTAGGAGGAGCGGCTGCTTTCCCAAGTGATTGCCTCTCAATCACCTTTATTCTGGTAAATGGAGTTGCTGTAGATGTACTAGAGTTCAGAGCCATTTGCCAGTCTAGATAGCCTGATAGCTTGCACCTACCTTTGGATTTATACATGCACCAAAGCATCTGCTAAGCCCCACCCCCCCTCCTACATCCGGTCCTGGGAAGAGACCAAGTCAGAAAGCCAAAGGGTGCCTTTCTGCAGGATCTGGGCACAGAAATGTCTACTTAGCAGGGGTGGTCAAAATAACCACCAGCAAAAAGAAATGTGCAAAATTAGATTCTTAATTGCACTTCGCCTGGAGAGCAGATTTAATAATTGTTTTTCCCCTTATCAGTGAATTTCGTTTTTTGGGCCATTTTGCTTCGGTTGCCCAAATATGTCACATCATTAGGGGCAAAACGTTTGACAGCCGCCTAGTTGCTGAAATATTCGCTTAGGCAAATCAAAACCGCCCGGAAAAGGATGAACAATTGGTCTAGCCTCTGCAGGCTCTGTTTATAGACAAATAATCTTGTAGAAATCCAGAATCTTCCAGCCGATAACTTCCCATCTTCCCTGGACCTTGGCTTCTTTTCGGGCACTTGTGCCCTTTCGTTCTTGAGACATCTGATCCACTGCAAGTGTTCCAGGCGCTCGCCTGCTCAATGCCCATGTTCTAGGGATGCTCTACTTGTAGAAGTCCTCTCCACCTGAATGAAGCTTCCCCCTGGCACTCCATTTTCTTTGTGAATGGGTCCTGTGTGGAGGATTTCCACCCCTCGCATCCTCCACGTATCTGTTCATTACCTCACGGATCCTCCTGTGTCTTGCGGTTCCCTGTGCATTGTGTCCACACTGCCTCTATCCTTCGGAGGGGTGGTCTGCCCTCAGAACGGAACACAGTAGCCATGCAAAGTCACCGGCGATGTGCACATACGTGGGCGCGCAGCCCCCTCCCTGCATTTTGATACTTTAATTCACTCAGAGAGTTGACCTGCATATCTTTATGGTGTGTGGGGAGGAGGGCCCAAAAAAAACCAGGCGTGATTCGGGTTTAGTCCCAGAATGCAGTATCCACCCATGAGTCAGTGCGCGAATCCTAACCGAATCGCCCATGGTGTCATCCTTATAGTCCAGGGTCACTGGAGAAATGACTCCTTCAGGGAACTCCTACACCGGCCCTCAGAGCGGGGAGTAGGACTGTACACAGCCTAGCCAGTCTCAGTGTTATAAGATGTTGAAATCCATGACGAGGCCCCCCCGGGAACTTCCCCAAACTATCCACCACCACCCCAAGGGATGGAAAAATCAGTAGGACACACCTTCCACTCCTCCTCCCTCTAGATGATGGCCCACTTAAAGGACATCCCAAAATAACACTGTGCCGTTACCATCCCGCCAGCAAGACTTAGCAACATCATCACCACCTACTATCAGATGTAAATAAATGCTGATGCCAGCACGCAGGAGTTATGTCTTCGCCTCCCACGTCACTAAGTGTCAGTCACAGAAAGGCACGCTAAAATCTTCGCTTGTGCTTCTAGAAATCCTGGGTCTGTTTATTGCACGTTGGCATGGACAGCTAAATGAAGCTGACAATTAAAATGTTGTTTAATTCGGCCCGCTTTGCTCTGGGAAGTGGACCCACTTAGGGCTTACGAGAGGTAAGTGTGTTAATAATGTAGAGTAATTTTAACCAGTGCCTTAGTACGTATAGTCCCTCTAACACGGGGTAGAATTCTGCTTTTGGCATATTTATTTCTTATAAGCAGGAATTGAAAAACTGAAGAAAGGCGGCAAAAAACTTGATGTGCATTGGGACATTTCCATAGGTGGTGTGAGGGCACACATATTTAAAAGTGTTTCTATAAAACTGCTGTGGGAATTGTGACTAGCGATGGATCTGGCCCACCACTCCGAACACTGGTGGTGGTAGGAGGTGCTGAAGCGAGATCTTCGGCACCTGTGCACAGTCGGTGAGTTATCCACTACTTGCGCCTCTCCCTTTCTGCTACCCATCATGTGGGATGGTTGTGTGGCATTCTTGGCTATTGAGGCCACACACTGTGATGTGCACCTTTTTATGTTTCTGGTTTGGTTAACCCAGTATGCCCCGTGGTTCTGGGCATGACCCCGGCTCTAGCCCACACATTCAAGGAACCGATCAGTATCTCATGAGGGAAACCACTGGTGACCTATTGATGAGTCAATGCTTACCTGAAAGCATGACCTCACAGCCTTGAAACGCTCAAACAGAAATGGCCTTGTACTTGTTGTCACCTGCAATGGACTTAGTTGCTGCCAATCCACCATTACTAAAGACGTTCATAGCCTTAAACCATCCAAAATAAGGTGCCAAACTTCACAAGCCCCTGGAGTGGGCGTTTGGCTTCCCCTCTGTAAGAGTTTTCTCTGACCTGGACATACAAAAGTAAATTGAAATACGAGTGAGAAGAAATCCTATATACAAAGAAGATAAGTAACTGGATGACTAGTGAATATATATACACAGAAAGACAAAGTAGACGAGCCATATAGAAGCTTGCTGCAGTAGAAAACATAACCTGGGTGAAGCGGCCATGTTGAAAAGAGGGACGCCGGCTCTCAGTGATAGTAAGCGGAGAGATCGAAGGAGAGATACCAGAGCTGCAGAGCTGACAGAGGCTGCAAATACAAATTCATGCATGAACAAAGAACAGCTGCTAGCAAGAGATCAAGGATGCCACAGCAAGAAGCGAATGAAAGGTACAAGGGGAGTTACAGAGGATAAGCAACATACGCAGGACATATTTCTCTTAGAGTAGTGAGTGAACATTTGCAAGTTCCAAGTATTGACAATAAAAGATGTAGAAAAGTCAGTGAGATGGAGCAACCAAGTTTCCAGATGCCAAGAGGAGTAATGACACCCAGCTTATTTGAATCAAATAGCACTAAATAAAAGGTTGAAATTGACAACATCCTGGTCTCCTCACATGTGACTACGAACTAGAAAACGAGGCCTATTCATTAAGCTCCAGACGGAGATAGTGGTGTACCTACACTCCCTTAAAAGCCCTAGAGAGAGCAGTCCACAAGGTCAACTACAAAGAAGAGGCCTTGGCTGAAGTCTTGGCTGATGGGAGATGGTCGAACTAATTGGGCAAGTGGGCAGTAATCTGACATTGTTCTACGCACCTGAGTTTCATTTTGCTTACGTGCTGCTAGTGAGCTGAGTGTCCAAGGTTGGGAGAGGATGCCAACCTATCATGAGGACCTATGCAACGTTGAGCATACAATGTTGCATGAGCCAATCCGCTGCTATTATACTGTTATAATCTGTATCATACGTAGGCTTGCCCACCAGAGAGGAACAGCCAATAAAGTAACTAAAACGTATAGTCTCTAGAAGTAGACATATTCCCCTAACCAATCCCCAAATCCGATAGGTTTTATTATTTGCCACGTAGGATGACGTCCTAGCTGACACATTTTGAGGTATAAAGCCTTTGTGTAACTTATCTGCATTGTACCTGTGTGGACTACAATTTGTTGGTAGCCATATTCTTTGAGTCTATTCTGTTATTTGGTTCCAAGATTATTTGTTATATAATTCCATTCTGCACAGAGATGCATCCAAAAAGTGCAACTGCACACACCTATAATGTTGGCAGCTTAGGCGTCACAAGACACTGGCCCATGTGGCAGACGGGCTGGTCACGTGAGCACAGTTGACGAGGTAACATGCTGGAAGAATAAACGGCAGTTGATGCCATATCTCGACACTCTGTAGACGTGTCTCATTTAGGGTCCGGCCCCGCCAACAGAGCGGAACTTCACAGCACCCAACATGCCACAGATGGAAAGTGTCGCATGGTGGAAGTGAATGCAGCGGAAGGTGTTTCCTTATGTGCTTTTCTATGGAACTGTATGAAAAACGGGTCGGTGCCCACTGCGTCTGCATTGGAAGCCCAATCTCCAGAGTACAACATTAACTGCGCACTTCTGACTGAGGCCCAAATCTAGACGCAGCTAGATGCAGCTGGCATAACAAGGCCTAAGACAAGTCGATTAATGATGACGATGTCTGTGTGCTGATTGGCTTGTCATTAGTCTATCCCCTCCCGATCTACTTGTTTTTATTTAGTTTGCCTTTAAGAATGCCTGGGATACATGCATAGAAATATGTCGCCCACGCAGCATCTATTTGCAGCCGCTCGTGTGAGTGTTGGCTGTAAAGGTATGGGGAAGCTTCTGTTCACCCCAGAGCCCCCTTTCCTATCCTGCCGCTGCCGTCCTCCATGTTGACTTGGGATGTGCGAGTCCATTCTTTTTAGGCCGAAGTCGGTCATCTTCTATATTGTCTGCTGGTCTGGCCTGTGCTCGGCAGTGGGCAGGCACTTCCTGCGCAGACTTTATCGGAGGTTGGTTACTGTGCAGCGTAAGAAGCATATGCAATTACCCTGCTTTCTAACTTCCGACTGGTGGTTTTCCGGGCGTGTTGTTGGGTATTTGGGTTTGCCCTAGCAACGGCTTGCATCCAAACTAGCTTTACTTGTCGTGCGTGTAATGCGTCAGATCTGTTCCCTTGATTGGCTGAGGCCTGGTGTCAATCGAAGCTGTCAAGGGAGGGGCGTGGTTCCTGTTTCGAGTATAGAGCTTCAGTTATGTTACCGCAAATACACGTCCTTTTCCATTTGCGCTACTGTGCTCCTCGAAAAGGAAGTTGTGTTATGGAAATCGTTCTCAGGAGGATTTTGGGAAGATCCATATGTTTTGGACTTTTGCGTGGCGGGACAGCGAGTACTTAGTAAAAGGACGCACGCAGAATAAAAAGTGTCAGGGTGCAAGCAGCGCTGTGTCCTTCGCAGGAGAAACTGCCCATTCGGTCTACTTGCAAACCTAGAGAAGTAAAGGTGTGCTTTGCTCAACACCTGCGCCCTTGCGTGTTCTTTCACGTGGCTGCTTGTTCCTGCATTAGGCCAGCCCCGGTGGGGGCACTCTCAGTTTAAAGTTATACTCGTGCTTGTCCCCATTTTTATAAAACACCCCTTTCCTTGTTCTCATCATTCATTTGAAACACCCCTTATTCAGGAAATCGAGGAGTCCATACAAATTAAAACACCCTGATGCTTGAACATTTCTTACCTGCAGAAGACAACCAGACATCTCTGTGTATTGCCCTACTTGTCTTCACATCACAGAATTGATTCACACAAGCATCCTCTGAATAAAATGCGCAAGTGTGCATGCATTACTCTGTTTTAGGCTTATGTGATGCAAGCATTTACTGTGGAGAATAGGCAGCCTGAAGGGCTTTGTTATGCTGATGGCTTTTTCCCAGTGAGCTGTCGGGGAAAGGGGGCGTGTGTCTGCCCCAGCCCAATAATAAAAGATGAGACGTCAAAGAAATAGACTTGGTGATTGTTTATGTTTATTCATTTATATTGCGCGCCAGACCTGGAGGTATGAGGGCGCAGGAGCAGCAAGGTTATTCTCAGCTTGGTTACAGTGCTGTACAGTAATTACAGTGTATACATAGGTAGATACTTTTGAGATGGATACATTGATATACAGAATGCAGGTATGAATATTTACATAATTAGCAGAGTTGGTCGGAAGTTGGTCAGTAATATACAATTTGCAGGTGAACATATTTACATAGAAAGGCGACGTCAGTTATAGGTCCTTATTCTTTAACCATTGTATGTAACTGCTCCTAAAGTGGGGATAGGTTTGAGATGTCCTGAGGGAGGCTGGTAAGGAATTCCAGTGTTGGGCCGCTTTCACCTGGAAGCTGTTACCGCCCATTTTAGTTTGGTTGTACCTGGAAACTGTAAGAAGGTTGGCGTTTGGCGGATCTGGTGGGCCTGTTGGGGGTGTATCTCTTTATTCAGTCGGCAAGATAGCGAGGGGCTGCATTGTTGAGGCGTTTGTGTGTTAAGGAGGCTACTTTGAGCAGGATTTTGCCGGTGTTGGTAAGCCAGTTGTGAGTTCTCCTGATGCTGGAGATGTGTTCTCTCTTGGGGATGCTGAGCGCAGCTCTGAGAGCATTATTTTGCAAGATCTGGATTTTATTGGTAACCTGTTTGTTGGCTCCTACATAGAGGGCGTTAGAATAGTCCAGTTTTGATAGTACAAAGGCTCTGGCTAGGGTGATGCAGTTCTGAGTGGAAAGGAAAGGTTTGGCTGCTCTTATAAGCTTACATGTGTGGGCTGTGGAGGTGGCCATGGAACTAATCTGCTTATGAAAGGAGAGGGCGGAGTCTAGGTAGATTCCTAGGGTTTTCACTTCTTTGGCTTAATGGGATTGCCGTCTATAATGAAGCTAGTGTAGTTGTGGCCCAATTTATTTAGATTATGGGTGGATCCGAGGATGATTTCAGTCTTGTCATCATTCAGGCATGGACTGTGGGAGGCCATCCATGCCTGGATGATGAGGTATACCCTGTTCACCAAGGCCAAATCCTTGTTGTAATCTCCCGTCAACGGGATGAGGATCTGGGTATCGTCGGCGTAATTAGTGTAGGTGATACCCAGACCGTCAAGATCATCAAACGGGGGCTTTGTGAACATGTTATACAGTGTGGGGGAGACGCATGAACTCTGGGGGACCCCGCATGTGATGGGGATGGGGTCGGCAGAAGCTGTGATGGGGTCTGTGAAGCCCAGCTACGGCTTTTACCATCACAGTACTTCAATGCCTGGGTTAGTGCTAACCTACAGTATGTTAAAAACAAAAAAAACCTTTAGTGTTTACACTTTAAAAAAAAAAGCATCCTTTTCTGGGTTTTTGGGGATTAGGATGCATTTCACAGATCAGTTAAAGTGCCACCACCAGGAGGTCGGCACCTCAAAACTCACCAAATTTACCAAAGCTAACGTATAAGGGCAGCAGCATAGAGCCCAGGCATCCATATTTTAAGGCATGAGTGATGGGCATCAGACAACAAGGTTCCTAGTTGAGAGTTGGATTGTGACTAATCTGAAGAAGACCATTCTACAAATGTGTGGCCTGGCCTGACTCATATTTTCCATGTGTTGGGAGAGGATTCTCTGGCAGTGGCTGATACACGTATGCTGTGGTTGTTGTCGGAGGACAACTCTTTTTGGGTGTTCTCATGCTCTTTTACCAGACAGGTTTGAGCTATTTACTGTCCTCTTTATTTTTTTAGATTGGTGTTTGGGTATTTCCTAGTTGTGTTTTTCCATGCTTTAGGGTGAAACGTGCTTTGTTGATGTGGTGGCGGTACAGTATGCTGTATCTTGGTTTACTTGTAATTATGTTTTTGCTGATCAATACCTGGGTTTGGGTTCCCTCCCTGTTTATATCTTAGTGGTAACGTGAAGTTGTGTAACTTCCTCTCATGTTTTCAATCTTTTCAATGTTCTGTTCTTAATTTGCTTGCTTGTGCTCAATCTCTAGATTGAGGCAATACTAACCAGGCAGACCCTTCCTGTAACATCCTGTTATCCAGGTTAAAGGCCAGAGTAAAGGTATAGTACCTTTAACATATGATGCGTAGCCATGACCGGCAGGGTCGGTCCCCTTAATAACACCCTTGGTAACTTGGACCTGAAGACATGGGTGCTATAGGGGAGATTATATTTAAAAAAGAAAAAAATACCCTCCTTCCATTACTGCTGGCAGATGGAGTCTGTTTTCAGTGTTGATGGCGAGTGTCAACAAAACTGAAAATGGACTTCATCTGTAAGTAGCCGGATTTCATTGGAAAAGGCAAGTAAAGATTTAATTTTTTTAAATCAATCACGCTTTTAGCGCTGGGCCAGAATTGGAAAGCTGGTTTCCTGGTAAATGCCCCCGCTTGTGCTGCTCTACGAAGGAGGGTGGACAAGTGGGAGGGCATTGGAGGATTTTGCTTGGTGAGTCTACGTCCCGATCCTTGCAGACTTATTGGCAATTGCAGAGTGCAAAGCCCAACACCAGTCTGTAATTTACTCTGTCACAGTCTCCATGTCAGTCTGTTACCCACTCTCGCTTCACCCATATCACTTCATCTCTTTTCTTCTTTTCTCCATCTGTATGTTCAATTTTGTCTTTCTCTGACTCTCTTGCTTGCTCTCTATTTCTCTTTCACCCCCTCCCTCTCTTGGGAGGGTCGTTACGGTTGGGCAGGAAATTAATCGGGAGATGGCAAAGAAATAATGAAAAGCTGTGTGGGGAGTTTTTAAAGGGGGGTGTGAATGTTGAAAGTATAAAAGGTGGTGTTATCTACAAGAATTTCACCCAGTTATACTGAAAAGCCCATATCCTAAGACTACATCTGTGTCAGTGTGTGGTATTGCTACATTTCAGAATTGGTGGCCTTGTTGGGTTGTTATTTCGATGTATGCGTTGAACTTAATCTCCGTCATTACCCTTGAAACATGAAGGCAAGCATGGGGTATAGAAGTTCCTTCAGTTGTCCTGGAGATGACTAGTAAGGCGTGAATGCTTTGCAAATGTTTTTCAGCCAGAAATTGTAATCTGGCTTTTAAAGTAAAACATCTTTACAAAGAATCCAACTAACAACCTCACTCAACACACGCTCACCAACTCACCGCCAGATAAATACAGTAAAATAAATACTTGGGCTCATCACAACTTAGTCAAAACTCTACACCTCTCCAACCAACTGCTAAAATCCTCCCACACAGTACAGAGTCCCCTGTCCCCTTAGCTCTCTCATAGCACAGGGGTGTTGCTAGGTCTTTAAAAGATCCGGGGCTACGCAAGTTTTGGGACTGTCGGGACTGGGGGCTAGCTAGCCTTTTTGGTTATAACCCTTGAGCTTCTATCCGAGGCTACAATCAAAAGACCCAGGGCTATAGCCCCTTCACCCCTCACCCCCTAGCAACGTCTCTGCATAGAGAACCATAGATCTCTGGGGTAATGCCACAAACCACCTAGAAAGCACCAACAGTTGAGCTCAACGCCTTGCCTTTTCCCATTAACCCCCTAACTACTCCAGCCACCGCCTTCATTAACATAAGCATGAAAGCGCACAGAGATCTTCAAATATGGCAGTGTTGGGTGGTCCAAGTCCCAGTAACCTAACCTAACTTTAGTTATAGCTAGCATGTTTACGTTAATGGTGATGCCCTCTTTTCTTGGGCATGGGTGGTAAACGGGTACAGGGTTTTGGCGGAGCAGAATAGCCGCCAACGATGCTTATCAAGCATCCTATACTTGGATCCATGTATCATGCGTGTCTGTATTTTGTATCTGAATTTCTAAAATGCAGTGAGCAAGGGCATCTTTCTAAATAATTGGCTTTGCAAATACTTGTTTGACAGAGGTAAGGTGTGTCGTTCTCCACACCCCAGTGAAATCACTAAAACGCAGAAAAAGTGAGCAGGCCTCCAGGACAATACCAGAAAAGCACTGATTTTCACGTAAGCCATCTTGATCAAAGGGGAAGGTGCACATCTAGTCGAATGCTTGTGTAGTATTCAGTCATTTCCCCCTTGACTTAGTCATGCTTCTGTTCCATCCTGTTGTATTTCTTTCTCTTCTAGGTTTTGCTGCTCTTACCCTTATGTTCCTGGTGTTAGGCGTTGGCCTTCTATCTGGTTTGGATGCGGGCAGGGTTCTCTTGATATTCGGTACAGGTTTCCAATTTTCTCAAGAGTTTAAAATGACTTTGTCTTACATTGTTGGCATACATGCAGAAGAGGTTGGCAGTAAGGTTTCGGAGTAATTCCAGCTGTTGATTGCAAGGGATTCAAAATTGTGTAGGCTAAGTGAAGCATGTGTTAAGGAAGTGGGTGTTTAACCTCTTCAGTAGCCTCTGGAGCTATATGCACAGCCTAACTTCCAGAGGAAAGCATTGTAGTCCATGCAGTTACAGGGTTTCGTTCTAGACTGTTACCCAAGTAACCTTGTGAGGTTTCCATATGCAGCTTTGAACCCAGTGCATAGGTTTCTTTTACACCAGCCATTCACAGCAAGAACTGATGAGATTGCCTAGCTGTCTAAAAGGAAGGGTTTGGTCTGATTAAATATTGGTGATCTGAGCCTGGTTCTTGCATCCTCTTGGGCCTGGTTTCAGGACCCTATGCAATACTGAAACAATGGCTCTATGCGATTTTGGTCGAGGAGAATTCGATTTTAACAATGTTTTCTTTGGTTAACCATTTTGCCGCAAATATATGTGGGGGGAGACTTTAATTATTACCTTTACCCACTCCCCTGCATTTATTTGCGGCAAAATGTATGTTGCAAATGAATTCAATGAATTCTCCTGCACAGCAATCTACCTGTCCCGAAACAATGACCCCGTCTGGATGAGGCGGATTGTCCATCCAGCAAAGTAGTCTAAAGACCTATTGTTACTGCTGGTTGTAGTTGGTCTGACAACATTATGTTATGTTATGTTACTGTGCTTTTATTCTGCACCAAATTACCACTGCGGTAGTTTCAAAGTGCCAAATACTTGCCCAAGGAGTGTTGTGTCCCTGCCTGTAGTCTTCTGGGGAGTATAACATGCACAGGAGTGAGGCGATGGGGAGGGAAAGCAAGAAAGGAGGTTTCCGATGCGTGTATTAGTATGGACACATGTTCGTCCATTATATGTGGATTTTCTTCTAGAGGGGGCAACATAGAAGAGTATGTTTATCGAATATTTGCACCGGTATTCTAAGGCGGTTTTGGAGTATTAGAAGATCAAGATCGAGAGTGTTGGGTGGGTGAGGAGTTCGAGAAAGTGCTCTGGTAATCCTGGCAGATATATAGGGTTAAAATACCTGCACTCTATGTATACTACAGGTCCATTCCTGAGTAAGAATTCTGGTGTTGCCAAGCCAAGCCAGCTCAGAAGGTTTCCCAATCCAAGAGTAGGACATGTGAGCGGTGAATGTTGTTAATCGAAGGCAAGGGAGTGGGATGGACAGAATTAAGGTAATATGTTATGTCTGTCACCAGATGTAAAGTAAACCATGTTTGTGTTGTGTGATAAAATCTTCCATACTGCCAGATTGGTTTGGTGAAAATGCCTTTTGTCAATAGTTCAGGATTCCCAAACACATAATCTCATAAAAAAAAGTACACAGGCATGCCTGTGAACAATTTAGCGGTTTTCAATAAAGTTGATAGGGGAAAACAGTGGCGGGATCTGCGAGGACTTTGCAAGTAATTGGTGCTGATTAAAATGATTGGTGCTTTGCCTCGCATGTACTGGCAATGATCTAGCAGGTAGCTCTTAGATTGGTCATTTTGTGTTTCCACGTCTTGGCAGCGCTGGGACAGATTTGCATGTCTTTCTGCAGGACATGAGTTCTATAGCTGACGACATCATCCACCTGGACGCTGGCCCCATAGTGTCACACAGCCTTATGCTGCTCATGCATACAAGACGACCAGCCAACCATTAGGGGGCCAGCTATCCGAGTTATGTTATCGTTATGTGACATTTGTGTAGCACCTAACTGCCATGTCATCAAGACCAAACTGATGGCCACCGGAAAGAGAAGGCAGCATTTCTCCAAGTTCTTTGGCCAATATGGCCAATATCACAAAACACCTGAGGCAGAAGTACGTTTTAACCTCTTAAGTGCCAAGGACGAGTATGCTCGTCCTTTTTGCATAGACTTGCATAGTAGCCTGGCATATAGACGTTCTCAACCTTATCAGGATGGGTTTGGATAAAAGCCTGTGGGGTATCTAGAGGTTTACATACAACAAAACGGGGATTCCTTTCTTGGGATTGGTCTCCCCCCCCCAACTGTGTCGGGATGTGACCAATAAGTGCCTGGGTTTTCCTTATCGTGAGGATACTGGTCGCCCCCAGGTCCGCTAAACACTGCACACCCTCAGGTGTATAGCGCCCGGTTACTGCTTTGCCACAGGTTATAGTGCCAGGGATGTAGTGCACAGCAGCTTCGTTGCCATAGGCTATTTACACAGGGATGTGCTGCCCAGATCAGTACTTGTAATTCACATCAGGAAGCAAATGCATGGTCCAATCCTTGCAGGTCTGGGGGCTATAGTGATGCAGGTCACTAAGGGATTTGGTGCCCTTCTCACGCTTTACAGGATCGGGTGCGCTTCTTACATGATAAGCGGGCACGGCGGCCTTCTTACTCTATTGGCAAGGGAGTCCAAGCCTCTTCTTTCTGGCAAGCCTTGTAGCTCAGCATGGCCTTCTAGGCCCAATTGCACCCTCACTGTGCTCTTCCTCGGCTTCTCCAGGCTCTTATTCTTCACTGGCGGTCTTCTCCCAAAGCCCACTGTTCACTCCTCTTCGCTCATGCAACTCCCACTGCTACACTCGCATTTCTCTGGCCTTATGTAGGGTTCCTTCAGGGTCATTGTTTCAATTTCTTAGTCTGATTGGTCTGCCTTGTTGTTCCTTTGTTTGGGGCTTTGTTATATTGATTAGGCCGTGTGTCATTTCTCATTGCCCCTCTCAGTGCTGGTCCATTCTACCTGAAGTAATAAATGGCTTGGCGCCATCTTGGCCGAAATCCCACACCTTTGCCGTCTTCGTGTGCGACTCCAGTGAGGTTTGAACTCTGCTCGCTTCACTCAAACTGCTTTTGTGGGATCCTTTCCATGTTCACAGTCACTGCTTTTCACCATCCAATCTTCTGTGCAGACTTACTAGGTCTGCGTGGGTTCCCAGATTGCATATGGGGCACCACATAAAAGAACGGCAACTTCATTCTTCTTGTTTGTGCAGGTTCACAGCAAAGGTTATTTCTCTCTCCTCCCACACAGGGTCTCTTTCCATGAAACACAGACATAGGAGGTGCTGCACAATTCTTCCGGTGGGTGACAATACTCCACCTTCATGGGCTCTAGCTTTAAGTGTTTCCCTGGGTTTCTTACAATGCCATCATTGCCAAAGGCACTATTGTTGTGGTGTTCTTTCTTGGTTACCTTGGATCTGCATGTGGGCACTATGGATGGTCACATAGCACCCGTAGTATGTTCTCCTCAGAAAGAGTCTAGGCCCATTAGGTCAGGTCATGCCTGCAGGGTCGAGAATGACTCCTCGGCTCCAACCTTGTACCATCTCCAGGTAGCTCATGGCTCTGGCACGATCACCCTGGTGGGCTGGTTTTCCTGAGCTGCCGTGACCCCTCTAGGCCTTGTGATGGAGTTAGGTGGCTGATCTTGTCACCATTCACATATTGTTTGATAAACATACATTTTATGCTGTTGGTAATTGAGCCTCTCGTGGTTTTTGGACGGCGGTGGCATATCTAGTTATTGTTTTCTGTCCTCTTTTGTTGGGGTTTCTAACGTCTGATAGATATGTTGCAGTTCTCTTTTAGAAGGTTTTATGCTCTCTTGTATTTGGCCATGGATTGATTATCTAATATGTTTGTGGAATCTGTTCATTTGCTTTGTGTTTTATTATTTTTGGGATTGTATTGGCTATGGTTGGCTTTGGTCCCTTTATAATTGGTACCTCTCATTGTTTGGGTCTTTCGTGATGGAGTTGCAGTTCTTTAGTAATGAGATTGTATTTCTTAGTTTCATGTCAAGATTCCTCTTTATCTGTGTTCTTTTGTGGTTCTGTTTTGACCTTTCTTGTTATTAGCTGTTTCAATCTCCTTATATTCAAATAGATCTAGTTATTTGATGTAGGGTACAATTGTGTTAGGTCTCATTTACTGGTAACAATGATTATTGAGCGGGTCCTTGGTTATCGTTGGACATTTTTAACACGTCTCAACCTGTTCATTCAGCATTAGTGATTGGCTAGTGATAATTGACTTTGGTGAAGAAGAAGTGATGTGCTGTGTGTATGTGTAGAACTGAGATGGTAAGTACATTATTATGCCTGGGTAGTAGCTTTCAACTTAAATGTTTCATGCCTTGACTACACAGTGAGAGTGAGTTTGCTTCTTGCACAGTCTTGTATTTAAGCACACGGGTAGCTGAGCTGAAGTTCTCTTAATTTGTTTTGTGCACTCAAGAAACCACCCAGGTTGCAACAGTGTGCGGTACAAGATCCTTTAACATAACATAACACTCCTTCATTTGGATGGAAGTTTCCTTCGGGCAGCTAATGTCGTCTACAGTGATTTGGTTTCTGTTCTGTTGCGGTTTGTTTTTGATTTGTTGCTGTATCCGGTTCTCTTGTAGATTATGTTTTGTGTTTCTCCTGGGGGAACGAAGGTCTCTTGTATTTTAGAAAGAGTTTCTATTTGCATTTCTGCTACAGAAAAATTGAAGTTTATTTAGTAACACTTTCGGCTCAAATTTGACACGCATGACTTCTGGTGAATGTGTGGATCAAATGAAGCAAAGGGCGAGAAGCAGGAGTAAAGCAGAAAGAGGGAGATGGAAAAGGAGTGGGCAGAAAAGGAGAGACAGCCAGCAAGTGAGGAAAGGGCATGGCCTATCTAGACTGCCTATTTTGCTGCTGGTCTTAGTCCGACAAAGAAACTTGCCCTCTTCCACAAAATGATGTACTGGACGCAAGTAGATGGATGTGGTGATGAGGAAAGGGCGTTGAGGAGCCGCCTGGGTAATGCAGACATCTGCTTGCTAACTGTAACTCTGCAATTCCTTCTTGTCTCTTTCGCTTACATCACTTTCTATTGGATGATTTCAGCAGGGAGTTGTATTGCCTGTGAGTTTGCGCGGTCTTGTATTTGAATACGTTGCCTTGCAGTTAAGCAAATCTTTGTTTTGTGCTGGGGTTGGGTGATCTTGTGGCAAAGTCTATTTCTGCATGGTTATTTAGTGGCCAAATATTTGGGAGTATTTCAACGTATGGGGACTTCCGCGAAATTGCCCTTTCCTGGGGGAGGGGCTGATCGGACCCCGGACCACCTGTGTACTCATCACCCTGGTATGGGGGCCCTAGATGATGGAACTGGTGTGCCACATTTAGTACTTTCACCTGACTGACATCAAAATGGAAGTCTTACACCTTCACAGACTGACAATGTCCAATGTCTTTCATACAGACGATGTGGCCTTGCCAGTGGAATGATTATCAATAAGACGCAGGTGGGTCCAAAGTGTGCGCTATGCAAATGACAGTGTTCTTGTAGTTGGGTTTATGTGATCCGGTCCTTACATTCCCTCTGTGGTTGCGAATGCTATAGTGTTTGGCCCTTTCTTCTTTAAGTTTGGTTTGGCTGCTATATTTTAGTTAGTGTTCCTTTATGCTTATGTGTGTGGTCTTTGCTTCGTGAGTGTTTTGGGGTTGTCTTACTGTTTAGAACGGCTTTTTTTTCTCCTGGCTTGGGTTAGGTGAGTTGGGCTGTCTATTGGTGGAGTTACTCCGACCGTTGAGTTTGAGGGAATCTGTAACTGGGGTGGAGACAGAAAGCATGAGTAGATGTGGTATAGAGTGGGGGCCTCTGGGGCCTCTCGTGGCAATAGCTTTCATTGCTGTGGTCATTCTAGGAAGCTCTGTTGGATGCAGAGCAACCACTGCTTGCAACCAATCACATTGACCTAAATAAGAGCATGGCCGCCCGTCGTCACTTGCTCTAATTAAAGGCAGAACGCACGGGAAATAACACAGGAAATGAGTGAGCACGGCTTTTCAGACTGAGGCAAAACCATCAATACATCAGCACGCAAGGGGCTCAGAGCCATTGTGCATGCAGTGCACTGATCCAGCAGCGACAGCTGCAAGAAAAGACGGAAACTCTACACACCGCAACAACCTGACCACCTTCCTTCTACACTTTCTCCTTATCCTGGGTTTCCATCAGTGGATCGGAGCGCTTTCAACTTTGGTGCCGTTCATCACATTTTCATGACATACAAAAAAATATATATGTATATATCCGCTCTGAATTGTTTTTGGGAAAGTTTCATCCGCCCTATCCCTGAGGAGTCCGTTATCTGTGGGTCTCAAAGCTTGCTTTACCGCACGGTTTCTCATAGGCTAATTTGTTCTACAGCAAAAAGAGCTTGATGTGTTTGTACCAAATCTGCACAAGGAGTTTGTTTTTTATTCGGATCCATTTAGGTGTTTTGATATGTAACCAAAAGTTGTCAAAATCATTTCGTAGTCATCAGACCAGATACCGCCTTTTTTGGGTCCTTCTTCGGCCAATTTCCCTTTGCAGGCCCTGGGCTGCGCCTGGAAATATTTATTAAAGGGCAACCCGATTGGCTAGTTGAAAAACAGCCAATCAGACTAGGTTTGGGGCCGTCAAGATGTTCTAAACGTCTACTATTGAGCCGAATCACATTTTACTGGGTCCTTTGCACCCCATGCTGTAAACATTTGAATAAAGGGGACTATTGCAGCCTCCTGCGGCGTCCCTGGCTCTACGCAAGGTAAGAGGGGTTCAGCGTGGTGCAATATGCTCATAAGAAGCAGACAAAAAATCTCTTTTTCTTATCTTGGAGTGCCCCCTGGGCATGGCAGTGGCACATTGCTCCATGCTCATTGGCCACTTTACCCAGGACATGGACTTGGGTCAAGCCTCAGGCACCTCCAAGTCATCTGATGGGCCCACCACCCAGACTAGTGGCTGCTTCGTGCAGGGCATGGCGTTTGGCTGTCCTCTGGGCACCGAGTCACCCGAAGTGGCCACTTGGCCAATAGCATGGCCAGGAAGCATGCTCCCTGAAGCCAGCCACTGTGGTCAGTCTCCTAGCTTGCGACTGTGTTCACTGGCCACTTCGCCATGGTGGGTCCACATGTTACCATTAGCCCAGTGGCCTTATACCACAAGTTGAACCGGATCCTTGGGTTCCCCCAGTGGGTTGCAGTATGCCCATTAAAACATTTTTTTTAAGTGCAGTGTACACAGTCCCCCATAAAATGTCAGTGGAGCCCCACCTAATTAGATTGCTTGTTTTTTAACTAACCAATCTGGCGACTAAACCTTAGTAAAATGAATGGACACGCCTCGGTTTGCAAATGTAAATTGGCCCAATCAAGCCCCAAAAATAGCCCTGTGGGTCTGTGAGCCAAGATATCTCTAACAAAATTTTGGCCGTTTTTGGGTAAAGTTTTTATAAAATGCTAGATGGACTTGCAAAAGCCCAAGAAAGAATTTAGAGTCTGTTGAAATGAGAGCTCCTCTCAAAGGTTTGACACAAATCCGTCCAGGGGTTTTGCTGTAGGTAAGAGCAAAACCTGGCGTTTAAGAAACTGTGAAGTGCATACTTTGGGACCATTCCTGGTCAGACCTCCATGGAACTTTCTAAATAAATTCAGATTTGGATGTAGATTTTCTTTGGAATGTTTTGTGTAGATTCATGGAATAACAACGAAGTTGTAATCAAGAAAAAAGAGTTTGTCCAACGCACCTACAACTACTGAGTTGCTATTGCCGACTGTGTAATATAGTGATACATTTGTATAGGAAACATTGACTGAATTCACAGAACCTTTGGGATATAATTGCCCCGAGCAGAGGCGTTGCTAGGGGGTGAGTGAGGATGTATGGCCCACAGGTCTTTTGGTTGTAGCCCCGGAAACAAGCTAAGGGGCTACAACCCAAAAGCTAGCTAGCCCAGAGTCCCGACATTAATGTAGTCCCAGATCTTTTCCAGACAAAGCAACACCCCTGCCCACGAGTATGGTGAGCAGTCCTGGCATCGAGTAATAATGTACCTGAGGCCTAAGCCAAGAGTCATTGCTTACCCCTGGCATCAGTCTCTTAGGGGAGAGTGATGGCTGAGTTGGTGGTGGCATGTGGGTATCTTGTACAATGCTACACCAACCGACACAGCAGCAAGAACACTCTGACTAGTGCTTAGCATATTCACTCAACATCAATACTGGAGAGCTGGATACTTGTGGCCCAAACGACCCAGGGTAGGTAAGGTGCCCTCTTGATTAGGGAGTGGGTGAAGATACTGTTCATGAGTCAAAGGCATGACTTGTGCCATCTGCACTGGGGGATCTCAGAGAATCGTGATGCAGAGCAGAATCCCCCCGCCATCGCCAGCCACCACAACTCCCCATTTCCAAGAGATCTGGGACACTGTTCCATGTCGCCCACATAGTTTCACCTCCTGCTGGGGAAGATCACGTTCACTATCACTCCATTATCCTTCTGGCTCTCTGTCGTTGTTTGGAGTCACCGCTACTTTGTCCCCAGTACTGCTGCCTCTTATTCTTCTGTCGCTCCCTTCTGCTGCTGTTCCTCACCTTGTTGCCTGTTCCAAGCGCTGTGCCGTTACCCCTTCACAGGGTTCGAAATCGAGGGGAGCTGTTTAGCTCTTGCTTGTAGCCTAGAAGAGCCTGGGTAGCTTGACACCAAGAGTGACCAGGAACCTCTTTTGGCTCCGATGCCAAACAAACACACCTGTGCATTCGAGACAATCTATAAATAAACACTCTGATAAATGTATATGACATTTAAAGCATAAGGGATCATAAACAATGGACACAATTATAGGTTTCCATCTCCTGTGGAAGTTACATTTGCTGAACGCCAAATACTAGCTCCTTGTTTACCTGTGGTAGCTCATGGTCACTTGTTGATGTTGGATACCCAGGAGCTATGTTTAGCTCCTGCTTATCCAATCTTAATTTCGAGCCCCCCTTCAGCCTATTTCTTATTAGAGCATATACTGTCTGCTTTCATCCATATCTGCAGTCTGCTGCCTCGGGTAGGCCATCACCCTGCTGCCATCGGTTCTACAGTCCACAGGGTTTCTCCTCTTGTGCTGCTGCCACTTACTCCTATTCCCGCCTTACAGGGATTCTAGTCTCCCTCTGGGTTACTATTATGTAAAGCGTCTCAGGGAACTAGCGCCTGGCACTCAACTTTACCACAAATGCAATCACAGGGAGATAGTGCCCAGATGCTTCTTTGGCCTGATCACAGTCACAGGGATACAGCATCCAGCTGGCTTCTTTGCCCAAATCACAATTGCAGGGATCTAGTACCCAGTTCCCTTCATTGCCCCAGTCACAGGCTCTGGGGTATAGAACCCAACTCACTATTTTTTATCCAGCCAAGGTTGTAGCGCTTGGCTCTCTTCTTGCTCATAGGGATATGACACCCCTCTCCGCATTCTGTGATATAGTCCCCAGCCCCCCTCTTAAGGGATATAGTGCCCAGCTGACTCAGTAATATATGGCCCTCCTCACTGATTGGCAGTCCTAGGTTTCCTTCAGGAAGGCCCGATTTTTCAGCTCCTCTGGTTCGTTAGCAGGTTTAAAGCTTCTGTAGGTGCCTCGGCTTCTGCAGTGTTTGCAGATCCTTCAGCTTGGACTGGCTATGCATCTCCCTTGTTCCTCAGTGTCTCTCTGGTCTGGTGGTACACCCTCTGGTGTGGGCTTCTTGGCTCCCTGCTGGCTCACTCTAGCCGCTCTTATGCCCCAACTTTATGTAGGTCACTCTTCTCAGGCCCAGCCTATTAAAGCCACAGACTGATTGTGCACCTGTTTTGCAATCTATGAGCTCCCGGAGAGGCTCTGCTTTACAGTGAGTTTATTTGCCCCAGCTCTTGCTATTCCATGCCACCCCAAGGCTTTGAAAGCTTCAGTGGCCATCTTGTGTGGGAAAATACTTATTTGTAGTCCTGCCTGTGTTCAGAACATAAATTTAAGGCTAAATGAAACGCCGGAACAGAATTTTATTTAATGCTCAGAGACACAGGTTTTTATTTCCTCTGCAGTGAACTCCATATGGTCGTACAATCTATCATGTGAAGCACCTGGCCTCTCTCATTATTTCTGTGTCTGCCCTCCCCCTATTCACAAGGACAGCATTTATACATTTTACAGTTAGTGTAGTCTTACAAAGGTCTCTGACCCTGGGCTAAATCTGAACTCCGGCCAGGTCGTCAACTTACTCTCTTCCCTGGCTACATAGCATACTAAGCTTGCTTTGTAAGCACAAGTGGGCAGCTGAATCCATATATGGGCATTATATATTGTTGCAAGCTCAGGATTTCTAAAGCAAGACATGTTTGCAGCTTTCCTGGTTTGGAGATGTCACAGAATTTTACAAAACCTACAATGTTAATACAAGGCTTACACTTGCTTCTGGACAGGAGTTGTGCCATCTCATCACGGCTCTGCTGCGGCAGATCACAATCATTCAACACTGTTTTAGGGTTCCGCTGCTCTGCTGCTTCTATATCCTGATTTTGCAGCTTCATTGTGTGACTGCTCATGGGAATCCCTGGTGCCGCACAGGACTCTGCAATGTGACTCAGCACATGACATTTCTCTATTTTTTCTGCTGCGTTCCCCGCAAAGGTCCCTCCTGAGGTGTGGGTCCTCGCTGTGCTTTGAAGGATGTCATGGTCTCTCACTTCCTGGCCTGATTCTTCAGAAAATAATCTCTGCAGGCTTCCAGTTCCCGGTCTCTCCGGGTCTATACTGGAGCTGCTCTTGGGGCTAACTGCATTGATCTCACTGGGCTTTGCACTCCCTTTCTCTTGATTCATCCATAGGCATGGCCAAAAAATGTCTTCCCCTTCTGAAACTGGCTCATCAGGACCAGGGTGGATGCAAAGGTTCGGAGGGTGGCTCTGCAGCTCCCTTGATCCTTTGCCAGCTTCAGGTAGATTGAGGCTCTGCTAACAGCCATGGTTTACCAGTTCTCCTGGGCTGCCTGTACACTGCAGACTTTAGGGCGGGGTAGGCAGGCCCCTGACTTTGTCACAGTCCCCATGGCAGTGCTTCATTTGTAACAAAAAAAACAAAAAAAAAGAAAAGTGCCAGGGCCTAAATATTTTCTAGCACTTCTGTGATTCTGAGGGTGGGAAGTTCCCTATCACTGCTGCCACCACCCATAGGTGCGCCCCCCAGTGTGAACACATTTGGGTTTCAGCTACAGCGCACACCTACTTATTGTGGTTGATGGATGCACTGGCTAGCATCACTTCATAATTAAAGTGAGCCTAACACAATAAAACGCCGGGCTCAAAAATGAGTGCCAGGGCAGAGCCCTGGCAAACACCCCCACAAATTGAGCACTACATGTGGAGTTAAGTCTGCACTGGGAGCTTGTGCTTTCTCGAGTGCATTACCAGAGATCTGGAATGTTCAGCCCTCTGCTATGAGATGCACACTTGCACACCAACGTTTGCCTTGTTGCCTCAAATTTGTTTGTTTCTAAAGCTGTCACGGCCAAAACGTGTGAAGGAGTGGGACTTGCTGCATGTGCCACCCTATGATTTGTTTACACCTCCCCATTTTGTGTGTAGAGATTCTAGAAATGCAGCTACATTTAGGGCAGACCTTTGAGTCATGTCCCCAAAGCCATTTGCTTTTCCTGTAATTACCACAAACGCTAGGCTTCAACTGTTGACCTTGGGCATTAAACAGCTGCGTCACACTGGAGTTCAGTTGTTTGTTTTAGTTGTAGCGCAGTGCTGTTCCTGTTCCCGCGTCCTGTTTCCTGGATTTCCAGTGTCCTCTGCTTGGTGACCCGAGGCCACGTCACGTTGGCTAAGCTCGGGTAATTCCTTCATCACCCTGAAGGCACCAGAACGGATAGGGATGTCAAAGCCATGTTTCAGCTCGTCAGTGACAGGGGCCTGGCAGGACACGTGGCTCCGGGTGGTAAGACGTCAGTGCGGATGTGCCCTAAATGTTCCGTCCTTTTTGCCTGAGGCGGTTGAATGGCACGTGCTTTACCCGCGACCACGTACTCTTTACTGTTAGGCAGCTTGAATAACAGAACATTTAGCACACAAGGCGGGAATTGGTGATACATCCATTGTCAATATTCATGTGTTTATTTGGTTTCCTTGAAGCCAGGAACTATTGAGAACATGTTTTAAAAACAAATCTAAGAATAATTAGGTGAACTGAGCAGCGCTTGGGATAGAGAATGCCGTCAGGCGCCTGTATCGTTCTCAGGGGAGGGGGGGGGGGTGCGTGCGTGCGTGCGTGTGCGCGCGCGCTCGCTCGCTTGCTTGCTTGCTTGCCACGTGTGAGCGCCTTTAAGCCGTCACGGAAAGTCCTGACGCACACAAAGGCCTCCGTTAAAGGGTGAAAGTTTAGGGTGACCAGACATTGAAAATAAAATTTAAAAAAACAGTACACGCCACAAACATGAAAGTAGAACTGGCGCCCACAGTCCATAAAAAGCACGCACCCTCCAAATAATCCCACAGTAAAATTAATACAATTAGACCTTCTGTCCCCCGAATCGAGAGTTTTTTTTATTTAAAAACCCCGTTACGGTTTTAGGAAAGGGTTGGTGATCACTGTTGAGATGCAACAAACAATTCAAGGTGCCGTTGAAAAATAATGAGCAGTTCCCTTACCACGTTCCTCAGATCGCTGCCATCCCAGAGTAAGCTCGAACGTGCCACCTTGCTGTTTACAGTTGCTGGAATTTACTGACTGCGCCACATGCTTAGACACGGACTAAGGGACTTGCTAAGAAGCGCCCATAGCAAAGTCTGTGATAACAATCAAAGCAAAAGCCTCTGTATTTCACATGCTTACTGTCGCAGGCGAATCTTAAGTCTATATATAGGTGAGGTGCTGGCAATTCTAGGACAGTCAAGGCAAAACCGTGACATCTGGTCGCCCTATGAAAGTTGGCACCTGACCCCCACCCCCAGGCAGAGTGGTTACTTAGCCCACTCTCCAAGTCGATCCCCACCTCTGGGTAAGTTTCGTGAGTTTAAAATGTGAATTCTCTTGTTTTCACAGCACATGGACAGAAAACGGCGGCAGTGTAATTTTTCCACACACAGGGGAACATGTACACTGTATGCCAATAACTTGTTAACCTGTTAACCGTGTGCATTATGGGGGCGCGCTCCATATAGGCCAGTACCCATGCGGGTCCTGACTGCGTGAAACCCTCTTTCTTGGTTTATGGCACTTACCTCACCCGCCCCCTTACATATGAAATCAAGGAGTCTATAACGTTGGCCTTATGCTTGATAGTGCATATTGCCAGCGACCTGTCTCTGCTGTGGGAGTTTTTATTGGCCTCCTGCAGTTTCCGAGCAGCCCCCGCCACTAGCAGTCTGTCCCTCTTCCCATTGCGGTCTATCTGTGTTCCCTGCGGCCATTAGCCTGCTTAGCCTACCGGCCCCGTTTCTTCTACAATCTCTGGGTTCGCTGCATTCCGGTTCCCCTGCAAGCAGTCTCCCCTGCAGCGTGTATTCCAGCACCCCGCATTCTTGCTCTTTACCTGATGCCGCCCAGCCCCCCATCAATTCATCATGAAGTCACTGGTACGTGTGCGGTGTCTAGCTGCCCTCCGCTGTCCCGCTCTTCCCCGCAAATCTTTTTAATGTGTAGTGTTTCTACCTATGCTTCTGTTTCCGTGTTGTGATTTCTACTACTGTCGCAGTCTACTGCTGCTCTCTAGTCTCCTAGATTCTCTGATGGTAAGACTTCAAGACCCCCTGAAACGCCATCTTCTCAGGTAACTTCCAGAGCTTCCGTGTTTCTTTTCCCCAGTTCATTTGCTGAGCTGCTGAACCTGCCGCCCACTGTCCCGATCAATTTGTTTTTCTTTTGTGTTTTTGTTGCGCCCTAGTGCCTGTGGCTGTTGGCGCGTTATAAAGAAATAAATAAAAACATTAATTAACTTTAGCCCATTGTGGCCCTGGAGCTGGTATTCCCTAAAAAAACGAATGACAAAATGACGGGGAATTTATTTAATCGGATTGTTCGACTTTTTCCCACTAAAACTAGATGGGATGTGGGATAAGGGAAAACCTTAAGGTAGGGGAATGTGGGGGAGGGGCTGCAGGGGTCTTGCCCCTGCCCCCCGAATTAAAAAAAAAGTGCAAAAAAAACAAAAGGCATTTTGGAAATTCGATAATAAAAAAAATCGTTTTTTCCAGCCTCGTTCTTTTTTTTTTTTCGGTATTTCAAGGTAGAGCCCTGGAGCTTGTCTTCGTTGCTGTCTGTGTCTTGGCTGCAGTCTGTCTTTCTTTCTCCTGTAATTCTTCGGCCGTGGTCTTTCCTTCTCCCCTGCAGCCTCTCTGTGTGCCGCAATCGCTACTTTTGGTGATTCAGGCTCTGACACATGGCTTTAAACATCACACTTATGTACAGGTGAAAGGGAAAGGATGGCGTTGCACAGGGGGCCAGTGACAGATTGAGTGCACTTCTAGTGTCTAGGAGGTGCCTTAGGAGCGCTGACTTGGAGCCAAATCCAGAAGGGGTGGACCTGATGTTGGGGATGGTGAGTTTCAGGGGTGGGCAGCAAGCGAGTAGGGTCAGGGTGCAATTGCGACCGTCCTCAGGGTTGTTGGGGATGGTGAGTTTCAGGGGTGGGCAGCAAGCGAGCAGGGTCAGGGTGCAATTGCGACCGTCCTCAGGGTTGTTGGGGATGGTGAGTTTCAGGGGTGGGCAGCAAGCGAGTAGGGTCAGGGTGCAATTGCGACCGTCCTCATGGTTGTTGGGGATGGTGAGTTTCAGGGGTGGGCAGCAAGCGAGTAGGGTCAGGGTGCAATTGTGACCGTCCTCAGGGTTGTTGGGGATGGTGAGTTTCAGGGGTGGGCACTGCAGCAAGCGAGTAGGGTCAGGGTGCAATTGCGACCATCCTCAGGGTTGTTGGGATGGTGAGTTTCAGGGGTGGGCAGCAAGCGAGTAGGGTCAGGGTGCAATTGCGACCGTCCTCAGGGTTGTTGGGGATGGTTTGGGATGTCGGAGTACAAGAGGTTGAGTAGTGAGAGATGGAGTTACCCGGGTATGGGGTTCGGGGGTGGGGGGTTGGCCCATGGAGTGATTTGTAGACCAGAAGGAATTTATGGAGGGGCCGAGCACTCATGGCCAGCCACCTGCCTGAGGGGGGCTCAGAAGAGTTTTGGTGCAGTGATAAGTGAGAGAGCGGCAGATTGTGTGAATGTTGAGGGCGTTGAACCTGTAGCAGAAGAGGAACTGAACCGTTGAAGGTTCAGATTGCTGCCAAAGAGAATCAACCCCAAGGTTGCACGCCATGGGGTTCAGAGTGCTAAGGGGAAAGCTAGAAGAGGGGCAAAGCGGGGTGAAGAAGCTCAGAGGTAGATGGCTAATCGTCGGGTGGTGAATCGCCCTCCAGTGACTTATGGCAGCCAGTGATGCAGGAAGAGCGTTCCAGTATAAAGGCGGGGGTGAGAAAACTATTGGCGTGCTGTAGATAAAGTGGGGGGGGGGGTCGCTGAGTCTACATGTTGCCATCTAATGGGTGATGCAGTAGACCAGCACATGCTCCAGCCTTTTAGAATTGTAAGAGAGGAGGGAAGCAGGCCTGTAGTTCGCAGGGTTCGGTTCAGCCATAGTTTTTTCTAAGAGAGGTCAGATGGTAGTCGCCCTGTTGCAGGCTGGGAACATGCCAGAGGGAGGTTGTAGAAATCAGAGGGGTAGGCACAGATAAGGGGGTGCATTTCCTTAATGGTCTGTGCTGTGACAGGATTTACTAGCGCACAAGAAGGGGTTGGCGGAATGGAGTTCGAGCGTCAGTTCAGCTGGAGGAAGAAGTGGTGTGAGAGAGACAGACAGACAGACCGAGACAGCGGATAGATACGAATTATGGGAAGAGAAGTTCCCCCCTTTGGTTAAACACCAATGTGTTCCAATGAAGAGGGCGTGAATTCAAGGGAGGAATGGGGTGGATTGAGTGGCTTTGCTGATCAGGAGACCCTGCCGCCACACTTGTTGAGGGTACTTGGTAATAGCCCGTGTGAAGGGTTACTGGTGTGATTGTGTTCTAGGGGTGAGAGCCAGGTTTCTCTGAGGTAGGGATGGTCCGGGTCTAAGTGGTCACTTGGGAACAGCATCTTATTGCAGAGGAATTGACTACTCCAGAGCACGGAGCGCATGTGATAGGAAGAGAGGCGACGTGCCCCCAGCAGGTAGACAAGGGGGTAGGTGAGGTTAAGAGTAAGTGTGAACCGTGCAACTTAATGGTCATTTTGGAGAGTGGAGAAACAATCGGGATTGGGTGGGAGTTCAGAGTCCAGTGGATGCCATGCAGGAGGGGGCCTGGAGTCCCCTGGCAAAAGGTCGGAGTTGAGCTAGAAGCATAGATGCCAACGGGAGTCATGCCAATCTGTTGGTGCTTGCCGAGTCTGTTGCTGAGTGGGAAAATAAGACCCAAAATAGTGCACAGGGTTTTTATCCCTTTCTGTCTCTGCCTAATCTGTGAACATCACACCCAGAAGCTCTGGAGCACAGAAGGCGGAACTCATCTCCTTGGAGGCTATAGTGATTTGGAAACTATTATTAATTTATGCAAACATAATTGCTCCTCCTCCTAATACTCTCTATGTGGACTCTTAAGGCAGGATGCATTAACTCCCTTAACTATTTCAATGACGGAATGAGTAGGATTCTGATATAAATTGTGTCTGACACTGTGGAGTTGATTGTCAACCCAGGCAGGACAAAGAGTAAACCGCACGAGACAGATTGGAGAGAAACCATTGTGCCGTTGAGCTTGTTTTCCATGTATAAGGAATAGGCAAGGTTCTACAGAAATAGAGTGCAATAGCCCAGCCATGTTTGTTTTCCTGTTGTCGAATTTGTTATATATCCATTCGTTTTAAGTTGAATCAATTACATACACTTGAATGGACCGGTCCAAGGATGAGTTTGGAGAGGGCCGCAAGGTATTGTCCATTATGTAAACATTTAGTCCTGTTCTGTGTTTGAACAGCTGATATAAGAAAATTGCATTTTAGTTATTACGTGTATAGCCATTTTGAACAAGCCAGCAAATCACCTTGGTGTCACTTAATGGAAGGTAGTACTATTGACGCTAGCACTGTATATAGAGTTTTAGCTAAACGTTTTGCAATGTTGCACATCCAGATGTAATGAATTATTTATTTGATGAACATTTTGATACCGTATTGCGATTTTGCACTTGGTACAACAGTAACTTTTTCGATTGATGTTATTGTATTTTAATTTACGAAATTAATTATTTGTGATCGGTTTTACTATGGAAACCAGATCACAATAAAAATAAATGAAACCACACATGCACCCATGGGGGAGCTAATAAACATGGCAGGAGGCTAGTAAGAGCGCACCCACCAAAGAGCTTGGGAAGTAACTGGAGAGAATGCTGGGGCGGCTGCACCTTACTGGGAACCTCAAAAAAGAAGCTGCAGGGTGTCGTGGAGACTGCAGCGACTCCCTCCCACCCTCTTCAAAAGTGTGTCTGAAGAGTCTGAAAGGACCCTTTTGAGACTCCCGAGATTCAACCCTGCAAAAGAGTTGGATTAAACCATTGAGACTGCTTGAGTCTCGCACCAACCCAACATCCCAGGGAAGCTGAAGCATTCTAGGGCGCTGGCTGTCTCCCACCTAACCTACACTGAAAAAGCAGACGTAAGACTGGGAGGGAGAACAATGAAAGCTATTTTTCCTGGAAGAGTGCCAAGTTGCTTATCGAAGCCCAAGAACGTGGTAAAGTGTACACCTCCTGGAAAGAGAAAAGAGGCTGACCTACAAGTTTCCAGCACAATAATAATAAATATATAGAACTTAAAGTCCTACTTATTCCGCGTTGGTGTAAGGATCTGAAACTGATCACGAACAACCAGAATGAAGTAAAGCCAGTCACTAGCATCCCAAACTCTTTGATGTTAGTTGCTAGCTGAAGTTCCCAGTCCTCTGACTCCATATAGTCCTAATGGCTGAGGAGATGCTGTTGGATCACCAGTGGGGTCCTTTGGGCATTTGATTCCGGGCTAGGGATGTCCTCTGCAGGGACAGCATCCATGTTGATTTGATACTCTGTGAGGATCAGGCTTCCAAAGTGGTCAAGATGTTGGGCTTGTTGTTTTGCCTGCTTTCCACAGCAGCCTCTTTTGTTCTGCAGCCTCCCATACCGCCACACGGTACATCTCCCCTGTAGCCACTTTTTGTCGTAGACGGACAATGGTCTCGATCTTAAACATCCTAATAGTGTGAAGGGAGGTGGGTTAGAAATTACTCTAGTGAAAGTGAAAATAATGTATTCTTATTTTTCGAAAACCTGCAGAAATGAATCCCCTTTGTTTCCCGTGGTTAGGTGATGGCTATTTGGCTGTTGTCGTTCTGCATTCTTGTCATATTTTCTTTTCCCTGTACAATTGAAGGATTACAAATGCCTGAATACATAATGGCAGGAGCCTGAAGGTCGGAGCGGGCTGGGAATCTCCCTTGAAAGTGGACAGCCTGAGATATCTGTAAACTGTCCTCTGGTTTATTGATGTCTGTGTGATGAAGTCACATGCGTGTGGTAGCCTTGTGGTGCAAACCTACAGCGCTTTGTTGGACATTCTGTAATTGAAAGTTGTAGTCGTTCAAAAAAAGAAGCCTATATCACGGGCACAGATGAGATGGCTTTTCAAAGAGTACAAAAAGTCGTCTTACTTTGTAATTCATCTCGCTGGAAATTAGCCAAGCATTAACTTTTTGACCACATTCTTGCTGAGATGTTTTCAAATAAAAATGTGAAACCATAACTAGACCTCAACAATTGAATTATTGTTCTGGGTTGACAGTTTGTCCAGAACTGCAGTGTGACTCTCACTCTTGTCCGTCTTCCCTTTCCTTCCCTTCTTCCCTCCCTCCTTCTCTTCGTCCCTTCCTTACTCCCTTCGTCCCTTCCTACTTCTCTTCCCTTCCTCCCTTCCTTTCCCTGTATGCCTCAGCAGGACGTGAGCTTCAGGCTCCAGTGTTCTCTGTCTCTTTTTTAATTGGAATCATGTTAATCTTGTGTCCTTTCAGTTGCGATTGTCGCTGGGAACTTTGCCGTCGCATTCCAGCGAGGATGCATTTCCCTTTTCAATTAGTTTCTCGCTCGGCGCCGGTGTGTTGGTGTTCAGGGTCCACCGCAGCTTGCCCAGTGAAACCGATTACCCATTACGCCTCGCCTCAACAAAAGTCCTTTCCCCTTCCACTTCTGCGCTAATTGTGTCTACATGTTGCCTCGCCTCAAAGAGGGGAGGGGAGGGTGTTTGATAAGGGTCGAGCCATAGGCATAGAGTAAGTTTCTGAGAGAAAAGTAAATATTTCAGGCCAATCCTGAGGGCAGACCCCCAGAAAGGTTATTGGCAGCGAATTCCTCCTCCTATGAGCTTTGCAAGCAAGGAAGTGTGTCAGCTGGAGTTTCAGTGCTGGAGACCAGTAGACCTATGGGCTAAAATGCGTCCCAAACATGATAGCGGTGCTAAACCGACAACACCGAGGGACGAACAGCCTCCAGAACATGTACATGTATATATATATGATAAAAAAGAGGAGAGGGGCGCACTGCAGTTCCCTGCACAGTAAACCTTCTCAGCTGCAGGTGTTCTCCTCCGACCGGTTTCTGTGCCAATACACGTCATCAGGGAGGCTGTCTTAACTTGCAGCTCACAGCAAGTGCAGGTGTTAACACTTAGTGATGATTCTGCTGCAAGGACTTCTGGTAGCTGTAGTCATCAGGTTTGCAAGGAACAAACTCACACCCAATCCCATAAATGGGGAAAGGGGGGGAGTAGCCTACAGTGAGGCACTCCAAAGTTGGGCATATGTTACCCCGGTGCAGCACCCTATAAGATTTCTGAAGATTCCACCCTTCAGAAAACTTGCAAATGTGATAAAAAAGAGGAGAGGAGCGCACTCCAGTTCCCTGCACAGTAAACCTTCTCAGCTGCAGGTGTTCTCCTCCGACCGGTATATCGCTAGTAGTACTCGTGGTAGCAGTGTAACCGTAGTAGCAACATTCTTTGCCAAATAAGTGTGGTTTCAAACTGAACTACAAAGTCCACAGGGAGGACATTTCTTTGAGAGGGAACAGGACACCCCTTTGAGTCTGAATGAACGGCCAGCATGCTGTGAGCCAGTCTCCGTGATCCATACGTGTTCTTGATTCAAGGGACCGTGCGTGAAAAGTCAGATTTGCTCCTGACCTAACACTCTCTAGATCACATGGAAATCCCCCAGCCTCAGATGGCAGGTACCAGGTATTCAGTCAAGTTGTTGGCAATTGAATACCGCCATTCATAACCCTGGTGGTGGCATTCCCGTTTACCGCCTTATAGGGTAGGGTGGTGGGGGGGTTAAGGCCAGAGGTCGAGGAGGTGGGGGAAAGGAGGTTTGCAGGCAGGGTCTACCCTGTACACGGGAGGGAATGCACGTGGGGTACTACTCCCCCGTGTAAAAATATCAAAAAGGGGAATGCCACTGGCGGCATTTTTACTGGTGACATTCAATTACAAGGATTTTCGCGGAGAATCTCTTGGATGGTTGTTGGTCTGTTACATTTTAAGAATTGTCTGATATTTGCAAAGGTGGGAAAATAAGTTCTGTCGCTGGCTCTCTATTATGTTGTCAAGTACATGCTCAGAGTTTTTCCTTTTATCCTGGTTTGCGATGGATGTTTTCATTCAAAGAGGCCCTTTCTCTATCCGTGTACCCTTTTATTGTGTGCAGATGTGAGTTAAGAGTGTGATGGTCCAGAGGGGTCCGTTCCCCCATAGTCCTTTTATGTCCTACTCTTCCATGACCACCAGATTTCTGCATAGATTTCTTTGCCATGTTTTAGTAGTAGGTTATGTAGGGGTTGATCTAATTAACAAGCACTGGCAAAGCAAATAGTTTTGGCTTTTGTGGAGGCATGGCATATGCTTTTTCCAGGTACTGCCAAAATGGTGCTATCCGATGGTAACAGCTGAGAAATGGTGCTATTGACAGGGCATATGATGGCAGACTCTGGCAAATGCCCATCTCATACCCGGGTCAAGCCTAAACTGTTGCTGAGCCTCTTCGGCTCTAGCAGTTTGTATGGCCTGCAGAGGGCACTATGTGGAGACAGTAGGCCATGTTCCAGGAGCTATCATTCTTGAGAGCAATGCATCTTGGGAACATGGCACTTACGGTGGCCCCGAACTGGCACGGGTTGTGTGAACAGGAGGCCAGTCTTTCGAGCAATGGTTGCTGCTGCTGCCAGTGAGTGCCTGGCTTCCAGGAAATTGAGGTTAGATGGGGTGTGGCACGTGGCTGGTTACACCCACTGATGAATGGATACTGCCCAGGTGCTTTGAGTTGGGTGGCATCCTTCAAGGTGCTTGTATCCACACCATCATCGGATGCGCCCTCGTGCACTGTGCCGGTGCCACCCGCGTGAGGAGAAACCTGCAAAGCGTTGCTGCCAGCCGCTGGACTAGTTGTTTGTACTGAGCGATTGTTGCTTCCCTGTGTGGTTTGTTCGTAAGGGGGTTGGGTTCGACTTCAATTCTTTTATTTGCAAGGCGTATTTTTCAGTGGGAAATGGCTGCTTTTTGCTTCTCGGCAGCCGTGGAAAGCTCGGAAATGCGAGAGCTTTTAATGGCTTCTCCGAGGATGGCACTGGGCTGGTCCGAGGCCCCGCTGTGTTTTCATTCCAGCCGAAATGCCTTATTGACGGTTCCCCAGGGTCGCTGGCACGGGTGTGCAAGGGTGGGCTTGGGCTCGACTCTCGGCAGAGCATTTCATGTGACCTGGAGGTTTGGGGTCCCATCACACTTCCACTTTAAGTGGAGAGCGTGGGAGAGAGAGAGAGCGCGTGTGTGTGTTGCGTTCCCAGAGCTCTCGTTGGCTTCTCCCCAAAGCACACGATGAATGCCTTCCTCGCAACAATCACTAATGCATTTCCTTATGCACATAAAATAGGATACGCGTTTCAGGACTGTTGGCACCTGCTCAGCTGCTTGATGCGCGTGTATCATTTCCCCATTAAGCATTCCTGCCCGTTTTGTTTTTTGTGGCTCCAACATGTACACTGCTTGCGTTTCGTGGCTGTGTCTCCTCCTTGGGGCCCAACCGGAAGCCATGCAAGTGCGGCTTGCGCACCCTCCACTTTCATAGCAGGGAAGGGGGGGCGTGGTCATTGTTTAGGGTCGCTAAAAGCTTTGGTCCCCATGATGTGTCCGTAAAGAAACGTCTGCCCTGTTTTATCCTCGGTCCTTCCGCTCGACTGCACCCAGCACTTTATTTGTGGGCATGTTTGCCAGGGCTCAGCCCCGTCACTTGCTGCCTCAGGCTCGGTTTGATGAAGATGTGGTTTTTGGTAAATTCTTATTTTAACTGTCCGGCGTGGCCTCACAACAAGCAACGGCAGTGTGCACTGGCCGGGGTCTCTGCACCCTGGGGGGGGGGGGGCTCATTGTTATTCATGAACCTGATGATCCAGGTGTTCAGGGCACTGCTAGTTATTCATTTTCTTGGATAACAATGAGTTGAAAGGAGACACTGCTGGGTGCTTGTGCTGCCCATTTCCACACACTTCTCCAGTCAGCCTGCTTGGGACTGGCACAACTGTGGCACTGTACAATAGAAAAGGCACTACCTCAGCAGTGTGGCCTAATCACCTATATAATCCCCTAAACATGTTTTTCTACTGGTTCTCCCATGTCGGGTGGCTGGTCCGGTGCATCCCCCAAGTCTTGATATATAACAAAATTGCAGTGTGAGGGTCTTATCATTGGTTTGTGCCCATTGCTACCCACCCCTAGGAGCCTGAACGGTTATTGGCTAGAGCTGCCCTCCCCAGGCCTGGGATCTGCAAAGGTTCTCAGCTCTTGGTGTACATTCTCATGGTAATAAGAACAACTATGTGTCTGCATTGTAACTCGTGTGCACCACCTTAGACTATGAGAGTGCCCGTTCATCTCGTGCAACACTTGCCTCACATTGTAACATCTTTGTTGCAAGCTCCTGTCTGGCGGCGTGAGATCGGCTTCCTTTCCCAGTGCTTGTTGCTGTCCATTGTCTGAATCGGCCGGCTCACGTGTTCAAAGACCATGATTTGGAGCTGTGCAGCTCTGAATTATGAAGAATTATTTGCATTTACTTCAGTTGTTGTTACTGTTGTTAAGGGAATGGAATGTCATCAGTATCTGGTGGCCTTGGCAGCGGGTCCTGTCTCACACGTTTTGCTCTCGTCCAGCCTGAATTCAACTCCGCTCAGCTCTTGCTGAGGGGCTTGTGGCCTGCTGTAATTTTCCTAAACCATTATGCGATTCCTACAGTGTCCATGCTACTCTATATTCTCCATAGGTTAGTCTCACTTGGCTCTGTCTGGTCCCATAGGTGCTCATGCGGTTCCATAAGGTTATTTGTGTATAAGCATCTGCGAGCTTTACTCAGGATGTCTTGATTCTTGCAGTTGCTGCGTTTAGGTAGTGGCAAAATAATAAAAGCAATGACAGTATGTATATGTATCTGTCTTCTAACTATAGAACTGTATGCGTGTATCCCGAAGTGTGCATGGCACATGTGCTTCATGTCTAACGCTGCTTGGTCGTGGTGTCTCTTTGGACCTCAGCTACATGGCTTCTTGGCGCTTTAGTCAAAACTGTCAATTGAGGTCTATTTAGTTGCAGCCTGGGGCTCCTCGTCTGCTCTGGGGTTGACTTGTACCGCACCTGACCTGTCGGGCTGGCTGAGGGAGTACCGCTCAACATGCTTATCAATCATTGGAGAACTAGGGATTGGTACGAAATAGTATAGGTGATCTCCTGGCCTTCTTCCATGTCATGTATCTTCTAGGAGGGGGAGGAGGGTGTGACCTTCCCCATCCCTCTTCAACCTGCTTAGTCCAAGGCATTTACAGTGCATTGGCCAGCGTTCTGAGTTGCAACTTGGAACTCTGTAGGCCATTGACTTGTGACCTAAGACCAATCCTCCATCAGATGCTGCTTCCCTGCATGAAGAGGGGCCTTCCTGGCGATGTGTCATCTTCAACACCATGAGTGGCTTCTGCAGCCCCTTGATTGCAGTAGTCTTCACTACTCCCCATATCTGTTGTGTCCTGGGGGGGGTTCCTGATTTCGTGGCACCTGCTGTGGCTGCTGTCCTGAGGTGTCTGGGGTGTCCTGCTTCAAGACACCTGGAACTATCTAACCGGAGCACAGTCTAGCTGAACCCAACCCTGAGCGAGACGCTAGCCTCTGAGCCCGGACTAACAATAGAGGAAAGTAAGCCCAGCAATTCTAAGGACCATAGGGGTGTGAGGCATTTGTGGGGCACTAGGCCTACTTGCCTGTTAGGGCAGGTATTCTTAAGGTACACCGGCTTTCTAATTATAAGGCTGGATTATGTTTTAATTGCATTGCACCGTTTTTCTCTCACTTTACTGCCTACAGTTTTACTCTTTCCGTTTATCGGAACTTTTATTGCTGGGTTAGTGTAAGGTGTGGGTGACCTCACTTTGAGATCACCAACTGTGTGTATATATGTATTTATATGGTGATCTATGGATAGCCACTTTGCTTTTTCTTTCCCTGATTTGAAGGCCTTGTAAAATAGTATTTCTGTACACCTGTGTAGCTTGAGTTAGTTGAGTGCTTTGTGTACTACTATGCTGCCCCTGTATCTCCTGAGGTTTTGCCTTTCTGCTCAGGCCACACTACCATGATCGAGTTCGGCTAGATCCAAGTATCATCAACTGGGGTGGCCTATCAGAACCCTCCCACATGGCTGCTTCTGGCAATCCATCTCAAAAAGGGGACTGTGCAAACTGAAATGGTTAAACTGAGAGTATTCTGACATTGCCATTCTGGGAGGTATACTGGTAGTTTGGCCAACTGGAAATGTACTGGGAGTTTGCAAATTTGCAGTATACTGTAATTGTACAACCGTATACGGGTCATTTGCAAACTGGATTTTAAAATTTTGAATGCACTAGAATTGTACAAACTGGAAATTAAAAGGGATTGTTCAAATTGCAAATCTTTTGTGATTGTGCCAATCTAAGTATATTGGGGACTAGTAAAAACGGAATATAATTGGACTATCAAACCGCGAGGTTACTGGAATTGTGAAATTCACACTTTGCTCCAACTGTACAAATTGTGTGTAAAGAGTGTCTGCCATACTGAAGGTATGCTGGGTTGCCAAACCGGGCGTGTATTGGGATTGTCTAAATTTGAAAAAGACTGGATTACATTTCTGTCAGAATACTAGGATTTTGCAAACTGCAAATAAAGACGAGAGTCTTAGCAGCCATTTTTATGGCCTCAAGACATGCAAATACTCCCAACAAAAAAAGGGGGAGAAAGTCACTCCTAACAAAAAGTAGAAAACAGTGGAAACCTGGGAGTGTGGTCGCTTCTTCCACCCACACACCTCCATAGATAAAGTTTGAAATATTGGTACCAGTAGAGTAATATCACACGAAGAGACATGAATCCTATTAATGCCTGCAATGTTAAGGTAAACATGCATCTTTTAATTAGCACACGTCCAAAGAAGTACGGATTATAAAACTATACTGCATAAAAAAAAATAGATATCAATTTTTGACTCCCTAAAATAAAATCCTCCCAACTTCAAAAAATACGGAGTGATAACCCAGTTCAAAATGTTATCTAGAGCTCTAGGGGTATATGTGAATTGTGAAAAATTGAGGATGTATTGGCATAGTACAAACTGAAGGTATACTAGGATTGTCAAACTGGCAATGTGCTAGGATGGTAAAATATACAGGTATAGTGGATTGCCAACCTTGGAACCAACTGGGAGGGTTCAAAGTAGGAGTGTATTGGAATTGCAATTGATAAATTGGGAATGTTCTAGGATCGTTTGAACTGGGGTTCAACTAAGTTTGTCATAGTTTACTGGGATTGCAAAATATGGAATATAGCGATTTTAGTCAAATTGGAAATATGGCGGGGTTAGACTCAGTCTGAAATTACATGGGTGTCGTAAACTGTTAAAATATGGAGACAGCCAATTTCTGTAAAATAATGGCATTGTGTAAACTAGGAATGCCACTCCATGGGTACACAGGGGTTTCTCTCATTTGGGTTCTATTCAGAGTGTATACATTTATAACGTAGCAGGGTTGTCAAACTGAAGAATACCAGTGTTGTTAACAGAATACACTCAGTGGATTGCTAAAATGGGGCTATATATAGTGTGATGAGCCAGAAGGAGGAGTCGGACGACTTTGTGGCATGTTTAATGTGATTGTTTTATTTTTCATTAAAGGGAAACGCCTAACACTATATCTATGAGGGACATTCCCTGCCTATTAACCTACAACTAAGGGTCCCTATCATAATTAAAGTTCCTTGTTCAAATCCTACCTCCCAACTGGCCCTACCACTTTAGAAAATGAGAAGTGGAGACTGGGACATGGTCTCGGGGTTAGACTTCTGCCTTGCCCAAAACAGCAAAGCCTTCAAAGGAACAAATTCAATAGTTCAAACGAATCCAGTATTGCCCTTTACCAGGTTTCGCGGGAGCAAGTCTCTGGCTCTCTGACTCCCCAAAGTCTAGTTGCTCTTTGAGAGACTTGCTTGTGGTTTGATATGGATAGGATATTTGCTCACTTGGATTACTGAGTCCCATAATCTCGCCAGTACCCTGGTTTGGATGTAAAGCATTCTTCTTCAGTTTGCTTTGATTTACACAGGGCTTTTGCCTATTTTGGTATCTTAGATTCTCATAAACTAGTTGGTGTTGCCAACTTGGATGTACAGAAGTAACATTCAAGTCAACTTGATTCATACAGGGCCTCTGCCCCATTCTACTTCTCAGACTTTCACAACCTTGTTGATTTTTCCAACTTGGATGCAAAGAGGGTGTCTCTCTGTCGCTCAGATTCACAAGGGCGCTTGCCCATTCAGATTTCTCAGACTCCCGGAGACTCCGCAGTTCTTTCAACCTGTATACAAAGTTCCTATGTTTCTCATATAGTCCCTTACATTGAGCACTTTCTCATTCGAGCCTGTCTGGCTCTCATAACCACCTATGTTCTCTCAATTCAAAGTGTTCATACCTTCCTCTCACAGCTACATACCGGGTGTCTATTCCTTTGGGATTCTCAGGCTCCCGCAATCGCGTAGGTTTTCTTAACTCAAAAGTGTTCATACTTCCTCTCCCAGCTACATACAGGTTCTTTCCACAGAGGAAGACTGTCGGGTAAGGCTTAATGCCTGTCTGTGCTTGTCCCCCTTCTCCATGCCATCTAGGAGTGAAGGGGGAGAGGCATTTCCTCCACCGACATACTCCTGCATCCAGCCCAAGAGCACCTTGGTGGAAGCCCTTTTAAGATGGCTGTCACTGTTTTCTCAGCTCCATGCACTGCCCGTGTGCCTGGAGCAGTGCCCCTCGACCTGCAAGGTGATTTGTGCCTGCTCCCTTATTTTAGGCCTCTCCGAGCCGGCACACGGAACCGGTTCTTTCCAGCGGGGAAGGCCGCCGGGTAAGGCTTACTGCCTGTCTGTGCCTGTCCGGGCCCAGGCCTCTCCCTGCATCACTAGCCGCTGCACCTAACAGATGGCCGCCGCACCCGCCTGTGACCTGGCCGTCTCCTAACCTGCTGTAGGATCATCTCCACTTTTGCCCAGCCTCCACTTCAGCCACTGCTTCCATGACAAGCCAGAAGGCTTCTTGCAGCTTGCAGTCCCTGTCTTGGATGATAAGCCACACGATGGCTCCCACTACATGCATCGGCCACTAGATACTCTTATTCCTGCACTCTTGTCAATGTGGCTCGGCTTCTGTTCTCACCCAGCCTTGAATTACATAAAGTCAGTAGTATGTTGTAGCCCCCCCACACAATGAGGAGTGGCTCGCCAGACTATGTACCTACCTGATTGACCCTGCATATATGTAGTAGCCCCCCACAACATGAGTCGTGGCTTGCCAGATTATGCAACTACTTTATTGACCCTGCATATATGTTGTAGCTCCCACACTATGAGGCATGGCTTGCCAGACTATGTAACTACCTGATTGACCATGCATATATGTGGTAGCCCCCTGCACCATGAGGTGTGGCTTGCCAGACTATGGAACTACCTG
Source organism: Ambystoma mexicanum (assembly GCF_040938575.1). Classification (NCBI taxonomy): domain Eukaryota; kingdom Metazoa; phylum Chordata; class Amphibia; order Caudata; family Ambystomatidae; genus Ambystoma; species Ambystoma mexicanum. Next base: position 1,040,271,588 of record NC_090921.1, read on the forward strand.
ATTGACCCTGCATATATGTGGTAGCCCCCCGCACCATGAGGCGCGGCTTGCCAGACTACGTAACTACCTGATTGACCCTGCAAATCTGTGTCACTTTACGCACCACAAGTACCATTTGCATGTTGCAACCCATTTAAGAATGCTTCACTTCGCACTTATTGTAACTAGCACCCTGATGCCTAAGGGTTTGGTGTGCTGCTATAAATGAATAAATAAATAAAAATACTGGGTGTCTACTCATTCAGGATTCTCTGGCTCCTGTAACCTCGTAGGTTCTTATCCCACAGTATCCTTTCCGATCGACAGTACTCTCTCGGCGAAAACATTTGCTTCTCTCGTACTGCGTCTCTTGACAGTTGATATCTGTAGGATAAGGGGATCAGGGGATTAGAGTCCTCTCCAGTAATCTGATTTTGGCATCAGTTCATAGGCCTCGTTCCCCTGTCTCTGCTTCTCCCTTCGACCCGGGCTGCTTGGTCGAATGAGACGCCAACCTTCCGGTGTTAGGCTAGTATTTAGCTCGCTGTCCACACCACCACCGGCTCTGCAGTCTGGTGTGGCTCCACCTCTGCGCGATGTCTCTTCCACAGAGGTGTGTGTCTGTGTCGGACTCTGTCTCCTCTCTGGATAGGAGATCTCTCTCTGTTCACAGTTCTTCCTGAGTTTAAGTCATCACAGTAAAAAGGGGTGTGTTGTTCATCGACGGCATCGTTCAAGAGGGATCCACCATTACCTTAAAGCAAAGAAAATGAAAGCAGTGTCACTGGTGGTTTTAAAACAGAAATATTCAAAACGGAAGTCCCAACAGTCCTTTTAATATCCAGATAGGCTGATACAGTAGTCTGGTCACGTAGGTCCTTCTCGGACCCTTGTCCCAGTGTAGTCCCACTTGCCCAGACCCTTAGGGAGTGTCTTGCAGAGCAGTCTCACCTCCCTAGCCTCAAAGGGTGTGGCTCCCCTCTGGGGAGAAGGGATGAATTGACCAGATTAGTCACAGTAGTTTATGTACATATTGGTTGTATACTGCTATGTTATGTGAGATTTGTATACCGCCAACCAAACTGTTCTTGTTATGGTCTTAAAGGGCTTTGGGTTGCCTGGGAATTCGGTCAATCGTAGTCTGACCACTGCTTGGTAGATTGTACATTACGTTGCAGGAAAGTTATTGCTGTAGCACAGATGACTAGTGCTGTTGTATTATCTTTAACAGTTGGTATGAGTTGTGTCTAGAGTACTCTGCGTTTGGCCACTGGTGAATTAGTGATTGTTGGCATGAGAACTGAATTTGGGTCTTGGGGCTGACCGATATTATTGGCGCACACTGTGCTGAAAGGTGGCATGAACAAATACTTGAGGTGTCCGGCTCTCCCGAAACAGCTGATTGCAGTATAGAGCAGAGCTGCCATTGCTATGGTTTCCCAGCACTGTCGGGCTATTGTCCGAGAGCTGAGCTCCTGCACAGCTCAGGGTTCTTGAACAGGAAATGTTCCGTGTGGGTTTCATGACTCCCGCCACCACAGATGGTTAGGCTAGGCTTTTTGCTTGTATTGCGCTTTACATCCGTGTGAGTACTCCTCCCAGCAGTGAGGGTGAGGTGTGAGGCAGAGGGTATTTTAGGCTGCATCCCAATAATACAATGCCAGCACCAGTGCGCACAAAGTTCCTCACTGGAAGGCCTCTTACCCCTGAGTGGGCAGTTCTGTAGTGGGGATAACTGGGTGACCTTGTAATGGCTGTTTTCAGTATCTAGGATGCAGGGCAGTCTTCAAGCCTGAAGTGGAGAACATGGGGTTGAAACAGCCATGGACTCCAGAACAGACTTCCAGACTTGCCACTTTGCCAACATGAGCAGAAATGGGGCCTATGGCTGTCAAACTAGGTATGCTGAGATGGTCTAACTGGTAGTATACAGAGTCTGCTGGCTAAACTGCAGGTATACTGTAGCAGGTATACTGTAGCGGGTATACTGCAGCTGGTATACTGGTAACGTGCAGACTTTAAATATGTGAGATTTTTCAAACTGGGATTTTGCAAAAATTGTTTAACCATAAACTAGAAGTTTAATCAAATATTGTAATGGCACAGTGGACGTACACCAAATATTGTGCAACTGTGAACTGTCGGTTTGCTAGAAATGTGATACTGGCACGGGGAGCACACTGCCCCTCCATAGGAGCATGGCGGAAATGGCAAAAACAGTACTGGAAAACACTCCATTTCAACATCCACTGGGCCTGGGTGCATTACTGTATATTGTGTTCCCTGGAAATGTAGTAGGTTGTCCTATGCCTAATTTTTTTAACTCCTCTTTTGACCCCTATGCAAGAGGTAGAGGTACAAATTGTAAAACCCCTCTTTTAGCGTCCAAAACATGCAAATGCCTTCTTTCAATGAAAAAAGGGTTTGCACATTGTGCATTATAGCTCTAAACCACTAGGCTGTATACACCCCATGGGCATCCTTGAAATGCGAACACAATTTAAAATAAATGAAAAATCAAATGATGGAGTTTCAAAAATGTTGCATTTGGTATTTCTGAAAATCCACATCTGTTGCTGCTGTACTGGCAGTATTTCCATGGGATTTACCTCATGTCGTTATGATAATTATTGCACGCAGTTATCCCACTGGAAATGAATCTGTAAACTGTGTGAGAGAGCCTGCGAGTACAGCGGAATTGTGAATACTACTGTGCATAAAGGGGAAAATGCAGGCATCTCCAAGCTGGGAATAAAGTGCGACTTTACAAACTGAAAAAATAGGAGTGCAAACTGGGAGTTGTCACACAGAGTATTAATAGGGTTGAGCGTATAGGCTGTAGGATTGATAGGGCCAGCCTTATATGCTTTTGTATGGTATACTGGCATTATCAAAGTGGGACTTTACGGGCATTGTCAAAATAAGGGTATACTGGGGTTGGACGGTCAAACTGGGAATACTCCAGAATTGTGCAAATTGCGACTGTGAAACAAGGATTATATTGGGATTTCGCAAACTGGTAGTATCCTTCGATTGTCAATCTGGGAGCATAATGGGACTGTGAAGTGGAATATACTGGGGTTGTCCATGTCCTATTTGCAGGATTTAATAAACTGTACCCATACTGGAGTTGTTAAATTGGTAGCATATCATTGGGATTAATGGGATGGTGCAACTTGAGAAGATGCTGTGGCTGGCTTTTGAAACTCTGGCTGTGGGATTACTTTTATGGCAGGTCTAAACTCTTCTCGTAGAGGCATAGCATGGGCCAGTATTATGCCGGTTTTAGCCCCAGAACAGTGAAAAGATTTGCACGAGTATTGCAGTTAGTGCAGTGACCATGTGTTCAAGTGCTCATATTGCTGCAAATTCCGTCCTGGCAGCAGGGCTGAGACCTGCCGATTTTGGTGAACACCTGGAGCTACAACTACCAATGTAGGTGTGATGACCCAACAAGGCTCCCCCCTACCTTTCTGAAAGAATCACTCTTAACTCATCCATCAGACCCACCAGGTCATATTTGACGAACCAGATATATGTACCCACATTCAAAAGAAGCAAAGCCGGTGGGTCTAGCTTTCAACACCTAGCACCTAAAAATTGGAACGCACTCCCTACCGCGCTAAGGAACGAAAACTCATACCAAGCCTTCCGTAAAGTACTTAAAACCACGCTGTTTAACTAACTGCATCCTATCCTACTGTACTTAATTAAGCACAACTGTAAGTATATATGCATGAATGCTCTGCACTGTATCTGTATTTACTCCATGTACGCCTGTAACAAGTAAGTTTGCTTTCAGCGCCACGATGCCCATGAGCAGATGTGCGCTATACAAATCCAAATAAATAAATAAATAAATAAATAAATAAAATGTGCCTGCTCAGCTCTGGGGATGACCGGAAATTAGTCTGTGATACGTAGTGGTGTACTGAACTTTGGTTTTGAGTAAGTAGTCGGCCGAATTCCGGCTGTAAAATAGCTATTGGTCTCTGGACGAATACTTTGTCTTCTCAATTGAATGAAACAGAACAACTCAGATAGGCAAATATGTAGTGTAGATTGCAAATGGAATGGAATTAAACATTCCAGTTTAAAAAGAAGTGTGCAGGGTTTGTTCCTATGGGAAATGCCTATGGAGAAACTTCAAATCATAACTGGTAGTGGTGACCAGTATAGCTGGAACATTTCGTAATATAGATTTGTTTAATTTTTATTTTGGATGAATACATATGCATAAAATCTTTTTTTTTTATAACACTTTTTATTAGTGGTCACAAAGATACATAACACAGTAACAACTTCGCATTACAGGCAGAAATAAACAGGAAAAAGGAGAAAATCGGTCCACATATCGTACATCTCCTCGAGGTGGTATATTTACACAGTTTCATCATCATCGGAAATTATGTCACACAAGTACATTCTGAAGGGTCCCCATATATCTGTAGGTCTGTAGGTCTGCATGCCGCTGGGCGGGTGAGGACAAACTGTTCTTCAGCCTCATTGACATACGTCAATTCCCGTAGGAACTGTTTCACAGTGGGTGGCGCAGTATTCTTCCATTGTTGTAAAATACATTTTTTGGCCACTGCGCACGAAACATTAAACAGCCTCCTGATCTTTTCAGAGCACTTGCCTATGTGCCCGAACAAATATTTCTGTGGGGTTAATGTCGGGGGGATTTGTGTAATTTCTTCTATGATATCCGCCACTTCCCTCCAGAACCCAGTCACCATCGGACAACTCCAGTACATGTGGAACAAACCAGCCATGTCCGCCTTGCATTTGGGACATTCACCGGGACTATCTGGCACAAACTTGGCTATTTTGGCCGGGCTGTAGTGTAATCTGTTTATAATTTTAAACTGGATCAGTCGCAGTCCAGCGTTCAGGGAAACCCTCTTGGTGTGGGAGCAGTATCTATCCCAGGTCTTGTCGTCTATGGGGATTTGAAGATCATTTTCCCATTTGTCTTTGACTAGATTAGTCGTGGGGGAGTGTGCTTGTATTGCAGCGTATAGACTGGAAATCCTCAAACAGTCTACAGACATTATCATCTGCACACAAGGGTGTGTAGGGGGTTCATCGGGGAAAGACGCCCAGCACCTCTGGAAGGCAGATCTCATGCGATAGTATTGCAGTGTCCTAAGTGGGCCCCTACCAAACGCCCCCGTTATCACCTGAAGGGTTGCAAATTTTCCATCGATAAACATGTCGCCCAGTTTCATCTCTTCATTGGGATCCCAGGCCTCACGCAGGCTGATGTGTGTCGGTGGCATGTCAGGGTAATTCCAGAGGGAAATCTCAGGGTTATAGGGGGCCAACACTCCCAGGCTTTTAAATATAGCTCTCCATGCACCAATCGTGCAGCTCACCGGGTTGAAGTCACATGTGTCCCTGTAGTGTGCGTTAAAGATTACGGACTGTATGTTCGTGGGGGAAGTGGTGAGCTCCTCTATCGCCATATGCGGGGGGTCCTCATCTTTGGAGTACCAGTATTTCGAGAATTGGGCTTGGGCAGTATAATAGTATAGTTCAAAGTCAGGTGCTGCTATGCCGCCTGAGGAGTATGGTTCAACCATTTTTTCCCACCCTATTCTTGGATTCTTCCCATTCCAGAGAAAGGTTGTCGCCATTGACCCAAGTTTATTAAAGAAGGGTCGTCCTGGCCATATCGGGATGTTTACGAATAGGTATAATAGTTTGGGCAGGACTATCATTTTTAGGACCGCTATCATACCATGTAATGAGATCGGCAGGCGGCCCCATAGCAGCAATTTAGTATTCAAGGCTTATAGTGTGTTATAGTGATTGTCTGTGTACAGCGTGTGTTTGCCTCGTGAGACAAGTATCCCCAGATATCGAATGGAGTCTTCCGACCACTTCAGACCACACAGAGAGCCGGGGCAGCTGGTTGCCGGTGTAAGAGGGAAAACTTCTGACTTGTCTGTATTTATGGAGTACCCCGAGTTTGCAGTGAATTCCCGGATCTCCGCCATAATAGGTGCAAGGTTGTTTTCTAGTTCGCTGATATATAAAAGCGTGTTGTCCGCATATAGGGAGATTAGCTGAGTAGCGCCCTTCAGATTGATGCCCCTGTTGGAGTGTCGAAGCCTGACTGCTATCGCCATTGGTTCTATTGTCAAGGCAAACAATATGGGCGAGAATGGGCAACCTTGCCTGGTGCCCCTTCCCAATAGGAACAGATCCGATATTGATTGGTCAACACCCGAGCCCCAGGTTCCGTGTACAGTAGTTCCACGTATCTAATGAAATTAGGGCCAACACCAAATGCCTCCAACACTGCTAGCAAGTAGGCCCATGACACAGAATCGAAGGCCTTTTCCGCATCTAATGATATGGCAACTGCGTTCCTACCCGAGTCTATTTGGGCCATGATACCGAAGAGTCTACGAAGGTTAAGGGTCGTGGATCTAGCGGGGATAAACCCATTCTGGTCAGGGTGGACAAGTGTAGGGACTGCCGGTAGAAGCCTATTGGTCAGCACTTTGGCAAATATCTTAGCATCCGTGTTAATAAGAGAGAGTGGCCTATAGGACGACATGTTCTGGGGCGGGCGGGCGGCGCGGTTTAGGAAGAACAGTTATCAAGGCCTCTCTCATAGACTGGGGCAATATTTTACACTGGAGGGATTCCTCCCAGACCTGTAATAACAGTGGCACGAGCTCCCCAGGGAACTCCTTGTAAAATTCCGCACCCAAGCCGTCTAACCCTGGAGATTTATTGGATGCCAAGTCCTTAATCGCCTCAGCAATTTCCTCAGCAGTGAGAGGCTGGTCCATTGCCAGGCGGGTCTCCTCAGAGAGTTTCGGCATCGTCAGCGTATCTAGGTATGCCCTGATTTCCGTGATTGACTTAGTGTCTCTGTTGCTATACAGCTGTTGATAAAACTTAGCAAACTCATCATTGATCTCTCGCTCATTCAGCAAAATCTTACCACACGATGTTTGTATGCTAGTAATTCGATTGGGATGCCTGTCTTGTTTCAATAAATTGGACAGTGTCCTTCCTGCCTTGTTACCCTCACTATATCTACGGGCTCGGATCGGGGCCGCCATATACTGAATTTCCCTAGCAGCTAGTCTGCCAAATTCCTGGAGATGTATCTGTATCCCAGCTAGTGTGGCCTTATCCTGTGTACGAGTATAAGCGTCCTCCAGTTTCCTCCGTTCATTTTCTGTTTGGGTTAGTTCAGCTCTGACCCCTTTTAGAAGACCCACAGATTTGGATACCAGGGTCCCCCTAGCCCAGACCTTAAAGGATTCCCATACCGTAGAACATCTATCAACCGAGCCCATGTTATTCTCAAGGAACTCCGCGATTTCAATGTGTAGTCCTTCCACCACTCCAGAATCGCTTAGCAACCCCCCGGGCATTCTCCATCTTCTGGGCGATCTAGGGCAGTTGTGAAATGTAACCTCAAGTGTTATCGGGGAGTGCTCAGACAGTGTACGGGATAGTATCTCACACGACTTTGTTACAGTAATCATAGCAGAGGATACAAACCAATAATCAATTCTGGACTCAGAATCGTGAACAGAGGAATAGTATGTGTAGCCCTTTCCATTCGGGTGCAGCACTCGCCAGGCATCTTCGAGGGAGAGCTGGGATAGGATGTGTCTCAAAGTAAGAACAGCCTTACTCAGTGCACTAACGATTGTGCTGGATCTATCCAGTCTGGGGTCCATAGCAATGTTGAAGTCCCCACCCTACAATATAGTAGGCATATCAATGGCAGAAATTAATTGGTATACATTTGTATAAAAGGCTGGGTCATCGATGTTCGGGCCATATGTGTTGACCAGTAGCATCTGCTGTCCTGCAATCGAGCCCCACACCAGAACATACCTACCAAGGGGGTCTGATTTATGGCCTTCGGGCCGGAATCCCAGATTTGGGTGTATAAGCGTGGCGACCCCCCTGGACTGAGATGAATAGTTTGTGCAGAACCTGGATTAGCCCCAACTGGGCAATATGTACTCATTGCTAGTATCAACAGTATGTGTTTCTGGTAGCATAACAATTTGAGCACCATGTCTGACAATGTAATTTCCCACCTTCTTAGTTTTCAACCGATTGTTCAATCCCCTTACATTCCACGACAATAGTTTAACCCTCAAAGCGTGTTCCAAGGCTTACATAGAAATGTTTGAATATCATCACCAACCTCTTGGATACATCTTTCACATACCATGGATCGTGTCAGAATCTCAGAGACCACTTGTTTAACCAGTAACCAATAACTAATTCCCCCGGTAACTTCCTCAGGGCAGAGTACCATAAGGTGGGGGCTCTTTTCCATTTCAAACCATGGATTATTATAACGACAACAACCCATTCCAGATCCCCTAACCCGCCCACCACCTTCACCCCCAACTTGACGATGTTCATCTGGGTGGTTGCAGTAACACAAAACTTCCCCCTTCACGCTATCCCCACCATCCGCCCACATCATCTGCCCCACCTAGGTAACTGTTTGGAACATTCCTGAGGGTGCTTCGTTGCCGTCCAGAGGCCAGCCATCTGGTCGTCCACGTGGGAGGCTCTACGGCTCGAAACAACAGATCTTGGTCCAGTTCAGTTGTGTTGACTTTAAGACAACAAAAATGGCATCGTAGTACTGCTGCAGGGAAGGTGCAGTTTCATCCGTCAGCCAGGTCCCCTTTGCCCTCGCCCGGGTTAGGTCTCCCATTTGCGTCCTTCATGCGATCCCTGGGGGCAGCGGAATGAAGGCCTCCACATATGCCATTGCCTCAGCAGGGTTTTCAAAGAAATGGGCTCTTCCTCTGTGCTGAATTTTCATTTTTGCAGGGAAAATTAGAGCATAGGGGACATTGCGGAGCTGTAGCTGTTTCTTGACCATCTCATAGGACCTGCGTTGTGTTTGTATGGTCGCCGAGAAATCTGGATATATATGAATTCTATTTTCTTCGTAGTGCAGCGTTCCCTTTTCTCTGGGCAGTCGGAGTATCGTGCCCCTATCTCTATAATTTAGAAAGCGTGCAATGATGGTACGGGGTGGAGCGCCGGGCTTTGGAGGTGGTGCAAGGGTGCGATGAGCTCTTTCGACAAGGAAATGGTTCGAAAGGGATTCTTCCCCCAATACGGATTTTAGTAGATCTTCCACCTGTCTTTCCATGGAGCCCTTGCCAAACGCCTCAGAAACCCCGACAATGCGGATGTTATTTCTGCGGGATCTGGATTCGAGATCCTCGCACTTGCTTTGGGTCTTGCGTAGCTCAGTCTGAAGTAGGGCTTTGTCCCGGCCATGTTGCGAGATCACATCTTCATTTGAGCTTATCCTGTTTTCTGCTTTCGAGATGCGTGCGCTTTCCTTTTCGACTCGCGCTTTCAGGGATCCAATCGTCGCCACTATGTCATCCAGCTTAACGTTGACGGCCATGAACCCATTCTGCACAATAGTTGCCAGGCGATCCAAGGGGTCTATGTCTCGGCATTCGGATGTTTGTGCTGCCCCTCCTGGTGCCGTCTGCGGCTGGGAGCTGGCGAAAGAGTCCATTGGGCCGGTCTTTCTCCCCCCTGTGGCCTTCTTTTCAGTGCGGCCCATTAGACAAAGTGACCACCTGTAGAGTGGATTGTGCTCTCCCACGTATATATAACCGCTGTCTCTGCGACCAGTTACTACTCACAGCAGCTATAATGGGGGGTGGCGGTGCAGTCCTTGTCCTGTTTTCCCGTCCGGGGTGCACTGCAATGCGGGTGGGGAGCCGGGCCCTGTCGCTTCGGGTGTATTTCCCTCCAGAGGCTTTATCGTGAATCTCATGCAGTTCTGGCGTGAACACGGATAGTGGCCGCAGGGGTCTGTCGTCAATATGTTCCCTGTGCAGGTCCCTGCCACCCTTAATGTTGTGGCGGCTAGGTGGCCGCTCAGGTCCCTTCGGTCTGTATTCTCCTTTCTCCACGCTTTCCCTGTGGTCCTGGAGCTTTATGCCTGCACAGTTGCAGGCCTATCCACTATGTCTCTTCACCAATCGTGCCTCCAACCCCCAGTACTTATATGTCTGAATTTCTGGTGGCCAATAAAGGAGTTCAACGGGTGTGGAAGCAGGTATTTCAGCAACTTGTAGTTATTTTCATTAATCAGGGCATGCCACAGTACACATTAGGGATCGGGTGCTGATTCGCCTCAGGTTTGTTTCCCTGTCATAGGGATTACTGCATTACATGTCCCTCCATTCACAAGTGGACAGTGGGTGAGTTAAGCGGGCCCATATTACACCTTACAGCCAGCTGCACACCTCACCTCTCCTCCAGCCGCCGTTGTCGTCGGGAGGTACTGGTCTCGTTGTTGTGCTTGCTCCTCTCACACAGGGGATCCAGGCAAGCCCTCCTCTGCAGCACGTCCCTTGCCTTTCGCACCTTGCAGCGGCAAGCCGCTTTTATTTGGGGGCGCTTCCCCTCGCAGGGACCCAGCCGCGCTCGCAGGAGCAGCGGCCTCCCGCCGTGCCCCCACACTGATGGCTGGCTGATGTCACAGGGCCCCCGGCGCAGCCCCCCACCCTCCCGGCGGCCCACTTACTTGACCAGCGTCACCTCAGCTGGACTTCAGTCGCGGGGGGGTGCGGGGCCCGCGCAGCAGTCGTGGCCCGTCTCCGGGCACTCGATGGGAGTTCTTCCCAGGACCCGGCGCAGGGAGAGCCGCTTCGGGTCTGTGTTCGGGCGACGGGAAGGGAGACGGACCGCAGATGCCCCAGGCAGCGCCTGTACGCTGGCAGGCTGCCCCTCCCCCTCCGGGCTCGCGCAGGAGTGGCATGGAGCCCTTGGGCAGCTGCGCTGCAGCTCCGCAGACGCCGCAACTTCATCAGCCAGTATCTCTGCAATCCCGGTGTCGGGGAGTGTCGTTTTTTCAGGGATTCTTCCCAAGGCCCTCTGCCGTAGTCTTTGTGGATTTTAGTCGAACAACTGATAGCTGGCAGGATATTCGGGGTAAAAGGATTTCAAACGAGCCGGAGCTCTCCACCTAGGCGGCCATTTTAGACGTGCGCAACAGCGCCCCCCCTCCATATGCATAAAATCTTGAAGCATAAAAACAATATTCATTAACAGCATAGCACAATTAATACAAAAGAGACAAAATCAATTCCAAGAAAAAAATAATAAAACAGATTTTGAGCTAAATAACCGTAAATCCATTTCTTATGTGCGTTCATGTTGGTTAAACATTTCGTTAATGGCAGTTACATGTCGGGCACAGTGACATGCCCTTGCGTAAGAGGCCTCTTTGTGGAACTTCGTGTTGTGAAATCTCTGCAGTTCCCCTGTGGGCCAGTCGCTCAGAGGTGGTATGGCGGGATAGGTGTGAGGACTATGTATGGGACATAGAGAGTTATATTCAGTTGGTGAAATTGGTAGAAGGGAAGGATGTTTGGAAAGTTGATGACTTCCCAACGTTAGGCTGCCTGTTCCAGGTTAGTAGCGTAGGGGTTGAGTCAGTTATTTGTCAGGCATTACAAGATGAGGTTGACATTTCCCAACCCAAGTGGCCTCTTGGGAGAACTAGCTTATTGGTAAATCTCTTGCGTAACATTATAGGTGGAAACGTTTGAGGGTGGATAGAGAGCACTCTGTGTGCTGTTATGTGGTGGAGGTTTAAAGTGTGAGTCATAGAAAAAGCCACAGAGCCTCGCATCCTTTAGTGTGGTGGGAACGAGGTGGGGTGGCAGTGAGTGGATGTGGATTGCGGTTGGTGGAATTGAGCGACTGGACAACAGGCAAGGCCTGGTTCAGCCACATGTTACTTTCCTCTGTGTGATTACCCCTGCTCTAACCCCATCTGCCACTCTGGGAGAGGCCTCTCCCACGCTTGGCATGTGGGAGTGAGTGGGGGGACGGCACCCTCTTACCTCAAATGTACCCATGACAGTGTCCCGCTGGAGCGTTAGAAACCATTCATACATTTCTTTGCAAGCAGGAAGGACGGTTCGAAGTTCACTTTTAATGTAAGCTAACTTGCAACTCGCAATATATTGCATGTGTGTGAATCACAATGGCAGTTGTAAATGGCAGCATCCATTTTGTTCATTACAAATTGGAAATCAATGTAAAAAAAACGAAATTCCTGACACTGGAAGCATCTACCAGAAAAAAAGAAAAACCACGACTAAATCTTGAAGGAACATCGATCGAAAGAGTTTTTGAGTTCAAATACCTGGGAGTCTTACTGGATTCATCAAAACAGGACAAGGCGATGCAAACAGCTTTAATGGCCAAAGTAAACCAAATGGCAGCTCAAGCCAAGGCCATAGACAAAATGTTTGGCAGATACTCACTAATGCCAGTACTAGAATTTTACAAGAAAAAGGTGATGCCTACGCTAACATATGGAGGTGATGCAATGATCAATCTTCCGTCTAATATCTGGTCAAAAATGGAGGCAAAATTTTGGAGGAAAGTGCTGATGCTACCAAACTCCACCCCGGGAGCATCGATCCGCCAAGAGCTGAGTTTACCATCTCTCAAAAGTACAGTGACAAAATCTACAATAATGCTATACAGGAAATGTCGGATGGCGTAGCCTTTCTCAATCTACAATCTGGTAAATCAAGAAATAGAACGAAATACCAGCAAACGGCTCACAAATTGGAAGGACGAGAACATCAGAGTGTTGGAGCAAATACAGGTTGACGAAGAAACACTAATTAACAACCCAAAGAAAATACTTACAAAAATAAAGGAACTTGATTGGATATCGACCCTGGAAACAGCAGGAAAGAATAAATTAACTACACACCTGCCCCCAAATACTAAAAAAATTAATGAACTCCAAGAATAGATCAAACAGTTCCCATCCAGGAAGGGGAGAGACATGATGCTACGTGCCCGACTCAACTTGCTGCCGACAAACGAAATCTTGGCTATCTGAGGCAAGGCTGAAACAAATGTTTGTCGCTTCTGCAAGACGGAAGAAAAATAAACAATTTGGCACCTTCTTCTAAAATGTGCCGCATACCAACATATAAGAGATCGATATTTAAGACCTACGTTCTCGGACTTCATTATCTCAGACGAACAAATATGTTGGTCTCGTTTGATTGGAGGAGACAAAACGAAATGGCAAATCGCCACATACAAAATACTGGAAGCTCTAAATTTGCCGAGACTATATTAAAAAATGAGGGCACATTTTAGAGAGACAAGAACTTTAATGAAAAACTCAGGACAAACTGACCATTTTGTAAAAATCATTTTTTGGATTAAGTACAAAAAAAATATATATTGCATGTGTGTGAATCACAATGGCAGTTGTAAATGGCAGCATACATTTTGTTCATTACAACTTACCATGTTACATTTGTGAAGCCTGCCTTTTTGTGTAGCGCTGGTTTTGCATATGTAACATCCTTCTGTACCGATGAACCCCACATTTCTGTTAATCTGTTCTTTTCTGGATGTTGTGCATCAATCAAGGATGAGATGTTGATTAAAATAAAGAGAAAATAATTAAACATAAAAACACATTTAGAAGAGTGCTTTCATTTTTTCTATTGTACTTTTGAAGTTTGAAGCATGATTTGTTAAACAACTATTTGGCTTTATAGTCTGCGTCAGACTTGTTCGGAATTCAACCAAAGGCTAAATGTGCTATTGGGCCCCCCCTAGTGTTAGGGCTGGCATATCAGCCTGATTTGTGCTGCTGTTGCGCACAGTGGTAGCATCAGCACATATGTGGTCACTGTGTGAGGTTATTCTATTTGTGAAAATCCTCGCATGTCTTCAGTATGAAACCCAGATTTAATCATTTCACGGGCACTGCAACCAATGCAAATCCAGCACCTTCCACCACTGTAAGACCAGTCAAATTGGGTGATTGCCCCTGTGTGACTAATCAACTACCAGGGTACAAGTGGTCCAGGGAAGAATATCGGTTTCTAACCCATCAATCAGCCACACACCTCTAGTACACCGGAAGGGATCGGACCAGATGGGAAACACAAGCACATTATAAACCACCTTATCCAATTTTGGTAACATGGATGGAACAGCAGGCTCTCCACAAGGTTGTGGATCATTGGTTAGTTGCAACACAGCGAAAAATGATAACTGTCAGTGGTGCAGTCGGTTGCAGCCCAAAGGGTTCGACTGCCTCAAAAATTTCCTTTAAGGCGGACGCTGGTTGATGCTTGTCGATGCACTCCTCCTACCTTCTTCACTTGGCTGGTGTCGTCCTTTAAGTTGGATATCCCAAAGCTGAGTAGAGCGTTGCAGGCTCCAGCCTTGTCCTTGGTTTGGTTCAGAGACTCTGTCACTTCCCACCTAGGAAGCTGTGTGCTGGCTGGGTACTGGTTCTGGGGCTGCTTGGAGGGTCCTCTGGATTCAGTATCTCCCTCTGTTGCCTGGGAGATGTTTAGGTGAGGGATCTTGCTTCCTTCTTGGAAATCCTGGACTTTCTTCACCGGCGGAAGCTGTAAGGCAGACTGTACCTTCAACCAGGGTCCAAATGAGCTCTTTTTGTTGCTCCTTTCGAAGTCTTCAATCTGCCAAAAGATGGCTCAACCCTCTTTTAAAGCCAAATGGGCTTCAGTGATTGGTGCAGGATAGCCTACCTTAATGAACCAATCCTGGATCCCCACCAACAATCTTCTGTTATATGTGAGGTCATAACCAGAGTGTTTTGCAAAAGGAAAGGTAAAGGGGTGAAAACATTTACTACTAAGTCCCACCTATCTTCCTGTATGTTGTGGATCAAAGGGTCTCTCTGGTTAATTGAGCACTCTGTTGTTCCTGATTTAAAGGCAGGTCTCCATTGGCAAAAATAGACTTTCTGTCTCCATCAAATCACATACTCCTACCCTCAGAATGGGGTCCCCCTGTGGGGGTTGCCTACTGTAAACAAATGTACCAGACATGACAGCTCACTTTCATTGATACTGAGTGGCGGGAGCTGGCTTTTGGTTGACACAGTGCATATCAAACATTTGTAGGGGTTTCCTGTCTCTTTTGTCTTAGCCTCTGCAGCCAGGTCCCATGTGGGCCTTTTTGAAGTATACCCTATTAGTATGCTAGTTGCTGCCACCATTCTGCAGTGCTTACACAAAAGGACAGGGCGGATACATGGAGCCTTTGATATTTAATAAGGCCGGCCATGGCAGGAGGAAGGTTTCGCCCTCGCCCTTTTGAGATGCCTTGATGTACTCCTGGGTGTCGCATTCCAATTAAATGTGATAGGGAGGACTGCGCCTGTAGGCTGTGTCCACCCAGAGTACACAGGTCTATGTGTATGTCGTGCGATGAGCATAGGAAAATGTGTGCAGATTAGCCCCTCACATTTTCCAAAGGTTGATCTACCATCATTCAATTTCATACAAAATATCAAAAAAGCACAGTTGAGCGCAGACCCACCATGCAGATGGTCAAATTCCTCAAACCCAGAGATACAGCAAGTACTGTACGTTTGCCAGGCTTTATCATTTCTGCTTGTCAAGGCCATATACCACTGTGGGGGCAGGGTCATTCCTTCTTTCCTGCACTGCCAATGCACACATAGACGCTGTGATCTGAGCAGTAAAACACAGTGTGAGCTCTGCAGATTCTAGGCTTTTTATTTGGGTGGTTAGTCGGGCATGCATCCCCCACCGCCCGACTCCTCAATTCAGAAACGTGTTTTAATGATGGTGGTGAAGAATAGATATGTGGGCACTGGATCAGGGGGGAAGTTCAAGGCAGTGATTCCAACTGTGCCAGGAGGTGCTGCTTGCTGTGGCAAGCAAGGCCTTTGGGAGATGAGGAGGGGGTGGGCGGACTCCTTTGTTCACGCTGTTGCTGTGCCTTCGCTACATGCAGTTCCTTGTGTAACAGGAAAATATGTGTTCTTCAGGGAATCCTCCTTGTGTCAGAGGCACGATCAGGTTTATTTTTAGTCCTCCCTGAGAGGTGGAATTGAATTTTGCTGGGCTGCCAGCACACAGGCAATTAATATTCAGAGCGTGTGTGTGTGTGTGTGCGTGCGTGCGTGCGTGTGTGTGTGTGTGTGTGTGTGTGTGTGAGATAAATGTTGCACGAGAGAGCTAGGTAGACTGCCTGTGTTTTCCTGTGGTCCCTCGTCTTCTGCTGCGGTGGATATATGTACTACACACACAGTGGCAGTTAGAGAATAACTGGCGTACTGAGGTTTGCAAATGTTCTGCTTATTTATTTTGCATTTGTAAGGCGCTTATACATCAAGAAATTGTGCTTCAAAGCACCCACAGGGAAAGGGGGAGGGAGCAAGGGAAACAAAAGGCTAGTAAAATAACAATGATGAACAAAGACAGAGGCGGTCCAACTAGGCCTTGGGAACATTCGGAACGTGCAAGTGCAGAGAGAGAGAAGGGACAGGGAAAGGGGAGGGTAAGTGCTAGAGGTCCCACAGAGTGGTAAGTGCCAGAGCGTCAGTTGTACGGCAACAGGTAAGTGCCCGGTGGAGACCACTTGTAAACAGTGGACACCTGCCAGTACAATAAGTGCAGGCCTGTGGGACAGCACAGGCCAGTGGGAGCCCAAAGGCAAGTGCATGGGGAGGGCGGAGGCTGTAGGTGATCGGACAGAAGGCCAGGACTGAGAAGGACACATAAGGGCCAGCAATCTCAGCAACAGTGGGGTTTAGCACGGGAGGGAGAGGGGGAAGGAGGAGGAGAAGGGTAGAGTCTTGGAGAGCTTGCAGAATGTGAGGTGATCCGGCTCAAGACGGAGAGGAAGGGGGAGGCTGTTCCAGAGGAGGGAGTCAGCCTAGGAAAGAAATTGTCCGCCCGCTCACTGCTTAGAGAAACGCTTGATACGTAGAGAGTTGGAGCTGGAAGATCAGAGAGATCTGGAGGGGGAGTATTTGGTGAGAGCAAGTTGTTGATAGCCTGGTCTCTGGCCCCAGTCAGCCTTATGGATGATGCAGAGGTATTTGAATTTGATCCTTGCAGCAACCACGAGCCAGTGGAGAGATTTTAGGGCTGGAGAGATACGGTCCCTGGGCTTGAGGCCAAGGATAAGTCTTGCAGCTCTATTCTGGATTAGCTGGAGGGGTCAGAGAGAGGAAGAGGGTAGATTAAGGAAGAGGCTGCTGCAGTAGTCCAGCCTAGAGACAACCAGTGCCCTAGAGACATTGAAGTTCTGGGGGAAAGTGAGGAAAGGGAGGGTACCTCTGATGATGTGGAGTTGGAAATGGGCCTTCTTGGCGAGGTCCAGGATGTGAGGAAGGAAACGGAGGGATGTGTCAAAGATGTCTATAGGTTTCTGGCTTCAGATGAAGGAGAGGGGGGGGAAAATGGAAGGGAAAATGGTGGTAGTTTGCGACTGTGTAAAATTAATGAGAGGATTAGAATTTAGTCAAACTGGGACAAGAAATTGGGCTTGGCGTCGGAGAAAGCGGCGTATATTCACAATTCATGACTTTTCAACAAACTCTGAAGTAACTGTAGCAACTTTTTAGTAAAAGTGTGGATTGTAGTGCAGTCACATGGATCAAAACTCGCATCTGCACAGTGTGGTACATCACTCATGCCCTCACAAGAGTGGCTCTACCTGGCCTTTATTGGTCCCACTCTTTGTCTCAGGGGGCTACCTGTAAAAACGTTCAGGGGGTCCGTCATAAAGAAATGCTGTGGAAGGAAAAGCCAGGAGCCTAAACATGTTATAGTCAAAGTTTCACAGCATGCAATAAAACATATCTCCCGATTGTGAAAAATACTGATATTGAGCTCCGTTGGGAAATGTAAAGCAGAGGGGGGCACGTCTGGTGTTGATGGGGGGGAGCTTCCAGAGTCTGAGGGCGTGTTAACAGAGAAGGCCTGTCTTCTGCTGCTTTCCTCCACCAGCAGAGTTCAAGTCTGCACATGTCCTTGCTTTTGGCTTCTGATTTATTCTATGAGTGATGTTTGTGTGTGTGGGGGGGTGCAATGCATCCTGTGTACTATTGAAGACATGCATCTACTAGATGTTTTCATGCATTACCACAGGCAGCCAATTGTTATCGTATCACATTTAGATTTGTTTTTCTCAAAACATGTGCTGTAAAATGCACTAGTTCAACAGATTTTTTAAATGTTCACTGGAGAAACCCCTGATTTCTCATACATTGCATAGAGCTCTCTTGCAGTGCTCGCCCGCGTGTGCTAATTTATGTTAATGCCCCTGCACTAAAGAGATTCACCTGCTGCCACTGACCTTGAATCGTTTATATTGCCAGTATCCCCTCGGGAGCCGCCCGACCCCTCACCCCCATCCCGGCACCAAAAGCTGCCCCTGCCACTGCCAAGTGCATACAATCATTGGGGAGGAAGGATAGCTCAGTGGTAACGCGTCTGCCTTGGAAGTAAGACAAGGCGCGACATAGGTTTGACTCCAGATCCCGCGCTTAGGAACCACTCGCTGGTATTAAGCGCCTTATAAATGAACAGTAAAAAATAAATGATTACCTGCCGCACACAATGGTGGCTGGAACATTTGGGTGCCAGGGACAGGTGCCAACTGCTTTGGTTCTATATTGGGTGTACGATTTGAGATTTGCCTCACTTAATGCAATAAAATACAATTACAAAAAAAGACTTTTCCATAGGTGCTTACAGTTCTTACAAATCCAATGGCCTGCAAGTCTAAAAAGTCAACTATTAACTCAGTAGGGCGCAGTTTATACACATAGGATATTAAAATCAGTGCATTGTGGCGACTGACTACAGAAGTATACATTCACTCACACACTAGTTGCCTCAAGCAGTGTGCGGCAGGATGCAAGAATTGTGTTTTGTGGTGGGAAGTTCATTTTGGAAGGGTATGCAGTGAATCGCACTCCAGCTCTTACTACTACAGAGGTTTAAAATGGAGACTATTAACAACATATGGGGCTTTACTCCCAACTACTGCCCAATGGAAGGTTTTGCATCAGGACTCACTCACAGAGGCCGCTGGCTACTCAGGAGGAGGAATGCTTGGCACCCAACCTCTCAAGTCTCCTTTTTTTCACTGTTTTATTGGTTTCCTACAAACCTTTAACATTTTCACATAAAATATCTCATTAAAAGGAAGAAATCCAACTACAAGAGATGATCAACATTTTCCTTCCCTACATCAACTACCTTCTCTATTGTTTTGCAATTATATTAAGAACAAGGCAACCGCTCCCTTAGTTGCCATATAGCAACCCATCCACCCTCGATCCATTCTCTTTTTCTCAATAGTCCATTTCATCTTTGAACAATTCATTTAGAAATGTCACTACTGCAGAACCAGGAGCAAGTACCCAGCACAGCGCGGATCTAAGTTCTACAGGGGAGGTACTCTTTAACTTTGTGTCCATTATCTGTGAGTCATTTTGTTTAAATGTGTACAATGTCCCCTAATGTCATACGCCGCAACCTTTGGCGTGTTTGGAACAGGTGGCACTTGAGCAGCCATTGATTGTTCCGTCACGCTCCCTGTGCAGCTTTCAGTGACGGTCTAGTTCTCGCGGCCGTGAGAAGCCTTTTTCTGTACGTCGAACCCGGAAGCCTGCGCGTTGCAACCCTTTCGCGTCAGGCGTCGGGTGAGACGCTGCTGGAGTTTTCCTCGCTTCGCGGTGCCTTCGCTTCGTCCTTTCCCTTCCTCCCTGTGGTCTTTCCGTTTCTTGCACACTCCAGTCTGTCTACTCTTCCTTTTGTTTTCTTCGTGCCATTAACATCCCTTTTCCTCTGGTTTCTTCCTTCCCTTCCCACAACTTTAGTATTCGTTTTCTTAACTTTTGTTTACTAGATTCAGCTGTGCACACCCTTTCCATCTGCTGTTACAAGGAAGTGTGCCTATCTCGTTCAGTGACAATACTTCTGAGCCATCTGAGTCCCGCTCTGCTTGGGTTTCGGGTCAGCCTCTGGACACCACACCTAAATAGCCCAGAGAGGGTTTTTTGTGCCGACTGGCTTTTTCCCCTTTCCGTTTGCTTCGGAAGAGGGGCCCCCCTACTTGTCCTCTCGGTTTTCAGTCAGGGTGGCTTCCTTCCGAGGTAGACCTTATCCTCTTACAAAAAAAAAGGCTCTTTGGCAGAAGGGACGTATCCAAACGTCGGACACTGAAACATCAGGGGAGGAGGAGGGGGAGTGGGGAGTTCAAGAAGAGGGAACACCTGCCGAGGATCTTGACACCTAATTCTCAAATACTCTTAA
Organism: Ambystoma mexicanum; assembly: GCF_040938575.1. Lineage (NCBI taxonomy): Eukaryota > Metazoa > Chordata > Amphibia > Caudata > Ambystomatidae > Ambystoma > Ambystoma mexicanum. Next base: position 1,040,291,711 of record NC_090921.1, read on the forward strand.
GTTAATGTCACATATGCATGTTTGCAAGACACCAAGTTGCCTGACGAGCCAAGAGTAGCTCCTGCTGATTGCAAGCTCACCAGGCTCTCTTAAGCTAGAAGCAAGAGCTAAATAGCTCCCAGCTCCCTCAACTTCAATATCACCACCAGGATTTAGAAAATATGGCGCGAGAGCTTTGTTTTGAGCAGATTTTTATGAAACAAGTCTGTGACTGAAACAGTTGTTTCAGGAGTGGTCTGTCCGCATTACTAGCATTCGAGTTTTCACCCTGGCTGTGATTATGCGTATGTAGATTGGGTAGTTCAGGCGGTTGTGTGTATGGGATCCACGTGACGCCAACCTAGCTAGTAAGCCAAAGAGTATTGTACAAAAAGGGGGCAGTTCTACAGAATGAGTGGGGCCGCAGCGGAAGAAGGCTCAATTAATGAGGTTCAGCCTACTGGGCAAGGTTAACCGATATGTAGATCTCCAGAGATCTTTGTGCAACACGTGTGCATGTGTTCGAATTCTGGGAGGGTCCTTTTTGCCTTTCAACCTCACACAGTCGATAAAATGAGCACAAGTTAGTTGGATAATAGTAATATGTAGGACTTAGAATACAGTGTAAGATGGCCTATAGAAGCTCTAATTTGGGCTAAGTGGTGGGAGCACTTCAATGAAGTAAATAGACCCCCCTTGCATGTGGTACAGGGCCACCCTGCTTGGCCATCTTTTTCCACGCACAGCGCACAGCCCAATCGCGGCCACATGGGCAGTTTATGAGAGGGGGCCAACCAGTGTCCAGCCCACACCCGAGAACCATCTCCAACTCCATCCAGTGCAGCTGCCAGGATGTCTCAGAGACCTGGTGGTCTGCAGCAGGGGCGCCAAGTGCGCGGGTGATCCAAGGTCGGTGCCCCAGGTTTGCAGGCCATAAATGACTACCCCGCTATCACCGACTCATCACCTGAGCCCTGTTCCGCTGAAGGAAATATCCTGAGCTGCTGTGGAACTCCTACTATTCTTAACCAAGACTTGAACGACTTATTACATTTATTGGGCTGTTTTCTGTCTGCGCCGCATTACGGCGAATTAAGCTCGTTTTAAAGGAACATTCTCAAGGACTGTGCATGAATGACAGGCACGCGAGGTGCTCACAGACGAAACTCAGAACAGCACAAATCCAGATCTATACTTCTGTTCTTATCTAGTGCCACCAAGCACTGTAACGATGGGCGCTATTATTGGCCACACGTAATGGTACTTAATTTATCCACCACAAATCTGAGTCAGCCCTGCCGCGGGACTCGAACTTGCCAAGTGCAGGATGGCCAATGTCCGGGATAAGCACCTAACACCTGAGCTGCCCACCTGGACACCTACACGAGACCTTATGGGCGAGTGCCTTGTTTGTTCACAAATCGTCATGTTGGCATCACACAAATATGCCTTTAGGAAAGCAAGTGCTTGAGTTATAAAAAGTGAGCCAATGACACGATGCAGGATGGCTGCAGAAACGCGACCTACTCGGTTCTTGGCAAGCAGTCCCTGCACGTGCTTTGGGATGCTCAAGTTACTCAGCTGTCCCTGGTGGCTCCAGGTAGAGCACCTCCGGATTCAAGAGGTAAACTAGACACACAGTTGGAAAGTAGTTGTTTAGCGCCACAAGTAGTGAGATTTAATTTGGCGATTTAGAAGATAGCTCAGTCGCTATGGACTTGTTGATCCCATTCAAACCACATAGTATCTGCCATTGCTCAGTTATTCCAAGTCACGCGCACTCATCCCAGTCATATTGTTCATTGATGGTATTTACTATTCATATTAGTAACAACTCATCAGGTGTGTGTGCTTAAATACTTACTGATTTATTTTACATACACGTAATCATGTGTGGTATGCCGACATATGTTTCGACCTGTCGGGGCTTTTCCAAGGCTGATCCAAAAATGTGTGATTCTCCCGGTTGATGGCCCCTATCGGGTTGTTCCTTGTACTTTTTATCTGGATGCTTAAAACCTAGTAATACGTTCATGTGTGTTCATTTGTCTAGTAAACTTAATTTGAATGGATATTTACATCATCTATTATTGTCCTTGTAACCTAGTAGGTCGGTATATTATATCCAACATGTATCAATGTTTGCGCTGTTGGTTTCTTTTCCGGGAGTTTAGTTTTCCTTTGATGCCATGAGAGCCTAATCCCCCTTCTATTCCAGGATTGTAACCCTAATTCCAGAGTGTGCCTTGAGTAGAGCAGCGAGCCACAGTGAAAGCTTTGCCAGCACTTTCTTTCCCCTGTTCAGAGAGCTTCCAATGATTGTGGTACCTTCGAGGAGTTTAGTATCACGCCTCTGAAGGCACCAACAGCAAGCTGGACAGTCTGTATGTGGCGAGCTGTTTTTGAAGTCACTCACACCAGATGGCTACAACAGTGAATGGCAAAATATTTGGGATCTGGCTGGGATAGTGGGTGCATGACATGAAACTCCTGCTTGCCATCTTCTGTGAGAAATGTTCGTTTTTCAAAATGCCCACTTTTGTGATTGCAAGTGTGTACAAAACAAAGCGTGATTAAGTATTCCTCCCTCATGACAGCTGAAGTAGAGTACCTTAGCAATTCAGCACACGCCACAGGAGAACTTCCTTCCTTGCAGGCAGGCCCATTTCTTGGCCCGGGTGAAGCAGGCAGCTGCCCGGGGTGCAATTCCCCCAGGGGCGCATTTGCCCAGGAAGACGGAATTTCCCTTGTGGGGGCGCGATTGCCCTGGAGCGAATAGCAGCAGCAGGTGCAGTCTCTGCCTCTTCTGACCAGCGTAACCTTACGTAAGTCAGAAGCTCTCTGACCGCGGGATACCATTTTTGGAAGTTTCGCGTCTAACATTTTCAAACGTTTGATTAGTGCTTTGTGTGGTGAAACAGCTAGTCGTGTCAAGCTGTTGGAGGCATCCTGAGATTGAATTACACTGATTTAGGGAATTGTATTATGCCCGGCACAGAAACCCAGGCACGGAGTAAACGTGCAATTCTAGCTTTCACGGATGGGCAATTGGCTCTTATTGGAAAATCCTCCCATTGAGAGTTCTGGGCCCATTCTGAACAACAGGAGTATTGGCGTGTGCCAAATTTTAGCACAAAAAAGGTGCTTAACCTTGGGCATTGGTACCAGCGCAGGAACTGCTGAAGTGGATCGGCAGCTCGCTGGTCCGTATAAAAGGGGTCCATGCCGTTGCTTTCTTCCTCTGCCATACAGGTTATTTATGTAGCACAGCTTCTACAAAGGCACACCTTTGCAGGGTTGACTGGTATTTTAAACCGGGATTAATATGGAAGTGGTGCAGCTTGCCTCCATGTGGGACCGTGCATGGCCCAGCAATGGTGTTATTTGCAGTGCAAATTGTGTGGTTTTTTTGTGTGTAGCGCCTTAACTTCTATGTGCATCCAGTGTAGGAAATGAGCCGCATCGAGAGGGAGCGATGCTCCCGCAAAGTTGGTCTTGACGCAGCACTGCAGGAACTCTGCTCCATCCTGAGGCCCAGGGCTGGCCCAGGAAACCTCCCGAGCTGAGCTGTCATGACGTCAGATGACTCGGCAGGAAAGACCGGAATTGCTCTCAGTATAGAAACAGCCAAAGCCCCACATCCCGTTCAAAAAAGGATTTCTTTGCTCATGTGTTAGACTACCAGCATTTGATCTCATGTCGTCACATTCCCAGGGCAGACACACACAAGACCACATGAAAGTGTCATCAAAGCATGTCTTATGTTTGGGATTTTGTTTTACAGGGACTATTTCAATAAAGATTAAAAGGTGCACTTTGCTGGAAACGTTATAGGAACATCTTCCCTCTTGGGTTATTTTTCTGGTGGTACGTTTTTTGAAAGGCCAATGCTCATTTGTCCCTTTTCACTTTCTTTTATTAAAAAAAGGACCAACTGAATTAAATTTTGAATGTTTTTTAGGTCTTGAGACATTAACATATGCAGATCTTTGCAACTGCTTACACTCACTGCCTCATAGTCGTTCTGGTAAATAATCTGCTTTGATCACCCTATACTTGGCCCTGTCCGCCCCTGGCCCAATCCCTGCCCAGCAGTAGACATTCTCTAGCTATGTGTCAAAATTGCCAGAATAATCCCTTTGCTCCTCCAATCCTTCCTTGCTTGAAGAGGGGCATCCTATCTTCAAATACTTCTTTCTTTTTTTTTTTTTATTACGAGTATATAATCACCGAAGTGATTTTTACAAGGATGAGAAAAAAAAACTTCAATTTACAATTTCTAAAAAAAAAAATTCATTACAGAATAGTTGAAGCATAGAAGAGATCCAAAGTCAGGAGAAGCTGTAGCTAAGGGAAGCATGAGCAAGTTCAAAGACACACCCAACCCTCCTGGTGAGTGGTCCAACCAACACCCAACCTCCCATTTCACCCCTTGTGCTTATGCTTAGATGGGTCCGCTCTGCCCGGACTGCGAATCTGTGTGAGGAAAGATTTGATCCAAAATTTTGGTGGCTGCTATTGTCCAAGAGGGTCTCAAGCCTCCTATTAGGCGATCCCACCAGAGTGCTTCGTCGACCAAGTAAGCTTGCTTTAAATGGTGAAGCAGGTATACTTCTTTCTCTTCTTCTTTCTGAAGGCCTTTCTGTCTTTAAAGAGATATGGTCCGTCACAGAGGGAAGCCACTATGTCTGCCTGGGAGGACAGGCGAACTAGGGGCCCCTTCCCCTGTACACACGGGCTGGGGAAAAAGCCACTGAAGGCACAAAAAAAACCCGGGAGTGTCGTAGAGTAGATCCAATTGATTCTCCAAGTAAGGTTCAGGAAGCTAGAACAATGCTTTGTATGCCTCGAATACAAAGGCTTGCCAGGCAGGAACAGGCCAGGAGGAGCCTGCACTGTGAGTCAAGAAGAAACAGCAGAAACCAACAGGAGGAACCAGGGAGCTGAGAGAGATTCCAGAGAACCAGGGAGACGAGGGGAACCACGGAAGAGAATAGCCATAGCACTAAACAGGGGGGAAGAACAGGAAACGAGAGGGAAGCCTGAGGGGCTCAAAAGGACAAGGAGGAAACCTGAACACTAGCGTCTTACCCGTAGAGGAAAGGCAGGGGTTGCAACACGCCATACTGCGTTGGCCGGGAAGGGAAATAGTCTGCTGGTGGCCATGTTGGAAATGACTAGAGCGCTACCGCACGTTCAGAATGAAACGTGACGGCACGCTAATGGCAGAAAGACCATCTATTCTAAAGGTGCCACGGGGTAAACTGTGACAGTATGTAGTTTAAAATAATAAAGGCATTTCTTGGAGATGCATTCAAAGTAATCCTTTCTGTGGATTGTTTATTGGGTGTCTCTTGTAGGGTTTCCTTTCCTATCTATAGATATAATTCATTAAAGATGTTTCTGTATTGGGGTCTGGGCATGCTCACACCGAGACCTAGCCCCTCCTCATCTAAAACTCTCCAGAAACAAGAAGCCAAAGAGCCCTTGTACCCCATTTGAGTGGATGATGTTGCAGACATGTTATACTCTCATTCAAAAACGTAAGCTGACCGAATTAGTATGTATGGTTCATGGTTACAAACATTTCAATCTTAGGGTGAGTGCTGTGAACAGTGGTGTGACCACCAAGCAATGTGTCTGTTCTGTATTTAGAGATTCACACATGCAACCCTTTTATTACAGACGTATTTATCAAACGTAGAGATCTCTGATCACTGTTCTATTCCTGAAACACTCTTTAATTCAATGCAAAGCAGACAGGAACACTCATTGGTGCTATTTGTCCCTTTTCCCACTCTCGTAGATATATTTTCAACAATAGGAGGGTACCAGACTGTGCATCTTGGACTGATACGTTTCTATCAGAGAATAATTCATATAGTTAGTCTAGTTTGCCCAATGCGAAATACAAGTGAGGTGGTACGAACAGAACTCCTGCAACACAGGGCCAGTGGGCCCTCAGACCCCGGCAGCTGGTCACACCGCAGTGTGCCAGTACGGACAGTTTGAAACTGCATTCAGGCAAGGCCTTCCCTAAGACTAGGTGACAGAAGAACCATTTACATTTGCAGCAACAGCTGTGTTTTCACAATTATATTTCTTCTGTAAAGTACTTAAATTACAATGTAATGAAACCAGCTTCATTTCTATAGCTTTGATTTATGTACCTGGTGTTTCGCCCTGGGCACCAAGTTGGCTAGAAACGACCCTGCTTGCAGGCCTGCACATAAAGCGCGTAATAATGCCCTGCATTTGACCGCCGGCCACCACCTTCTGCCTTAGTTGGATGTATATCATCCCGTGCCTATGTGTGGGGAGGGGGAGGAATGGGACTTTATCACACTCGACCCCCCCCCCCCAAAAAAAAAACAAACGCACACCTTCCAACACCCCGTTCTTCCACAGCAACCTTGGCCCAGGTCCCATCTGACCAGAGCTGCCACACAGAAACTGTCCCATCCTCCCAGAAATGTTTTGGAGGTGACGCTGGTGGTGTGATAATGAATTGCTGCATTGCTCAGGGATTCGTCGAGCGGTGCGGTTGTCCGACATCACCACTAACTGCGCTTCACGTCGGAGGTTCATTATGACTAATGCGTTTCCAGGGAATTCCATGGGAGTTGCTAATGGCCTCCTCGCAAGTGCTCGGCGAGAGCGGCGCTCCGACTGCGCCTGCGCATGCGAGGGGGCCAAGCTGCTGCAGTGCTGCTGGTGTCATCGCCGATACACGCGGGCATGCGCATTGAGCCGCAATCGCAGTCCTGGGTCTTGGATCTCCAATCGTTCGGGCCTGGTTTGAAACTGCTTCCCTTTGACCTGGGGGCCGCCCGATGTCTCATGGCTCGCAGTTAATCCACCTGTGACTAGTTATTTGCGTAGAAACCGGTTCAACTGGTTTTGGGCGCTGACTGTGAGCCAGCACGTGCCCGGGCAGGGTTGCAATTCACTGGCACGGCATTTACACCGGATTTTCACTGTTTTTGAGCATTAACGTCACACTACAGCCACGGCAGAATTCACTTCATAGTGAACCGACTTCAAAATGTATCAATTATTTCAAGAATAAAATTTAAAATGTATCCGAATTATTTCAAGAATAACATTCAACCTGATTTGGGGTACGTTTAGTGTATCCATTATCTGCATCCCCTTTTCAGTTGTGGTATTCACAATTAGTCACAGATTTGTAGCCACAGGGCTTCTGGGTCACATGTTTACACCTTGCCACGTACGCCTGGCCTTTGTGCCTTTCAATATTAGCCGGCATTGACATGGGCCCGCGCGCCTTCTGGGTTGGGGGTAACCCATGGCCCAGGGAAAGCTTAATAGCTTTCCTTAAGAGGTTATTCAGGGTTTCAGCATACCCCACTGGCTGCCTTTCTTTTTTCTGCTGTGCAGTGGCCATTAAACATGTTCTCTGAACATCTGCAGCCACCAGCCCCCTTACTGCATTGCTGTATCTAGGATTTTGCAACAGACATAAACTCCAAGTTGAGGAGGATGGTAAGCACATAGTCCATAGGGGTGCCATCAGGGTTCAGAAACTAAAGGCTGTATAACCATAAACATGCATTTGTTGTTCAAAGACAGACCACCCCAAAAGGTGTTCAATAACCAGAGAGAGGCATGTTTGAACCTGTTTCCAGCCGATTGGTGTCATGCACCGAATGTGTTTGGAAAAGTTCACGATGGCGTTTATGCTATGAAACCTTAATGCTAAAGCAAGGGACATCACCCATTGGAATGTGCATTGGGGAACCTATTCTCCGGTATAATGTATGCACCACACAGCTGCAACCCCTAACCAAACCTGCGTTGCACTGAATTAATTCTTCCCTTTCCGTATATTATATATTAATTTTTCCAACGCTCTTTTGTATTTTAAAACCTTAAATTACATGAGATCAAGGATTTCTGTGTTTTTAATATATTCAGGTGGGTTGTCCCAGCCAAGGAGGCCACTGCCCATGTTTTTGAAATGGGCCACCTCATGGATCTTCTGCTGGCCCTGTTACCACAATTAAGAGAGCAAAGAAAGTAATTTCCAGCTGGTTGGTATGCTGGTCAGTGCTGTGTCAGTTCTTCATTGGGAGAGGGCAGAAAAGACCATTATAAAAACATGCGCCTAAAAGCAGTGTGTGCTACATATTTGGTAAAAAAAAAAAAGACTGCTTTCATTTAGTGTGCAGTTCGCCAGTGAGTTGGTTAAAAACAAAATGAGTTTCTAAAAGGTTTAATTAAAAAAATGGATTGAGACTGGTTTTCGTCAAATTACTTTTAACATTAGTTGTTTTAGCATATACCACATCCAAGGGGAACCTGCATTATGCATTTACCACCGCAGCCTCCAGTGTGATGCCTCACGTGCGGGCACCTCCCTAATGACCACATCCTGCACACAAAATGCTATGAGCTCATCTGCACTCATCCCAGTTACAACCGAGAGGCACACCAGAGTGGAGCAATGTTTATTATTAATTTACAGTCTACGTAGCCTGCACAGTGAATTAATGTCCTTCCCTCTGCACACTGCTCTGAGAAAGCTCTAGCACACTGGCGAGGCCTTCGCCTCCCACTAGGCTTTCGATGTCAATAGTCCTAGGCGAGAACTCACTGGAAGAACCACCAAACACCTGGTGTTATTCACCACCCCAACAGCATCAGATCCCCACTACTCAACTCCATAACAGACCTCCTGGTTGGCTGACTTTATATCATCCCCATCACACGCATTTCCTTGCAAGTCGAGACTGGGCAATCTCTTGACCAACTGAGGAAGTTGTTGAGGATGCTGATCACCAACCTGTCCCCTTTTCAGGACCTCCATTACCTGGGGAACTTCTGCAGGGTTGCCATCTCATCCACCCTGAGCACTAGCTAATGGGGGCTTCATTGGGTTCACCCTGCAGACTCTCCTGAGGCTGATCAACTAATGGGGACGGTCTTTATGTCTCTGTCTCACACACAAGTGCAGTCCTGCAAATAACATCCCCTGGGATGCGCTCTTTGGTCTGCAAACAAAACCCTGTTACACATCCCAAGAATGCCAGGCATCCCCGGCTAGACCCCACCTTACGTGAAAACGGTATCAGGTAATAATGTCCCTATATATATGGTCGCCGTATATAATGTCGCCGGGAAAAGGTGGTGGCGACATTATATAGGGGACCATATATATAGGGACAGGGGCAGCGGGGTGTGCGGCGGTGTCCCCCGCATGTTCCATGTAATAATGTCCCCACAAAAAACGGCAATTTTTCACCCATTTTTTTGCATAGCGATATTTTTGAGGGGACATTATTACATGGCACCATGAAAACTCAGCAATGCGCAGTCGCCAACAGGGCTTCAAGATCACACCAGTAGCAGAACATGTTTCAGCCCAGGACCACCAATTTTGGATCCAATTCCCAACCAACATGCCCTTATAAGAGCCACAATACCGTCCAAACACCCCCTAAAGTCCACGGTTCCAAACCGTGTGTCCAGCCTTTCACGTGGCCAGGGAGCAACTTTCGAGGCAATTTGCGTCACAGCATTATGGGATGTAAGCCTGTTCGTTTAGAGTAGGGATATGAAACTGGCCCCTCTTCAGCTGCTTGGGACTAGAGAGCGGGATTATGAAACTGGCCCCTCTACAACTGCTTGGGACTAGAGAGCAGGGATATGAAACTGGCCCCTCGTCAGCTGTTAGGGACTAGAGAGCAGGGATATGAAACTGGCCCCTCGTCAGCTGTTTGGGACTAGAGAGCAGGGATATGAAATTGTGTTTGGGATTAGAGAGCAGGGATATGAAACTAGCGCCTCTTCAGCTGCTTGTGACTAGAGAGCAGGGATATGAAACTGGAGAGCAGGGATATGAAACTGGCCCCTCTTCAGCTGCTTGGGACTAGAGAGCGGGATATGAAACTGGCCCCTCTACAACTGCTTGGGACTAGAGAGCAGGGATATGAAACTAGCGCCTCTTCAGCTGCTTGGGACTAGAGAGCAGGGATATGAAACTAGCGCCTCTTCAGCTGCTTGGGACTAGAGAGCAGGGATATGAAACTGGAGAGCAGGGATATGAAACTGGCGCCTCTTCAGCTGCTTGGGACTAGGACTTCCATGATCCCTCGCTATTGGCTATGATGGTTGGCGCTGATGCGAATTGTGTTCCAAAACATCTGGAGAGCCAAAGGTTGTGGATCCCCCTGATTTAGAATATGCGGAGCAGGGTTTATGATGAGAGTCCGTTGCTCTCGAGGACACTGCAGGACTGCACAGCCAGCAGGGCCCTCTAGAGGCATTTTGGGGCTCATGCACAGATGTCATTGGAAGCCCTGCTAAACCAACGGAATGAAGGGAACCAGTATCTCTAGTCACCTCCCACCCCATTGTCGCGATCACACACCATAGCTTGACATGTTGCCATGGCAGCGATCAAAATGAGCGCGGGTACTTCCTTCAAGTCCCCATAACCCCTTCATACTTCTAAAATGAGACCGGAAATAGTATCAATGCATGGCACAGATCAGTAGCTGCGTGAAAGTGGAACACATCCGCCAGCATAAACCCAGAACTCAGATGAGAAGCCTCACAGAATATAAAAAGTTCTCAAGCTTTAGTACCGGAGTCCGATCAGAAGCAAGGCGAAAGGAACCCATTACCATAGCATAGACAGTGAAGCTGCCAGCAGGAATTTAAACAGACTGAGATTAGGAGAGGGCCATGGTTTTCAAGTGGTTTCGTCATTGGTGAGAAAAGACACAAATTACTTTGTGGTGTGCAATAAATCAATAGCCATTATTATTATATTTGAAGCAAAACTATAGCCTGGTAAACTGCGAGTCCGGCTTTTTTTGAAGAGCGTGACCTGAGAACTGATTCACTCTTTAGGGCGGTCAATTGTGAAAGGACTGGCAATTTTGTCAGGTTAGGCACTGTGAGATTAAATGACTCACCCAGGTTAGCACACTTTGGCTAAGAGGTAATGCTTGCATTTGAAAACAGTCTTGAATTTCTGCACTTGACATTTGTGAATGTCTTGACTTTCATGAACTCAAATAATGCACTGTTTTGTAGCCCTGATTTGGAAAATGTACCAATCACATAACAACACATCATGAAAATATTTATTTTAAAATCTGTATAGAAAAATGTTGTTCAAAAGGCAAATGATTTTAGCTAAATTTCTCCATCATGAGGGGAAATATACAGGTCGGAATATTAAAGCATGTGAGCTTACAACAAGTTTTCTGTGTTGTACTACTGTATCTTAAAGCTTTAAACACACCCAAATACAGACTTGCGTTTTGTTATTCATGATATGCAAAAGAATATATGAAATTATACAAAAAAGCATACCGATTTGTTTGTGTCAAACAAGCAGCCTTGAAAATAAGCTTGCCAAAGACCCGTGACGTTGGCACAACTCTCTTCAGTATAGGACCCACACCTCCCACTCAAATACGCCACTTGAAAAGAAGGGGCAGACAATGGACAGATCCATGCACCAGAAGGCGAGAAGTCAAACCTTTTCACAAAAGGCAGCAGGATCCCAGTTTTGTCCAGTGGCAAAGCCGGGCTGTGAGCCTCAGCACTTGGATTCTGCGGTCTCTAATTTGGCTACCTAATCACGTATGAAAAAGATCACTTTGTGGCTGTCTGGTTTGTACAACCCTTGTTTGGAGGAACTAAGCTCTAGACCTGCACCATACCGATACTATGTTTGTTTTTATAACTTGCGAGGTCTGGTGGCGGTACGTTGTTGTTTAGCGCAATAGGTGTCAGTCGGCCTTGCTGGAATTTGGTACTGTGATCGGGAATATTAGTATCAAGAATTGTTTTATTTGTGTGATAATAGTTAACTTTACACACAGAATCATCACTTAGTCTATTAAAAGTCACATTATAATTCTTAAAGATATATAGGAACTTTTTCATCAATCTTCCTCCAAAAGTGCATGAGTGCAATAGTTAAATATGACAGGCCAGTCAGAATTACAATAAGCCCAAAATTGGTATGTGACAAACCAAACAAAATTCTCTACGTAGTTCCCTAAATGTCTACATCTTAATTCATATCCTGTATTCCCCACTTATTCCTTTCCGAGCACCAGTTACTAGCAATGAGGGAAACCCATTAAACCTAAACAACTTAAGAAATAGATGCAGTGTAGGCTAAAGAAAAAAAAACATTACATATTTTTGCGGAGATTAAAAAAGCAACATCTGAGCAGAAAATACTGCATATCTTTATATTAAAATTTTTTTCAAACATTCATATCCCTTTGACCAATCTGTTTGCCAATTAATCTTTGTGAATACTTCATAAGAAAATCTCAGCAAAGTCTTCATTGGTAGATTGGCTGTTATTGTGCAGCGATTTACCTCCCTTGTGTAGTAGAGAGTCATTGTATAATGTAAAGATAAACATGTACGGAAAGCATTTCCGTAGATCCATGAAAGTACCCAGGGGGCACGCGTCCAAGTTCAAGCCTAATACATTGTGATAAGGTACCCTAGGGAACGCCCAGAACTGGTCTCTAACAGTTCCCTTCTAATTTGTGAAGCCAACACTCTAAAAACTGGTGTCCAGCCCATACATCGCAGTAGAGACAATTTGCTGTTTGTATGTCTTAATCCACTCATCCATGCAATAACCCAGATCCCGATGCATGAACTGCCTGTTGCCAGCCTGTCGTGCCGTGGCCTTATTATGATTGATTTTGTGGATATTTATCCACATTGGTATCCCTCATCGACACACCCAAACAGACAAACTGGCATACTTCAGATATTTTATTACCATCAATGTCCCAATTTGTTGTTCCTTTTAACGTTTTCTTCCTAAATCGCATTATCATTGTTTTACTAAAGTTAATTCACAACTAATTAGATTTTGCATAGTTGTAGTATATATTAAGTGTACACCTGAGCCCTGTCAGGGAAAATCAGTAGCAACAATGTCATCAGTGAATACTAGCCAGGCAGTTCATAATGGATAATTATTGACATGGCATAGACTTTCCAGCAAATCAGCCAGATAACCATTTAAGCTGGGGCCAAAATTAGACTGAACTGGTTGGGACAGTGTGCCTTCCTGTTCCAATTGGATTTTAGCTGAAGTACCCACGTGTAACCCGAGAATATCCAGTGGACCTTCTGGAATGCCCCCAGTATTTAACTTAGAGCAGAGTTTATTCTGATCTATAATATAAAATGCTGAACTAAAGTCTACAAACGCCACATGCATGGCATTATTTGTGATCTCTGCCCAGCCGATCAGCATTGCAGAACGATTATATTGGGAATCATTGAGGAACCCTTCCAAAATCCTTTTTGCAATGGAGACAGGATCCCGCTTCTAGCTATTTGTTCAACTCTTCAAAGATCTTATAGGAGAAGATCTTACTCCTGACATCCAGCATTGCCAAAAGCCCAGAATTTGTTTGATCAGCCCTTTCACCTTTTTTATATACCGGGGCTACTATTGAGCTACTCCAAGAAGTTGGTATGTGATTATGTTGAGTAATTTTAGCAAAAAGCAAATGCAGCAAGTTTCCCCATATAGTCAATGACCGTGGGGCAGGGTCCATGCACAAGAAGGGTTACATTTCTTAATAACATTGCAAACATCTTCTTGATCCCAACTATACTAGTAGGGTTTGGACAAGATGTTTTTTAAAATGTAGCTCTGAATGCACCGAACACCACATGGAGCAATCTTCTGAACGATTATGGCACTCCCATGTATCAATATGCATTTCAAATATAGTTATAGCGTCTGATCAATATATTCCCCATAGAAAGGGGCAAAAGCTGCAAAGCGTGTGCGATAGCTATTACAGAATGCATTGATCTGATCGGTGCTGCACTTGTCAACAACAGCCAGGCAGCTGGCCCAGAGGCTCGGCAGAGAGCATACACTCTCATGAAATGGGTTACTTATGTTATGTAAACAAAAAATGGGCTCCAATTTTTGTGCCAGGTAGCCATCCGGGTTCCCTCCCAACGGTGTGGGGTCTAGGGCAAGTGCTCTTTGGGTCCTGTTATAAAGACATATCTGACATGCAGCGTTCCTTGGATGTTTACGTTTTCCTTTTCTTCATTTTAGGGCTTGTGCCACAGCAGAGAGACAGACTCGCACTCGCTCCTACACTCTCATACACACACCTACGCTCCTTCTCTCTCTCACACACACATCCCTACACTCCTTCTCTCATACACACACACACCTACACTCTTTCTCTCATACGCACACACACCTACACTCCTCTCATACACACACACCTACACTCCTCTCATACACACACACACTTACGCTCCTTCTCTGATACACACACCCATACGCTCCTTCTCTGATACACACACACCCCTACGCTCCTTCTCTCATACACACACCCCTACACTCCTTCTCTCATACACACACACACCTACACTTCTTCTCTCATACACACACACACCTACACTCCTTCTCTCATACACACACAGCTACACTCCTTCTCTCATACACACACACCTACACTCCTTCTCTCATACACACACACGAGGTGTACATAATAGACCGTGCAGGCTTCCTTTACATACAAGGAACGGGCAGAGCACATATTGTGAGAACAGCCCTAAAGCCTGTTACTCTGCTTTAAATGTAGTCCTAATGCCTGCGCTCAAATCTTGTTACACCAGACTTAGGCCCACGTTTGTTTCTCTGATGAGTGCAGTGCATGCGCTTGGCCATGGCTCGTCTCTTGTGAACTCTTCTCCTGTGTATGTCTGTGTGGTGTTTCTCTCCCAACGAGAGGGGCCAGGACGCATGGCGCGCAGCTGCGCAGTTCTGAACTTTCCATAAGTGGCGAGGTGCAGTCAGGTTCGGACTGGACCGTAACATTTTCTCGGGCACCAATGAAAAAGTGGCCCACATGTGTAAATGGCCATTTATTTCTTTTGTAACACTGTTTGAATGGTAGACCCAAGGGGGAGTTTTTTTTTGATACAATGTGATGAATATTGTGCATTTTAAAGAATATTTATTCAGCAACACTGGTAAAAACTATTAGCTGCATAGTGAAGTAATTCATCAAACTGGCCCACATTGGCCAAAAAAAGTCTCCCACTTTGACCCCAAAAAACGGCCCACACCAGCCTCTTGCGTTTTTGGTTTGGTCATAGGCTTATTGCCCTATAGGCCAGTCCGAACCTGGGTGCAGTGTTTACTCCCACCCCACAAAAAGAACTAGATTAACATGGTCAGCAAGAGATCCTAATAAGGAGTCGATCCCGCAGCCTCAGTCCCCATCTTATTTCAGCAACCTGAAAATGAAGCAAGCGTAGCGCAAACTGCCACAATAACTCTTGCATACACCTAGTCTGTAGATATTGCTTCACACGTGGCCTGTGTCCCCTGATGGTTGTGACGTCACATGCTCCTTGTAAGGAGTGATCATCACAGGAATATGCATGCAGCAAGGCACCATGTGACTGCCCCAATGATGGCTGGGTCTACTGGGCGATGAGTCTCGGGAGTTATCTAGCACTTCCGTTAGAGGCTGGTTCCTTGACCAATATCCGCCATTCACTACGTATGTCTACCGGCCGACGCAGAAACTAGCAACGAGTGGTGGTGGTTGTGCTGCACCTGCTGTCAATGCTTGCCGTTTTCCTATGATCCGTATGGAAAACGAAGCAGCCGGAGGCCCCAGTGTTGGGGGCCAGTGTCTCCCTCTGCTGGTGCTCTTGTTGCTCACCCTACCTTCTGGCTCTCTCTCTTGGATGAACGTTTTGGGGGCCTCATAATAATATACTTGCCCTGTTGCCTACGTAATTGATTTGAATTTGGGCCCAGCACACTGTTACCAGCAAGTGCAGTGCCAGCGTTTACCCAGAAACCCGCTTGACGACCAGGCGGAGTGATAGTCTAGCTTGTGCTTGTGGTATCACGGCAACAGTGAGGATTTAGGAGAAGTGTTTGGCTGAGAACCCCGGGCCGTGTAACCTTTCCGTATCTGTCACATCCAGAGGGCTCGGGTGAGGTGCTTCTCTCATCATGGGAGACAATGGCTATGAAGAAGATGGGAGGGTCCTCCATCTTGGGGGCAACCAAAAGACACTGCCTCTCTGGTATACAAGGCACTCTAGAGCTTCCAATTTCTTAGGTGCCGTCTTTGCAGGGACATAGGCGAGAGCTACGTGTTGAGAGACTTGATACTTTTTTTGCAGCAACGCGACAAAGAGATGCTGTGGTCAAGAAGGCAGAGTGTTGTTGGTTGCAGCTGGACCTGTCTACAAAATGTTTAACACTCTCACTGCTTGAGATGGTTCCTACGATTATGCCGCTACAGCACATTGTGCCAGGTCTTTAAAGCTGGAGACCTTTAACAAATGACGGGACGGTATCCACCGGACCCCCAAATCACCCACCACAGGGTTTTTAAACGTTTAAAAGTGTTGGGACACCAGGACTAGGTGGGGGCGGGGGACGGTCAAATGCCAGGACGGTCCCGGCAAAACTGGGCAATCCGATCACCTTAGGGCAAACTCACATGGCATACATCCACGGTCTCCACTTCTTGCCAAGAATGTAAAGCCACAGGCCCGCAGCTTTACTCGTGGTGGGTCTGTTCCTCTGTCCCTCGAGGGAGCCTTTCAAACAAGTGAGATTCATGGCCAGGACTGTGTCAAAACAACATTCTGTGTCACAGTGGAAGCTACTTAGACATTGTTGGGTTGCGAAACAGCAGAATTGGGGCTGGTCCACTTTGCGTTTGGGATCTACAAAGATGATGTAGCGTTGTTGCAAGAGCATGACAATCTTTCTCATGGCATTGGGTGCCTGAAAAACCAGGCTTTCAGGCTACACATTCACCCCACTGTTCCGCCGGTGGTCATATGCCTTCGGAGAACGCGGATTCACCTGCAGAAAAAACAGCTGGTTTGGACCGGGTCATTGGAAGGAATTATTGGGAAAGCCATGGGCCCATGCCTTGGGTCTCTCCAATTGTTGTAGGGGCCAATCCCAAGCAATCCAAGGAGGTATGGATTTATTCCACTATGAGTCTGGCGCAAAAAGCCAACAAACAGGGAAGACACCCACAGTTGGTGACATAATTGCGGGACTGCACGGTGATGCACTTTTCTCAATGCTTGATTTTGCAGCGGGCCGCCATCAGGCACCTCTTCATGAAGGTTCTAGGCAGATTGCCACATTCTCCTCCTGTGTTGAGCTCTTCTGTTACAAAGTCCTCCATTTTAGGGTCTCTTCAGCAGTACAAATGTTCCATCATGCAGTGGGGGGCATAGGCGGTACGGGCTCCTGGGAGGCTTGAATATCAGCGATGCTGTGGTAATATACGTCTGACCTGGAGGCTTACTCTCAGCATATTTTTTGCCAATTACAAGTGTCTTTCTTTAGCTGGGTCTTTCACAACTTCGGCTTTTCGGCAGATCCCCAGAAGTTGTCCAACATCAAAGAGCCCCCCCCCCACCTCCTCTCCACCATTAGTCTGAAGTTGGCAGCTTCTTGGAGATGGTACATGTTTGCAGCCAGTTTATCCCGCGTTTGGCCACCCTAGTGGTAAAGTTGCGCTGTCTTATAAAGGATTAACTGTGGTGCTGAGGTGAGTGGGAACAGCCCAGTGTGATCTAACTAAACACGGGTTGGTAGTGGATGCGGCCATGGCCCAGAACTCGTGGATTCCGGATCTCCAGGTGTAAGTGCTACTGTAGGTACACGAGGGAAGAGAGCAGCTCCCCATTACATACGCCAACAAAGTCATCACACCAACAGAACAATGGTTCCCCCAAATAGAGAGGGGAGAGCCTGGCAGCATAATGGGTCTCTAAACCTTTTTTTTGGATCACAGAGATGGAAAGACTTTCTCGCGCAACAGATGCATTGCCCAAAAGTCCAAGAAATTCCTACACGGTCTGTGTCGAGTTTGCCCCGAGCCGCCCATGTCTAGAGAACTCATAGTGGCAAGGGGCTCATGGGTTGTCACTCAACATACAGTAGTTGACAAAGTGATTGGGCCAAAGAAGATACCAATGGGCAGTGAGGCCTGCCTTTGTGAAAAGAAATAAGAATGTTCCCTAGGAGAACAGAAAGTAGATCTGACTACCAAGTATTGCACCTGGTACTAGCCATTGGGGATTTAACCAAGGTCACCTCCCACCTAATCCCCGTGGCAACACACGATGCCTTTGCAAGCCGTCAGTATGGACTCTGGTGCTGTGCTTCACGATCAGCATTTTCTCGTAGTCTTGGCCGAATTATGTGGGTACTTGGAAGGGCATTTCGTCTCATCTGCAGCAGCAAAAGTACTCCTTTCTGTGTTGGCTGAACTATTTATGACACTTGGTTTACCTGTCTCCATGAGAGTGGACAGTGGACAACCTTTCCAGGACAGTGACTTCAAGAGGTTTTTGGAGAAATACAGCATCTTGTCCAAGCATATCACATCTGTCGACCCAGACTTTCAGGATTGTGCATGAACAGGGGGGATCTCTGAGGCTGGCATTGTTTTCTCGCCTGGTGGACAGAATAACCCTTCACTCTCCGGTGGAATCCTTGTTTGGCCGCAGTGTATGACCTACTATCCCAGATCATGGATCATGAGTTGCTTGTCTGGTGAACGAGTTGATATCAGGCCACAGTAGTACGCAACAATCGGAAGGAAGGTGACACAAGGAGACTGAGAGAAGTTGAGACCTCATAGTATTGGACTGTAACCACCATTAGGGCTTGGAGCTTAGTCTCTCATTCAAACCTTTTCCATGGAAATAGATAGCAAAAAAGGGCTTGATGATCACAGACAGACATGGACACCAGGACGTAACAAGGAGCTCCAGCTGGTCCCCTTAAGGTTGGGCCGGAAAAGGGAGTGAAGAAGATGAAAGTCCACTGCTTGCGAGTGATGCGCCTGATGGAAGGAGAGTGCCACAGAGCTCTCCTCTGGTGTTTCATGAACTGGATGAAAATATGGAGCCGTATGAAGGGATGTCTTTGTGTCCAGTGGAACCGGAGAGCAGAATTACCTGACTAGGGAAGCAAAAAGCTTCATGTGAATTGACACACAGTTCATGAAGTTTGCCTAATTGGGGGAGGGCGGTTTTGATGCGACCACGCTCCCCACGAAAAGCGGCCATCATCATTGGACTAACCTGTGATGCACGGCGCAATGTGACTTATCCAATAAAGGCTGGGCCGCGCAAGTGGTGGGCTCAGTGGTCATCTAGGGCGGTTCTATATGATAACATTCATCACATTTCTTTTTGTGGTCTTCTGTTTAGACTCTGACCTTTCGCCTTTTTCTGTGTTGTGGGGCTGGGGTGGGCACACAGCCAGCCTCACCAGTGCTGGGGGGCCCAGCACCATGGGTGGTTACTGGGCTCACCCGGTCTCACTGTGTTATAGGGCAGACCCTGGTAGCCCAAGCGGACACGGGCCTGGGGTGTCGTGGCACCCATGGATGCCAGGAGCATCCGGATGATCGAGTGGCCTTGTCGGACCCAGGGCTCCATGCTGCCTGAGGGTCCCAGGCCAGCAAGGCCTGGAGGACCCTGATCACCCGGAGTGAGAGACTGACACAGTAAATCCATTGCTGGTGTCTGCCTCCGTTCTAAGGCACGGGCCTGCAGGAGCTCCCTTTTATTCGCATGGTGTCATGACACCTCTTAAAGGGGCAGTACACATATGGGAGGGGCACACCAGACGCAGAAACACTGATCAAGGCCGGCATTGATCCGAAGCGCTGATGGGGCAGGGCTGGGATACTGTAGGAGGGGTGATGGCTGCCCCAAGCAGATGGAATGTTATTGCCCTCGGCTGATGAAATGAGCTTGGCCTGAGAACGCTAGCACAGCGATGAAGCAAGCAATGTCTGTGCCCATAACGAGCCGTGCCTGCAACCTTCCCCGTACGAGCTCAGCCCGCAAACATCAGGCCATCTTTCGCGTACCCCACCCCACGTGCTGGTGGCTTCCTGGCAGCTGCATTCTATTTGCAGAAGTTTACTCAGGAAACGCTGACCTTGGGGGCTGTCAACAGACATCCTGGTTGTGCTTTCCTACTGGAGGTTTGTCACCTCCTGCCTCCCCAATCAAACAGGTGCCTCTACGCCCCCCCTCCCCCCTCCCGCCCCACCACACACACAAACATATGCACCAGTAGAGGTGGGCTGGTCAAGGTTATCTACCCACTTGGAACCGCCCACACAGTACTTTTTCTACTAGTGCACCTTGATGCTGGGAGAGGGCCCTCTGCTGTTCTATTCCTGTGGCCAACGCAAACCATGGACATCGTGACCCCCGACACCACTTATTTCAGCCCCGGCATGCACTGCCACCGCCTTGCTATTCCTGCAAAAGGGCATGCGCACAGCTTGCTCTCCCAGTGTACCTCAACCCTGACCTGCAACACCTTCAGCCACTACAGAACTGTGACAATGAGTATCTCTGGGGTGCACCTCTGGTGGGATCTCGTATATGGTTCCTAGCAGTACCATTAGAGGCCCCGGTCAGAGCTAGGGCTCCCCCACATGGCAGAGACGTAATTACACTGCAAGACCAGACGCAGGTTGTGTGCACAGAGTTTAGGTGGAGAAGATTAAAGCAGATTTGCCGTCTAAGTTTGCTGCTCGGCTGTAAGTGGGCCCCTCTCTGGAAAGTGAAGTTGCAGAGTGCCGCCAGCAGCGGGCAAGATGCATTATTCAGAGGCATCACCCAGCCATCCTGCCAGGCCAGTCACTGCCACCGCTGACTTGACCAGGTTCTAGTTCTAACCTGCCCATGATCTCGTAAGGGCAGCTAGCAAAACACGAGGATGTGCCCAAGTGTAAGAACATGCTAGCATGATTTTTAAAAATGTTTTATTAGGCTTTATCTGGTTTACAATACAGAAAACCTTTTGCCGCTTAACACTTTCAAGTAAAATTGAGTACTTTCCAATATTGTCCTTCTATTTTTTCACTTAGCCGGTCCTCTTCAGATTTTCGTAGGAAAGGTTGAGTCTTTCAAAACATTTTATGAACAGTTTTATTAGTGCCTCCGTAAGGGGGGGATACGATTCCCCAGCAGCAGTTCCTTCCACCAGTCTTCAGCTGATCTTGAGCTAAACACGTTGGTCGCGTCGCTCATGAGAGTTATTCTCATGTCTTTTGTGGCTAGCATGATACAATGGTAGCAGCACCCAGCTGGGCGCTGACGCTATGGTTCGCTCACACCTTTCCTCCCCTAGGATCCGCAACACATCCCATTACACGCATCATCTCTGAAACTTTTGGATTCTTCTTTTCTTCTACAGGAACAACATTCGGCGCCCTGATAGTGGCAACTGTCAACCACTCCCCAACACATCCACTCGCCGGGCGCGGTGGGCATCTTGCACCGAGGTGTGGCTCTTGTCCCAGACTGATCCGTCACCCAAGCGTGCATAACACTGGTGCGCATTACCAGGTCTGCAGGGTGCTATGAACGCAGCTAGACCTGTGTTTGCAAACTGAGGGTTTAGCGGTGCCACCGGGACACCCACCTGCACACAAACGGTCTTGGCACCCCGCCTGACATCAGACGCTCGGCCCCTCTCCCGGTTCAGCCTGGCTCTGTCCTTTTCATATCAATACACGCGCCAGGAGCCGCCCCCAACCAAGCGGGCCTACGTTTGGATCCGGCCTTTCTGCCACTTGCGCACTATTTGACTTTGGTCGTCCTAACCCTCTTCCGTTTCTCTCTCCTGGAACCTACTCCACCACCAAATAGTAAACTTGTACATCATGCAGCATTCATCTGGGGATGGGAGGGGACACTGAATTAAAGAGGCAGAGACCGGCCAATAACGGGTAAGATGCTTTTATCAGTAGCAAACCCACAGCCTTCCTGGGAAGTCAGTAACTGCCGCTGGTAATTTCACTGGGTTCCAGTTCTAACCTTCTTGTTAAAAACATTAGGTCGACGTTTAGGAGGGAGATCTGCCCTGACAAAATCCCTGGTGGTTTTCTGATTTTAGATTTGTCATTTGGATACTTATTGTGACACAAATTGTGTAAGAAACGTGGATTGTGGGACGCATTTTACAATTGGGTGAATTATTGGCTCATTCGCACATGTGTGATTGGTGCCAGCCGATCTGGATGCCAGCATCCCAGACTTTATTCACCAAGGAAAGACTGTTTTCCAAGCTGGCTGCCAGTGTCTCTTCCTGCAGTCCTGCTCACTGTCCCTACCTGGCTCCTGGCACCAAGTACCTAGACACTTAGCTGACTCTCACGGCTCCGCCTCCGTTCCAATCGGCACTCCGCTGGCCAGCTATGGAAATGGTAAAGTGACTCTGAGAGCTCGCTTTACCATTTCCATGGCACCCATCTTGTTGGTAGATTATTTTTTTAATAGAATAAGCAGTGTCTGGGAATCAACTTTGAATCGACATGGACCCAGGGAGCAGTGAATAAAGAACTGGGATTCAAAGGTATGCCTTTATACTCGCAACTGAACAAAATTGATATTAATAATGGGAGGTTATCCGTTTTACCCCTGATTACATTTTACAAAGGGAAGATTTTTCCGATTCTATTTTAAGGTTCAGAAGTGACATTTAAAATAATTCAGTGGGACAAATTGAAGGGGAATATCTGGAAAGCCGTTCTTAGCCTACCTAGAGGTGTTCCACTCAAACCCATTCGGCGGGAACTTGGTCTTGAATCACTAGAATCTTATATGCAAATCTTTCCTATTGTTCAATAAGATCTTGTCTCCCAACTTAAAAACTCATTGTGTAAAAAGGATGAATGAGATCATGGCAAAGGGGACATACACTTTGTTAAACTATTGGAGGGATGAGATGTGATCTGCAATAATGAATATTGAGGCAATGGAATTGAGGGCATTTCCTCAGCAAATAAAAAGAATCTGCGGCTAAGGGACTGGACCAAAACAAGAGAGGATTGTATGAAATATAAATCATGTCACTTTTCCCATGAAATTGAAAAAAGGGTTGGTTTTATTCCAAATTATTTTAGTAAATCCCAAAATCAATATTGGAGATATAATTTCCTAAGATTTAAACTGAATCTCCTGCCTTACACAAGAGATCAAATGTATAAGATATAAACTAAGGGGGGGCGCTAAATTCTTGTACATCTTGTGGGCAAGACTTAGTAGAGGAAACCCTGGAACTTCTTTGCATGTTCTGTCTGTATCTTAAGCAGCAAAGCACAAAGCACTTCAGAAAATATGTAGAGACTTTCCAACATATGGACACATGAGAAACGTGGAAATCAATGCTTAGTGGTAATCGAATCCCACTCTGTATAGCTACAATCATTTTTTTCAGGTGGGATTTTAATTGAATAAGATATGTAATGTGTGTAAGATAGGCTAATATGTTTAAATGTGATACCTAGAGGATAGCTCGGCGGCAACGACACAAAGCAACACAGGTTCGATTTCCGGGTCCGCGCTTAAAAACCTCTGGGTGTTTAAGCGCGTTATAAAATATGCAACAATTATGCAACCAAAAAATAAAGAAAGAAAAAGCCATTCCTGTAACAGCGCCTCAATGCCCGCGGGTTGTGTGAGCGCTTTAAAAATGTAAAATAAATAAATAATATGGTACCATTTTTTTGTACTTGATATGAATCTCAAATTGTTTAAAATGTGAAAGGTTTATTTAAACAAAACCACATTAAAATAAAATAATAAAACCAGAAATGGCTCTCACGCTCTCATGCGGCTTCTATTGTCCAAAAAGAGCCCTTCAAACCCCAGGTATTTTGCCAGGGTCTAAATTGTGATAATGGCTGTCGCGGAGGGAGGGGGGGGGCATACCTGAATGTAAAGGACTGTAACTGCTTGACTCGGCCCGATCAACTCAGGCTGGTGGGTAATTAATTATTGACTCATTTCCCTCATAGATGCATGTTAAATGTACATGATAAATTAATATTGTTCCATATTCAGCAATAGCTATTTTTCTATCCTCCCAGCCTGATTTCAGGCAGAAGTGGAACCTTGAAACCAGACCAAAGGCTTGCATTGACCGCACTGAAGTGTGTTGAGCTAAAGGCCACACACACCACGTTTCTTTGCGTTTGTCGATCTGCAATCCGCATTCCACTAGGTCGACTGCTGGCACTTTGACAGACCTGGGTCAGATTGGGATCAGCTAGCACCTCCTGAAACGTATTGTTGGATTACGTTCAACCACTCTTTACCATGCTGTACGAGGAGAATGGATGGATTGCTTCCTTTGGGGTACAACAAGTACTTCAAGGGCGCCTATTAGCTCCGTGTCTATTCAGAAACTTTTTCTTAAAGAGCTGAATGAAGTGCTCTTGAAATCTAATACTGATGTATCATTAATTAATACCTCAAACCCATTTTCTGCTCTTTCAGGGCAAAACAGTGTGTCTGTGTTGAATGCTAGACTATGAACTGTTCCACCGTGTAATAAATGGGGCAGTTCTCAACATAGAGAAATGGAAACACATCTTGATATTTTAGACTTTAGAATTTTAAATAGAGGACTCTTTTGAGTCCCTAGGTATCTGTTTTTCATATTCCAACAAATGTACTCTGCGAGCTAAAAAGAATTACCTTCCTGTGGACGCACTCAATTGGGGTATTTCTAGATTGAGCAAGTGTCATTTCGGGTTCAATTTGTTGTGAACTCTAAAAGCCCTTTAGTTGTTCGACCTGACCTCCATTTTGTTTAAAAATGTTGCTCACATTGCCCCGTCGTTTGGGGATCAATAGAGCACTGACCGGCCAGCAGGCGGCCTACGTTTTTGCCCATCATTTGGTGCAGTAGTGAGGCTGCGGTTTACTAAGGCGCAAAGAAATATTGCCACATGACAAAGCTGTCGCTATCCCTTGGTTCTATAAAATGGCTACCACCTTTTGAGACAAACTTTGCCTCCCTCACTTCCGTTCTGCCCCAGAAACGTTGACCAAATGCTCACTGCAACCAATACAGCAAAGTTACTGCAGCAGGGCAGAGAAGCACCATTTCACGTCGAGGGAGGCAGGGCTTAGAAATATGCTGTTCCTGCTTTGGGATTGTCCCACGAGCATGTCACGTGCACCCAGGCAGAGCAAACCAGCAACTGCCAGTGCTTTTTCACAGGCAAGACGACATCTTTTGTTAATTCTTGTTTCATCATTTCATAATTCGCACACTCACTAATGGACGGAATGGAGTAAGCCAGTAACGTTCAGATACAGCAAAACAATGCTCTTTGAGCAGCACTGAACATTCCTAAGAGAGAACATATCTCGGAAACAAGAAGGAAACATAAATGGCTTACCACCTATGAGAAAATTAAACTTAAAACTGCATCCCTCACACACAAATCCCTAAACAACAAAGCCCCACAATACTTAGCGGACAGATTCTCTAGAACTAACTCCATTAGACAAACGAGACTAGCTAACACCAATCGCCTTCAAGTTCCCCGATTCAAACTCGCCACTATAGGCGGAACTAGCTTCCCAGTCAAAGCCGCTCAATTGTGGAACGAGCTACCTGTCACAGTGAGAACAGAACAATCCTTTACCAAATTCAGGCAAAATGTGATCAGTTGGTTGATAGCGACAAATTTTAAAGGAATGTATGAATGTGCTCTTGCTCTTGCCTGCTTTTACCTACGTGCCTGCCACAACTGTTATAGCCTTACTGCTGTTTTACCAAATTACTAACTTGTTAATCCCGTCACATGAATGACATTCTGTAACCTGTAACCTTGCACCAAGCTGTATCTTTTCTTACCTCCTGCGCCTTCATACCCCAGGGTCCGGTGCGCATAATAAATACTAAACAAACAAACAAATGTAGCGCTACTTGGTTAGAAAGGTAGACTATCTTAGCATTCGTGCACATACAAAGCGCCAAACCCTGACGTGCACTCTGTAGACTAATTCAGGGGTTTAAGTTATCAGAAGTGCTCAGCATTTAATACACTTCATTATACTAGTCGCTGTCCTGTTTACCCTGTTTGTTTTTGATTCTAATTAGTGCTCCCATCTATTAAAGGGATGGTTTAACAATCTGGCACTTTATTAACTGTCTGTAGGAGTGTATGTTCCGGTGTGCTAATTGGATTTTATCGATTGTATGGGCTTGCAAAATATTTGTACTATGGTTCTTGGTGTCTAATTCTTGCAGATAGACCTGTGTGTTCCTTATTGTGTCTTTAAAGGATATACTATCCGGAATAAGCATTAGTCCACGGCTGAGGTGGGGGAACGAGGGCACTGCTGTTAGGTGGCCAGGATTTCGGGAGCACAGGTCGTCCTCTGCTGTGCATGTGGGGCAAAGCCATCGGGTAACGGTACGATGCAAACATGGCAGGGTTTTTTTCTGGATGAATTCACGGAACGATTAGAGCGCCATTGAATAATTTAAAAATGCTGGCTAGCAGTCGTTCCTTTGGGTTCCCGAATAACCTGTTAATTGCCCTCCCAGGTGACGTGGTGGCATGTTAATTAAGCAATATGCCCCAAGCCGCAGGGGCATTACCGCATCAGATAATGCCCTGGGGCCCACAGTTATAGGCCCGAACGAAGCGTGGGCCTTAACGAAAGCCCCTGGGCATTACCTGCCTCAGTAATGCCCCCGCGGCGAGGGGCATATTGCTATTAGTACCCGGCACACAAGACCAGGGTACTAATAGCATTCTTTTCTGTTTCGAAACACTGCAGCGTTTTGGAACAGAAAAGAACGAAAAAAAATGTGAAAGGAAATTGCCGCCTGAGTCAGTTTTACCTTTGCATGGCGGCCTTCGGCGCGGATGCGCTGGGTACAGAAGTGTTCCCAGCGCGTCAGCTCCCGAAAAGGAGAAATAGAAAGGTAAGTGGGGTTGGGAGGGCGGGGAGGGGATTGTGTGCAGGAGAGAGGGGAGGAAAAGAAAAGAAATCCTTACCTTAATCCCTGGCGGGGGACGATGGCAGCCTCCAGCCGTGTGGAGGCTCGGAGCAGGGATGGCCCCGCTTCAAACCTCCTCATTGGCTGAGGGACTGCCACACCCTCCCAGCCGGGAACAAAGGAGTGGAATCCCAGCTGGGGGATTCCTGGCCGGGTAAAGCCCCGGCGACAGCCAATCAGAATGTTTGTTTCATTCTGGTTGATCCTCACAGGACTAATACGTTTTAACACTATGCCCATCACCACCATAGTGAACTCGCAGTTCCTGGGCTTGTTCGGAATGCAGTGTGTTTTGCCCTAACAGGGATAACGTAGAGGAAAGGGGGAGTGAAAAAGGAGAGAGGGAGGATAATGCGGAGTAGGCTAGAAAGCAGACTAACAATTGAAAAGGCTTGACGGAGAGGGTGTGACGGAGAGGGTGTGTGCCTGCAGACCTAGTCGGTGGCTGTGGATCAGGTGGAATATTGATCTGAAAGAAGGAAAATATAACACCTTGTAGTTATGGCAGTTTTTAGTGTGTTGGATGGTGGATCTTTAATTAGGTGTGACCTTGGATGGTGGAGACTAGATGGTCTAGTAACAATTTTAGGTGCCAGCCTGCCAATTCCCCTGGAAATAACTTGGGACGCCAAGCATGCTACCAGAAGTGAGAGGCAAGAATTGGCGGTGCAAAGCTGAACGCAGGGGATGGAAAGGAGTGAACCCGCCCTTCAAGAGCTGTGCATGAATGTCCACTCGGTGAGATCGACTTCACTAATGCCAGCTGTGCGGGAAGTGACATGAGGGGAAGCAATCACCTTGAAGTTAGGGGGGCCAACCTGAATGAAAAGAGGTCTGTGATATCCCCTAGCATGACTGGGTCCTCTTGGTTAGTTGAGGTTCTGGAAAGAGATGTTTTTTAGATTGGGGCTCCTGTCCCCCTATTCCAGTGGCAGGGTTTAGAAAGCATGCATTGGTGGGTCATGAACCTAGCCATGGCCACAATAACCCTGCCCGGAGCACAAAGGCCTGCCGGTTGATGCAGCGTGTGCGTAAGTCCAACACAAACATCAGTCTAAGAACAGCCATGTGCTGAGCCCGAAGCATGCACATACAATTTTTAATAAATGCATCGGATTGAGAAGAGTTTGAATGTGCCTGGGTAAATTGGGTATCTGGGGGGTTTCTGAGCCTGCGAGTTGAAACCGAGAAGCCATAACTAGGGCAAAGTCCCAGCATCAAAAAATACAACAGCAGCGGATTCTTAAATTGGGGATCCGCCTGCGTCATCAATTGGGCAAAACACGAGTATAGTATTATTATAGTATAGGTACTAAAGAATAGCGGGACACTGGGGACATAATGGAGCAGCGCACAACAGGGTGTGAGATAGTAGTAGCACAGAAGACATGTGGAGCAATAAACACAATGGCAGTGGCCGGGGGCCATTTTGCATTGGGTACCCCCAAGGTCACGTTTACAGAGAGGGATAACTTGGGGGAACTCTTTTCCCTGGAAGAAGAGCAGTCTGCAGTTTGCTCTTGAACGGGGCAGGGCCGGAGGCAAGCAGCCCAGAGAACATTCACAACAGCCGCTCTCTGAGACCCACACCAGGTGACCAGTCGTGGCGGCACTGCGTTGCTTTGTCATGTGGGGTGCAAAATCCAGGACACCTCATGCAAGCCAGTGGAGGCCGGCAGCGCTGAGCATCGTGGGAGAGGCTTGGGGGGGAGAGGGACAATGGTGGGATTGGAACTCTTAAGCGAAATGAATGTACCCCCAAGCATCATTGCATAAAAATAGCGCCCCTCTAATTAACTCATGTTTATGAGTTTACATGGTCTTCATCCTTGTCCTAGGTCTAAACTGCGATATGTAAACCTTTAGAGCCACAAAGGACCCCCAGAATAAAGCAGTCTTACCTGTTCTGTGATCCCAGAATGAATGCCGTCTCCCTTTTCCCCTCGTGCACCCGGCTTCATGACCAAGGCTGGTTTCTGGAAAGTAGCCTTCTGGGTTTATCCTTATCTCCAGAAGAACGCTTGAATGGGAACTCTTTCCTCTGTGGAAGCACTGGGTGTCGTTTTAAGAGGCAGGAAGAGGGGAGTGGAGACCCTTCGGACCGGGTGAGTTGAGCCACACATTTGAAGGAAGGAAAGTGGGTGTGGGCCTGATGCAGTAGGAACCCTGAAGAAGCGAGCGAAGACCATTGTGTACGTAACGTAAGTGGGCGATAAATGAGTGATAGCAACGGGCGCGGCTGTCATCGTGCGTAACGTGAGACAATGAGTGGAGAAACCTTTCTGGATGCACCCACGAGCAACACATTGAAGGGCGCACAGCGGGAAAGGGTGAATTCATGATGCCACCCCCACACCCTTTAGTATGCATGGGCAAATGAGCATTGCACACATCCAAGTGCTTGAGAATAGTACAGTCGGTGCAAGGCCGCTTAATAACGAAGGCATTTTAATACAAAGAACACTACATGTATAAAATGCAAGGACACTTGAAACGTGTTATATAGTATGTGTAGTACTGATGAGTAAGCACTGTAAAATGCCATCCGACCAAGTAGCTACTGCAGAGCAGCCTTGGCATTTACTAGGCAGGGCGGGGCATGCAGAGAAACCATCAACTCTTAAAACACACAAACTGCAATTCTTCTCCTCTAGACAATAGCTCTTAGGTGACCTAGATTCTGGGAATGTGCCTACTACTCTAATTGAATGGGTGACCATGCTGGGGTCACAGCACATGATGGGTGAAAATCCCACCTGGCTCTGCAACCCCATGCCAGCGCAGCGCGCATCCGGCGAGCAGACCCTTTACAATAGAGAGAGAAGCAACGCAGCACTTCACCGAAACCGTGTGCAATAGACACTCCTAACAATGCTCATGAAACTGAATATCTGTGTTCCATTTTAAAACCGGAAATCCCTGCTTCAATGAATAGGATGTTGATGATCATAGAGATTTCATGATCAACGTATTGAAAAAGGACGCGTGGTGTAGGAAGAGGTTGTTGGGTAAAGTAATTTAAGAAATTACTAAGAGCGGTCAATGAGTTCAAGACAAATTTTGAATCCGTTAATTTTACAAACTAATGTAATAATACCCACATATCACCCAACCTCAAGAAGAATTTGCTGAAAGCTGAATTGTAGGACTATACTTCAAACTGCAAGAGCATTACTGGGTATGTGGTCGATATAATGGTGGGCCCACCAGATGCAGCTAGGGGGAGAGGAGCTGGAAAAATCCCAAATAGCATTAGAGGAAAAGGCCTTGGGACAGGCGACTAAACAGAAGCTATAGATTGTCCCGGGAGGATAGCTCAGTGGCAACATGCTTGTCTTGGAAACAAGACGATACGAAGCAGCACAGGTTCGATCCCCGGTTCCCCGATTCCTGTAACAGCGCCTCCCCCGGTTCCCCGATTCCTGTAACAGCGCCTCGATGCCCCTGGGCTGTCTGAGCGCTTTAAAAATGCAAATAAATAAATAGATTGCATGTAGGAGGAAACCAGCTCGGTTAGACCTATGATGGAGAATGTCTGTGAGCTCGGAGCCCTTGACTCCCATGGGTGCAGACATAGCCTGAGTCTTAGCCAAAGGAGGACACACAAAAGATATTTATTTTGTGTGAAAAGGATGTGTGATGTAACTACCTATTCCAAGTAGCAGTCACTTCTGAGACTTTTGAGCACTTTTGGTTCCTGGATGGGATGTCTTTCTTCTACAAGGAAGAGTGGTCATGGTGGCCTACTTGCAATACCGCTTATGATAGTCTAATGAGAGGGGTGTGCCTTGCTCCCTCATAATACAGCAGTGTGGATTCCAGGCATGGTTGGGAAGCCTGGAGCTAAAGGAGACATTACCAGTGGAAAGTGATGTGGTCCATTCCTTGTCGCTCTTCTTCTGTCACTTCTCTACATCTCTCCCGTTTTATATACAGTCACTAATTCACTCAGTGCTGTAAATGGAAAAAATGGACTCTGGGAACCCTCTCCTCCTTGGGGGGGGGGGGGGGGGGAAGTGCCATAGGGGTGTGCAGGTCCTGGGGCTTGGCCCCAGACTAGGTCACACAACACAGTATCTCTATATGGAACCCAAGCCTGGCAATCTGCATTAAAGCAAAGAGCATTTTGGGAATATAAAAATGGCCACAATTTTAAATTTAAAACCTGCCTGTGATGTTGATTCAGCAAGAAACCCTTTTGAGGGAATAATTAAAGTTGAACTCTTATCTTTTTATTGGTCACAATATTCACCCTAACAAAAAGAAGTCTGTGAATTGCAAGACTTCAATACTAATTTGGACATGGATGGGGAAGCGCCTGCGTAAGAAGAAGAAGGAGAAGAAGATTGAGCCTCGGGTGACCACTCTTCTGAAGCACGGGCTGCGCTTACATGAGAACTTGGCTTGGCAATAGATTTGTGCGTTCTCTGGGCTTCGGGGACAACAAGACCATCTTAACCAGAGGTCTGCTGTCTCGTCCATCCCATTTCCTACCCTGGATTCACTGAACCTGATCTATTATCCCAGGTGTTTTGTTATTAAAGTGGGGTGTGGGGGGGTATTGCTTCCAACAGGGTGGCTAAATGGCTCCATGTAGCCTGGATACCACCATTTCTAGCTCTGTGACGTTCCGTACAATAATGCATTCTGGTAGATGCAGAGCTGATCTGCTTTGATAGTAGGAATAAGCTGCCTTATAGTAATCATTTGTGAAAACAAAGCAAAGAACTGGGCACTTGATCTTCCATACGAAGTCCCTAAAATGTTCCTAAATTAGCAGAGCAAGCATCTGACACTTGGGTAGAGGGATCGATCGTAGGTTGGGAAGAACCAGCTCCTGATCTAAAATATCCCACCCCCCCATAGCCCCCCTACATTTCCCTTGGATCCTTTGGTCTCCATCCCGGAAGTTTCCATGGCACAGGATGATTCACCGTGCAGGGGCTCCCCTCGCCCACCCCTTGCCTCTGCTATACTAAATCACCAAAGACAGGCCGGGGAGATTCCAGCTGACCCCCATGCTTCCACTGCCAGCTGAGAGGCTCCGGTAACCACAGCAGCTGAACTTTAACCTCCGACTCCATGCCTCGTCACAGGGTGGGGGCCACAGAGAGCACCCCTGTCCTGTCTGATGTGGGGGTCAGTAGGATCCGCGTAGGCTCGAGTGCTGCCGCCTGGGGCCGGTGAAAGGACACAGAAGGTCAAGTGGGTCAATTAACCTTCATTACCCGGAATAGAATAAGTAGTAACCCATCGAGCAGACCGCCCACGCGTATTTGTGCCTTCTTGTACAGGTTTGCTGCAGCCATATATATATATACAAAAGCCAACACTGTTGGCATTGCCAATGCGTGTTTTATATGGAAACCACCCTAAGCGTTGGAGCTTATCATCACGAGTCCCCTCTCCAGTAGTTTTCCTTTCTGTAAGTGGTAATGGACTTCTATCTTTAGTTCTAAATGGAGCCTCTGGTCCAGTTTCCATGCAAGATGCCCGGTGACGTGGCATGCTGCGCGAGCTTGTTCTTTTTGAGCGCAGCCTGATACTTTCTTTAGCTGGCTTCCCCAAGTCACTAATTTAGCTTTTCTTTGGCCTGTTTCCGATGATTCCCTGAATGCATCACCCTGAGGCAGGGCCGGCCTTAGCAGCAGCGCCCTGGGCGGTCGCCCGGCTCGCCCCCCCTTAGGCCGGCTCCGCAGGCGGGACCCGCTCCTCTTGTTGTAGTAGTTCGGCGCTGGCCCAGCCCTCTATTGCACAGCTTGCATAGCCTGCTCGGTTCTGCTTCAAGAACAAAGGTGGAAACATTGCAATGTTTTGGTCGCTGTTCACCATGTCTCCTTGTTTGCTCTCATCATATCTACAATTGATCTGTGCCTGGTACCTTTCTTGACACACTGCGTCAAATCGTGGTTCTCGAGGTCATTGGCGAAGTCGATGTCGTTCAGTATAAAACACTCTCCTCGCCCACCTCACGAACGAATGATCAATTAAAGTTCTTTTCAGTTGATTTTATGCATTGAATTTCATTTTTTACCTTTACATTTGAAAGATTGAGGCATGCGCACCCTGTGGGCCCGAGAATCAGAAGGTTTGCTAAGTTTGGAAACCTAACGCGTTTTGCACGTGCAGTCTCAAAGGGAGAAAGTGCGTGCGTAGATGACTGGGCAGGGGCAGCTTGGCTTTAATGCAGAGTGCAGGCTGTGCTGCAGATACGATTTGGAAGTGGGAGTATTTTACCCCCTATCTTTTAAAGTTGGGAGTAAAATGTTTTTTTATGGGGTAAAAATGTTGGTCCAAGTCCCAATGGGAGTAATTTATAAGCGAGTACAAAATGTTTTTAACTGGAAAGCGGAAATGTTTTTGTAATAATTATTTATTTGCATCAAATCATTTATACACATTAGGACATGCATGATTAATTCTTCTGATCAGGCAGTAATAATAGTTGTTTCTTCCTGTGGTACTACGTGCACTACAGGTCCAAGCATATCCATGGAGCCGAGTGGGCTAAAGCAGGAGAACAAGGTTCTACGTATCTTTTCGTTGGGAGTATTTGTACTCCCTATTTTTATTTTGTGGGAGTATTTGCCTATTTCTAGGGAGTAAAAAAGACCGATACACCCCTCTCAGAACCTGCTGAGCCTAGTGACCCAAGCTACACCTCACTGATGACGCCCAGAGAGTCTGAAATGTGTCTGCCATTGCTTGAAGGCGCATGCAGGTGCCATGTGACCTAGCATTTCGGCTGAACTTCCTTTTGGGGCGGGACCACACCTGATTGGCATATGGGTTTTCCCCTTTTGTAATGGCATGGCAGGCTGAAAAATGATAGTCCGAAAGGTTGCCTAGAACAGTTGCAGTGGTTAAAATACATTCCTGGCATGTCCATGGCACACTGAACCTTTTTGCAATCGGGTGACCTTCGTATTTCGGCCCTGCTGGTGCAGTTTGCAGTGAGCATATTGTTGGTCAAAGGGGTGCAACGGGCAATCATTGATGGGGCCTTTTGTTGCTTCATCTTTTCTGTCCTGTCCCTGTCTTGTCATGTGATGTAGCGACTTCCAACTAGAGTCTAGTATTAAGATTGCCAGCAACATCAATGTATTAACACCTCTTGGAAGCAGTGCTGGGAATGGACAGTCTTGTGGGATCCCACCAGCGAGGGAGGGTGGGCGGCGCGAAGGAAGGAACACTGGAGATTTTTTTCTAAGCCCGATAAATAAACATCTATCCTTCAGGAGCTTCATTTATAACGCCTGAAAAACAACCCAGGACAGTGTTTCCAAACAGAGCATAAAAGCTACACACCTTTTAAACATCCAAAGCTTGTTTAAATATGTTTTGCAGAATGCAGACCTAACCATCATTTGACAAGCACCCTGACCAGACATTCAAGGGGTCTACTGGGCAAGGCTCTTTACCTTCGTCCTGAAGACATTTGTTTGAATCCTGGCTATGGCAACAAAAACACATTACAACAGTAATGCCCACTTTACGTTTTACAACACTACCAGGCGAACAGGCCACTGGCCATAGCAAGTTATTTTTCACTCCTGACCTCACTGTAGCAAATATCCCTTTTTGGTGTGACTTTTTGGCCATAACTGCGGCTATAGTAGCAATTTACTACATATAGCTGCGGATATAGTAGTTCTATATAGCTGCGATTATCAGGAAAAATGGGTGAAAAAAACAAAATGCTCCACTGGACCCCTACTCACTCATCAAGTGCCCTTCCTCCTCATGCGATGCCCCCCCCCACCATCTCACATCTCCCTTCCAACACTCGTTGTACTGCTTGAAACATTTTCATTTCCCGATCTCATCTATGAGGGTAGCCGCGGGTATCCGACCGGATACCCACAGCTGCTGGAAAGCATGTGTCCTGCAAACTCTGTCCCTAGCCCACCTCCAACTCCCAAATTTCGCAAAATGCCCCCCAACCCATGTGCTATTTCAGCATTTTGTTTACCTCCATTCCATTTTTCTGCTTTTTATTTTCATGTCCCCTCATATATTACCGCGGCTGTCTCTTGCCTCGGGGACGGAAAGGGGGGGGGGGTGGAGATGGCAGAAATACCCATCTATCATTAACACAGAAAAGGACTCGGAATTGGCAACTAGACCCTGTGTACAGTCCCAACTGTTTTCACACACATACGATGCAAGACTAACCGTAGCCAGAGGTGGTGTGCCACCTGTGTAGGGTTAGGGGACACAGAAGAGACTGACCCTCCCTAGGCTATGGCTCAGAAGTCCAATGACAACGATTTCGTTGTGCAGTAAAGATTAAAACATCCAGATACCAAAATAAAGTGCCTGGAAAATAGGCTTAAGTAGAGGATCAACAATGTTAATGCTGCTACTTTATTAGCCTGAAAAAATGAGAATTAAAACTATTTTTTTTATTTTTGTAAGAAAAATGTATTGTATCGAGGGCATCTAGTTAGCTGGGCATCCCCCCTATGTATCTGGTCGACCGGTTTCAGTGGGATCTGTGGTTGTACCCACTTTCTTCAGGGCCTAATAGCCCGCTGGTACAACTAGAACTGGAATTTTATTTAAGAATATCACTGTGTCTATGGTTCAAAGGCATGGGTCGTCAAGTCTCATTAAATTCCTACCGTATCTGCAAGCGCGTGGTCTCCCAACTCATTGTAGCTCTGCTTAATTGAGTAGGGAAAGCGCAGCCATCACAGATTAGGCTGATTGGTTACACCTTGAATATGAATCCAATGGTGTCCTCAGGGTTCTGTCTGCACCAGTGCTCGGTACTTAAGTGAAACGCTAGTATTCGCGGGTGCGCCAGGGACGCCAAAGTGAAATAGTTCTCACTGGCATTGGGACCTATCCCTGCCATAATCTAAGGCGGATCAGTTTCTTCTTTGTCTCCTAACCCTAGACAGGCGGCACACCACCTACCTATAGGGAGAGTCCACTCTCTAGGGGCCAGTTCGTTTTTGATTGGCGGGACATATAGGCTATTGGTTAGCGGTTCCCTGAATGACTAAAGTAAAGTGTTAGCCCTGTATTTTATGTGTGTGAAAATACCCATTTACCACAATGCACCCTGGGGATATAGCCATTTATTTTAGAGAAGGGGCGCACCCCCTTCACTGTTAAATATTTTAAAAAGTAGTGAACAGAATAACCCCAAACCTCAAAAGGATTGCGAGTCAACAGTTCATGCCCAAGTTGTTTCAAACGTGGTCCAAATCCATCCAGCGTTTTTTTTACGCTGGGCACTTGTCTAAAAATGGACCCTTTTGTCTATGGGAAAATGAATGGGGTGTAGGCCGAAAGGGCATTTGTTTTCTCAATAACTGTTACATTTGTCAACAAATCTATCCCAAACATCCCAGTCTGGAAGGGTGTGGGATTGCATGACCAATCTGTCACACAAGTCAAAAGTTATTAGCAAATGTCAATTTCCTGTGGAACTCACTACTCGCCTTAACTATAGGGTGGCGTGTTTGCGCATGTTTACAGCTTTTTGGGCAAAGCTCCATACATCTACACGCATGTCATGATCCAGAACAACTTGGCCCCTATGTCCTAAACTGCAGTGGGCGTCAGCGGGTCGGCCATTCGCAGGTTCACAGTGCGTTGAGATCTTCCCCACCCATCTTCTAGATGTCCCTTCACGCCCATCTCATCCAAGGAATGCGCAGCTCTTATAACTTAATTCCAATTTGAGAACGGAGGGGAAAAACATCAAATGAATACTTTGGCGGTGAAACCTAACGGCTCCCTGCTGCGGAGTGCCCCGTGGCTGCCATCCATGCTGATGCCTGAAATCCTGGCCAGCGCCGCAGCCTCCCTACGCATCCCTCTGCGGCTTCTTCTGTGCAGAAGGCCTCCCTCTCCTCCCCCGGGGTTTCCGTAGACTGGCAGAATGGGGCCAGCGCTTGTGGGACACCTGGCCACGGTGCGGAGGGAGGGAGTGCTGTGCAGCCAGGTGGGCGCCGAGCTGGGCATTACTCGCCGTGCAGTAACAATGACAGGTTTATATATACACCTCGCTCTCACCTAGATTGCCGACCTCAGTAGGTAACGGATGGTGGCAGCACCACGGTCTATTTTAAGAATCCGGTCTAACTATATGTGTATTGACGTTGCACGCCTTGCTTCCTGTATTGCCGTTGCGCACCTTGCTTCCTGTATTGCCGTTGCACACCTTGCTTCCTGTATTGCCGTTGCACACCTTGCTTCCAGTATTGCCGTTGAGCACCTTGCTTCCTGTATTGCCGTTATTGCCGTTGCGGACCTTGCTTCCTGTATTGCCGTTGCGCACCTTGCTTCCTGTATTGCCGTTGCACGCCTTGCTTCCTGTATTGCCGTTGCGCACCTTGCTTCCAGTATTGCCGTTGCACACGTTGCACACCTTGCTTCCTGTATTGCCGTTGCACACCTTGCTTCCTGTATTGCCGTTGCACACTTTGCACACCTTGCTTCCTGTATTGCCGTTGCACACCTTGCTTCCAGTATTGCCGTTGCGCACCTTGCTTCCTGTATTGCCGTTGCACACCTTGCTTCCAGTATTGCCGTTGCGCACCTTGCTTCCTGTATTGCCGTTGCACACGTTGCGCACCTTGCTTCCTGTATTGCCGTTGCACACGTTGCACGCCTTGCTTCCTGTATTGCCGTTGCACGCCTTGCTTCCTGTATTGCCGTTGCGCACCTTGCTTCCTGTATTGCCGTTGCACACGTTGCGCACCTTGCTTCCTGTATTGCCGTTGCACACCTTGCTTCCTGTATTGCCGTTGCACACATTGCACACCTTGCTTCCTGTATTGCCGTTGCACGCCTTGCTTCCTGTATTGCCGTTGCGCACCTTGCTTCCTGTATTGCCATTGCGCACCTTGCGTCCTGTATTGCCGTTGCACACGTTGCACACCTTCCTTACTGTATTGCCGTTGCACACCTTGCTTCCAGTATTGCCGTTGCGCACCTTGCTTCCTGCATTGCCGTTATTGCCGTTGCGCACCTTTCTTCCAGTATTGCCGTTGCGCACCTTGCTTCCAGTATTGCCGTTGCGCACCTTGCTTACAGTACTGCCGTTGCGCACCTTGCTTCCAGTACTGCCGTTGCGCACTTTGCTTCCAGTATTGCCGTTGCGCACCTTGCTTCCAGTATTGCCGTTGCGCACCTTGCTTCCAGTATTGCCGTTGCGCACCTTGCGTCCTGTATTGCCTTTGCGCACCTTGCTTCCAGTTTGGGCTGGTCGGTGTGCACCAACTCGCGGAAGCACGTGCGCTAAATCGGCACCATGCGAACCCATCCGAACACGATAACCTGCTAGTGGGTTTGTTTAAATGGGCTCTGGGAGGGAGTGGAACACTTTTATTTTGTCAAACTTCGAAGAACGAAAGGCTCTGCCAACCCCACGATGATTTTCACCCGTGACCTGCCGGTTGCAAACATCTTTTGGGTAGTTTCATTAACCCACTCGGCTATTTTATTGGTTGTAAAACAATTTCACCTCCCGCGCTATTTTCTTTTCCCTTTCTTTACGCCTTCGTTTCAATGTTGCGTTCTCTTCTGTGGCTTAATATGATAACGTGGACTTGCGCGATGGCAACTGCAGAAGACCAGGACGTGGTGACATCACTGCCACGGGCTGGGCCCATACCCTGCCATCAGACGCCATCTCTGCGCTTCAGCAAGCTCGGGGTGCACGACCTCTGAAACCCCCTAAACTCTCGTGACTCTCCGAAATCTGGATCCTTGTGCGGGGACTCTGTATACACTGCCCCGCCCGCTCTCTAGTCCGTCCTCACTGCTCCTCACCCTGAGGGCAGGAGTTTAAGTGAACCGGGACTAGCTAGGACTCAGCCCACAGAATCTCCCACATGTGTATGCGACCCTGGGGCTCAGCTGGGCATTTGGAATTCGGATGTTGTCTAGCACCAGGGAAAGGAATATATAGAGAATGCATGGTTTGCTTTTTGCAGCACATCAAACTCTTGTCAGTAGAATGATTTAATAAAATTAATTCTGAAGAATCGTGAATTTTCACCAAAAGAACTTAGCAATTACAACGTTCATTGACCGATTTTGATTTGTTTTGACTTTAGATTTAAATATCTTCCTTTTGATGGATCTTTGTGAAGCACATGAACTATAATGAGCACACCCATTAAAATGGGGTTCACTCCCTTTGATTCCAGGTATGAAAGCTCGGGTGCGACTGTTAGACCACTCCTTTAATGCCACGGGCCTCAAGTCTTTCAAAGGTTCCGTAGCTTCTTGGGAGTCTGTGGCTGCGCCGGACTCGATTTCATATCCCACTTAAAACACTGCCTGAAAGACCCTCTCCCTGGCCCCACCTCTTGCGATTCCCCTGTAGGTTTTTGAGTCGTCTTTATGGCGGCGTCAGCACCTGTCCTCAAAGCAAGCGGCCGGCCTATCATGGCACTGGAAGGTAGGAGAATGGCCGCAGCACCCCCTGCCTCTGGCTGTCGTGACGTCACCGAGGCGCGCGATGGCCCTAGACGCCAGCCACTCAAAGAGGCCCTTCTGCTCTACCCAGTCCAACGGGCTTATTTTCCCACTGCTTCTCTGGGCGTGGCGGTGCACCATGCTAACTGCAGTCCCGTTACCCTCACTTTTTAGACTGCTCAAACTCCCATGTCTCATCGGACAGAGAATTTGGATACTGTGGTGCGGCAAATTTTCTTTCGTCGCGTGCTAGCAGCGTACCCAGCATTTTTCTCCTTTGCATGCTTGCACGGGCAGCTTTTCTCATCCCGATGCTGCTGCAGAACTACAAATACCATAATGCAAAGTGAAGCGAGCCTTTGTGATGTACTTGCATCTGACGTTTAACAGTTGGAGCTCTATGGAGGAAGTAGCGCCGGACTTCAGACTCCGACCCTTCAAGCTGGCAGTGCTTGTGAGTGTCCCAGTTCTGTTTTTGCAGACTTCATTGTGTAGGCACGGGCTCTTCCATTACTAAAGTGGAGTCTGTGATAAGTGAATTGATGACTTCTGTATTGAAGCATGCAGCACGAATTGAAGGCCATCTGCTGGCCCCGTAGAATACAACTGCCAAGAGCCCGAGCCAGCATAGTCCATGGTCAGGTATTGGTCGAGTTGTAGTGCAAAACATCTCGAGAGCCACAGGCCGCAGACCCGTCATGTAAGCAATGGTTTTTATACGGAGGAATGCGAATAAAGATCAAGTTGCACCCTGCTTACCCAAACCTATACCGATTCCAGACAACGTGACTCCCTACTGCCACAACACAAAAAACATAGCGGGCTTCTCGAGGTTGACGGTTACAGCACAGGGAGATAACATTATTTGTCCAAGATCAAACAATGTGAAGCTGGAATTTCAGCGCCATGTGCACTTTAGACACTGGACCACAAGTCTCTTACGCCTAGTTGATACAGGTGTGTTTATTTAGGTCTTAAAACACCTAAAGCAATCCTTTTTTTCCCCACGTTGAAGCTTACTTCGAAAGGGGTTCGCCATTTTGTAAAACGCTTCCCAAAGTTCAGCCCACCCTCAAGTCACCCACAGCATTCAGGTCCAAACTACAATCTTTTGTTTCACTAGCAGAAGGGCGACCAGTTCCCAAAGACGTCACGAGGTATGGGACTGCTATAGAAGTGTCTTTAATCAATCATTACGCAAAGAAAATGCGATGGTTCACCAGGGGTGGACTGGCCTATAGGGAACTCTGGAGATATCTTGGTGGGCCTCTGCACCCTGGGCCTCTTTTGTGTGGTAGTTCCAAATTGTCTCACAGGAAAAGCATTGGGCTTGATGAAAATGTGTCCTATGGGCAGGGGCGTTGCTAGGGGGGGGTTTAGGGGGCTATAGTCCCTGATCTTTTGGTTGTAGCCCCAGATAGAATCTCAGGAGCTACAGCCAAAAGACTAGCTAGGCCCCAGTCCCAACAGTTCCGACATCAGCGTAGCCCCGGGTCTTTTCCAGACCTAGCAACTCCCCTGCCTATGGGGCCACTTTATACATTATTCCCAGGGCCTCTTTTGGTCCCCAGTATTTATTTCCAGGGCCTCTTTTAGTTCCCAGGCAACCCCTGTGGTTCACATCAAGCAAAGTGTGTGTGTGCGCGCGAAAGTAAGCTCGACCGTTTAGAAAGGCAGGTTCATTATGTGGCTCTGTTTATTTGTCTTGGAAGAAGGTCCAGGCTTGGCAGTTACCTCGAGCTCTGCTGGGACGTTCAGGTACTAATGCGCCCGTGGAGTTCCCGCCACTTAATGTTCGCAATTTCACAGTGCACGTTTGGCAGGTGCGCATCTACACGTGCAACTGATCACAATGGGGCGTAGTGCAAAGGTGTTTGTGAGGCTGCAGACTTCTCCCGACGACTTTAGCGGGCATTAGGGCTCCCGGGAGCGAGGCTCTGTGCTGGGGGTCAGGAAAGGCCATCAGGAAGACGCTGCCCACCCCAGGCCGTGTGAGATTTTATTGAAATCAATTCTATTTCCCCCCCAGGTTTGGCCCGTGTTTTCGGGGGCACTGGCTTGAAACAAGAGCTGAGCTTGGGGCCATCCCGGCTCGCCCACCTCAAGTAACCTGCCAAGCAAACCACATTTGCATTGGAAGGTACTTTTTTAAAGTTGGCATTCTCTTCTTTGCAGAGCAGCCTCTGCCGGTGGAAACTTTAAGCGGGACCTCTATGTGAGTAAAGAGGCTATGTGAGGACTATACAGCGCTCAACGCTCAACTTGCCCCAGTGTGGTGTGAGGCGTCAATCCTTTCTCCTTAGCAGTCACCCCTTTGCATCCTCATATTTGCATTCCTACCTTGTTTAATGGGGAAAGTAAAACGACCAAGTACCGGAGTACAAGGTGTGACAAATCAACTTCCAGGGCACCAGTGGTCCAGGGATAATTATGGGTTTCTAAACCATCAATCAGCCCCATACCTCTAGTACACCAGAAGGGATCTGAACAGATTGGAAACACAAGCAAAGTATAAACCTCCGTGTCCAATTTTGGTAACGTTGACGGAACGGCAGGCTTACCGCTGCAAGGTCGTGGATCGTTGGTTAGTTGCAACACAGCAATTATTACCCAATTATAAAAGGGACTATCCAGTCAACGTTGTATACACATATCTACTTCATTATTGTTCAACTGACAGTTCTAGCAACCTACAAAATACAGCCTACTCTCTAAAGGAATGCAGAGGACAGACTGTTTCAAGAAGGAAAGGGGATGCAGGAGGGTAGGGTAGTCAGTGAAGTAATTAATCCCAATAGTTCAAGGATACTTGGTTTAAGCACACAGGGGGCAATGGGTTGTAAAATGTCACTAGCGGCCTTCGGAGAAGAACCAGGGGGACAGAACCAAAATGTACCTTGTGCTAGTAGAAGTTCTTGGTGCTCGACAAGGTTGAGTCGGCTTCAGGGTGCTTTTCAGCTTCTGCAGCAGAGTTCAAGATGGGAGACAGCTGCAGGTATTAGGTGGCAAGCAGTTCGGCTATTGCGGCTGGAGGGACGGATGCAGGCTGGCCTACATGGTGGCTCCAGATCGGAAATTGTCTGTGCTGGTTGGGGGGGTCTGAAGCACTGGTCCAGGCATCTCAGATGAAGTTAATGACTGTGGCTTAACAACAGTCAGCCGTGGAGTCAGTTGCAGCTCGAGGGGCCATTCTGGCTCAAAAATGTCCTTTAAGGTGGACGCTGATTGATGCTTGTCGGTGCACTCCTCCTGGCTTCTTCACTGGGCTTGTGTGGCCCTTTAAGGCGGACAGTACAAAGCTAAGGAGCATGTTGCAGGCAACAGCCTTGTCCTTGGTTTGGTTCATAGACTCTCTGGCACTTCCCACCTAGGAAGCTTGCCACAGAGCCTATCAGGGCATGCTGTTTGCTGGC
Source organism: Ambystoma mexicanum (assembly GCF_040938575.1). Classification (NCBI taxonomy): domain Eukaryota; kingdom Metazoa; phylum Chordata; class Amphibia; order Caudata; family Ambystomatidae; genus Ambystoma; species Ambystoma mexicanum. The sequence continues at coordinate 1,040,334,437 of NC_090921.1, forward strand.
TGGGTACCAGTTCTGGAACTGCTGGAGGGTCCTCTGGAGTCAGTATCTCCCCTCTGTTCCCTGAGAGATGTTTAGGGGAAGGATCATGCTCACCTGTTTGGAAATCCTGGCCTTCCATCACTGGCGGAAGCTGTAAGGCAGACTGTACCTTCAGCCAGGGTCCAAATGAGTTCTTCTTGTTACTCCTTGCAAAGTCTTCAGATGATCTACCAAAAGAGGGGCTCAACCCACTTTTAAAGCCAAATGGGCCACAGTGATTGGTGTAGGCCTACGTTAATAAACCAATCCTGGGCCCCCACCAACAATCCATTTTGCTGTCTGTTGTGGATCAAAGGGTCTTTAGAGGAGCAAGTGGCCGCATTCACCCTAGTCAACGCTCCCTCACTCCCACCCAATTGGATTGACAGACGAGGAACAACAATAAGGAACCCATACACAAGTTTATGCGACATGTTCTTTTCATATCGACTGTATGAAAAACGCTATGCACAAAGGCAGCCATTCAGAAGATACCCTCACATTGAAATAGTGGAGAAAACCTACCAAGAAGGATGTCCCTTGCAGAGTTGTCAAAGTAGTCATGAATAAAAAGGTGTGTGACATGGACGTATGTTAAAGTCTAACAGCAGCAAAAGAATGTCTGAAAGAAGATATATGAACCTATGCTGAAACAATATAAAAATACTTAAGGATCACGAGGTAATTGGAATAACTAAGAGAAACATGTACTTCATGATGCAGTATTTACGAGTTCAAAGAAGAATAAAATGTTCACTGATCAATAACTGTAAATACGTTGAAACTCAAGGTAGAAATAATACATAGAAGCTTCCTTATGAGAGATATAAATTCAACGTTTAGGAATACCATCAGAACAAGATGGACGACGGCTCATGTCAATCAACCCGGTTACCTCAAAATGCGAGCCCAGAGTTTTAATGTGGAAAGACAATGAAGAAGCTGTTTTTCTTGTGATATAGGGGAGTACATTGCTTTGAATCAAGGATATTTCGAGAGATGGAGGAAAAGCACAAAGGGAGTCTATGAGCAGACCATGTGCAAGGCCATATTTCCCAAAGATTAGGAGGAATAAAAACATTTACTGATGCCAGTTATTGGACAATTAAACATACATAAAGTCAATATAGGATGGAGTGAGCCAGTCTCTAAAGGCCAAAAGGAGAACTACACCAAGCATAATTGATTCAAATGATGTTAAATACACTGTAGAAATGAACAAAATCATGGCCTTGCAACACGTGATGGAGAGCTCGCAAATGAGGGCTATTCATTAGGCCCGAACATAAAATAGCGGTGGACCTGCACTCCCTCAAATGTCCCGAGAAAGAGCAGGCTGGCAAGGTTAACCTTCAAATAGAATACACTGGCATGAGGCCTCCCGATGAGAGAGGGGGGCCTAATTGGGAAACATAGGAAGAGCTGACATGTCTCCAGCCACCTGTGTCCTGTTTCTATGTACGTGCTATTAACAAGCCGAATGTCCAAGGTTGGATTTGGGTTGCCAACGAATTAGAATAGCCCGCCATGCACTTTTTCATACAATGTTGCAAAGTATTAGTCCACTACCACACTTTCTGCTATGACGATTACCCTACACCATGTGATTAGAAGTAGCTCGGGGTGTGTCTCACAGAAAAGAGACCACCAATGAGGAAGGATTAACATGCACATTTTCTAAATGTAGAGATGATCCCCTAATCCATTCCCACCCCTCGATAGGTTTTTGAAGTTTGCCACGTAGGATGATGTCATAGATGACGCATCTAGTATTATAAAAGCTAGAACTAAATGAAACAACAGTGTGATCTTGCATGAGTCGAAAATGATAGTGTTTATTCACCCTGCTTTACTTCTGGAGACTTAAGCAGTATTTTACCATCTCCTTTGAGTCTGTCCATTTATTGCGTCCGAAGTATTTTCTTGGTAATTCCATCTAGCACAACACATCCTTCAAGGTGCTAAATCACAGTTCTCTCTTCTTAATCAAGCTCTCTGTGATTAGTGATTAAAGGCAGGCTTACCTTGAAGTTGTGTCGAGAACAGACTTAGTCTCCATCGAATCACATACTCCTACCCTCTGAATGGGGTCCCCCTGCAGGGGTTGCCTACCGTAAACAACAGTCCCAGACATGACATTTCACTGCCCTAGATAGTAAGAGGCGGGAGCTGGCTTCAGGTTGACACAGATGCATATCAAAGGTGTTGGGATATTCCTAGCATTTGTTAGCCCTGCAACCAGGTCTCTCGTGGGCCTGCTTAAATTAACTCGTCAGTATGCGTCACTGCCACCAGCAGGGCCAACAAAGGATAGGACGGTTCCATGGAGCCGTTGTTATTTAATTAGTCCAGCCATGGCAAGAGGAAGGATTTTCCATACCACTTTTGAGATGCCCTGATGTACTCCTGGGTGTCGCATTCCAGCTAAATGTGACAGGGAGGACTGTGCCTGTAGGCTTTGTCCACCCAGAGTACACAAGACTATGTGTTTGTCATACTGTGAGCATAGGAAAATGTGTGCAGATTAACCCCACACATTTTCCAGAAGTTGATCTACCATCATTCAATTTCATATAACATTTCAGAAAAGCCCAGGTGAGCTCACACCCAAAGCACGGAATTTGTCGAATTCCTCACACAAAGTGCTGCGAAAAAAATCAGGAGTGGCTGAACATCTGCCATGGGCCCCGTGGGATGCGTGGCAATGTGACGCGGCCCACAGCACCCTTTTCACAGAACACGAAAGACGCACAGTGGAATGTGCCTCATTGTGCGTGCGCACACCTCAAGCCAGAGCCAATAAGGGTCATCACACTCAAAGCCCGCCAAGCCCTGGGATCAGGGGGATTTGCACGTCTCGCTGCGGAGTCTGCAGGGCCAGGGGTGACTTTGCTCACGCGCAGGAGACACCTGTGTCGAGCAGAGTGTCCTGGCCGGTTCGGACCCACCAGCCCAGTGTTTCATGCAGATCCAGGGCGACCACTGGACATGCGCCCTCATGTTTTTCTGCCTCATTGGGCCACCCATTTCCATTCTCTCAATCCATGTGAAATACATCCTGGTAACTTATGGTGAAAATAAAAAGCCATTCATTTGTGTGTACTAATGAGAAGTTGCCATGCTTGCAAAACATAAAATGCTATTACCAAGAAATTATTTTAGTCCACTTCACGTGACTCCTTTTAGATGCTGCCCTTGCCAAGGGGGGAGACCAGTGTAGTTTGCGAATGCACCTAAAGATTAGAAGCCAGCTGGCCTCCAAAAGTCAAGGCCCGGGTGATCTTCAGGGCACGGTACTCCGCTCTTGACCTAAGAAATTGTGCTATCAAGTGTCAAAGCCATCTAACGGGGCCAAGAAAATTGAGTAAATATTAATTCTATTTCGTTTTTGGTGTGTATGTACATTTAAGCCTGGCTGGAACTGTGTCTATACACCTTGCGGCTAGTTTTCACATTGTTGATGTCCGCATACCCACCGAGAACCTCATTGCCCTCTGTTTCGGCTTTTTACTTTGGACATGTTCCGTATGCCCCGCTAGCACATCATTTCCAGTGCACCTTCTGCTCCGCTAGCACATACCTTCAGGCAAGCAGTTATTTCCTGGCTTTATTGCCTCATCTCGGGAGGATAGCTCAGCGGCAACGTGCTGGCCTTGGAAGCAAGACGACACAGAACAACACAGGTTCGATCCCCGGGTCCGTGCTTAGAAACCTCTGGGTATTGAGCACGTTATAAATAACCTATCATATCATTTAAAGTCACCTTTACCTTCTGTCTAGAATAGTGGGTACAGTGCAGCAGGGCAAGGTCTAGTGCAGGGGCCTGCATCCTTTGGCTCGCCAGATGTTTTGTAATACAGCTACCATCTGCCCTAGGAAGCCTATTCCATGGCGAGGGGTCATCATCCATAACATTAAGAGAATCGCAGGTTGCAGAGCCCTGGTCTGGTGCCTCAACAGGCAGCAAGGCGGCCTAGCAGGGCCACATTGGGGAAGGCGTTTCCTCCACCCACACCCGGGCCTGCTTTCCCCTTGCAGGCTCAGTGGGCGGGGGGAGATCCAAGGCTGATCTGGTCACTGGTGCTGCTTAGATGCGCCTGCAGCATCCCTCTGTCGCTCTGCCACAATGTCGCAATGTTCCAGACTACGTATAAAGTCAAATTAACATGCAAGTGGATCGTTCTGCACAACTGTTCTGTAATATGTATAGCCAGGGGTGGACTGGCCTGTAGGGAACTCTGGAGATGACCCGGTAGGCATCGGCACCATGGACCGCTTTTGTGTGGTGACCCATTTTATTTCCACATGTTCTCATAGGAAAAGGGGGGGGGGATTGCTTAAAATGTGTAATATGAGGGCACTTTCAAAAATTATTTCCAGGGTCTTTTGGTTCTCAAACCAACCCCTGTCAATAACATTATCTAGAGAAACCCCTTTTAAATCTAAAGTTATATTTATTTTTTCCAAAATGTTTTTTTTCTGAAGACTACATTTTTTAAATGTATGTAGATATGCACATAAAAAAACAAGTGTTCTGTTTTGACCTGAAAAGAAAATCCCACTTGGCCCTAAATATTCACTGTGTTAATCATCTCAGTTTACTAAAAAAATTCAAGTGGTGTGCCATACCTTTAGTATTTTTGTGGCATGAATTTCGAGATGACTAAATATCCGGATTCTGTGTGATTCCAAAAAGACAAAAGCGGTACAAGACTTCCTGACCTGCAGTAGCCGCTCCACGGGAGTATTTAGAGTGTAGATCATTAAAACTATATTTATTTAATGATGCTGAAACCACACTTTAGACATTCCATAAAGTGCCAGTCAGCACACCTTGTAATTTTCCTTAATTAATGCCCTACTTAGAACATGCCTACATTTCCCGTATTGCACCACTTAGCAGCTGTTTGTCCATTTCAATAATGGTCCCTCAAAGCAGTCCTTTATCATATTCCAAGCTGTGCCAGCCTTCCAGCACATTTTGTGGGTTTCCATAGGGTCCTAGTGCCATATTGTGTTGACAGTCAATGTGCTGTCTCTGCTCCTGGTATGGGAGGGGGCGGGGGGCTAGGCAGATCGACCTGCGATCACCCTGGCCTGGAGCAGGCCCTCCTGACATTGCATGTTCTGGCATGACTTAAGTGACTGGTGGGGTCTGGGTGCGGTTGGTGGCCATACTCCAAAGTCTCTTGTAAAGGACGAGAATGTGAGCCGCAGTGTGGCAAACACAGTCCAGGAAAGGGCGAAGGAGTTTAGTGGGGAATACAGAGGTGTTGCTGGGGGGAGGGGGGGGCGCTGAGGGGGCTATAGCCCCAAGTTTTCTGGTTATAGCCCCGGACAGAAGCTCAGGTGCTACAACCAAAATGCTAGCTAGCCCCGAGTCCCAACAGCCCCGACATTAGCGTAGCCCTGGATCTCTTCAGGGTCTAGAAACACCCCTGGGGGAATAGATTCCATCTCTATCCTTGAGCCTTGCTAGGCACCAGTGCCAGGCTGCCATATGCCAAAGAAGGGAAGTCTGCCGGCCATATTTGACCAGGGCAACCTCGCTTTGCACTGAGGGGGGCGCGTCAGTGCATCAATGCCGGGCCTTACTCCTGCAATGCTGCCCTGTCTGGGAACTGCCTTTGCAACCATGCCCAAGAGTGGGAGGCTCAGCGATGCTTGATATCTTGGAGGGGAGGGAGCATTTCAACACTGAACAATAGTGGTTGGGTGAATATTCCTCTGCCCCCAGTCCCAATTGATGCTCCTCTTTGCACCTAAGAATAGGTGCAGCATCAACTCCCTCCTTTCACCCGCAACAGATGTCAAAATCCTTGACGAAGATGCCCTGCGGGCGGTGGGGGGGGGGGGGGCAGTTGCAGGGTAAGGCAGGGCTCAAGTCGAGGGTACACGTGGGTGGACAGAGCCCACCCCCCTGCTTTTTTCAGGAGTTACCCCACGTTTTTCAGAGGACACCTTGATATGCTAATTTCTAGTGACGCCACATTCAAATGGTATGTTAATGAGTGTCCCCACTTTCTTTTTTAGGACTTGACCCCTGGGTAAGATATGGGTAGGGACAGGGCAGTCAAAGTATGGCCCAAGATAATGAGCCCTGCAACGGTTCAGATGTCACCATTGACTCGTCGGCTGGAGCCTGCATGCAGTGGGGGCCCCACTCAGGTGGCACCTCTTGTTCACTGCCCGGTGGTGTTTATGACAATTTGGCAGGAGTTAAGAGGATTTGCGTAGTGGAAGATCACCCATCCTGTGCTTCCTGGGGTGCGACAATGATGATCTCTTTAGCTAAAGGGATGCTAGGTGGGGGTCCGTGTCACAATTAGGGGAAAAAAGAGAGGCAGGTACAAACCAATGCCCTTTTTTTCTAAAGTCTGAGGCTCTAGCGCATATGAGAGAAATCTGATAAGGTGTGAGAGGCTTCAGGCAGTAGAAAAAAATGCCTGGACTTCTTGCAACCTGATGGGCTCAGGATATAAGGGAACTTTAGGGAGTTCCGGCAGCTCCACATCTCAGAAGCACTTTCTGGAGACTGTTGGGGTCTCAGCCCCGCCCACATGAAGCTCTGGTATTAGGCCACTACTATTGGTGGTGGGCTAATACCACATCAAGAAACTGGTGGGGGTGGGCCATCCGTCGCAACAAATCGGAAAAGCTTGGGAAATACGCCGCAGCAAGGCTGTAGCTGGTGGGTGGAGGCCAAACTAAGAAAGTGGGTGGGGGCGTCTGCACAATTGTTATGTATGTTTTTCTCTCTCTCTATTGACCAAGGGGTGATCAAACCATTGCAAGATGTATGTGTAGAGAAAAAAGGAGATTTTAGTCCTAGGACATTCTTTGGCAGAACAGGCAGTGAGGGAGGAGAATGGGATAACGAGGTAGCGAGGAGTAGCGAGTTCGACCTGCAAGATATCAGTCAAGTTAGATGGGAAAAGGAGCAATGTTGTGGGTGTGGGCGATAGCTAGACTAAAGTTACATGTAAGTGAGGGGTAGCGATGCCACGAAGAGAAGGCCCTCAGAAAAGTGAACAGGGCAACAGTTGCACACACATCCTTACCGCCCCCACACAGGTTCCTCCCCCGATTGCTTGTAGGTCTGTTGCTGACAAATTGCCCTCCCCTCCCTGATGTTAACTCCCCGCTCCCTGGTATCTCGATTTCCCTCACTGTGTACTTCCCACTATGACTTGTATAGTGCTCTGCTGCTTCCTGAAACTAGGTCAGCACTCAATTTAGTCCCCGAATTAGCATGATGATGATGACAATAATTAGAGACACTAAAGGCAGATGGGAGAACTCTGCCACTGGACGGAGGGTCATGGCAGCGGCAGGGATCAAAATTAACATTGGACAAGCAGGAGCTAAAAGTATCCAGCAGGACCAGTGACCAAGAGCTACCATTGGGGAACGAGTAGCTAGTACATAGCGTTCCGCAAATCTATCTTCTACATAAGATGCAAACGTACCATATTATCAATTATTTATGACCCCTTATGCTTTAAAATGGCCTATAGATGTGTACTAATGTTTATTTAATGATTGTCCCAAATGCATAGAGTTCAATTCACATAGGCGTGTTTGTTTGGCATCAGTTGGCCTGGGGAGCCAAATGTAGACTAGACTACAAGCAGGAGCTAAATAGCTCCCAGCACCCTAAATTTCGAACCCTGCGTTATATGGTGCATGCATTGCGAAGGAAGGGCTGTCGGGACCCACAAGTCCACTGAGCTGCCACAAGCCAGCGGTGCAGATTTTTCCATGCTTCACTGCTTCTAGGTGAATGTGGCTTTTTCTTGTTCGCAGTGTTAGTTTTTTTGCCTGAATTTACATTTTTTGTCCATAATGTCAGGTAATTAGTGGGCCAAAAAGTTTCACAGCTCACTAATAGACTGACATTTTGGGTGAAAAAAAAGATTCTGATTTTGCCTGAAAGCTAGTTATATTTTGTTTAAGGTTCTTGTACCGTGCAATTTCGCCACTTGTGTGGTTTCATGGCGCTCTGGCGGATCTGCAATGGTCAGGGGTTAGGGGTTTGTTAGTGGGGTAGAGAGACAAGAGCAAGATAGCTTCGATGTGCTGTTGTAACTTCAGTTCGGAGAAACCAGTCATTGATCGTTGGTGCATTTTCACTCGGTAGCCGTTGTGTGGTGTTGAGGTGTGGCTGTGTATGGTTTCATTTCAAGTTGGATGTTGTCGAAAAGTATGTGTTTGTGGTGCGGTAGAGTTATGGTTGAGTTTAGGTCAGAGTTTGTGGGCGAGTATGCAGAAAGGTGAGTTTTTATTATGGTTAGTTGGGAGCAATAACATTTCCTACCCCCAACAATCAGGAGAGTTTTGCCCCGGTATCCTCCGTCAGGAGAGTTTTGCCCGGCATCCTCCGCCAGGAGAGCTTTGCCCCGGCGAATTTTGCCCCGGCATCCTCCGTCAGGAGAGTTTTGCCCGGCATCCACTCCCGGCATCCTCCGCCAGGAGAGCTTTGCCCCGGCGAATTTTGCCCCGGCATCCTCCGTCAGGAGAGTTTTACCCCGACATCTTCCATCCAGCGGGCCTCAATAAATCGCAGGAATAAATCGCAGGGCGCTGTAGATACGTCCCAATGCCATTGGCACTCAGGACGTGGAGAGCGAATGAAGTTTGAGACGTGTGCGCGAAGACAAGATGCGGCAGACCGCATATGGACTCTCACTTGAGAGGCCGCCCCTAAGCCTCGGAATACCCGCTATTAGCGCTATTCATCGCTAGTTTGATCGATACTCGCGTGTATTTATCTCTGTGTTACGTGGCTAGGTCGGGATTTCGGCAGTAGGCACATAACCCACCGAGACTCTCCGTGCACCCTGCGCACTTTTGTGTTGTCCTGAATAAAGGTCTGTGTGTGGGGCCCCTCCACTCGCCTCGGTGAGCAGGATGAGCCCGTGGCGATAGCTGCCCCTCGTCGCCTCCTCGCCCTCCCCCACCCCCGGCTTCCAGACACGCTCGGCTTTGATCTGGTCGAGCTGAATGTGGACTCGGCGCCGCAGCGTGCTGCTCCGATTCCCGCGCAGCTTGCCTGCCACATGACCTTATTTCTGCTCCTTACCCAGAGGCACTTTTTCCATTGCCTTACTTGGGAAACTTTTGTTCTGTTTCTCAGCTGACTGGAGAGCTGTTTCAATAGGCTGCATTGTTGCACATTTTACGCCGTCAGCCGCGCGTGCTTCTCCTTTAATTTGACAGTGAATGGGATGGGGGGGTTGCAGGGATGGGGGGCGGCTCCGAGAAGCAAGGCCGGCGCAAGCCATAGGCAGCCTGTGCCGCTGCCCAGGGCCCAGCGGCATTGACATGGGTGATGCAGGGGGGGGGGGGGGGCAAGGAATGAGACCAAATACTAGATTCAGTGCTTTAGGCGGGAGAAGAAATCGAGGAGAGTGGGGGGGGGGGGGGTTGGGGGGGGGGGGTCTAGCGTGTCTTGGTGCGCATTTTTTTGGGTGGGGCTAAAATAGCTCTGCACACCCTCCAATCCCAAAGCCTTTAACAGAGATGGGGCCTACATAATTAAGAGTGACTTAACAGACCCAATGGATTTTTCATAGGTGCAATGAAAGGGAGTCAATTATACTTTAAAATGTATATTAAGTATAATAACTGCTTACAAATATTGACCAAAACAGATAAATTCATATATAAAATAGAACTTCAAATCAAACTAGGTCACTGCACCATGCAATCCCATAGATCCTTTGTAAGAAAACCATAATGATAACATATTGTGTTGCAATAATCAAACCTGTTTGAAAAAAAACGAATTCAAAATGTCTTTAACTGTTGCTGTAATTAGAAACATGACTGATAAGTGACATCTACTGGGGAAGAGCAGTACTGTCACTCAGCTTTGCATTTACTTTACTGCAAGGAAAAGCTCTGGTCAGGAAAGTCAGTTTGGAGCGCCTGGCAGAGCCCCGGCTGAAGGGCAATATTTGGAGATTGGCGGGGCCGAGCCCTGTCTCGCCCCGGCCCACTTAAAGCCCTGGCTAGATTCTTTTGGAAGGCATTCAGCTGCATGTATTCACAACATGCAGCAGTTAGTATTAGAACGCATAGAACACATGATAGACACCACATGTATCCAACACATGGTTGCACACGTGGACATTATCTACCTCACACCACTGGGACAGTGCTGGTGAGGGGGGGGTGGCCCTATGAACCAACTAGACGCCCAGTCCCATTCCCCTTGCTACCGTGCACCTACCGGTCAGCACCACTCGATGAGCATGACACCCCACCGTTCAGCACTGATCCGCGGCTCGCGACTAGAAATCTGAGCGGTAGCAGCACTGCACTATGCAGCGCCTGTGGGTCTGGGACACAAGAGGGAGAGCACCTCCTGCTCTCCCTCTAATATAGCCCGGCCCACGCCACCGAGACCCCCGGTCCCAGTATTCTGGTGCCGAGCGGCGGCGTCTAATTATGCCACTCGGCACTGAATGTCCCTTACCTAGAACTCCCTCACTAGCCCGCCACACTGCCAGGGCTTACCATCATTATCCAGAGTGATGTGCCCCAAAAAACACAATCCCAGCACCTCACATGAAGACCACACAAATGCATTAAAGAGTCTTGGCACAACTGAAAAGCAGTTTATCAGTACCCTAATTTAGCAATAATCTTGGGGTATCAAGAATGGATGGGGGCTTTTGCATGTGAAAGACCCCATACGGCTGCTCTTGGCTGGTGAAATCGTAGGCTTTCCCCAACAAAATTAGCCTCACAAAACAACCCCTTGCCACCTTTTTTTAAACGGTCTAATTGGTTTCTTTGCATTCTGTTTTTGTATGCTTCCATTCAGAATGGGAAACATGAACACCCAATCATACTCTTGTTGCAGGTCTTTTTTCTAAGGATTTAAATGGGTATTACTTTGCTTTGTTATATAATTTCACCAACTAGCGCAGAGATGTGTGCGTACTCAGTGGCCTAAATTACAGACTGAGCTCAAATCCCAGCTTTACCACTTCACAAAGTCTATGACCTTGAGTAAATAATGTTCTCTTACTGTGGCTTAGCTACCAGAATGCTGAGTCCGTAGACCTGATTGAGTTTATAGTGCGCGCCTGGAGTGTGCAACCTAAAGCTCTACAGATGTTTTGCAATACAACTCCCATCAGTCCTAGCCAGCATAGTCAATGGCCAGAGGTAATGGGAGGGAGTCTGGAAGCGGAAGGCAAGCCAAAATAGTGATGTGTGTGTAAGGGAGAGAGAGAAGGTGAGAGCGAGGGACTTACTTGGGTTTCTGTAGCTCCCCTGCCCCCACCCACGCGTCCAGCAATGCAGCCATAACAGAGAGCCTGCCCGGGTTCTCTGTCCACTTATTTTACAATGTATACTCTATAATTGATTATTTATAACGCGCTTAATACCGAGAGGTTTCTAAGGGCAGACCCGGGGATTGAACCTGTCTTGCTCTGTGTGGTCTTGCTTCCAAGGTGAGCACATTGCCCCTGAGCTATCCTCCCGGCCCCTGTTATAAGGCCCCTGTGGAGCCTGTCCTCAGAGTCCAAGGAGGAAGGGGGCAGAGATTATGACAGGGTGCAAGATGACACATGCAGGCACAGGTCCCTCTCCACAGCTGTCGCTTTCCCCCTCCACAGGGGAGGACAAGAGTTTCTCAAGAGGTCAACATATTTCCCATGTCCAAGTGACAGGAAAAAGGGTGGAGATTCACAGGGGGTCAGGGGTAGATCGACACTTGCAGGCACAGCCCCCCTCCTCCACAGCTGTCTCAGGAAGGGGATGAAGGGACCAAATGGGCAGGGGCATGACCGGTGGGCAAACATCCTAGGATGCACACAATGGTGGATGCACAGCCCCCCTCCTCCACAGCTGTCCCAGGAAGGGAGATGAAGGGACTAAGGAAGAAGGGGGCTGGGACATGAAAGGTGGGCAAACATCCTAGGATGGACACAATGGTGAATGCACAGCCCCCTACTCCACAGCTGTCCCAGGAAGGGAGATGAAGGGACTAAGGAAGAAGGGGCCTGGGACATGAGAGGTGGGCAAACATCCAGCAAAGGAAGGAGATGTAAGGGCTCCCCTCACCCACCGCTGTGGTGACCACAGCTGTTCTCATGAGTCCAGGGAGGAAGGGGCGGAAAGCGCAGAGCACAGGCAGGCTCCCTTTGGGGGAGCAGTAAAGTCCAAGTGACAGAAAGGAGAGGAGGATGTCGCACAATGGGGACAGCTGGGGGCACATGCAGGGATTGGGGAGGGGAACAGTTCCTCGGTAAGCGGTGATTCACTTGCTGCCGTAAAACTGGCCGCTGCTAGCTGTGCCTGGGGTGGAAACAATGTTCATGTAATACATTGAAATGCAGCAATCCTGTGTGTCTGGGCCAGTGCGGTCACATACAGTGTAATACATTTGTAGAAATGAGAAGTCATGCGATATATTAACAGGCACCAAGTGACATGCAATACATTAAAATGCAAGACGTGAATACATACATAAAGGTATGCACTATATTAAAATTCAACAAGTAATATATATCAGAAACAACATGGGCATCCCCTCGCTGGGACTGCGATTTCCACGGTGTAGTCCGAAAGATCTGGACAGCTACAGTTTGGAGACCCCTGATGGATGCTTTCAAAAACATTGCAATTATGGTTTAACAGCCTATACTGTTGTTCCATGTATGTCCATTCCTAAGCACATCACAGTTATTTGTCTCTTGTTATTACATTTTTTGTAATGTAACTTCCCATGATGTACTAACAAATACTGTTGTCACTGCTTGTGGCGTCCTTTTCTGTATTGTCGCTTCCGATGTAAACGCATATGCAAAGTAGTGGGCCCTGCACTGATTAGCCAAACAGGATCTTGCAATCCTGGAACCGGCTCTGCCATGAAGTTAAAACAAACAGAAACCATGTTTGGTCATGGGTGGACTGGCCTATAGGGAACTCTGGAGATTTCCTGGTAAGCCTCTACAGCCTGGGCCTCTTTTTTTGTAGGCATTTCCAAATATTCTCATGGGAAAAGTTTTGGGATTGCTCGAAATGTGAAAAAAAGGGTGCCCCTTTGAAAACTATTTCCAGGGCCTCTTTTGGATGTGGTTATTGCAATGTATGTGTGCAATGATAGCTTTAGAAACCGAAATTCTTACTTCACAAATCATGGACAGCTCTGGTTAATACCAGAGTAGTGTTGGGCATACAGTCACATGCACAAGGATATCGCACGGGCAGCAGTGCGTATTCTCCCCCCCCCCACCCAGCAAAAAGGTGCAGCATATGCCGCTTTAGAAGTTGCCCACAAAACACAAACACACACAATCACTGCACGACAAGGGGCAGCTTGGGCATCCGCACAGCAAAGCATGCCCACAACGGCACTCTCTCACCCCCCGGCTTGAGTTTTGACATCTGTGTGCGTCGCGTCATGGTTGTGTGCAGGGCATTGGCAAGGCATGCCTAAAAGAACACTCTTGAAAATGTCTGCAAATCCAATATGGCTACACAGGGTCGGACTGGGCCATAACATTGTCTCGGGCACCAATAAAATAAATTGGCCCAGAGTTGGAAATGGCTATTCATTCCTTTTGTGATACTGTTTGAATAGTAACGAAGGGGGAGTTTTTGATAAAATGTGAGGCACATTGTACATTTTAAAGAATATTTATTCATCAACACTGGTCAAAACTATCAGCCGCATAGTGAATAACTCATCCACCTGACCCACATTAGCCAAAAAAGTGTCCCACTTTGACCAAAAACAACTGGACCACACCAGCATTTTGAATTTTTGGTCCGCCCTGGGCATATTGCCCATTAGGCCAGTCCGAGCCTGCGGCTACAGCAGTGACAGGCTGGTAATGATCCCTCTCGAGGCTGTGTTTCCTCCAAACTCTTTGGGACATTTTCAAGTTCAGAAAAAGAAAACAGAACTTTAAAAGAAAATAAGGGCCAAGAAGTCCGTCTTCCTCAGATGCAGTGTGTTTAAAACGTAATTATGGAGTCTCTGAGGTGATCTCGAACATGCTGAGGGCATTTTTATTTCATTTTATATTGCACAGATCCCCGGTGGCCAGGTTGGGACATGTACAAATCCAATTGCGGCTTTGTCTTAGGTTTTGTTCTCAGACTTGCAGCCCATTTTTATTAAAACTCCCTTGTCCGCCACACTCTGTTCTAGTCATAGGCGCATCTCCAACGCTAACTGTTCTTTTTGGTGAAACATCTTGGAAAAGGCAGCCTGGATCCAGTTAATAGCACATGTTTATGAATTTAAGCACGTAGGGCATGGGTGCACAACTAGATTTGCCGGAGGGCCTAATGTATCTTACAGGGGGCTGAATTGTTCATGCTGTATAGCCACAAGGGGAATTTGGTGAATTTACAACCCCCAGACATACTTAGTGAGCATGTGAGGGAATAAACAGGCATTTTGAGGTGTATTTTGTGTCTTTATTGCTATTTGTGCTTTCAATTCTGCATCACATTTATTAACCAAAACTGTTTTTCTAGTGCTTATTAACATACTTCACAGCGCTGGTGTTAGTACATGTTATGACCAAGCCAGAAGAAAAGACTGATTTGGCCCTCGGCTTGAACATGTTATCCATAGTGTGAAAACAATTCGCCCCCGTACCCCCAGGAGCAACAATCTAATGGACAGCTATCTGTCCTGCAGGTGAAAAAGAGCTGTGCAGATGTGGCTGACGAGTGATCTGCCCACATTAATAACTACATGAGGAAGCTTTGCCTCTGGATCTTAGAAGAGAATGCAGCCTCCAACCCTTTGCACTTTACAAAATTGCAGTATGGACAAACAGGGACATCCCCCCCCCCCCCCCCCGGCAGCATAGGACACCTTCACATTTCAAAAACGAAGCTAAAAGAAAAACGTTTAAATGTGCATCCTCCACACGCCACAATGAAACGCCTCTGCATTCAGAAGAACTGCCACAAAAGACGTCAATGCCCACTGTCAACATTGCTTTGCCATCACTTTGTCACCAGGCAATGCATGAATGTTCTTTTTCCAATACTTTGCTCTGAAGCAGCATTCAAAAGTGGGGTGCACAGGCCATGCATACAAAATATGACTGATATATATATTTTTTATACTGCTTATTAGCATGCTTTACAGCACTGGTGTTGGTAAAGTTGTGTACTAAACCGAGTAGAAAAACTGTTGCTACTGAGCTTGAATATTTCATCCACAGTGTGAGCACAGGCGCTCCCTGGCACCCCAGCAGCATGCACCCGACACAACAAGCCAGTTGTCCCACATGTGAACAAGAGCTGTGCAGACTGCTAGCCTGAGTGGGAAGGGGGTGATGAGGCTCTGTATTTGGGCCGTCCAACTCTTGCAATTGAAATGGCCCCACACATTGGGTGGCCCTCTATGATTGGCCAAATCCATTTTTAAGTGGTCATTTAGTTTTTGACTACTGGCTGGTTTTCTTTGCTCTGTTTGGTGATATTCTGCTCCTATTAACCCCCTCTCTACATCTAGATCAAATTGTTGCCACAGAATGAAGCCCTAAGGAGCTGGTGGCATATTTTATAATAATTTACAACCATCTGCCTCCCTCCCACCTCCCATGATGCTCAAATAGATGTGAGCATGCCGGCACTGTGCAGCACAGCCTGGGCTACTCACCCCACCCCAAAATCTCCAGTTGCAGCCACAAGCTTACCGTGGGAGCCAAAGGCTGGTGACAATGGGCAGCTGGGGACAGTCGAGGCCAGTCATGGCGGGCGGCAATGCAGGCTACGGGGGGCAAGGTGACACATGTAAGGGTCTTCCGTTCCATCAACAGTAAGTCAGGAAGAGCAGGTTTACCCAATCCCAGCAGTGAATTTCACATTGCTGGTCCTCTATTGGCTGAGCCCACGCACAATATATAAATCATTAAACATTAAACATAGAGCCAATAGAGACCAGCAATTAGTGACATCACTAGAAATCAGTATTATGGGGGGGCACAAATACTACATGGTGGGGGATGGCACATCAAATAAGGGTCAACAGGCCAAACTGCTTTAAGTATACCTATACTTGACCAAGATGGTTACAAAACATGACCTTAAGCATGTTCAGAGTAGGTTTAATGCAAACGACGTTTTTCATCATGTTAATATACATCCTAAAAAGTCAACTCCTGTTCAACAGTTGAAAAAATGCCCTATGCACTCAGCAAGAGACTGCATTATTTTAACTCAAGCAAACATCACTTGCAGCACAGCTTCAAATAATGTGTAGTTGGAGGAGGTATTTGGCAGTAGAGACATCACTTCAGCTCTGCTTTAAATAGTAGCCAGTCAAAAACAGTCCGATTAACAGAAGAGATATCACTTAGACCTCGGTTTCAAATGAAAATCAAGAACAATCTGTTTAACAGATGAAATATCACATAAAGGCACTGAGTACAGAGGGCAAGGAGGCAACTACTCCTTTTGGTTCTTTAGCAATGGTTTCAGAAATCTCACTTTGCCCCTGTTGAATTGTTTACAGTTCTCAGTGTTTGACTTTACATCCCAGTGGCGGCTGGTGAATTTTTGAATTGGAGGGGCTTTAAATATTTCCTGCAAATATGCCAGTGTGATGGAGTGTAGCGAGGGAGCCTGAACCAATCAAGAGGTGTGGGGGGCAGACTTCCTCCCCACCCCAAGAACATTTTTAAAATGCAAGCATACACACAGAGACATACACATATATAAATTAACGTACCTTCTGCCTCGGTCCTGATGTTTCTTCCCAGTGCCCCAGCACCCGCGAAGCACGAACAGGAACCAGGAAGCACAGAGTGCTTCCTGGTTCGTGCACATGCATGCAAGAGCTGGAGCGCTGATGACGAAGGGCCCCGCTCCATTTGTATGTGCGAGGAGGCGCAGGAGCACCTCCTCCCACATATAAACATGCAGTTCTTCAGCCAGCATCCCCAATGGGTCATCCAAGGTTGGGGAAGCAAAAACGCCCCGTCTTTGCATGGCTCATTTAATATGTAAGGCTAAGGAACAGAACTGTCAAACGGAAACCATGTTTCCCTTTGACAGTTCAAGCCAGCCGAGGAGTGCTTTGTCAGCCGCATAAAGCAGCTGAGTGATGCTCAGTGTTTACACTGTGCTGGCTCCTCCATTATTGTGGAAGGTGCCCGTGGGTCGTGGCAACCTTGCCCATTATGGAGAAGCCACCACTGGTACACTGTCAATGAATGTATGCACAGGGTCAGTGTGGCTAGAGATAAAATACTGTTGACTTTAAAGTCATGTACACAAACTGCACTCTTCATAATGCAGTGTTTTTGAACACATTAAGGGACCCAAAGTCATGCCCTGCCGTAGAAGGCTACCATGGTCGCTCAGCAGGTTGATTGACTGTTGCTAAAATGTTATATATTTAAAACTGGCTGCAAATCTTATGACTTTTTGCAATTCCTTATAAAAAAACAAGTGCTCTAAAATGTGTTCGGCCAGGTGATGGGCTGGGCTGGTAGCTTGCTTATATTCAGGGTGGGGGAATTTCTGCCCCACAGTGAAAATCAAAAGTTGGCCCCCATGAACACACAGTGTATTTTCCTAATAACTGTTCTTGGCGTAATAGAAACATTTATTTGTGATTAAGCAGTTTGACAAGCATATAACAGCTTGAAATATATCCTGTGAAAAAACACAAAAGAAGGGGCACACAAATCACAGGGTATTTGTGTGGCAGTCCGACAAAAAAAGAAAATACATTTTAAAGAAAACTAGTGAATGTAAGTTTTAGAAGCATGTTTCCGTTTGAAAATGTCTTGTTTTTGTTTCAAGAAAAGTGTGAGTGGCACATTTGGAAAACAATAGTGTGCCCAGCATGTAGGTAGCCTGCTTTTACTAGTGATGGCCCCCACCCCAGTGATATTCATGGGCCATTGGTTCCTGTGGTGTCCCTTTCAGGTCAGAAGAACAAACACAGGCTAAGCAAATAAAGGCTGCAAGCGTGCGAATGACGGCTGGGCGAAGGAGCACCTTTAAGGATCCTGGAAACAGGTCTTTACCTGGGGGGGTGAGGGGGTTTGGGGCCAGTACATCTATTAGGGGGGGGGAGCATCTAATGGGGAAGGGGGTCAAGACTTTCCTAGTGAAGTGCAACCTGCTTTGTTTTCCGTTGCTTGAAGTGGGCCGCACTTGTTTATGAAAGTCCTGCCCACAGGGGGCCGCAAAGCAGAATATTGCGGGTCGCAAATGGCCCGCAGGCCTTATATTGTGCACCCCAGATCGAGGGAAATGTGACTCGGGTTTCAGGCCAAATGGGGGCACTGGATGTGAAAAGGGAACCTTCTTCAATAATCGAAGCTGGTGGGTCGGGCATACTGATGTTCCTTGACCTATCAGCATCATCCAACATGATCGGTCAATCGACATTATTTGGACCTGTTGTCCGATCATATTGCTAAAACAAGCATTGGCAATGCCAACAGTTTGGCCTTTTGTGTAGGCATGGGAAAGGCACTGGCCAGGCACAGCCATAGTGGTATTAACTGCCCATTGATGGCAGCAAGTGCAAAATGGTCTGAGTACCTGTGCATCTAATAGCAGTGCCTGGCAAATGCAGAATACCTATACATAAGTCAAAACTGTTGGCTTTTCCAATGCTTGTTTTAAACAGGACTTGCAGTGTGCTTAAAAATGTCTTACCAGGTCTGCCATCAGCCACTCGATTTATATTACACCAGTAGCGAATTTACAACTCCAATTAGGTCATTAACATAATACTGCTTTGAAAAAACACTGGCAGGCCCTTCAAGTGCAAAGTTTCATGGTAAGGTTTGATTAAAGCAAACTCAGAGTTCCCATGAGAAGGTGGTTTGGGCAGTGAGGGTCAGGAACTGGGTAGGAATGGCCATAGGCAGTCAATGGGTGGGCACATAACCAAACACCACCTATAGGCTGGGTTTCCCTCCTCTTATGCCATTCCTCCCTATCTGTACTTTAATGCAATCGTTTTGACTTAAAGGTGTCGCAAGCAACACCTAATAGCCCAATTGCTTCTTCAGCAACATGACATCCTCCCATTAAAGTGGAGGGCCGTGAATCTTTTTGCACTGTCTTGAGTTACGGTGGACCTCGGGGATCCTTCCTCCAGCCTACACTACTGTTTAATATGTATGCTATGCCTCTTCATGACCTGGCAGGATTGTCCTTCCATAACTAGGCTGGTGATAGGCAGCCACTGTTGTCTACTGGCTCACCTCCTTTCTCAAAAATGGGGAAGCTTGTCTCTGTGCCCCACTAGCGATCCAATTCCACCACAGTCAAGTAGAGGGTTTCCCAAGAATCCTTCTTGATACCCCTCCTCTTCAACCTATATATATATATATAATCCCTTAGACAGGGCCTTAGCAAACACGATGTCCATTGTCACAATACATAGACAACACATACGTTTACTTCCAAATCTCATCCTTCTCACAACTCCACGCCCTCAAAAGCTGTATCTACACCATCACAACCTGCATGACCACCCACTTCCTCAAACTCAACCCCTCCAAAACTGAATACCTGTTTATTTGACCCACTAACATCACACCCTGGTTCAAAAAACGAACCACAGACAACCTGCACATATCCTTCTCCACGCCTGTCAAACCCCTCGGCCCTAAAATTGACCCCCACCATACCATCACACACAACATAGCTGCCACCACCAAAATGTGCAACCTACAACTACACCTTCTATGCAAGATAAGACGCATCCTTCCCCCTCTCGATTTCTACACTGCAGTCAAAGAACTAGTTCTGTCTTCTGTCCAAGCTGGACAACAGGAACACTCTCCTCACTAGGCTTGCCAACATCACCCTCACCTCACACTCCAAGCCACACAGGACACAGCAGGAAACCTCATCCTGCACATATGCAAGCACTCGCACATTACCCCAGCCGTTTCCCAACTCCATTGACTCCCCATTACCCAGAGAATTGCTCTTAAAGGACTCTGGGTTGTAAACAATGCCATCCCCCTCAAAGCCACATGCTACCTCCAAAACAGCCAATCGCCTCAAAGCCACATGCTACCTCCAAAACAAACGGATACCCCTCACCCGCAAGAACACCAGACAGCGTAGTTCACATCCCCTACGCATCCAATCTGCAAACTAACATTCACCCAAAAAGAAGCATTCATCCAGAGCCTACCACTCATCATCCGCACCACACCCTCCATCACCACTTTCTGAAAAAGCCTCAAAACATATCCCTTTACCCCACACCTTATCCAGCCGCACCACCTCCTCCACTGCCATCACCTCTCCTTCTGTTTAAGATCCCATCTTCTGAACATGCTAAGGTGCTCCGGGGCCCTCTTGAGTAGGGCCAGAGCTGGACACAAAATAAAATGAAATGGCAGATTCTGATGAGATGGCAAGCAACCCAGCGACAAATGTGGAGCTCATCCAGGTCAACTTCAGTCTTCTCTCTGGTTTAGAGAAAAGGACCTCCATCTCAATCAAACCCAAATTGAATGGGCCTCATTACGAGCATGGCGGTAGCCATGCCTTTATGGCAGGCACGGCTACCACCATGCTCGCTACCAGCACCGCCTCCCACGATTGGGCAATAACTGGCCCATTACGAGGTGTATGGGCCGGTAATTACCCATTCGCGGGTGGCGGTATTACCGGGCTCCCGATCCCCATTATAGGGCAGAATGGGGCTGGGGAGCATGAATGCGCCAGCACCGTTGATAACAGTGCTGGCGGCATTACGAGTTATGCTCACGGGTGCCACTTACCTGGCGGGCTGTCAGAAACCTGCAAGCAGAACTCGTAATGCGGCGGGACGGTATGAACGGTGCCGGTGCCTTACCGGCACTGTTCATATCGTCAGTGCCAGGGTCATAATGAGGCCCAATGTCTTCTTTACACTGACCACCTGAAAGCCAAGATGTCGCCCATCTGTCCATCTAGTCACACGTTTCCATAGCAAAGGAAAAACCAAAGTTCAATTGCTTGGCGCCTTACTTGATGCTACACTGTTAGTGTCTGATCAGGTGACTGCCGTCATGTGGTCGTCATCTAATTGGCTAATTCATCCCTTAATATTGGTGGAAAACAGGGTTGGGCTGGGGCATACAATTGTCTCGGGCTCCCATGAAAAAGTGGCCCACAGATGCAAATGTCAGTTCATACCTTTTCTGACAGACTATTTGAATGGTACAAAAGGGGGCCGTTTTTTGATACAATGTGATGCAAATTGTGCATTTTGAAGAATATTTATCTAGTAACACTGGTCAAAAATATAAGTAACTAATCAAGTGGCCCACACCATCATTTTGTGTTTGTGGTTCAGGCATTGCCCTATAGGCCAGTCCGAGCCTTGTAGTAAACTGCGACTCTACCGCCCTTGCTATTATCAATGTGAAGCTAAGCCATTCAACGCAATGGGGGCAAATAACCAGTCTTAACGACTGCAGGATTTTTTCAATATCACACCCAGAATTGTGGCAAACACCCCCCGGAGGTCTCGCATTTCAGCTGTTCTTAGGACACTCTACTGGCTGACAGTGATGGGCAGGGCAGCGTTCAAGGCATTGACCCACATTCATACAATCCTCTTAGGCCGGGCACTCCTATACCTGAAGGAAAAGGTCTCGTGGCATGGGCCTGTCGGGTGCCACATGTCGTCAATGAGAGCAAGGAATTCCCTGCTGCTAGGGCCCCGCAGGATCAAGGCGCTATGTCTCTTCTTTGGACCCATTCTTTGTATTTGGGAATGTACACTGCACATCTTCACGTGGAAGCGGCCAGAAGCTGCCTCTGGGCGCAGGTGTCCAAGGAGTACGAACAAGCTCGGCGCTATAACCGTTATATTGATTGGAAAAGAAAGGTGTGTTTCCTGGTTCCAAGCGCTTAGATACCCGTGCCGTCATTAGCGCAAGAGCAATCAAATCGCACTTTGAAAACGTAAAGCAGGATAGTGCAACCTGCATTCTTAACCAGCTACTGGCTTCCATGTTTCTGTCGTGGATGCCGTGTACTTGCCCCATTTCAAGCACAGATGTTAAATGTTAAATGATGTGCTTTCCCCTGAAATACCGTGGGCTTCTCTCCCAAAAAGTGAACTGAGGTTCCGCTGATAGAGGCGAGTTTAGGCTTCTCGCTTGGTGCACCTGACCTGACCCGCACCCCTTCCTTTTCAGTAAAGGGCCATCTTGCCTCCCTCTGATGTGTCCGTCTCTATTCCTGCTGAGGTGGTGTCTGAATGCAGAACACGTGCTCCTTAGGGCGGGTTTTAGAGCGGAAGAGGGGCGCTTTTTAGACCACGGCTGTGAGCGCGGGGTGGCCCTCGGCCGCCCTCCCCTTCGGCTCCTTGTTTCCGTTCCTTCCACATTGATGAAATTCGGAGCAGTCTTTTAAGCTGCAGTTCCTGCATTTGTGGCCGCGTGTGGGGTTGCTTGTCCTGCTTTTGTCCTCTTGGTTGATTGATGACTGAGTCGGGCGCTAAGAAAACTCTGCGAGTTGATTAAATGTGTATGCAAAGAGCGATGGCGTAATGCACTGGAGCATGGCAACGCAATGGAGAGCTGTTTGTCTTCTTCTCGGGAAATGAATGCAGAGATCAGGCTGTCCTTTCCCGCCACGCAGGTCTCTGCAGGCAAGGAGCCACTCTCTGCCCACAGTGCCAGAGCGCAGCCTTGCTGCACAGACGCTGCAGATACGCCATGTGCTGTGATGCTAGCCATTCCCATGGACCTCCTGCCCCTGTTCTTACAACTAAACCTGGTGTCTCGCTCACGGGTCACCGGAGCGGGACACACCAGGTGCCGGGATCACCCGCATGATCAGTCAGGCTGCGATCACGCAGCGGGGTGGACCGCACGGGCCACCGTGCAGGATCTGGAGCACCAGACCGCACTCCAGGGCTGGGCACCCAGCAGACTTAACCCTCGGCTCTTTGGGCTGGAACACAGGCCGTGATCACACAGCACAGACAGACCATCAAGATGCGCAGAGACAGAGTTGCTACTTCCTGCCGCATGTACGTACGTTCAGAGTTCCCTTTTATCCAGTGGTGGAAATGGAAAAAATGTGGTGGGGGATCCCACAACACAAGGGCTGGGGTGGGGGAGGAATTTGGGGGTGCGGTGCCTGAGGGGGCGTGGTCTAGAGGGGGCGGGGCCGTAGTGGACATCCAGCAATGCTGGAATACTTAAAAAATAAAAAAAATGAAGGGCGCTTTGTTTTCCATTTTCTTTTTTTGTTTTTTTTTTAATTTTATTTTTTTAAGTATTCCAGCGCGGTTCATGGTCTTGGGCGGCTGACTCTGGCCGGATCTCGAGATCCGGGTTCCATACCTGGTGCCGGATCTCGGATCCGCCGAGAGCCGGCCCAATAACCAGCACTGCTTTTATCATCACAGGTCATGGCAAAGGCATGACTCGCATTCTTAAAGGGGCAACACGCCCCCAGTTAAAGGAGCGACACACAACACTAAACATCGTTTATGCTGTGATTACTTACCTGTACTCGTCAGTACTCCTAGTCCTACTCTTGCTCGTCCCAGTACTGGGAAGAGGAATAGGGACGTGGAGGTAATGTGCATTTAATCTTGCACCCCCTTCCCTCTACTCCCCATTTCTATACTTTTGCAGACCCAGGTCTGGATACCCTTGCAGGGAGCACATCCCTCCGTTCTGTTAGACCACTACAGTGGTGAGCGGCGCAGTAAAAACTCTTGGCATAACCACATGCATAGCATGTGCATATTGCAAAATTTCTTTGTGCACAGAACTGGTACAATACATGCAGTGACACTGTAGCCTCTCCCGCCCCAGATGGATTAGGTACAGGACAGAGTCAGCCCTAAGTTTACTTACTTTGCTCATGCATTGCCTGGACGCTCTGCGCTAGTTTCCCTCACACATACCCAAGCGGTTCACTGAGCAGTGCTAGCATCTCCTTAACACGGGCCACACAGGCCACAGCAGCACAAGCTCCCGTTGTGCAGTAATTGGGTATCTTTGGAGGCAGATGTGCAACACACATGCATGCACGCCCACTCGATAGCTGCAGCATGCACACTGGCAGGGCGGGGCTTCTGCGTTATAGGGGGGGGGGAAATAGCTATCAGATTTGGACTCCACGCAGTGCAGGACAAGACAAAAATACAGATTAAATATGGCCTTCGTAAGTAAATCCAGGTAAAACGTAAGATTTTAAAAAAACCCATGGACAAGTTCCGCTAATATGGGAGAGAATCAGCCTTCGAAGGATGAAGGGCAGTGTTTGGTTCACCCACCATGAGCGAAATTCGCAAGCCTAAAATCTCTCTCTCTCTCTCTCTCTCTCTCTCACTCTCTCACTCTCTCACTCTCTCACTCTCTCACTCTCTCACTCTCACTCACTCACTCACTCACTCACTCCGCCTGGGGCGCCTTGACATTACCCCCACCAAGTCAGATCAGGGGAGTCTTTCAAGGTCCCCGCCGAGCTGGTGTGGTGGGAGAATGCATGGCAGGCAGGAACCCAATTGAAATGAAATGCACTACAATCTCGGGAGCAAAGCGCATTTAATAAGAATAGGGAGCTGGTACGAAGCATCAGGCCTATAGAAAAATGTGACCCCCCAACCTCATGACCAGGGGATCGCTTGAGGGGGGGGGGGCACCTTTTTGTTTTTCCATCCAGGGTGCTAAGGCCTCTAAGACTGGCCCTGCTTACACACGCATATTGGCCCTTTCAGCTCACAGAAGTGTTTTTAAATTTGTAGCTTAATGTTCATTTAGATCAGTTATACTTTTTCACTTAGTGGCAATGAAAATCATGATGCAGTGCACGCTGGTGGAGAATCACCTTTGAGCAGGTTGCTGCGGTCGGTAAGGCAGGGTCTTTTTATGTTGTGACTATTAGTGGGGGCCCTACGTCCTTTCATGTCATCAAGTGACCTGGAATCATTGATCCAAGTCATTGGGCCTCATTACAAGTGTTGCGGAAAAGCAACAACGGCGCTGGTAGTGCTACTGGCACCGTTGTTACCTCTCCGCAACATTCAGAGTATGCTCACGGGTGCTGCTCTGGAACGCCTGGTCAGAGCAGGCGTGCAGAGTGGCACCCGCGAGCAGCACTGGATGGCAGCAACGGCCTCGTTATCAACAGGGACATTGTTACCATCCTCCCCATTCCCATTGAGCCCTATGGGGGCTCAAATGGGAATGGGGACGTACCCGGTCTGGGTCCCGTGAAAGATATTTACCGGGCCCTCCAAGGTCAGAATGGCCCAGTAAGACCCCTTTTGCGGGACCCAGGTTTGGATGTAGCGATGCCCTTACTAAGGGCATGGCTACCTGCAAACTCGTAATGAGGCCCATTGTATCCGCGTGCTTGGCGTACGTTATTGTGTTGTATGCAAGGCTGCCTGCAGGTTGCAGCTAGTGCATAACGCGGCTGCTCGACTGCTGTGGCATGTTCCATGCTTCAAGCACTTTGCGTGTCTGCGTTGGCTACCTGTAGTATCCTGTGACGTGAAGAGCTATGCAAGGAAGCTGGCTAATTCTAGATGCCAGCTGGCTACTGAAAGGTGGCTCGACGTCTTCTGAGGAAGTGAGTCTCACTGTATGATGGGTGGTGCGTGTGGAAGTAGGAGGCAGGCCAAAATGGGGGAGGCTGTGATGGAGACCCCAAGCAGCGCCACAGTTTTGGACCAGGGAGTCAACAGACCCGGTGGGGGTGTGTTGTGTACGCAGACGGACTGGGTTCCCCCATCTGGCAATAACGGGCAGGCTGCTATGAAAAGTGGGAACACAATGAAGGCACCAACGTCTTTGTAGAAACCAGGAACAGATTTACTGCAGAAAGAGGAGTAAACTCATTGCCAGCAGGATAAATCAGAGACACTGGACACAGGTGATGGCCTGCACTGATCTGCGGGCACAAGGCAGTGCATTGATGGTAGGCATACTAGCAATGAAACACAAAACAGACAGAATAAAGTTTATTGAAAAGTTATTCCTACATCTACAGTTCCTATAAATAACGGAATGTCCCTACAAAGAAAATCTCACTATCCCTTAAATGTACTGTCCCTAGTGTAAGACTAGACTAGAGGTGAAATCTAGCCCTATCCTGACTCACTACTTTCCTCAACTACTAAAACTTAGAGTGCACTGTTTGGAAGTCAAAGAAAACTCTACATTTATTGGTATTGCTTCCATTCAGTGTGACTCATCTTAAAAATCAGCTATAAGAGTAAAGGTATAGCTTATCATATCATACTGTTTACTCTTGTCTGGTAAAATTATGCAATTGAACTAGGCTCACTCTTTGCTGTATGAGTCTTGGGGATCAGGACATCTTTGTCCTGGGTGTTCGTCTTAACAGTGCACAGTGGTTGCGCAAGTTATGTTTGCTTAGCTTACCATAACTGGTGAATTCCTGGGGTTTTACGGTTTTACTTGTAACCATAATGTCCCTTTAACAACGGTTTTTCAGGGAATTTCATGGCTTTTTACCAGTGCACGCTAATTTCCTACAACTTAGTGATATTATACTTTGCCCAATATTGCAACATTTTTGTTCAATTTACAAAGTTTCACCTTAAAACTCTAGCATTCCCCACATTCTAGCATCAATTCTTAGACTTCTATACACTTTTGGCAACTTTTTCCACTCTTTTTGTGTTTGCCGACGTCCGCGAACATCTGACGTTATTGCAGACTTTCCGGAGAGTGTCACGTGACCATGCACGCGCCCCATGATGAAGTGTCCTCAAACACATCCGCACACAGGTCTGTGTTTCGCGAACAGTTCAGAACTGCATTTTCTGCTGGTCTAGGGACTTTCAAGCTCCAAATGTACCCTTGCACAGCTCCTACACACATTCGTACTCATTATACATTAACAATCTAGCACTCAGCACATACTTGGAAGAATATTAGCTAAACTGCTATTTATTTTTAAAATGGCATCAGCTCTTGCCATCCCTCCTCCTCCTCAAGAGCCACAACCAGCTGGAGGACCTACACAACAAAATAAGCGCAGTACTTCAAAGAACAATGAAGAGGACCAATAAGATGAGATGGTGGAAGTGCCTATGTCTAGCACCCAGAGGGAATCATGGGTGTGGCAGTTCTTTACCACTGGTGGGAATGTACTAAAGGCTAGAGCTACCAAAGTGAAATGGACTGAGTGCAGCGTTGTACTCAGTCACAGACTACCTGGACAGTACTCCTACGGGACAACTTTCATGCGCTGCCACACCAAATCCAACCACTGCAATGCTCTCAGAAAGGCTGTTTCTTTCTTAGCAAGTAGTAGGCTGTCTTCCTCCACCTCATCTTCCTCAAACAATACTGTAACCACACAGCCTACTTCTGGGGAACACAAAATCCCACAAGCTACCTTGCAAGCGGTAAAAGCGGCTGTTGATCCATATCTTTCCAAGACAACAGTACATTGTATTTACTGCAACACACCACTCTGCAGGCGGAGCAATTTCGAAGTGCTTTTGAAGCTGTAATCAAGGAGCATTAGAAACATTGCCCCCTACCTTTGATGTAACACACACGCAACATCTTCTCCTGTCCACCTGCCCCTCCATATTTCTGGTGCGTGCCTCTTCCCTCATTTCCCTCCCCAGCTTACTTTCTGACCTCTCCTGCAAAAAAAAAGAAAACACAAAAAAAGGTTCCTTTTAGGAACTACCTTTCACAGTAAAAAAATAGAACTAAAAAAATGAATCTTATAGACTCCATCTACTTAAAAGTAGTTAGACTCTATAAGATTCTCCAACATTTCCATTAGCATTTTGTGTTAGGCTAATGGGAATAATGGACAATTGTATACTAGAGAAAAATATAAAAGGACAAACCATTTTCTGTCCCAAATACTTTTCTCTAGCATACAATAAGGACCATAATGGTTGGACATATACAACTATCCGCAGTCTCCACAGTCCACTTTCCAGGCCATGGATCATTAAAAGACCCGGATGGCATGTGCACACCATCGCACAGGGCAGCGCTTCTACCCCTTTTTTATTTTATATTTGTAACACTCCCTCAATGCCTGCTTTCAAACAGTCACCATCCATCCAATAACTTCAAAAAACTTTATATATAACCCTATGACCATATTAAGCTTCCACACACCAGCTGCCACTTTACAATCCTCAACAAATCTTTTGCATCTGCATTTCCCTTAAACAAAGAAATTGTACACAGTGCTCCTATAAATGCACATATGCATTGTGCAGTGAGACGCGTGCATAAATAGAAGGGGTGATATGAATGGGCAAGTGCTCATGAGAACCGAGGAGGGGAAATGGCAAGGGATGCCAAAGTGGGACGCCACTGGCCAACTACTGGAGCAGAGGAGTCCCAAAGATGGGATGCATCGTAATCATAAAAACCTGTTGAGTGGATGTTACGAGTGAACATTTTTCATGCTGTTACATCACTGTATAGAAGTTATTAATAAATCCGCTTTTCATGTATATTAAAGAACGATAAACCTCCATTCAGAAACATATGCTTTGCAACACATACTTATGTCTGTCGTTATCAGCAGCGCATGCTGGGGATGCAAATCATCGTTCAATTGCCTACGGCATAAGACTCCACCATGGCCACAGCCCAACCAAACCACCCCTATTATTTATTACACTTAACCTGCATCCTAGCTCAGTGTCCCCTATACCCTAATGTACCAATGGCCAGTGCTCATGGCTTGCAGCCGTGGCCAGTCTCCAAATCCATGGGCTTTGGCCATGCTGCATTCCCCAATAAGCAAATCAGAGTACACGTTTGCCAGGCCCACTAACCAGACACCAAATGTATATCACTAGGTTTTCTGCTTGTATTCTTTCATTTTGGAAAAATAAAGCACAAGGCATTTTTCCAAAAACATGTTTTTAGGTCCTTGATAATGCTCGTTGCGCAAGTTTGTTGTGATCTAGTCCACCACTGCAGGCTGTAACCGCAAGCAGAATATTTTTTGCCTTTCAAACCTACCACTTTGCCCCTGCCCCAAAAAGCAAATTACAGTACACATTTCTCGTTGCTGGCGGTCAGGCCCATTGCCCAGACACCAGTGTTATATCACTGTTTTGTGTACTTACATTTTCACACTTTCAATAAAAATAAAATACAGGAAATATTTGCAAAACCATGCTTTGAAGTTCTTGCTGACCCTCTTCGTGTATATTTGCTGCAATTCCATCCAGCATTTCAACCTGTACCCCAGAATTTTTTTTCCCATTCAAACCTATCCCAATTTGAAAAATGTTACCACATAGCCGGTCCCTGGCGGCCATGCCCACTTTAACCCCATTGCTAGTCCCTCATTGTCATGGCCAGAAGCCAGATAATCCGGGTCATGGGTTTATGCCATTACCCGTACAATCTGGCCACTGCCCATGGCCACAGGTACACCTCAGTCACCAAAGGTATATCACTTTTATTTGTACCTACATTATGACACTTTTCAAAAATTAAAACACAGACAAATTTGCAAAACCATGCTTTCAGGTCCTTGCCAATGCTCCTTGCATGAGTTTGCTGCAAACTCATGTTTTCTTTATTGAAAAGTGTCAAAATGTGCGTACTTTAAATAGTCATATAACTTAGCCCCCACTTAACACAATCCATTCAGGCTTTACACTAACATTCAAGGTTGGGTCTATAATCTTTCTGAAAACATTTCTCCACGTTCGTGAAATGGCAACAAAGTTATGCCATCTAAAAATGTTGGAAACCCCTCTAATTTTGCCCCCTCTTGACAAAATCCCACCAAACTTTGCAAAATCATTCATATCTAGGTCTAAAATCTTTTTGCAAGCCTTTGTCCAGATTTGTCAAATTGTACCACATTTATAAGCCTTTAAAATACGTTGGGACCAGCACCACACTTTGCAGAACCATTCAGAGACAGTTATAGAATGGAATTCCATGCAGTTTCATTGTGTGGTGCCAAAGTTGTAAGCCATCCAAAAACTGCTGTTCAACCCTGTGATGCAGAAATAGGCATAGATGTCAGCGAACATCAGAGGACTGCCCCGGACATCGGGACTGTTTGCGGACGTCGGAGTTGAAAAAACACCAGTTTTGGGGGCTTTTTAAGGCCATCTCCATTCCAATCCTCAACATCCCTCACCTAACAGAGATTGTTTCATTACTTTGACAAATGCAATGTTGTGTTTTTTTAATATGTTTCTACTGCGATGTTCGCAGACACTGGTGGCTGTCCGCAAATGCAACATGGCATGCATTTCCCAAAATCTGGCGCACCTCACATTTTTTATTGATCAATCAGCAGGCGTGTCTGATATACACAGACATCACGCCACTCTGCCCTCTGGGCCAATCTGAAGAATGTCCGCAGACCCAACAGGGAAGTGAGTCCATGGACCGAACCCAGATATCACACATGTTTGTTACTTACTTTTAGCCTTTTAAAAAAAAGACTTGACAGATTTACACCAAATGTACAAAAGCACACTTTTGGGACCAAGCCACCACTCCTGCCGCAAATGTGGTGACAATCTGTCCAATGTTTTGGGCTGTAGGCGTGAGCACATTTATTTTCCATTGCGTCTATGGGAAAAAACACACATTTTGGGACCCCCTCTATAACTTTGCCTCCCCTTCGCGAGTCAATCAGATGTGGCCATATTGTTTTTTTTACCAAGTTTCGTGAGGATTTTTCAGGGGTGGGGGCGAAGTTATAAGCCACCCAAAAATTACTCTTCCTATGGGTTGAGCAACTTAACCATAGCTACAGGGCCGCTACCGCCTATATACATTTTTTTTTATCACGCAGCATATAAATGCTTCTTATTTCATTAACCGTGATGGGGAGGCGAGTACTAGCAGGCAAGTTATCGACTGTGTGAAATAATTTGCTTACACTGTCCAACGAAGTAAAACACAGTAACACATTACTTTACTCTGATCCTGTTATTTAAAGCTCAAAATGGAGATTCATTTGCATAAACAGTAACCCTTCTCCATATGGCTTTTTAGGGAAATCAATCTTGAGGATATAAGATGGGTATAGAGAAATGTATTTTCTACTGCACATCACAGGGCAGGTTTGTTCACAGTTGCCACCTGTAGTACGACTGAAGTTTGTTTAACCCACACCGCTCGAGGCTCCTGCTCCATAGGTGTCAAAGCATGTGAAGTATACATCAGGTTGACCTGGCTTAAATGGGGTGGAATGTGTGTGTGATTATGAAGCATCCATATGAGGTGCTGCACTCTGACCGCGCACTGCCTCTTGTCCACAAATTCTTTAATCACTATTCTTGCAAAACCATCAAGGACCACATGGACACCCTTGCTCCTACCCTGACTTCTGCAACCACTCCTTCACCACTGGAGCCTTTCCTTCTCCCATGAAGCACTCGCCTGTGCACCCTCTTCTCAAGAAACCCTCAGCCGACCCCCTCCTGCGCGGCTAAATATTGCCCGCTCTCCATCACTCCTTTCCTGGGCAAACTCCTGGAAAAGCTGCCCATCTCCCAGCTTAATCTTCACACTGAATCTGTTGGTTGTCTCCATGGCCATCAGTCTGGCTTCAGAGCAGCCAGAAGCACGGAAACTGCTCTCCTGGACATGCTTGAAGACTTGCACTCTAACCTTGATTCTAATCTCCCCTCTGTCCTTATCTTACTAGATCTCTCTTCTGCCTTTGACATGGTCAACAATGCCATCCTGCTCAATCGTCTCTGTGATAACCTGAGTATCACCGATCATGCCCTGGTCGACCTCGTTCCTCTCTGATCGACCCTCCCAGGTCCAACTTGGGTCCTTCCTTTCCTCTATCTCACTCTCTCCCTGGCTGTTACACCAATACCTGGCACCTCTTGCCCACCGCATTGCCGGTCTCTGCTCCAACTTTCAGTGCTATGCGGATGACACTCAGCTCATTTTCAGGCTCCCCTCTGCCACCTCTTCTCCTTCTCTCATCTCTGACTGTGTGTCTGCTATCCAGGAGTGGTGTGCCGCCAACGATCTCTGTCTTAATGCCAGTAAGATGGAGATTCTCCTCATCGGCACAGCTGCACCCTCTTTTCCTGTCACTCTGGCCGGCCTCCCTTGGCCCTCCTCCTGCTTCCACCTGTGAGGCTAAGAACTTTGGGGTCATCTTCGACTCCACACTTACCTTTTCTCCTCACATCTCTGACTTCTCTAAGAAGTCAAACTACCAACTGCACCTCCTCAGAGGTATTCTTCCTTTCCTCTCCTACCCCAGAAGCTCACTGTCTCTAGAGCTCTGGTGCTCTCAAGGCTGGACTACTTCAACAGCCTCATTCTTAATCTGCCAGCGTCTACTCTCCGCCCTCTGCAACTCATCCAGAGCAGGACTGCAAGTCTTGTTCTTGGCCTCAAGCCCAGGGATCTTATATCTCCAGCACTGAAATCTCTGCATTGGCTCCCAGTGGCTGCAAGGATTACCTCCAACTCTCTTTGTAAATACCTTCCTACTCGAGCTCTACGCTCCTCCACCTCCAATTCCCTCAGGGTCAGTCGCTTCTCCAAGCAACGAGTTTGTGGTAGATCTCTTTCTTCGGCTGGGGCCTCCCTCTAGACCTGCCTCTCTGAAACTTGAGGAGAACCATCTCAAGGTCCGGGAGCACCTCAAGAGTTTCCTCTTCCCAGCTGATTTCCTGTCTGATACTACACTGGTCACCTGGCTACCCTCCGATTTCGGGCGCAGGTTCCTGCCCACCAAGTTGCAC
Source organism: Ambystoma mexicanum (assembly GCF_040938575.1). Classification (NCBI taxonomy): domain Eukaryota; kingdom Metazoa; phylum Chordata; class Amphibia; order Caudata; family Ambystomatidae; genus Ambystoma; species Ambystoma mexicanum. The sequence continues at coordinate 1,040,367,159 of NC_090921.1, forward strand.
ACCTGCACTGCCTCCCGGCAACCCTTGCACTTGGGGGGTCTGTATCTGTAACTCTACAGTCCACCTATCTGCACTTTGGACACCTGCTGTCTGCACTTACCCTTGCACTTGCCGGCCGCACTTCTTGTTATTGTTTTCATCCCATGTACAACACTGCCCCCTCCCATTTCCCCTGGCACTTTTCCCCTCTCCCCACTCCCCTGCACTTGCGCGATCTCAATGTCACTTGGTCTAGTAAGATTGCTGTCTCTGTCCTCCCTCTGTTCCCCCTCCCTTGCCTCGTTGCGCCTTGAAACACTTGTGTATAGGCGCGTTACAAATGCCATATCATATCAGATCATATTCTCTCACCCTTCACTCCCTCATAGAGCCAAGTGATGTTTTGCAAGGCCCTCTGCAGGAAAGAAATTACTATACAAAAATGCCATCCAGTGACATCAGTCTTTAATAGTCTAATATATAATGGGATGTTTGTTACAATACAAGAACGTAATATTAAGGGACAAATAACTTTGTGATGTAATTACAAATAGCCATACAATGAGCAGCACTTTAGAAAAGCGACACTATAAACTAAAGCATTTCTATGGCTCTGCATTTTGATAGTTAAGCCACAGTAACAGGAAAGGATTTGTCCAAGGCCACACGCTTTTAAGTGGCAAGGCTGAGATTTGAGCCTAGTCTGCAATTCAGGCCCTTGACGGAGTACATGCCTTGTCAGATCTGGATAGTAAAAACGTCCCGAGGAATAGTTAAACCCTTATAGAATAAAAGTAAGCTAAAAAGAGAGTGATTGTATTGTTATATTTCCCAAAAAGTAGTCCGCATACAAAGAAATAAATTGGGCTGTTTAAAAAGGCGGCACGTAATTATGCTCCACCATGTAATATGGTGAGAGAAGCCACAGATATCAGAGGCCAACTGGAGCGGTCACTGTGTCTTTGAGATGCAAACGCCCCCCCCCCCATCAGTTCTTATCGCCCAAACATTAACACTAAATTAGGGTACCAAAGAAGAGCTACTTTTTCAACAGCGCATAGAACCTTTAAGGCGTTTGTGAGGCCCCGACGCCATGGGCTGCGTCGTGGTTTTTGGCACACATCCTCCTGATCATGGTTCTGAAGCTGAGCAGGAGGAGTGACGCTCTGATGGCCGCAGGGCCCTGGGCAGTGGCACAGGCCACCCGTGCCATTTGCTGGCCCTACTCACTCTGCCACTTACTCACTCCTCACGCGCACACTTGACTCCCTCCCAACTCCCTCTCTACATGCACGCTCTTCACTCACAGATACTGGGCCGCAGTTCCATTACTGGGCTTCTAGAGTGCCCGTTTTTGGTTTCCATGGCAGAGGTAGAGCTCTGCTTCTGTATCAGACAGACCGTGAAGCAGACACCAGACCCTTTCCAGAAATTACTAGCGCGCACTATGGCCGGGACTGCAAATGCCATTTTGATTAATGAATGTGTTTTTGATTGAAAACCCTTCGCGTGCGTCTTTCTCACCAGTGTGCAGTTTCATTTTTCAGCTGACAAGTGTTGGTGCTTGACTCCCACAGTATACATCTAGAGACGGGCATTGCTTTTCGAGAAATTAAATGAAATCTGGCTCCCAGCTGATGACTCCATAGCCCCCAGGGGTCCACGTCCATCATTGTTAATGATATGTAGAGCTCCCCGCCGCCTCAACCTAAACATCATTGATACAATATGTACCCCCCACTGATGCAAACTCCACCCCCTGAGGGTTTTAGGGCATACTCCAGCTGCTTCATTATGTACCACCACTGATGGAATCAATACCCTCACCTCTTAAAATGCCCAGCCCCCCAATGAACAGAATGTCTATTGCCCCAGGGCTACACTATCTCTCATCCAAGAATTCTATTTGTAGCCCTCCAAGCATCAGCCATGTCAAGGATCCATTGATTGTGTAGCCTCCCAAGGATCCATTGCCTAGCCCCGTGATGGTTTATTGAGAGGCCACCCTCGACACAGGGATTTTCTTCCCTCCCAACTCACGGTGTCACGCAACAAACTGTTGAATGGATTCTGTTATTCAGCCCTATTTCACATGCACAGCATGCCCCTTGCATCCCTCCCTTGGTGTTACCAGTGAGCCAAGAACCAACCCTAGGTACAGGAAATATTTGTATGTTTTATTTGAATTAGATGTTAAAATCACACTATAATATCAAACACCACTTTATCCATGGCACAACACAATAAACTTCTCTCAACATAAATAAATCACACAAGTGGGTTAAAAAGAACACAAATCGCAATTCTTTACTTTCTACAAATTTCACTTTAAAAAATAATTAAACTGATCAATGTGCAATTTCGATTTTCTTGCGTGCTTTAAATAGTTAGCAGTAGGGTTTATAGATTAGTACAAGTGCATATGGCAATTATGATTTCACCCCCAATTTTGGTTTAAAATAAACACAGGTTGATTTAGCGGTTTGTTTTTCAGACCCCACCTACTTTGGTCTATGTTGGGGAAGTCGAACAGAAACATTGGAATGATTTGGGAATTTTGTATTTCAGACCCCCTCCATTTAAAGGCCTGTGTTGGGGAAGCTGGCCGTTTAGGGACAACAGGACCAAATGGATCACCCAATTAAATTAGTCTGTAGTTTTCAGCGCCCATAGGGAATGAGCTTTGTTAAATTCAAATTTTAACAAAAATCACCCTGTAGTGTTCTGCCAAAGGTAATTAATTCAATTATTATCTTTAGTTAATTAGGCTAAGGCTCTACACAGTTTTGCCCTCCACCCAATATAAAGGGAAAGGATTTAAGGCAAGCAGACTCCCCCACCTTTTGGTTTCCCAAGGCTCAGTTCTACTTTCTTTTTCAGCTAATCATGGGGAATTAAATAGAACGACAGCCAGGTCCACACCATTTTGCACGACCGTTTGGCAATTATCTTCCATTTTCACAGACAGCATAACGGTTATTAAAATTTAATTTACTCTCCACATCTATAATTTTACCCTTCACCAGTTTGCCAACTCTTAAATTCGGGACATTTTCAGATCAGCAAGCAACCTAGTTTAACTGGCCATTACAGTTCCCTAAATCGCAAGTGGATGAATTTCATATCACCAAAATCGCCTGGAAATTATCTAAAAAATTACATATAAATAAGAAAATCTGAATTATGGTTGTTTAGAAAAAGGCCTAAATGATAGTAGTTCTTTTAAATTAATAGCAAATCTTTGGGGTATGCAAATTGGAGGCCTCCGGTCTTCAGTGCCATTTGTCACCCTGGGCCAGTATTTTTATTAGTCTCTTTGAAGTGTTAGTAGTTGGTTACACCTTGTAAATAGGGATGCATTTGCTGCACAGAGATCCCCTATTGTAGATAATGAGCCGGGCCTGCCCTATGATGTCACAAGGCCTGTCCTCTTATCTGGAGGGGACCACTATTTTGATCTGAAAGGCATCCATTTCTTGTATTTCTTTCAAAGTCCAGCTCCACTTAATTGTAGCCCCTGTTTTTACACCACCTCTCTACATTCCAGGGATGCACCAGTAATTTGTCTCTGCACAGAGCCCAGCCTTCAGGGACAACACCTTTCAGGAGGCCACATTTTATTGCAGTTGTAAAATAGCTTGTAGCGGGGTGGCAGGTGTTAACCAGGCTTTCCTCACGAGGGGGGAGGGCGAGTCCTTTGTGGCCTTTGTCCCACAGCAGGCAAAGGGTTTTGCCTCAGGCCTACAGAAATGTTTTCATGCAAATAAGGTGGGTTTTTCTTTTAAAATGCTTGCTGTTTTTTTGCACGTGAAACATAATGTACATTACTTTTTGTCAACACGCACAATGTCTTTTCTCTGACATTTTTATGTTAGCGGGGGAACATTTTTCACATGGCCTTTCAGTTTTAACTTGCAAATACACATGCAAAGCCGTTTTTGTGTCAGCTTTCTGTTTTTCACGTGAAAGGGACCCTTGAATATCTTCTTCATTTGTGAATAGAAATGCTGCTTTTCCTTTTGGTAATGACAGATCAACCTTATTCACAAGGACCTTCAGTTTGGGCCCTTTGACTACACCCCACAGCCCTGCTGAGGATCCACTGCACAGCCCCACCAAGGATCCATTGCACAGCCCTGCCAAGGATCCATTGTGTAGCCCTGTCCAGGATTCATTCTGTGCCCCCCACCCCAAACATGGATTCATTGTGTAGCCCCTAAATGGTTTCTTTATGTGGCCCCCGAAGGATTCTTTGATTTGCCTACCCCCAAGCATTCCTTGAATAGCCCCATGTACCATGGAATCCTCGAATACCCCATACGGTTTCACTGCATGGCCCCAGAACCTGGAATATTGAATAAACCCCACAAGTTCAATTGCATAATTCCCTGTGGATTTATTTAATACCATTCATGGAGATTCACTGTAGATCCTCCCTCCCCCATGGATGCATTGTAGAATGCCTGTACCCCAATGGGTTCCCTCTATAAATTATCAGGATTTATTAGGATGGTTATAGGGACCATTTGTATGGACTCTGGGTGCTATACTGCCCCCCTTGGATTGATTGTAGCGTCCCTCCCATGGATTCCTTGTTTAACCCAGTTCCCACATGGATTGAATGGCCCCTCGTCATAGACTCCTGGTCTAGCTTCCCACCCCCACTATGGATCTCACCCCTTGGGGTGGCCTCTATTGAGATTCACTATCGAGCTCCCCATCAGGACGCACAAGCCCTATCATGTTTCTAGCACAATCTGTCTTAAATGTACTGAGTCGTACTTCATCTCAAGCTAAAAAGGGCTGAAATCTGAGTGCAAACAGGTCTTCATAACCATGGATATGTGGACAAGTGAGTTCATAGATCCGACACTGCAGGATGGGCTGCTCGCGGGCAGTCATTTAATGGTGGCAGGGCCATATACACAGGAAGGAAAGTAATTAGCTACTGTCTGCTGCCCTATTTTACCACCAGCGTCCACATCCGTAGGCGTTTCTCAACCGCGTGAAGGAAACCAGGGCATAAAAAGGTTAACTATCGGCCTCTTATAGCGCACTGAGAACGGCAGGGCAAACACGATTACGCCAGATACCTGGAGAGACTCAGCGAAAGTGGGGACAAGCCTGGGAGGGTCTTGGCCTGGCTGTGTCACACAGAGGAAAGGAGGGAAATGATAAGCAGTATTAGGAACGAATGCGAGGAGTAGTGGCGGGCCCAGAGTGAAATGAATGCAGCCTTTGGTAGATTCTACAGGCATTTGTATGGCGCATACGGGGGATGGGATGCCACGGAAATAGGAGACCCTAATGGACATAGCATTGCCACATATAGGGCAGGAACAAGTGGAGGTACTAGAAGCACTGCTGATAGAGGAGGAATTGACGGCAACTATACATATGCTACCCAAGGTTAAAATGCCCGGGGCTGACGGCCACCTGCCAGAATTCTATAAGGAATATGAGAAGGGGCTGGCGCTGCATCTCTTATGGATGCTGGAAGAGGCATTTGTGGCTGGTTTACTACCTACGAGTTTACGATAATTGACTATTGTGCTGATACTCAAATCGGGCAAGTTGTCACTTGGCTGTGGATCCTATAGACCACTCTCCATGATAAATCAGGACTTTCAAATCCTGGCTGCGCCCAAGCAAACACACTTTTTGGGGTGATTAGTACACTGGTGCATCCACATCATATGGGATATGTCCTGGAGCGAAGCACATCTTGGAACTTACGCAGATTACACCACATTATCGACAAGACCGGAGGGGCGTGGGAAGAGTATGCAGGGTCTCGCTAGAGGCAATAAAAGTGTTTGACTCAGTGAGGTGGGAGTGGTTACATGCAGCATTGCGGCGCTTCGGGACGGGTCTGGGCTTTTTACGGTGGGTACAATTGCTATACAGGAGGCAATGGCCAGAGTGAAAACGGGGAAGCACGTCTCGAAGATGTGGGAACTGGGTAGAGGGACCAAACAGGGGGTGTCCGCTTTCTCCAATTCTGTTAATTTTGTGACTGGAGCCCAAGAATGCCCTCCTCGGGGCAGATTTTAAGGAGGCAGGTATACCTGCAGGTGAGAACGTGCATGTCATCTCGCTGCATGCAACGATATGCTCTTATATGTACAGAACCTTATCGTGCATACTGGAGCTGCTAGTTGGATTTGCCAAATTGTCACGAATAACCACCAGCAGGGTAAAATTGAGGATTTTCCCATTGGCAGGCCAAGCAGTGCTGAGCCAAGAGCGCTTGCCAAACCTGAGGCTGCAATGAGCGATGGGGACCTTCTGGTATTTGGGAGTGGATGTTCACTGTGATCCAGAGAAGGAACACAAATTGAATACATTGAGAGCGCTCCAGGGGCTTGAAAGATCCATGAAATTCTGTCATAGGCTAGCACTGGTAATGATGGACCGAGCTTGGATATTAAAGATGGTGGTACTTCCTTGCCTGCTCTATCACTTTAGCATATCTGTAAAGGTGTGTGTCCCGGGATCGGGCTGCACCGGTGGAGGCAGGACTCTTGGAAGGTGTCCGTACAGGGGAGGCCAGACTGATGGTAAAGTCACTGGCTGAAGGTTATTAGGTGCAATACCGATCCTTCTTGGTAGGACAAAGAGATGATACACCAAGTTGTGAGGTAGGCACAGGCTGGTTCTTGCAGGGTCCAGGTACCACAGAGAGATGGCGAAAGGGAAACCAGAAGAGAGGAGATCAGGTAGCTGGAGATGGAGTAACACAGGCAACTGGAGAACAAGGGAAAACCTGGAGGGGAGGCAAAAGGCTAGGCAAGGTCTGGGTCCAACCAAGAAGGCTAGGATGGCTGATTCCAGATCAGGCAGGAAGGAGGGAACCCCACAGAGATCCAGGAGGTGCTAAGGTCAGAGGGCCTGCCGGAGAAAAACAGGAGCCAGGCAAGGCAGGCAGGGAAGAGAAACCAGAGAGCAGGGGAATCCGAAGTTGGAAACTGGTTCGGAAGGTGAAACTGAAGGCAAGCGCTGCTACAGCTAGTCAGGAACGAACTGCGTTAAGACGCGATTCGTTTACTGACACAGCCGCTATTTACGGCCCTCGGCATGAAGCCGAGGCAATGGAGCGCAGGCTGCATCGCGCATGCGCAGCCTGGCGCGACAACGAGGCTTGAAACGCAAGCCGCCGGCCTCCGCGTGTTGCGGCGCCTGCGCCGACATCAATCCAAGGCTTCGGACGTCGGGAGACTCCTCTCCCAACTAACCGAAACCTCGGATAGATTCGCCAAGACCGGCAGCGTCTCGCCCCCCCCCCCCAGGTAAGTGGCCTAACACCATGACCCCCCGCAGAAAGACCAGGAGAACCAGGCTTCCAGGGATGAGCGAGATAGAACTCCCGTACTAGATGAGGTGCATGAACATTGACAACCGGTTCCCAGGTGCGGTCACAGGGGGAATAGCCCCTCCAGTCCACTAAATATTGTAATTTACCCCTATACAAACGGGAATCACAGATCGCCTGGACCTCAAATTCTGGCATACCCTGAACATCAATGGCTGCAGGTCGAGGATGGGAACGACCAAAGGGGTCGGGACGACAGAGTTTCAGCAGGGAAACATGAAAGACCGGGTGAAGATGCCATGAGGTAGGCAAAGCCAGTCTAAAAGCTACCGGCGACACCTGCTTAAGTATACGGAAAGGACCATGGAACCTAGGGGCCAATTTCAACGGAAGATTTCAGGCTGGAAGATTTCTGGACGATAACCACACCAGGTCTCCTACTCGAAAAACCGGACCAAGACTCCGATGCTTGTCAGCAGCCTTTTTCATACTAGCCTGTGCCATACTCAAGGAACCCGCCGCCTGGCTATGACAACCTTGTATATTGGCTATCAGCTGATCAGCCGAAGGTACCAAACTGGGTTGAACGGGAGAAAGAGGTAGAAGTTTGGGGTGTAGGCCAGAAGAACAGTAGAAGGGACTAAACCCAGTAGCTGAATGCACAGAGTTGTTGTAAGCTACTTCTGCCAGGGCTAGATTAGACATCCAATTGGACTGGGAAGCATTAGTGAAACAGCGTAAGTACTGTTCTAAGGTCTGATTGGTCCTCTCTGTTTGTCCGTTAGTTTGTGGGTGATGACCAGAGCTAAGGGCTCTGTGTATACTCAAATGTCGACAGAGTTGACCCCAAAAGGCAGACACGAATTGAGAGCCTCTATCCGATATAATCTTCTCTGGCAAGCCATGTAGACGGTAAATGTTCTGTAAAAAGGACTGGGCCATCTGAGTAGCTGTGGGTATCTTCGGGAAAGGGATGAAGTGGGCCATCTTAGTAAAGCAGTCTACTACTACCATGATGCAAGTCTGACCCTCGGAACATGGGAGATCCACAATAAAGTCAGTGGCAAGTGTGTGCCAGGGGTAAGGTGGAATTTCTAAAGGATGGAATAGGCCTACAGGTCTCTGTCTCGGGAGACTTAACGTGGGCACAAATTGGACAAGACTCCACATATCGCTTGACTTGAGTTGCCCAGCAGGGCCACCAAAATTGACGGGCGATCACCTCCTGTGTAGCTCGGACCCCACGATGCCCTCCTATCTTGGAATCATGAAGTCCTTGCAATACGGCCCTACGGAGATCTTCACTTGGTAAATACAATCTCTTCCGAAAGAGCAGAAGGCCATCTCTCTCGCTCATTTGTGGAATCTTCAATAAGGTGGTACATCTAGGATCCACAGTAGTTTCCTGGGCTACTCTCTGTAAGTAGGGTACAAGAGCTACGAGAAAATGTTTCGGGGCTAGCACAGGTTCTCCCTTATTTTCCTGAGCAATATTGTCTTCCAGCGAGCGAGATAAAGCATCGGCCCTCACATTCTTGTTGTGGGATATATAAGTGATGTGAAAATCGAAATGCGAAAAGAAAAAGGCCCACCGAGCCTGGCGTGATGTTCTACATTGTAAGGAATGTAGAAACTGTAAGTTTCGGTGATCTGTGCGCACTTCTACAGGAAAACGCCCTCCTAGTAGATGGTGGCGCCATTCTTCCAAGGCAGTCTTAATGGCTAGGAGCTCCTTCTCGATGATTGAATAGTTCCGCTCACTGGCGGTGAGTTTTCGTGAATAGTATGCTAGGGGAAACTCAGTCTCCAAATCTGGATCAAGTTGTAGCAATACAGCTCCCACAGCATAGTCCGATGCATCTGCTTCAACAATGAAGGGTCTGTCCTCTTGTGGGTGTTGAAGAATGGGAGAGGTGCTAAAAACTTCTTTTAACCGCAGAAAGGAAGCAGCGGCCTCCGGTCCCCACACAAAGGCCCTCTTAATACTGGTCAGATTAGAGAGAGGAGCTGCCCATTTGGAAAATGATGGAATGAATCGACGATAAAAATTTATGAATCCAAGGAAGCGCTGTAGGGATCGTCGATCTCTGGGAGGTTTCCACTCCAGGATGGCAGGGACTTTAGCAGGATCCATATGTATACCTGTAGCACTGATGACATAACCCAGGAACTCCACTTGATCTTGGTGAAAAAAACACTTTTCTGGCTTGACATATAAGTGATTCTGCTGTAACCTCTTGAGAACCTCTTTAACTTTAACTATGTGTTCATTGTGGTCTTTGGAATACACAAGAATATCATCCAAATAAACCCAGACTGAAACTCCGATTAAATCAGCAAATATGTGATCCATAAGGCGTTGAAAAACTGAAGGAGCGTTGCACAAGCCAAAGGGCATCACGCGATACTCGTAATGGCCCATTGGAGTCTTAAATGCAGTTTTCCACTCATCACCGGATCGTATGCGCACTAAATGATAAGCTCCTCGGAGGTCTAGCTTGGTGAACACCCGGGCTTCATGTAATGATTCCATAATGGTTCGTATCAAGGGGAGTGGATACCGGTCTTTCTTAGTGATGTCATTTAATTGACGATAGTCGATGCATAGCCGAAGAGTGCCCTCCTTCTTCTTAACAAAGAATAAAGGAAATCCCACAGGAGAGGTGGAGGGTACGATGTATCCCTTTTGAAGGCAATCCCGTAGATACTCCTGGAGTACTTCCTTTTCTTGTGCTGTTAGGGAGTAGACCTTGCCATGTGGTATTGTGGTGTTAGGAAGAAGTTCTATAGAGAAATCAAAACTTCTGTGCGGAGGCAACGGGATATCTCTAGGATCAGAAAAAACCTCCTGGAATTCTATGTATTCTGGCGGTATTGTAGAGACTGAGTAAAGGCTTGTTCTACTACCTACATCGGTCTGGGTTGAGGTTGTGGTCTTCCTAGCCGGATGATAGATGCCTAAGCATTTGTGCTTGCAACAGTCTGAACAAAACTCAAGAATCCTGGTCTCCCAGTTGATATTAGGATTGTGATGTAACAACCATGGTAAACCTAGGATAATAGGATACGAAGGTGTCTTGATGACATCAAGAGAAATCAGTTCCTGATGCTCCTCTGTTTGAAGTTGTAATGTTCCAGTATGCTGATGGACCGGTCCGGAAGACAGAAGAGTGCCATCAATTACCTCCACCACGGAAGCACAACTCTTCTGCAACAAAGCGATCCCGTTCTTGGCTGCAAAGTCAGCATCAATATAATTTCCGGAAGCTCCACAATCCAACAGACCAACGACCTCTACAGGTTTGTTTCTAGCCCACGTAACTTTGATTCTCAAGGCCATGAGTACCACTGGCTGCATTGGCTGTTTCTCCCGGTTATCTTCTGGAAGGCCTGAAATTGGGGAAGAGGGGCCTGTCGTTGCCTTCCCTACATACGACAGGCCGTTTAGTTTTCCGACCTACGGAGAGGACTTTGAGGGCACAGAGAGAGGTAATGCCCGGAGGCCCCACAGTACAGGCACAACCTGAGATCTCTCCTTCTTTTCCTTTCGGCGTCAGACAGGGGTCCTCTCAGGGCTCCCAATTGCATGGGTTCAGATGTTGGTTCTTGTGAGCTTGAGACTTTAGGATTTTCTGGCAGGACTCTCGAAAGTGTTTTTTCAGATCTGCGCCTCTCGTTCCGTCTCTCTGTCAGTCTATGGTCGATTCGTAGGACCTGTTCTTGAAGTGCCTGCAAGGTCTCAGGTTCTGGAATATGTAACAATTCGTCCTTGTATTCTTCCCTTAATCCCCTACGAAAGAGAGTCTTCTGGGTAACTTCCGGCCATTGGGAATCTGTGGCCAACTGGCAGAAACGACTGATATAAGCAATTATATCACTGGAGCCTTGTTTTAAGTCCATTAGTTGGTTCTGTGCTGTTGCTGCTAGGTTTGGTGACTGAAAAACTTCCAAAAAGGCCTTTTCAAAGGCTACAAAATCCTCCAATATTGAGCTCTTGGCTACCACAACGCATTCCCAACCAGATTGCCCAAAATATATCCAATCTTGGCCTTATCCTGATTGAAATGGGTTGGACGACACAAGAAATGGATGATTGCAAAATTCAGCCACTCGTCTGGAATCTCTGCCGAATTTCACTGGGCTGGTCTGTGCCATCACTGTCTCTGGCGAAATATTAGCACTGGCCCCTTGAGCCACCATCTGTCTTAAAGCCAAATTCTCCTGATGAAGTGCCGTCATCTCGGCACGTAAGGCTCTGATCTCACTCCTTAAATCCTCCATGTCATCCATCCCTGAATCAGTACAGATGGGTAGGCATCTTAATCTGTAAAGGTGTGTGTCCCGGGATCGGGCTGCACCTGTGGAGGCAGGACTCTTGGAAGGTGTCCGGACAGGGGAGGCCAGACTGATGGTAAAGTCACTGGCTGAAGGTTATTAGGTGCAATACCGATCCTTCTTGGTAGGACAAAGAGATGATGCACCAAGTTGTGAGGTAGGCACAGGCTGGTACTTGCAGGGTCCATGTACCACAGAGAGATGGCGAAAGGGAAACCAGAAGAGAGGAGATCAGGTAGCTGGTGATGGAGTAACACAGGCAACTGGGAGAACAAGGGAAAACCTGGAGGGGAGGCAAAAGGCTAGGCAAGGTCTGGGTCCAACCAAGAAGGCTAGGATGGCTGATTCCAGATCAGGCAGGAAGGAGGGAACCCCACAGAGATCCAGGAGGTGCTAGGGTCAGAGGGCCTGCCGGAGAAAAACAGGAGCCAGGCAAGGCAGGCAGGGAAGAGAAACCAGAGAGCAGGGGAATCCGAAGTTGGAAACTGGTTCGGAAGGTGAAACTGAAGGCAAGCGCTGCTACGGCTGGTCAGGAACGAACCGCGTTAAGACACGATTCATTTACTGACACAGCCGCTATTTACGGCCCTCGGCATGAAGCCGAGGCTTGGAGCGCAGGCTGCATCGCGCATGCGCAGCCTGGCGCGACAACGAGGCTTGAAACGCAAGCCGCCGGCCTCCGCGTGTTGCGGCGCCTGCGCCGACATCAATCCGAGGCTTCGGACGTCGGGAGACTCCTCTCCCAACTAACCGAAACCTCGGATAGATTCGCCAAGACCGGCAGCGTCTCGCCCCCACCCCCCCAGGTAAGTGGCCTAACAATATCCTATGACATTCCAAGACAGTTCTTCCAAAAGTTAGACTTGATGCCGAGGGAATTCATTTGGGGAGGCGGAGATGCAAGATGTCACTAACTACACTGTGTAGGGACTATAGGGACGGCGGGGGGCAGACATCCGAACTTTGAGGGATACTACCTGGCTGGTCAACTGCAGCCAGTCATGATCTGGCTAGCAGAGGAAAGCTCACTGGATACGGAGTTGCTGCGGGGTAAGGCGAGACCATACTATTTAAGAGAGGTGCTCTGGGTGGAGGGTGCAAAGTTATGGATAACATTGGCGCTCATAACCCTGGATAGGAGAATCGGGTGCAGATTGTGGAAGATGGTGGGGGAAAGAAGACCCGTACTCGGCTAACACACCTCTGGCAGTGATTTGCAGCAGGAACCAGGGGGAGGTTTGTAACCACCAGCTGTACTGGGAACAAAATGGGGTCATAACCCTGGCAGACATATATAAGGAGGAAGCGTGGGTGGCATTCCCAGAACTAATAGCAGAATATGATATCACTAAAGGCCAATTAATATTGTACCAAAGTCTGATAAAGACAGCAGAAAACAGATGGGCGGGCCTAAAGGAGGGACAAGAGGGGGATGCTATTCTGGATGCTTTGTATGATGTGGCGGAAGGGGGACATGCAATATAAATGCTCTATGTGCTGGGACAGGATACTCTTGGGCAGAAAGAGCTTGGGGTGAGAGCCAAGTGGGAGGGGGACCTTGCACAGACTTTCACTGACAGGGAACGGGCCAGTATTTATTTTATTTATTTATATAGCGCTGCAGCCCGCGGGAATCAGAGCGCATTAAGCCAGAGTGCTGGTATACACGAAAACAGTGTCCAGGAACACCTGATTTAAGCAAACACAGTAACAGGTTACCCATAGGGCGTACGCGACCCCACTGGCCATTTTGGAGTTCCCAGGAGCCAGAGGAGCAGAAATTCCCCAGATGCGCGAGCGACTCGGCAGGGAATGCTGCACATGTTCTGGTCGTGCCCAGTGATCAGGGCCTTTTGGCAGAACATAGCAGAGCAGAGTCATGGGAGGAGGGATAGATATGCGGGAGTGGTTGCCGAGGGAGGTGGGCGGGGGAGGCACACCTGGCGAAAATGACAGACCTCATCTGTGTCTTGGCCAAGCGGCGAATTGCACTAGCATGGAAGTCGGCGCATGGCCCATGCATAGAAGCATGGTGGGAAGATTTTGATGTGATGGCATGGAACGCACTAGTTCAAGCGATGTTTGCAACTTAGGGTGACGGGACACCCCAAGACCAACATTGTAATGGGGGAGAGTGACTCAAAGGCCAGGCAGAAGGGGGCGGTGGGGAGGCAGACCGGTGGGTGTTCGGCGCGGAGGGGAGAGGAGGCGCGGGATGGGAAGCATGCAAAGTTGGGCTTAGTTTTCTTTAAGGAATAAGAGCAAGTGAATGTAACGTAGTCAGCCACCGGGCAATGGAACGGTAGAAGGGGATAGAGTGGGAGGGCAGACATGCGGGAGGAGGGACGCAATGGGGGCTGACTGAGACGAGGTCAGACACCAAAATGCGCACAGAATAATACGGGTTATCTTCATCTCTGCTACCCGAAAATTCACTGTCTGGTTCCTAAAAAGCAATAAAGGGAAGTCTATATAAAAGGAGGAAAGGAGGGTGGCCATATCTGGGGACAGCGCACTCCCCAGATCTTGAACAGTTGAAGACAGACATTCTTTATTGTCATGACATTGATGCAGGACCCTTTGCCGCCCTGTGCCCTGGTGTGCAACCCCAGGACACTTGGGACCCTTGCAAATTGTACCTATTGCTAGAGGCACGGGAGGGGACAACCCTGTCTGCGGGGGGGTGGGGGCACTCTAGACGATCCTACTTGGTAATTGGACTATGTTGGGATGTCTGATTTACGTTTCAATGCTATTTTGACTGCAGTACTTCGTATTGTTTATGTTCTATAAAAGCAAATAAAAATAATTTTAAAAGAAAACTATGGGCCTCAAGCTCCACAGGCCGTGAACTGTGATTGGCCCCCGTAGAGAGTCTGTTGGTTCATACACAACATTCAACAGAAGGCATATCAGATCTCATCTGGCAATGGCGCCCTAGCCCACAGGCCTTTTGGAATGTATGGGGTATTTTACGAGGGTAAAAGGCGATGCAAACAAAGTGGTATGCTATTGGGTTTTGTACCGCACGCTGGTGCCATTTGCATGGTCTCATGGGCGTGGCGCTCCATTTTAGGACATGCCTGGTTGAGGTAGGGTGGCACGGTGCACGGATTTACAGTGCGTATACCTCCCCACGCCCCTCCCGAGAGGTCATAGGAAACTTGTGGAAGTCCAGTAAAACGAACTTCTTTCACAATCGAAGACTATTAAGAATATGTCTCAGCCTACAAGGAACTTCACTTTCTTTCAGATGGACAAGGTATTCTCCCCTTTCTGGTAGGTCTACAGTGCCCAGCCTGCTCCGAAAGCAACAGTTTGATAGTAGCCTCATTGTGAATTGTATCATTCCTTTGCAGGAGCTGTTCCCAAATGCCTCCTGACTACCCAGAATGCCCCTCGCTGGCATGCATGCGTTACGCCCGCCGCCAGCACGAACAGACGAGTGTGCCCTGCGCCTCCTCTGTGTCCTCCGAGGACTTGCTCAGTAGCGCCCCCTACTTGCGGCCCCAGTGACCGCGCCAGGATCCTCCGCGTGTAAGGGGTAGGGGGCTGTGGTAACTGCTCCAGTGTTTCCGGCTCTAACCGGAAACTCTGACGCTCGTGGCTCTTGGCTCCGTGCGAGCGAGGCTGTCCTCCAACGCACGAGGATCCACAGGGGACCTTGTTGATGAGTTATTATTTTCTTGCAGAGTCACTGCTGGGTCGTTTATTTTAATCCACATGATCTCATGGTGGAAGGAAGTGGAGTAAACAACAGCCGTTGAGCTCCCGCTCCTGAGTGGCGAGGGGGGGGTCTGTGCCCTGTGGTCTAGAAGAGGGACAGCTGCGGGGGTGGGGGGCGGAGGGGGGCACTACAGTGCAGGACTGTCCTCTTGCGCAAAGGCTTGAGCCGCCAAACGTCACTCCTTGACAAATAGTAACGCCAGCATCAATTGAAGCATAAGGCTGGCTCTGTGGCCATGTGTTGCCCCTCTTCCGCAGAGAGAACACCCCCCCCCTTGGAGAGCCCTCAAGCCTGCAGTGCCAATGTCACACTAAAAGGAATCTCTGTATCGCAGGATGCTGTATACTAAGGCAAGTGCTCCTTCAGTACATCTGCCGTTCAGAGGGACGCAGTTATTGAGGGTCTGGGTCTTTGCCAGAGAGAGTCAGCCCCCTGCCATGTGGGGCCTTGCACACAAATACCCCTCTGCCGTACAGATCCTCATTCACCGAGAGATCCTGCAACTCTGCAAGGCCTATGCCACCCAGAAAGACCCTGCCATACAGCAACTGTTGCTCCGATTCCCCCAGCCATGCAGCCTCAGTCGCTGAGAGAGTAGATAACAATGCAGGGCCTATGGCACTGAGACTCCCACCATCTAGCCACTGTTACTCGATTCCCTCAGCCGTCCCCTTCTAGGGCCTGGGACCGCAATACCGTCAACTCTCTCTTCCTAAATATCTTCCCTCTCGAGCTCTTCGCTCAGCCGCCTCCAACTCCCTCAGGGTCAGTCGCTTCTCCAAGAAGCAAGTTGGTGGTAGATCTCTCTTCTGCTGGGGCCTCCCTCTGGAACAGCCTACATGCTCTCTGAAACTTGAGGAGAACCATCTCTGTTTCCGGAAGCACCTCAAAAACCTTCCTCTTTGCTTCTGCTTTTTCTCCTCCTCTCCCCTGCTGATCTCCTGGTTGAATCTGAAACTGCACGGGTTCCTGGCTACCATCTGATCTCGGGCCCAGGTCCCCTCCCTGCCAGTTGCACACCTGCACTGTCCCCTGGCAACCCTTGCACTTGGGGGACTGTTTCTGTATCCCTACAGCCCCTACTAGCACCTGACCCCTGATATCTTCTCTTACCCTTCCCCCCCTGCACTCCTCTCCTTCCCCCCTCCCCTGCACTTGCGTGATCTCAATGTCACCTGGCCTAGTAGGATCCCTGTCTCTGTCTTCCCTGTTCCCCCTCCTATGCCTCGTCGCGCTTTGAAACACTTGTGTATAGGCGCATTATAAATGCCATATCATATCATGTCCTAAAGCCTCTGTCGCCGAAACAGTGGGTAATAGTGCAGCCAAGGCAGTGGGTAACAGTGCAGGGCATGTGCTGCCACCCAGAGAGACCCTGCCAGATAGTCTGTTAACATACATGGGCTTTGCCTACATATTCTGTTTCTTTGACAGATCAGGCAACAGCGCAGAAGCTATGCCACCCATAGACTCTGTCATACAAAGCATATGGCACAGAAATATAATTGAACAAAGAAGGGTCTATGCCACACACAGAGCCTCGAGGAAAGGGAGTGCCATCTCTTTGTTGAGCATTCATCCTGACTGCCTTAGTATACAAAAAGTAAAAGAAAAGTTCTGAACTGGGTCATTGCGTTAGGTGTCATGTTAGTGATGTTTACAATCGCGTCTTATTCCAACAGTTTTGGCCTGAAGCTTACACCATGGTGGATGATGGCTTCTCATTGTACAAGTTTTAATGATGACGACACAGGCTGGCTTAGTTTGAAGATTCTGTTCTAAGTGTGGCACCCCAAGCGTGTGACCGAAGGTCTTAGATGCCCAACGTCCAACGCTGTGTCCACGGCTGGGATGTCTAGGTCCATGCTGTTAGACTAAAAATGGAGCTGCACAAAACAAATACCTCAGCTCCACCCCCGTGGTCGCGAAGCCTACAGTACAGCAGCCGCGTGTGCTCAACGGTGAGGAGAGGGCGCAGGGACGTAGAGGGTCAGGTGCATTAGTTCAAGGAACCCCTTTACAAAACGCAAAGTAAACACATCGCAAATGTAAGAACTGTAAGGCCAGGATGCCCTAGTCTCTAATACTCAAAAGGGCTGCTTCTAAAATAGGATGCAAGAGTGGGGGCTTGCCTCGTACCCTTGGAGATTCGCGCTCGACCCAATCTAAGTGGCTGAGCTCTGTGTCTGCCATACTTCCAGGTGGCATGTGAGCCAATTGTAACATCTTCTGGTGAAACGGGATGTGCCACGCCGGTGAACCTCTGACGATTTGTAGGCGTTCAATGCCAATGAACAATTGACAAGCAGCCTATTTCGGTGGCTTTTCCATTTATAACGGCGAAAGGCAAATCCATAATTTCCTATTACCAGACGATTTTGTGAATAGATGACTGGGAAGGGGGGGTTGTGTTAGGGAGAATTCTCATAAATGTGCTAATTCCATTCACAAGAGACACCCAGCAACTTTGCTGGATTTTGAGGACTTGATTTTTTTACATGGAAAGAGTGTGAGCCTTTTTTCCCACTCTTTCATGCGTTTTGATGTGTGTTTTACACTTGTGTTCTTTGAATATGGGCTTTTAGATAACTCCATATGCATCATCTTTTCATGTGTGTTACACAGCACCTTCAGTGCAGTGAAACAAGGATGTCTTTTAGACTTCCCAAAAGTTAAACTACCTTCTCTGTGATAAACTACTGTTTCCCAGAGAATGTAATATGAAATTGACTTTACTAGTCTTTCCAAATTCATAGACCCAGCACTCAGCATCTTACAATGGAGTGCTGGAGGGGTTACATAGTTTCCCCTATGTCTAAATACTTGTGTAGCAGTCAAATGCTACCCTTTCCTATTGAAAAGGCTGGTGGCAGTGGTTTTACAACAAACTACCATGATTTTTCCCAACCGCAAACACTGTTAGCTAAAAATCACAGGAGCCATGTTTTTCAAGATGGCACCTTAAGCCCCTTTGTTTAAACAGGTCCCGGTCTTCTTTTTTTGCCGTTTCTTTATGGAAAGGTCCTTCTAGAGTTTGTCTCTGCGCCCCAAACCAGGGTTGGTGCCTTTGTTCGTGTGCCTTTGGCGGGCTTCAGGAGTGAAGTCCGCCTCTGCCGTCCGAGTGTCTGGGGTGGCCAGAAAGTGAGGGAGGTGCCCGAAACTCCCTGTGCTTAATCTCCTGGGAGACCCGCATGCACTCTGTCATGATTGGCTGGCTGACTGTCCGGCAAGGACAGCCACCCTGCTGGGTGAGTGACAGCTAGACTGGAATGAAAGGGAGAGAACTGTTTAAAAGGTGAGTCTCTTGGACTGGAAAGCACAGTCGACCACTGGAACGAAAGAACCGAAGAAGAGCTGGAAGAGGACAGCTGCTGCAACTCTTGGACCATTGGCTTGCCCGGTGAAGCCCTACAGCAGGTCCAAATTGCCAAGTTCATCTCGACAGAGAAGCCTCTTCAAGGACAACTTCTTCATTTTCAGTTTGTGGGACCAATCGACTTGTTAGCCACCTGGATAACATTCTCAAGGCTGGTTAGGATTAACCAGGGAGAGGGACACCGGCTTGTGTGCTTGAATCTACAACTACTGGAACTGAAGTGACTCCATCTTGTTTGCTTTTTCGATGATCCCGTGCAAGTGCAGGAGTCCCCCGACATCCTCCCTCTTGTCCCCATGACTGAGGCTCAGGAACAGTGAGATCTTCAGGAACTGCCAGGAACCAACGACTTCAGCTGCATTTGTTTCTTCATACTAAGGTACTGTGCCAACCCGTTTCAGAGAACGCCACTCTCGAGGTGAAAGTTTGTGAAACTTTTCCAACTTCCAGGTCTAATCAGCTTGTGACCCAACATATGATTCCTTTTCGCCTAAACTACTTCTGAGAACTTTTGCAAAGACTTTACCGTTTGCTACCAGAACTGCTCTTTCCTATCCAGAACACTAGCGCATTGACTTTGGCCTAGGCCTATTGACTTGAATTGAACTCTTCTTATGAACTGAAACTATTTGCACTGTATGCAATCTATTCTACTTACCTTGTCCATTTTGCCCACAACTGAACTGCTATTTTGCTCCTACTTCAGGAGAGTTCAAACTGTCTCAAAATCTTAGAGTTTTGTATTGAAGTATATTGGTTTATAATATTAAGTTGCCTCCTTCTAGTGAAATGTTTTCTAAATGATTGAGTAATAAATCAATAAGTGTCTTACCAAGAAACCTTGAGTATAAGTGTCTACTTGAACCACTGTGATTGAAAGACCTCTGTGTAACCTCTTGTAAGGCTCACATTCACTCTTGAGATACGGCTGGCTGCTGAGCTCGCTCCCAACAAATGTGTGGTACAGACTTATACCAAAGGTTGTTTTGACTTGCACTTGTAGTCCTAATTGTATGTGGTGGTCCAAGAGGGTACTGCATGGGATTTTGCCTAACAGGTTGCACGCTACATCCACGGGCAACATCCCAACTTTTCTCTCGTAGATTTGCTCTGCACTCTCACCTGCGCTGACTGGCGCGCCACACTAGCATGCCATGTTGCAATTGGAAATGCATGGCGAGTGGGATCTGAGGGAGAAGGGCCTGCAGAGCGGTTACTGAGAAGGGCTGGGTTTACAAGCCTTCATTTAGTCCTAACATCCAAATAGCAATGTTTTCTTATTCTGTATTGCGGGTTTATAACGCTCCACATGCAACGATGGGTGCTTCAAAATCTTTGCCATCAGAGATGGCGAAATGGTTAGACTTCGAGGTGGCCGCACCCCCTTTCTCATAAACCATCACTGCTTGCAACTGATTGTTTGCGTCTCTCTCTCTCTCTCTCTCGTTTGCAACAGGTTTTGTGACACATTCGTCACAATGATTGTTCAGAAGCAACATTACCCCCACTTGCTAAATAGCATTTTAGGACAGTGTACTCCCCGGCACAGAGGATATCCATCAAAAAAACACTTTTGCCAGAGGGCGTCTGCTACAGAAAGCGGCACCCTTGGAGCTTATGCCACTGCAAAACCCTTGGGAAGTCCCGGATCAGAGCCTGTGTCACAAGGCGCTGCAGCTATAAAGTGCCCCTGTTGTAGCGCCTGCCACGGAGCATCGGTTACAGACATCCCACAGAGTGTCTTCCAAAGAGGGCCCCGGCCATAAAGCTCTTGCCACAACACACCTGCGATGGATCCTCTTTCACAGAGAACCCTACCATGGAGCTTCGGTCAACCTCAAGCCCCAGCATTAGAGTGTGTGTCTCAGAGAGCCCCGCCTATGATGCCTTCCCCAGAGATCCCCTGCTATAGAGTCTCCACCACAGAAAACCCTTGCCACAGGGCACCCCGCCCAGCCCGGCTGAAGAAGTGCAGGGACCCATTTCAACATGATCGTTGGGGGCCCCACCTTTCTTAGAGCGGAAAACAGTCTGGGGCACCCGTGAGGTGCGTACATTATAATGGAGATGGATACAGCTGGGGATTAAAGAAGGGCAACCAGCAGGGAGCTGAAACACTAAATGCCACTGATTATCATCTTGTCTTTTAACATCAGTTCCACCACATCAGCCCCTTGCTGACAAAGAATAATGTATAGCTTTTCAGTTGCCATTTATTGTTCCAGCTCCCTGCTGACTGGCCCTCCTGTGATAATCCACGGCAATTAACGCCCAGGTATATTTTGTGCACATTTTAAAGCCCGAGAACGAACATTCTTGTATCTTCTGCGCCCAGATACCCCCAGGTTTGGCGTGCATTACAAATAAATAAACAAACAAACAATATTGAAAAGAATCGATTGCCATATTATATAATACTACTGACTGGCAACATGAGTTCAGTTGTTGTCGCCCCCCCCCCCAAACCCATTAATTTAAAAGGATTAAAAGTCCCTGACGTCGTCCCTAAACCCGCCATAGAGCGCTTGCCACAGCACCATTGCAATTCAGTTCCTCCCACAGAGATCTCAAAATATCCCTCCCCACCGATCCCCCGCGTATGACCTTTCCTTGAGCACCCGCCACTGAGCCCCTGACAGAATCTGGCTGCCAGAGGTCTCTGCCATAGTGACTCTGATACAGAGAAGCCCCGCTCCACATCGTGTTTACCATGCACTGTTCCACCTGCAAGAGAATCCCCATGGGGAGAGACCTAAATGGGCAAGAGTCTTCCCGACTCCAGGGTCACACCAATGCTTAGCAGAGTTGCAGGGGGATCTTAGCCGAGAGAGAATGCCTGGCTCGGGCCTCCGGTCGCCATGGAACAGCGCTACGGCAAGACCATTTTTGCCAGAGCGCAGCCTCGTCTTGTTTTCCATCCCAATTCCCTGGGAGAAACAGAGGCGTGGCCGACCTTTGCTAGAATGAGCATCTTTCTCTGTAGTGAAACCCAAAGATTTTCAAAAGCTCTGCATCCTCCCATAGAATGTAGTTTTTTTTTTTTATATGGGGACACATAATGCCGCCACACTCCCCTCTCAGTCGGTGCGGAGGAGCAGCCACGCAAACCTTGGGATTCCAGAGGCAGGCAAGCGCAGGCCCTTTATCTCATTTATGTATCAAAGCGCTGCAGCTAACCAGTCACCGGCATGTGATAGATTAGACCGTTTCAGTTGCATGAGTCTGCCAGCGTCCTTGGCTGCGCCTCGCGGCCGAGCAAGTCCACCTCATCCGCAGAGCACTTCCGCTCCACGAAGGACCTTGTTTTCATCTTTGTGTTGGGTCAGTGTGAAAGTGCCGGACCAATAGCGTGTCTGGTCGGTCGCGCGCGTCGGCAGCCGTCTGGTCTGTCTGCGCCTGCGCGTCCGTCGTTCCACGCCCTTCATCACCTCAGGCAGCCACGCAGAGGAAAAGTGCGCCACGTGGAGCGCCTGGTGTGCTATGCTGACTCGAGGGAGTCAAACCCAGCCTAGCCACTAACACTGCAGTGCCGTTGAACGCAAGGCAAAGATTGGGATTTACAGTTATGGACACACGCAGGGAGGGGCTTTTCTGGTGTGTTGTGGTGTCCCGTGTCCATGGAG
The DNA here is from genome assembly GCF_040938575.1 of Ambystoma mexicanum. Classification (NCBI taxonomy): domain Eukaryota; kingdom Metazoa; phylum Chordata; class Amphibia; order Caudata; family Ambystomatidae; genus Ambystoma; species Ambystoma mexicanum. The sequence goes on from NC_090921.1 coordinate 1,040,389,511, forward strand.
CTCTTCTATTTTGAATTTGCAGGCACATAGGTCCGGCATAGTGGAGCTCTCAACAACCACTCTGTCCTGAACCTAATCACGCCCAGGTCCCAAACAATAGAAGTGTACAGCGGGGGTGGGAGGGGGGTGTTTGCGGAGGGGCGGCATCAGCTGTAGTTCACTTAGTGCATCATTCTATGGAAAGTATAGCACACGTAGTCGTGTTGGGATGGGTGTATTCAAAGAAGCAGAGCGAATTCTGGGGCTTGCAGTCTTATGTCAAGTTTGAGCACCTGTGAATAGTGAGAAAGCATTCTGGAGCGTGGCACATGGGGCTTCTGCACTGAGCTGGGAGAGTATATCATATTACATGTAGTCCTGTGGGGGTTGCCTGTCCTGAATTCATGTAGTGAACATTCTGGAACAAGAGCCTCAGTTAGGGACTCTGTTCCCATGGAGACAAAGTGCATTCCTGGGGGGGGGGGCATCTGCACTGGCTGAGAGTGCATTATTGTTATTGCGCCCTGTGTTTTGGAGCATGCACAGAGTTCTGGTACACGTTATCACGCCGGGGCCTACGTTTTGCGGGATACACTGTGCCTTTGGGGTCACTAACTCATGTGAAGAGTTTGTACTGTGAGGCAGAGTGCACTCTTGGAATATCTAGTTGTGTGAGGACTGTTCCTTTGGAACATGTGCTGCTGTGGCGGTCCTCTGTATTGATTTTAACAGTATGCATGCTGTGGCGTGTGTGTTAGGGGTGTGAGAGCAGGTACAGCATGATATGGCACCGGGCAAGTATCCAGAGTTGCAAGAGTGAGGGCGAGCCATGACAAAAGTCCTGCTGCTTTTCCCCCAAATGCAGTGCGCTCGATTCCACATGTGTCATTCATGCTCCCTAACCTACACACAACTCTGTCCTCCCGCCCCCCCAATCCACTTTTTTGGTAAAATTAGTAGCAGATGGCATTATAACAAAAAATAAAACTGCAGGACCATTATAGATACAGGAAACTCCTCTATTACAGCTCTGTGGGTCAAAATGCATGCAAACCTTCTAATTTGCATATGCTTTACACTACCTACATCGCCATAGAAATATGTTGAGCAATAAGAGTATGGATTTAGTTGTATTCACCCCATCCTGCATGCAAAGCCACAGTAGCCCCATGCAGATTAATGTGAGCCTAACAAATGCCCCTTGGATTTTAAAGCCATAGTCATTATTTCCTAAAGCCTGCAGCATTATGCACTCTTCTAATTTCTGATCACCCCATTCACATTTCTTAAGGGACAAAAATCCGTGCTAATTGCCACTCTCCTAACCCCCTCCCCTCCGGTCCCTCCCACCAGTGCCTAATAACTCAGTGTAATGGTCTGTTGACACAGAGCAACGTGTCAGGTTCTCAGGAGAGCTGCTCTGCGGCGAGGCACCTCCCCCGTTCATCACCCTCATGACAATGAAGATGCTGAATGGGAAAGGTGTCCAGCTGCCAGGACAATGAGAGTGCTGAGCAGGAACACCATGCTGCTCGACACCCTAATTATCCTGCCACCGGGACACCTTCCCTGTGTGCCGAACGGGAGAGATGTCCCACTGCCAAATGTCCCGGTCTGCCTATTAAAAGAGCCACTGGGGGAGCAAGCTGACCGCCCTGCTCCCCCGCTCAGTACGCCACAGTATGGCACATTGTAATTATATTTGGGAGCGCACAGGTAAAGTGCATTAGTACTCTGAACTGTGTGATACAATTGTAGTCTTGTGAGGCCTTCTGCACAAGACCACAAAACGTGAGGCAGAGTATTTTAGGTCATTTCAATTTTATTTGCAGTGCAAATGTCTACTATAGGAATCTTGGCAGTAAACAAACAGCAGCCAAACAGAAGGCAAGTTTCAGTGAGACATTAGGTGGGGAGTAGCGGGGAGAGGGGCACCAGTTCCCTGGGCGCTCTTGAAGGTGATGTGGTCTTCCTAACCTTCTAGTTCCAGTGGTACGAAAGACCCAAAGCAGGAACATTTTCTCTTGGAAACTACTGGCCACAGTCAGAAAGGGGATCTAATGCATTAGTAATGGTCACTATCAAAAATGGTTGGTCTAGTTGGTAGAAATCTTTGTAACATATGCAAATGGACTTAAAGCCAACACGTGTGCAGTGGCTAGTTCCTTGATGTTAGTATGGATATGCCCAAACTTCTGACTTGGATGCATGCAAGCAGTGGCAGCATTGTATGTAGCCTGGCCTCGCTAGATTTAGTCTGGCTTATTCTTAATTGAGGGTATTTATTGAGCGCGGACCTAGCTTCGGGAAGCAACAGCGGGCTTTACAATCATAGGGGTAAGAAAAAGGCTAGGGGTATAGAAACAAGGGAGCACAGGTCTAACAACAGCGCTGGCAGGGCAATAGTCAGCAATTGTCTCGGGAGGATAGCTCAGGAGCAACATGCTTGCCTTGGAAGCAAGACAACACAGGTTCGATCCCCAGGTCTGCGCTTAGAAACCTCTGGGTATTATGAGCGTTATAAATAACCTATCATTTCATCATATCAATTGATCTAGAAGTAGCCATGGGCGCAAACAGTGGGGATCAGATCACTCAGTCCCAGGTAAGATGGGGCGTGGACAGCATATGGACGTAGGTTTTAGGGAGGAGCCATTTGTTGAGGAGGGGGGTCTTGAGCTCTTGACCTAGATGGATACTGCCGCCATTTATTTATTTGTTTAACTCACCGGGGACCCGCAGGCATCTGGGAGCACAAAAACACAAGTGAACGGACATATAAAGCAGGACACAAGGAAGATTCATTCTTGTTCAAGCGAGAGTACCACCCTTGCAAGGAATGTAATCTACTTTTTGAAAAGTATGGTTTTCAATGATGCACAAAAGGTTTTCATGTTTTTATCCAGGCGTAGGGTGCTAGGCAGGGAGGTCCATACCTGCGCTGCCAGTGTGGGAAAACCTTTCCTAAACCACCAGCCCCTTTCAACTTATGTGCATTAATCAGTCCAAGATTGGCGGATCGTAGGGTGCGTTTGGGTTTGTGTAAAATGATGCAGGCCTTCAGGTACGCAGGTGCTTTGCCATAAAGGCATTCGTACACTAGGGAAGTTGGTTTGAAATGAATCTGAGCAGGGACGGGGAGCCAATGTAAAGATTCCCTCCCAGATGATATGTGCCCGCGTCTGGGAATGCCCTTAATGATGCGGGCTGCATCATTTTGGAGGGTTTGGAGTTGTTGCAGGCATTTTTTGCTGGGCCCCTATTAGTACTGAATTGCAATAATCGAGACGCAATAGAATAATCAACTGAAAAGCAGTTTTCCTCAGATATGAAAAGCTTGATGTTCTTAAGGGGTCTCAAATAGTAGTGATGTCCAGTTCTTCTGCTACAAGAGCATTCGCGACCAACACCTGTGAAAGTAAGATGGAGCAATACTCTTAACGGCATTTATGGCTCATAAAAAGCATCTCTTTACAACTGCTTATACCTGGGTCCATAACTACAGCTCCACTGGAGCAGCCCTCCCTCACAGGTTTTGCACATGCTTGGTATGTGTAGAACAAGATTATATTGTTATAGCCACAATGAGGCAGATCAAATGTCTGTCGATTGGGGTTCCATGTCTTAAAATCGCAGCAAAAATGGCTGTGTATACAAAATATCGTGTCAGAAATGCTGTGGTTTTGCCGCCACAATCCAATAAAGGATGCGGGGGACACCCCTGCAGCCCCCTCTCCCCTTAAATGGTATAATGCGGTACACCTTTATTGGGTCAAACCACAGCATTTTGGCCACAATTTTTTTGGTTTTACCAGTGATATTTTTGCCACGATTTTATTACCCGATACCTCAATTTGGCTTTCCAGTAGTCAATCTCCGAATTCCTTAGGTATCAGTTTGAGCGGCTGTTCACCCAGGTTACCATTCAAACTGAGGAGCCCCAGATTGTTATCTTCCTGCTTGTTAAAACGGAACACCAATCCTCTAATGAGATTTTCCAGGGCCTGCAAGTAAATGTTAAAAATAGAGAATCCTGCCCCCTGCATTATGCACTGTGCAGCTTCATCACACATTCATGCTGGCTTGCTGGGAAGGCCCTTCAAGATCATGGATACCTCGAGTATGATCAGAGCAACCGCACCACCGGCATCTGCCAGCCTGCACCGGTCGCCCAACAATGATTCAAGCTTGTCGCAGACATTATGCCTGCCTGGAAATCACCCAAGATGTTCTGAGCCTTCAGAGGAATTTTGGAATCGATGTGTCGGGTATAATCGAAGGACCCAAGCCAACAGAACTAAAAGGCCCACTGGAAAAATGATATGCCAGCCTTCATTAACAAAAAAGAACAGAGCCTTCACACTGAAAAACGGGCCTATTAAAACAGACTGTGGGGTTTCTGGAAGGGCCATGTGAAGAAGGCCTATCATTGCAAAAGGGAAAAACATTATTTTAATTCACAGTGACAGAAGAAATTCAAAGGTCCCTTTCACATGAGAAATAGGATTTTTAAACACTGACACAAAACAGCTTTGCATGTCTGTTTGAAGCAAGACATGACATTTTTTTCCCCTGCCAACACAAAGATGTCGGGGACATGGCGTGTGTGCTGACAAAAAGTAAGGTAGATTCTGCTTCAGAGCAAAATACAGCAAAACATTTGAAAATGAAAGCCTGCTTGGTAGCCATGAAAAGTTCCTGCGGGCCTACTTAGGCAGACTGTATAGGTGTCTTTCTGCAAGGGAAATCCAGAGAAAGCAAAATTAAAAATGTTATCCAAGTGCAGATTGGAAAAGCGCATCACATCGCGGGCTGAGAAATAAGTGCATCATTTTTCATTGAAACTTGTCACCCATCAAAAGGGGGTTCACTGTGACAATTCAGACCCACTTTTCAGCAGAAAAACAAACAGCAGAAAATATTTTATTAATGACTGAAAGAAACATCTGTGCACTTTCAGCGCAAAAGCAAAGTGAACCCTGATCAATAAAACACACTGTATGTCAAAGAATAAAGGCTGAGGTTAGAAATTGCAATCTGTGACTTCCATTTCAGCCAAAAACAAATGGTGTGTCTCTGGGCAAACTTCACAAAGAACTCGCTCCACAACCCCCCCCCCCCCCCCCCACTGGAAGCCTGGCCTTTACACCCCCTCCCCCACAGCTGTTTACAACTTTTATGTTATTTAGCATTTATATAGCGCTCTATATATCATTGGTATGACCTCAAACTGCTGGTAATGTTGAACCCCCTCGGAGACCGTAGTGCAGGTCAGTTGTGAGAATAAGATGTTGTAGGGTGCTTGGGTGCACCAGCTATGTATGCAGCTGGTGTAATTGCCTGTTGGTAGCTGCATCCTAATATTTAGGTGTGGTGTAATTGATATCAGTTAAATGTGTGCAGTCTGGCGGATGGACACCTAGACTGGGTTTTGGCTGTGTTAAGTCTGTAGGGCGCTTATGTGTGCAGCTAGGCCGGTTTGTCATGGGATATAGCTACGTTATATTAGAAATATGAGGTGTTTATGGGGTAATGTTCACATGTGAGCAGTTAGGCCGAATTTGATCGAGGGGTATATCTGTACTCTAAATGAGTGATAGTGTAGAGAGTAAGCATAGTGATATGCAGGTGAGAGTATGGGTTGAGTTATGATCTAAGGCATAGGTAAGTAACATTTACAATTCTATCCAAGTGTGGCACATGCTGACATTCACAATTCTATCCGAGTGCGGTACTTGCCAACACTCATAATCCTATCTAGGTGCGACTCGGTTCACGATTCCATCTAAGTGAGGCACAAGCCATCATTCATAATGCCATCTAAGTGTGGTACATGCTATCATTTACAATTCTATCTAAGTTGTAGCATTTGCTAACATTCACAATCCAATCTAGATGCGACTCAGATCAATGTTCACAATTCCATCTGTTCGGGAACATTAATGTATTAATGCCATCATTCACAACTTCAGCCAAGTGTGATGCAATGTTCAGCATTCACATCTTTATCCAGATGCGACTCAGACTAATGTTCACAACTCCTCTCACTCATCTAAGTGTGGCACATGCTATCATTCACAGTTGCATTCAAGAGTGGGGCACGCTATCATCCACTTTCTATCTAGATGCGACTCAGGCCAATGTTCACAATTCCATCTAATTGTGAACATTAATGCATTAATGCTATCATTCACAATTTCGTCTAAGCGTGATGCACGCTAGCATTCACATCTCTAAGAGGTGTCTAAAACAGACTTTCCCTAGACTTGGTTTCTCTGGAGGGGCAGTTCTGAGCAGACCAAATTCTCTAGCTTGTGCATCCCAGTATTTACAAGTTGAAATCAATTTCAAACAACCAACTTCAAAGAGAATTATAAAAAACACTGCTGAAGATTTACTACTAATTTAAAAGGACTATTATAGCTTAGGCCTTTTCCCCAGTAACCATAAATTATACTAATTACAGGTATGTTTCATTTTTTAGATAATTTCCAAGCAATTTTGGTACATAAAATTCATCCACCTGCGACTCAGGGAACTGTAATTGGCCATCTAAGATTGGTTTCTGGATGATCTGAAAATGTTCCAAATGTGAGAGTTGGCGTGCTGGTGGAGGGTAAAATTAGGAATTTGTGTAATAAATTACACATTCCTGACTATTATGTTTTTGGTAAAAACAGCAGAAAATGTCCACATGCCGTGCAACATGGTGCGGACCTGGCTGTCATCTAATTTAATTCCCCATGATTAGCTGAACCAGAAAATATGTATATTATGGCAGCTATTAGTAAAATTATGAAGTTTTGCCACAACTAGTTTTTGCCAAATATTTGACATGAGAACAAATGGGGATTGCAAATAGAAGCTGCCATGTATGCTCCAGACTCCTAAACCAATCCTTAGAGATGGGCTGGAGTTGGGAGAAGAGAAAAGGGTAACTGTCCAGTCCTAATTGCGAGAACTTTTGCAGGGTACTCCCCTAAATTTCAAAACTTTTTGGTGTAATTGCTGCTATATAAAGTGGAATGCACTATGAGGAGGGGGCATAGCTGCTGAAATGTACCATCAGACAGAGCTGCCAAAATCTACCATGGGGGAGAGCAGCTGAAAATTACCACCTGACAGCTGCCAGGAGACACCAAAAATTGGTTTTGCATAAATTGCCTCTGGTTGGAGCTGTCTATTTCTAGGAAGGCCTAAAAGCTGACTTGGTCCTATGGTGGAGAGCAGGAGGCCATCCTTGAGAGTGGAGTGACCATACTCCTGCCCTATCTTTCCAGAGAGTCCTGACATGCAGCTGGCTAGCCTGAACTTTAAGCAGATGTTTTCAATGTAAGTAGACTTGGGGAATCTGCTGGCCTTAAATCCTTTCCCTTTATAGTGGGTGGAGTTGGGTGGGGGGAGGGGCAAACCTGTGTAGACCCTTAGCCTATTTAACTAAAAGTATACATTTAATTAAGCCTATTTAACTAAAAATGTTCATTTAATTAAATACCCCTGACGGGACACCACAGGGTGCTTTTTGTTAAAATTCGAAATTAACAAAGCTCATTCCCAGTGTGCACTGAAAACTGTAGACTGTAATTTAATTGGGTGATCACATTTGTCCTGTTGACCCCACCTCTTTAGGAAGAGGGGTGTCTTTGTCCCTGAACTAAAAAAATCTCTCAACTGCCAGCTTCCCTAACACAGGCCTTTAAGTGGAGGGGGTGGGGCGATCTGAATTCCCAAATTCTCAGATCATCCCAATTTTTACCATCCATCTTCCCCAGAAAAGGCCTCCCAAATCATTCCAATGTTTCTGTCTGACTTCCCCATCACAGACCAAAGTGGGGGGTGGGGTGTTCTGAAAAACAAACCACTAAATCACCCTGTGCTTATTTTAAACCAAAAGTGTGGGTGAAATCATAATTGCCCTATGCAATTATACTAATCTATAAACCCTACTGCTAACCTTTTAAGCACGCAGGAAAATCGAAATTGTACAGCAATACATTTCTTTTTGTTTATTTATCAGTTTAATTATTTCTGGAAGTGAAATTTGTAGCAAGTAAAGAATTGTGATTGTGTTCTTTTCAGCCCACATATGCGATTTATTTATGTTGATAGTAGTTTATTGTGTTGTGCCACGGATAAAGTGGTGTTGATATTTTAGTGCAATTTTCTTAACATCTGATTCAAATAAACATAAATATATTTCCTGTACCCCTGCCTGGCTCTTGGCACGTTGGTAGCTCAGGGGCAGGGATCCAAGTGGTATTAGATGAATTGGAGATAGGGCTGAAGAAAAGAACTGAAATTAACAGTTTATTGTGTAACACTTAGCCTGGGGAGGGAAGGAACTTCCTGTGTTGAGGGTGGCCTCTCGATAAACCGTTACAGCGGGTCGTCCACTTAACCGGGTGCAGTTGGCTCTGAGAGGAGTCTAAAATGTAGCTGGATGATTACTACCAATGCAAGATCATCAAACAAAGGACGTATCACGGCCTGTTTCAATTCCAAAGGAACTTTTATATTACAAAAGATACATTACGGACGTTTATAAGTGTGACATACCACAGCTTCTTCATATTGTAACACAAATGGTGGTCAGGACTCTCTAAGGGGCCTGACTGTCTACAAATGTTGATCAGTATTGTAAAATCTCCTTCCGAGAAAGGGGTAAGCTGAAAGAAGGTTTAGGCTCGTAATCCTGGCATCTTTACCTCTACCGGGGCACCCCTGGCAGTATTGGTTGTATTCAGGAGCGTCACCTCTTCTACTCCGGCCACCCACATGTGCAGACCCTTTAGGCCTGAGAAACATTCTTTGCTGTATAGGGGGCATCAAAGTTCCAATCACTAACAGACTTCCTTACTCCATATAACAGGTTTTTGTAGTTGTATAAAAGCCCCCCCCCCACACTCCATAGCTGTGTGGGTCCTCTACCTGATAAGTATGTCTCAACATGTGGACCTGCCTACATGGAGTGCCGCTTATCATGCCTGTAACTCTTATTGAGTGTGTATATTCCATCACATTAAAGAAGCATTACCATCCCACCCTAGAGCCTTGATAAGTGCTGTCAAGCATGAAACACATATCAGCTGAATCTGCTCTCAAATAAATCACTTACTGTTGGAACAGTTTGAATTTGTGGGCGTTTACCAAACACCTGCTAACTAGTAAGACTCTTTCCAGGTGTAACTGAGTGAAACGCACCATTGGGATTTGTTCACACTACTAGTTATCAGCATGAATGCAGAACTGTAGGGATTGGAAGTGGTACCTTGCCTAAAATGCCTCAACAGACGTGCAAGCGGTTTGATTGGCTCTTTAGAGAACAATTGGAGTAGTCATTTAGATCAGCCACCGATTCTGTACCATGTGCGGTGGAGTCCATTCGTGAACATGTTGTCCAATGGGACTTCCTAAATTGAGGGAGTTCATGTATGATGTTTGTGGTTCTGTGCGTAGGTTGGGCATCTGTACACAGGGGGGGGCTGAGTCCATCTAGTGATACAGTCCTCCCGAGGCCACTGTATCAGAGAGGCAGACTTCTGCATAGGGTCACAGAACCCAATACACCCAATCATATTATGGATTAACATATTGCAAAAATTGGTTGTTTTTTGTTAGACAAGTTTAATACATAACATGGATTAGTAATCAAAATGAAACATATTACAGGAAGCTCAAATGATTAATCCTTTGTTTTTATGTAATGTTCACCTACCTGGGTAGAGCAGGGCTGTAACCAGGAGCCTTTTGTATTATAATAGACTTCTGTATAGGCCGTGGTGTGCAGTCATAATGTCGACATCAATAATGTCGACAGTCAAAATGTCGACAAATTAATGTCGAAAATCAATAATGTCGACATACAAAAATGTCGACATTTTACATTAATGTCGACATTTTTTCGAAATGTTGTATAAATAAATAAATATATATTTATTGTTGTGTTGTATGTGTTGAGTATGAGGGGTGGGGGGTGGCAGGGGGTATTGGGTGAGAGGGGTTGGGGGGGACATCCCCATAGTAAATGATATTCTTTTTATTTATTTGTTTATTTATTTATTGAATAATAAATAAATAAATAAATATATAATTACTATGTGTTGGGAATGAGGGTGAGAGGGTGGTTGGGGGGGGTGTGGGGGGGTGTCAGGGGGGTGTTGGGTGAGGGGGGGTTGGGGGGGGGACCCCCCCCATAGTAAATTAGACTCTTTTTGGTTATTTATTTATTGAAAAAATAAATAAATAAATAATTAGATTGTGTTGAGTATGAGGGGTGAGAGGGTGGTTAGGGGGTGTGGTGGGGTGGCAGGGGGGTGTTGGGTGAGGGGGGGTTGGGGGGGGACCCCCCCATAGTAAATGATACTTTTTGTTGGTTATTTATTTATTGAATAAATAAATAAATAAATATATAAATAATTAGAATGTGTTGCATATGAGGGGTGGGAGGGTGGTGGTGTGGGGTGTGGGGGGGTTGCAGGAGGGTGTTGGGTGAGGTGTTGATAGTGTTAAGGGTTTATAGTCATATTGTCGAAAAAAAAATGTCGACATTTTTTTTTCGACATTATGCCTTTTTACATTAAAAGTATAGAATGTCGACATTATTATTTTCGACATTATTTTTTCGACATTTTTGTCTGTCGACATTTTTTTGTCGACATTATGACTATAAACCATAGGCCGTACAGTCTGGTAGAGGTTGCACCTAAAATGTGTAGTCCTTTGTGGGCAGCAGTAGTGAGTGAGGCAGTGGGTGTTCTGCAGGGGTAGACCGGCCTATGGGGAACTCTGGAGACTTCCCGGTAAGCCACTGCACCCTGGACATCTTTTGTGTGGTATTTCCAAATGTTTCCATAGGAAAGGGTTTGGCCTTGCTGAAAATGTGTAATATGGGGCCTCTCTGAAAATTATTTCCATGGCTTCTTTTGGTTCCCAGTCCACCCCTGGTGTTCAGAGACCTATCCTCCTAGGGTAAAGCTGTACTAAGTGTGACTGAGCGCATTCTGGGACATGTAGGTCTATATGTAGGGTGGGTGGGTTTCACGGAGGTGGGCAAGTGCATTATCGGATGGGTAGTAATATGAGGATCTCTTCTGAATGTTGAGTACACTTTGGTCAATGTAGTCCTGTAGACGCACCTTTTAAAGAGACGTGCGCTGGCTGCGTATGTGCTATGAAAAGCAGAGTGCCTTCTGGGACATGTAATCCTGTTGCAAGAGCTTTGATATAGAATGCATCGCACAGCGTAGTACACTGAGGCTCTGGACTGAATTGGGCACTGTGGGACATTTTTTTATATGGGGTCATGTACACTGAGTGAGGTAGAGTGGATTCTGGGTCATGTAGTCCCGTGGAACAACTGAAATCAGTGTGTTAGAATGCATGCTGGTAAATGTTTTCGAATTGAGCTCCTGTTCGCTGTGAGGTAGTGTGCATTCTCGGATATGTAATTCTCTAGCGTCCCCCTTATTGAGGAAACCAGAGTGCAGGCCTGGTTGAAGATGTGTGCCCCCCCATACCCCCTTGCTAAGAGTGGAAAGCAGTCTGAGGCACACATGGGGGACCTAAGAATGGAGATAAGGATAAGGTTAATATCCGGCAATTATCACGACTGGGCGAGGCAGCAGAGAGCTGAAGCACTGAATACGCACCGAATAGCTATAAATTTTTCTTTGTAAGCAAGTAGCTGACATGGAGGAACCAGTGTTGAAAGGCAATGCAGTGATAACATTACTGTTTTCCCCCAACGGAAATGACGGCCGGACGGGCTCCAGCAAATGCTGCTTGTGAGGCGAACGCTGCAAAGCCCACACTTTAAGCCCCAGATCGTAAGTAACATATAAAGGAATATAGTACCGTGTTATTAGACTGCTACTGGCAATATGGGGGGTAGCTACTACCCCCTTCCCCCATGGAGACTCGAGGCCCCTTTCATTTGAAAAGGTTGAAAGGCCCTGATCCGTCCCTGGCAGTGTGAGATGGATGGATTTCTGTGGGGTGCCTATATACACTACAGTATGAGGCAGAGTGCCGTTTGGGAGGTGCTGTCCTGTATATAGATATCTGTATACATACCTGTCGTGTGAATCACTCACCTCTGAAGGGGAGGCTGCGCGTGCCGTTGGCGGCAGCGTCTAGCTAGCATGTGAGCTAAACATGGGAATATGATGCTTTTTGTTACATATTGTGGACTTAGTTGGGGATATTAGCCTGCACCTCGCGTAGGAGGATCCACCTGGCCGCAAATCATGGAATTACATGGGTACATGTCACTGCACCTGGCAAGCAATGGCTATTTTTCAGGGCACTGGTTTGTTTCATTGCTGGTCCTGGGCATCTTCTTCTGGGAACTAGGGGGTGGCGTCAGTTTCTCAGTCCTGCCGCTAAGTCTGTCCCTCAGGCCTCGGCCTTTCCTGGGACTAATTAAGATATGTGTACGAGTCTGTCACTGTTCTCCAGTGTGCACATGGCCATTACTGCAATGTTTAAACAAATGAGATGGGTGGCCCTTTGGAATGTTGGATGGATGGAAAGAGGGGAAGATTATAAGAGGCTTTCGGTCGTATATAATACTTGCATTTGAACATTGAATGATTTCACGTATTGCGTTCTGAGAAAATGTCATCCTGTGAGTTTAACTCCAGTGCCTTGTTTTTTTCCTGGTAGTCCTATGGACTCAAAGCCTTAAGCTAGGACTTCCTCGGTCCTTTCTTCGAGGCGGAGTCATTCCATAGAGCCTCCCGTGATGGGACTCTGGCCAGTTGGCTTTAGATACTTTTTCTAGTGTGTCCTACAGAGGAAACCTCCCAATTCCCCACCAAGGCCGTGCATGTGGCAGGACTGGGGAAGATGAATGTCATAGTTGACTCACCAGCGCCCCCAGCCGTCTTTCAGAGGCATCGCCTTGTTGGTAAATTTGGATTTTCCCTGTAGGCCAGCTTTGCCTCGCCACCTGTATCCATGTTGGTCTTGTACTGTCGCAGTCCCAGGGAGACTGACTTTGCTCTTTTCTTGCAGGTTTCCGGTGCCCAATTTGCTCCAAGTCGGTGGCTTCGGATGAGATGGAAATGCACTTTATCATGTGTCTGAGCAAACCTCGCCTCTCCTACAACGGTAAGAGCGGGGCGGGGGCAGTGGGGTGGGGGGTAGCGAGGCTCTTCAAAAATGGAGGGCAGTGACTGCTTTCAATAGAAAATAGAAGCCGATTTGTCGTGGCGCAGGCGACCATGCTATTTTTAGTCCGTGGGGGGGTTGGGGCGCCGGGCTAAGCATAAAAACCTTTGAATGCCACTATCACAGAGGGTGGGGAGGCATACCTGCCCCCTGAGGCCGAGGTCACGTGGGCGTACATCCCTAAGGAGGCTCAATGTGACATTCAAGCCAATCTCTCCCATTTGGCGGTTATAGTGAAAGGCGTTCTTGCGTTCAGTCCCAAGATGTGTTTTCTTTGTGTACGATGTTGATTGTTTCCGATATTTATTTGAAAATGTGGCTGTATTTGTGTTTATTTAGGTAAAATTCAATAATATTAAAACATTGCACATACTCGGAGTTCCATTGGAAAATGTAAGCACCCGTTAGCAATGTTATCCCATCAGCCGTTTCCGTCCTCCCAGCCAACATCCTTTCTTTTAGTAGTACTGTCATCCCTTCACAGGTTTCATTTCTTGGCGTCGACTCTGGTTCCCCAGAGGCCACCGTTTTCCTCTTTGAAATGTAGTGCTACGGATGAGTGTGTGTGAGCCCTGAATTCCCATAAGCAATCATTGTGGGGTCCACCCACTCTTGCAGCTAAGTTTAAGGTAACCTAAACACAATCCTATAGGCCCCCGGAGTTTGTATCGCATCACAACCATCCCCGCCCCTTTCCCATCCCATCTTTTTTTGATCGACCATGTCTTAGTATGATTTTACTTCTTAAATGAGGCTGAAGGATATTCTCCAGATAATAACTGGAGCGTCAATTATCAATGCAAGTATCATACGTCCTCTAAACTGCCACCTAATTAACAGCCCGCTTGCGGCGCCTTTAATTATTAGTGAGTACAGAAGGACGTGGGCACCCGTTACCTGAGCAATATTCAGTGCTTGCCCACCTCCCCCCTCTACTCCCCACGCCCCAGACCATTAACGGTTCCACCCAGTGATGTTTTATACCTTTATTCACCCATTTAGGACACATATCATCATCGCCCATTTCACATTACAAAACATTGTTTAGTTTACTTGCACCACAGATGGTTGCTCTTAAGGACTAGGACTTCTTGTTGGACCGCTGCCAGGGCATTTAATCTTGCGCCACTAATATGGGGGGGAGGGGGTGTGTGTGTGTGTGTGTACACACGTGTGTGTACGTGTGTGTACGTGTACGCACGCAGTAATACTCTGCAGCTTCCACTAGATGTCGGCCTATGCACAGCATGTGAATCTAAGCAGATACAAGCATCAGAAATACGATTACGGTGAGCAATGTATCCCTTATGTCCTAAGGTTGAGATGATCCAACCTAACTGTAAGCCCTAGCAGGTATATTGGCAAACAGCCTCTAAATACACTTTACTGAGCCGCCATAAGTTTTGATGCGGCTCATTGAAAGCCGCGAGGCTTGTCTTTTTGTTGTTGATTTGGAAATGGCTGCGCCATTCACCCTTTTCGTTTTCCTTGTAGTGAGTTCCGCCTATATCGGATCACGGTTACACAAGCACCTATTGGGGTATCGGGCAATTTCGGTGGGGCCGGTCTCTTGTCTGCCCACAAGCCTTCAGGTCGACCTGCCACAAAAGATGATAAAGGAGGTGTATTAATATGCACCCCTGTTTTATTAGTTCGACATTTTTATTGACAGAGTAAACCTGGTGATATTTTATGAGCAGGGCACAAGCCCCCCCCCCCAAAAAAGTGGGGGGCTCTCATTAACACATATAATGGCAAGTGACGTCACATGGAGCAAACGGATGTCAAAGTGAAATATGCAGATTTCATTGAATTGTTCTTTCCAAAATCGAAGAAACGGTACAGGACAAATAAAAACATTTCTCTCTCAGGAAATGAATCATTCACCCCGGGAAAGATTTAAAAAAAATGGTAGTGTTTCTTGTAAAGTAGCTGGCAAAGTATAAAAGAAATGCACATTTTAGACATGACTCACTGTATTGAAAGTGGGTGAAACTATTTTTTGAATGCATCAAATGCCCAGGGGGAACGGCATCCGCTCTATGAAAAACGTGGGCTGACACTGGGGGCTCGTGAGTTCCTTCCACTTGGAATGCGACTCTGCCATTCGAAGATCACGTCAACATATCCACAAACATTTTCTATCTGTATAAAGAGCATTCCAGTTACACCTAGAAATCGCCTCCAAGCAATGGCATCAACCAGTGGGGGAGAAATGGTAAGTGCAAGATGGCGAGCATGATTAAGACCCCAAACAATGCAATGTGACGAGAGCCATCCACGGTCAAAGTTGAAATGAGAGTTCCAGGGAAATGGCCGCCAACCTGGTGCCTGCAGTACTAAGCGTGTGGAGATCTCTGGCCAAGATAATACAGTCCACAGCACCGCTGCATCCATCAAAGAAGAGGAAGACTATATGAGGGTGTCGTGCAAGATCACTCTGGGGTTTGTTGACCTAAACTATAGCTGGCTCAGGGTCTGTAAATGCAAATCTCTTTGGTGAACCACCTTAAGCTTAGCTGTGTGCCAGACCAAGGCTGACATCCAATGGGAAACAAGATCCTGTGTGTACTCCAGCATTCACTTCCTCCTGGGCATGGTGTATGGGCTTCTATCTGCAAAGAGGAGCACTGTGCTGCTGTTGCAGCGTAAGTCTTTCTGTGCAGCCGCTCTACAAAGAAGCTTACTCCTCTCATTGGGTACGCTGAAGGACAACCTCAACCTTTCAAGACCTCCACTGTCGCCTCCCTTGATGGGGAAAGAGCCTCCCACGTGCCTCTCGATAAAGTCAACCACCAAGGTTTGCAGATGGTGCTGCCCCCTGAAAGAAGGGGCTAAGGGCGCCAGGTCTCAACATGGAGGAGGGAAAGGAGCAGGAAGCCGGCGTCACCGGTATGGTGACTCCGGAGGAAGGGGAAACAGAGGCCAAAGGTGGCTGGTGGACATGAAGGGGAGGAAGCCCCCTCCCCCGTGGAATGCCCTGATTGGAGGGCGAAGGTATCTTTACACCTGCAACAGGTGACATCAGAGGCCCCATTGCGACCTCTAAATAGCAGTTGCACGGGGAGGGGACGATTTCCTTCACCGCTTTACTCCCTGATGCAAGGAGAACTTTGTCCCACCCACCACACCCTGGCATATTTTCTATTTCAGGTTTTCTAATGTGTCTTTACGTACTGTCGCAGGCAGTTACTA
This sequence comes from Ambystoma mexicanum, assembly GCF_040938575.1. Taxonomy (NCBI): domain Eukaryota; kingdom Metazoa; phylum Chordata; class Amphibia; order Caudata; family Ambystomatidae; genus Ambystoma; species Ambystoma mexicanum. The sequence goes on from NC_090921.1 coordinate 1,040,405,855, forward strand.
AGGTGACCAAGCAGTGCCAACACAAACCTCCTGGCGCAGGACAAGACTGACCAGTAGTAAGTAGCCCCCTGTTAGCCTAAAAAAGCAGGGGGCGGCAATGTCGGGTAAAGATGTGCACCCTCCGTCTGGTTGTCAGCTTCCACCTTTGGCTGGTGGAAAGAAAAACATAACGGCGCTCCCTGCAGCCTAACAGCAGCAGCTGTCAATGTGACTTGCCCTGAAGGGAAGGCTCAGGGAGGTTGGGGGAGTGAGACTTAAGTATGAGACTTAAGTATGCTGAGTAAAGTGTTGATAGTGAGAAAAAGAGAGCTGACTGGAGATTAATAAAAGAGATTAAAGGTCAAAGGGGGCTGCTGATGAAGAGAAAGACCAAATGAAAGCTGCTGCCGATCGTCTGTTATTAAAAATCAATGTGTGTTTTTGAAGTTAATGGTTGTAAATATGTAATAATAAACTGCGGCCTTGTTTTGCCACAAGACGCGATGGCGTGACCCCAGTTACTCCTACAAAGTAAGCTAAAATGGATATGTTGGGGGAAGGGAGGGACCGGGGGAGCGAACAGTACCAAACTGCCTATGGTAGCATCTCCTGGCATAAATCAGGTTGTTCCTGAACATTGCCAACACACATACGGTGCTCGCACCTTTCCCGCCTGGAATCCAGCAGCATCCATGCTCTGTGTGTGTAGTGTAACTTTCAACAACTTTTCTTTTCAATTTGCAGCTCTGCTCGATCAATACAGGCAACATTTAACTTTCAACTTGTGCCCCGAACGCGGCGCGCATAGTGTTGGGAAGTTGGGGAACTTGTTACATTATGACACGTAGTGTTTGTTACTTAACTTTGACCAATCGGAGCAGGCCTCGGCTACCAAGTGCCGGTGCTGGCCTTGTTGTCGCCCTCAAGCGTGGCGCCACCTGCTAGACCATAAAATCCTGCTGGAGCGTATGGCCACAGTTGGAGGACTCTCGCCAGAGGCAATCATATGGCTCAGATCTTTTTTGGAAGGCCGTCTCTCGCGAGTTTATTGGGGTGACAATGCCTCTGATGTGGAAACCATTACATGTGGGGTGCCTCAGGGGGCTTGTCTTTCCCCTTTGTTATTCAACATTTATATTTTACCATTGTGTAATGAATTGACACTGATAGATGTTTTCTTCTGCAACTATGCAGATGATTTTCAACTGGTCCTAGAAATCTCTGGGGACCACGAGAAGGATCAGTTATTGCTGGATATAATCTATCTGACCATCAAAAGATGGATGTCAACTAATTGGCTGTGCTTGAACGCAGCCAAGACAGAACTTATGGTGTTTGGTCCAAGACTTGCAAGAGCAGGCCTTGGCCAGAAGTATTCCAACTTTACTGTGGATGGCAGCCAAATAAAGGTTGTGCCTAAAGTCAAGACTCTCGGCACCTACATGGAGGAAAGCTTGGATTGTAATGCCCATGTAGCGGCCATCACAACAAACACTAATTACCATTTGAAGGTGCTACGTCAAATTGCCCCCTTATTTTCAATAGAAAATAGAACCAAGTTAGTGAGGGCTGTGATCCTCCCTCGAGTTTATTATTGTAATGCCCTACCAGGTCAGACATTCAAGAATTACAAAAAATTCAAAATTCGGCCACACGTATTATCTTTCTGATGAAACGTACGGAACCCACTACTGTAGCATGGATGAGACTGCATTGGTTACCAGTGGCAGCGCGCATTCAATTTAAACTACTAACAACTTGCCACAAATGCATTTATGGGAATGCTCCTGTGTATTTGAAAGCACATGTAAGCATATATCATCCTCAGAGAAATCTGAGATCTGCTGAGAGCTGCTCCTTGAAACAATACCCGGTCAAACGCGCTAGGGGCCTTGGACGGACTTTCCATGTTCAAGGGGCAATAGCCTGGAATGCACTGCCTTTAACAGTACGCAAAATTGAAAACCATCTTGAATTCAGAAAGCAGCTAAAAACTGTACTCTTCAATCAATCTGACTGATTATGTAGTTATGTAGTAGCCACCTTACATCTTCTGCCTCTCTGCGCTTGGATGCCCACGGGCTTTGGCGCATTATAAACAAAATAACATAACATAACACCATCGCCGGCTGCCCTGCTCGAGCATTCGTGCTAATTAGAGACGTGACATTGCCTGGAGAGCCTCTGGTTTATTTCTCTCCAGTATAACAGAAATGTATATGTCCCCACTTAGGTGCCAGCAGTACGTGTCTCTTTGCAGATGCCCTGCATCGTATAATTGTTTCGAATACTTGTTGACCACACGGATGCCCCTGTTGCCTTGGCTACTCGTCCCGCAACTCGAGTGAGTGCATTCTTTAAAACCAATTCCGGTTTATTTTAAGTATTATTTATTTTATTCAGTAGCGCTCTTTCGGAGTTATTCTTTCTCCGTCCACAGGAGGGGTATGGTTTTTTCTTAAACACGCTCCCCATATTGACTCAGCTTTTTCACTATTCAAGGGTGGTCCTTGCTATTTAGAACCCACTACCGCTTTTGGCTTATCTCGATCTGTCTGACTCTTCATCACGCCATTTTCTAGATCCCACCATGTAGGTGGATCTCACACAATACATCTCCTTTGTTATGTGTTTAGCTATTAGTATAGAGTGTTTCTCTTTGATCTGTTAGTTCACTCTTTTCACCATACTAGATCTCCAGTATTCTGCTCTTCACCATCTCGCTAGCATCCCGAGTTATGTACAGCTTGTCAGTCAGTCCTTGACTGTTATGGAAATAAAATAAAAGATTTTACTTTTTGTCTCCTTGAAATGTTGTCAACAGTTCAATTGGGCCCTTATGAAGAAGAGGTTACCCTCGAAACGCGTCGGCCACTCCACAATTGGACAGCATCACCTCTCCATCATTTATTGCTTCTTCGCAATTTGTTTTAATATGTTAAACGTCACGAATTACTTTGTACAACAGAATGTGCCTTTTGGCAAATTTTGTTTTCCTCTTTGCCAAATAAATTGTTATATGCTCAACTAACAAACTGCTGTTATATATCTACATCCATATATTTGAAGGCCCTATGTGGCATCAGTAAACAGTGTGCAGGGGACGGGAGGGCCCCACTTTTTGGGTCCTCTTCTATTTTCTCTTTTCTGATTTAGGCTTTGTGCCAAGGCCTTTTTTCCTCCCCCGCACCTTTAAATTCTTAAACCAGCTCTTCTGTACATATAATGATGATTTGAATTTCTATATCAATTGTTACCAGGTGTGCACCACTGTCAGCATTTTTGTTTTCTCCCTGGTTAGAGTGGCCAACTTTGTGAGATCCTTTTGCGGGGCACAAGGCGGTGATGATGTCACAGCGTCATTCACCGGGCAGAATCAATGCATTGCACCCGCACCTGCTGAAGTGATAGGCCTGCAGGCCTGTCACGTCAGCAGGTGCGGGTGCAATGCAATAGGACTCTTATGAACAGATTAGCTGCCACTTGCCAGCCACTGTTATTCCCAATCGCTGGAAATGTATGTATATGACCCCCTCCCCACTCCTATTCCGCGAATCGGAATAACAGTGGCTGGCAAGTGGCAGCTAGTCTGTGAGACAGTGCACTGCAGCGGCCGGCCCCAGCCCCCAGCATGCCTAATTCTGCTCAAACAGAGCAAATCGGGACAACCCGCCTCCCACAGAGCCACTCGGCAAACTGCGGGACAGAGTCCCCAATTACGGGACAATCTCGCAAATTACAGGACAGTTGGCCACCCTATCCCTGGTGACTATGTCCTGCAATGGAGTAGGAAGCAGCCAGAAGTGGCAGCTCTCCACCAGAGTTCGACCACTTTCCCCCTCATCCAGAAACTGCAGCTTGGTGGGGACTGGGAGAAGGCCTCTTGACCTGCTCCTTTATCAAGTTGCCCCTGCCCTGCTCTGCTGCTGGACTTCCACAGTAATAGGAGTCTGGTTGGGGCAAGCGGTACCCCTTGCGGACAGGATGCGGCCCACCACTCTGGATGAGTACATGGGACACAGGGCAAAGTACTGGGGGCAAACACGCTGGAGTGGAGGCTGCTCGAATCTAACAAGGTGTCCTCATCACCCTGTGGGCACCACTGTGTAGCGCTGTTGCAGCAAGGTGAGTGTCAGGTGAGTGTCGTTTGCAATAGATATCACCGCAGTCTGACCATTCACACTGAAAATACAGAACAGATTACATCAGTAACAGGCCCATAAAGAACCCCTTTGTTTATATTTGAGCTGCAGCGGGGCCTTAACCCGAGTGAACCTGGCGATACTCCCTCCAATCCCCTCTGAATGAAACGATCAGGAGCCAGAATGGGCGCTATTCCTTTGTTTGCATGTGTGTCCACTTCATTTGACTTCAGAGGTGCAGGTGGTTGTGGAGTACTGGCTAGTGGAACAGGTGCAGCTCTGCCCAGGTGCGTGAGCAACCAGCAGACATCTGCTGCCACGCCTGTGTGTAGCACAGTGCAGTACCGTGGTCCCACAGACTGACACCTGGACCAGCAGGTAAGTTATAGTGGGTTTATTTTTTAAGATATTAACAGCAAACACCGGCACATCCTTCTTAGCCAGCTCTCCTTCTCCAACTGCCCCCCTTGGTACATAAATTCAGATCACAACACTGGCACTCCATAGTGATATCACAGAATAGCGTCACTCTACACTGACATCACCACACGCAGGGATAAGAGGGAGACATACATTATATCACACAGCAGTCTTCTGGTTATTGTTCAGGCATTTTCTGAAAAGGACACCAGCAGGGTGCGGGTCAGAGTTTGATCATGCATGGTGCACAGCAGGAGTAGCCGCAGACAATTGGCACTAGGCAGGATCCCTTTGCGGGCAGGAAACACGGGGAGTCGTTTCTTACAGTAGAGGGGACACGAAGGGTGCACTCATTCAGGCCCGCTTTCAGCCAACAGAACAGGCCATCATTTAATGGGGGAGTTTATACTGGAAGCCCAGATTTCCCATAGGGTACTTTGGTGATGGCAACATGGCACGAGTCTCCTGCATGGGTGTCTTAAGGGCGACCTGTGGTGTGACTCCTCCTACTAAACCGCGTGCCACTAACTCATGACGACAAATGTCATTATCTCGTTTGCAGGCGGGAGATGACCGCACAGATGCCATGGGCGTACCCCCATTGAGCCCCATACAGGCTAAGCTTTTCGCCTACCAGAGTTTAACACTTCCAACCCTCTCACACATAAGTTATCTATCCCATTCCCGGCCATCCCCCCCGCACAAACCCCCATGCCATGTGCTGTGCAGAGGAAGTCGCCTTCTCTGGATGAATTAAACGCAACTTCCTTTTGCAGCCCATAATAAAAGTCCACTTCCGGGCCAGGGAACCCGCATCATTCATTGAAGGTAAAGGGCCTCTGCTGCCCCGAGCAAGGCTGTAGATTTGTTTGTTTCTGTCCTTTAGGATCTGACCTACTACCCACACCACGCGTTCCCCGATGATCTGGGAGATGGAGGGTACGCTACATTATGGTAAATGCCGGTATGGTGCATTATAGTATAGGTAATAGTACAGTATGGCGTGCTCTACTACACTATAATCTACAGTGTATGTGCCGTGCCGTGCCGTGTAGTAGATGCCATGGTCCCAGACAGTAATGAAGATAGCACAGAAGATTGTGCCCTGCATGGCAGCTGGCACCTCATGCCATCACTTGACTAGCATGGCCTGCCTTTTGTCATTTTACTATCTCGACAGATGACTGGAGGAGTGCAATCTGAGTGCTTTGGCCTTCTCTGTGTTGACTATAAAAACTCTGGGGCTCATTTTGACGAGTCTCAGTCTAAAACACGCAGACATTACATGTTCAATACAGGACACTCTTGGTGGGCTTCCGCGTGCTGCACTGCACGAAGAAAACACAAGGGGCCGGACAAAGCATTTGCAATGGGATTTTCCCATTGCAAACGCGTTTGTAAATCGGGCCCTCGGTCATTATCTGGAAAAAATTTAAGCATTGTTGCTGCATTGCATTGTTTTAAGTTCTGGCCGCGCAAAAATGGCTGGAAAAAACAGGAAGTGCAAGGGGTCTCTGTTTTACACAAAACATTACATGCAACAAACACCATTAACCCTCCATACGTAGCATTGTCCGTAAAGTTGTGAATTGTCGCGATTCATGAATGCTGGCCATTTTTTTTTTTGGGGGGTGCCCATGCCTTTTTAGTGTCGCAGTCCGACCCCGACACCATCATGGTTTCAACTACCCTCTCTTGGAGAAGCCCCACCTGGGTAAGACCCTTTCTGCAGCCCCATTCACCCACAGGCTATTTGGGCCCAACCCCATATAATGTTGTGCCACATCCAGGTAACCAGCCATCCACATCGTTTGTGTTGGGGGTGTCCCTGAAGAGGGAATCGCAAACCGGATGTGACGGGAGAGGAGCCAAGGGTGGGGTAGGGAAGAGAAAGGGAGTTGGATACAAAGTGGATAGAGACGTATCTCAAGAGACTCTTCGTGTAAGGGAGGTGCCGTGTGGGGGTTGATGTACTCACCGGGGGTCCCGCTGAGGGAATAACTACACTCCCCACCCCCCACAATCGACGATCAGTCTCATCCATAAGCTGTGGAAACGCTAACCTCAGACATCATATATTATATGCAGTAAACAATAAGCAGACTCATATTTGTGTTGGCAATAAAAGGGCAGTGGCTTCTTATTAAACATAATACTACTAAACCAAAGCAGGAGTATTGAGTTTATTTCCCAACAAACAGCTGTGCAGTGTTGTCCTAGTTCTGTACTTTTGGGCACTTGGGCTGAGAAATGGAAGTTGCCCTTCTTAGCTCACCCGGTGCCCCACAGTGTGGGGTCCCAGGTCCGTGTTTTTGGGGCCTGTACATTGTCTGGTGAGCACTCCTGTGCCTGCTGGCATATTGCTTCCAGGCCCATGCCGCCTTCCTGTTCTTTTCCTTCACGACTTCCTGACAACGACTGTTGTTTTTTGCTTGCCCAAATGTACCTTTTTCCGGGGTAGGTGGGATCCGGGAAAACTAGAATCTGGGTCTGCGAACACAGAGTCCCGTACACTCAGGGCAGAGTGTTTCTTCTGGACTGCCCCAGCAGCCCTGTCTTTATAGGGCTACTCTGCCCTCGGGCCATCACAACCCTTGGGCCCCTGTGCATTAGATGGGCCGGCATATGGCGACGGCCACTTAGCACCTAGGTGCGTGGCCCTCCCCTTCCCCCTAATCTGTTTCTTATTGTTCTCCCCTTTGAGCTAAAAGGGGGAGAGAACACTTGTTGCCAGCGTGTCAACGCCTGCCATTAGCACCCTGGCTGTCTGGCTCCCTCCTGTGTGGGGCTTCCTTTCAGGAAGCCTGTGTGAGCTTCCCTAACCCCTGGGGGCGGCGGGAGAACAGGAGGGGGGGCATGCCTTCTGGCTGCCTTTCATTCCCTCCTGTCACCCTTTACCCAACCCTTGTTTCCTGCGGCCACTCCCAAGCTTAAGGGCTCGTGCCCTTAAGCTACATTGGGGACCCCCCCCTTATTCCGCCGCTCCAGACCTTCTGACCTCCAATGATGCAACAGTCCTCTCTGCCTTCTTGACCGTCCTCTCTGCCTTCTTGACTGTCCTCTCTGCCTTCTTGACTGTCCTCTCTGCCTTCTTGACTGTCCGCTCTGCCTATTTGACTGTGTCCGCTCTGCCACCTTGACTGTCTGCTCTACCTTCTTGACTGTCCGCTCTACCTTCTCGTGGACAGCTTCCGCTGAGGCCGTAACATCTTGAAGGCTCTGGCCAATCTTCCCTGCCAAGTGTCCACAGTGGTTCCTTCAGCAGTCCTCCTCCTTCGGGGACATGGTGCTGTGCTGATGGACCAGAGCTGGCCTTCCTATAGGTAGGTCGGTATGTGTGCAAGGTAGCATTGTGTGAGGAGCCATTTTGTGTGAGACTGACAATGACCACGATGACCTCAGCGTTCAATGTGGAAGAATAAAGACAGAGCTGTAGACTAAGTGGAGTATGCAGTGTTGCAGCAGGAGAGGGGATGGGCAGACTAGAGGGCCCTGGTTGTCCTTGTGTGCCGTTCACGTGTGTGGAGCATTTGTATCCGTCAACATGCACCTCTTGCAGCAATTTGATCCTGGAAAATATTTCACAAGCAATAAATACATGGATGCAGACACATGCTGCCCCTGCCGCCTGTTCTGTGTCTCTCCTCCTTCCATCAGTCACAGCTGCCGCTGTCTGCATTCTTTTTAATGTGTTTCTTCCCCCTTGAAAGCCAGCTGTTCCGTGCATTTCTATCACGTTCGAAGCCGGCGTGTAAAAAGAGTGCACTCCTTTTTTTATTTTTTTTTGGCAGAGGCATACATCGTAGACTGGCATGTGATGAACAAAAAAAAACAGCTGCAAATCTTATGACGGGTCCTCTGTTATATTATGTAAGCAAATCGCTCTGGTGTTACTGAGCTAAAGGCGCCATTTTCCATAGCAAAGTGAAAGCGAGCTCATTGGAAGTTATCTATTCAATGGTGCTTTCAAAGACAGCAACAATTTTTTGAAGCGTCTTTGGTTTGTTTCTAAGCACTCCCGTTGTTGACGGGCAGAAAGGAAATGTTCGCAGGAAGCTGAAGTGTATTGCTTGGCTTACTTACCAGTAATCTTCATTACTCCATAGTCCTACTCTTCCTTGTCCAAGTACTAATCAATGAGGTGACTCACCTCCCACAGGAACCCCTTTTCTATCTTTATGGTCCTTTAGCTCCTCCTCCTTCCCTCCTCCCAGCCAGCACAGTAATTCGCAACTGCCCTAAAGACCCATTCGAGAGCGGGGGAGGGAGATGTGGGGTACCCATTCTGGGACAAGGAAGAGTAAAACTAGGAGTAATGAAGATTACCGGAAAGTAATCCAAGCATTACCTCCATGTCCCTCTTCCTCGTCCCAGTACTAATCAATGAGGCAGAGAGAATGGGCCGAAAACAAACCACACCAGTCCAGGCGGCGCTATACAACTTGACCAATGCCATTTTATTGAAACACACAGCCCAAGACAGCAGCAGCAACAAGCATATAATAGAAGAGCCACAGTCCCGAAGACCCCAGTCTCCCTACGGCGGAAGGTTCAGGCAGTAGTGGCGAACACACGTATTGGGTCAGCCCAAGTGGCAGCCCGGCAAATGTCCTGCAGAGCGACACCATGCGCCTCTGTCCAAGAAGAAGCCATGCTCTGGATGGACCTGCCATCAGTCTGGAGGGGGGAACCCACAGAGGAAAAAGCCAAGGAGATGGCGTCCCACACCCACCTACTGATCTTGGGCAAAGACACCTTCCTACCAGGGGAGGGTCCCCCAAAAGTGACAAAGAGGCTGGAGGAGGAACGAAAGATCCTACTGTGGTCCAAATAAACCAGGCCAGCCCTCCTGACATCCAGAGTAGCCCTCCGCTACGGATGTCAGGCGGGAGAGGGGAAGAAGGAAGGAATGACAATTTCCTGAGAGACATGAAACTTGGATGGCCCTTTAAGGAGAAAGGATGGGTGACACTTAAGAAAGGCATCAGGGGAGACCACCAGGTAGGGGGCATCGCAGACGAGGGCACCCATCACACCCAGCCAACAGGCCGAGGTGATAGCCACCAAGAAGACTTAAGGGTCAAGAACTTCAGATGAACCTCCCCCAAGGGCTCAAACGGAGAGGACCACAGAGCCCGTAGGACCAAAGGGTGATCCCAAAGGGGTAACCCAGAAGCAGAGACAAGTCTGGCCAGTGAGAAACTCTTCAGAAGCATCCCCACCAGTCCCAGAAAGGAGAGCACACCAACTTCAGGAACCCCAAAAGAGCAGATGGCAGCCCACTAAGCGCAAAGGCTGGTGACAGAGAGCCCCATGTTTATCCCCTCCTGGAGAAACTGTCTAACAGGAGCCCCAGAACCCAAGGGAGAGGAACATCCCTGCACCAGACAACAGGACATGAAGTGCGTCCAGTGAGGCCTATAGGCCTTTAAGGTGGAGGGATGCCTGTCCCACTGAATAGAGGGAGCCACCTCCTCAGAGAGACCCATGGACCTCAGGCGAGCCCTTTCAGTTTCCAAGCCCCCCATACCAGGTTCTTCAGACCCACCACCCCCTGGGGCAGAGCACCAGACCGGCCCTTCAGAGAGGGGAAGCATGGGAGAAACCACCAGCTCTAGTAGGAGCAGGAACCAACAACGGCGGGGTCAAAGAGGAGCAACCAGAATTACCTCAAAATCCTGAATACTGTGCAGGACCCTCTGGAGGAGGCTAAGGGGGGGGCGCGTACAGAAGTCCCTCCGGCCACAGTGTATTCATGGCATCCAGCCCTCATGCTCCGGGCGAGAGAAACCTGGAGAAGAAATGAGGAACCTTCACAGACAGGGGAAGAGGCAAAAAGGGCCAAAACTGGATACCACAGCACACTGCAGATTATCTGGAAGGCCACCTCCCACAACACCAAATCCGCTGAAGGAAACACCCGGCTGAGGTGGTCCACCATAGAGTTGTCCCGACCCCTGATGTGACATGCTGCCAAGGCCAAGAGGTATGCCTCTGCCCAGGTGCCCAGCAGCAGAGCCAGAGACCCCAGCAACCTGGAGCGGGAGTTCCACTGATGGTTGATACAGACCACAGAGGCAGTATTGTCTGATTGCAACAGGACCAACCTCCCCTTGATGACAGGGGCAAATACCTGCAGAGTCCTGAAGGCAGCTGCCAGCTCCCTCCAGTTGGAAGACATGGCTGCCTCCTGGCAAGTCCACAGCTCCTGGTGAGTCTGACCTAGCACCACCGCCCCCACCCCCACAGGCTGGCGTCTGTGGTAACAATGATCGGAGAGGAAATTCCTGCAACAGATTGGGCAGGTGAAGCCATCACCAAAGCTGACCCCGCAGGGAGAGAACCGCCAGGATCAGGGCTTCGAAGTCCAAAGAAGACTCCTTCCAGAACCTGTAAATGTGAAATGGGAGGGGACGCAGACGAAGCCTGGTCCAGGGGACAAGGACACACAGGAAGCCATGAATCCCTGAGCCTGCAGGAAGTCTCTGGCAGGTGCCACCAACCGGGACAGAAGAAGGTCCAGACATTCCGGCAACCGGTGAGCCCTGGCGATAGGAAGGAGAACATGCCCCCCCCCCTTGCTGTCCAGAACCACGCCTGATAAACTGAAGGTCCTGAGAGGGCTGCTGGTGAGACTTTGATCAGTTGACGAGGAAGCCCATGGAATGCAGGAGTGCGCAAGGCGACGCCACAAGTTGAAGCAGAAGATCCTCTGACCGGGCCTTGAGGAGCCAGTCGTCCAAGTATGGAAATACTTGAATTCCTCATAGGTGAAGAGTTGCCACAACCGGCCCATAGACCTTGGTGAAGATGTGGGGAGCAGATGTTAGGCCGAACGTCAGGGCCCTGAACTGGAGGTGGTCCCGGCCCAGTGGAAACTGCAGGATCTTCTGATGGGAAGACCAGACAGGGATGTGGAAATACGCATCTTGCAGATCCAGGGCGGCCAGGAAATCCAAGTCCTGCACCATCGGAATGACCCGTTGAACTCATTCCATCTGGAAATGCCTAGTCAGAATGTGAAGATTCAAAGTCTTCAGCTCGATGAGGCAGTGGGGCCCCGAGGGTTTGGGCACCAAAACACAATGTAGTAGACCCCCAGGCCATGCTCCACCCAGGGGACCATCTGGATAACCAGTTTAGAGAGCATAACCTGGAGAGTATGCTGCATGGCCAACATCTCGGGACCTGGGGAGCGACATCCGAACCGATACCAAAGGAAGAGACAGGGACACACATTCGATCCTGTAACCCCAACACAACCAGCCAGTTGACCCAGGCATCTCCAGAAAGCTGGGTTCACAGGGGCCCAAAGTACTTCAGGCAACCCCCAACCGGCCTGGCGTCAGGACTCCTTCTGGCGGGGCGATGCGACCGGAGCACCATTTCTGTCCCATCACAGGATGACCAAGAGCTGTGGTGAGCACGGGACTGCAGGGGCGGCCGAGCAGGGACAGCGTCCCTCGAAGCAGGAGCAGGCCTCCTCTGCAGCTGCCTGGTATGCTTGTCTGATATTAAAACCTGGTGGACCTTATTCTCAAGGAAATACCCAAACAACATGCAACCTTCGAACGGGATCTTCAAGGCCGTTGACTTCTATGGAGTCTGTCCTCCAATCCCTGATGTAGATGTGCCGACGCCCAGCGATGATGAAACCAATGGACATTGCGGCAGCCCTACCCCATCAAAGATGAGATACGACAAAAATTCCACCTGGGTATTGACAGCCTGCAACACCGGAATCCGATCAGACCCCTCCTCAGCCACCTTGATGGCTTACTTCAAGCCCCCTAGGGCAGTCTCTGCAATGTAGGAGGAGTAAGTGGCAGACCGCAGGGCCAGATGCGCACCCCCATAAGCCTTCTTCAACGTGGAGTCCACCTTCCTTTCCGTCCGATCCTTGATGGCATCTTCAGCAGCCATAGAGGATCTCCCCACCAGGCTCGGGAGGATGTCATCAACCTGGAACACCTGAGGCATGGCAGCCCTCCCTCCCCCCCACCACCCCCTGCAAGGGATACCATTTGGCCAAGAACCGGGGGTCCAAAGTTCTATCAGGGTCAGTCCATTCTGTCAGGATTTCAGCCTTCATCTCAGAGAGGAGGGGAAGGCCCAACTTGAGAGTGTGTTTGAACTGGGGGGGGGGGGGCAGGCAACACCTAGCAGTGTCAGTGGGGGCTAAGATTCCGGAAGCCCCATGTAGTGGGACACCAGAAGGAGGGCATCAGCTGTAGCCTCTTTATCAAGGTACTTCCCCTTAAACTCTGCCAACCGAGGGGAATGGGAGCCACCTAGGCTGGAGGAAGAGGTGGCTGACTAAGGAGAGGGAGGAGCCACTCCCCTGCGGTGGTGGCCCTGGATACTCTCCTCCTGCAGAGCCCTCCTGAAGATCCGAGGAACTTGTCATCAGGCACCCTACTCCCCTTCCTCTGTTTGGGTGGGGGAGAGTAAGACGAGGGCAAGGGAGACTGAGTCTCAAAATGCCTCCGCTTAGCAGCATGTTTCCCCATGATCGCACCCAGCCAGAGCATAGACGGGAACAACTCAGACCGCAGGGCCTTACCATGTAAATAAGGCTCCAGCACCGGAGCAAGTGCAGCAGACCCAGGATTGCTGAGCATCCCCCATTCACAACCAGCGGCAAATTCAGCCGTATTGGACAGCCACACAAACTCGGCCGCCCACCTTACCTCCACCCAAGGCGTGATTGCCCCAGGCCAGCAGCTCACCCAACAAAGAGGCACACTGCAGCCATGGAAGAGCAAAGCACGCTCCGACCAGGACGGGCTCCCTCATCTAACTACCCCGGCTATGCCAGCGAGGCTACGAGGGTCAGGGCACCAGCCTGTACTCAATAGGGAACCGCTGCCCGGCAGGGGATCCCCAGAGCCGCTGCTGCCATGCCGGACGATCGCCTGCTCCACAGGGATCAGTGGCGATACACGGCCTGGAATAATGCAGCCCCCCCACCCCTCCAGCCTATGCCCAAGTAGGGGGCAGATTAACTGCCCAGGAGTCTCTGCCGGAAGCATGAACAAGAAAAAACTGGTGACTCCGGGGAGACGTGCTGTTATGCACAGAGGAGGGGATAAAGGACCATAAAAATAGAAAAGGGGCTCCTGTGGGAGGTGGGCCACCTCATTGATTAGTGCTGGGACAAGGAAGAGGAACAGGGACGTGTACTATGAGTGGTTTCTTGGCGCTGTACTGGATATGGTAGTAGAGGTGGTTTTATTGAAAAGCACTGGAAAAGAGTATAGTCTGATTTGCAAAGTATTTTCCAATGGGCCTTTCCATTGGAAAATGGCATACATCAGACCCTAAGAGTTCGAGATGGCGCCTCATCAAGCAGAGTTGCAGGAGAGCGCGTTCAACCGCAGCCATCACAAGTGAAATGTGCGGCACGCTTGCCGTGAGAAACTGAATTTGTGGATAGAGAAAAAAAGTTGATTGGAGGAGGAGAGGGTGAAACCAGAAAAGATGGGCAAGGCAGAGAGACTTGAAGAGAATGCAGAATTGTACTGTATGCCAATGGAGTGAATACAGCCCAGGTGTAATATGGGATTACCAAGAAGAATTAGTTCTAAGACGGGCTGCAGCACTCTGAATAAGTTGCAACATAGGCAAGATGCGCCCAGGATGGCAAAAATAGTGTGCATTGCCATAGTCCACCGGAGATAGCGGTGACAGCCGTAGGGCAAGAAGAGAGCGAAAGAAAAGGGTGAATTTGCTTCAGGAAGTGAAGAAGAAAAAACACAGACAGAGGCAATGGGTCCAGTTTGAGACAAAGGCGAGCGATTGATCACTCCGAAACCCAGAGTTTAACTATGGAGACCGAAGGCGAGTAAAAAAAGAATTAGGTCAGATATCCAAAATAAAGGGTTCCAAAGATATAATCGTCTCTTCAATTTTATCAGCATTAAGAAGTGGAATGAGAATTAAGATCCATAAAGTTAGAAATAGCCAAGATACAGACCTGGTGTTTGGCGACTGTGATTGTGGGCAGCCATGCCCACGTTCTCAGCCAGCCTGATAATGAGCTCATAGGAACTCAAATAAATGTACAGGCTCAGCCACTGGTTGTATGTAAAGGTTGATATGAAGAGGCACAAGTGATGAACCCTGAGGAACTCCACAAGTGTGGGGAGAAGAACCCTAAGGAACACCACAAGTGAAGGGAGAAGAACCCTGAGGAACACCACAAATGAGGGGAAGGAAAGAAGAAGTGGCCAGGGGGGAGGATCTGTTTGGGAGCATCCATTGAAGAAGAAGGTAATCGAGGAGAGGATTAAGTCACATATGCCGATGTTGTATAAAACTCCCAAAAGGATGATGTGGTCCAGCAATGAACAAAGCAGAGATACCGCCCTCATAGGCTGCCTTCCCCAAGTCATCCAGAATGGCCATAAGGATGGATTCAATGCCATGGCCCGGCTGGAACCTGGCCTACGAAGGATGGGGAAAAGTCTTGAGCTGGTAAATTGGAGTATAGGCTGGATGTTTAGACAGGACATTGGAATCGAGTGTTTTTTTTTCAAATGAGGCCAGGCAATGGCCCTTTTGAAGGCAGCTGGGGCTTGTAGTGAGAGAGATCAGTGAGGTTCACCCGAGAAGAAAGAATTGGTGTAGGAATGTTTTTTAGTAGGTCCGGTCTCCAAAGATGGGGTTTTTGGCATTTTTCGCTAATGGCCCGCCTGCATGCATATTGCAGAAAGCTCACCGATGTCCATGTAGCTGAGAGTTTATCAGTTGCGTCTTTAGACACTAGTTGTAAGTGCCCTATTGCTTGTCGTCCGTCTGTGATTTGGGGATCATTGCCAGTGGGAGCTATGCAGGACACACTCGCTGCGGTTGTCCGCCGCACACCTGGTTGATTGACACTTGAGGGTTTGTGGCAGTCGACGAGCCGCATGGCCTGCCACAGATTCTCCGTCCATGCCTTCATCCCTGAGCTGTTCCTGGTATTTCATCCCCGCGCTCACACGATCGCTCAACGCCTATGTTGGCTGCTCAGGAAAGAGACCCCTCGCTTTTTAGGGAAGGGCTGAATGAGACATACCAGCAGGCGCCTCGAGTTGCCAACACACAGCGTGGCAAAGCTGAGCCGGCAGATGCCCCCTATTACAGGAGGATGGTTCATCAGCAACGCGCTCGTCTTGGAAGCAAGCTGATGCAGAGCATCACAGGTTCGATCCCTGGGTCCGCGCTTAGAACCCGCGTTATAAATAACACATTGCAATTACCCATGTGTCATGGGAGTGGCGGCAAGGGGTTAGTTTTCAGAGGGGTATAAGGCCAGGGAGTTCTGCCATAGGGTTATGAGACTGACAGTGTAGGGGTGATGAGACTGACGGCTTAGGGGGTCGGAATAGCACTTTTCTAATCCACTGAGTGATGGCCAAAGAAAATGCTCCATATGTGTGAATGGATGCAAAGCAGGATACTGAGGAGTGACTCCCCAAAGGGAACAAAGTAGGTGAACATGGTTCCTGCGCTGGCCCTGGTAGCAGCCAGGAGAGCGGGTGAATGCCCTTTAGGATATGCTAGCTCAGCGAGTTAACCACTTGCTTCGGTGATCTGCCTGCGCCCTTCAGTCACAGGCTCGAATCTAGCAGGGCCCCCACTCTTCAGCTCTGAGAGGCCAGGACCGTGCGCACCAGTGACTCTGGCAAGGCCCTTAATCAGCCTTAAGGAAGGATTCCGTTTGTGACGTGTGCTTTATAAGTAGTAAAGGTGATTTAGGAACACTGAGCACCCGCAAGCTTAGAAAACACGAGTTTCCTTCTACCTGGACCCGGATGAGGTGGGAGGGAGAACTAGAAAACCTCAGAGCCTGGGCTGCCCGAGGGAGGAAGGCAACATCTACTACTGTTGACTGTTGCTTCCAGGAACACAGTTACCAAACACTCTGCCTAAATATTTGCTCAGAGAGCCCTTCAGGCTCCTCACAGCAGGCCTGGCAGGGTTTGAGGAAGTGAGAGGGTGTGTTGCATGTGATTAATAAACGTGGAAATAGGGATATTTTACTTCTGATGAGCAACACTTCTACAACAATAAGGGATTTGGAAAGAGAAGGGATGTTATGCATTTCAACGCGCTTATGAACCATTCTTTCAGCAATATTATTCAAAAGGAAGGTTTCTTGTAAAAAAACTAGGAAAATGTTACATTATTTTTAAATGACACTTTGCCCTGCTTTAACTGCACATGGTGTAGAGAGGCGTGTGCAAAGTTGCATCCAGGCGACTCCCACAAATCAAGCAAGGCTGGAATAGCAAACAACTCATGGAAGTTGTTACCAGTTTTATGCTGACCCCCCCACTCCCCCTTGAGTGGATATAATGTTGGCAGGCCCCCCAAATAACCAAACTGCTTTTATTTTCCATTCAAAGCAGCTGCCCACATCCCATTTAAAAGAGCCTGCCCTTCTCGGGACATCGTCTGGACCCACAGTTTGAAGACCACGGTCATATGGCCTTTAGCGATTTGTATTGTGTCTTCCTGCTTGCAGGGATTGAGTAATGCCAGTGAGAAAAGGTTCAGTGTGTGACTGGAATATTGATGCACGAGTGTGTGTTCCAGGCCAGGCAGTTGGAGTCATGGATCCTGGGTGGCGGGAGTCGGTGGGCTCCGCTCCAGCTCTGATCAGACCTGTCCTGATCTTGCCATACCTGTGGGCTGATTGAAGAAGCTTGGTAAAGGAACTTAAATACACAACTTACCTGCTGCCTCAACAGCATCATGGGAAGGCCTCAATGTTCTCCCGATCGTTTGGCTTAAGACCCCAAATTGACCCCACAGCGCCATAACCCCAGCTGCAATCAAAATGAGATTGTGCAAAAGACATGTATTTTGTTCCTCTAATCAGCATGTACTGCCTGAAATAGTCCTGTGTAGTGAGTTGAATATGGGCCAGGTAACTCGCATTGTACTGTTTGAAAATGAAATATCTCCCAACGCGTGCACCATGTTGTCTCTAAAGAAGCAGGACGTTGCCTCAACTAAGAATGAATCTGTTTAGAATTACGACCTTGTTCTTCTGAGATTGCACTCCAGTCATAAGCCGTCCTCGAACCAATAACAGAGTGCCCCAAACAAGCCAAGACTGCCTCTAAATAAGAATGTTTATCCCCTAACAAGCATGAGACTGCCCCCCAATCAAGCGCGAGACTGCCCCCAATCAAGCGCGAGACTGCCCCCAATCAAGCGCGAGACTGCCCCCAATCAAGCGCGAGACTGCTCCCAATCAAGCGCGAGACTGCCCCCCAATCAAGCGCGAGACTGCCCCCCAATCAAGCGCGAGACTGCCCCCCAATCAAGCGCGAGACTGCCCCCCAATCAAGCGCGAGACTGCCCCCCAATCAAGCGCGAGACTGTCGCCAATCAAGCATGAGACAGCCCTCAAAAAGAAAATTTCCCTAACCGAGCTGCAATGTTGCCTCTAAATAAGAATTTGTATCTGTGACTGCCCTCAAACAAGCATGAGACTGCTGTAAGGAAGTCATGGCATCATGAATGAAGACCGACACAAATGGTGCACAGTTCAAGGGTGTTTATTTAGCAAAGAATGGGTGGTAGAAGACCTATCTAGCCCTATATCTAAGGATGGGATCAAGCTTGACCATCAAAAAATAAATATCACAGTCCTAGTAATGTCTTGACAAATCAAAATGGCCTATACAAAAAAATAACTATTGCCAATCCTTACGCTGTAACAAATGTATACAGGGAAAAATGTGTATGCAAAAGAAAACCGTGTTCAAGAAAGTGTGTATCAGGATGACTGAACAGTGGGGTTCCTTTCCCCACATTATCAGCACAGGATAAGGTGGCACACTCAAGCTTTGGAACACTATCTGACTTCTTCGGCTCAAGGATGCAGTGCAGGACATAAGCCAGGGCCTTCTGCGACAAAATCTCTTTCCAAAACAGTATCTCATTCGCAGAATGCCTGGGCACACACAAAACAAAGTTCCTTCTCTCTAGCATCTCAAAGTTCTCAAGGCTTAGGCTCACAGTTCATACTGAGACTCCTTCCACTGGGCTCTGACCCCTTTTTACACACAGTATCAATAGGTCTCCCTCGATTTGGCTCGGACCCTTTCACACACAATGCTTGTTTACAGGTCTCCCTCAGTCGGGCTCGGACCTTTCACAAGGGGTTTAAAAGTTCCTGTAGGTCTCCCGCTGCCAGGCTCGAACATCGCAATCACAACACTGGTAGTGGTTTCCTTCCCCTAAACTTCCAATCCCTTCAATTCACAGTTTATCACCGTCTTAAATGTTAGTCTAAACAGAGACTTTTGATTGGGCACTTTCTTTATGCCAGACCACTCCGTTACTCTGTAGCATCTGTCAATAGTTCACAAGTTTTAGGCAAGGTGCAGATGTCTTCTTGGTTGTATTTCCACTACATGTCCCATAATGCACCTTTCCTTATGGTTAAATAGTGGATTTCATGCTCACAAGAAAATTTCATATATTTCAGACAAGTTCCCGCTTGAGCCTCACACACGTGCCGGGTTTGCCCTCACTCAGAAAATCACAGGCCACGCGAATGCTGTAGGGAAAAGACTTGTCACTCTCCGATCGGAGATCATGGCCTCACAACCTTGACCCTCTGTCTCCCTGGGGATCAACATCCACCTTGAGAAAGCAGTGCTGGCCTATATGTATATTTTGTTGTAGTTTCCTGTCGTGACGGTAGTCAGCTCGTGTACAGACACATCGGAAAAGGAGGTATGTATTAAATGTCCTCTGGGTTTAGAAGAGGGGGGACTAGGTCACTGTTAAGGGTCAAAAGATGGTTTGATTTCCCATGGTGTTTTCTCTTTTCCTTTTGTAAGTTAAAGAGTTGGGGTGCGACAGGATTCTGCTGACAATATCCTCCAAAGACAGATGGGATATCGGGTAGAGGCGTGTCGGGGGGGAATACTGCATCTCTCCCGGGGCATTCCTCCAACAGTCCCCAAGGACCCCCTGCCCAGGTGATCCTCCCGCACTGGTCCACCCCCAGGGTCTGGTTCTAAAGGCGATGGCCGTGCCCCAGCCACCTGAACAAAGAATCCCAGAGGGTCTATATGTGAAACTACCCTCAGGTTTCTCACACTGCCCTCAAATAAGCATGAGACGACCCTCAATCAAGCATGAGACTGCCCTAATCAAGCATGAGAGAGCCCTCAAACAGATTGCCCTAAACCAGCTGCAAGATTGCTTCTAAATAAGAATGTGTATCCGCTAACAAGCATGAGACTGTCCCTCAAACACACATGAGACTTCCCTCAATCAAGCATGACAACCCTCAGATTGCCCTAAACAAGCTAGATTGTGTATCCCGTAACAAGCATGAGACTGCCCCTCAAACAAGCATGACACTGCCCCTCAAACGGATTGGCCTACACGAGCTGTAAGATTGCCTCTAAATAGGAATATGCATCCCCTAACAAGCTCGAGACTGCCCTCCAACAAGCAAGCTCGAGACTGCCCTCCAACAAGCAAGTTCGAGACTGCCCTCCAACAAGCACAAAACTGCCCTCCAACAAGCATGAGAATGCTCTCCAACAAGCACGAGACTGCCATCAGATTGCCCTACACAAGCTGCAAGATTGCCTCTAAATAAGAATATGTATCCCCTAACAAGCATGAGGCTGCCCTCTATCGAGCATGAGGCTGCCCTCAAAGAAACCGCGGATGTACCTAAACAAGCTACAAGTGTTGCCTCTAAATAAGAATTTGTATCCTTAAATGAGCATAAGATTGCCCCCCAAACCAGCTGCCCCCAAACCAGCACGAGACTGCCCCCAAACCAGCATGAGACTGCCCCCAAATGTGCTTTATGTTGTCGAAAGCAGAAACAGGGCGATGGTCTTAAAGGCCACCACTGTGTTTGTCATCCCCAGGGAAGCCTCAGTGTGCTGGGATGATCGTTCAGGTCAGTACCAGGAATGTCTGAAGAGGTGTGCTGGAATCAATGTACAGGATGGTCAAAATGTCTGTATCCAAAATATCAATTAAGCCACCAGCTTTCTTACATTGGGAATTATTTCACATATACGAAACCCATTTTTAACCAGAAGAATCACTGGCACTGCAAAGAAACTGGATTAGCAGCGCACTCACAAAAACACAGCAAGAAAATGATCTAAATAAGGAAATAAGCCATTTTAATGTGAGATTCGAAATATAGAAAAAAATCACAATTTCCAAATTTCAACAAAACAATGTTTAGAAGACATGGGGCCTCATTCCGAGGTTGGAGGTAGTCATGGCGCTATTAGCGCCATGACTACCTCCAATACCGGTACCGAGTCCGCCCTCGTTCAATGGGGACTTACCGGTCTATTCCGACCTTTGCGGGATCGGTAAATCCCCACTGAAAAAGCCTTTCCCCATTCCCATTTCAGCCCCCATAGGGCTCAATGGGAAGGCGCTAATAACTGTACCGCAAATTGCGGTACCGTTATTAGCTCTGAAGTCCCTTAACGGGCGCCGTCCATAACGCCTGGTAAAACCAGGCGTTAAGGAAGGAACCCGCTAAGGGACCTCAGAATAGGGCGCAAAGGGCTTACCGGCACCAATGTCCTTAACGGTGCCCGGTATCCCTTTGCGCCCACCTCGTAATGAGGCCCATGGATTAGTTACACAGAAATCAACGTTCCACGCGCCTGATCCACTGTTTAAGAGCAAGTTTTGCAGCTAATAAACAATTCAAACTTCTGCTAGGGAAAGTGCTAAATAGGTTGGGGGGTGTGCTGGCAATAATTGATTTTGAAGCCATGCCTTCACTTTATCTGGGCAAGTATTTGAACTGCTCTGTCTATTGTGTTCAATGTTATGTTATGCTAGTGGGCATTTTTATAGCGCCTTATATACTGTTGATATGATCTCAAAGCGCTGTGGGTTGAACGCCCTCGGGGACTGTAGTCCAGGTCAGTGGAGACAGTAGGGTAGTAAATAGTGCTTGGGTGTACTCAGTACGTATGCAGCCACTGCGGTTTGCGTGGGTGTAGCTGCATTCTAATGATAGGCATAGTGCAGTGGTTGTGTGAGATCAGTAGACTGTATGCAGCAAGACCGTTAACCTCGGAGTCTGCATTCTGGCTGTGGTGGAGCTTTTGTATGGGATTATGCATGCAGCTAGGCCAATTCTTTTCCCCGGGGTATAGCTGCGTTCTAAAGACTGTTGAGGTGTTCATGTTGGTGTGTAGGTATGTGTACAGCTATGCCGAAATTGATCGAGGGTTATAGCTGCATTCTATTGTTTGTTGGTGTAGAGGCAAGAGTGAGCATATTGGTATGTGTGAGTGACTGTGTGGATTGGTGGGAGACCCCCTATTCCAGATTACCTTCCAGTGCCTGCTGGGCTGACCATATCTATTCTAGAGGTTCGGAGCATTGATTCTCCGACAAATTCTCTGTCAATCGAGGATCGGCTCCTTTGTTATTTTAAGGATGGAGGGAGAAGCGAGTCACATAGGATAAGTGATGTTTAATAGAAATATGAAAATGAACGTGACCTTCAAAAAGTATTTAAGAAATTGTTTTGGTATTAAAGTTTCGTTGACAATCTCCACAGTGAGACATTTGAATTGTTGATCTGCTTCTAAACTTGTTATCTAAAACTGTTGATGAAAATTCCTTTTTGTTTGACTCGTCCTTGATCTTTTTAAAGGGGGGGGTTAATAATGTTAGCATACATTATTGTCTTTTTATGTTATGTAAATAAATATCCTCTGAAATGTGCTTTTTCTAAAAAAAAAAAGTTGATGTGCTGCATCTATTGTTTTGGCCAAAATGTGGAAATTGTGATATTGTTTCTGTATTTCTAATTTCAAATTAAAATGTCACGTTTCCTTAATTGGATTGTTTTGTTGTAGTTGTGTGAATGGGGTGTTAATTAAAGGTTTTCTTTTGAGTACCTTTGATTGTTTTCATGTATTTCCTTTATATGTAAGGAGTAAAATGGTGTTTAGTGTGGATGTGAAGAAATATCCCAATTCGGATAATATGTGAAACATATTTATTCAAACCCTTGTACCATTTCTGGATGTCAGCTGGGTTACTCCTTTAAAGTAAAAAAAAAAACCTGTTTTGACAAGGTGTCTACAAATAAGAAATTAGTGAGTCATAAGTGGAGGGAATTTCTAAATGTTTGCAAGTAAAATCTCAGTGTCCAATCTCTGGGCCTCTGCTGGGTGGGGTTGCTCTCTTTATCGACTCCCAACTGTGCCTGAAAAGGTGATGGCTGTGCCATTGACTGCATCAATGCCAGCAGCATTTTTATCCAAACTGTCGCCATTGAAGTGCTGGTCCGTTACCTGAAAGGAACCAGATCTAGTACAGCAGTTGTATTGGGGGGGAAAAAGCAGTACACCCGCATGTGATCTAGCCCCAGCTCTCCAAAGGATCAGGGATGTGCACTCTAAAGATGGAGACTTGAGAGGTAGACCCTCTATATCCTCTGCATACCACCACCGCTTCCGGCTGTGTCACTTCACACGTCGATGCAGAATGCCACTTCTAATTCCGCCTAGTATCTGTCCCTCAAATCTCCCTAGCCACCACCCACAGTCTTGGCATATTGCCAAGGCGCTGGTAAGTCCATGTGCCACTCATCTCCTGATTCACTGTTCAACAGACTGAATAGTCTCCTGGGAAAAATAGGAGCCTGCAGGATCCAGAGACTCCCTTTCAATAGATTAAACCAAACGAGGGAGAAACTGGCCTCTTCCTAGTAGGGTGCACGGAATCTCGAGAAATCATCTCTGGGTGGGCTAAAAAGAGCCAAGTCCCAGTGAATCAAAACGAGTGCTTGGGGTGAAGGATTGCGATCCAAATGTATTGCAATGTTTTCAGTTGATAAAAAAGCTTAAATACATATGTAATGCAGAGTTTGGGATTGGAATCAAATGACCAGACAGACCATAACTCTTGTCTTAACTAGGATTTATTAGGGGTATGTGTACAAGGGATGACCAAAACCACAAACGAAGCAGGTCTCCGGCAAACAAAATAGCCAGGATGAATATTTTCTCCAGGGTCTATCAAGGTTCTGCAATCTGTGGCTCTCCAGTTGTTGAGGACTACAATTCCCATGAGCTCTTGCCATTGACGTGCGGGCTACGGCTGATGGGGGTTGTAGTCTAAAACATCAGGAGAGACGGGGGTTGCACACCCATGTTCCAAGTAGTGTCTAAGAAATGTAACTAAAATAAGTGTGCCTCCAGTGAATTGTTCAAACAAAAAGTCTCTAGGGAGTCCGGGACCAGGATTCCCTTTATTTTCTGTTTTGGGTTTCTAGGAGTACACAATCTCTAGCATTGCAGAATTGCACAAGCCTCCACACCTGCCTTCGTCTCAGTCCAAACTTCAGGTTTACGGGTTTTAGACACCCTTTTTGGAGGTGGCCAGGTAGGTCCATCCCCCAGCCTATGAGCTTATCTGGGCTTCCTCGAGGAGGAAAAGGTAGTGTGGGATATTTTGTGCAGAAGATAATCCAGCTCCTCTGAATGATATCTGCTTCCTGGGGCAGGCGGTCCCCTGGCATTAGACCGAGCTAGGGAGAGCCAATTTGTCTGCCAAGGAGCAGAGTGTCCTGGACCTGCCTACTCCTGCCTCTGAAGTTCTTAGTCCCCTCCTCCTTCGCCTCTCTGAACCTGAGTTATACCCCTTAGCATGTGCTCATTCCTCCTCCCTCCCATAACATCTGCGTTGTGACCTTCCATAACTTCACTGGTCTAACTATCTCTCAGTTCCCCCCCCAAACCCCCCTCTGCTCTCCTTCAACTTCCTCCTTGTTTTCCTCACTCCCAGTCTGATGTTCTTATTTTTCTTTCTCTAACCACTCCTTGATGTTCTGTTTCCTCCTAGTATATCTGTCTTCCTTTCAGGTCTCCAACCACCTCTCAAGTCTTGAGGTTCTCTACCTAAAACCTCTTGATATTCTCAAAAGTCCCAATGTTTTCCCATACTTTTTCTCATATGCTCCAACCTTCTCTTGACTTTGAGGAACCTTTTTGTACTGTTACTAGCCTTATCCCTATGATCACTGAGCTTCTCTCTCCGACCTTCAATCCTTTGGGTATTTTCTTTGCTCCATCGAATGCCATTTTTCCCCTTTTTATTCTTCACCTTAGGACCCTTTATTCTCCTTCACCTTCTTTACCCCTTTTTGCCTCTTCTTCACTCCTCCAAGCACCAACGTCATTCTAACTACTTGCACCCTCTACTCTTTCACCTCTTTGGGCGTCACCCGTCTCCTCGGGACTTCCAATCTGCCCTCTTCCCCTTTGGGTGCCACCCTTCTGCACTCTAGCACTCTACCTTCGCATTTAAGGCTTTCTAGCTCTCACTGCCGAGGAGCTGTTCTAAAAGTGGTTGAAGTGTCTTTGAAAGGCACAGTTTGCTCCCCGCTTTATTTGTGCATTTTTCTTAGCTGTCAGGTTAGGAGTGGACAGAACAGGCTCACATGTTGGTGGTCTGGAGACTTTTTGGAGTGCCTTTGGTGTGTTTAAGAGAGATGTGTGTTTTGGAGCAGTTTGTTGTTTGTGGTGGTTCTTGATCCCTATCTTACCTCTGAATGTCTTTGGTGTGTGTTATTTGGGCTCCCTTTTGTTTGGAAAGAGTGGTAGGGGGAGAGGATGAGGAGCTGCGCTCCTCCATGTCAGAGGGTGAACGGGCCAGCCAGCAGGAGGAGACAGAGCCTGAGGCGGGGCAGACAGAAGTTGAGACAAAACATTAGTAAGGGGAGACCGTGGTTGAGGAAGGAGACATGGTGCTTGAGGAGTGGGTGGCAGTGATTGATGAAGAGGAGAAGATTGGAGCATGTGGCAGGGAGCCGGGGCATCAGGAGGGGGATAATGAGGAGGAGGAGGAGAATGTGGCTATCAATCTGAAGGAGGTTGTGGTAGAGGCAGAGTCACTCAAGGAGTAACTGCAGATGGCAGGTGAGTACGTTGAACTTGTACTTTGTGGGGAGGAACATTTTCTTCAGGAACAGAAGGGAGATGTAGCCAGAGAAGTGCAGGGGGATGAGGGGCCTTTGGGAGAGGAGCGAGTGGTGCTGCTGAAGATTGAAGAGCACCTTGGGGACCTCTTCAAAGCACATGCACTGTAGGCTGTGGCATAATGATGCCTTCAAGGAGTGGCGTACCCAAGACACAGCTAGTGCGGCACCCTCATGCAGCTGTGGTGGTGGCCACAAGGGACTGGCAAATGACAGTCCAGCTAACCACCAGCCATGCTTCAACAGCCCAATTGTCTCCCTGCACCCACCCCATATTGGGTCCAACACAGCCTGATCCAGTGGCACCGTCATCTAGTCGAGCCACTCTACCACCTCTAGCAGCACAGCCTCCTGTTGATAGTGGTAGAATGTGAGGTGTGGGGACATTTGGGCAGAACAGGCAAGTGTGACGAATCTGGACTATTCATCCCTTCTCCCCAAAGGGGAGCCATCGACTTTGAGGCTAGGGGGGTGAGCCCTCTCAGCAAGCCCCTCCCTAGGGGTCTGGCTAGTTGGACCTCACTGGGAGTGACTCCCCCCTTGGGGACAAAGACTCCCATTCCTGTCTGGAACTCCCGGTCCAGAACACATCTACCTACATGGGATTCGGAAAGACTGTTGACCCTGTTTTGGATTCACCAAATAGTGATGCTTCTTCAATGTGTTTGGCTTCAGGTAATGCTAGATCTCGCCTGAACTTCACAGTCAAAGAGGAAAGACACACCCCTTTTGTTTCTGATGACGTACATAAAACCACAACGAACTGTGAATCAGAGAGGAAGAATCCTATGCAGAGGCGAGCCTCTGACGGAGAGAAGTCCTGGAGCGGCGGAGCCACACTAGACCGCAAAGCCAGTGGTAGCGTGGAGAGCTATCGAGACGCTCACAAGATGCTCGAAGGCTGGCATCCTGAACGGCAAAGAGGCCTGAGTCAAGAAGGAGGCTGGGACAAGATCGTAACCATCTCACCTTGTGGCACGACCACAAGGAGGCCATGGTGGGGCTGGGGCCCGTTAACCGATGACGAGACCACACTGCAAAAGAGAGCCCAGAAGCCTGAGCTCTGTATGGGAAGTGGAGTAGCTGCCGAGGAGCCAAGCAGCGGAAGGGAAGCAAATGCTCCCAAAAAGATAACGCCATTGAGACGGGCTAACAGAGACTTTTGAGGCTGGGAAAACCACAAAGGTTACAGGAGCCTTTTAAAAACACGAGCGGCAGACACCGTACCTAAGTAAAGTTGAAGTAAGCCTATTCGAGGGTCAGAGGGCTTTGCAGAGCCCTGAGAAACAGAGAGACTTTAACATTCGAGGTTGAAGAAGCCACAAGGGTTACGGGAGCTGAGAAAACCTGAATGGGCAGACATCCTACCACGGCCCTGCTACAGCAAGCCTAGCATACGAGACACTAATCTTTGAGGCTGGGAAAGCCACCAGGGTATTAGGAGCAAAGAAAACCTGAATAGGCAGACACCCCAACCAAGAACGAGACAAAGTAAGCCTGTTAGAAGGGGAGAGAGCCTTGGGAAGTCCATGAGCCACGAAATAAAACAAACATAACTGGATAGAGTGAACCAGAAGGGTTCCAATGCTTAAGTATAAACCAAGAACTTTGTACAGAACCAAGTTGGAGTTGGTATTAGGTAAACCTTTTCTTCCTGGAGAGAGAGAATTGTAAAGAACTGAGATTTGACCTACAGAACCCACAGAGAGGTTGTGAACTGTGTTTTGAGACATTGATGAACTTGGAAAACTTGTGAAAAAGAGATACGAGTGGTTGGGCCAGGCAGAAGCCATGGGCAGAGGCTATTGCTCTGGCCTCCTTCTTTTTGTTAAGTTTTTCTAAGTGGTAGGGTCACTTAACTGAATAGGATTTGGATTTAGGACTATTTCTTTGGACTTTGACGAGCACCCCTATTTTTAGTTGGTTAAGGCAGGGAACTTCCCTCACAGCAGTCGGGCTAGACATGCATTTTGTTTTTATTTTGAATAAAACGTCCAGTTAACCTGGCACACTGTAGTCTGGGCCATTCTTCTGGTTCGCCACACAAGACAGAGCAATGAGGAATTGAATTCAGGCACATGATGCGTGCAGTACATGACCTCTGCCAGTTGGTGCGAGCTGGATAACAAGGTAGTTGTGGATGCCATGGAGAAGCACATGTTCCTGCACCACCCTACACTCTTCTAGATGACTGGCCAAGAGGGTATTGCAACAGCTGACATAAGACCTCAAGATCATAACCCAGGCTGTGCTGGTTGGTAAAGCCTAATAAATTGAGATAGAACCTCCAGTTTGTGAGCATGGTACGAAGACTCGCACATTGGTTCCACTGGTTGGTAAAGTGAGGCAGAACCTCCAGTTTGTGAGTGTAATACTTGAAGTCGGAGGGTGGCTCAGCTGGTACAGCCAAATAAATGTAGGATGATGGGAAAACTAAAGATTTAATTTTGCACTGCATTTAGTCACTGTTGTCGGAGCCTGTTAGAACACCCACCTGGTTTACGCCCCGCTCCCATTTCTGGATGTGGCGGTTGTATCCACGATTCCGGCTGGGAAGAAGCAGCATCCAACAGCGGGTCGGCGATCTGCGCCTCCGCTTGCATGCACGGACCTCGCGGGTAACCAGGAACGAGGAAGCAAGCTTGCATTCCAAGCCTCGTTCTGGTTCCCGCTTGGTCACGACGCACACACAGGTCTGTCGGCGCTCCAAGCCTCGTTCTTGTGCCGAACGCTGTAAATAGCGTCCGGCTCTCTAACAAGTCGCGTCTTAACGTGGTTTGTTACCTGCGGACCGTTGCTTTGGTGCCCAGCTCCTGTTGCCTTGTTTACCTGACCTGTTCCTGTTCTCCTGCTTGTTCCCTTGGGTTCTTGGGGGTTTCTCCTTTTCCCCTCCTGGGTCCCTGGCCTGGTGGGTCTCCCTTCCTTTGATTCCCCTTACCCTGCCTTGTCCTTGTTTGGGGTAGGTGTTTGCTCTGGTTTCTGGCTGCCTTACTGGGGGTATTGTTTCTTCCCTTCTGGGTCCCTGTCTTTCCTGGTTCTCCCTGTGCCTTGGGTTCTCTTCCCATGCTGCCCCATTATTACGCCATTCTGAAGCCTTCCATGTTTGCTTGGCTAAGGGTACCGGCCCCAAGGTTCTTCACCTGTCACCAGTGAACTGTATTGGAACTTACTGATTACCTGATCTACCACTCCTGAAGTTGCTGAGTTCATCTTCCTTGGACTGTACCAACCCCTCGATTCTTCGCCTGTCACCTGTGAACTGTATTGGAACTTTCTGATTACCTGATCTACCACTCCTGAAGTTGCTGAGTTCATCTTCCTTGGACTGTATCTTGCTTGACATGCATCGACCTCTGTGTCAGTGCTTGCACTGTTCCAACGTCACATTAATCCGCAGGGAGGTCTATCTGTGGCGTCGGGAGGTGGTTCCCATCCATCCCTGTTCTATTAGGGTTGGGTTGGAGTTGTCTCCTTGCGTCGCTTCCCCATCGACCAGCTTCGGGACCTGACAGTCTGGTGTCACCTGCAAGAACAACAATCGAGACCTCAGGTACGCAGCGCTCTAGGGACGCGCACCTTAACAGATTAAGACGCCTCACAACCAGTTCTGACTCGGAAATGGATGATTCTGAGGAATTGAGGAATGAGGTTCGGGCCCTACGCACTGAGATGACAGCTTTGCGTCAGGAGAATCTGGCCTTGCGTCAGTTGGTTGCTCAAGGAACCACCTCGGGTACCTCGGCTGAGACAGTGATGGCTCAAACCAGTCCTGTAAAGCTTGATGAAGAACCAAGACGGGTGGCTGAATTCTGCAACCATTGTAGGATTCATTTTTTGTGTCGGCCTACGCATTTTAATCAGGATAAGGCCAAGATTGGATACATTTTAAGAAACTTAACTGGAAATGCATTGGCCTGGGCTACTCCTTTGGTGGTAGCCAAAGGTCCTGTTTTGGAGGATTTTGTGGCCTTTGAAAAGGCCTTCCTAGAGGTGTTTCAATCCCCCAACCTTGCTGCTACAGCCCAGAACCAACTAATGGATTTGAAACAAGGATCTAGTGATATTATTACTTATATCAGCCGTTTTCGCCAATTGGCTACTGATTCACAATGGCCTGAAGTTGCCCAGAAGACCCTTTTTCGTAGAGGATTGAGGGAGGAATATAAAGATGAACTACTTCATATTCCTGAACCAGAAACCCTGCAGTTACTCCAAGAGCAAGTGATGCGGATTGATCACAGATTGTCTGAGAGAAGGGGCGAGAGGCGACGTCTTGAAAGAACGGTTCCCAGATTCGTGCCACAGCCTGTCAAGACGTCCGGTTCCACGGAACCCTCCCCTGAACCCATGCAATTGGGGGCGGTCAGAGGGCCTTTATCTGACGCCGAAAGGAAACGAAGACGAGATTTACGGTTGTGCCTGTACTGTGGGGCCTCTGGACATTATCTCAATACCTGTCCATTAAGACCACTTCGGAAGTCGGAAAACTAAACGGCCTATCGTGTATGAGAAAGGCGACGATGGGCCTTTTTTCTTCTCAAGTCCTTCCTAAATCAGTGGATGTCCAACAACCCATGCAACCGGTGGTTCTCATGGCTTTGTCAATTAAGATCTCTAGGCCGGGAAAAGAATCCATTGAGGTACAAGGATTGTTGGATTGCGGAGCCTCTGGAAATTACATGGATACCGAATTTGCCACCAGAAATGGTATTGCCTTGCTTGAGAAAGACTGTGCTTCGGTGGTGGAAGTAATTGATGGTACCCCATTGTCTTCTGGTCCGGTCCATCAACATACCGAGACGTTGAGCCTGGGGATTGAGGAACACCACGAACAGATATCCCTAGATGTCATCAAGACACCCTCATATCCAATCATTTTGGGATTGCCATGGTTGTTACATCACAACCCTAACATCAATTGTCAGACTCGAACTTTGGTTTTTTGCTCTGATCGTTGTGTGCAGGACTGTTGTGACACGGGTTCTTCGTCAATGCAACTTTCAATTGCCACCCAGACCGAGGGACATGGCATGTCTCGCTTACTCTGTTTTGTCTATTCCCTCTGAGTATTCTGAATTTCAAGAGGTATTTTCGGAACCAAAGAACATTCCCTTACCACCTCATAGAACCTTTGACTGTGCCATAGACTTGCTACCCGACGCAGTGATTCTGCATGGCAAGGTGTATACCTTGACAGCCCAAGAAAAGGAAGTCTTACAGGAGTATCTTGAGGATTGCCTTCAGAAAGGGCATATTACACCCTCCAATTCACCAGCGGGATTTCCATTGTTTTTTGTGAAGAAGAAAGAGGGTACTCTGCGTCCATGTGTGGATTATAGACAATTAAACGATATCACTAGAAAGGATCGCTATCCACTTCCTTTGATTCGGTCCATTTTGGAATCTTTACACAAGGCACGAATATCTCCAAGTTCGTCCTTCGTGGAGCTTACCATCTGGTACGGATAAAGACAGGAGATGAATGGAAGACGGCTTTCAAGACACCAACTGGGCACTATGAATACCGAGTCATGCCCTTTGGGCTATGTAATGCTCCAGCTGTCTTCCAGCGTTTAATGGATCATATATTTTCTGATCTGATCGGGACTTCGGTCTGGGTTTATTTGGATGACATTTTGGTGTTTTCAAGGGATCAAAAGGAACACATATTACATGTAAAGGAGGTCCTCCGGCGGTTACACAAGAACAATCTCTATGCCAAGCTCGAGAAGTGCCTTTTCCATCAGGATCGAATTGAATTCCTTGGTTATGTAATCAGTGCTTCGGGTATTCACATGGATCCTGCTAAGGTTCGTGCAATCTTGCAATGGAGACCTCCCAGTGATAGACGGTCTCTTCAACGTTTTCTTGGCTTTGTCAATTTCTATCGAAGATTCATTCCACTCTTCTCTCAATTAACTGCACCTTTATCCAATCTGACCAGTACTAAGAAAACCTTTGTATGGGGGCATGAAGCTGCTGCTTCCTTTGAACGCTTAAAGAAGGAAGGCTTTCAGTACTTCTCCCATATTACATCATCCTAAAGGACAACCAGCCGTTTATGGTGGAAGCCGACGCTTCGGATTTCGCTGTGGGAGCTGTACTACTTCAGTTTGACCCAAGGGTCGGGATGGAATTCCCTGTGGCTTACTACTCCCAAAAATTAATGGCTAGTGAACGGAATTACCCTGTTATCGAAAAGGAACTTCTAGCCATTAAGACCGCTTTTGAAGAATGGCGTCATCATCTACTTGGAGGACGTTTTCCGGTGGAAGTACGCACCGATCACCGAAACTTACAATTTCTGCGTTCCCTTCAGTGCCGGACCTCTCGTCAAGCTCGATGGGCCGCCTTCTTCTCACATTATGATTTTCAGATCACCTATGTACCCAGTAGCAGAAATCTGAAAGCGGATGCCCTTTCCCGCTCCTTGGCTGATGACATCCAACATGAAGGCCAAGACCAATCTGTGATAGCTCCCAAGCATTTTCTTTTGGCTCTTCCGTCTTTTCTGCAGAAGGTGACACAAGCGACCTTGGCTGATCCCACACGGCACACTTTGATAAGACATTACCACGTAAAGCAGGATGGATTACTTTTTTATTTGAACAGGCTGTACTTACCAACTGAAGAACTTCGCAAGACGATTCTACAGAGCCTTCATGACTCCAAGATTGGTGGTCACCGGGGTATCCGATCTACACAGGAACTCGTTTCTCGACACTTCTGGTGGCCCAAATGGGCTCTTCAAGTCAAACATTATGTGGAATGCTGTCCCATCTGTGCTCAGGTTAAGGTTCCACGCAAGAGACCCGTAGGTAGGTTACATCCCACTGAAATTCCGCCGTTCCCCTGGCATACCATCGCCACAGATTTCATTGTTGATCTCCCACCCTTTGAAGGTCATACTTGCGTTATGGTGGTCGTCGATTGTTTTACCAAGTTGGCTCACTTTATTCCCTTCGCAAGTATTCCAACGGCTGCTCAAGTAGCGCAAGCTTTTCTACATGATGTATTTCGTCTACATGGATTGCCTGCCAAGATAATAACAGATCGCGGTTCCCAATTCATTTCCTCCTTCTGGGGTCAACTGTATCAGCATCTCAGCATTCATAGAGCACTCACTTCAAGACACCATCCACAAACCAATGGACAAACTGAGAGGACCAATCAGACTTTAGAGCAGTACCTTCGTTGTTTTGCCAACGCTTGTCAGACCAATTGGCAGTCGCATCTTGACTTGGCCGAGGTTGCATACAACAATTCTGTCCATTCTGCAACGGGACAGAGTCCTTTTTTCTGCTCCTTTGGTCTTCATCCCAGATTGCTGCCTTTCGCACCAGTTCAATCCAGTGTGGTCCTTTCAGCTGATTGCTTGGTGACCAAGATTCAAGATCTGCAATGTCGGGCAGCTGGTACCCTGGCCAAGGCACGTGAGAACATGAAGAGGCAAGCCGATAAGCATCGGAGTCTTGAGCCTCCATTCCGGGTGGGGGATCTGGTATGGTTGTCCTCCAGAGATTTACCTGCTCGAAATGTACCCTTGAAATTGGCTCCCAAGTATTTGGGCCCCTTTCCGATTACCAAAAAGGTGTCTTTGGTAGCTTTTGAACTTGCGTTACCTGATTCTTGGAGGGTACATCCTATCTTTCATATCTCTCTGTTGAAAGCCTATCGTCCATACCCCTACAATAGGTTTAGTCCTCGACCTGCAGCTATTGATGTCGAGGGTACCCCTGAATTCGAAGTACAGGAAATATGTGATTCCCGATTCTTTAGGGGTAAATTGCAGTATTTGATTGATTGGAAGGGCTATCCCGCATGCGATCGTACCTGGGAACCTGTTGAGAATGTACATGCCCCTCGTTTGGTTAGGGAGTTTTTTTCCCGTTACCCTTGGAAACCAGGTTCATCAGGTCTTTCTGGAGGGGGTTATAGTGTTAGAACACCCACCTGGTTTACGCCCCGCTCCCATTTCTGGATGTGGCGGTTGTATCCACGATTCCGGCTGGGAAGAAGTGGCATCCAACAGCGGGTCGGCGATCTGCGCCTCCGCTTGCGTGCACGGACCTCGCGGGTAACCAGGAACGAGGAAGCAAGCTTGCGTTCCAAGCCTCGTTCTGGTTCCCGCTTGGTCACGACGCACGCACAGGTCCGTTGGCGCTCCAAGCCTCATTCTCGTGCCGAACGCTGTAAATAGCGTCCAGCTCTCTAACAAGTCGCGTCTTAACGCGGTTTGTTACCTGCAGAATGTTGCTTTGGTGCCCAGCTCCTGTTGCCTTGTTTACCTGACCCGTTCCTGTTCTCCTGCTTGTTCCCTTGGGTTCTTGGGGGTTTCTCCTTTTCCCCTCCTGGGTCCCTGGCCTGGTGGGTCTCCCTTCCTTTGATTCCCCTTACCCTGCCTTGTCCTGCTCTGGTTTCTGGCTGCCTTACTGGGGGTATTGTTTCTTCCCCTCTGGGTCCCTGTCTCTCCTGGTTCTCCCTGTGCCTTGGGTTCTCTTCCCATGCTGACCCATTATTACGCCATTCTGAAGCCTTCCATGTTTGCTTGGCTAAGGGTACCAGCCCCAAGGTTCTTCGCCTGTCACCAGTGAACTGTATTGGAACTTACTGATTACCTGATCTACCACTCCTGAAATTGCTGAGTTCATCTTCCTTGGACTGTCCCAACCCCTCGGTTCTTCGCCTGTCACCTGTGAACTGTATTGGAACTTTCTGATTACCTGATCTATCACTCCTGAAGTTGCTTAGTTCATCTTCCTTGGACTGTATCCAGCTTGACATTGCATCGACCTCCCTGTCAGTGCTTGCACTGTTCCGACGTCACATTAATCCACAGGGAGGTCTATCTGTGGCGTCGGGAGGTGGTTCCCATCCATCCCTGTTCTATTAGGGTTGGGTTGGAGTTGCCTCCTTGCATCGCTTCCCCATCGACCAACTCCGGGACCTGACAGCCTGGCGTCACCTGCAAGGACAACAATCGAGACCTCAGGTACACAGCCCACTAGGGACGTGCACCTTAACAGAGTCTAAATCTCCACAACCTTTCCTCAGCTGTAGTGCCAGCAATGCTTAAACCCTATTCATACTGCACACTAGCCATGGGCAGACAAGTTAGACATGTGCAATATACCGTGAGCTCAGCAGATCACCAACAATTGCCCAACCGGGACTCAAAGCTAACCAGCTAGACCCACCAGAAGTATACGGACACACCTACACAGGACCCGATAAACTGACCAGTCCACGCCTTGAGAAAGACCTATGGTTGAAACACGTGTCGGCACTCTAAAAAATGCAAACAGCATATCGCATATATCTAACTGCACTAGAGATGTCTGCCAACATAATAGCAAAATATGTGTAAAATTGTACCTACTGAATATTAAATTCAACCTATCTCAAGCACACAATGGTGTCCCTTATCATTAGAGACTGAATATGGAGTACTAAAATACGTATTGGTATATACCACTTCCAGCGCCAAGGTAGAACAGGGTTACAAACCACATCTCGTTCTTGCTTAAACTTGGGACTGCAGGAGCTCTGTCCCACTGGAACCCTAACTACCGACAGCAGGAAATATAACCTCATGCGGAGAAACCGAATTATACCAGCGCAGAGATCCACAGTTCCCGTAAACTCCCACCTCTGAGTCTACTGATTGACTGGTGTGGCTGGTTCAGAGGTCCGCCTACTATCTGGCTCCTCCAATGCAAAGGCTGCTGCTGTAGCAGGTACAAAACACCCAACAGATGCATTCCTCCCTGACCGATACCCCCCCTCTGCCACATTTCTGTGCTGCAATAAACACAGACATGTTAATTTAATCCCTTCCCTTCAATAAGAGCGCGTGGGGTTTTCAGTGGTTTACCCCAATTCTCCCCCTACTAAATGCGCTGAGGGTTCTCAAATCTTTGGCCTTCTCCGCCTATTAAATGTAGATGTGCTGTGGCCTTCACTTATGGCGAGTGAAAACACATAGGGTTCTAAGTGCTTGGGCCCTGTCCCACGGCCAGTAAATAGTAAATGCATATAGGGTTCTCGCTGATTCGGCATTCTCCTCTGACTAGTAAATGCAGGTGGGGTTCTCAGTGCTTTGTCCTCCTCGTATGCCTCCTTCTTGCACCTGTGGATCGCGGTGCTTTAGTCTTGTCCTAGTGCCCATCCACCCACAGCTCACTCCCCTGAGCACCCACAAATCAAGTTCCTCCAAACTACCCAAAAGTATGCTTCTCTATCTAGGGACTCATTCAGTGTTTACTATGCTGCCACCTTCAATGCAAGACGGTCACTACAGTACAGGGAGCGTGCCACAGAGTGGCGCAACACAACTACGAACTTGCAGATCAGATCTCTCTCAAGCATCCGTCCTTTTAGATTTGTGTTCACACTGCATCAATTAAGCCCTTCCACATGTATTTGCTGGCCACCCACTACCTTGTGAGAGCAATTCTATGTTTATTGCTTGGCCTGAAAACCATCACATTGAAGATTGCAAGGGAGTGCAAGCGACGCTGTAATCAGTCACTTGACCTTGTGTGAAGTGGTTGGTCCAAGCGGTTGTGGCGCGTGGGTTGATGGAGCCCTTTTATCCACTCATACTTCTATCCCCATATGTTCCCTGCTTTCCAGAGCATGCAACTCCTACACAGTCCACCATTGACTTGGGTCTCTTGGACAGTTTGGCTTGGCTCCAGAGCTTTTTCCTTTGGACGGTAGAATGCAAGCTTCACAAACCAGCCTCCATGCTTCAAGGCAACGCTTGAGCTCCTATCAAGCCCATTACACAGCCACCCTTCTGCTGCAAGTACAAATGACCTCGCAGCACTTTTGCCGCTACTTGCAAGCAGGGACGGCGCAAGGCGTGTGCAGCAGGCGCGGCTGCACTTGACTCCCTCTTGCAGGCTGCAGCGTGGACCGTGTGCTCAGAGTACCTGTGTTTATGGGCGGCCTGCGTGATGAAGGGGAAGCTTGCCGGAATATTTCTGAAAAGTGGCTGTTCTCAGGTTTAGCTCCCTTCTTGTTTCTCGGGTGAGGCAACTTGTAACCTGTCAGCCTCCTGCTGCGATTCTGTAGAGACAAACATCTCCCCTCCAAACCCACCCTCCCAGCAGTCCATTGGGCGCTGCAAGCCTCATAAGCACTGCTGATCACTTTCTTTCTTAAAGCAGAGCGTTTAAATTGGGTGCAGTTTACTATTGATGGCCTATTTAAAGAGACCATTGTTGTGTTAAGAACTGCAATGGGGCATTTTTTATTTTGAAATCACATGCAAAGCTATTTGCCTCATTGCCACATGTTTGTATTTACCAAGCCAAAAAGCGTTTAAGTAGAATGTAACATTTTCCTCACATTATATATGACGCTTGCAAGTGAGCCATGAATATTTTACCACGGATCTGACAAGAGAGGTTGTCATCCTGGAGACTGGAGGGGGTATATTTCTCTGGTTCTGGCCCTGTACTGATTTTCAGGGCACAAGTCGATACATGTGGGTGGACAGCGTCGGCCCACTTTTTTCAAAGGGTGGACACAACCCCGGTTCTGTGTTTTTGAGGCCAGCATTAAAAACATTTTTGCTTGCTCAAGTGTTCGGCTACTAGGATTTCACGCCAGTTTGTCATGATTCCAATGCAGACGCTTACCTGCAAGAACACACAAAAGTGCCATTAAAGCGCTTGTCTCCTGTTTGGATTTTGTATTTTTAGGAATATTTCGTTATTATTTGTTGGGCTTAAAAGTGGCTACCTTTTATACTTTGCTAGTGTAGTTATTGGAAATTCTCCTCTCGTTATTTAATTATACATATTTGTTACCATGTTTTTGCTGCTGCTACATAGGAAGTGGTCATTATCTGGTGATGTCATTCCTGTGATGTAACTTCCTGTGATGTTATCAAATGCAGATTAAGGGAACCGCACATAATTTGCCACACTTGGCCCCGCAAATCCTAGGGCCGGCCCCACTTACAAGCATACTAAAAAGTCCTCCCCTTTTCTGCATTCTCCTCGGTACCCAGCTGCGTCCACTCTCCCTAACACCACCCTCTCCCCAACCTGTCCTAGAATCTCTCTCCAGTCTCCGATGGTGGTTTTTACTTATCCCCACTTTCCCCTCCTCTTCCAGCCCTTTTTATTTTCATCAATAGATCTTAATGTGAATACCCCACATGGGGCCCCCAATACTAACCCGCTTTCAGGGCAAGCCTCGGTTCTATGAAGCCAGTATGATAGTGCCGGGTGCAGTATGCAAGCCTAGTAAGTAACGTGTGAAGCTATGAAGAGGTTTTTCTGCAATTGTGCAGTCTAGCCTTGGGGGGTGGGGGTGCGAGCTGTCTCAGTTGCTCCCACAGAGGAGCAAAGTCGTTGTTCTGCGTGTGTACCATTTGCAGCGCCCATAACTTCACCCACGACCAACAAGCTAAAACAAAATGTCAGCTGCATATTTCATTGACGTCTAGTTGGACAGGGCATAACAGACGCCTATGTGGCAGGAACTATTTTAGCTGGAAGAATCTTGAATATCGGGACGCACACGTTTTGGATTTAAAGAATTCCTTGTCACAGTAATAGTGAGCCACAGAATATGCAGCGCGGTCTGCGTGGCTCGGGGCACTTCCGACACAAAGCCTCTTTACCAGGAGCACAGACAATGGCGGGACGCTTGGCTTTGTTTACGTCTGATTTGACTGTTGACCTGATTTTTGCTGCCAGGAATCGGGTCAGGGGGAGGAGTTCAGTGCCGCGTCAGTCTGCATTTCAAACTCGGCTGTCAGTTGGCCGCCCCTGGCAGCTGGGTACAGGAAGGAAAGCAGAAAGGAGTGGTACCCAAGCATGCCACCCGTCTCGGCAAAGCTCACAGCCCACGCCAGGCTGGAGCAGGTGCGCACAACCATGCTCCCCACCCCCACCCACATCAGAGAGCACAGACCCGCCCCCGCCCAGGCTGTTGGCGTGCACCCTAACTGGGGCATGTGTGTGGTTTTCACTCTCCCCCACTTTGCACTTGCATTATGAAGCCTGGCAATTATGGCGCATCGCGCTCCACTGCTTGTATCTCAGGGTAGGGCAGGTGCGTGCACACCTGTGCCCTCGTTCCCCCCAACATTCAGAGCAGGGCTCCTCCTAGCCAGGGGAGGCTCGGCCAGGTGTGCTAGTCCCCACCCTCGTACCCTGGCACCACCGCAGGCTCACAGAGAGGTGTGCACTATCTCCACCACTCAGAGCTGAGCTTCGACTAGACTCGGAGAAGCGTGCTCCTTCCACCCTAAAGGCTAGGGTCCGGAGGGGCGGGCTGGAGAGAGGAACAAAAGGGGAAATAGCCCTGCAAGGTGGCTAGGCTGACTCTGCTAAAAGTAAAAAACAAAACAAAAAAAAAGAAAAAAAATCCTAAATAATCCAGCCTGCCCCAAAGGAGCCGAGTGCTGAAAGGTGCGCTCCGCTTCTGTGTAGATGCGGAGAGGCACTCTTCTTGATCTGAGCAATGCTGCAGATGTGGCTGGGTGGCCCAGGCCAGAGGCGCATGTTCATACCGCCCAACTGCAATGTACGCATTAAAATGATACATGCTGTAACCTTGGAAGTTAATCTTGGCGCCACTGCAGCCCATACACCATTGGTTAGTTACAATCGATAGCCGTTTATGACCACTCCTACTTGCCAAGGTAGCAAGGGTCCATATTTTGTAAGAATGCCTCCCTCCTCCATGTTTTATTAATTTCTCCATCACTGGTGAAAGCATTACAAAATGTTCAAAAGCTCCCTGAATAATATTCGATAAGCGTTAACGCCCAATCCGGTGGGCCGGATCAGGTGTTATTGTCCCGGGCCCCGAGTTAAAGGGCAGAGCAAAGCAAGGGTGTTTAACAAGGGTCCCCGGGCCGATAACACCGGATCCGGCCCGCCAGAAAGGATGTTAACGCTATTAGCACCCCCTGGTTGCCAATCCGGTAACCCGGTGTGCTGAGAGCAGTGTATTTGGTTTGAATGAACGGGACGCTGCACAGCATCCCATTCATTCAAACAAAATACTGTCCTAAAATGGCCGCCACAAAGATGGAAGGAAGTGCTCCATAAGGAGACCCTCTTCCATTTTTGTGGCAGCCTTGACTGAGCGTGGCGGTAGCAGCAGGGGCAGCGGCTTCCTGCTTTCTGCCACTGCCCAGACAAAAGTTAAGTGTGATGGGGTGGTGGGAGGGGGGTAAAAACAAAAAAAAAAACTTAAGGGAATAGAGGGTGGGGGGGCAAGATGGCAGTGCGGGCGGAGTAAGCAGCCAGCAAGCTGCTCGGAATGTGGGCTGAGATTAGCAGTTTAAACCCACGTTCCGAGCTCCCTGATTGGTTGGCTCCCCTGCCCCAGGTGGTAATACATATTAATATAGGGTGGTTATAGCTATGGCTCTTGGATTGTTTGTGGTACTCACTTTTGGGCACAGTTGAAAAACCCGCAGAGAAAGATGTAACATTCAGTTCTTATTTATTAGACCACAAATGATGAAGGTTATTCAGATCTGGGAAGATTTTATGAAATATCTACTGCCTGAAAAGGTTACCATCTCAGAAGGTGGATGTTTCTGAAAATCCACCCTATTCAAAGTTTACTACGTCTGCCAGTAGTAACCAAAAAATGAGTTTTTTTAAACCTCTGTTTCAGCCAAGTGCACGGTCACTGTGAAGATGGAAATGGATCTTTAGTAGCACCTTATACCACTACTATCCATTTTTATTTTTCTCAGAAAAGGGTCAATTCTGGTTTGGGTTAGGTGGTGAGAGAGGGCATCAGAGGCATGGAATGGCATTCCCTTACCATGGCCCTTTGTAAAAACGTTTTTTCACTATTGACGGGAAGCACCTGCAGTTCCCTTCTGTGCTATAAAGCTGGTAACAACATGATTTACATTTTTTTACATCCACCTCTTAGGTTGAGGTAAACATAGGTGGATTCTCAGCAAATGTCTAGCTAAATAATACCACTGCAGGTATTTCCATGTCATGCCACCGATGGTATTCACTCAAACCCTGAATTGGGCAGAAGGTAAAATCATACAGCTGATTTTACTGTTATCCCCTAACTCTGAATGACCCCTAAGTTTGTGATTGTTTTTCAATGCCTTGAATTGAAAACACATATGTGACCAACAAAAGACGCACATAACAACCACATGTTCATATACATAGATGCGTTGTACTTTGAACACCCATATATTCTTTGCAGTTATAAACGCACTCAAACACATCTCTACAGCCACCCAAACCGAACTATAAAATCTCTCTCTGTGCATTGTGGGAGCATAATAAAAGCCAAGTCCCTGGAGCATTGTGCATGCCCCATTGCCACAATCACCAGCAAGACTTCGACCAAAGTGTCTTGTGTCTGGCAGAGGCTGACCGGCCAAACAAGGGGGTCTACCATCTACATATGAGGCAGGGCAAGAGAAGGGGATTCAGTTGAGGGTTAAGGGATGGTGCAAAAGGGGAACAGAGGTCTGAAAGTTAATTGTAAGGAGAGGGTGGGGTGCAACTGAAGGACCCCGGAAGCTGATGGGTAAGGAAAGTAAGGTAAATGAGACAGAGTACAGATCTGGGCCAGCAGATTGAATGAGCTTTGCTCAGATCGGGCCTGCACTGCATACCATTGAACCAGATTGTGGGACCTGCTCAACCCCTTTCTGTTTTCTGACAAAGTGATGCACACTTTTTTAATGAACCTATTTTGACAAGTAACTATATCATGGACAGTAGTGCCTCGAAAGCCGGATTTATTGAACAGTGTACTCATTTAGCCCTTGAAATACACATTTGCCAGTAAGTGTTTTTGTTGGTTCTAATATTGAAGAAGGAAGAGGAGAAGATGAAGTCTCTCATGCTCTCTAAATTGAAAACCGTGGAACTAGGAAGACCAGGCTCAAATCCCAGGTTCCACACTTCATACATTAAGTGATTCCGAGCAAATTACTTTTCATCACTGTTCCTTCTTCATCTTAACTGTCTGCAGGGAAATTCCCACTCGTCTGAGTTTATAAGCTGTACAGTTACTCCATAAATAATTATATTAACCATTCATATAGTGTGTACTCATGGGGAGGAAGGATGCCAACTAATTGTCTTATGTTATGTGTGGGGTGTTTAGGCTGGGCGCAAGGCATGGGTGTTGTATTGTGGGGAAGCAGGAAGCCAGTTTTGCTGTGCAAACTCACACTTGGCTCTTTGAGCGAAACCAGACCCCCCTGGTTCGGCTATGGCTCGGTTCTACCAATGAATTCTATAGTTTCCTGATGGGATGGGATGCGATGGAGCCTGCTGTCAAATTGCAAACTGGGGCATTAGGAAACATGGGCTCAAATCCCAGTTTACCTATTTCACCAAATTATATTATCCTATTGAAATTATTTTACTCTGTTGGGAGAACTTCCCTGGGGCTCAGATCGCTAAAAAAAACACAAACATGACTGAAATATACGTTGGCTGAAAGAAAAGTAATGTCAGTCATGTCTACAGATATACTTTACAATGTGCGGACGGG
Source organism: Ambystoma mexicanum (assembly GCF_040938575.1). NCBI lineage: Eukaryota > Metazoa > Chordata > Amphibia > Caudata > Ambystomatidae > Ambystoma > Ambystoma mexicanum. Next base: position 1,040,447,924 of record NC_090921.1, read on the forward strand.
GGGAGAGGTTGTATTGAGTTTTGTTGTTCGGGAAGTTAAGGCCTCTGGATTGTGGCCAGAAAATTGTACTTGCCCCCAAGCCAAAAGTTGCCAGTTCTCCCTCGGGGGGTCAGTGTTCAGACTCCCTGACCCCACCTAGAAAACCAGACACCCCACAGTGCCCGTTCTGAAGCCATACGGAAAAGTGCCATCCCGCAGCCGGCACTCTCACACTAGTCCCAAAAAGACAGCATTTTGCACTGTTCCTGTGAGATAAGCCATATCCAGCACTTTCGTGACATTGCCCGTACAGGCATTCCGCCATCATCGCTCTCACGTATCCAAGATAGACTCCTCCTAGCCAGCACTCTTGCGCCATTTAAGATAAACATCACATGTGCATTGGTGCCACTCCATTCCATATACAGTTGGCCCCCCAGACCGCCTTTTGTTTAGCGCCCATCTTCGATAGGTTGCTGAATGCCACAGGCCGGTTTTCTGAAACCACCACCAAGTGATGGACAGAAAACGGCGAATCTGTAAAGCACCGGAAACTCCTCTGGGCAGCCATTTCATAGCACGGCTTTTATTCACATCTGCGCAGGTGCAGAAGGGGATTGGACAGAGAAAATGCAAACCAGTGTTGCCATTGCCCCAAAAATCCCAGCCCAACCCAAACTATTCGGCCACATCCTTTCTGCACGGGACCACAAGCGACCCCAGACACGTTTTGGGTATGTTTAATGGCACCGGGGAGTTGGTGACCCTTTAAGATGGAGGGAGGTTGAGGCCGGAGGATGGGACTGAGCCAAGCTGTGCTGCAATGGTAGTTCTGAGGGGAAGATGAGGTGTGTTGTTGGAGTGAGGGGAAGGTGAAAGCGTGATTGTGAAAGAGCGGTGGGGTTGAAATGGGTTTGCAGAGTTACAGTGGGGGTGGAGCACACCTTACAGAGGATGAAGACCACGCAGGGGTACTACCTCTGCTGAGGGTTCACAATAGAACTGGTCCGTGATGGAGCAGCTCCGCGAAAAACACTGTGTCCGTATTAATGAGGAGAATGCCTCGGGAGTAAGCTTGGGGACAGCGCAAATAGGGCGCACCTGAGAAAAGATTGCGAGTGATTTACAGGCGCGACCGCTGCCAGCCGGAACTCCAGAAGCTTTACTCACAGCGATCCTAGAGCACTCGCTGGCCTTGGGATAGGACCTGCGGCATCATTGCAAACCACCTCAGTACTCACAAGAGGCAGGAAAGTGCCAACGGGACACCCCTCCACCAACAATGAGGGACCTGTACTGGCACTGCGACCAGAACTAGTGCTTCCACCCACTTTCCTGGGCACACCTCCAACAGGTCTTGGCAGGAACCTCGCCACATCCCGGGTGTTTTACAGACTGCAGTTCTCGGGGTCACGCCCTAGGCTGGAGCCCACTCCAGGCCCATCCCAAATTCAATAGTAACAGCCCAGGAGGCAATGCAAGCTGAGCACTAGGATTATGGATACATTTACTGTGTGCCTGGTTGCTGTGGGCAGTCTGCGTTTAGTTCATGATGCTTGAATACAATAAGTATGACCTAGTTAGTCATTCTAGCGCTGCCCTGCTGCAGAATGAAACATGCGTGGTCAGTTGATATTGCAGGTAGCAATCCCAGAGCAACTGGTTGCAGCTCTGTGCTCTGCATAGCTAAGCGTTCATATGAGGACATTCAATGGTTCAAGAAAGCTTCGCAGGCCCTCCTCATTCTGGCTTTCGGCTGGCGTCCATCATGTGCCGTGTCGGATTGGTCTCCAGACTATGAACTTGCTGTAGGTTTTAAATCTCCCGCGACCTCATTTACACGTATGAAGAGGTCATGGGGCAGGACCCCGCCATTCTCTACCCACAGGTGGCACTGGTTGACTTCACAGCAAGATTTTTCAGTGGGCGACATGCAGGGGTGGAGTGGGAACAAAAAGAGGCCCTGGAAATAATTGTCAAAGTGGCCCCATATTACAAATTTTCAGCAAGCCCAACCCTTTTCCGGGTTAGGACGAAATTACCTAAGTAGGAAAGTCCTACCACCAAAAGTCCGACTCCCATTTATTCATATATGTGTAGGGTGACCAGACGTCCGAGTTTTCCCGGGACAGTCTGGGGAAATCACCCGACGTCCCGGGAGTTTTTTTAGTTTATAAACCCCGTCCGGGGTTTTGATTACGGACCTTTTTTGCTGGTTTTTTTGCCGGGACCCGATTTTGAAATCCCGAAATCGGGTCCTGACGCAACTTTTCCTGTGCGAATGGGGGCGTGAAATGCTTTTCATGCCCCCATTTCCTCCCCCTTCCCTTCCCTGGTGCTCTCCTCCAATGAGAGGAGTGTGCCTGTTAGCACACTCCATCCTTGACCCCCACAACGGGCCAACGAAACAGAAGTAGGACTAAAGTCGAATGTGTATTTTCTTTAGTCCTACTTCTATTTCCATAGCCCGTCTGGGTTTTTTTTTTTTTTTTGAAAATCTGGTCACCCTATATATGTGGGGGGTGGTGAAGTTAATAAAAATGTATAGGTGTAAGGTGGGGAGCTGTGCAGGGGGAAGGACTTTTGGTAGTCGGACTTTTCAACTCGGTAATTTCACGCAGATCCCATTTTCCTATGGGAGCATTTGGAAATACCACACAAATGAGGGCCAGTGTGCAGAGGCCTACCGGGAAATCTCCAGAGTTCCGTATAGGTCAGTCTACCCCTGGCGGCATGGCAGGCCAGCGGGCGATTACAAGCAATATTATTGAGACTTGTGCTTGAACATGTTTCAATAACTAGACACATGCACACCATTCTATTTCCTTAGACACATCAGGGCGAATTTGGCATTTTGCTGCTCCAGGCAGTGAGGGGAAAACACCTAATGATAGACATTTTGCCTCTTTGAGAACGATGGCATTTTAAGTCTCATCAGCCGACCAAGAGGGAGGGATCTAGCTGGCCGGATAGAGGTGAATAGATGTGTAGTGACTCAGAAGTGCTAGCCAGAGGAGGGCATCAGCCGACCAAGAGGGAGGGATCTAGCTGGCCGGATAGAGGTGGATAGATGTGTAGTGACTCAGAAGTGCTACCCAGAGGAGGGCATCAGCCGACCAAGAAGGAGGGATCTAGCTGGCCGGGTAGAGGTGGATAGATGTGTAGTGACTCAGAAGTGCTAGCCAGAGGAGGGCATCAGCCGACCAAGAAGGAGGGATCTAGCTGGCCGGGTAGAGGTGGATAGATGTGTAGTGACTCAGAAGTGCTAGCCAGAGGAGGGCATCAGCCGACCAAGATGGAGGGATCTAGCTGGCTGGGTAGAGGTGGATAGATGTGTAGTGACTCAGAAGTGCTAGCCAGAGGAGGGCATCAGCCGACCAAGAAGGAGGGATCTAGCCTGCTGGGTAGAGGTGGATAGATGTGTAGTGACTCAGAAGTGCTAGCCAGAGGAGGGCATCAGCGACCAAGAAGGAGGGATCTAGCCGGCTGGGTAGAGGTGGATCGATGTGTAGTGACTCAGAAGTGCTAGCCAGAGGAGGGCATCAGCCGACCAAGAAGGAGGGATCTAGCCGGCTGGGTAGAGGTGGATAGATGTGTAGTGACTCAGAAGTGCTAGCCAGAGGAGGGCATCAGCCGACCAAGATGGAGGGATCTAGCTGGCCGAATAGAGGTGGATAGGTAATGCAGTGAGTCAGAAAGAGCGCTAGCCAAAGGAGGGCCTCAGCCGACCAAGGTACTTAGAGGAAGATGGAGAGATCTAGCTGACCGGGTAGAGGTGGATAGGTGTGTAGTGAGAGCTGGCTAGAGATGCAGAGAAATAACGATACACACAGATGGAGTGATAGATGGGTGGAGGTTTACAGCAGGGAACACCATGAGGATTTGATGAGCAGGAGCTTAAAGGAGGACCTGAGCTTCCCCATCAAGTGAGCAGAAGCTCCTTCTGGAGAGAGGGGGAGCCGGTGCCTACAGTGCTGCAAATCTAACTTCCCCCTGAGGTGCAGACCGTAACTTGTTTGGCTGTTCTTTTAAAAAGAATCTATGACCCGTTATGCTATAAATGTCTTCTAAATGTGTCCCAATGCTCTTTTATACCCATTCCCAAAAACGAGAGTGTTGGTGCGATGGGAAAGGGCTGATACATGGTTGGTTGCAGAACAAAATGCACAGAGGACATGGGGGATGGATGAAAGGGGAGGTGGCATGGGTTCACCAAGGATTGGGGGATGCAGAGCACTTATTGCCTCCTTTTCTCTCCGCAGATGACGTGCTGACAAAGGACGCAGGCGAGTGCGTGATCTGCCTCGAGGAGCTGATCCAGGGGGACACGATAGCCCGGCTACCCTGCCTGTGTATTTATCACAAAAGGTAGGCCACATATCAGGATTCGGAGGCCATGCGGTGACACAGAGCCCTCTTCTTCCACTTCTATGATGATTTACGAAGGACAAGGGTTCTGCAATGGCCCGGTCAGCGAGCAGCGCTCCTCTGAATGTGCAGTATATCATGATGGTAGCATGTGAGGCTGCTGGCATGTGGCGTGGCAGTTACTCAGATTTCACATTCTGTTGGGGTGTTTATAACGAGAACCTCCTCCCACCCACAGTTGAAAGAAACCTTACACCCCAGAAATTCTACCTATCACACGTGTCTGCCCACCACCCCACCATTCATTTCTAGAGCAGGACACAAGGCTCCAGATGAGCCCTCAAATACATGGAGTCTAAACTCCAAATGTGGCCTTGTGCATTCTACAAGCTGTCTGTGGCAGGTGTGGCCCTCCTGCACCCGACCCAGTACTTGAGGGGCGGTCTCTATAGTTGGATCCACTACTTCAGATGCCGGGTGCAGAACGCTTCACAATGCTCTGGATGGGGTCTCCAGAGATGAGGAAACCATGTTCCAAGCGCGGTTTCTAGAACTGGACATGGGTAACCCCCCCTCTGACACCTCCACCCCATGCCAGTGGAGGTCTGCTGGGGTGCCATGGATCTATGTGTGATCACTGCGCAGCCCGAACATCCGACGACGAAAATGTTGACTAGGAAAATCGCGCAGCGCAGGGATCACATAGATCACTGTTTCCTGCATCCCCATCCCTGCTTCCCCTGTATATCCTGACTTCTGTGTGTGCCGCCTCACCTCCATCCCTGCAACGACAGTTCCCTTCCACTAACGTGGGTCGGAAGAGGCACCAAAAAGACTTTTCTTTTTTTAATAGTTTTATTGTTCCCTGCTATCCATGTAATGGAAGCGGGGGACAACCCCGAACCCATTGTACAGAACAAGGGGAGCTAGGGACACTCCTGCAACCCCGTTCCTCTTGTTCAGTATAAACGGATTCGTTTTTTTTGGTTGCAGCTGAATGCGCAGTAAACGCGCATTCAGCATTCTTTTTTTCCAGTATTTTGGGCCAATACCCCTGGTGCCACAATACTTCAGACGAGAGGTCCTGCGATGGACAGCCACATCCTCAGTGGAGGTCCTCAGGATCTGGATACTGCTTCAGATCCACCCTCCAGGTATGGACACTGGGCTCCAGGTTTCCCCTGCAGAACTGGTCACCACTCCCCTGACTACATACGAGACTTCCTCCTCTCCCTGCAGCCTTAGCAGTTACGCCTCTCCTAAGGGGCTGGTGGGTGAGGGGCCTTGTCCTCTGGTCTGCTCTCTTCCCCCATAGATACTCCCAGGAGATGAGCACCCCCTTTGCCTCTGTCGCAGTCAGTCACCGGACAGTGTCTGGAAGCAGTCACTAGCGCATGAAGCACAACAAGCCATCTCGATGGGCGGTGTCCCTTTTGGGCCATGGCTGGGAGAATGGTGACGGCAACAGAGCCAGAGCAGGCCTAAGAAGCAGTGCAGTTTGGCGCTTTCTTAGCATAGTCACTTGCACTGCAACCGCAGGAGGCTGGGGGCACCCGCAGCTACATGCGCAAGTCTTTGGTTATCCAAGTATGTCAAGCACTGCAATTGGTCCCGCTGCCACAAGATACTAATGCATTTAGTCGATGGTTCCACCCCATTAGTTAAACTGGGTGGACTTGGGGCTTACAATGTTCCAATAATTCAGAACTAGCGCGTTTCCCCAAGTATCCTCATGTGGGAGGAAGCAAGTACTGCTGCCACTATGTATCATTAAGCTTGGTTTTCTCTAACAGCAACCTTTTTTTCTTTACATTTGTTAATGAGTCTCAAGTATTACTTGGGCAATCATTGCCCTCTTGCCCCTTCACTGTGGTCAAGTGACTCTTTTCTAGTGCGTTCGCAGATCGCATGGAATTAAGGCAATAGGTTCTACTTCCTGTCCTAGCAAGATTATCCCGGGAAGAACCAAGTCTACCCAATGCTTGTGACAGTCCTAGAAGCACACCAGCAGCCCACGTTAGGTCCACTAGAAGCACAGATTTCTGCGGCGTAATAGCGTGTCGTAGCGTCATGATAACAGCCAAAGCACAGCAACATAACATGAGAGAAGGGTGCGGGTCTGTCACAGAATACAGACGGACAGATCTCCCTCCCTACCCTGTTTGGTCACACATCCATCTCTACCTTTCACAGTCTAATGGCCACATACGACATAAAACGCTCAGGCTATATTTTCTCACTATATAACGCTAAGTATCACTATACTTTGATAGCCTTCTCCCAAATATGGCACCACTCACTCTCTCTGTGAACCAAAATAATGTCTAGTATGGGTATCTAGTCAATTCATCTAAAACCATTGCATCTAATACCATTCCATCTAAACCCATTCCATCGAAATGTTTCCATCTAATGCATGTTTTTGGGGGGTAAAGGGTTAATTTTTGTTCAGGTGTATTTTAAAGGGTAAAAAACAGGGGTTTGGGGGGACTCCCTCTAAAAAAAGAAAGAAAAATCCATTAGATGGACATTTTTTAGATGGAAACATTTCGATGGACATGGATAACCTTTTTGGAATCAACGTGGCAGACCTTTTAAATTTGACCACTCCATTCCCTTACCTTCGTTCACCAACAGCACTCACCTTTATACACAGTCTATCCTCGACTAGGCCACTCTTTGCTCAGGCATGTGGTAGTCACAGAATTAACATTCCGGCGTTTGAGCTGGGTTACAAAGTACAGGGATACCCAGGAAAAAAGGCCACAAAACCTCCCGGATTACCCAATCACACTCCCATGCACTGCATGCAGACATCATGACATTGTGCACTAATAATTCTCCACATCTGCCCTGTAAATGCCATCCAATTATAACAACACTTTAGGACATATCGGCCTCCTTCCTTTTCCAAAACCATGGTCCACCTAGAAGGACCGACACGCACCCTGGCTATCACAAAACATTCTCCTCATCCCCTGCTGCAAGCCTCCCTCCCTCCCTGTGTTGGAAAAACACCTATGTCCTTCGTTCCCATGCCCTTGTGTCCCCCTGGCTCATTTTATTTCTAAAGACTAAGGTCTGGATACCCCTTGTGGGTGCACAGTACACCACTCCACACACAAGCCTATGCGCTCTGATACTACTACGTTGGTGATTTGGCGCAGTATAAAAGCATATTAAAATGATTAATTAATGTTTTGTCACACAGTTTTAACAAAAGAAAACCTTAACACAAATTGAACAACAATTATACAATTCATAAAACCTTTTTGCATAATTAATTATAAAAATGAGCCACCAAATTTTACCCAATCTCATTAGTCCATTGGGCATTATCCAATAAAACTGTTTTCATTTTTTTTAAACGATGCAATGCCAATAAAACCTTAATAGAACGATGTTCCAGAAACAATCTTTCCCATACCTGATCCCAAGGAGTGACCCGTTAATCTCTAATAAAAATGCTCAAAACAGTGCCTTCGAAGGTTCTGCAAAGATGGACATTCGAGCAATAAATGTTTTAAGGATTCTTAAATATTTGAACAAAACCTACATTCCGGGCTAATTAACCCTGTTTCTTTCCATAAGAAGCGATTAAGCTTTGTGGGTAATGCATCCAGCTGGAAGCACAACATAATACTTAATAAAAAGCTTTGTTATTTGTCCGCTTTTGCGCTCACTCGTGCCGAGATGTCTGTACTTTTTATAGGTACTTCTCTTGTCGCAGGGATTTGTCCGATCAGAATCCCACAGCTCTCTTCTACACATTGGAAGGTCTTCTAGTAGCTCCTCCAAAGTGTACACTAACATATCGATTTGTGCTTCAGAAATGATCACAATTCATTTAGCCACGTTAGATTTTTACGTCAAAAGCTCCATAAATTGAGTATAGAGGAGGATTATAGATTTTTTCATATAGTTCTTTGCTTTTCCATTGCACCTTGGTGTTCATAGAAATTACTCCTAACTGATGTCTTATCACAGTCATTGGAATCGATTTTGGGAGACCCAAAGTGCCTCTCCACAATACACCATCAACATAATCAAAATTGTAATCGCTTAACTGGTGATGTATCTAGAAGCCGTAATATATGCTTGCAGCAACTTTAGCTTAATAGAACGCAATTACAGGCTTTAGAGAAAACTTCCCATAATGATTATGTAAGTATTTCATCTGAGTAGCAAAGTGCTTGGCTTTTTCATTTAATCAACGATCAGCGTTTGTTTCCCAGGAGAAGCCGAAATGTAAAAGGCTAAATATTAAATATTGCAATTTAGGAATCTCTTCAATGTGGCGTCTGTGTAACACCCATTCTAATTTCATACTTTTGGTTCCAGCTTTTAAGGTTAATACTTTAGACTTGTTGTAATTATTATAAAGGAATTTTCCCTAGAATATATCATGAAACCTTTCAGCATTCGAGATATTCCCACCTTATTGCAATCCATTAACAGAATGTCGTTGGCATATGTAAGCCAGTACTTTATGACCGAAGACCACTGGTGACACAAACACAGATCTCTCCAGAATTGCCCCCGATCGGCTAGATAAAGGTTAAAAAGAACTGGGACACGGACGCACCCCTTTCGTAATCCGTTTTCAGCTGAAATTGCCTGTGTCGTATTTCCCTGTTGACTAAGCCTGACCTTTAGAGTGTTCTTATTATGAAGATGGATGGGTATACTCAAATGATTAGGGCTTCTCCATTTTTAAAATGTCTGCCATAACAACTGCCGATCTACCTCTTCAAAGACTAGTGTCCGGTCAATACTGACAAGGTATGTCCTTATTATCCGGTTCTGTCATGAAGCCTGTTGCAGGTAATCCAGTATAAAACCAGCGGTAGTCGTTCCCACCCCTTTCTGAAATTTAATCTGGTTGGATTTCAGTATGCCAGATCACTCAGCCCAAATTCTTATCTCAGGCAGCACCATGGATGCAATAGTTTTGGAATCCTCGTCCTTCAGTTCTTTGGGTCGATAATTTAAAGGGTCGATTTTGTTTCCCTTAATATAAATTGGTATCATAATAGATGAGGACCAGGTCTCTGAAAACTTCAGAGTGGAAATGATCATTCTGAACAAACTAAATAAAATAGAAGCCCACAAGGGTGGATCTGACTGGATCATAAGATTACATAACCCTTTTGGGCCAGGAGCTAGCGATTTACTGCTCTTAATAATAATAATGAATTCGATAACTAAAATATCAAAATTCAGACCCCACTTCCCAGAAGCTCTCAATGAGTCAACCTCATTAAGCGTGAGTTGACCAACTTCCAAAAGTTTATATCCGATCTTTCTAGTGGGATTCTTAGCATAGCCCCGCCTTACACTTGGTAAATATACATGTGCATAGCTTTTAGTTGCTTCTTATAAATCTGTTTTTTATTTGCAATTAACTGGTTACATTACTTACCAGCTTTTAAAAAAAATCTAATGTTCTTCCGCAATTCTCTCTTAATGGTCTGAACCTGCGGGAAAGAGTCTTTCTTTCTATGTAAGTAAAGTTTGGAAATGTGTGCTCCTGTGTAAATCTTTTAATGACATCCGTAAACTCCCTCAACTGTCGTTCTTTACATTTTTCCATTGATAAGACAATTTCCCATCTATTCTTAAAATCATTCATAAAACCTCCTTTTGCTCTACCAGTCCATTGCATCCTTTTGTTGCCTTCATCTACCCAGACAGTGGGCGCTATATATGGAGCAACAATCTATAGGACACATACATTTACCTGTTGGCACAGAGTGGTCTCTCAGGAGGAGCCCTCCCATTTTTCTAAGTGATTACAATATTGAAACAGTTCTCTAGATACAAACATAGAATCAATTCTTGTGGCATTCATCCCCCATTCCAGGGGCTGGAACGGGGGATAACGGCCCGGCAACCCAAGTTATCGGCACGAACGAAGGGGTCCACGTCTGGAGGACCATTACTTACTTAGTGTGAAAGCCCCATCTTTTTAACATTTGCCAAAGCATCCTTTCTATGGGATGGGGCCCACTCAGGAGGGTCTACAGTCATGTTTTAGTACTCTGCCATGCCAGAGCAGAAATGGCCATTTGCATAACAGTCTTGTACCGCACATAGGACAATCCAGCCCTGTTATGCCAGGCCCAGTGACAATCCAGCCGTGTTATGCCAGGCCTAGCTACTTCACGGTGTGCACACCTATGTCAGGCAATTCACAGGGTTCGTGAGGAATAGGCTTAGGGCCATCACAAAGGTAGGTAACCAGGCCTGGGGATTGCTCGGGGTGCATAGGGACACCCCCACCCTCGGGCCTGTCACAAGGTGCCCAGTGACCAGGCATTGGGTGCATCATAGCCTGCATGCTAAGCCGGTATGTTCAGGCATGCATGAGCACCAGAGGCTTGACACGGCAAAGCACAATCATACAATGTATAGGGTGCACATTGATCAGGCATGCCATAGCATGTGTTTGAGCCCAAAAGCTTGTCTGTAAAACGAGTCCATGAAATGCAGCAGCAGACTGGCAGTGCTTTAACTGCAATGTGAAATTAGGGTGCATGGCATATAGGGGGTCTGCCCTAATGGGCAGCATGTGGCTTTGATTACTGCTGCCTCCCGACACTTTTTTTGCTCCTAGATTTTGGTGCCGATTTCAGTCAGGCATACCATGCAGCGATTATCACCCTCTCACCCGGAGTGCGACAGTGGTGATCCTGCATCTCTTAGTTAAAGGGATGCCTTGCAAGGGTCGGCACCTCAATTAAGGAAGAAAACGCAGGCGGATGCAAGCCAACACCTTTTTTTCTAAAGCCTGATGGTCTCGCTTATGGTCAACCTCGCTTTGTCGCTGTCTCACTTATGGCTTCTAACGACCTGATGAACTGGGGCTACCTGGGGAGTTTAGGGAGCCCCGGCAGCCCGGTCTCAGAAACACTTTATGGAGACTGGCTGGGTTCAGCTCCGGCCCACTTAAGGCCCTGCACAAACGAGTAAACCGGTTTATAGTGATTTTTTTCTAATGCAATTATCTCGAAAACATTACGTCGAAAAAATATGTTTGAATGTATATTTATTCTTTTTTTTTAATGGGGGGGTTCACCCCTGTTTTTTTTAAACACTTTTTTTTACCTACAAAACCCAAAAAACCTATTCAATAAAAAAAGACATTCGAAAAAAAAAAGTTGACGAAATTATTTCGACTACATTTTTTCGAGATAATTGCATTTCGAAAAAATGCATTCGAAAAAATGACCGGATCCCGAGTAAACCATAGGTAGTACTGTGTATTCTATATATTGCACAGCTGAACACAGCGCATCCTGTATTGCTAACATGCCTCTCTTTCTCCCCCTACTCGTACTGCAGTTCGCATCCTTCCGTGTGTCTCTCCCCTGTTCCTATTCATCTCCTGACACCTCCATGTGTGCTCTTCTTTCCTAAACCCTCTTGTCTTAATGGCTCTCCCTTACTCTTTTGTCACACTTCTCTCGCTCCTCCCTCGTATCCCTTCTCTCTGTTTCTCTCCCTCACACGCCTTCGCTTTCTGTCTTTGTCTACTCCCAGTCGTCACTGTTTGCTTTTCTTCCACCCTCTCTCTCTTCTGCCCTCCTTTCTTCTTCTTACTTCAGTGCTTCTCTCCCGTAGTGTTTCCTGTTTTTTCATCCGATCTCTCCCAGCTTCTGTATGTGCATTTCTCCCCCAGGCCCGTCTTCCTTCCTTCCCACGTTGGTCTACTTTCACCAGTCCCTTTCTTCACCTTCTCTCCGTGTCTTTCATAACCCTCTTTCTGTGATTTTTACTCCCTCCCTTCCCGCTTCCCTCATGTGCGCCCCCACAGGCTTCCTGACTAGCTCTCTTTCTCTCTCCCACAGCTGTATAGACTCCTGGTTTGAGGTGAACCGTTCCTGCCCAGAACACCCATCAGATTGACGTGCCAAGCATGTGCACAGACTTCACTCTAAGGTTTGTTTTCATCCCCTTGCACTTTTTAAAAAAAAAAAAAAAACATTTGGGACAGGGCGTTGTGCTGTGGTGGAAGATACATTTCGTAGAGGTACCTTGATGGCTTCCCAATCCCCTACTGCCATCCTTCCCCTGGCATCATTGGCATCTCTAGTATTAATCTTCCTTATGTATGTTCGTTTTTCTTACTGATTTACGCGGTGCTGTGGCGACACCCAGTGGCTAATCAGATTATGACAATGCAGGATAAGGCGTGCCTAATAGCTGAGCAAATTATGTCTGCATTGCTTTTCTGATTTTCGATGTTGAGGCAGAGAGAAATGCAGTATTCAGTGTATGCGACCACCCTGAAAATTAAGCGGAGCACGGGAGACTAAACTAGCATGAGGATGAGGGGGATGGCCGAATGTCCAAACCAGAAAAGGAGCTGCACTAGAAAACGGTCCCGCCTAGCCTGGGACAGGGTCTTGCAACAGAGCTTTATCAAATTCCCCACCGCGGAGAATCTGCATTATAGGCAGTTGTATGAGGTAGGTCTTGGCTTTTCATTTTGCAAAGTCAGTACACTTGAAATAGAACCCTGGAGGTAGCTTGGGGGTAGAAGTACAATGAGATCCTGCGATACCGATACCCCAGGCCAGTGCTGCTGAGAGCAATGGAAGCGCATTACACGAAGCACAGAGAACACGCTGCCTGACCGCACACGGTGGCCTTTAAATGCATTGAAGGAAGTCAGAAACCCAACTGCAGAGAACAGCATCGCCACGCCCTTGCCAGCAGCACCCTGGGACACTACCCTTGCAGCATTCAGCAAACGAGCATTGCCAAAGGTTTGGGCTGCTGTAGGGGCAGAACATTAAGCAGAGGTGGAATATAGTGCAAAGAGGGTGCCTGAGGGATGACTGACTACGCATGTGTGAATGAATGATTGGCATAGGTGAATGAATGATTGGGATAGGTGAATGAATGATTGGGTGGTCCGTTTGTACTTGATCCATTCATTTCTAGAGTTAAGTGGTTATCCTTCTGAATCGTTCTTCTAAGATCTGTTGTCCATCATGGCACCTGCCCCCGGTGTTAACGTTTATACAGTATCCTAACACCCTACAATTTGTCATTCCACGTGAATCAAGAAGTGGCCTTGCCTGTGTTGTGCCCGAATTCGTCTTGGGCTAAACTGCACAAAACCCCCTGACTCGTGTGTAGTGGAAAGGGTCACTTGATTGTGACAGGCCACAGCTTACAATACAATGCTAAACTGGCTCTATGGCCTTACAACCTACAGATCGTTAACAATTAATAAAATCAGTCATTTATTGCTATCCCTTGTTCCCTCCCCTCAATTCCTCTCACCCTTCTTCACCCTGAGGCCACCACCTCCATCTTCCATACCTCTTCAGCCTTCTTGCACCCCACCGCCCCCGGGTTAGCCTGTCTGTGCAAACAGCGCTTCCCCCTCCTTTTCTGCGCTAATATCCCCTTTTTGCTTCCCGAAACCCTCCTCCTAAAGGACCATGTCCCCGGCACCCAGAAAAACCCTTCCGAGGTGTTCTTTCTGCCCGATTCTACCTCCACCTTTTTATCAGTTCTTGCGCCGCCATCCTCTGATCCAGCAAGTAATATTGATTCCCCATTACGGACAGATGCACGCATCCTCTCTAAATAAATCAAACTCCTCGTACTCCATGTCCTGTTGTGGTGAAACCAGTTTCATGTGTTTAGCAGTGATTTATTGATATTGAGGAAGGTTTTGTCGCGTGACGGAGGTGTCGTTTGGCAGTGACGTGTGCCAGTCAGTGGGGCGCATTCTAGTGTTTTCGCCCTGAGAACCAAGTTGGCTAGAAACTGCCCTGCATCTGCTAAAACCCCCACACTGTGGAAGTACAGCATCAGAGAGCCGAGTGTGGGGTCTGACGACCCTCTGCCCCACTATTGCATGAGCGAGTATACTCCAGTCAAGAACCAACCCGCACAAAGCAGAGACCATTCGCACCAGTGTGTGGTCCGCCAAGTCCAACATCCGACTCTGAGATCAGGGTAGAGTCAGGAGACACACTGGTGGATATTAAATATCAGGGATTTACCACGGCTCCTGGATTAAGACATGGCCTCCAAAGAAGACAGGACGGATGCGGAAAGGATGCCGTTTAGATGTGTAGCTTCTGAAGAGTGACAGATTGACTGCGAAGGCAACTATCAAAGATGAATGATTCCTCCTTTAAGGTGAACCTTAACCTTGCTCGAAGTAGACCGTTTTAGGGTTTTCTGAATCCGAAGCAGGAAGGTGGTGAGCCCAGGCCAGATCGAAGTAATTCCATATTTTGATCCCCTGCTTCGTGAGGGTCAGGTGGAAGGCCCCATGCACTTTTCTGGTCTTTTAAAGGGAGGGTTGCCAAGGTTTGTCAGCCGTTGCCTACTGGCTGCTGTATCACTGGGGTGAAGGCTCAGGCCAGATAACTGGAGGTTTGCACTTAGCCAAAGGCCCCCCACCAGAGGCACTTCCTGTCTGGAAACACTATGGGCGTTCTTCTGATCAGGCTGGAGCTACATTAGCCCCTAAAGGCCCATGTACAGATCTTGGTATCTAGTCAATTCATCTAAACCCATTCCATCTAATACCACTCCATCGAAATTCTTCCGTCTAAAACATTTCCATCTAACACATGTTTTTGGGGAGGGGTTAAAAGGGTTAATTTTTGTTCATGTGCATTTTAAAGGGTAAAAGACAGAGTATTTGGGGGGGGGAGGGAAGACCCCCAAAAAAAGAAAAAATGCATTAAATGCAATTTTTTTAGATGGAACAATTTCGATGGAATGACATTAGATATAATGGTTTTAGACGAAATGACCATAAACCACAGATGATGACTCCATCGCAGGAATCGCGTGAGGCAGAACGAGGGGGGCGGGGACTAGAGAGAGGTCTGCCTTCAGTGAGTTAGAAGTCAGCACGAGCAGCCTCTGCTGCCCTGTACAGTGTTCTGATGTCATCCTTATTAGAGCTAATCAGCCGTTCTCCGAGGAGAGCTCTAATGAGATTACTAGGCGCACAGCAGGATGTGCGCAACTGGACAGCGTCTGGAAGGCAATTTGGATGTTCTTTGCAAGCATATAAATGATGTTTTAGGTAGAGCCAACCTTGTTAGTGGGCGGTCATAGTCCAACTTGTACAAGACAGGGACTGACAGGAGGGTTTACTAATGCAGTGAATGAAAGGCAAGGAGAGGGGACCTGGATTGGCCGCGACTGCCTGGCATTCCGATAGTCTGATACCTCTGCAGTGCTCTATGACCACCGTGTGTGTTGACAGGTGAAACACCTGCACAAATAGGCAACACACCTGGCAACACACCATTGAGCAAACCAGTGCTAGCGACTGTATCGAAATGCCAGCCAGTCACAGCCAGTCTAACTAAGCCAAGGGGATAAGGCACTATGCCAGAAACTCTTGGGTCTTGCTCCATTCCCCGAATCACTAAATCGGGGCTCTTGCTTCTTAAATGGTTTCCCATGTTGCACACTACACGTGTAACCAGGGATTGGGGGTCTTGCGTGTGTTCTCCTTCGTTTCTCGTGTATGTTGTGCTTTGCTTTTGTGTTCTCCGCTCCGGGCCAGCCTCTTGCAACAGTGGGCTCCAGACACATACTTACCTGGGGTACACTGCTTTGTGGATTCAGGTAATACAAAGCCCTGGGAATTGCTGCCACAACTGGTCTGGCCTGGCATGGAGGCAGAGGGAGATGGGCAGCAAGACTTTTACTTCTAGAACAGATAAGCTTAAGCGCATCAGCCCTCAGCAGGACACGTCAGTTCACCATAATATCACTCTATTCTCAAAACGGTACTGAGTCACAGGTAGGGATAAAACAGACCTCTTGCTCTGTGAGCATACACTTTTATAGACAAAAAGACAGTCCGATATTTACTTGGGTGTCACTAAACACTCTTCCCACAACAAAAGTGGTATCAATTATCACAAAATTTTATTAAGATTCTAAATTTCATAAAACAATCATAAAAATGATCATCGTACATAAAACATATACATTATGCTTAAAAACCACACAAGTAGAAATACCATAAGTGAGTAAAGTTTGCAGATGTTCTTTAAGGATCTTACAATGTGTGTACAACTCACACTCTGATTCCTATGTCACACTACTAATGGCCTATTTCCTATTGGTGTAATACAAACAACCCAACTTGTACAAGTTTCTGTCCTTAAGATACAGTGATGTAGGACATTCTTCAGGGGAAATTGTGTTGTGCCGGAATTTTAAAAAATTCTTCTTTCCTAGGGGAGAACTCTGTTGGTCAAAAAAAATGAACACCCTATTAGTATCTAATAACCAAGTATCAATCTCTATTTACATAAAACATATGTATCCTCATCCCTCAAAGGGTAAAGGATATGTCTTCAATTACATACCTCTCTTCCCAATAATGAATCTTGGGCTTTTTCAGTTGTATGTTGCAGATTCCCGATTTCTTCAGGTACTCTGGCGTTTCCTTATCTCGCCCTTCTCTATAGTAGTGTGCAAATAGGGCAGAAATAATAGGGGATTTAACAAAACCTCCCATATTTATTAACTTCCCAGGCTAAAAAATAGGTGAAAAATCTTACCTATATCAATGCAGGGTTACGCTACAGTATGGCTGAACATCTTGATCCCAAGTGTTCTATAAGGATTCTTCCTATGTACTGGTGAGTACCAGACTCCACTACCCTTATAGGATCAAGTACCTGTAAGAAATAGATCCCCCATTCAGATTCCTATAATCCCAATTGTTCAAAAAACTGCCATCTCCACCATGGAGTTTCTCAACAAATCCTGCCCTCACTTACTTGTGAATCTTTTCTCTTGACAACCAAAACCGTAGTGGCACCAATCCTGTGTCCCTGCTAGGATCTGGCGACCCGCGATGTACGCGGGTAAAAACGAATCGAAAACGTGACGTCATGACGTCATCGCGTACCAAACGGCACGCGATGACGTCATTACGCCACGGGCACATCCGAAAACGTGTCACGCGGCCATTAGAGGCACCCCATGTAGTTCTGGGACTCGTAGGCGCCGAATGCAGACACACCAAGACTGCCTTGGAACAAGATAGTTGCTGGCCTCTGTCCTTCTGGGACTGGTTGGCTCGCTCATGTAATTATGGGATATGTAGGCGCAGAGAGAGCTTACACCACAAAGAGCCGTAACATAAAAACGGCAAACTGTGCCATGTCAGGACTGGGAGATAAGCCCAAACACCTGTCTTTGGCAAGATGACAGCCATCTCTCTACTAGCATGACTCAGGGGACAAAAATACCCGCCCTGTGGGACAACTCCTCAAATTTCATTTCAAACCTCGTGTTTCTTGGTGGAAGTAAAAAAGGCCACGTGCCCATCGTGTGGCATGTAGGTTTTCCCCAATCTGTGGGGGAAGCAATGTCCGAAAGTCGCAAACATTGTTGTGTGTAAACTGAATAGCGACAGATGGCAAAACAAATACAGACACCACACAATCAACCTCCATGTCAAATAAATGATGGAAACAGTGTCTTAAGCAGTACTACATATCACTATTCCCATTGATATTATTTTGTGATACATCAACTTTACATTTCATTGTACGGGAGACAGGTCAAAAACCCCCAGGTGGGTCCCCCAGATGTATTGCCCCAAATCAAAGGGTGTCAAAAACTCATATCACAATTCCCATTGGCATTATCTTGTGATACATCAACTTTACATTTCATTGTACGTGAGACATGGGTCAAAAAACCACAGATGGGTACCACAAATTAGATCCTCGTAACCCAGGGGTGTCAAAAATTCAAGATCTAGTTATTATACAAATATGAATTCATAGATATTCTACTAGATTAAAGAACCCCAGTGTCAACATTCTCCGTTTACCTAATTAGGCATTATGCCATTCAACTCCTTCATTCAGACCCCTAATGTGACTTTTGGACAAAAAAATGAGTTTTTGTTCCAGATGCAATAGTTTTCTGTTGATAGCCATCTGTGACTGTCCCTTGACCTGTTTCAAAATACACCACTCGAAATCGTTACATGAATGTTCCATTTCTATAAAATGTTTGACCATAGGAGCTTGTTCCACCTTATTCCTGATACAGCTCCTATGTTCAATCATTCTAGTTCTGCATTTCCTATTCGTTTTACCAATATAAATCAGTTTACATGGACATACAATCAAGTAAATCACATTGTTCGTGTTACAATTGGTATGTTCATTAATGTTCCACATCCTGTCCAGTCCCAAATCTACATTTACTGTTTTTCTTGTTTGGGTACACATAGAACAATTACCACAGGGAAAATGTCCGACCACAGGGGGTAAACCCCATAGATTTGTTTGTTGCAAGGGCCTCTTTTTGATACTCACATCATTTCTCATTATCAAATTTCGTACGGTGGTACTTTTTTTAAAAGCTACAATGGGTTTTCCCACTTCTTTGTTCATGATCTTGTTCCAATTTCTTGTCACAATGCCCTTAATTTTGTATGACAAATTGCTGAACGTATTGACAAATACTAGAGGTTTCTCCTTTGTCTTTCTTTCTCTTTGAATTTGCTGGTCAAGGAGGGATTCACGATTATTATTAAAGGCCCTCTTAGCTGCTTTTTTACCAAAGAGGCAGGGTAGCCCCGATGTACCAGCTTGGTAATCAGATTGTTGGCTCCATTCTCATACGATTCATTAGTGCTGCTATTTTTCTTTAACCGCAAAAATTGACCAAACAGGAGGTTATTCTTCACATGTTGAGCATGATGACTCTTGAAATGTAACAAGGCATTCTTATCTGTTGTTTTAGTATATGGTCGAACTAAAAGTAATCCATTCTGATGGTATATACTGATATCTAAGTAATTAACTTCCTTGTTGCTTACGTTGCTAGTGAATTTTAGGTATCTATTTTGTAGATTGAGCCACTGTAAAAATTGGTCTGCTTTCTCTTTGTTCCCTTTCCAAATGACGAAAACATTGTCTATATAACGTAGCCAACAGATGATATTATTCTGAAAAGGATTACGTTCATTATAGACTACCGTTTCTTCAAACATGTTGACATACAGATTGGCGACATTTGGGGCCATGGCTGAGCCCATTGCTGTCCCTTCAATCTGTTTGTAAAACTGTCCCATGAATTGGAAGAAATTTTTTGTGAGGGCCATCTCTGTGCACCATTTTATGAAAGAATTGGATACCGGGTTCCCATTGTCTCTTTTCAATAAAGTTTCCTCCACTACCTCCAAAGTTGCCAACTGAGGTATGTTGGTGTATAGTGCTTGAATATCTAAGCATATGAGTATATTAACCACGGGGTCAAAAGTGTTGCCCTCTATTCTGTTAATAGCATCCGTGGTGTCCTTAATATAGCTTCTCATAGTGGGAATGAAAGTTCTCAAATAGAAATCTACAAATTTAGAAAGTGGTTCCAAAAGGGAACTCACTCCTGAAACAATAGGTCTCCCCGGCGGGTTCTCTAAACTCTTGTGAATCTTTGGTAATGTGTAGAAAATGGGTACCCGACCGTTCTCTCTTGTCAAATATTCGCCCTCTTGTTTACTGATCATCTGTTCGTCCACTGCCTTATGTACCTTGTCTCGAATGGTATTTAAAAGGTCATTACTAGGATCTTTATCTATTTTAAGGTAATGATCCTCATCAGATAACAATTTTTCACATTCCTGAATATAATCATACCTATTCATTATGACAATAGCACCTCCTTTGTCTGCTTGGCGAATAATAATCTTATCATTCGCACCCAAGTTCTTCAAAATCTTCTGCTCTGTTACACTTAAGTTAGAATGGTGAGGAATACCCTTAGTTTCCAACTTGGTTACCTCTTCCAAAACCTTCTTTTCAAAAACCTTAGATTCTGCTGAGTGTGAACTGCTAGGTGCACAAAAAACGGAGGGATTTCTCCAACCACTGCAATTATCACCTTTATCGAAGGCGTTATCCATAAAGAATTCTTTCAGGTGGACTTTCCACATGAACTGGTTGAATTCAATTCTAAATTCAAAAGGATTATGAAACTTGGTAAGTACAAAATTCAAACCCTTACTGAGTACTTCTTCTTCTTTTTTAGCGATATGAGTATCTGAAAGGTTCACTACCAACCCCTGTAACTCCTCGTTTGCATCCGTTCTGGTTCCCACTGTCTCTGATCTCCTCCTCTTCCTAAAAAAGACTGCCTTTGGTTATTACCTCTCTGGCTGTTGTTTCTTGTGCCTCTTCCTCTACCTCTAAAGGGACGGCCTCCACCCCTATTATTGGGAATATCTGCATCACCGGAATTGTCATAGTCCGAGGAGCCACCTCCACTCGAACTACAAGATGTATTCCGGAACCGTACTCTCCGATTCTGTTTTGTATTGGGTCTGGGCTCTCCACATTTGTAGTCTTTATTAGTATAACGAAAAGCTTTCTCGTGAGAGAAATTAGGGATATCCTTCTTCATTCTTTTAATTCTTTCAGAGACAGTTTCATTCTTGAATTCTTGCATCTCTTTAAGATGTTTATCTAAACCTTTTTTAAAGGCATCCACATCAAATTTGCTCTTGATTTTTTCTTCTAAGTCCTTCAGATCTACCTCGATTTTTTTAGCTGTTTCTTGTGCTGTTTCGATAATAAATATTAGCCAATCCCGGCCAAATTTGTTGGAAATATAGCTCCATTTTAATTTGAACTCTGGATTGTCTAAAAATAATCTGGGTTCATTTCTTACAGTAAGACCCTGAGGTCAAGCCTGGTTTTTGACATACTCTAGCATGATGATGGCATGTAATTCTGTGCGGATGAGTCTCTTCCTCATCTGGACTAGTTCATCCCATTGGTCATCTTTATCCAATGCTTCTAAATCTTTGTTAAGACCTCCTATTGGTAAAGATTCTATCAAATTTCGAACATACTCATCATCATAAGCTAAACATTTCTCGGATTCCATCACGAGATCCCTTTCACTGATCTCTATGCACACTACGTAAAATCAGGGAGAATCAAGGACAAATTCGTGTCACTTGTCACGTTAACCTCCGAGACCCTATTGGTCTCCAACAACTCTATTCTCAAAACGGTACTGAGTCACAGGTAGGGATAACACAGACCTCTTGCTCTGTGAGCATACACTTTTATAAACAAAAAGACAGTCCGATATTTACTTAGGTGTCACTAAACACTCTTCCCACAACAAAAGTGGTATCAATTATCACAAAATTTTATTAAGATCCTAAATTTCATAAAACAATCATAAAAATGATCATCGTACATAAAACATATACATTATGCTTAAAAACCACACAAGTAGAAATACCATAAGTGAGTAAAGTTTGCAGATGTTCTTTAAGGATCTTACAATGTGTGTACAACTCACACTCTGATTCCTATGTCACACTACTAATGGCCTATTTCCTATTGGTGTAATACAAACAACCCAACTTGTACAAGTTTCTGTCCTTAAGATACAGTGATGTAGGACATTCTTCAGGGGAAATTGTCTTGTGCCGGAATTTAAAAAAAATCTTCTTTCCTAGGGGAGAACTCTGTTGGTCAAAATTTTTTTTGAACAATTGGGATTATAGGAATCTGAATGGGGGATCTATTTCTTACAGGTACTTGACCCTATAAGGGTAGTGGAGTCTGGTACTCACCAGTACATAGGAAGAATCCTTATAGAACACTTGGGATCAAGATGTTCAGCCATACTGTAGCGTAACCTTGCATTGATATAGGTAAGATTTTTCACCTAATTTTTTAGCCTGGGAAGTTAATAAATATGGGAGGTTTTGTTAAATCCCCTATTATTTCTGCCCTATTTGCACACTACTATAGAGAAGGGAGAGATAAGGAAACGCTAGAATACCTGAAGAAATCAGGAATCTGCAACATACAACTGAAAAAGCCCAAGATTCATTATTGGGAAGAGAGGTATGTAATTGAAGACATATCCTTTACCCTTTGAGGGATGAGGGTACATATGTTTTATGTAAATAGAGATTGATACTTGGTTATTAGATACTAATAGGGTGTTAATTTTTTTTGACCAACGGAGTTCTCCCCTAGGAAAGAAGAATTTTTTAAAATTCCGGCACAAGACAATTGTAAGATCCTTAAAGAACATCTGCAAACTTTAATCACTTATGGTATTTCTACTTGTGTGGTTTTTAAGCATAATGTATATGTTTTATGTACGATGATCATTTTTATGATTGTTTTATGAAATTTAGAATCTTAATAAAATTTTGTGATAATAAACACCATAATACCACGCCAGCACAAACAACAACACATGTCGATGACATCACAAGAAATTACACCACATGCACTTTGGCACCAACTATGTCACAGGAAGGATCCTCACAGATGTAAAATAAAAAAACACCCATTGTAAAATGATTTAAAAAAAGAAAGGGTTATTAAAGAGTACTTGCATATCAGTGATTAAGAACTAGAATTGCTTAGGATCAACCATGCTAAAATCACTGAACCAGGCAATTTCAACAAAGAGCTGTTAAGGGTTAAGATCGGAGATTCTAGTACTATGACAGCTGGCAAGGGAGGAACACCGCTGGTGCGCTATTTTTACTCCGCTGTCCCGGTGAATTTCATAATGCTGAATAATAAACCTAAAGGGGGGGGGGGAGGGGTCCATCATGGACTCATTTGCCGCCAAGGGAGGGCTGAAGGAATCTGCCCTGACGACAGATGGGACCCAAAACATGGAGCCAGAAGCTCAAGCCGTAGAACGGGGTCTTGGCGGCGATAGCAGCATTTTGCAGCTCACTCAAGGGCAAAATAGAAGAAGTTTAAAATTGATGTTAATCTGATGTGCTAGGACGTAGGCACACTGTCGGAACGCGTGGTTGCCACTGAAATAATGCTTGCGGAAAATGTGTCGGCCACCCGGACCTTGGAGGCCGTAGTAAAAGAGCTGAAATCCAGAAACTCTGTTTTGGAAATGAGGGCGAAAGATGCCAAAGGACGATCCAGACGCAATGACATCCGTATAGTCAGCCTTCCTGAAGGCAACGAGGGGACTGACCTGACAACATTCATAGAAAATATGCTTCTTTAAGAAATTGGCCCGGGGAAGCTATCCCAAGGGTTCACGATGATTGAAAGTGCACATCGCTCCTTCCAAGGACGGCCGCCATCAGGCGCTTTCCTTAAACCTATCACAGCAAGCGAGTTCAACCTTAGGGACAGGGAAGTGATCCTCCAGTATTCTAGAGAGAGGGTGGCTCCCTGCGACCAGGATATTCGAAACTAACCGTATATACGGACTATATGCCACTGGTACAGAAGCACCGAAACATGTTTGTCCCAACGAAAGAGAGACTTCGACTTCTGGGCCTCAAATATTTGCTAATATAGCCTGCAAAATGAAAGCGGTTGTATAAAGGGGGAAGACTTTTTTTTCTATAGCGCAGCAGACGCGAATGGATGGATGGATCAGAATAGAGTGTCATCAAAACATGCTGGAGGGGACATTCAGGAAATCAAGGGAAGAGGCTGAACCCCTTTGATGCAAGTGTTTTGGAAGTTGGCGTAAACCTGGATTTCAAACGGATTGGGATTTGATTTTACTCCAATACACACTGTTCAGTAGTTGAAGTGGGTGGGAACAGTTGGGAGCTGTGCTCCTCTACTTTTTTAAATAAAATGTTACTGTTCCTATATTTTTATTTTAAAAACAGACCGTTCCGGAATGGTTTCGCTTTAAAATAAAAGTTTAGGAAGAAGTTGAAACTTGCACTTCAGTGCACTGCACTGAAAGTTCCCTTAAATAGCAGGCACAATCTGTAGAGGTTTGTACGTGTGTGGGAGGAGACATGATGATGGGGTGTGTGGAGAGCGGGGACAGGCCACCAGGGAATGTAGATCCACTACTTCTTTTCGTACACTTTGACCACTGACACTGTTGATATTATATAGGCAAAATGCTTCAGTGGATTGGTGCAGAGCAATCCCGACTACTGCACCATGCGTCCTTTGTCTGATGATATTCTCCCCAGAGTGCCTTGTCTGCAGGAAGTCTGGATGGGGCACATAAAGTTTTGAAGCCCTAGCAAAATCCAAGAAGTTGAGACCCCTCTACTCTGGCCATTACTAATTCCACCCCTTTCCCCAGTCTGCCTACCATAAAAGGACGCCAGTAATCCAGTAATGGTTTGCATGATGCCTGCTGCCAACCGGGTTAAGACACTTGGAGCTTATCTGGATGCGGAACTTTCTATGAAAGCTTGGGTCCCCCACCTCTGTTCCTCTTGTCACTTTATGACCAAATTTCAGCATCAAATATGACCCTACCTGTCCATTGAAAACCGGTCCTTTCTTGCTTCTGCACTTGTCAAAATAAGACTAGACTATTGTAACAGCCACTTGATGGGAACACCCCAAGCTAAACCTACATTCCTGCCAGATTGCCCAGAATGGAGCTGTTAGGGCTGTTCAGAGCCTATCTAAACATGATCACGTTACACCTGCAAGACTGGCCCTTCACTGGCTCCCAATTGAGCACAGGATCACTCGCAAGGTGGTCACACTGATGTACAAATGTCAGGCGGCCACTGCCCCGCTCTACCTAGGAAGTCGCTTAACAGCGGCCCATGCAACCAGATTCCTTCACTTGAGCAACTCCCACAAACTGCTGCAACCGCAATTCAAGTTGGTCAGATTCGGTGGGGCAAGCTTTCACGGGCATGCTCCCAGGGAATTTAATGCCCCTCTCCTGCCAATACGTATGTCTCCCTCTCTGCTTGCTTTCAAAAAAGCCATCCAAACTCATTTTTTTAACCTTAATCATAGTTAAGCACTAGTGCAGCTGACTTCTTTACACCCCATGACTTCTTGTGCGTGCGTTTGTGCTGTTGCATGCGCACCCTGGCACCCCAGGGGCATGTGGCACGGTAGAAGTAATTAAATAGATAAATCTGTGTAGCACGTTTTTTCATAATTATTTTCTTCTGGGCCGGGAGCGCCTAGTATTAAAAATACTCTGGGCCAGAACTGTAACACACTGGCACCACCCCAGAACTGTAACACACTGGCATCTCAGACCAGCTGTTCTGGTGAGACATTAAACAACGTACAAATAAAATGGTTAATATAGGAGATGGGCGACACCCTGAGTTTTTAGTTGACTAATGGACACAGACACCAGAGTGAATTTTTATAGGGGTCCCAACTGGGATCCCTTTTTATTGAACACCTTCACTGTTCAAAACGTTTACCGTGGGAGTTTCCTGGTGTGAGCTCCAACTGACTGGGGACCTGCTACGTCGGCTCACCCTGCCTTGGAGGGGTCTCACAGGATCCTTTAGGGTGAGTCTACTGTAACCAATCCCCTTTGTAAACTCAGGTACCACCCACATGAAGTATGAGGTCAGAGGATGGCCTCTGTGGGTGGCCCCATCTTGCAAGGCAGCCTCAGGCAGGCCGCCAACCTATCCTGCTTCCTCACGCCAGAGTGAGTACCTCCCCTCTAAACCCATACCAATGGCCGTCTATATAACTTCCTATTCCTGCCTAACAGTTACCCTACTTAACATTCCCCCTAATACCTCAACTCTCTATTTCCCCCTACTTAACATTTGCCCTACATAGCATTCATTAAATAAATATGTACACAGAACTACTCATACATTTATATATATAGACTCACAACATATATACACCATAAAACTCTGCAGCCAGTCACCCCAGGTCAGTACCTTTAGTTCAGTCCTGGTGCGCTGACTGTATGAGTGGGTGCAGGGCGGCTCCTGATGGTAACTTTGCTGGTGTGATGTTGTCCTGTGGAAGACGGGGGGCCTTCCCTCACAGATGATTCATGGGGCATGGCCCCTCCTCTTCTTCCTGAGGGTGGCCCCATTCACCATGTGGGGCCACCATGCACACCGCAGAGCCCATGCTCCTTACAGTCTCCTTGGTGGACCCAGTGCAAGTGGGGGTCCGTGCACACTTCATCGCCACGCCCCACGGCATTGATATTATTTCTGGGTGCGCCCCATTGGCTGGGGGGGGGGCACCTTCACTCCCCGCCGCGCCCGCAGCCAAATGTCAATTTTAGGGCTGGCTCTTTTGGGTGGGGGGCCCACCTTCACTCACTGCAGCACCTGCGGTATTTATAATGTTCAGGAGGGTCCCATCTGGCTTCACTGCCACACCCGGGCGCCATCTTTAGTTTTGGCTATTAGGTGGCGTTGAAAGTGCTACCTTTAAGCCTAAACTATTGTCATTAAAATAAGAGCTTAAACATAAGAGCTTCAAATAGGGGCTTTGAATGAGGGTCTCTAATGCATTTCAATGCAGCTGACATATAAGGATGGATTTGGGTTGTTTGGCTTAACGCCCATCTGTAGGTGAAATCTATATTATTTCCTCCCATTCCCACCCAAACCACACCCCTCTTAGCACTCTTTGCCAGCATTTTTACTGTGTACTGAATTTTTCAGCCACTTCCAGAATTGCGGCCGCTATATGTTAATGTTAAGAAATATTTACTACAGCTTTGAAGTTATGTTACACATTTTAATGCATTTTGTATTTAAAATAAACACGTTAATGTAATGAAAATGTTCATATAGTGGTTTGTGGGGTGTTGGTCCACTGTTTTTGATGTACACTGCACCCGATTGGCTATGATGTGAGGGATGTCAGCATGATGCAGTTGTTTTTCCAGTCTGTGTTTGCAAAACGGGGAGTCTGGGAAACTCTCTACCAGCACGAACACAGCCCATTGAATTGTTCTTGGGTGGATGGCCCCTGGGAGAGTCTCAACCAAGTCTTTAGCTCACTGTTCTTTTCACATATCGGTCTTTGTCCTGCCCAGGGGCAGTCCAGCACCGAAATGCTAGGCAATTCTCCTCTGAACAAGAGTACCACAGCAACCCCATAAACGTGTTTCAGCTTAGTTGGGCATCATCAGTGAGGTGAAGCTGTGTCTCTCTAAGAGCAGTCAGTTTGTTTACCCAGGGCAGCCATTTTCTTTCAGCTCGCCATGCTGTATGAAGTATTGTGACAAAACGATCCACTGTGGGGGCAGATTTTCTTCTTATGGACCATCCAGCCTGCATAGACCAGCAGCCGTACATTGGTCAGGCAGGCAGTGCTGCATTACTTTTTGTACTGCGCATCTGCAGCTGGTTTTCAGCACGGGCAGCTGCCACGCTGTATGCAGCAATATTGCTTCCCTGCTGCCACCCGGGCCGGCCTGCCATCACGGGCAGCCACAGGAATCATGGCACAATTGCGTGGTGCGATCAATGCGCAAGCGCACCTTGCCTGGTGGCATGCCTGCGCGGCGATCGGGATCGCCTATGGAACCTGATTCCTCTACTTCTTGCAACCATTTTGAGAGCCCGTAACCGTTTGATTTTGCAGTTAATGTAGACATCTTCCATTCCCTTATTAGGCTCTTTGAAGCGAGCTATTGTATTTGGCCTCCTGTTGAGTTTGTAAAACAACAGGTAGGACTTTGTGAAGAAACAAAAGTCAGTGGCACACCAGATCTAAACCGAATTAGTTCCCAAGACTATATATTTTCCAAATAGTAAAACATGTTTTGGTATAAAAATAAATCAGTAAATGGCAGCATGTTGACATTCATTAAAGTGACTTGTCCAAACGCAAATAGAAAAGATATAAATGCTTAAATTGCAGACTGTGCTTAAGATCAAACATACATTTTTCCCGTGGTTAAGACCTGTTAAGTGCTCTTATTTGGGTGTGAATGGGGGCTGTAGGCGCTCTCTTTGAAGTGTTTTTTGGGGGTTTGGAGGGCGTGTGATGCATACGTAGAAAATAATATGTTCCTCATATTAGACACCTGTTTAGATCTCCTTAAAAGCTGAACTAAACTCCTGTTCGACTTTGGGGGTCATTGCCGGCCACTCCAGCAGCATGTCCCAGAGGCACTATAGAGAAGTATAGGCAGATCTGACAATATGGTGGTCAGCCAGTCCATCCAGGGTTATGTAGCCTATAGACGCCCATGTAGACCGCTTCAGTGGCTGTTTGCATCATCGCGCGATATGTTTTGATGGGGCGCAGCCTGGTCTCGGTGTCTCCGCCTCCCTCTCCTCCTGTAAGAGGGTTAGACAGTTCTTTATAAAGTTCGCTGTGGTGGCTTGCCCACCCAGTCTCTTCCTTCTGCCGGAGCCCCTGCATTCTGGCCAGGGCGGTGCAAAGGCTGGCTAGAGACCCCTGCTCGCTCCAGGTCTATTTTGGCCACATGCGCCATAAAGCTTCATTCATACATTCGCAAACTTTCAAATGTCATCATAATTGAAACGCAATTATTTTGATACATGCAAACATTCCAACTACAATTATGCATACATTTAATCACTATCTGCTCATAAATTAAATAATATGGATGAGTAACTATAGTAATCAATTAATCATCTATGCATTTACAGCAATACATTGATTTTTATTATAAAACATAAACATACATATTCATCTTCTAAGGGAAGGGGTGACCAAATGAGATGAGAATACAAACATTGTAATCATGAGAAGTTATTGGCAATGGATTATGCACTGCCCACAAGTCTTTAAACCTGTCCCATGAAGGGGATAACGAGATATGTCTGTGGTATATGTCTAT
The DNA here is from genome assembly GCF_040938575.1 of Ambystoma mexicanum. Taxonomy (NCBI): domain Eukaryota; kingdom Metazoa; phylum Chordata; class Amphibia; order Caudata; family Ambystomatidae; genus Ambystoma; species Ambystoma mexicanum. Next base: position 1,040,476,853 of record NC_090921.1, read on the forward strand.
ATTATTGATTTGAAGTAGAGAAGATTGAGTCGCTTGGTGGTTGAGTCACGCAATTTACAGTGCCGGTGAAGCTGATTTTTTTAACTATTTTCAATTTAGTATTTGTGTACTAGAGCTAGTGAATACAATTGATTTTATTTTTGGAAGAAGAGTGGGAACCCCTCGGTCTTACAGAACCAATAATGATACTCAAGCCTAACTGTGTTTATTTAATGTGGCCTATTAGTTTAATGCAATGCTACAAAGTCCACACTTCTCAGGCAGTCCACGTTTTCTTTCACTAGATTCCATCCAGACCCAGGCCACACGAATAGATAAGCCATTGGACAAAGCTATGCACTTAAAGAAATGAGTAGAGGAGTCCCTCAAAAAGGCAAACGATAAGATCGGGAAATGCTAAAGTCACTTGGCTCACTTTCATGGTGCACTTAAGATTGTGACAGCCTGCTAGTGCCAGAAGAGACCGCCATGTTTATCATTCCCTGTCGCACCAACAGCATTACCTGGGGGTTCAAAGCACCCAGAGTGGCTGGGCTGAAGGATAGCATGGTTTCAGACTGTCCCCATCTTTGTGGGGAAGTTATCATTCCCAAATGTGAGGCAGTGGCCATTTGTGTATGGTGCTCCTCCCGCCACAGATAGAGCTGCTCCAAATCAGTGACCACAAGCACCAAAACCCCTCCCATGTCCACCAGTCGGGGGAAGAATTCAGTACTTGGCACGTGTGGGGGAGGCAATAACCGCAGACAATTGGGTCATATAGTTGCTATGGATACTGCCTGGAGTTTCTTAGATAACTTTAGAGCATCCCGCCAAGAAAAACATGTGGAAAACCGGACAATCTCCCAATGCTGCTAGCACGGGCCAAGTCTCTCCAAGAAAATAGGGCCATCAATGAGGTTCTTCATCATGACACAAATTAGGGAATGTATTCCACTTACATCCGTGTCCACGAAAAAGGACAAGACAAAAAGGCCCGTACTAAACCTAGGGCCAGCAAACCAATGTGTCAAGGTACAGAACTTCTCAACGTCTCAAATAAGAAGTAATCCCATTGCTCAACAAAGGAGACTTCATGGCAACACTGGACATCAAAAATGCATACTTTCAGATTTGCATCTCTGGTGCAAGGTCGGTGCTTCATACTAACTTTGACACCACCCGTGTTCACAAAGGTACTGCCTCCTAAATACTGGAGACACTCAGGGGCCTGTCATGTCACAAGAAGACAGATAGTGGAAAGGCAAGCAAAAGGAGCCCACAGGGCCAAAACACATATTTTTGACATTTTGGAATGGACTTTAAAACTAAGCAAGCATTTGACGCAAATCTCCAATATATTACCACATTGTTTAAAAGTGTAAATCTTAGGGTACATATCAGCCCACCTCACTTTACTCCAGAAAGGAAGTCCCTCTTCCAGTTCCTCTTTCTTGTTGTGCAAATCTCTGTTAATGGGTGAGGCAGCACCTCCCTGGCTTCAGGAGACTCCATACGAGACAGCTTACACCGTGTGCACAGGATAATCCCTGACAGCCCCTTTGTCTGGAAGGACCGCTCCCACAATTTGAAAAATATAGTACACATACGGTTTGTCCTGGTTTAAATATTTAGCTCATGCACCAAGCTTGCTAAGGAGCTTGGACAGAGATCATTGCCACGTGAGGTACTACATATATTGGCAATTCGAGATTGCAGTGTTATTGGACCCCCCATTAAGTGCCCTTTATTTCCAGCTCGCACCCTCTCCTCCGCGCCCATGGCCCGAAGGTTTTTTTTTCCAAGATCCTGCCAGTGATGGTGGCTCATCGTTAGTCCTCTGTGGGTGACTAGTTGATAATAGTGTCATGGCCAGACTAGCGACCTTTCCAAGTCACGCTTCCCAAACACAACCTTCGATCCAGGTTTCCTGGTCCTCAACCAACGGTCAGTGTTGTGCCTCAAGCCGTCATTGCATTTTACAGCGGTATTGATTGAGAGCAAGGTGTGGATATGGCTTTTCCTCTAGTTAGAGGCTGTCGGCAATCATGCGCCCTGCCCCCTCCCCCACGTCAACCATATTACAAAACCCATGCGTGGCAGCTGCAGCGGGTGCTAGATTTCATGGCCTAGTTCTTCCACGTATTCCTCCCTGTCAGGTGGAGAATTCCTCATCTTTCCACTGGTACTACCAGTGCGACTAAATAGCAGTCTCCTCAGTGTTTGCTATTGGGGGGTATAGTTGTTGCATGTGGGTAGTACCACTGCGACTAAATAGCAGTCTCCTCAGTGTTTGCTATTGGGGGGTATAGTTGTTGCATGTGGGTAGTACCAGTGCGACTAAGTAGCAGTCACCTCAGTTTTTTATATTGGGAGGTACAGTAGTTGCATTTGGGTAGTACCGGTGTGACTACATAGCAGTCTCTGCAGTGTTGGCTATTGGGAGGTATAGTAATTGCATTTGGGTAGTACCGGTGCCACTACATAGCAGTCTCCTCTGTGTTTGCTATTGGGAGGTATAGTAGTTGCGTTTGGGTAGTACCGGTGTGAATACATAGCAGTCTCCTCAGTGTTTGCTATTGGGAGGTATAGTAATTGTGTTTGGGTAGTACCGGTGTGACTACATAGCAGTCTCCTCAGTGTGTGCTATTGGGAGGCATAGTAGTTGCATGTGGGTAGTACCAGTGCGACTAAATAGCAGCCTCCTCAGTGTTTGCTATTGGGAGGTATAGTAGTTGCATTTGAGTAGTACCGGTGTGACTACATAGCAGCCTCCTCAGTGTTTGCTATTGGGAGGTACAGTAGTTGCATTTGGGTAGTGCCAGTGGGACTAAATAGCAGCCTCCTCAGTGTTTGCTATTGGGAGGTACAGTAGTTGCAGTTGGGTAGTGCCAGTGGGACTAAATAGCAGTCTCCTCAGTGTTTGCTATTGGGAGGTATAGTAGTTTGCATTTGGGTACTACCGGTGTGACTAAAAAGCAGCCTCCTCGGTGTTTGCTATTGGGAGGTACAGTAGTTGCATTTGGTTAGTGCCAGTGGGACTAAATAGTGGTCTCCTCAGTGTTTGCTATTGGGAGGTACAGTAGTTGCAGTTGGGTAGTGCCAGTGGGACTAAATAGCAGTCTCCTCAGTGTTTGCTTTTGGGAGGTATAGTAGTTGCATTTGGATACTACCGGTGTGACTAAATAGCAGCCTCCTCAGTGTTTGCCATTGGGAGGCATAGTAGTTGCATTTGAGTACTACCGGTGTGACTAAATAGCAGCCTCCTCGGTGTTTGCTATTGGGAGGTATAGTAGTTGCATTTGGGTACTACCAGTGTGACTAAATAGCAGCCTCCTCAGTGTTTGCTATTGGGAGGTATAGTAGTTGCGTTTGGGTAGTACCGGTGTGGCTAACTAGCAGCCTCCTCAGTGTTTGCTATTGGGAGGTATAGTAGTTGCGTTTGGGTAGTACCGGTGTGGCTAAATAGCAGCCTCCTCAGTGTTTGCTATTGGGAGGCATAGTAGTTGCATTTGAGTACCACCGGTGTGACTAAATAGCAGCCTCCTCAGTGTTTGCTATTGGGAGGTATAGTAGTTGCATTTGGGTACTACCAGTGTGACTAACTAGCAGCCTCCTCAGTGTTTGCTATTGGGAGGTATAGTAGTTGCGTTTGGGTAGTACCGGTGTGGCTAAATAGCAGCCTCCTCAGTGTTTGCTATTGGGAGGCATAGTAGTTGCATTTGAGTACTACCGGTGTGACTAAATAGCAGCCTCCTCAGTGTTTGCTATTGGGAGGTATAGTAGTTGCATTTGGGTACTACCAGTGTGACTAACTAGCAGCCTCCTCAGTGTTTGCTATTGGGAGGTATAGTAGTTGCGTTTGGGTAGTACCGGTGTGGCTAAATAGCAGCCTCCTCAGTGTTTTCTATTGGGAGGTATAGTAGTTGCGTTTGGGTAGTACCGGTGTGGCTAAATAGCAGCCTCCTCAGTGTTTTCTATTGGGAGGTATAGTAGTTGCGTTTGGGTAGTACCGGTGTGGCTAAATAGCAGCCTCCTCAGTGTTTTCTATTGGGAGGTATAGTAGTTGCATTTGGGTAGTACTAACTGGCCTTACAAATAAGCTGCAGTGGCAGTATCTACAGTCTCCCATTTTGCAGGGTTAATTGATTCCTAAACAGACCGACTCTTTCACTTTGGCTGGGCCTCACCAGGAAGGGTTCTGTGCATCTCCCTGGATAGGGCATTGGTGGGAGAGCAGCGGCTTGCCCGACCAGCCGGACCTTCAACCAATCAGGAGACATGCCTACTTGCTTTTTTACAGGATAGACCACCTATTCGAAGGATAAGGTCTATGGAGACCGTGTCACTAGAGGGTTTCTGCTGAAGCTTGGGGGCGTGGGGGTTGTTTTCTCCTCCTTTCCTTCCCATCCTCTGCTCTGCCAGTGCAGTTTGGCACTCACTGCTAGCATTTGGCCTCTACTACTAAGTTGCCCTGTCGCAGAGCTCTCTCCTGTAATAAACCATGTTTTGAATTGTAGATTGAGTGCAATATAATATTGTATGCTTCTGACTGCTGTGGGATCTTCAATTTTGTTAGAATTGTGTAGTTCATCTTACCTGCATGCGTGCGTACAACATGTGTAAAATGTTTCATTCAATGGAAGAAAACAGTAGTGTGCCTTGGATGTTCAGCGGGTGTGCTATATGTGCAGTACACTATGCAAGTCTGGTCCTGCTGCACCAGTTCCTAGAAACATGCTCTGTAAACCATCAGGTCTCTGCCAAGGGAGCCCAGCTAGCAGGCTTGCCTTGAAAAGGGGCCTTGCACTTAGGTTGGCAAGGCCCACATACTTCTCTTGCTTGGCGTAGTTGAACAGGGTGTACCCACAGCAATAAGTGTGCCATTGCAGAGGGGTAATGCCAAGTGCAAGAGGGGCAGTCTGCTGGGGGCCAATGCAAAGCTGAAGGGCAGAGTCCCCCGTTGACCCCCCTAATATCTACACTGATATCCCTTGTACATGAAGACCACAAAGGGAGCCTGAGACAATAACAGCCCTTGAAGTGAAGGATGAATAGGGGGAACGCTGTGGTGTCCGATTAGACGTGAGGACCTCGCACAGGAAAAAAGGCTATCCCTACATATTATCTCCACCAAAAATATTGCTGTACATATGGTCGTTTGTCTTGCCATAGCGATAATTAGTGGGAGTGGAGGTTGCAGGGGTGTCTCTTGCACATTTAAAAATAATGCAGGGGTGTCCCCCGCAGGGTCCATGGCTCAATATCGCCGCAAAAATATGGTGATATTTTTGTATCGCGATATTTTTGCAGGGATATTAACACATGGAACCGAAAAAAGGTCTCTGGGTAGTTAGTCCAGGTGGCTACCCTACGACACACAGATGCAGTTACACGGCAGCATCTCCCAAGCAGTGTCAGATTTCCATGCGGTCATGCAGCCTCCACATGCAATGCAGGCACCTGCAAGAAGCCAGAGAACCAACCTCAGAAACACAGGTAGTTTAAAAGTAGATCTGCCAGGGGCGGTTTAGAGCAGGTGCTCGTATGTGGTTGGTTTGGAAGTGAAAAGCATTTTTTACCATTATTTTAAAACTTTGTGTTTGTGTTATGTTATGCTGCATTTGACTCAATGCATGTTTTCTTTTTTTTCTTCTTTTTAGGGCATAGTGCTGAACCTGCCTACCGATCCCTCCCTGCCCGCTCAGAAGAGTTAGAGTGGTCTTCTTTTATACTTCCGCCAAAACTTGAATCCTCTCCGATGGCATCCAAATGTTACACGTTTTCTTCGTGGAAAAGCAGCGAAGGTGATTTTGGACATGGGTGCTACATTGTTGCCAGGCCCTGTCCTTGGGAGACTCTCCTGTGGAACCAGAAAGGACAGCGGAGTAAAGCAGTGGGTCCTGTCCTGCTGCGTCTCCCGGGGTGGCGGGAGGGTTCAACTGATGCTTTGGGGTTTGGCACATAGAGCAAAGTGAAAAGGACATGGTCTGGCCTGGATCGAGGACGCTTTGGTAGAGCCCATCATATATGCCATACATGTAAAAACAGGAACTTGGGTACCTTGAACAAGAGGAAATATTTTTGATTCTTATGAGGGGACGAAACTCGCTATGACACAATCTTGAAAGCGTCCTGCATTTTGCACTGACTAGACACCCAATTTGTATTCATTTGTCAGGGGAGAGCATAGCCCACCCCTTTTCCCTGAAAGGACACACAGCTTTGAAATGATAAAAAACATTGAAATACAGAGGAAATAAACAATATTTGAGTAGAATGTGTTAACTGCAGGAAAACACAGTCCCTGGGATAAAAGATGCAATACTCAAGGCGGTGGGGAGGAAATATCCCTGCCACGGACGCGTGCACAGTGGAAACAAAATCCACAGATTTAATGGAAGAATTGCAGAAATGAATGCATTGATGAACCCCAGAACGCGATATCCACGGGATAAGGGAGCACATCTTCTGAAGTAAAGACTGAAAGGAATTGCGGATCTAAGAAGAAGAAAGATCCCTGAGATGATCAAAAGAAAAGAGCCCTGCATTTAAATTCAGAAGCTGGAGTAAGAAGATCCCTGGGGAAAAGGAAAAATTCCTCGGATAGAGATTTGAGCGAAAGGTGGAAAAAGAGGCAGCTTGGGTAAAAAAAAAAAAAAAAAGATGGAAGTGTTTTGGGAAAATTCCCTTGGATACGTAAATGAATGGACTGTGTCAGGAAACAATCCCTGGGAACAATGTGTAATTTGTGCAGAGAAATATCCCTAGGTTGAATGTGTGAATTGTGTCGAGAAAAGAAAGCAAAAAATATTGGATGTACTTGTGGGGAGAAGGCCTTCTTGGTGGAAAAGCGGGAAATGTGAAAGGAAACTGTCTTTGGGATACTGGAGTGAACTATGGAACGAACAGATCCCGCCCACTGACCTAAAGTGATCTGTCGAAAGAGGGGATCCTGGGATATAAGAGAAAACTGTGGAAATAAACCTCTGCGATAACTGAGAACCGTAGAAAGAGCGAAGGCTTGTGCAGATTTTCACTTAGAAAAAGCCTTGCCACGCTGTCTGAAGTGATTTTACAAACAGTTTTGTGTTGGTGGTGTGTTGTACCGCACTGATGTTTACAGAGGAGAACTCTGCTTGGTCCGGCTCCGCAAACCTGCAAATCAATTGCTCATGTGCCCTCATTTGAGGGTTTATTTTTCATTCTGAATCTCCAACCCCATTTTCCCCTATTGTTTTTTTATTTCTGGCCTGCGCTATGGTTTGGTCCTCGGTCTCTTTCAGTGGTTTTTTCGTTCTTTCTCCCTTTCTCTCTTCCCCTCTCTTGTGCTTAACCATAATTTCTTTATTTTTGGATTTTTTGTTTTTGCCACCTTTTAGCTCTATCCCCATCCACCCACCTTCCCCGACCCATCTCTAATTGCCAACATTGAACCCAGAGTTCTCCTTCACCTGCTCTCTCAATACTTTTTTGCCACACTTCCATAACACCCACTCCCCGCCCCTTCCTACCATGACATTGCATTTTGAAAAACACATGTTCCCCGTGCTCTGTTACCTAGGGTGGGGGGATTGTTGGAGGGGAGGGGAAGAGGAGGCGAGTGAGTGGTCTGGCCATTTTCCTGGGCTCCAAACTTACCAGCTCCCACAGCCACTGCGAGGCCCATGCTTGCTTCCCGCCAGGGTACACTAGGAATGCGATTCCAGAGGCTACGGTTTTACTCCTTGAGGAATTGCAATAGATGTCGTGAGGACCTAGGTTTCTGTATTTATATTTTAAATCAGAAAACGGAAAACAAAAAAAAGTTTTTTTTCTTCTGGAAAGCCAAGAGAGTGGGCCTTCGTCATGTGTCATGAGGATTAAAATGTTAAATAAAATATTTACTGCGCGTCCAGGTGTTTTCCCTTGTTTGTTCTTGTTTGTGTGAAATTAAGTTGTTAGTGCAAAATGCTAAAGCACTGTGACACCCACGACACCAACACCATAGCATTCACAAGGGAAGGATTGTTTTATTTACAGCAAACTTAACACACATGCCTACTTTCATACTTAACCGAGATGCACACAAAACGAGTCTCTTTTCTTGAAACCGCCATTTTCAGTTGTGCTGACGCAATGCGTCTGAGAGAGCCGAAGCAGTGGCTGTCATTGCCATCTACGAATATTCCAGCAGTTTCATCTTCAGCCAAGAAAAGGCCCCACCAATGAGCACCTCTGGCGATATCCCGGAAGTAGAACCGCGCGTGCTCGCTCTTGTGAAGGTCGCGCGATTGGTCCAGCGGTGGATTGCATTTGCCTTTGTATGTTATGGGATTTTTATAGCGCCTTATGCCAAAGTGCTGAACAAAACAAATTACCATACAACGAATCGTAAATGCCGTGAATCAGTCGGGACAACTCGATCCAGAGGAAAGAATCTGTTCCTTCATTTTTGGTCTCTTTCCAGGTCTTGCAAGACGGACACATAAGATATTTGTCAGAAAGGGCACATTATTTCTTGCATTTGCCCTAGTGGCCCCATTCAAAGAGCACTGCGGGGCCAAATAAGATTGGCCAAGTGCCGATCAAATATCAGCACGCCATGCTCCTCTCAGTAGTCCACGATTAGAGAGGCAGCTTGCGAGAGGGGTGGGCGTGACTGGCTGAGGACTTAAGGGACCCCCCAGCCAGCCCCGCCAACCATACTGCAGTGTCTGTGCATTCTTGACATGTAGGTATGCGGTAGCTCACAGCCCCATGCGCGTCAACCCATAACCAATTTAGGGTCACTAAATGGATTTGCCCTAAAGGATCATTAACTGCAGATAATACATTAATGGTTTCTCCTCCTTTTTAGATATGAAAATGTTTTTTTAAAAAGCATGAGCATTTCTATTTGTGCCAGAGAAATGGTGGCAGGGTGTCTGCAAAGAATTTCAGGCACAGGGGAAAAGGGGGAGTCCGCGGGTCCAAGCGCACCCTGCTGGGAATGTTGCGCAACTTGATCTGCAGCATCTAATCCTGTGGGAAGCCGCTGCAGGATTCTGGTGATGCAGAGGTTCCTTTGCAAACAGATTCCCTTTGGACGCAGGAGTTTTCTCCACATGGTGTGTGTGCCCAGCACGCGCATGCTGAGAACGATTTTTGTGTGTATTGGACCTTAGAGCTTCTCTTGTGCTTAGAAGGACATGTCCACATACCACCAGACCAGAGCTCTTCTTTCGCCACCCCAGTCTCAGCATTTATATATGGCACCACACACTCAGGCACTTCTTAGAAGGGCAAGCTGGAACCTTTGGCTCTGCAGTTGTTTTGGACTACAACTCCCATCAGCCATAGCCAGCATAGTTAATGGTGAGGGATCATGGGAGTCTCTGTTCAAAACATCAAGAGGGCCAAGGGCTGCCAACCGCTGAGGTAAAAGAACAAAGGTCTTTTACCATTCGGTTTACAGGAGTGGGCTCCCAACATTAAAGCAACATGTTCCAAACATGTAGGATAGGTAGGCGAAACAAGAAACCTAAAAACAGGCATATGTGAAACCTGTAGCTGTGGAGGGAAGGGAAAATAGCCGGAAAGTGACGTTCCCTACCGTGTTATACTAAGGAGATGAAAAACCTTTTGCACTCGGGTATGTATAAAAAAAAATATATATACATGTATTCCGTGTTTTTTATACATTGGTGCATAGCATAAAACAAAAAACATAACCCAAACATGACAAATGTGGTGTGGAACAAAAACGGAAAAGTTCATGAGCAAATCATAAATACATTATAATGAACGCAGTGTGTATTGAACACTAGTGTGGTGCATAAAAACCAATCAGTGTTGGGACTATGCAGGGAGTGCTACTCTTGGCCACTGTCTGTCTAGCCCAACTACCTGTTTAATTGACTTGCAGGTCCTTACCGTTCATCAGCAGTCCTCCACTTTGCCGCCATGAACTGAACTCTCGGGTACATGTGGAACCTTTGGAAGTGGAAGCCATACAAGCTCCTTTGATGACACACGCAAGGCGCTCGTACTCTCTCTCTCATGTGATAAAGGCAATGTCCCGCTGTAAGACAACCAGCGCTATGAACGTGAGCAGGTACCTTATGGCATTTGCACTCAAGCCCCTCTTGGCAATTCCTTTTGGGACGAGAACAGATGTATGTGGAAAGCAGCTATAGGCTTTACTTCTATATTCTTTTTAGGAATCAGATGTAATGGTACTTGGGGCATGTTGACATATTTGTATTTTGTATTTTTATTGTGCTTTATCTAGCGCCTTTGTCCAAAGCGCTTTACATAGGAAGAATCAACGGTACATAGAAATCAGCAGTGCAAATCAACATTCAGATACTGCCAGTAACAATCAATCAAGGGCACTGGAGCAGGTGAGTTTTTAGGGAACAGCAGAACAAAGAGTAAGAAGTAATGGAGCGGAGAGACAGGGGGAGCATGTTCCAATGAAGAGGAACAAGAAGCTGAAAAGAACGAAAACGGGATTGAGCACAAGGGGGACAGCGGACATTCAGCCTGAAAAGACCAGAAGAACAGAGGGAGCATAGAATGAGAGAAGAGAAGCAAGATAGTCAGGGGCAAGCCTGTAGAGAGATTTAAAAACTAAACAAAGAAAGTTAAATTTAAGTTGAGAATGGAAGGACAGCCAGCTAAGTGAGGCAAGAGAAGAAGAAATTGAGTCCCGTTAAGAAAAAAGACAAAGTGAGTGAATAGAAGAATGGTAGATTGATTAAAGAGGGGCAAGACGTGAGCAGGGAAGACCAAAGAACGTGACAGAACAATAAAATAGTCTAGAGAAAATGAGTGAAGAGATAATAAGTTTTGTAGCATGGAAAGTGAGAAAAGGGCGGACTGCGAAAATTATAGAGATGAAATTGACAGGAACGAGATGTGAGAAAAATATGGTGAGCAAAAGAAAGATTAGAATCGAAATGGAGACCAAGGTTACGCGCAGTGGGAGAAATAGATGGAATAGAGGGAGGAGGGGAATGTGGAGGGAGAGTATTAGCTGGAAAAAATAAGACCTCAGTCTTTCCGGCATTTAAAGTAAGGAAGTGGAAGGCCATCAACGATTTGATGGCAGAAAGACCGGTTGAGAGAGTATGATGAATATCGGGAGTAAAAGACAAAAAGGATAGAAAGAGCTCAGCATCATCAGCATAGAAGTGATGCGATAGTCCAAAAGAAGAATTATAGGAGCAAGAAGTGAGGTATATAAGGAAAATAGAAAAGGACCCAAGACTGAGCCTTGAGGAACAATGTGATCAAGGGGAACAGGTGGAGAAGTGTTACTACTCCAGGAGACGGCAAAGGTACGATTGGATAAATAAGAAGAAAACCACGATAGAACAGGCACACAGGTCCGAGTGACGGGGACGAAAGCCAGAATGAGTGGGGGGAAGAAGAGATAGACCAGACACAAACGTTGACATTTGTGAATAAACGAGACACTCAAGAAGCTTAGATAGATAGAAAAGGTAAAAGAGATATTGGACAAAAGTTTGAAACAAGAAGGGGATTAGGTGTGGGTTATTTTAAAATGGGAATAATAATTGCATGTTTGAAAGAAGAGGGAAAAGTAGAAGTGTGGAGACATGTTAAAGAAGGAAGCAAGAAATGGTACAAGGAGCGGATAGATTTTAGAAATGAGCGGAGAAGGAATGGAATCGGTGGGGCAGCAGTAGGGTAAACGTTGGCCAACAGGAGCACCACATCAGAGTCAGAAACGGGAGCAAAGTTAGAAATAGTGTTTAGAAGAGGTAGGGAAAGATAAAGGAGAACAATTGTAAGAAGATGAGGATAGAATATCCTGGCGTAGGGAGTGAACTTTAGAAGAGAAAACATTTCCAAAATCAGATGCTGATAGAGCTGAATTAATAGAAGGATCAGACGTAGTAGGAGAAAGAAGCCGAGGGAGAGTTTGAAAAGACTGCCGAGGGTGGGAAGATTGACTATGGAGAAGATCATAGAAATAAGTGCGTTTAGCAGAGTTAATGCAGTTATCATAAAGAGCGTGATAAGAGAAATAGATGGCATGATTAGCAGGAGAACGAAGTTTGCGCCAGCGCCTTTCAAGGCGACAAATAAGACGGCGCATAGAACAGAGATGGGGAGAGAGCCAAGGTTGGGCAGGATAATGGGTGGGCTGGAAGGGAGAAAGTTGGGAAGCTGGGTAAAGTTGGTGAGGTTGCATTGATTTGTAAGTCATCCCTTGACATTCATGAGGTGGACATCAACGGGCCAGCAGGGTGTGATATTGTCTGTTACATTACTAAGAGATCTTAATACTACTATTAATATTCTTCTTTTATATTGGCCTCCCACTCTGATGCCTGAATTTCACGATCAATTCATTGACAAGTTGCTTGCAATGTTTAAACCTACATTGAAATGTGTGGTATATGGAGATTTTAATCTATGGCTTTCGGACAGCAGAGTCTCGGTTCACCCATCGTTATTATAACATAGCATTTGTCGGTCAAGGGTACAGTGAAAGTGCGATGTACAAATAAAGCATTGACCACATAGCAACAAAGTAAGATTACAGTGTACAATAAACATAAACAAAAGTCAAACTCTCCAGGCTTAACAACTGGGCTCTTGTACAAGGTATTGTGAAGAGATCAGTATTGTAAAAGCGAGGTGGCGTCATGAGCACATTGGGGTGGGCACCCAAGGAGTCAGAACTAGGGAACCGAAAGGGAGCTCAGGAGGGGGTAGTGGGGAGTAGGTGTTCATGGTGGCTTATCATCGGATGATAGAACACAGTAAAAACAAGTGTTTTCCAGGACTCTTAGGTTTCAACATGGACCTCTGCTAGGCATTGTAGTGACCCAGCCCATGGCTTTTTGTCTGCATCACACCAAATTTCAAATTCACAATACCACAGTTTGTATTGTGGGCCCCCCGTGTGCTTCCAGGACATAGCGATGCGACGTTTAGCAAGTATGCAAGCTAAGTCTATAAATCTGGTAATGTGTCTGACTTGCCCCATCCTGGGATATGCACCAAGTAAACATTCCAGCGGACCCCAGATGTATCTAAGAAACCCGCCACCCTACAAGCTTGTTCAATACGGGACCAAAAGCCTTGCACATTTCCAGAACATGCAAATGAAATCTGCATCTTCTCGGTTACACCAGGGGCAGGTTGAATGCTTGTTTTTATTAAATGTAGCAACTCTACTGGGGGTCATATATGTACGATGGAGTACATTTATTTAGAGCAGTTTAAATCTAGCGTTCCGGGACACATTTATAGGGAAATTAATTCATTTCCACTCATGATCATTGATTACAGAGCCCACATCTGATTCCCATTGTACCTTCAGATTTGGGTTTTGAGGGTTAGACCCACTCGGTAAGCAACTGTACAGTCTGGTTACAGGCCTCCATCCGTCTTCAAGCATGTACATTAGAGCCAGAAGCGCTGTCTCGCCTGGTTCAGCAGGCCACCCGTTCCATCTAAGGCTCGCCACCCCCATCACTTTCATGTATCGCAAGAATTGTCCCTTAAGCAGACCCGTCTGCTGGGTTAGGTTATCTAAGTCCCTAAACTTCCCATCCTCATACATATCACCCCATGTAGAGAGTCCCCATACCTCCCAGCGCCTAACAGCGACTAGGTCTTCCCTGCACGTACATAAATCTGCCAGTACAGGAACATTGGACGAGTAGGGGCAATGCACCCGGTGCAGCTTTAATGCTCTGGACCAGACCTTTCTGCCTAGAACCCACAAGTAGTTGTAGGGAATTCATGCAACTGACCGGGAACCATAGCATTTCCTTAAGGTGGGCTGGTGTCACCAAATGTTGGAACAGTATTGATTCAGATGTGGGGTCCCCAGACAACCATTTTGTGACAAAGCTTAGCTGGGCAGCTAGATAGTAAAGTTCCAGCCTCAGTAGTTGTGCTCCGCCATCCTTGTAGGCTAGGGGCAGCACACTAAGGGAAAGTCTGTGTTGGTTTGGACCCCAGAGAAAGCCTTTAATCAGTGTGGCGAGAAGGCGTTGTGGGCCCGATGCAGTAATGAACATTTGTGAAACAGTACAAAAATCTAATGCAATTCTACCCATGAGTGACAGTGGTAACCGGGACCAAAAGGGGCATGGACCTCTTAAGACCCCCCCACAACCCTGAGAGTGTTATGGGTGTGCGTACCTTCCAGTGTGTGCGTAATGTATATTCCCAGATATTTAAAGGAGTGCACCTCCCATGGTAGCCCCAAGTCAGGTAAGGTAGCCACACTCACCACACAAAGGCCCATCCAAGGGGACAAGGCACAAGGCAGGAATTCCGCCTATTGAAATCAATCCCGGATAGTGCTGCAAAGTTATCCAGTACATCTAGGACCATGGGTAGGTTGTTCTGCAGTTCACACAGATAAAGCTAAATGTTGTCTGCATATAGCGATATTAAGTGTTGATATCCCCCAATCGAGATGCCCGCATTCAAGTATTCCTGGTGCAGGTATACTGCCAGGGGTTCCAGAGCTAATATATATATATAACATGGGCGATAACAGGCACCCCTTGCGAGTCACACGCTGTATTTTCCACACTCTAGATATCTGTTTGCCCGATTTCACTCTAGCAGTGGGAGAGGTGTACAACAGCGTCACCCATCAAATAAAACTCCCCATCCCAAAACACAGCAGTGAGGCAAGCAACCATTACCAATAGACTGGGTCGAAAGCTTTGATTGTGTCCAGAGATGCCACTACATAATGCTCTTTGCGGGAATCGGTCTGATCTATGATGTGCTGCAGACTACGACGGTTCAAGGCTGAGCTGCGTCTCGGCACAAACCCAGTTTGGTCCATATGTATTAAGGGGCGATTACCCTGCGAAGTTGCACCGCCAGCATCGTCTTAAGTATTTCCACATAATAGTTTAGCATAGCCAAGGGGCGATATGAGTCACACCTGTCCATTGGGTTCCCAGGTTTAGGAATAGGTACTACCAAGGTCTCCCTCATACTAGCCAGGAGTTTATCATAAGCCTCCTCAAAGACTAAGCACCAGAGGGGCTAAGGTGGAGCTGTATGCTTTGTAGAACTCCTGGGCGTTTTACTGGGGGAGAGAGAGGCAATTGCGTCGCACAATTACTCGACAGTGATGGCTGGTCTAGAAGAGCACGTTGTACAACATACATTTTTGGGAGCGAGATTAACAAAAGTGCCTTGGCCACGCCCCCTTATGGTACCTGTTTGTCATGATCGTATAATTGGGTGTAGTATGCAGTAAAGATATCATTGATTGCGAGTTGAGATCTCCATGGGGCCCCACATTCATCGTAAACTGATGTGGTCACAGATCTGGGGTATTCTCATTTGCAGAGCCATGCTAATGATCTTCCAGGTTTGTCCCCCTTTGCATGTGTCCGGGCGGTTCGTGTCACATAGTCAAATTTGGAGAGCCTTTCCCACACCTCAAGGCAATGGGACCAGGTCTGAGTGAGTTTTTCCTCAGCCGACCATAGGCCTGTATGCCGGGCCTCCTGAGTCCGAATTTCTTCCACCATAGCCTCTAAATTGTTCTGTAGTTTCCTGCGTATGCCACCAGCACTTGCTATCTCCTCGCCTCTAGTCACTACTTTCATGGTTTCCGAAACAGCGGCCCACTCCTTCACACTCCCAACATTATGCTCTAAAAAATCAGTCAGGGAGTCTTGGAGCGTTTTCCTGAAGACTGCATCAATCAAGGTGCCAACAGGCACATGCCACATCGGGATGGGGAATCTAGGACTCATGACGTTCCATTCAATCACAAAAGGGGAGTGGTTCGATATTGAGCGACCCATGTATTCAACGCTACAGAGTTCGGCCACTTGTCCCAGCCCAGCGGAAAAAGAAAATCAATTCTGGTGTGTAGTTATGGGGGGGATGAGTAGAAGGAATAACCTCTAGTGTTTGGATGCAATTCCGCCCAGACGTCCACTAAGTGTAGGTCTGTTAGTGCTGCATTCAAATCAATAGTAGCCGGTGATGGACCCCCGTGGGGAGGATCTATCAGACAGTTAAAATCTCCCCACAGAAAAAAAAACTTGCACCTTGACGCAACATAGCTGCTTAATGCACATATATGGGATGGGATATTATGATTCAGAAAATGAGTTCACAATGCAAATTTCTTTGTGTTAAAGATAACCCTGTAGAATTACGTCCCACCCCTCCCTGTCTTTCCACTTCTAGCAGTTGGAATGGTAGCGAACCATCAATCCATGTAAGCACCCTCCTAGCAAACTTGGAATACGTGGTGCCATAGTTGGTCCCGTCCCACCCAAGTGATTCAAAATCACCTCGTTTGTCCGCCAGCAGGTGGGTCTCTTGGTTTAAAGCTATGGATATTCTCTTACGCTTTCGGTAAGATTTCACTCTGTTTCTCCGAAGGTAAGAACCCAACCCATGCGCATTTCAGGTTAATATTTTAACAGCGGCAATGGACATATAACATGGTAAACATCCCCAGCAAAGTTCAACTGGCCCCACCCCCAGCCTCTCAAAACAACCAAATTCAACACAGCTACCAATAGCATAGTATCACCAGTATCTTAGCTACCCGTCCATAAATGCACCCTCACCACCACCCCACGCCCCCCCCCAGCTTTCCCAGCAGTAGCACCTTGTGAGCCTTAATGCATGGAGTAAACAAAAAATAACATTATTAACAGAACTATATAAAATTGCCCAACAAAAACATATTGCTCAGGCATTCCTGTACTTCCAAGGCCAAATTTGGCCATTGAGTACCAGGTAGGGGAAACCAGCAACATGCGGGTTCTCAGTATCAACTTAGAGCAGGCGAATAAGACCAGCAGAGGGTGACTGGGCTTTGCCCCCACTGAAAGAGAAAAAATAAATGATTTAAGCAGCTTTTGGCTATAATCACAGTGACATTGTTCAATAGCTTTCAAATTGTATAGTTCCCAGGTCTGCTGCTGGCCCACAGCTTCACACAAAACCTCCCTGCAGCAGCAAAGAGAAAACGAGGTACAGGGTCCAAAGGTGTCATAGTGGGAATCGTTCAGGTGTCAGCGCTGTTCATGCTAGCCAGGTTGTTGTGCGCCATCCACAATGTTGCTGCCGCAGGACTGTCGGGAAAGT
The DNA here is from genome assembly GCF_040938575.1 of Ambystoma mexicanum. Lineage (NCBI taxonomy): Eukaryota > Metazoa > Chordata > Amphibia > Caudata > Ambystomatidae > Ambystoma > Ambystoma mexicanum. Next base: position 1,040,493,926 of record NC_090921.1, read on the forward strand.
ACGATTTGCCATTGTAAAGGATCTTCAACCTAGCAGGGTACATGAGCATATAGTTGGGGCCCAATTGTCTGATTTTTGCCTTTGTCGGCACAAAAACATTCCTGGGTCTCTGAACCGCAGGTGTATAATCTGGGTAAATAGCGATCTTGCAGCTATCCCTCTTTATCTCACCGCCTTCTCTCGAATATTTCAGGATTACTTCCATGTCGTGGAAATTCAGGACTCTGGCTATAACCGGTCTGGGGTGGGTGGGATTGAGGCAGGGGTCTTTTTTGGAGGTATCAGTGAGCTCGTTCAACGGCAAAGCTCTGTGAAAGCTTGACAGGCCCAATTCCTTGTAACAAGATATTCTCGATGTATGTGGTCGGGTCCGGTCCCTCTGCCCCCTCCTGCAAGCCCAGCATGCATATATTGTTCCGGTGGGATATGCCCTCTGTGTCCTCTGCGCATGATTCCAGTGTGGTATTTCTCATTTCCAATTCTTTGACTCATGCCACAAGATCTTTAATGGTTCCTGCGGTCTCTCTTTACCCAGGTTCGGCAGTTGTGACCCTCTGCCAATTGCCTGACGTCCTGCCGGAGCAGCTGGACGTCCACCATGACCTCGTCGATTTTAATCTCAAGTGAGGACCTCAGGGTGGCAATTGCAGCAAGAACCTGGTCCTCTTGAGGGTTCTGTACCAATATCCTCAGTCTGGGTGGCATCTCGATGTTTACTTTGGCCAGCAAAAGAATCCATAATGGTTGACATGCCCTTATGTTTGGTGGGTGACATTTTGGAATACTGAGACAGGGGCAGGTTAGGAAGTGTAGTGCCACACTGCGCGGCCTGGGTATCTCCGGGTGATGAAGGCTTGCGCAAGTTGGCCCTGGCTACGTAAGACAGATTAGACCTCCTGTCGCAGTGTCAGAGCAGGATGTACCTCCCGCAAGCCAGGGAGATGATGCCTGGGCACAGTTGCCGCCACCACAAAACTAGTTCTCCTGCATCACAGTGTTAGGTGGAAACAACACCCAAATGCGTGTATATGTGCAATCTCAAGGGGTGAGGTAAACGTTTATCACCAGGATCTCCAGAGCCTGAGAGGGCCAGGTGGCGGCTCCCAGCAGTTCAGAGTGTCCCCCGCAGGTTGTAAGGCTGTGCCCCAGCGCCACCCAAAGAAGACACAAGGGCAATGTGTATTGTGGCAAGAGCGTGGCTAGAGGGATCCAAGACAACAGGTTAGCCAAACAGTGCCCGGGAGAGCTCCTTAGCCAAATCAGCTCCATCACATGCGGTCCCTCCAGGCAGGGGCCACTCTCCTTCAAGAAAAAAATCTTCCGGTTGGTGTCTAAGGGGCTCGGCTGGGGACCAGGTGGCTCAGCTGCAGCACATGTGTTGCAAGTGGCAACCCCACTCTGTGCACAAACATCAAGGATGCAGTTGAGTATCCCGGGGAGGTTGCAGCTCCAGAGGTTTGGCCGATATCACTCACGCTGCTCCCCTGCGTTCCAACGGAGGCAGGGCACACTCTGCAGTCCACACACCTGACAGCAGATTATTCCTCACACCGAACAGCTGTTTGACTCTGGCCAGAGTATTAGTCCTGACTGGTCTCGACTATTGTAATGCCTTATATGCTGGCACTAAGATACAGAATATCCGCTCCAACTCAGGGCACAAGAATGCTTCTGGATTTTCCGCAAACAGCTCAAAATGCACCTCTTCATTTTTAGCATGGGTAACTAATGCACACCCTCCACTGACCACACAGCATATACTTAAATACTGTAATTGTACATATTGTGTATATTATTTCCCATCTGTAATGTTAATACCATGCATTAGGTCTGTCCTCTATTTCTTTATCTGTGTAACAACTGTAACATATGTATTCTGTAAAACAGCGCCCAGGTGGCTTTGGGCTCGGCGCGCTATATAAGCTTCAAAATAAATAAAATAAATAAACATCATTAGCCCTGTTGTCCAATCCAGGCGCCATCTCAGCTAGATGCGTTAACCCGATCGTGTTTTTCTTCACCTCGTCCATTCTGTCAGGCTCTCCTGGACGTTCTGGGGCCCTCTATTGCCCCCTGGCACCCTCTGGCATTTCAGCAAAGCATTTCAAGCATCAGGCAGGGAGACGGAGTCAGGTTCACAAAAGGCATCAGATTTTATTCATGCCAGACTGACACAAACAGCATAGTTGTTAAGTACACAAACCCCCCTGCCAGCTGAAAACGGAGCTTCCTTTTATATCGGTCATAGAAAGAGGATTCAAACCCCCACATTTTCTAAACATGTCTAGGCAAAGTTCTCTGCTGACTACATTCGTGCACAAGGCAATATTCCTTATCTGTTTAAGCCTTCACAATGAAATGCATTCTGGCACACATCCTAGGTTTTTCCCGGCCACACTACCCCAAATATGGTCATGTAGCGGTTTCCCTTGGCTAAAATATCAGACATAGACCAATTAACTGTCTGGTTTCAGAGCGCTTATCTGGTTTTTCGCAGGGCACTGCGACCTTAAATTGTTCAACTCTGGGCTGACTATGTTGCCACTGTGTACAGAGAGTCAAATACATTATTTTACTTATATAAAGGCATACTCAGTTAAAGGGATTGTTGGTTACATAAATTATAGAGTTCTTTTCTGTCTGGGTATGGAAAAAAAGGTAATCATTTTCCTACTCAATTTTTATAATATGCATTCTGTACCTTGCCTACTTACTAAACCATGATAAAAGCATTTTCGAGTTTATAAACATAACACCCTTTAAAGTACTAATGTCGTTTAACCCTATGAGATCTATTTTCACATATTTACAATAATAAATCACTCCCTATGATTTTCCCTGCCTGGCTTTAAGTGGGGGAGAGGGGCTGTCCCCTACTGCATTCAGTTGTTGGTACCTCATCTTCATTTCGGCACCTCCATTACAAGGTAGTGACAGATGTGAAGGTAAACAGTTCTAGCTGCCGCTATAAGGATCTATCTACGATCGCAGTGGGAGCTCCAAGCAGTCTCAACCTCACTGCATGAGATCAGCCAATGCCCCTCTCAGTTCACCCATCATGTGCATGGACCAACACAAGTTTTGGACTGGTTTATAATGTTTCCATTGATAACATAGAACTTCTCCCATGTCCTTGGTTGGATCATAGTTGTATTGACTTTAGTATTGTCAGCTATGTGGCTGAAAAGGGTAAGACCAGAAAGACTTACTATTGTCTCCAGGAATGCTCAGAAACATACAGCTGAAGCTATTACTCCTCTTATTGCATCGCTCTCACATAATGTAGCTAACTATAAGATAGCCGATGATTTAGCCAGCACATACCAAATGTCTTTGGCAAAGGCAGTGGATCCGATTGCCCCCATGAAAACCCATCATGTATCAAAAGATTATTCTAAATCTTGATATTCCTTTTAGATACAAGGACTAAAAGGAAGATAAAAGAAAGGCCTACAATATATGTCTTAAACTTAAAACCATTGAGAATAAGGACACGTATGCTTTGGCATCTAAGAGATACACGTCTGCTATCATTCATTCTGAGAAGTCAGAAATAACGCAAGGGAATGCAGGCTCGGACAGTGGAGAGTTATTTCAAATTCTTAAAGTAAGAAAACCCATATCCTTCTTTAATAATATGTATGAAGGATAAGGCATGGTGAATGGCAATCCAGGATGCTATGGTGGGAAAAGTACAGAAGATCAGAGTTGACAACATCAATAAGTGTACTAATACTGAGTGAGTAATACCAACGAAATATGAGGCCGCTGACTCAATGGTGGATAACTGACACATTTTGAGTACAGATCAGTTACGGAAGTAGAGGCATCGAGTATTATTGCCCGGCTTAAGCCCACCTTTTGTAAAGGCGATGAGTGTCCCGCGGCTGTGGTAAAGGCTTGTGCTCTGTCATGGATTCCCATTATTACTAAATTTATCAACAAATCATTCTCTGAGAGTCATGTACCGGAATGCATTAAGCAGTTCTGGACCCCTCTGCTTTTAATGAAGCCAACTCTGGACCCCAATAATCCTGCCAATTAGAGGCCAATCACGAAAGTCCTTTTTTTGCTAAAGATCCTCGACCATGTAGCTTACATCCAAATACAAGAATACTTAACTGTTGATGATATTCCTGGCCATTGACAATCTGGCTTTAGATCTGTACACGGCACAGAGATAGCACTATTAGACCTGTAGGTCATTATCTTGCAGGCAATGGACAATGGTAGCATTGCGTTACTCGTGCTCCTTGTTTATCTGCAACCTTTGATTTAATTGATCACACTATTCTTGTTAATAGGTTAGTACACTCTGCTTCTTTTTAAGCCTCAGTAGTCAACTGGGATCATTATTTTATGATCAATCATACTGCTAGAGTGTTAGCAGTGAAGGCTCTTCTGGTGAGTTCAAAGTGCTTTGTGGAATTCTGCAGGGGTCATGCCCATCTCCCGCGCTGTATAATATTTTCATTAAACCATTGTTCGAGTTGCTAGATGCAAGAGGAATTCTGTACACCAACTGCGCTGATGATACTCAGTGCTTAATTCCACTCTCTGGCAACTATGACATGGATACTGAAAATATTAACAAGGTCTATTCTCTTATCCAGCAATGGATGGTTCAAAATGGTTGGATCTGAATGATACCAAAACCGAATAGATGATAGCGGGTACAGCGGCTCAGCTCAGGAAACTTGATATTGATTATAAGGACTTTGTGATAGCAGGCTGTACCATTGCCACCCTACCTAAAGTAAAAACATTAAGGGCTTTCTTTGATCAGGAGATGAATATAAAGGCGCATGTTAACAACTTGGTTGCCTCCTCTGCCTATTACATTAAGCTGTTAAGCCAACTGAAACCTTTTGTGACCCAAGAAGAGCTGTACAATAATTGCTAGAGCTATCACTGGAGCCAAACATGACTATTGTGTGCAGTTGAAGGCATTGGGAAGAGAGAACGCATCTATGAAGCCTGGAGAGCTTTCCACTGTTTGCCGGTGGAAGCCAGGATCTCCTTTTGTCTTCTCACCTTACCACACATAAATGCCTCTTAGGTCAGTGTCCGGTCTATCTATCAGAAATGTTTTCTTGGCTGCCTTGTTAAAGGCCTTTAAGTTTGAATAATACCCATCTCTTGTTTGTGCCTAGAACGAAACTGTCTTTGGTCGGCCTGAGTGCGTTCCACTGTTCACCTAAACTCTGGAATGCTTTACCTCCAGATTCAAGGGGTTGTGTCTCTCTGGATTGCTTTAAGCGTGCCTTGAAGACCCACTCATTTGCTTGAACTCTCCCTTAGATCTTAGCCTTCATGATTGCAACCAGAATACTAGTTGTTTTGTGTGTTCTTTGTCTTGTTAGCGCTCTGATGCCTCCAGGCTATAATAAATCAAATTAATAAAGGTGTCTCTGGTTGTCCCAGGAATCCCTCCTGGATCGGAATCCAGTGGTTAGACGTGGGTAACAGTTCTTCTAAAACAACAGTTCTTGCCAGCCCATCAATAGTTCCTTAAACTTTCCCCAAAGTTCAACAACAAAAGTTTCATGTTCTAGCCAAAACAAAATATCAATCTTTCTTTAGATGGAGGGATAGTTCTGTGTTGTCGCTCCTTACTTGGATCAGGTACTGGGTGCCTCTGTGCTCCCTTCATATCTGCTTTCCCTTTGTTTATTTGGCCCCTCTACCTCCCTTGGGTTTCTCTGTCCCAATGGCAGTTCTGGGGTATCGATAACCCCCCTCTTCTTGTGGTTCTCTTAGCTCTCGTCGTTTTCTATAACCCTTCTGGAGGTTTATCCTGTTCGGCTTCTTGGTCTGTCATAACCCTTCTCATTCAGTCTCTACGGGCCTCTCTGACCCTGGTACGGGGATAGGACAATCCTTCCTTCTTCCCCACTCGCTCTTTCCTTGCTCTGCCTCCCTCTGGTCTAGGCAACCCGCATACTTTGTATGTTGCAGGGTATGCTCCAGTGAGGCTGTCTCTTGGGCAGCACTGGTGTGCTCCACAGCTTGCTGTTCTTCCGGACTGGATACTAGCGGTTTTTGGACTCCATTCGTCTTGGTGGGCTCTCATCCTTCTGATCTGTCTTTGGTAGTGGAGGAATTAACTTTTCAGTCAGATCCCGGTTTTCAGCGTCACTTTGCAGGCACAAGGCCCACCACGTCCTCTGCGTGGTCACAACTCCAGATAAACTTTGTCTTCTCAGAACCTGCACGTCTTTGTATCTGGACGGCTCTATCTCTCTTCAGCACTGGCCTTTTCCCACATCACAGCTGGCTCCACTGTGTAACACAGCACTGTCCCTCGCTGATATACTCACGTCGGATCCTCGACTCTGCATGTGGTATCTCCTCCTCAACTCAAGGGTCGTTGCTTTTTTATTCTTGTTCCTGTAACGAGGTGGCAGGGGGTGTATTGTTCACCACAGGTTGTCAAAGAAGTATAACATTCAGCATTACCTTGAGCCAAACACATAGAGGTATTGTCAATATTATCTTAAGCCAAACACAGATGTATTGTCAGCATTACTTACTCCCATGTAGGCAGACAGTGGGGCTCATTACGGGTCTGCCGGTAACCTTGGCGGTGCTACCGGTGGGTTGACGCCAGACCCGTAAATATTGACCAGTGCCCGACTTCCTGGTGCCACCGGGTATCACAACTGCAGCGGCCCGGGAAAGTCAGGTGCCGGTAAAATGTTGTTCCCCATTCCCATAGAACGCCATATTTCTCTATGGGAATGGGGCACGGAAGCACCGGCACCGTTGTTAACGGTGCCGGTGCTTCCGTGACGGGTCTGCCTACCGTGGCAGCTGTGACCAGCAGGGTCAGACCTGTCGGGCATGGCAGCTCCGGCAGGCAGACCTGTAATATGCTGACCCGGAAACAACAGTGCCGATAAGTTTACCGGCACCCTTGTTTCCAGATGGGCAGGGTCTGCATGAGGCCCAATATCTTGTATATATGGAGATCCCCATGGGGGTGTCCCTCCCAGTGACGTCCCACTTTCCCAAATACCCAGGTAGAGTTTTTCTTAGTGGGTTCACCTCACTAGCCTCAGAGGGTGGCTTTCCCTAGCGAAGAAGGGATGAAGTCTCCAGATGCGTCACAGGGTATAGCAGGTTGGAGTAGTTGATTTAATTCAGAACAAGTCAGATTGCAACAGTTTTTTATCACCTAACATTCTTCATGCAACTTTACAGGATTGTGTTTTATCACAGGGAATTGCTAAACAAGGTCAAAAAGAGCTGTGGAGCTCCACGGGACATGAATAATTATTAGGGTGTTCCCAGCAGCGGGTAATTGTTGCAGCAGAAATGTGAGGGAACTAACTAGAGGTGTGGAGTTTGGAACAGGTGAAAAGCTGGGATTGTATGGGTGTGGATTGACTATATGCTGGAGGATCACTAATGGTAGAACCTGGATTGGTTCATTGGGCTGGAGACTGGGCCTATGGTGGTGGTTGATGGATTCAATAAATCTGAATTAAGAGCCAAGAATATTTTCAGGCGATTCCTCTGTTGGGGGTACCTGGCAATGATGGATACTGGCTGTAGGATTTTTTATTTTTTGGAAATCTCCACATTTTCTTTTAAGTCTAAATTCCAAGAGTTGATCTTTCAGTTAGCTGTTTGTGCATCTTTCAGTGCTCTTGTCTGTGATTTGGTAGGTCATTTAGTTGTAGCATTAAAAAATAAATATTCACATTGCTTCTGGTGGACGTTTGCTTCACTGCCAGTGCTCCTCATAAATGTAAATATTTATCCAAATCCAATGTACCTTCCTCAGGGAATTGCTTAGCAGCATCTTCCCTTAACAAAGACTGCCATTGATCCCGAAGCACATACGTTTTGGCGAGTCATGTATGTACATGTAATGAGTTGGACTCTCTTTAGGAGGGAGTGACACTTGCTCAGACTGACCAGTTCCCAGTAATACTGTACAAGGGCCCATGCCACTGTTTTACAATGCGCCAGGCCTCCACAACAAGACAAAGTTCTGACCTGTCAACGCCAACCTTTCCCCATGCCCGTGCTATTGCACCAAGACAAGGGTTACATCCGACAGGGGTTCAAAGACCAGGTAAGGAGATGGGGTTACACTTGCGCGCGGGCCCACACATATCTATCTCTCTCTCTCTCTCTCTCTCTCTCTCTCTCTCTCTCAAAACTGGAAAAAAGCTAATTCAGTTACTATTTCTAGGACAGACAGAACATTTTATGGAAGGAAAAATAGAATAAAATATCTAAACAACCGGGTGTCAAAGTCACAAATACCTCCTTATGGCGAGCACAGGATCTGGGACACCTGGCAATGAAAAGAAGTCAAAGGACAATCCCCCCTCCCTCAATCCCCCAAAGTCACATATACCTCTGTGTGGCCCCAGTATCCAGCTGAGGTGGTGCTTTGATGCATCATAGCTATGGCAGCACAAATATGGCAGGTTCTGAGAGAAGACCAATAAATAACACTGAAAAATTAACTCATACGGGTCACTTTTTGAACGACAACATATCTCTGGTTATATCACCTAGGAAGGCTTGCATGGTAGCTGCTTCTGTCACCACCCAGTTTTGAATTTTCCTTGGAGTATATAGTTTCAAAACAGTGAATCAAAATGAGATAAAACAACCACCTTTATTCAATCAGGGCAACATGCAAAAACAACAATCCTAGATAGCCACACTGAACTCCATAGTGTAGAACATGGATGCAAGTGCTTTGTAGGCAGTAACTGGTTATTTGATTTTTTCAGATGGGTTCTCAAGAGTGATTAGCCAAAAGCGACTTGAATGACAGCTGAAAACTAACATAGGAGCTCATTTTACATTGTGTAATAATGTGACTGAAATGCGTAAAAGCTTCGAGCAAGGCTATTACACCTTCCATTCACGTCACCTAATCAATATAGGAGAACCCCAGCTTGCACCCTGTATCACGGGTTACTATAAATAACTAAACAAAGGGATACTCTTGGGAGAAAGAAGAATGTATAAAAATATTAAAATAGAAAGAAACTGCCTAAACTCAGACCAGCAAATTTCATATATAATTTCTCAGCCACAGGATGCTGGACGCAGTCAGTCTGTGTGGAAAGCTGGCGTAATTCATTATAATACAAAAATATTTAAAAGCGTTCACATTTCATAATTTTAGCTAAATAGCTTCATCTCAAATACATGTTTCATCAGCAATATGTGTGATATGTTTACCACCACCTGTTACAATGCCGTTACAATGCTTTTTTCAGACAATAAGACCATAAACGAACAGGTCTGTCAACATTCAAGTTTATATGAAATGTATCAACGTTAAGCACAACTAGTTTTGGCAACACCCACTCTATATGGCCGCCTTCATCGGGGAAATTCAATATTGTGCATGCGCATTGCAACAATATATCCGAAAATGCTCATGGGTGCCTTAGCCAGAACAGAACCAGCTACAATAGTAAATGCACAGAATGTATTCAATATCAGTAGTGTGCAGTTCGTTTTACTGACAACTGCGTTTCACAGCCGGCACAGAGTCCCAAGTCTGTAAACCAAAGCCACTTGATGCCTCATTTATATTAATTTGTATGGTGGAGAGGAGGGGCAGAATGCAACTTGCCATTCTGCCACCTTCCTTCCTCTCCACTATAGAAATGCTCCAGCATTTGCGTCAGCATGGATTTTCATGCCGTCGTAAATGCTGGAGATCCCTATGGGTTCCACCGGTTTAATGCAGCAGCATGAAGCATTGGACCCCATAGGTGTCGATTGTTCACAAGCAGCATGTACGATTACAATTAAACGCTTCCCAACATGCTTGCATGTTGGGAAGCGTTTAATTGTAATTGTGAACGCTGCTTACAATGCCAGCATTGTAAGCAGTGTTCACAATTAAAAGTAAACGCTGCCTGACATGTCAGCATTTATTCATTTGCACAGCAGAATACAAATTTGCAGGGCAAAAGGCGGCATACACGCATGTACGCCACCTTTTGTCTTGCACATTTGGACTCCTCCGTACACATGATCAAAATTTGGTGCCAGGGCCTGGCTATGCCCGAGTGCAAATGTACCAGGTCCTCGCCAGCAAATTACATTTGGAGCCACATGAGCTCCAAAGACTGAAGACAGACCAGCCTTCAATTCTGAAATGACCATGAATAAAATGGCCATACCCCCTAACTCTTTTAATGAGTCTGCACACTGCTTTTAAACCACTACCCTGCTCAATAAAAATAATCTAGCCACAACAAAAAGACATTTGTCAAAAATGGATGGTCATTGGCTGGGTTGTACAATGTAACATTTTACATCTTAACCAAAATACATTCAACCATTTGAGAAACTTTGTTTTGCTTTTTGTTTTATTTTAAGGAAATGGAGAAGCACTGTATGAATCCATGCATCAGTTAATTTGTGGAGACTTTAATAGGATTTAATAAAATGCCTTTCATAAACAGAATCAGCATATGGTGACTCCTACAGTCTGCTGATATGCCATGCAGTGTTTAAGCTTATATATGATATTTCCACTTTTCCAACAAGATCACTGTGTAAGTGTATGGGATTGAACACTTAGCTGTGGAAAAAAGGGTACAGCGTTGAGGCTTGGGTTCAGGATTCTTCACCGATGCTAACTTGAAATGTTAATTGTTATGCCCTAAATGGCCTACAATTAAAGCACAGCCTAACTGAAACACATGGAAAGGGAAGCCAGTCCTCTTTACTTGGGATGCAGCGCAAGCCGACCCTACCCAGTTATTTTGAAGGAGAGGGTGGAGAAAGGGGTTCGCTCAGAATTTGTAACTATTACTATGCTGAAAGCTGACCAAACATTGGGAAGTAGAAGGAAGCAGGGAAACGCAGGGTTGAGCTGTTCAGCAGAGAGCTCTGGGGATGGGAAGTGGGAATAGGGGCCCTTTATGCAGGAAACATGTGGGTAGGAACATGGATGGGCTAGGGATTGTGGGTTTAATGTTTGTTGTTAATGGGTGGAGAAGGGTGCCACTGGCGTTCCAATGGTTGAGCGGTTTCTGTATAAGGGTCGGGGTGAATTGTGGTGAGGGGGTGGGAAACCATGGTGGTTCGACTCAGGTTCCAGATTGGAAGATGGGAGGAGTTGAATGCCTATGGGATTGATGATGTTAGTTTGGTTTATGGGGACTTTCTGTTTTTTTAGGTTTATATGTGATAACCTTCTTCTTTGTGTTTTTTATTCCCAGATCTGATTCTTTTGAAGTTAAGATGCTGAGCTATGGAAGCAGCACTTTTGTTGCGAGCGTTCCGTTGCGTATTATGGGGATACCACTGAGATATGATGGGTGGATCAACGCAGGGACTTCATTTGGATTCTTTGGATATTGGAGGTCTCAATTCACTGACCAAGAGATCCCTGGTTATGAGAATGTTTCCTAGATTAGGTTAGGTGCCTTCTATGAGGGGAGGAGGTGTGGGAATGGCCTATTTTGCATCTAGGGCGCAGAAGAAGCAAGATGTCTCGATACTAATTAGCAGAGAATGTCATTTCATGAATGTCATTTCATTGTCGACAAAACGCTCTGTGATCAAGACGGCCATTACCTCTTGTTAAAGGCTTGCTAGATGGAGAGAAGGGCATTTTAGGGGTGGTATACTGCCCCAACCAGGGCCATCTGCCCTTCTGGGAGGGTGTGTGTCATTTTGGTGGATAATGTTATGAAGAATTTATTCGTGGTGTTGACATATGTGAGGTTCCATGGTCGGACCATGATTTGATGCATAAACGATTTGGTATGGGGGATGAGAAGGGTGCACAAGGTCGTTGACTGTGCACTGATCTTTTGCTGAAGAAGGATATGGAGGTTATATTAGAATTAATGTTGCAAATTAAGGAATATTTTTAATTTAATGAGAATTGTCTGGTAAGTGTGCCTATTCTGTAGGCAGGGTTGAAAGCTACTGTAAGAGGTGAATTGATGCGCATATGATCGTTCCAGAAAAAGGAAAGACAGTGTAAGGAACTAGACCTGAGAGAACTACAACCAGGGGGACCGGGGTGGAATTCCAATAACTTTGCGAGGTCACAAGAGCGCAGACTTTGTAAAGTGGAACTAAAAGCACTTCTGGCTCATGAGACAGGGTTGAAACTTACATTTTTAAATCGAAGTTCTATGAAAGGGGAGAGACAGCAGAAAAACCATTGGTGTGGCGGTTGAGGGAGCAACTTTCCTCTAACAGGGTTTCCAAAATTCATACTGACTCAGATGAGATTAGGTATAAGGACAGGGAGATGGACTTATATATTTTCTCATAAAAATGTCTAAATTCGCCAGCTGAGTGTGAAGGAAATGCCAGACATACATACACCTTTTTTGATGGTTTGGTGCTTCCTACACTGTCCCGTGAAGTTGCGTCTGGAGTCTCCTATCACTGTTGAGGAGATAGATTCTATGAACAAATCTATGAAAAATCCTGGAATGGCTGCCCTCTGTCCCCACTGCTTCATGCCTTAGTGATAGAACATCTTGTGCTAGCCATCAAGTCAAACCCAAATATTGGAGGGCTAGTATGTGGTGGTGCAGAGTTTAAACTCTTTATCTGCCGATGACATTTTGGTCTATCTGGATAATCCCAGAGATTTGCTTGAGGAATTAATGGGGACGATTGAGGAATATGGGAAGTTAGCGGGTCGTAAAATTAACCTAGCAAAGTCCAGCATAATGACTTTTGGCCACTGGTGGGAATGATGCAGTGGGGGGATTGCGATATTTTGGGTGTTACCCTAGAAAGTGAGGCTTTGCGCTATTTAGGGATTAATGTCCCGAAGAACCTTGCACAATTGTACGACCAGGATTATGTTCCTTTCATACAAACGATAAAGGTGGATTTTAGGAGATGGTCCAAGTTGACTCTTTCTAGGTTTGGCCAGATGACGTCAGACAAAACTTATATTTTGCCACGCCTTCTTTCTCTCCTCCAGGATTCCGACTCCTCTCCCAGAGAACTTTTTTAAAGAATTGAATTTCATGATTCATAAATTTGCCTGGCAAGGGAAGAAACCCCGAATGAGTAGTGACACTTTGATTCTGCCTAAGGATCATGATGGAGATGGATTCCTAGATTATTACAATTACTATAAGACAGCCCAGTTTAGGGTGCTGCTCGAACATGGCAGAGAGCATTTAGGTAATTATTGGACATTTTTTACTGACATTCTGACAATCCTACTTGGAGTCTCCTCGAGATTATGAGGGATACATATTTCTGAGGATGTGGGAGGCACTCTTGCAAGCTGACCGACTTGCAGTGGCCCAGAAATGAAATTACAGGTCACCCCCAATAAATCTGACTGGCTGCACAAGGTTAGGGATGTGTATTTTATGGAAACACTTACATTCATGTTGCATGATGACCTGTTTTCATTTAAGGAAGAACTGGTGGGTTGTTACAGAGAACTGGGGTAGAATTCTGGAAGTTTTCCTAACCCCCCCAGCTGGTGGTTACTGTAAGGAAGGCATGGCATCAGCAGTAAGACAGACACAAGTGACCACAGTTCAGGGGTGTTTAATGAACTTCAAAAAGGTAGGACAAACGGCTATCTAATCCTAAATCTACAGATGGGAGCAAGCTACAACCATCAAATAATAATAATGTAGTCCTAGTGGTGTCTTGTCAAAATAAAAGGGCCTATACGAAAAAAATAACTATTGCCAATCCTTACCTCTAAATACAAATAGTGTGGGGAACAATGTTATGAAAAAGAAAGAAGTGTTCAAAATTATATGTCTGGATGTTCAGGCCGTTGGCCTCCATTCCCAACATTTTTAGCACTGGACAAGGCGGTTCACTCGAGCGTAGCACAATCTCTGACTTCTTTAGCACGAGGATATAGTTCGATCATTAGCATCAGGACCTTCTGTACAGAAGTCTCTTTATTTCCCCAAGTCTCTTCATTTAGAGGGCCTGGTGCAACCAAAAAAAAAAAAATATTTTGCTCTTGGGATTTTCACACATATTCACTTTAGGTGATTCACTATTCACCCAAATCCCCCTCAGTCGGACTCAGATCTTTTTAGTACAATGTTCGCTCCCTTCGGATCCACCTCATTCAGGCTCAGATCCCTTTTCCACAATGTTCGCTGAATATTCCTTTCGGGTGACTCACAGTTCACCCCGGACCCCCCTCAGCTGGGCTCAGATACCTTTTCCACACAATTAGTCTCCCTTAGACCAATTTCAATTTTACATCAAGTATTGAAGACATTCGAATGTGCACAAGGTTTGGCTTGACCCGTCACAGGACCACTTTGATTGTATGATTCCTTCTCTTTATCCTTTATCACCTTTCGGTTCGACACCTAATGGAGACTTTCAAATGAACACCTAGGTGGTGTTGAACCACTCTGTTTATGGCATTGAATATTAGCTTCAAAGTTCAGTCACTCGTTGGCTGCTTTAATTATATTTGCAGCACTTTCCACATACACTTCAAGCATTGCTCTCTTCAATTTCCTTTATACAATGTTGCCGCTTGCAGCCTTGGTTTCCACACAGCCCAGGCTGATATCAGCCTCCCGAACTCACCAGCTGTGCTGACTTCACTGGTGTTACTTTGTTGTTGGAGCCAAGGACAGTACCACGGCAGCTAACGATTCTCCCCACCTTGACAAACGACGTAGGAGAGCCACAGGTACCTCCGACACACAATGCAGGATTCTTCAACTTTAATTCCAAGTCTTACATTTCCTATTCTTGAAGGCTCATGAAAGTTAGGGTCTTTTGGTGAAAAGGTCAACGGCACTTCCGTCCTTGCAATCCTCTTTGGTCTCGCCGTATTTTGCCTTATATTAACTGCCATCTTGGAACTGCTGCTTCCTTGTGTGCTTTGCCTCACTCACAATGTGCTTTCATGCTCTGCCTTTTATCCGTGTGGGAAAGTGTGATGTAAGTTGGGTGTGGGTAATGATCACTAATTGCCTGACCCTCCCTGACCATTGTATTGGGACATGCCGGGTATACAGCTGGGGTGTTAGTCCGTTTTCCCTCACAATGGGTTGTCTGTGAGAACGTGTTTGTGTCAGAAAATGGGGCTGGTGGGTTGAGTCTTTAAGTATCCTATCTGGTAGGATGGGGTAAAAGTGTTACAGCGAAGAGGATACTGCGTCTCG
The DNA here is from genome assembly GCF_040938575.1 of Ambystoma mexicanum. NCBI lineage: Eukaryota > Metazoa > Chordata > Amphibia > Caudata > Ambystomatidae > Ambystoma > Ambystoma mexicanum. Next base: position 1,040,509,066 of record NC_090921.1, read on the forward strand.
CCAGTCCCACTTCCACTCCCCGGAGACCCCTCATCCAGGTGATCCTTCCGCACTGGTCCACCCCCAGGCACTGGATCCAAAAAAGCAATGTCTGTGTCCTGGCCACCTGGATGACAGATCCCTGGGGACTAGCAGGTGAGACACCTTCAGGTTTTCACATTACCCACATGATCTTAGAGATGGGGAGACCATAGGCTGATATCTGATTATCAGTGTGGTAGAGACCTTGGAAAGAGGATTAAGAGGCGACTTGTTACCCTAACTTTATCAAGGCAGATTGTGTTTATATTATGTGGTCTAAATTGGTTTCTCCTGACCTAAACTCTCAAGTGTCATGTAATGATCTCCATTTAAAACTAGGAACCAGGCCATTTCCCCAGCCATTCACCCCAGCCATTTTGGAATGGATAACGAAATGTCTTTATGCAATTCATTATTAGACATCTCTCCGCTGCCTCATGCATGCCCCAATTGCCCTCCCACCAAGACCGCGTAATCTTGGGGTCCTCTTTGATAGCGGCCTACAACTGCAACAATTTGTCACTCCCACCACTTCTGCTGCTCGTATTAACCTCCTCAACATTCGGAAAGCTCACCCTGTTCTTACTAATCATGATACAAAAACTCTAATTGCCACTCTCGTGCTCAACAAGCTTGACTAATGCTTAAGCCTACTCCTTGGCATTCCTTTCTAGTCTAGACAAAGTCCTCAACTTTGCTACCAGCACTCTCTACAACCTACCCAGATCCTACTCCACATCTACCTACTGACAACGTGCTGGTTGTCTTTCCATGCACAACCACTTGTTTTTCAAGTTCCTTCTCGTGGTCTACAAAGCTATCAATGGTCTTGCTCCTCATTACCTGTGTGATTCTATCTCAGTTTATTCACCCTCTCGTTCTCTCCTATCCTCCTCTGCACTACACCTCACTGCCCCATGCCCTCCCTATGCCTCCTCTCGCTTCTGCTCTTCTACTCGCCCACTCCACTGGAAACCACTGTCCATAACAATCAAAGCTAGCACAACTGTGGATCTCTTCAAAGCTCAGCTTAAACTTAATTTACTTGATAAAGAGGGAACTCCCGCTGGCTTGTTCCCCCCATTCTCCATACCTGATCCCATCACTGCCTCCAGTGACACATAATAATGTAATGTTGTATATTTAAATAGCACTCTTTATTTTAGAGCACTTGCCCCCTTAGTTTAATGTTACCTCTGCAAGTCACCCATTCTCTATAATTTGTCCCTGATAAATGTCCCACTTTTTTTTTTTATAACATGTTTATTTTTGAAACAGTTGCACAGTGGAAACAGCCACAGAAGGCGGAGCATGCATTTTTACATTATATGATTCAATCAAATGACCGACTGGCTTCTCTAACAAATCTCCCCGTGCCCGCAAGCATTCCTCCCCCCTCCCTGAATCCCCGGTCAAATGTCCCCTTCGCCGTTCCAGGTGGGGCTTTGGGGTCCCCACTCCATGGCCTCGTGTAGGGCCAGGCGGGCCTCCGGGGGCTTGTAGGTTTGTGCTGGGAAATTTGGTCATACTGCATGAGGGGGCGCAGGGTCCAAATGTCAGTGAACTAATGTAGGAGGCCCGCCTTAGTTTCAGTAACCTTTTCTGCCACCAGAATGCCCCATAGTTTGCTCCACCACAAGATCATGGAGGAGCCTTCAGTAGACTTCCATGCCCAGGCCCTTGTGATCCTCGCCGCCAATAGCATTTACGTAAGCAGTATGGCAGTCTTCTCGGACCTGGAATAGGATGCCGGTGCACCCAGTAAGATAACCTCAGGTTCAGTGGGAACTGTCACATGGGTGATGTCTTTTATGGTTGCAAGGCATTTATTCCAAAAAATGTGTATTTTAGGGCAGGTCCACCATATGTGAAAGTAGGAGCCAGGCTGTCCACAGTTACGCCAGCACAAGGGGTTGAGGGCTCGGTTGAATTGGTATAGGCATGTTGGGGAGTAGTACCAACGAAGGAGCAGTTTGTAGGTGCATTCATGGTTGGTAATGCCAAAGGAAGATGAGTGGGCTCTGGTCCATATGTCCACCCAGATCTGGTTGTCTAATGGGTTACCCAAGTCGGCTTCCCACTGTAACATGTATGTGGGTCTGGGGGAGAGGAGGTCGTCATGTAGGAGTTTATAAAGCTTGGAGATCCCTGCCTCTCATTGGTAGGTCCTGCAGGGTAAGTTCAAGAGGGCTGAGGTTTCGAGTAGCTTCTTTTCGGACCGAGGGGTGCGAGCACCAATCTCGGAGTTGGGCATAGGTAAATCTGTCAGTTTCAGCTAGTTGGAAAGATTATTTACATTCCTCAAAGGTGCGAGGTTGGCTGTTGTCAAACAGCTGCCCCACGGATTTCAACCCTCCCACTACCCAGTTCTTAAAGTTCGATGGGTGAAGCCCTAGGGAAAAGGCTGGGTTATGAAAGACTGGGGAATGTGGACCGTGGCCCTGTGGAATCCCTTTGGCCCCTCAATGCCCCGTCCCAAATACTCAGGGTAGATTTAGTGGAGGCCAGGATCCTTGTCCATGACTGCTCTAGTTTGACCCATTTTGGGGGGTTATCCGGTGAGCACATTGTTCGGAAATGCGCCAGTTGAGATGCCATATGGTATTTTCGAAGGTTAGGGACGCCCAGACCACTCAAGCGAAAGTTGCCCATCATAACTCTTTGGGATAACCTTGATTTCTTAACACTCCATATGAATCTAAACATTGTCCTCTGTAGTTGCCGTAATTGGGGCGCAGGGACTGTAATAAGTAGGGAGGCAAAGGCATATAGGAACCGTGGGAGAAGGTTAATCTTACAGGCTGTAATTTACCCAATAACAGACATTTCTTGTGAATATCATCGCCCAAGGTCTTGTTCTAGCTCCTTAAAGAGAGGGAAGTTTAGTGGGAACACATCTCTTGGACGGGCTGGGAGGTGGACCACAAGGTAAGGGATTGGTGGACCGCAAGGTAAGGGATTGATTTGCGGTTCCATTGCATTGGGCACTGGGTCTGAGGCGTTCACCTCGTCAGAGTTTAGTCCTATCCCCAGAGCTGCTGACTTCTCAAAATTAATGGCAAACCCTGCAACCTCCCTGAGTCTGTGCAGTTCTTTAAGGGAAGATTATAGAGAGGGGCAGATGTCCGTTAAGGACAGCAGCACATTGTCCACGTAAAGCGAGACCTCTATCGGCAGCCCTTTGATATCCAGGTTTTTACGAATTCGCTGGGCAAATGGCTCCATTACCAGAGCAAATAGGAAAATGTCTCACTTTTATACACCCTCATAAACTGGCTCAGCACTTGTTCTGATCTTTGTGCTTTTTGCATCTGTAATTGTGTTAATGTAAGTCATTTCTGATTGAACTCGACATTCATGTTCTTCAAATAAATGCAAATACAAAAGACCTAGACTGCTGGGGAGAGGGGGACCCAGGGCTCTGAAGAATTAAAGGCCCCAGATTTGGGGAGGGCGGCTGACATGTTTGTTTCGGAGAGAAAGAGGTTGTTTAAAAAAGAGCAAGAGCCGGGGGAAGGGAAATACCCAGAGTCCTGGGAAGAGTAAGACCCTGGGTGGTAGGGAAAGACAGTACTTGCCTTTGACTTTCCATTCTGGTTACAAGGATATGGTATTCCTGCAACAGATTGTCTGAAAATGGGGCCATTTTCTAAAGAAAATACACGAGATGAGGAAACCTGCATGCCAAGTCTACAGTGTTATTTCCATTTGTTTGCTAGGAATCACCCCACATGTTGTGTATTAAGGGACTGATGTGCACCAGGAATCTTCTGTCATGTTAGCATAAAACATTCTCTCAAATACTAGTGTTTGTAGACCAATAGATGCTGTCGTCAGTCCGAGGTGCAGTGAAAGTATACATATTTTCATGTCTGTACAGACCCCTTTCAGGAGGGTCCCAGTGTTATGTGGGCAAACTGTGCTTCAAATTCAGGAGGCGAATCTGAAAATGGCACTGCACAATATTGCCAGAGGGTTTTGTTTACCCACTGCACTGGAATTAGCTGTAAACCAAAAATGCGTCAGAATATCTAACAAAACCAACAAGATTGGCCATGATTTGCAATTCTTCTAGGTCATCTGCAATATTTAACTAAACAACCCTTTGTGACAAAGTCCCAAGCTGGGCCCTTAATGTTTCTATGAATACTTTGCTGACATTGCATGCGCCTCAAGTTGCATAGAAGGTCCACCTATATGTTCTGTACTGTTTTATCCAGAACCGTCCGAAATGAAGTGGGTGAGTGCTTATAGTTGCAGTGCCCCTATCCTGCACATATTTCTTATGTATGTGGGTAGGCTGATGTTGTCACATTCCCTAGACTACTTGCAGGATGGGTTGCTGCTACACTCAAAATGGTCCAATGGTTAAAAATATGACGAGGCCCATTCAGAGCTCAAAGTAACACAGAGCTATTGTCCCAAAAGTCACCTTGCATATTTGGTTAAAGAGCTTGCGTCTCATGCTATGTGTAAATCGTGTGCCTTTGACTAGCTCAGGAAAAGTCTCTGTGTCTATGAGACAGACAAAATGTAATGATTGCTCTATTCATTGCTGCTTCATTAAAGCTACAACATTTTCCCTTGCCCGCTCTCCAGGATGTTCAAGAGGGAAAGTTCTCTTCTAAGATTACACAGAAGTAAATATCTGGAGCTGGCTTCAGGTGGTCAACTGAAATCCGATGTTTTCCTTTTTATTTGGGGGGGGGGGGCGAGCAGGTAGGACGATTGTTCTTATACCCACAAGCTGGAAAACCTGCACGGGTTGCCTTTACTTAAGGACAAATGTTTCGAGTCATACAGATTCTCAAGTATCCAGGCACCCTCCTTTAATAGACACACTTCGGCCAGGTGGTCTTTCTCCACCTTTAAAGAGTGTTGTTGTAGTGTTGTGACAAGCAGTTGATCTCTCCTGTTGAGGGAACTGGACAGATTTTAGAAGTCAGACGTCTACATTGATGTTGCACACAGCATTTCATGCCAGTTTGTGACTGGCGTGGAAAATGATGCGTGCTTCTCGTTGCTAAAGCGAAGGAATCTACCCAGTTACCCCCAGAGGAAAGGATACATTAGAACAGGTTCCATTTTATACTCCCATTCGCTCTCTCAACAATCCCAATTGACTTTAGTCAATACAAGTTTGAGAATTGCAAATGACATCTCCAGCTTGACAGAGCTGCTCTTTAGGCTTTGCCCGACAAGCTGGCCCATTGCCATCTTGGAGTGTTGTTGGTGGTGTCATAGCTAGTAGGGATTGTAAATAATTGGACGTGCTGGGGTATGATGCAGGAGAACCTAGAACATGGGTCTACTACAATAAACAATTACTTGTATTTGCTAAATGCTACCAAGGGACCTATGTGACCTGGGTACAAGCTTTCAAATGGTGCTATTGCCCTTAGTAGAGGCGTTTCTTTTGGCTTACTTGAATGATTCACTCTGGTCTGCGAAAACAAATGGAGCAATTAGCAACAGACTATATCTGTCTATTACAATCTGAGATGTTGCTAATGTCCCGAAGTGGGCAGTAACCATTCTTGCATGTGCAGCATATATATTTTATTTTATTGATGTATGGTTATACAATTGACAACCTTTTATCAAGTTTAAACAATCTAAAATCTTTTTCTCAAGTTTTAAGTAAATGTTAAATTTCCTGGCACGGATTTTCACACATTGACAGCTGCTTCTGTATGGCGATGGAAAATTTGACTACATCAAGAGATACTCATGTTTTTTCGCCCGATTGAACCATTTTCCACCATAGTTCTTTTGATTTATGTCCATACTTGTTAATGATGGGAATCATGTAGATGGCCCTTTGTGGCGATAGGGCCGGACAGGCCACGAACAGATGAAACAGATTCTCTGGTGACTCAGGATTTTGACAAAGTCTGCAATTCAGAGGAGTATCATGACTTCGTGGCCAAGCAGTTTCTCTTGTTCAGCTTACATTCATTATAATCTGTCCATATTTGGAATTACCCATGGATCCTTGGATAGAGTCTCCACTCTTTTGGGGGAATTATGTTTATAACTGTGTTGTATTTCAGATAGTAGGTATATGCCTTGGGGAATCCTTTCATGTTATAAGTGCCTGCTTAAAGGAAGCCATTTTAATCCTGATCAATGTATGCAGCAGGGGTGTGCCAATGCTGCCACCACAGATCTTGTAGTTGCTCTGCAGTCGACAGATCTGCTAGCTTGCAACCAGTATGGTGCACATAATATGTTATGTGTGCTTTAGTGTGCAACGTGTGCAAAACCCAAACAAGAGTATTTACCTCTTTGATGTTCCAAACCTTATGCCAAAGTTGTTTGGATACTATTGTCTTCCCTTTAAAATCTTAAACTCCATTTTGTATCCACTATTGCGAGACCCAAATTGTATGCCCAGACTACGTACTCTGTATCAGAGACTAAGTGTGAGCTTGTGTGGTGCAACTTGTTGGAGCACCAGTAGAATATCATGGACCTTTGCAATTGGGTTGTGTCGCCTTTATGCTTTGTTTTCGTGTCCAGGCAGTCCAACATTACTATGGTTGAATTGGCCTTTTACAGAAGCACGTGTGGCTGATTATCTAGCTCTTGCCCAAATGGCTGGAATGCTGAGCCATCAGTGTAAAATGCCTTTGCAAATATCCACAGCGGGATGTCTGGCCCTGCTACTTCTGCTTTGATTGTAAGGGCCTCTCGAGATTACCCATATGCTTCAACTCTTGTTTACTGACCACCAGGAGGGGCCTGCCTAGTGTAGCCCACTGAATCTGTCTAGTGTGCAGAGCTTTCACCTTCAAGACAATTTAGTGTGTAGTTGCTTCCAGCTGGGCTAGTGGAGTATTTAGGTGGATAATTGTATTGACTTCCAGAGCCTTTCTATTGTTAGTTAACCTTCTGCTGCTACGCTTTTCTCTTCTGGAGTGAACTTTTGTTCTGGTACCACGTAAACCTGTGAACGGTAATACACTATTTGCTTGGTGTCGCCAAAGTTACAAACTATACATGTAAATGACTTTTGGCCAGGGAGTAATGTTACTTCTAAATCTTTATAAGGTTCCTACCTTGAAGTCGGGTGCTTTCAGTCATTGGATCGTAAATGTTTTGCAGAAAATGTGTATTCTGTTGTCCAATCAGATGGATGGAAAGTCACTTCTATTAAGGCACAGAGTAGTGTTATCAATGCTGAATAGTTTGCTACATATTTACGACCATAGTTCAACAAAACAAGTAATGCCGGCGACTGTCTGCATGCCAGGATTCTGCAAGTGTGGACTTGTTTCTAGAAATTGTGAGAAGAGGGCCCATTTGTCAGTGAGAACCCTACAAATGTAACCTCTCATTGTACTATCATTTATTCCCTTTAATTTAATTGCGTATTCATCATTTTGAAGCTAATGTTTTTATTACAGAACCCTCCTTTTTAGGTGGGGGTTGGTTTCAAAACATCTTCTGTACACTAAGGGGCCGATTCATGGAACAAACGTGCGCCGAAAATCCATGCGCAAGAAGGCGCAAAGGTAGCGCAAGCGCGAGAAACGCACACGTGTGCGATTCAAGGAAGACGCTGCGCGTGTTTCCCGCTGTCCGTGCGCCCAATCCAGCCATGGCGCACGCAGCATACACGGCGTGCGCTGCGCGCACAGCAAAAGCGCACATAGCGCAGCGCACACAACCAAAGTGGGCGGAACAGTGGGCGTAACACGCGGAATGGGGAATAACGCGTGAAAAAGAAGGCGTAACTGGGGAAGTACTGCAGGGAACTACACGAAACGCCCACACGCACGCGAACAACCCGTATTCATGGATCCGAATATGGGAAACCCGCGCACGGCAAAAGACGCACACAGGCGTCAACGCGTCCGCCACACGAAGGCAGGCGGAAGCGTCCCCGCGCACAGTATAAAAGTGCGCGCAAACAACAAACACGTATATACAGCTACGATGAATGCCCCATTTGTCGCAGCACTGATCGTGGGACACCGCAGGAGGAGGAGAATAGCCAGGGCATGCATTTTCGCACCACGGACAAGCCTTTTTGGGATGCCTGACGACCAGGTCTATGGCAGGTATAGGTTTCCACCCCACATCATCCTAGACCTGGTCAGGGAGTGGGAAGATGACCTTACATCCCCCACCCTTTGCTCCCAAGCATTGAGCCCCTTGGAGAAGCTGCTCAATGTCCTGCATTTTTTGGCCACTGGGTCATTTCAGCGGACTACTGCCATAGTGGGGGGGTTCTCACAGGCCACGCAGTCACGCTGCCTACACCAGGTACTGGCAATCATGACAGCGCGCCCCTCAGTCCGCAGGCACATATACATGCCCAGAACACCCGCAGAAAGGCAGGCCGTTGTCCTGGATTTTTTCAGGGTGGCACACTTCCCCAAAGTGCTCGGTGCCATAGATTGCACCCATGTGGCCCTACGTCCACCTAGGTCCACTGAGCACATCTACCGAAACCGCAAGCACTGGCATTCCATCAATGTACAGGTGGTATGCGATGCAAAGGGAATCATCACCTCTGTCTATGCAAACTACCCTGGCTCCACCCATGACAGTTTCATATACAGAATGTCCGCCCTGAGCCGGGCCCTGGAAGCTGGGCAGCATGGCGACACATGGCTCCTAGGTGAGTACAAATGCCCTTGCACATGCATGCATGTCACACACACACACACACACACAAATAAACAAACCACAATAATCACAACCATTTACACCTCCCCAGGGGACAGTGCCTACCCTCTGAGCAACCACATGATGACACCAATCCGGAACCCCACCACACCACCCCAGGTAAGATACAACGCCGCCCATATTGCAACCAGGGCCATAGTGGAGCGCACATTCGGAGTGCTCAAGTCACGTTTCCGCTCCCTTGACTGCTCTGGCGGGCAGCTACTCTATGCACCACCAGTAGTGTGCAGGATCATTGTGGCAGCATGTGTCCTGCACAATGTTGCAACACAGCAGGGCGTCCCGGTGGACATGGTGGTGCCCCCACATCCCCAACCACAGGCACAGGCGCTGCCCATGGGAGGGGACAGGGCACATGGCGAGGAAGCCCGGACCCAGCTTGTGGCCACATTTTTCACCTAAACTCCCACCCCTGCGGAGTGCACACAGGCCTGGCACATACCAGGTGACAATCGATGATGACAAAGAGACAGTCAACTGTCACAACCCTACCACCCTGAGATAGTTGCCATGGAAGTGCCACATTGTCTGCATCCCTAGCTACTTAAACACAAGCTCTTCTGTGTGACCAAAAGGCACACATATGACATGACATGATATGGCCTATACACAAGTATTTCAAGGTGCGATGAGGCAGGGAGGGGGGGGAACAAGGGAAGACAGACAACGGTACTACTAGGCCAGGTGTCATTTAGATTGTGCAAGTGCAGGGGTAGGGGGAAGGGAAAAGTGCAAGGGGAAGGGGGGGGGTGCAGTACAGGGGAAGTAGACCAAACAACAAATACATAGGCCAGCTGGTGGCAACTGCAAAGGTAAGTGCAGACAAGTGCTGGGAAGGGGGGGCTGTAGGGATAGAGAGACAGTACCGCAGCGCAGGGGTTGCCAGGGAGGCAGTGCAAGTAGAGAGTGGCTGGGCCAGGGACCGAGGTCGGTGAGAGTGGCCCAGTTGCAGATCCAGTGCAGTTCCAGTGAAGAATTTTGCAAGGGAGAGGCAGAGAGAAAGCAGAAGCAAAGAGGAACGTCTTGAGGTGCTTCCCGAACCGGAGATGGTTCCCCTCAAGTTCCAGTGAGGCAGGAAGGCTGTTCCAGAGGGAGGGCCCTGCCGTGGAGAGAGATCTACCCCCAGCTAGTTGCTTTGAGAAGCGGATGACCCTGACATGCAAGGTGTGCATCACACACACCTGCAAAACAGGCCATGGCCATCACTGTTATGTCACTCAAACCCTCCCAAACCACACCACAACATGACATGGCAAGCAATACCCATACACCAACACAGTAACAATAAGGTACACATTGCCATGTCCAAAATGTACAGTGGCATCAGACAATGATGCCTGACCTGGAATCAGATGAAATGACAGACAAACAACCTCCCACCCAAAATAAGTCATTTCCAAATGCATTACAAGAGTTGTAGACGTAACATAACAATGAATGCCTGTCTACATGCACATTGTACATTGCAAAATCAACACTGCAGCTTCTGTGTGCTGTGTCCTACTCCTGCAACACACTGCTCAGCGCACAGCACAGTGAACAGCCATTGTGTGTGATGCACACCCTGAGCATCACATCTAAGCGACAGACAACATCAAAAAGCAAATTAGGCATGTACAGGATCCATAATTGTTCACAGAACATGTGCTGCAGGGACACAGTGGGCACCAGAAGGCAAACAGTGTACATGTGGATATGCAAGGGTGGGAGTACATGTAGTGCATCAGAGTGCAAGTGTGTGGGTCAGCAAGGACATGCACTCAACATATGCATGTGCAATCAAGTGACCATCAGTGTTCTCTACACATCACATGTGAACATTCACCATGTGTACACCCCAGCATGTCAAACCATAACTATCCCCTCGCACCTGAAAGGTAAACACAACAGATGGACAGGCATTGATCAGCAGAACACAACATGTACATAGGATACCACCATTACAATGTCAGGGTTCCCATCACACTGCAGGGCAAGGCAACTATCAACAACAACCCCCCCTCCCTCACAAATGACAATGACCCACTGAACAACTGCACCTGGGTCATGGAGCCTTCAACCCTCAATTCCACCTGGCCACAGGATCACCTTTACCCTTCGTCACCATCTCCCACCTTGTCTGTAAAAATGTGCCTGCATCCTCAGAATCCACACTCATTTCCAAAATCACAAAATCCAAGGCATAAAAACGAACCAGAACACCCTCCAGTAGATGACTTGACGTAGCAGTACCTCACAAAGGCCAAGTACTACCACAATGATGCAACAACCAAGGTAGCACAGTAAAACAATGTCACAACAGGATGTGAACCATGTGTGGTACATAACATAGGATGATGCACCATGAACGGATGTGTACTGTTACAGGTCCCGTGTACAGGCGCGGGAGTGTCACGAAACAACCACCCCCACCATGTCCCGGGTGCCTGCAAGGTCAAACTCACACAGGCCCCTGAGACCCTGGTGGGGAAGGAGGTTCAGGGATATGCAGTCGGGACAGGTGTTGGCACACTGGATAACTGTAATGAGTGGCAGGAGAGGGGAGGAGGAATGACACATGAAAGTAGGGAATGCACGAAAATGTACTACCTGCATGAACACATACACAATCCAAACAAACTTGGACATCATTGTCATGGCCTTCTGTAGTCCAGGCTTAGGCGTGGTACGAACCAACCACCCCCTCTAGGGTTTTGGCGCCTGCAAGTCGGGGCTTACACAGGCATCCGCAAACCCAGCGGGGAAAGAGGGTTAGGGAACGTTGCTTGGATAGGTACGGGAAGCAGGAACACCGGGTAGAGGGTACAGGGTTCAAAATTGCATAGGATTCCGGGTGATTAGGGGGAAAAAAACATACCAAATTGAATCACACATACATCCATGCATTATTGCACCCCCCAGCAAGCCTATGCAGAGCAGTTTGAAAGAAAAACAACAAGACACTTAGCTCTGGTTTTGAGTGCTGGCCTCCTGCCTGCGCACTCTCAGGTCCGGTTACAGGAGCACTGCAATGCTGCAAAGAGAGCCACAGTCAACAACCTGTACGTGCCAATTACACAAAAACACACCACCAAACATGCCCCATAGCAACAAACTACTCTACAAACAGACAATCTGGTGTAGATGCTTCGTACCCATATATAACATTACCCCTGTGACGGGTCATACACAGTCAATGCAGTAAGTCAGCCGCCGGTGGGTGCGTGGCAAATGGAACACCAATGTGTCACAATTCACACAACATGCAATGTTCCCTGGGTAAGCAGACAGACCCATATAGCAAGCCATGACTTCAGAGCAAGTTGCGTACCACCATGACCGAAACAAAGTTGGCAGTGCATTTATCATAAAGTACATGGAAATGAAATGCACTGCACCCGAGTATGTCCCTTGCTGTATGTCCCTGTGAGCTGCCCCTTTCCATGTCTCGGAAGGCTACATGGTTGATACAAGTGCCTCAATGGACCTTGGTGTACCGGAGGGTATGTGCCACTGCCCCTGCAGGTGTCCCAGACAACCTTACAATCAACAGCCATCAGTCCACCAACACATCTGAGCTGCATTGTGTGCTTCAACACCAATATTCGTCCAAGCTCACACTCAGTGCTGTGACTAAGCCTGCATGTGCAACTCGCCTGGTGCAAGCTTTGCTGTGTTGTGGCCCCCCTGTGCTGCTCACCTTGCCTGGAGGTCCTTGGAACATGTCAGCAGTTCTAGGATGTAGGTCTGCAATCCCTGTGCCTCTGCTTGTGCACACATGTGCATGTGGGCACCAACAAACGTGTCCAGAATTCCGTTGTCCAATGGGCCATGTCTGCTGGCAAAGGTGCTCTGGAGGCTCATACCCCTGCAGAAAGGGCATGAAACACATGATTAATGCAAAGTCATCTGTGTGTGTCTCTTCAGGCATCTCATTACTTGACCATGTCAGAGAGTCACATCATAAATCACACCATCAGTCCGTCTTTCACATCCAAAGTGTGGAACACTATCTACAGCATGAATTGCAACAAGCACGTGTACAGTAAAGATAAGAAACATACTACACAATGCATAGCAATTAATGTACACATTAATCATGAAACACCCCATCTGGCAAAAGCTGAACAGTGGACAATAACACCAAAATCATCCCCACTAGGGGTGTAAACACAAGTCACACTGCACCAGACATGCCACAGATATGACAGTCCAAAGCCCTTGTGTAAAAGTTTGTGACACCGAACCATCCTTGCGAGCCCATGGATAAGGGAGGCAGGAGTGGCATATGTGAGTCAAGGACCCCAAGCAGCAAACACATACACAAGACAAGCCTGAAGGGCCCAGCTGGAACAGACAGTGGATGCCTTCAAAAGCCACAAAGCACCGCACCGTCACATGAAAGCACAATAGACAAGCAATTTTAAACTATATTAACTATTAACTAATTACACTTACTATGGAAAACCTACATTACCTAATTAAACTAACTATCAAACAGAAACTTAACTAACTAAACTAAAAGAAAAATCAAAAATGGCCACATATGACCCGGGGGGGGAGGGGAGGCACCCAGGAGGGGGGGAGGTACAGGGTGCTGCTCAACATCCACATGCGATGATGCTGAGCCAAAAAAAAAAAACTCCATGGGCTCAACGCCTGCACAGCCTGACCTATGTGGGAGATAAATGGTCGTCCGAGTCTGGCTCATCCTGTAAAGGAGGACGTGGCACAGTAGCCTGGCCACGCCTATCCGCAGCTTGCCCCTCGTCGGCAGCAAGTCTGCCGGACGGGTGAGCCTGGTTCTGTGTGGCGATGTGACGTAGGTCTGCATGCAGAACCTCACGTGATACACGTGCTTCCTCTTGCAAGGTAGCACGTGTAACACGGAGTTCCTCCTGCAAGGCCTGGCTAGACAACAGCTGCACCTCCCGGCAAGCCTATAGCTCAGCAGAGATGGTACGCTCAAGCTGTGCAAACCTCTCCTCTGCCTGCTGCCTCTGGGACATCATAAGGACACCCAGAGTGGATCTGAGGGAAGCATACTCCTCCCTCAGGGCATCCATGTGCGCCTCTGCGTGAGCAGCAATTGCTTGACGCAGAGACGACATTTCAGCCTGGCGTGCCCTGTCTGAGGCCGCCATGCCCAGCCTGAGCGAGCGGGCCGTGGACCGTGCCGCCTGCTGCTGGAGAAGCACCTGCCTAGCAGGGGGGAGCACAGATCGGGCCACAGGCTCCATGCTCTCAGCGATGTTCTCCATTGCTGCCCCCTGCCGTTCTGAATTGGCAGTCATGTCTTGCTCCCACTCACTATACTGCGGTTGCACACGGCGACCGCGTTGCCGGGCTTGACCCCTGCGGGACCCAAGGACCGGGGGTCCTCGCTGTGTTGGCACCGCCCGCGGCTGCACGACTACATGCCCCCGTCGACGTGATGTCCCAGACACATCAGTGACTGGTGTGGAGGGTGACCCTGCGTCCCGATCCACCACGGGTGGAGGAACCAAGACTGTCTGATCCCTCAGTGCAGGTGTCGCAGACAGAGGAGTGTCCACATCAGAATCACTCACCCCTGACACATGGACTTGATGCTCATCCAACTCAACATGGACGTCAGAGTCGTCATCAAGGCTGGACTCATAGGCAGCCAGAGACAAGATGGACTGTAGCACTTGGGGGTTTTCGTGGCCTACCACCCCACGACCCCCACTAGTGCCGGGTTGATGTAGTGGTAACAACCCTGTGTCTGGCATGACAACACCATCCTCCGCCTCCATTGCGTCATCACCTGAAAAATAGAGAGAAAAAAGGTCACTACACATGTCAGAAGCACACAACACACACACACACACACACCGACAGCAAATGCATCAGGCAGAAATGTGACACACAACATATAACCTGGCATGCATGCTGGGTCAACTTTGAATTGCTTCTGTGATCAGACCTGTTGAAAGGTGGCAGTTTCTGGGTCTATGCAGTGCAAAAAATGTGTACGCCACTCACTACCGACATGTACAAGGACTCCATGGTGTGTGCCAGGAAATGTGAAGGCAGTGCAATGTCAAATTCAGACATCAAGTGCATTGTGCATTCAATGTGTACCATATCTAGAAGCCAAGCACCCCTCCACCCAAGTACCAAAGCAGGGATGCCTAGCATGGTATCAAAAGGCTGACCATACACCTGTGTATTGACAGGCAGTGTTGACTGGCATCAACAGCTTCATGTGATTCAAGTGACAACACTGCAAATGATTCTGGGACAGTAAGCAGGACACATGATGAAAACTCTGGATTCCGCCCATGTGTGAAGAAGACACAACAGTTGGACAGAGTCATTGGCCATTGAACAGGCTGAGGCCGGTGAGCCACACAGATTGTCAGACCCTAAACATGTGTGCAACGCAGGACTGAGCCACAGTTGACATGGGAAGGCTGATGAGATGGCAGGCAATGTATGTAACCAAGGACTTGTATTACAGTGATCATCCAGTCAAGGACACATAGGGGCATGCGTGCAATGCACATGGAGCATGAATGGGCACTCATGTCCCTGCGGGACATCTGACCTATGCACAGTACAAGTAAGATACCCTGCATCAAGTACTAAGGCTGTACCACACGGCATATGTTTGGCAGATTCTACGCTGGAAGTTAGCATCTACACAGGACGCATGAACAAGAAAGTACACATTGGCAAGATTGAAGAACACCAGTGCAAAGGTGGAACTGGGGTGCAGAGTGGCAGAGGAGGGGCATGGGAGCATGCCTACATGGAGTCCCCGCATGCAGGCAGAGGAGACATGCATGACGGAAGCATTGCATTACTTACACATCAGAACCATGTACACGTCACATGTAGCGGCAATCATGCACAACACATCCCACAAGTGAGACACACACGTCCTCAACAAACACACATCAACACTCACTGGACTGGGCATCAAAGTCCAGCATCTCTCCCACTCCTTCGACCAATTCAGGTGGTATGAACTCCGCAACGAGTGCCTCACGCGGAGTGAGCTCTTCCTCCTCTGGTGCAGGGCCACCGCCAGTCACCAGAGTCAAGTTGTAATTAGAGGCACGCTTAGCCTTAGTGCTGCGTTTGATGTCATTCCAACGCTTTTTGCACTCGTGCGCACCTCATGGCCGAATGAACTGACATGCTCCGCAACATGCTTCCAGTGGGTGTCACGTTGGGCAGCCGTAGTCTGACTATTGGCACCCACTAGCATGTCACGGCTGTGGCCCCGCACGTAGTCCACGAGGAAGTCCAGTTCCTGCTTACAGAAAGGCTTCTTCCTCGACGTGCAGGAGGTCGTGGCTGTGTGTGGGGTCCCAGCCTGTGCTGCAGGTGCAACCTTCCTCCTCTTCGACTGTGGCGCAGACCCTGGCTGGCTAATGCCGCCCTGACCAGTATGGCCAGTGGGTTCGGTGGATTGAGCCAAGGGAGTGGCAGGTGGAGGGATGACCACAGGCCTGACTTGTGTCAGTGGCAGCTGGGTGCCCACTAATGGACCCTGCGCAGCAACATCAGCTGTGGCAGGGTCATTGACCGCAACTGTCCTGGTTGGCAGACTCACAACCGGGGTGCTGTTGGGTGCATCTGCCCCTGCACTTGCCAACATCCGGCTGTTCGGGGCAGCAGATGACATGACTGCCCCAGGGACACGTGTCTTGGTCTGAGCAGCCCGGCCTGCCCCTATGGTTTCCCTCCTGGCCTGTTGGAGATCTACCAAGGGCTCCTCAAGTGCCAACGCAGCCTGCGCTGGCAGACCCCGAGCCTGGGTGGCGGTGTCCACAGCTGCACCTGCAGCTACCACTACCCTTGGGCCCATGGCAGTCGATGGAATGGACTGCCGGGTCACACGGGCACCAGTGCCAGATGCAGAAGCTGCATCCCCCGGAACCACAGGGGGTGGTGGCATGACTGCACCGACACATGGCACAACATTGTGCTCAAGTGGCGCACCCCTGCCTCTTCCCCCTCTGTGGCCGCCCTGGACACCCTGGAGTCCCCCTACTCCCTGGTCACCACGGCCACGTCCCCGAACATGCCCGCCACGAGGAGGATGCCCAGCTGAGGCGCCCCTCACCTTTGGTGGCCTCCCAACCATGGCACAGATGTAGTAGTGCCGGCACAGATGGAGTGGTGCCAATGGGAGGTGTACACCACAATTGACCTGGGCAATTGGGGTGAAGGGGGTGGGAAGCAAGATGTTAACAGCCCCCCTGCACCTGCAAGGCTGTATGTGACCCCGGTGATGTAGTGACGGGTCACGCAACGCTCAGGCACCCCAAAACTGCAGTAAAACCGTGCACGCAACCCTGCAGCCTACGTGCGTGGATTCAACCTCCCGTAGTACGCGGTGGCACCCAGTAACACGAATAACGCGTACGCGTGGGACACGCAGGCTACTATGACATCGAAAATGGGTGCGATACACAGGGGCACCCACAGTGGGAAAAAGAGCATGTGCGACTCACCGTCTGACTAGCACGATGCAGAAAAACACGCGTAGCCAATACCCCCGCCAAAAGAAGAGATACGTCCTTGATAGCTGTGAAGTTGTGATGGCGCGCGAAATAACAGGAAGCAGCAACACACGTCGGTCTCCACGAAAGGCACGTACAGCGAACTGCTGGGCCCGCTCACCTTTAACCCGTGCTGAGGGAAACGCCCGCGCGCGTCACGTCACTTACGCGCATGGGCCCTTTCCTCGTATTACACGCGGACGTGCAGTTTTTCACGTGCGCTGAAATGCCCATGCACGCCTGTGCGCGTCACGTCACAGGGGCGCTTGCGCTTGAGGGGCCTTCTGTCCAATGAAATTGCATATGCGTGCAGACGCGCTAAGGGCCTTTCCTCGAATTACACGCTGACGTGCAGAATTTTCACGTGCCAAATCACTCCGTATCAAGCTGGCCACGCGTAAGCACATGGAAGACCACGCTCCTGCCCAGAAGGCCGAATTACTGCCCCCCAGAGCCCTGAGCATGCTCCCACCTGCCATCTGCTGCTGCCTGACTGCCTGCTGCCCATGTGCCCTGCCATTTGCTGCCTGCACTTCAGCCAGGGGTGATGTTGCTGTGACCACCCCTGCTGTAACCGAAGACTCCCGACTGGGATTCCATCGCTCCACAGCCCAGCCCTAGGACCCAGTTGCCCACCCACTCCTGCCTCTGGGGTTGTCATGTCGGGCACTGCAACATCTGGCACCACTGACAACCCCCGGCCAGAGAGGTAGAGGGGCACCAGCTTCAGTGCCAGGGAAGTTGGTGTCCTGGTGGAGCAAGTCCTGGGGCAGTATGATGCCCTCTTCGGAAGTTCCCGCGCCGACAAGGAAGGACGGACTTGGATCTGGACTGACATCGTGACTGCCATCAACGCGGAGGGGGTGGCAGTCCGCGACTTACAACATGTCAAGATGCGCTGGGAGGACTACAGGTCCAGGACCCTGAACAAGGCACGGCGCCTCTTGAAGGCAGCGGATGCTAAGGGGCGCCGGGGCCACTTGTCGGAAGATCAGATGAGGGTCCTGGAACGCATATCCCCAGCGCTCCACGTCCAGGTCCTTGAGAGGCAGACCCGTCTGGAGTCGAGCGGTAAGTGTACATGCATCATGATTGTGAGCTGTGCGTGTGGTGATGTTTCAGTAGTGTGCAGGTTGCACATCTGTTTGTATGGGGTCGAGTATGGGTGGGGGTGTACAGGGCCGTGAGGCTAACACATGCGAGGGCTATAATGTGTGAAACATGGATGGTGCTTGTGTGTGTAGGCTTGCATGCCAAATGCAGTTGTGTGGGCACACATGTTTGGATGAATGTGTATGTAAGTAGACATGTTCGTGATGTCACAAATGTATGTTGTTTTCAGCTGCATGTATCAGCACTGTGTACATGTGCCTTTGTGTGTATTTGACAAGGGTGCAACAGTGATGCAACATGGATGCATGTGACAGCGGGATGTGGAAGCCTGATTGGCAGATGTGACATGGATGCCCATCTGAACACTGCGACACTTGGCAGAGGTGTACACATGCATGCAAGTGTGGTGGTGTGTGTACATGTGTAGTGCACTTCATGTGTTGCATGTGATGTCTGGCTCAGCTTTGCCTGCTCATGCTGTTGTATGTGTATGGATGGTGCTGGCAGTTGCAATATGGCTGTGTTATGGCTCATGTGTGCGAGTTGAAATGACATGTGTGTTGGGGATTGTGATGGCATGTCTGAGGTTTGCCAATGCCACTCATGTACAACTGTCATGTGTGTATGTGTCCATTGTACAGTGCCCTGATGCCTGTGTTTTATTTCTCCCTGTCTGCAGCGTCAACTGATGAAGAGGGCGGAGAAGGTGCTGTGGAGCACAACGGCGGGGATCCGACCACCAGCCGGAGACGCAAGGCCCGGCTCCCCTCCCATGTTGTGATCTCGTCGGGGAGTGAGGAGTCCGGTGCCGCGTCCCAGGCCGCAACTGCCGGGGGGAGGTCCAAGAGGCAGAGGTTGGAGTTGGACTCCTCGGCAGCAGAAGGGGCAGCTGGGACCCCCCAGGGCCCAACGGGGGAAGATGGCACAGAGTCATCCAGGTTGGTGGGGGGTTTGGTGGAGGAGGAGGCCGTGCAAGCAGCAGAGACAGGGTCTGGAGGTGGGGATCCCACTGGTGCTAGTGGTGCAGCACAGGCCGCCTTTGAGGTGCCTGTGTGCAATCCTGTCCCTGATCCTGTCCCTGCATCATCTTGCACCAGCAGGGATGCCTACGTCCAGACCCGTTTTCAGGCAGGGGATGAACTAACGACAACTGGCCTTCCTCTGCCTGCGGACATGGCTATCCGGATCCGGGTTGAGCCTGTCCTGACTGGTGTGGCGTTACGTCAACGGGCCATGCGAGGTGACCTGCAGTCTTTTCATGAGGAGACTGCACGTCATCTCGAATGGCTCGTTGACCGCGTCGGCCTACTGGGACAGGTCACCCAGGCCGGATTCCTCCGTTTGATGGGGCTTGCTACGACCTCCTCAACTGAACCCCCTATGCGCCAGTCGTCCTCCGTGCCATCTTCCCTCCCATCAGTCACCTGGGTGCCCTGTGGAGCTGCCTCTGACGGTGCGGCCAGGCTGGTGGAGGAGGCATCCCTGCCACAGTCGGGAGTCGGACGTCCAGCAGAGGTGGCCACATCAACGACTGCACTCCAGCCGGCGGAGGATGTGCAGGCAGCAGGAGGCAGTGCACGGGCAGAGGCACAGCAGCAGCAGCAACGTGGTGGGAGCCATGAAGGCTCGGGGCCTTCAACATCGGAGGGGCAGGCATCGGCCGGAGGGCAGGAGGACCCAGGACAGAGAGTGCCTTCCGTGTGGCAGCGGTTGGGCCACGCCATAGATGCGGAGCGGCAGCGGGCGGAAGAGGCACGGCTCACAATGGTCAGGGCGGAGAACTCCATGCGGAGGGCCCTGAGGCGGGCCGAGTGCCTCGAGGCAATCCGCAGGGGGTTGGAGGTGGACACGTCGATGGCCCTGCGGACCCTCGGGGCCATGGAGGAGGACCGCCTCCGGGACATTGAGCAGGAGTTTGATGATGCACTGGCCCGGGACATCCAAAAGTGAGCCGTCAGACTAGCCCGCTGCCGTTGTACATAGTTATGTAGTTAGTGTTAGGTTTCCTTTGTTTTTGAATTTATTTTGGACCTTTTGGACAATGGGCCGCATTTTTGTATATAGTTTTTTTTTTATTAGTTAGTGTTGTTAGATAGGTTTCATTTCTTTTGTTGGGATAATGGACCCTGGCTTGTTCATCTGTACATAGTTCACTGTTGGATTTTCTTTTTCTTTCACAATTTACCCATGGAGCAATGGCTTTCAATTATAATTTTCCATTGGATTTTCTTTTGTGGACACCATTCCTTTGGATTATGATTTTTGGTTTTGCTTTTTTTCACGGACATGCTTCTTTTCATTTTTGTACATTCCCATTTCTTTATTTTTTATTCAATTTATGTTTCCTTTAATACATATATTTTGATCGAACTTCAATGTGTAGTATCATCTCATTGGTTTCATGCATATCATGATATGGGTTTTGAGATTCACTGACAACCATTGGGTGTATGTGAGGGACATGTGCTTGTTTCCAAACTTGCAATTTGTGTTCTGTCATGTTGTTGCCATTTCTGAGTGTGTGGATGCAATACTCGGGTGGGTGTTTTGCATTTGGAGGCTGACCATAGGGACCAGGGATCTAGATTGTGATGACATGTTGGCTGGGGAACATGAGTGGGGGCCTGCTGGCAGGTGCCCCACAGTGCTGGGGGGTGGGGGTGCAGCGGAACATGAGTTGGACATGGGTGGGGGCCTGGTGGAGGCTGCCCCTGGTGGCTGCGGGGGTGGGGGTGATAGGGAACAGGAGTGGGGGCCTGCTGGCAGGTGCCCCACAGTGCTGGGGCGTGGGGGTGCAGGGGAACATGAGTTGGACATGAGTGGGGGCCTGGTGGCAGGTGCCCCACAGTGCTGGGGGGAGGGGGTGCAGGGGAACATGAGTTGGACATGGGTGGGGGCCTGGTGGAGGCTGCCCCTGGTGGCTGGGGGGGTGAGGGTGATAGGGGACATGAGTGGGGGCCTGGTGGAGGCTGCCCCTGCACTACTGGGGGGTGGGGGTGGTGGGCGACATGGGTGGGGGCCTGGTGGAGGCTGCCCCTGGTGGCTGGGGGGTGGGGGTGGTGGGAGACATGGGTGGGGGCCTGATGGAGGCTGCCCCTGGTGGCTGGGGGGTGGGGTGATAGGGGCCATGAGTGGGGGCCTGGTGGAGGCTGCCCCTGCACTGCTGGGGGGTGGGGGTGTAGGGGAACATGAGTTGGACATGAGTGGGGGCCTGCTGGCAGGTGCCCCACAGTGCTGGGGGATGGGGGTGCAGGGGAACATGAGTTGGACATGGGTGGGGGCCTGGTGGAGGCTGCCCCTGGTGGCTGGGGGGTGGGGGTGATAGGGGACATGAGTGGGGGCCTGGTGGAGGCTGCCCCTGCACTGCTGGGGGGTGCGGGTGGTGGGAGACATGGGTGGGGGCCTGGTGGAGGCTGCCCCTGGTGGCTGGGGGGTGGGGGTGGTGGGAGACATGGGTGAGGGCCTGGTGGAGGCTGTCCCTGGTGGCTGGGTGGTGGGGGTGATAGGGGACATGAGTGGGGGCCTGGTGGAGGCTGCCCCTGCACTGCTGGGGGGTGGGGGTGGTGGGAGACATGGGTGGGGGCCTGGTGGAGGCTGCCCCTGGTGGCTGGGGGGTGGGGGTGGCGGGAGACATGGGTGGGGGCCTGGTGGAGGCTGCCCCTGGTGGCTGGGGGGTGGGGTGATAGGGGACATGAGTGGGGGCCTGGTGGAGACTGCCCCTGCACTGCTGGGTGGTGGGGGTGGTGGGAGACATGGGTGGGGGCCTGGTGGAGGCTGCCCCTGGTGGCTGGGGGGTGGGGGTGGTGGGAGACATGGGTGGGGGCCTGGTGGAGGCTGCCCCTGGTGGCTGGGGGGTGGGGGTGATAGGGGACATGAGTGGGGGCCTGGTGGAGGCTGCCCCTGCACTGCTGGGGGGTGGGGGTGGTGGGAGACATGGGTGGGGGCATGGTGGAGGCTACCCCTGGTGGCTGGGGGGTGAGGGTGGTGGGAGACATGGGTGGGGGCCTGGTGGAAGCTGCCCCTGGTGGCTGGGGGTTATAGGGGACAGGAGTGGGGGCCTGCTGGCAGGTGCCCCACAGTGCTGGGGGGTGGGGGTGCAGGGGAACATGAGTTGGACATGAGTGGGGGCCTGCTGGCAGGTGCCCCACAGTGCTGGGGGGTGGGGGTGCAGGGGAACATGAGTTGGACATGGGTGGGGGCCTGGTGGAGGCTGCCCCTGGTGGCTGGGGTGTGGGGGTGATAGGGGACATGAGTGGGGGCCTGGTGGAGGCTGCCCCTGCACTGCTGGGGGGTGGGGGTAGACATGGGTGGGGGCCTGGTGGAGGCAGACCCTGGTGGCTGGGGGTGCAGGGGGACATGCGTTGGTGGGCAGTAGTGCAAGTTGACATGTGGGTTGGCTGGGGGGCATGGCCATGGTGGATGGGGTGCCTGCAGGACATGTGCAGGGTAGGCCCCTGTGGTGTGGGCCACCTGCAGGGGCCGTGGAGGGTGTAGAGGGAACACCTGGGAGGACCCACACGTGCAATTCACGTGTGGTGCTCCCCGCGCACCCCTGTAATACACATACCCTGATGGAATCGCGTGTGATACTTTCCGCGCACCCCTGAAATACACGTACCCTGCTGATGTCGCTTGTGACACTTCCCGCACACCCCGAAATACACGTAGCCAGGACATTCGCGTGTGGAACTTCCCGCGCACCCCTGATATACATGTATCCTGCTGATATTGCATGTGAAACTTCCCGCGCACCCCAAGATACACGTAGCCAGGACATTCGCGTGTGGAACTTCCCGCGTACCCCTGGAATACACGTACCCTGCTGATATCGCGTGAGAAACTTCCCGCGCACCCCGAAATACACGTAGCCAGGACATTTGCGTGTGGAACTTCCCGCGCACCCCTGATATACATGTACCCTGCTGATATCGCGTGTGAAACTTCCCGCGCACCCCGAAATACATGTAGCCAGGACATTCGCGTGTGGAACTTCCCGCGCACCCCTGATATACATGTACCCTGCAAATTTCGCGTGAAACTTCCCGGGCACCCCAGGATACACGTAGCCAGGACATTCGCGTGTGGAACTTCCCGCGCACCCCTGGAATACACGTACCCTGCTGACATCGCGTGTGAAACTTCCTGCGCACCCCGAAATACACGGAGCCAGGACATTTGCGTGTGGAACTTCCCGCGCACCCCTGCATGTACCCTGCTGATATCGCGTGTGAAAGTTCCCGCGCACCCCGAAATACGCGTAGCCAGGACATTCGCGTGTGGAACTTCCCGCGCACCCTGATATACATGTACCCTGCTGATTTTGCGTGTGAAACATCCCGCGCACCCCAGAATACACGTAGCAGGACATTCGCGTGTGGAACTTCCCGCGCACCCCTGATATACATGTACCCTGCTGATATCACGTGTGAAACTTCCCGCGCACCCCAAGATACACGTAGCCAGGACATTCGCATGTGGAACTTCCAGCGCACCCCTGGAATACACGTACCCTGCTGATATCGCGTGTGGAACTTCCCGCGCACCCCGAAATACATGTAGCCAGGACATTCGCGTGTGGAACTTCCCGCGCACCCCTGATATACACGTACCCTGCTGAATTCACGTGTGAAAATTCCAGCGCACCCCTGATGTACACATACCCTGATGGAATCGCGTGTGGAACTTCAAGCGCACCCCTGAAATACACGTACCCAGCTGAAATGACGTGAGGTACTTCCCGCGCACCCCAGTGATACACGTAGCCCACTTGCCGTGCTGGTACAGGGTTAGCGCAGCCCTTTGCGCTGGATTGGGGATTTTGATGGCTTTTCCCTGCACGAGAGGCGTTCTTGGGCGCGTAACTGGCGCTGCTGCAGGGTCGCTGCGCCACTGTGCGCCACGGCTGGTTTTGGTAGCAGGAATCCATGAATACGCTGTGCGCGGAAATGGGTTTGGCGCACGCAGCTGGCGCAGGGATTCGCACGCGCACACTGTGCGCCAGCCGCATGCGCCACTTGTGCGCTAAATTCTATGAATTACCCCCTAGATTTCCTCCACATACTGCCAACATTTTGGATTGCCTTCCAATAGGCTCTGTATTCTAGTAGGTGTTGATCCTGGGCTGTTTTTGCAGCCCTTAGGAATTCTTGTGAAACAACAATGCTTCTCTTGCTAGGTGAATGGTGTGCATTTGATGTAGATTGAATGGGTATGTGAAAACCCTGTTCCCAAAGCCTAGCCCTGTTCTGTATTTGCATCTCTGGATGTTACTCAACAATTCTAATCTTGTAGGTTTTGGACTTCCTCATTGCACGTGTGTGCACTGAATACTACGTAGAACTAAACAGTTTGTACCATCTGGTTCACCTACTGGACTGTATTGGTGGATTGTATGGACTTGCCTGCTTGAGGGCTCCTTGCTCGAAAAATTGGTTTTAGCTTTTATGTAAAGGATAGCTTTTTATTTAATGGGATATTGTTCCTGTGGATGAGGTGTTGAGTGCACAGTTATTTTGTGTGGTGGACAGTCAATATCATGACCTTTATGGTTCTTATATGGTGGAACAGCTCCTAGGCTGTCCTGAATCCGGCAGGGACTGATACCCGATGCTACGCCACTCGCAACGCAGCAGTTTGGGATCCTGGACTTGTTATAGATCAATCAAGAGTTTTTGCACAATAAGGCACACTGACGAGGTGTGAGCAAGTCCGAGACAGCGCAAGCTTTATTTTTCATCGGTACGCGATACCTCGCCTGTCAAGACACGAGTCGGAAGGTCACGTTCTATCTAAGGGATCTCTTTCCAACACGCTTGTGGAATTGGAACGAGCTGTTTAGCTGACGTTCTATATGAGTGAACGGTGCTCCTGTACCCTGGTTTGAGCCCTTTGGGAAGCCATATGCAGAGAGCCGGTGGGTAACCTCCTAAAAGGTGCACCCTATATAACAATGGAAGGCGAATATCCCTGAGCTTGTCAAGGAGCAGACATCAGATACTCTGGAGAAGATATCGCTTGAAGTCCTCTACCTAGATTTTCCAGAATACAAAGATCGGAATATCTATGAAACAAAGTATTTAAACTTTAAAGTGAATAATTAAACACTGGGAGCATAAGACTCTGGTCACTGCTACCATGCAATGATTCCACTTTTTCTGCCCCTGATGAATTTCAATGGAATCACTCGCTAAAGAAAGAAACATGTTGGGCTTGTTTTTTTATGATTGTTTAAATTTATTGATTGTGTATGAATGAATAATGATTCATGAATGAGTTTGTATGGTACGTATGATGATGAGTGGGTAAGCAAGGAAATGAATTTTATCATGTATTATCACAGTGTATAAGCCACTTAACCATCTAGGCCCCTACTTTTGGGACCTATATGTGGAATTTGCTGCATCAGTAGTGCACTTTGATGCTCTGTGTTCAATCTCTCTTTGTGGATTAGGAATATGCTTGCGTTGTCCACGAGAGGATATCTATACCATTTTTTGTATTTAATATGCCTATTGTATTTATATGAAATAATAATTAAAATATGCAATTGTTTTAGATCTGTTGACATTATTGTCTTTCATCCGTGATGAGTTTGATGTTTAACGAGGACATGTGTTAACATTTTCTGACTCTCCAAGAAAGCGGTAGTTTTTTAGTCAAAAGTTCTTTTGTTGTTGCCAAGGGTTCTACCCTTAATGCAAGGGTCTGCTTGCGACTCCAATCTCTCCCTCAACCTCCTGGTGTTTTCTTGTGGAACAGCTCCTACAACTGCCCACGACTCTGCATGTACATTTATAAGTGTGCTTCGACTTCTTTTGAAAAAGCTGATTCAGTGACTCATATTTTCTAGTATTTCCCCTAATATAAGGTGGGGACCAATCTTGAGCTGCCAAAAGACCATCCTGTTTTAAAATGTAATATGGGCTAAAAAAAAAGTGCTTCCATTTCTTTAGGTCGTTTCTCCCTCTATCTGAATTGTCACTAAATTAAGTTTTTTGTTTTCTAATACTTGTCCTGTGGAAGTATTTATTTCTACTTGCTAATGTATTAGTATATTAATTAAATGTTTGTTTTTCCCCAAATATGGAAGCGTCTGAACAAGAACCTAAAAGGACCTCACTCCAGTCACTGGCTTCTTTAGTTACTGGAATTATCCTGTAGGTCTGAAACATTTCCATTCTTTGATTGTAGATCTGCTGTTTCCTCCCTTCTTTTCCTCCTCGATCACCGGTTTCTGATCCCCCTTGGATGCTCAGGCCTGTGTTTTGCATTTCCGGTGGTTAACAAGGTTTAGCCTTTATCTCTGTTCCTCTGTGGTTCTCCAAGTTGTGTTATATCTCTGAGATGATAGATTATTCTAACTCTATCTTTACTTCCTGATCCCTTGTTCCAATTGGATTCTTGTTAGGAATTAACATTTCTCTTTCAGAGGAGGTTGCTTTCTCACTGTTCGTACCCTGGGCCCTATAACTGCCCCATACTATATTGGACCGACTTACATAGTGCCACCTTCTTGATGCCATGAGCAGTGTAAACTTCCTCTGCTTTTTATTGGGCAGGCTTGCAGTGTGCCACCTTCCCACGTTTCCCTGGAGTTGAGAAGGTGGTTCTGGCTCTCAGATTCCCACCAGATGTCTCCTCTTCTTCCTGCTTTTCCTTTTTTGGTTCTTTTTTAGGTTTGTCTCCTGAAAGTCTCCCCAGGTGATCTCTACCTAAACACCAATATTTAGCTGATACTAGGTGTCCAAATTGGAGCGGCCTTTCTTGTTCAGTAGGCAATACAGCCTGTCTGCTAGGGACATCTTGTCTAGCTGGCTCTCCTTTTAGAGGTGGCAATATTGTCCCTTTTACCATGGGATAGTTCCCGCCAGCTATGCTTAATCCTAAACTCATTGCTGTGGTTGTTCCTTGAGTTCATGATTTGTCCCAAAATGATGGTTAATGCTGTGATTGATGGTGTGTCTATTAACTCCAAAAGTAACCAACTGTAAAATGAAGCCCAGCTATTCCATTGGTGGGATGCACCCGGCTGGCATGATCCTATCTAGAGGAGAGGTTGGAGGAAATGCTGCCTCTTTCTAAATCTTGATCTGGTGCTCCTAGAGCTACTATCTTGATAGCATGTGTTCTTGACTGTGTCAAAATGTTTTAAGATTACATATTGTTGCCTAGTGTAGTGATAATTTGTGCCTCAATTTGTATGTATTTCTCCTCTGTGAAAGATAGTGAGTTAAAGACTCTGTGTAAGTCTCTCATAACCGGGACTCATGTCCGGCAGAGGTACTCCCAGGACCCCCCTTGTTTTTTGCATATTCAAGTAACTTTGGGTCTCACCCTAAATTACTAGGGGAATCCAGACGTGGACCCCTTGCTCACTATTCTTAGATAGGCACAGCTCCACCCTTCTGATGAGGTCCAACCAGACCGAAACACGTGTCTGGCGTTGATGTTGGTACTCTTGTTCAGAAGAGAATTGCCAGGCATTTCGGTGCTGGATTGCCCTTGGGCAGGACAAAGACTGATATGTAGTGGAAATGTCTCTTCTGTGGAAGGATGGTGAGCGAAAGACTGGTTGAGACTCTACCCGGGATATAGGCCTGTAGTAGAGATACTCCCAGAACCCACCTTGTTTTTGCATATTGAGTAGCTTTGGGTTTTCACCCTAAGTTACTAGGGTAATCCAAACATGGAACCCTTGCTCCCTGTTCTTAGAAAGGCACAGCTCCATCTCACGGACGAGGCCCAACAGGCCGAAACACGGGCCTGGGGTTGCTGTTGGTACTCTTGTTCAGAGGAGAATTGCTTAGCATTTCGGTGCTGGACTGCCCATGTGGGTGGGACAAAGACTGATATGTTTTAGATGTTTCTCCTCTGTGAAAGATAGTGAGCTAAAGACTCTGGGTAAGTCTATCGTAACTGGGACTAATGTCATGTAGAGGGACTTGCAGGACATCCCTTGTTTTTTGCATATTTAAGTAACTTTGGGTCTCACTCTAAGTTACTAAGGGAATCCAGACGTGGACCCCTTGCTCACTATTCTTAGAGAGGCACAGCTCCACCCTACTGATGAGGTCCGACCAGACCGAAACACGTGTGTGTGGTTGCTGTTGGTACTCTTGTTCAGAGGAGAATTGCTTAGCATTTCGGTGCTGGACTGTCCCAGGGCAGGACAAAGACTAAAATGTTCTAGATATTTCTGCTCTGTGAAAGATAGTGAGCTAAAGACTCTGGGTAAGACTCTCATAACCAGGCCTCATGTCCGGCAGAGGTACTCCCAGGAACCCCCTTGTTTTTTGCTCCCTGCCAAGTGTAAACCAAGCTGTAACTTACTATGAAACTATGAAGTCTGGCATAGATATAGACCTAACTGATAACTGATATGGATTGAATCAATTGTGAAGAACATGTTGCTATCACCCATGTATTTCTTTTGATTATTTTTTCTTTTTCTTCTTTGAAATCCTGAAATTCCTCCCCTTTCCCAATCCAATATCTCTGTCACAAAGGTATGTCCATTTATGATTCGTTTTTTGCAATGTTTTATTTATATTGGTGTATTGTCCCTATTTGAACAAAAGCAAACAATTGTTGCCCAGATTTGAGAAAGGCACGTAGCCGAAACACGTGTAATCAGAAGGGCACACACTCTGAATAAACAAATGGTGAAATCTTAAAATGAAATATGGCGCCTGTCTTTAATGAGTTATAAGTACAAGGACTTGATTTATCGGTATTCACCGATTTACTCTAATAAAACGCGAGAAATATAACCATAAGGAACACACATCTTAGTCCCCGGGCACGTCGGGTACACGAAAAAGTCAACCACAAGCCCAATTTAGTTTTTTTTATAGTTGAATGATGGCAACTCCATTGTTTCTCAAATAAAAAAAAACTATTAGCACCCGGGAAAGCATGTTGAATGCATCAGTGCTTAGTGTAGCTGCTACAGCAATCTGTAGTCTGAGATTTGAATATCCACATTCCTTCATTCATCCATGCTTGATAAAATAATACCCCCAAGCTGGGTATTCTGCAATATATGATTGTGCAAAAACGTGCACTGGTGTGTATTTGTAGAATCACACCACTGCGCTTGTCCTCCATGATGAAAGCAATACATGAACCGGTCATCTTGCGTTCACAAAATAAAAGATTCATGACTTGTGTAACTGTAAACGTCTGTGCATTGGTCAAAATGCCAGGCATTCGAAAGATTCGTTTCTGAGGACGCAAGTGTGTGATAGTGAATGAAACCGCATGCGCAGCCGGAATGCACTGCATCTTAAAGAGGAGTAGAAAAAGCTTTTGTTTGTACATGAGAGTGTGGACAGTAAGGGAGTAAGGGAGTGAGTGGCGTGTGAGAGCGATTGTGGGAGTGTGAATGCCTGAGAGAGCATATCTGCTTCCACGGATTTAAGGTGTATGCGTAGCTTCGTAGCACTACTTCTGAGTTATTGAATAAGGGGCTATAAACTCGCTTCTTTAAAGGTTTGTAAAGGGCCTTACCAGAAAGTTAACTAAATCATCAAGAGACGAGTTTTACACAGGCTGTGAGTATGGCACCAGCTTGAGCGACAAAAGTCAAAAGGGCAGTTAGCCTTGACTTTTAAGGAAGGAGGTAGCCTGTCTTGTACTTTATTTCAAAGGGAAACAGATAGGAAAACCTGACTGTGCTATTTATCAAACGAGAGCACTGCGTGATCACCTTCCCATATTGACAGTTATTTCGGATTAAAAGGAAGTGTGGTCAGATCTTAGACTTCTGCACACATGCAGAGGAATTCAGTGAGAGGCTGAATAATGGGGGCTATCCTTTAAAATTAATCAAACAATCACTTAAGAGAGTGAAATCTACACCAAGGGAGTTCATTTTGGAGGCAAATCAAAGAGAGGCAGGCTTACAGGAGATTCATTTATGCTACTACTTTTCATCCAAATCTTTAAAAGGGTTCCGCCGCCATTGGCCACTGGTCAACCTTAGCCTCCTGGATTTGATGTTGCTTAAAGGACGTTTTCCTTGTTGAAACTGCTCAGTATGTAAATATACTGAGATGAAATCATATTTTTAATGTCCACGCAGAATTTGGAAAACATTCCACTTTTCGAACTGCCACATAACATTAGGCATTAGCACCCTGGCCAATCAGGATGCTCGGAACGTGGGCTGTATTGTCTGGTACTACAAGCCAGTATTCTGAGAAGCCTGGGGACTGCTAGCCAGCACCCCTTGCCTTCCATCCTCCCACCCTCAACTTTTAGCACCTGTGTAGTCACTATGCAGGTTCTAAGAGCATTTAATTTTTTTAAACATATCTTGTGATGTGGTGCCGAGTAGCGTCGTAAGTCTCCGAAGCCTGTTTCCTGGGAACTACAGAGCGTTGCCGCAACACGTAGCATCAAAGGGTACGTTTTCTGTTTTTTAAAAACTATACACCATTAGCACCCACCTAGGGAACTACACGGGTGCTAATGATGATATGCACACCAGCGATAGGCCGACATGTTCGACCACGGCAACACCACGCGCGCGTTAAGGGACAGCCCGCCACCTCTGTATATATCGCCTGAGTATATTGCATAGGATGCTCTTGTGTTTTGAAATATATGGCCAGGACAGCAAGAATGCTTAGTACCATATTATCCAACGTCACTATTGAATAAGAAATAAGAGCAAGGGGGGGTGGGGCCCATGTCCATCAGTTTCCTGAGGACAATCCTTCCACAGATTATATAAATAAAATGGTGGCTTTTAAACTTGAGACAGCCAAACACGTGGTCAAGATCAGAAGAAAGCAAGCTAGCTTATAATGGACAACTTTGGATGTATTATTTAAATTCATATAAAACAAGGTTTGAACGAGCAGATGAAATGGCTTGAAATTGAGTAATGGTCCACCTTCTAGATGCACATGATAGCATGAGCTTTTGATTAGTTAGGAGTTCACAGGTAAGGGTGGTCGCAGCTGCGACCCCTAGCCAGTCAGTTGCTACTCCTGGCCCTCCCATCCTCTAATAATAATGCTGCTGAATGGAGGGCGGGCAAAAAGACACTCCATCAGCCTGAGCGGGGAGCGCTGCGCAGCATCAAAAGTTTGCAAAAAAAACCCCATGTACGTTTAACGTTTTTGGGAGGGAAGGTCCCTGGGTCAGAGCGGGTGTTGTACAAGCCTGCGTGGGTCTCCTCTGGGGAAGAGGGATGTCCTTGAGCTTAAACCTCGACCCTGCATCAGACATATTCGAGTTGTTGATGCTTGCAGTGCGACCCAGTTACCACTGCTGTACCCCTCAGCCCCCTGCCATGCTTTTGCTCATTTTCTTTCCGTAGTCTCCCACACGCCCAGGTCATGCTGCTGCCCTTACACATGCTGACATTTAGCTCTCGTACCTTCAGTTATTTACGGTACTCCTGCAGTGCGCCAAGTGTGCCCGAGCAGGACGGGTGCAGGGCGAGGGGCTGACTGCGGGGCATGTCCATGGCATGGCAATCTGATTAGCCTGAAGTGGCCCGTGTGAAGAAGGCCACACATAATTGGCACAATCAAATGTAGGCAGCTGTCATTCAGCGAGTGGGGCCTTGTGTGACAACAATGCAGGCCTTGACTGCAGATTCTCTCACAAGGGGAATAATAAAGGCACTTCACCAGCTAACAGAAGCCTTCAAGTGAAGATTAACTCCAGGCAGACAAGGCCCCCCGTCTTTATTTCTTCTGGGGGGGGGGGGGGGGGGGGGGGGGGGGGAAAGAGTCTGGATGCATGGGTGCACATCGCTACAGGATGCTTTCTGGAGGTTCCACGTTCAAATAAACCGACGTCTTCATATAGTAAGACATATTTCAGTAAGGGTTTAAATTCGTGAATCCTTCTTTAGAAATAGCGTATAAAGAGCAATCGGCACTAAACTCCGAATGGCTGTGTTTTATAGTAGCTTTCTTTGATGGAAACGTGTATATTACCAGATGAAACAAAAGCAAGAGGCGTGGAGGCCATTGTGATAATCGTGAAAGGTGGCAGAAATAGCAAGGACCACAATGCCCATTGACTCTGAGATTACTTTATGGCCATTGGCCTGTTTTTACCCCACACATGTTGAGGGCCATCTATTAAATTCTACCTAACTGGTGGCCACCTAAGTCCTGTAACTAAATAAAACAAGCATTGGCTATGGCAACAGTTGGGATTTTGTGTAGGCATGCAAAAGGAATTTACCAGACAATGCCATAGTGGTATTAACTAGCCATTGATGGTAGCAGGAGCAAGATGGTGTGGGGACAAGGGCATCTCATAGCAGTGCCTGGCAAAAGCCTAATACTTATACACAAGCCAAAATGGTTGTCTTTGCCAATGCTTGTTTGTTATAAATCAAGTGGCTGAAGGTAGACCTGGTTAAGACATTTTATTTGACCCGTGGCAGGTTTACAGCTCCAATTAAGTCATGAACTCTCAGAAGACTATTTTGAAATAACACTGGCAGGCACTCCTAGTGCAACGTTTGATGGTAAGGCCTGCTTAAAGTGAGCTCAAAGAGTTCCCATAGAGGAACTGGGTGAGAATGGCCATAGGGATTAGAATGATGATGGGTGGGCAAATAACCAAACACCTACAAGCTGTGTTTTCCCTCCTCATTGGCCATTTCTCCCTATCTGTATGCTAATGCAATAGTTTCAGACACTAATCAAACCAATTTTAAACTTGGCTCTAGGTTCCGAAGGCGATGAATATTGGCGACATCTGGCTGTTTTTGAAGGAATAATTTAGTCCATGTAACAACCGCAAACAGTACATCACATCACATCACAACACAACACAACACAGCACAGCACAACAGATCCCACTGAAAGGTAACCCTGCAGGTAACATGTCGAATCAGAAAAAGATGCTGAAGGTAAATTCCAAATTCATTGAAGACTGTGTATGCCATCGACCATAAGAACACATGTTCTGTGGTGAAATATTCACCCTCTCCCCTTCTATCCTGGCTTTCCCCTATCCCCGTCTATCCGCCCTGCCCCTCCAGAATGTGATTTCGCTCTGTAGTCATGTTGAAATAACAGGGCGGATTCAGATAAAGAGGTGATTTGGGTTCATACACTTCCCGTGGTAACATGAGCCTTGACACACTGATAATAACGCTTCATATGATGATCCATTTCTTGTATGAAATGTAAGTCACATTACAGCGATATCATTTTTCTTAGTGTACTGAAGAATGATACTATGTGATGCTACTTCCTGTGATGTCAAAAGGTGAAAGGTCATGTGTCGCCACTTCTTGTGATGTCAGTTTGGGATCAAATGACAACTTCCTGTGATGTCCCTTGGGGGTGGGGGCAAATTACATAATGTCCTGTGATGGTATCAGGGAGGTCAGGGGTCGTGTGATGTCACTTCCACTACCTCTGGCATTTTGGTGAAATGACATCCCTAAGGATTCACAGTACTGCTATTAAGCCCGTCGGTCAAGGGCGATTTGCAGTCTCTGTTTGCTGCTCCTGTTGCTCTTGCTGAGCTCCTGTGTCCCTGAATACCTGCATTGACTTTCTGCCACGCTCCGAATTGCGTCAGACTGCGGCTGGAGCCGTAGCAGTTTGAAGCGAGCGTGCCTAGCAACTGACTCAAGTCGCGAGTCACGTGGTACTAACAAGCCACGCCCCCAGGAAGCTCGAACAAAAGGAAGACCCGACTGCCCTTGCGGCGTTCAGCCCGTCAGAGTCGAGGGCGATTTGCAGTCGCTGTTCGCTGCTGTTTACGGCTGGTGACGCGGTAAGCCCCTCCGTTACACCTGCAAAACGGCTGCAAAGTATAGAACCAATTGCGAGATAGAGACAATAGATTCCACTAAACCCTGCACTCGATTACAGTAACAATTGGAAGAGACACTAGCTAATATGCCTAAAAACCCTATGTCTATATATCCAGTTGTAAGCGATAGGGAGAATTCTCTGTTAAGGCTAATTTCCCAAACTTAGTGATTCCCCCAAAAGCTTTGCTGGATTTTTGGGGTTTCTTTTTTCTCCTGCTAAGAGTGAGACTCTTTCTCCCACTCTTAGGCATGATTTGAGAATGTCCTTTGACTGTAAATGTGTTTTATGGGCTACGGGGTCTTTTACTCCATAGGGCTTCATGCGTTTTTGGTATGTGTGTTACACAGCACCCTCAGTGCAGTAACACAGGGGTGTCATAGTGACCCCCAAACATAGACTCCATACCCTGGGACTGACTAATGTCTCCCAGGGCATGTAAAGTCACCATTGGCTTTACTAGTCTCAAATTGTGAACAGAACCAGTACAAACCATCATATTGTGGAAGTACTGGTAGGGGTAATTCGATTGCCCCAGGGTCTGTTTTTCAAGGGGGCACTATCCAGTCCCCCCCCCTTGTCGAGTTTCTGGCTGGTGGCAGTGGATACCACGCAAAATATTCCACCGGAATATTTCTTATGGGATTTTCCCATTGATTTTAAACGCACCACTTTTTGGTGCAATGTTAAAGATACCGCCGGGTTATTTATTTATTAATTTCCTGGTTGGGTCTTTTTGCCAGGACTCGGTTTTAAAATGGCGTTGTGTTGCCTCTGAAACTCTAACCCAAGTCGAGCCCTTTGTTCCACTTTTTGGCAGGCTTCTGCACAGAAGCCCTCCAAATGGTGCCACTCTGTCTGGGGTCTACAGGATGTGTGGCAGGGGGATTAGGCACCCTGGACTGAGTTGCCTCTGCAATTCATGTCGCACCCATGTTTGAGTGACAGCTAGGCTGTTGAATGGGGGTTTTTCTGCATAAAAGCAGGGCTTTGGGGGACTGGAACTTCAGAAGTCGCCACAGGACCCAAAGAATCCGAAGAGGGGAGAAGCTGTGCCATCTACAACGACGACACCACCGGTGGAGCCCTGCTGTAAAGAACTCACCACTTCCCCGACGACAGAGGAGATCTTCTTCCAGGAGAGTATTCTTCCCTTTGAGCTGGTGGGACCAACAAGTTTGCCTTTTTCGCCTTCCAGGACGTCTCGTGGTCGAATCGCCCGTGCCAAGCACCCCGGCAGCCGGATAGCCACGCTTCACCACTGACCGCAAATAAAAGGGTCGTACCTTTTAATCGGGAACTGCGCGGCTGGTTTCATCCCTGGCAGTGCAACGACTTCCAGCTTTCTTCCTCGTCGAGATCATCTCTTCCTCTGGTCGAAGCCATGACTTGCACCCGCTGCCAGGAACAACTGCCCCCGCTGGAACGTTCTCACCATTTAAGGTACTGTGTCCTGCCTGGCCTCCCTTGCAACGGACTGTCCAAGGTATCCCGTAAATCCTTGACTTTCCAACTGGGTTGGCCTCCAAACCTTCCAACCATATCTTTCTGAACTGATCCAACCTCTTTTGACATTTTCTGCAAAGACTTCGAGTGCATTTCCACTGTGTGATCTTGGGCGCATTCAGCCTTGCTTTCTCTAAGAGTGGGCCTGGCCTATGAACTTTGGCTCTACAGTAGACCTTGCCTTTCCTGCATTGCTGGGGGTTCTTAAAAGTGTTGGTACTGTGTTATTTCCATGCTCTGCCTTTTCTCTCCCTTTTTAATTAATTATTGGAGTGCCATCTAAGGTTACACGCTCACCTCTGTTTTGCTAATAAGTGGCGTCTTAACCTAGACTTGTCGAATAATTAACTAGGGAGGTGTATATACTTATAGTGACTGTGTTTGAACTGGCTTGCTATATTAGTACCAGTGTATTTTCATAAGTGTGTTTTAAATAAATAATTATATTCTTTTAATACCAAAGCTCTGGTCAGTGTTTGCTTGTTCTACTGTATTTTTGGCCCTATTGTGTATACTGCCTAACTCTTCCTGAGAGAAGTCTGACTGCTCAGCCACAGCAACCAGGTAAATCTGGGTGGTGCAGACTGCTACCAATTGGGTTTACTGCTTACTCCTGTGGTCTTAAGCTTTTTGCAGTGGTCCCTAAGAAAACTGCACAGGTTTCTGCCTAACAGTAAGTCCCGGTCAAGATCAACCTAGCACTCCCGCTAAAATAACGAACAGGATTGACCAACTGCCCCTGGTTGAGCCAAAGAAAGAAAATAAATCAATCACGGCACTCATACACAACTCTATAGGAAATAACGAACAACCTGATGTAAAACCACCACAGAAGTTAGAAAAGAAAAAAACTAAACAAATTGCTCTAGCAACTCAAAACAGTGAGTCTCCCTCACATATTGTCTCATCCATACAAACTGCAAATAATCATTCAAGGATACACACAGATTCACCATGTACTCCATCTTTACAGTAAAGAGCGCAAACAGCAAAACAACAATGGCAAACATCATATTACCTCTTAGACTCTCCACTATGAAACACAAACAAATGGAAAACCATATGACCCGCCTATCCCTTGACATCACAGAAATAGATGCTATTATGGACTCACAGGAAAGAAGAGAAGAAATCTTCGGAGGCCCAAAGAATAATAAAATCATGGCAACAAATAACACATCCACGCCAATCGTTAATAAAGCCAAATCCATTAAGATCAAAACCTCTCCTCATGCCTCAGCATCAAAATCCCCACCAGTTGACACTAATCAACCTATCAACCTGTATTAGAGGAGATTACAACGAACATTCCCACTGAGATTCCAGAAAGAATTCCAACCACAAAGCTGGATCTCCGGAATACGCTAGTGGCTGTTCTCTCGTTAGCTATGGTACCCTTCCTTAAGATCCAAGAAGCAATGGTTGACTCTACAAAAGGCCAAGCAACCCTGTTGGCTAGGATTCTAACAAAACAAATCAATATCGAAGGCTTCATAGGTAAGATACAAGAACGTCTTAATTATGAGACAGAAGCCACCAGGACCTGGCAAAGCCGCTTGGCAGAAATTGCAAGAATCGACCGGGTCGACAAACAAAACTTAACAGATACCTTGACAACGATTACAAAGAAAATGCTGGATGACAAACCAAAAAAAAACACCTTGAAACAGGCAACAAACCAGACCACTTCTCAACGCAACCTCAAAGTGAAAAAGCCACACCTGATGCCAAACTTAAAACAAACTAAACTACTCAATACAAAGTTCAAGTAGACCCCTTAATGTTACATGCTCCTGAGCGTTCCTAAGAAAACTCCAGGTGATTGTAAAACAACAAACTAGACCGATAATAACAACACAAAAAAAATCTTGAAAATAGGAAGGAACAAGTGCAATCAGACATGGAGAAAGCCTCTGTGGCATTAAGATTAGATCTGAAAGAAGCAATGTCTGGTTCAGAACAAAGGCGTGAAACAACTATGCAAAGAGAGGATGAACCACTCGATGCACTATTAGCCGTGATTGACCAACACGCAGTAACCGACTTGACGAGGAACCGCACTGACAAACCTATAGGACCAAGCTTTCCAACGGAATTGAATGACACTGTATTTGAACCTCAAGATGAACTACTAATAGTCCTAGATGAATGTTCTGAGACATCAACTGCCAATTCGATCTCAATTAATACATCCACTAATATCTCCTTCACATACTCTACAGTATCAAATGAGGAGAGCTGGACTTCAGTAGAAACTGAAAATACCTATAAATGCGTGGAAATGACTACAGGCCTAAGCGAATGCCCTCTCATCCGACCAATCTTTGTGGACGCACGGAAAGTAAATAACATCTTTCGATTATCACTGTCTGCAAATACCTTAAATCCTACTGAATCACTAACCATGAAGAGATCAAACATTCTACGTCTATTTACAGTTATTTCACAATTGGCTCAAATCACCTCTAGAGATATTGATGTCCTACATTTCCCAAATAAAAATCAGATGGACATAGTCAACATCGACTTCTACAATCAAAAAACGATGATGCATGTCCTATCAACAAATAATCATCTAATGAAATTGGGATTCATAACAGAAGAAGTCCTTGTAACCAAATCTATGGCTGCAAAAAAACTAAAAACAACTATCAATCACGAGTATTCGGACCAAAACAAATAGAAGAAAACCGACAGCCTACAGAACACTATGCAGTTAGCATCAGTCAATGAGCTGTGGAACAAAAATACCCAATCAAGTACTCACCCGATCCGCAGGACGGAGCTAATGCATTACGACATGTCTTACAATGCTCAAATCAAACGAAAATTAACACAACTAGCTGATAACCAAAACTCAAGAATCAAGACCTATCTATAACAACCAAAAAGCAAAGCAATAAAGCCAGAAGAGATAACATTATGCTCCTGGAACACCAGAGGCTCAAACCACCTCTTCGCCGAAGGATCCTTAAATCAAAAAGACGCGGCTATAATTTGCATGCAGGAAACTTGGCTGTCGGAAGAGGTAACCTGCGAAGGATTCTCAACCTTCACAAATCCAGCGATCACTTCAGAACAAGGTAGACCGTCATCAGGCATGCTGATTATGACCAAAATAAAGCCATATTGGTCAATTGCAGCAAAGCAAAAACTTCACCTCTGGGCTCAATACATCATCATCTGTATGCAAACCTCAAAAAAAGAACCCAGCTATCTAACAATCTTCAATATTTATTGGAATCCAACATCAATGAATGATAACATATTCCTTGATTCAATTTTTGACGAATTCGATGCAATTGCCAACATACATAATTCGACAGAATTAATAATTGCTGGTGATTTGAATATCCACCTTTATAGCCCAGAAGGTATGAGACTAAATCCCTCCAAACTATCTTCAAGAGCAAAAAAATGGTCTAAAGAAAGTCTCATTAGAAACTTAACATTGACTGAACAACCACGAAATGACCAAAACAAACCCCCTCCGACATGGACATGACAACAATCCAACTCAATTATAGACTATATGTTTGTTTCAGAAATGATACTAAAAAAACCTAACGGCTACTGCAAATCATCCACAAATAAATAGTGATCACCACCAAATTCTAATAACATGGACTACTGCTCAAACACAAATTACACGATTAAATCTCCCAGAGTTGGAACTAAACAATGGTCTTAACAAGCTTCGATTAAATCAACACCAAATGGCTGACCAGCTGACAAATTTTGAGGCCTCAAATTTACCAGACCACTCAAAACTCAACTATGAGTGGATTCTTCACAAATATCAGCACCCCAAAAAAACCTGTGCGAACCACCAAAGCAACCACAAACATCACGTTAATCATGATATTAAGTCGATGAAAGAGAATTTGCACAACAAAAATTCGACAACAGAATACAATAACCTCTGCTGCAGAGATAAAAAAGGAAAAACAGAAATACTCCAACTTCATAAAATCCCATAAAGCTATAATGCGGCAAGCAGATGCAGAAGCGATTTTAGTGGCTTTAAAAGAGAATAACACCAGACAGCTGTGGTCGCTTCTAAATGAAACATCCAATGTATCAACCATGATACAAGAGGTAGAATCCGGAGAATGGTCTCAACATTTCACGAACCTCTACAAAGGGAAAACAGACATTTCAACAGCACAAAACTCGATTAACCATCACGCTTGGGACTTAAATTGGTAAAGAGATGAGGTCAGAAAAACTATTATGTCCTTGAATCCGTCTCAAGCACCTGGCCCTGATGGGCTCTCCAACGCCAATTTAAAATCTGCTCCCGAAGAATGGGCTACCTTTTTTTCAAAATTTCTTAATTTAATAGAGAAAACCAAACAAATCCCATGCAGTTCGACCCGAGCGATATTGATTCCGATCTATTAAGCTGGCGACAGGAAACTGCCAACAAACTATAGACCCATAGCCCTTCTTGACCCACTGGGAAAGCTGTTTGCGGAATTCCTAATGAAAAAACTCAATACATGAGCAGCGGGAAACGGCTTTCAAGAGAAGAGACAAACTGGCTTCGCTAACAAAATCGGCACAAATGTTAATCTGCTGCTTCTGAATATGATTAAGTACGAAGCGACAATAAAGAAACAACAAGTATATGCTGTCTTCATAGACCCTAAAACAGCATTCGATTCGGTGAATAGAGAAAAACTATGGTTGAAGTTATCATTGGGTTGTCCCCCATCCATTCTCAATCCAGTCAAACAGCTTTACTCTAATACATCAATCAGAGTCAGATTAACAAAAGATGGTACAGTAACAGAAGAAATTACCACCTGGAATGGCCTGAAAAAAGGGTGCCCCCTGGCATGTCTATACAACTTATATACCTTTGGTTTTTTACAAGCGATTCACGATCCACTCTCGAATCCACCGAAGATTAACAACGAACCAATAAAAACCTTAATGTATACAGATGACATCATTGTCATGGATAAAACGCAATCACGTCTACAAAACACAGACAAAGTGGGCTTTTTTATGAAGGAGAACGACCTACAAATTAACATTCCAAAAACCAAGTTAATGAGACTAACAAATCTGCATAGTACCAGGCGACAAAACGTGAAATTACAGCTAGAAGATAAAGAGATTGAAGAAACAGAAGTATTTAAATATCTAGGCGCCATGATAAATCTGTCACCAGTTGAGCAAGAATGGAAAGACCACATTGAGAGAAAAGTAAGATCCTTATCCCGTTTAGGCCGCTTTTTCCATTGCAAATTTGGGACCTTTACAATAAAATCAACAATCCTACTATACAGACAAAAGGTGGTCCCCATCCTAACCTACGCTGGAGAAACATTAATCAATCAAGATACGATGAAATGGCAACAATACGAGGCCATCTTCTGGAGAAAAGCTCTGGCCTTACCTAAATCTTTTCCAATACCAAGAATTTGTTTCGAATTGGCACTACAATCTC
This sequence comes from Ambystoma mexicanum, assembly GCF_040938575.1. Classification (NCBI taxonomy): domain Eukaryota; kingdom Metazoa; phylum Chordata; class Amphibia; order Caudata; family Ambystomatidae; genus Ambystoma; species Ambystoma mexicanum. The sequence goes on from NC_090921.1 coordinate 1,040,550,177, forward strand.
TAGAATCTATAATTACCTGGAAAAAAATGGATCTCTATAGAAAGATAATTTGTCAGGACAAAATTCCATCTTTAGAAATACTCAAAGAAAAAAAGACCCCTGTATGTGCGACAGTTCTTCAACACTGGACCAACGAGATAAAAAAGAAAATTAAGGCCGAAGAGATTAGTGAAGACATGCTAATAAAAAGACCACAATATGCCAAAAGTAGAGTTCAGCAAAACGATTGGATTAAAACAATAGACGAACAATCAAAATATCAATTATCCTTGACTGTTCAATAGAATCAAGAGCTCTCAACGAACTGTCACCATACTTTTCCAGAACGATCAACACGAGACCTATTTATACGTTTTCGTCTAAACATACTACCGACTCGCGACTACCTATCCAACATAAAACATCCAAACACAATGACCACAGATTGTCGATTTTGTAAGAAGGACAACACTAGAGAGACTCTCTTCCATGTAATCATGGTTTGCCTATGCTTTGTCAGAAAGAAGAAACTTGTTCAAGGACTTCTTCAAAATCTCTCAGAAACAGATGAACACACAGGACCGATGGGCCCATCTTCTAAAAGGTCATGACAAGAACCTAATTTTAACAGTAATCAAATTTTGGACTGCGATCATAAACGATAACAATTCCAGAGAAACGGAAACATAGATGGTAACCCTTTCTCCTCTTTTTCTACCTTCCCTAAATAGTAAATGATATAATGAAAAGTTTGCACTATCAAACAACATTTAAAAATAAAAAAATAAAAAGCTATTAAAAACATAGTAATAACATCTGCGTAAAAGAATACACTACTAAAGTATCCCAACATGGTATTAGATGTAGGCATTGTCATCCCAAAAATAACACTCTAGGGAATAGGCCCTTCTGTTAATGAGAGAGCTCAAATTCTTTGCTAAGGAATACTGCAACATTATATATTATGTCACTGCAAACATGTGTTAATCATTGATGGGTTTAAATAAATAGCTACAGTTTGTACATTTTAAGAACAGTTTTAAATGGCAGTTCCACATTTGACGGCATCTACTTTACACCCATTATTCACAGTTTAGATATGGGCGTTGTATGATGAGAATAGGTTTATAAGTAGTCCGGCATTCATATTGGGGCCCCTTGTGGTATGCAATTACATCAAAACACATTACATGCGTAATTTACGTTGCACATATACCATAAGTTAAAATGGCTATCACTGTAGAATGAAACCATCTTAACACGTGTTCTCAAATGACTGCATGCACCATTGTTTGAGAAAAGGATAGTTAAATATAAAACTATGCGCACACAGCATGAATTGTGATAAACATTACAGATAATCAATACAAATCTGTCTGTGACTATTTCCCTCAAGCTTCTGTCATTTTTAGCTAGACAACCTGTTTATTTGACAGGAAAGAATTCTGAGAATGAAGACAACATACAGGAATAATAATTGGTGTTCCTTTTATTTCTCTCTCCACAAAAAGAAAAAAGAAACAAGATACAGCATTGCCTAAGCAAGGGTACAGTTCTATTATTTTATAATTTGAGACCATCAAAATGATCGAAGACATTTTATATTTGTATTTTCAAGAAACAAGGAACAAATAAGAATACAAGTAGTGTCTTTACTGGTAGATCAACATCTTAATCCCATTGCGTGACTTGTTTGGTCATGCTAAGGAAGTCCAAATCAGCGTAAAAATAGAAAAATATCTAAGAAAAGAAAAACCTCGGAAAAGGAATCTCCATATTTGAAGTATGGAGAGCTGTTTCATGAGTTGAAAGTATGTTTTTAAAAACTATGGATTGGATGGCTGGCCTAAGAGGCTTTCAAATCCTTACATGCGAGGGAACTTTTCAATGTGTAGACTTGTAGTATTACTTGGTTCTCACTGTGGTGAGGGTTGAGTCTCTGATTAAAAATCAATGTATGGTCTTTAGAAATAAACTGATAAGATTTCTCTAAGAGGAACATGTGTGCAATATAGTATATATAATGAAGGTTAGGTCTGTTATTTGTATGGAGATGTAATAGTTTGAGTGAAATATGTCTGCCTTTTTATTAGAATGAGTGTGCTAATAGTGAACCTTATTTGGATGATGGAACGCATCAACATTATTTACATGTCAAAAGGTATACACATAAGAAGCACATAGTTTAAGTAACAAGCTATTCTTTGATATAAACGTGTGGGTTCTATATGTGTGTGTCTATGCATAGATATACATACATATTGTGACGATCCTTCAGATAGCGTCACTTCTTCCCATTGGAGAGCCCCTTTCCATCAGGCTATGGAGGTGAGGCCGCTAACCAAAAGTCCCCCCAGGGGTGGTAACATGCTGGAGGATTTCATGGGGAGGGACTCCTCTCCTGGGGATAAAGATAAGATTGGGTGGCACTGCCCCTTTAAAACCCAAACCTGCAGAATAATGTTAATGCCTGAACCTTCTACACATAAGCTCACAGCCAAAACCATGTGTTATTGTAAAATATCAAACCACCCTAATGTCAGAGCTACAGGCAAGAAGAGCTTGAGAAGCCTACAGTCAGGCGGGACGAAGGCTTGATCAGCTGCTGTGAATTGGACTGACGTTACACTGAGGATGTCCCCGCTATTTAAACTGATGGTCTTGTCTGCTGCACTAACTGGTTACCTTGCCTCCATCTGAACCTTATCGGGACCAGGCTTCTTCACGACCAGTAGCCCCATGCACGGCCTCCAGCCTACCGTCTACTAAGGACTGTATCTGAACCGTACAGTCTTCTGCCTCCTTGCACTTACCTAGAGCCGGCCACCCCGGGGGGTACTTACTTGAGTTTTGCTTATTGCACTCTCCCATTCCCTCCCCCTGGCTCTTCTTCTCTCTCTTCCCCTTGCACAATCCGAATGACACAATGCCTAGTAAGATCGGTTGTTTTGTTCCCCTTGTCCTCCCCTTCCTTGTCTTGCTGCGCCTAGAAACACTTGTCTACAGGTGCGTTATAAATGACATATCATACCAATAGCAAAGAAGGACAAGGTTCTGCTTCCGTCTTCTGACCCATACAGCAATGGCCTGTGCGGTTCTGGTATGCTGAGAGCCTTTGTACTCCAGCAGAAGACCCCAGCGAGCAAGGAGGCCACGGCGAAGCCTATGAGGCCGAGTTTGGGATTCGTTAGACTGAGCGAGGCATGTCGCCAAAGTTAAAGAGACTAACAGAGGGATGCCCGAGAAGGATCTTGCGAGTCGGTTGGAAACCAATGCAAAAAAGTTGGAGGGATGGAAAGGTGGTGGCGCATACGGTCTGACAACGCTGCTCAGACAACCTACCATAGCCTACAGCAGAGGCAGAGCCGCATACACGAATGTGCAGCTAGTACAAGAGACTGAGGGGGGGGATGTTATTACCTGTCATGGGTGGACTGAGCGGTCCGACAACTGCGCCGAGATCGCCAATGACAATTGGCCACAGAGAGAATCTGGCCGCAGAAGTAGTGTGAAAGAAGAAGTTGAAGCAGAGGGAGAGGACCTGCGACCCCTGGTGAAACCGGTCGAGACTTCCCTGGGAGATGGTAACAGGAACAAATACAAGTCCGGGAGGGGGCTGGGAAGATTCAAGACTGTAATCGTGAAAAAGCAGAAAGTAGTAAACCACTTTGTACCACAATTCCTTGGGCAGTTCCACAAGAGTGTGGTGCTGGAGAGTCGAGAGGAACTCAGGGAGCATCTTTGTCATCCCAGGAGGGCAAGCAAAAGGGTGCAAAGAAAGCAGAGTGTGTTTGCTCTCATTGAAAGAACTACACGTTTTGTTGAAGAAACATTGGGGGAACAAGCTAGGAGAAGGGAGTCATTCTCCTAGCCCCACGATGATCTCGTAGAACTGTGCTTTTGTAACGAAAAGCTAGGAACTGTTACTTTGAGGAGACTTGGCGTCCTTTGCATCCAGGAGAAGGGAGTCATTCTCCTGGGTCACGATCGGAGCCAGAACGGATTTATTGTCGTGACAGTGATAGCGTAGGAGCTTTTGACTGGGACAGTGCCTTTTGATATATGATATGGAAACCCCATTAGAGTGAAGGACAGCTAGGTTTACCTTTATTTTTTCTGAAATAAGTCTATAGCATCCACTACAGCACCACTTGGTCAGTCTCGTCATTCTTTGTCCTCACTATATATATATATATATATATATATATATATATATATATATATATATATATATATATATATATATATATATATATATATATATATATATATATATATTCTCTCTCTCTCTCTCCCCCTCTCCCTCTCCCTCTCCCTCTCCCCCTCCCCCTCCCTCTCCCTCCCCCTCCCCCTCCCTCTCCCTCTCCCTCTCTCTCTCCCTCTCTCTCCCTCTCCAACAGAGGAAAATGGTAAGCAACTGAACAAGTGATCTTTATGAAAATGAGTGCCTAGAGGTGCAAGATTCACCATAGGCTTGTTGCAGATATCAAAAACATGGAGACTGTTTTCACGGTGAGAGAGCTACATGGAAGATGATATTTGGCATGCATCACATTAGTGTTAGAAAGCGGTTTTGACCCTCTACCCAAAGATGCTCATCACATGGAGTGCTGTTTGGAATTTTGTAAAAAGGGAGTATGTAATATAGGGAAATACTGCACATGTCATTTGTAGAGTCAGAAAATAATAAAAACACAGCTATGAATCTTGCTGCAACACCCCATTACGTCAATATCAAAAGTAAAAGCAGGACTCAGCTGTTTTGGGGAATAGAAAACTTGCATCTTGACATTTATTATAAGATGACCCCATTGGTTCAATGTACCCCCCAGCCCAGCATGCTACCATGCCCCCTATGGTTCAAGGACCGTTTTATTTTAAGGGTTGTTACAAAGATGAGTTTACATATTACTTGACCAGAAATGTCCACACAACGAAGTGAAGGGGGGGTTCCACACAAAGGGTGCTGGAGGGTGGGGGGAGTTTAAATATGGCTTGGCCATTGTGCTTTAATTATGGATATACTAGTTGAACAGCCCGTGTACATGGGCCAAAGTGCAGGTTTTCATTGACACAGTAGGACCAATATGTCCTAAGCCTACAGCTCCCTCTAGCGGTAACAACAGGCAAAGAAATGCAAATCGGCATTGTCTCTATATATCCTAAGGCAAAAGCTCCATCTAGCGGTGACAACAGGTGAAGCTACTGCATTTGACAAACATACATATGGCCTTTTATTATATTGTTAGATATATATATTTTTACATATTTTTACCAACTACACATTTTGTGTCCAACTGTGCGTTCTATAAAAAAAAAACCTGAAAAACCTGCTCTTGTGCAAAGTGCTGTCTCATTGATCAACATTTATTGAGGTCAGAAATAGTCTGTCTGTGTGGCTTTATAGGGACGGTTAGTACTTTTGTAGTCTCTCCCACAAGTTGTTATTTTGAACATTTTTCTAATGTTATACAGTATCCGACATTGGCCTATCTTAAATTACATGACCCTTACATAGTAATTGATGGAAGATTTAACATTCATTCTTATTGCAGGTGTATATTGCAGTTTGTAGTCGTTACTGCCTCAATGGCCACCTGCTTCTAATTAGAATCTATGTACTGACTGCAGGCAATTACTATGTCCTTGAGTTTCTCATCTGTGATGACCACTGGCTGGACTGCTGAAAGGACTAGGTGGTATACGATGCCCAGGCATGCTCATTCCACGGCTCTTGTGTATTTTTGAAAAGGTGCTCTCTGGGTATATAATATTTCCAAGTTCTGTTATATCTTCTGGCAGAGTTTCGTGTTCCAGAATCTGGATCAGAGCGAGGTAAGCAGGAAAGGTAAACATCTGAATATTCCAAATCAATGAGTTCTCTACATCCACATTAGTCTAAATCAAGAAAGATGGAGTAAGACTTCAATGGAGTAGGAGTAGAGGCCATTGTCTCTCCTGGGCATTAGAGGACTTTCCCTGGGTTCATCAGATTTTTGGGATCCAGCGTGGATTTGATCCTTCTCATGGTCTCCATGCCAACCTCGCCAATTTCTTCCTCTAGTAACTTCCGCTTCCCTATTCCAATACCGTGTTCACCTGTGCATGTGCCATTCAGGGCAAGGGCACGCCTGTAAAGAGAATGCAAAAATTTTAATTAAGAACCAAATCAGAAATGAGAAAAGCAAAAAATGCATGGTGGAACAATATACCAGATTATTCTTTGATAAAGTGGAACCCTGAAGGGGTTTTGCCACATGATATGTTTTGGAGAAGAGTGCACAAAGTTAGAAGTATTCATGTTAAGTCAGCGGATTATTTGAAGTGCGAAATGGATTGTCTGTGTGGGTTAGGTGTGATACAAATGATCAATACATTTCACTGGCTTTCCCCCGTATGGCTGATGCACAAGATGGCTGGAGGGATCTACACGTGTTTCGAGTTAGGTATGTCAATGCCAGTATTTGCATAGAATGCAACCCCCATGGCAACAATGCAGAGATTCTGACACCTTTGGGTCTTTCTAAATACTCAACCCTTTGAATTGAACACCACGTATTCATTCATTCAGTTTCATTCATTTGTATAGCGTCTTTCACCATAATTAGGATCCCACTGCGCTGTTGGTTGAATGACTCCGGTGGGACCGGAGTCCACAGATTTGGGAGAATTGGACAGTGCTATTATGCATGTGTGCACTTTTCGCCCATTATAGTTATGTCTGGGTGGCCAAGAGCCTGATAGTCACCCAAGTATAACTGGAGTGCGTTTGGGCGCAGCAGCGGCATAGTATGAACTAAAGGGGGAGGATTGTGTTTAGGTCATAGAGAGTTATGTGGGAAGCTACAGTTCGAATTTTTGTTGTTCAAAGTAGCTTCATTCTTATGGCAGAGTTGTTGTGCAATAGTGTTTGTGTTATATGTGAGTGCAGAGTGTGTGGAGTGAGCCTGTGCCATCCGCTAAATTGCAAAGGTCTGGTGTGTGAGGGGAGAAATGGGTTAGCTGTCCAAAAAAAATGTCTACATCCTGGGTTCCATCTATTTACAAGGAGCAGTGCTACGTTTCTCAGACGATTTAAGTGTTAGATGAATGCAATCCATTGATATCCAGCCCTAGGCTAGGCATTTGCCGCCGTTGGTTGTTCATTTATGATGTGCTACAATGCCATGTGCATAGCTTCAAGGTGCTAAACAGATAACCATAAACCAAAATACATATACATACAGAGTACAATTAATACCACATTGATTGCAGCTTAAATTCTAACCAGCATCCCACCATCTAGAATTTAAAACACAAAACATGTTTAGGTAACTCATGAAAAAGGAAAAACCTAAGTTTAAAAACCAAATACTAATCTGGGTCATGTTTTGCAATGATTTGCCCATAGGCGAACTGTATTGCACTTTCAAATTAGGATCACTCTGCGAACAAACAATTGTCGATGATTATGGATATGTTACAAGTTCCATCAGAAAAGCGGAGGCCAGAGCATGGACATCTTCCAAACAAGACACACTTTAAATTCAATGAGAAGTGCAGGTAAAAAAAACCAAGGCCTTTCCTAGCTTGTAAGCAACGGTGGGCAACTCGTCTGCTCTATTCGGAACTGCCTGTAATCTGTGCTGCAATTCTTTGGATGCTTTAAGATGAATAGCAGAATGATAGGGCAGTGGGGAAAAAGCAATAGCTGCATGAAACTTTTCCTGTCGTCCAAGCACAACAAAGGGCACATTTTATACAAATTAAAGAATAAAAGGAAAGAGATGAAAATGAGTAGACTTTACCACTGCCGGGACCTGGCTGCCAAATCATAAAATCACTGTTGAAAATAACCCCTAAATTCTGAATGGACTTAGCAGGAAGAGGCGCGCCACAACCGTCACCGGAATGGGTCCAGCTGTAGCAATTGGGCGGTGGCCACTTTTGTATCTCCTGTGGTAGTGGATCGTATTTGTGAATGTTGCGACCGGTCAAAAACATTAGGTTTTGAAACACAGCATAAGATGGCTTTCCAACAAAAGACTTTAGAGCTCGAACCTCAGTATATTCCATTGACACCAAATAACCCAATTTCTGTTACGCAACACATTTGAAAAGATCCAACTAATGGTATACACAAAATATGGGGCGGATTCAAACATTAATTACAAAACCTATAATTACACAGCCCAAGTCTCAATTAAATGAGGGCATTAGGTGGGTAAGCAGTACGACACATGGCTGGCAGCAGTGACCTTTTTATCAAACTTCACAAATCATTGTACTTTCCTGGAACACCAGAGGATTTCATTCGTTTATTAAACATCTTGTGGGCCAACAAATAATGAAAGGTGCAAACGTATTATCCTGCAGGAAACTTGGATTACCGGTCAATTAGATGTGGGTGGAAATGCTCTGGTCACACGTAAAGCTATCAACGGTAAAGAAGGCCAAGCTAGAGGTGGCTTCTGCCTCAGAGCTAGAAAAGATACCCAGATGGCAAATATAACCAAGCGCATCTGGACAGAAACTATGTATGCGCAATTTGGCCCGATTTCCCAAGATTTAAATGTAAGGCTCTGGCAGTGGTTTTGTATGATCCCCCTCCCCCTAGCAACCCACCCCCCCCCCGATGACTTTGCACCCATACTCTGATGACGGGCTAAAGAACACCATTCATCATTGGCAAGAAAGAGAGCCACTGGGGCTATAATTATTGCCAGAGATTCTAGTGCATAATTATTGCCAGAGATTCTAGTGCATAATAATTGCCAAAGATTCTAGTGCACACTATGTGACGGCCTAGATTCTGTGTGACGGCCGATGGTAATGATACCATCTTAAACTCTGGTGATTTCCTGGATGAAAAGAAAGGCCCTGGCAATACAACTCTGATGAGATTATTGAATAAAGGGTAAAGCTTGGACTGTTTTTGAAACATGATTTATTACCACTGATTCCTAATACATCGCTGCTAAATTGTAAAACCTGGCGCAGTGGTAGTTGTACTTAGTGTTTGGATTGCATGTTTGCTAAAAACCGAATACGCTCTCATATATTGACATGTAGGGCCCCCGATTCTTACTTTGACCTCGGGGAGAAATGTAGATCGGGGAGGACCGGCATATTTGATGACTTGTGACCTACAGGGTAACTGCCTGAGAGAGACTACGGCAGCTGTGAACAAGTTGAACATTGTGTTGACCCAGTTAGTGAATAGAGAGCCCCTAACATCTATGGATGGTAAAACAACTATGAATACCATCCCAAAGAAAATCACTGCATCACTCACTCAAAGAAAATATCAATTACAACAAAAAGTCAGCATGTTTCCTGCTATATTTGATATTGAGATTTATAAGATAAAAACGTAACATCATAAGATGATACGAAATATCAAATCAATGCAAGATCTTAGCTGCACAGAGAACACCAGATTGAGTTTCCAAAGAACTTATTATCATCAATCGTTGAGCGCGCATAAAACAGATAAGTCATCTGCAATTTGGAAAATATATAGTCTTATTAGAGCCAGTGACTCGAATATGTTTTGGCATATCTATTGTACACAACTTATGGGTTACACAGCGAGAGAAAACAACTATGGAAAATTGGTGTGCACATATTGGTACTCTGTACTGGGAAGAGAAAGGGACAGTAAGGAGCAGTTGCTTACCTGTAACTGTTGTTCTCCAGCAGAAGTCTGGCATGGATTCACATGCTCATGAATATTCCCCGCCGTCAGGCTGGGAATCCTTGATAAAAGAAAAAATCAGTTTCAGTTTCATTTCTGAACTGTCTTTCTCCTAACATCCAATCAATGAGCTCTGGGTTATACTGCCCCCAGCCAATGACTGCCCTCTACCTAAGCCCTTCCTCTGGCAGCCATCTTCAGATTTGGTAGCACGTAAAGTGGCAGTAGGACCAAGAGAAGAGCCGCAGAGGGGTAGGAGGGAGGGTTCGCATATGAATCCATGCCAGGACCATGCTGGCGAAAAACAGTTACAGGTAAGTAACTTGTTCCTTCTCCAACATGGGGTCTGGCATGGATTCACATGCTCAGAATACAAAGCAGTGCACACATGCACAACCACGGGAGGTTGCAAGGCTCAACATAAGCATCTCTTACTGCCTCACCAGGCTCACCAACCGGTGACAGTAGGTGATACAGCCGGAGAGCCACCTGGAAATGGAAGCCTTGGACAGGGCTTTCCCATGGTTCACAGGATCAAAGTTCACAAAAAGTTGAGGGGTTTTCCGGTTATTCTTTGTGCAGGCCACATACAACTTCAGCACTCTAGCCACATCCAGCGAGTGCAAAGTCCTTTCAGCCGGCAACAAAGGCATCGGCAAAAATACAGGTAACATCAAGGGCTCGTTCAGGTGAACTTCCGACGGAACCTTGGGCATGAAGGAGGGACGCGTCCGCAGCAGCACCCTTGTCTCGTGAAAAGTCAAGTAAGGCCGCTTGCATGACGGCCTGGATTTCACTTACTCGTCATGGCCACGAGAAAAGCTGTCTTCCACGACAGAAACTTAAGCGGAACAGAATGCATAGGTTTAAATGGGGCCCCCATGAGCCTGGTCAGCACCACATTAAGTTCCAACGCCGGGGCCTTCACTGGCAGAAACAAGCGGAACAGTCCTTTGATAAACTCCTTCACCAGATGGTGCGACGACAAGGAAGAACCTCCCAGAGATCTGGTGTAGCGGGAGATGGCCGCCAGATGTACCTTAATGGAGACATGGGCCAGTCCCGATTTGGCCAATGACAGCAAACATGGAAGTAGTTGAAGAACCGTGACCCGCAAGGGGTTAATCTTCTCAGACCGGCACCAAATCGCTTCCATTTCTGTCCATAGCATTTCAGAGCGGGCGATGCTCTAGCCTTGGCGAAAACTTCCTTGCAGTCTGCCGGGAGATCGCAGCCACTGAATTCTAGCGCTGCAAGAGCCAGGTCTTCAGGTTCAGATAACCTGGATCGTGGTGAAGAATGGCGCCTCCTTGCCTGGCGAGAAGATCCGCGACCAATGGCAGCTTGACTGGTGGGGACGCTGACATGCTGAGAAGTTCCGGATATCAGGTCTGCCTCGCCCACGCAGCAAGGATCATCTGGCACCGTCTGAGCTGACGGATGACTCGAAGTAACAACGGCAATGGAGGGAACGCATACAGAAAGAGGCCTTCCCACGGGAATGAGAATGCGCCCCCCCCATGCTCCCCATGCTCCCTTGCTGGGGAAACCTGCTGGCAAACCTCCGGCACTTGGTGTTAGTCGCCATCACAAACAAGTCAATCTGGGGATTGCCCCATTCGAGGAAAAGGTTCTCCACTAGGTCCTGCCGAAGTTCCCACTCATGGCAAGAGTGAAGCTCCCTGCTCAGGGAGTTGGCGACTGTGTTCTTTACTGCCAGATGAAACGGAATGGGGAACATCCCCTAGGCGATGGCCCAGTGATAAGTCCTGCGCCGCCTTTGAGGGACAGCAGGAATGATTTGAGGGCCCAAAACACCACCCCTCGCTCCAGAATGTTGATGTGCAAAGTCTTCTCCTCTGGCAACCACATGCCTTTGGCGTGAAGACTTCTGGTGTGGGCTCCCCATCCTTCCAGGGAAGCATCTGTTGGGGACTGGAAATCCAAGCCTCCGGTCAGGTGAGAGCGCACACTCCACCACCTTATCACCCGACGTAATCCCCCGTCAAGTGCCATCCTGTTTTGGAAGCTACACCTGAATCCAACGGGCGTCGAGGAAATCCTGCAGTGGGCGCATCCGTAACATGCAGAGTCGAATGAGGTAAATTCATAACGACATCATGCCGAGTAGAGACTTGATGGCCCTCACTGGGGCGATCTTCAGAGCTACCAGCCATTGCACCTTGCCCAGGATGGGCGCTACCCTTTCCTCCGACGGTGACGCCAGGCATGACACCGTGTTGAGCTGGGATCCCAGGAACAGCGCGTCCTGCGGTGGAGTCAAGCAGGACTTTGCATAATTCACTGAGAACCCCCGATCCATCATTAGGCGGACTGTCTTCCCCGTGTGGTCGACGGTGATATCTCTTGAACTGGCCCGGATGAGCAAGTCGTCCAAGTACGGGTAGACGTGGATCCCTTGTAGTCGTAGATGAGCTGCTACCAGAGCTAGGCACTTGGTGAAGACTCTGGGTGCCTACTTCAGCCGGAAGGGAAGAGCCTTGAATTGGTAATGCTTCCCCTGAACGACAAAGCGCAGAAACATGTGGTGTCCTTTGTGAATGGGGATGTGGAAGTACGCATCCTCCAGATCCAACGACGACAGAAAGTCTCCCTCCTCTAGTTGTCCGAGCACGTGTTGAAGAGTGAGCATTCAGAATTTCTGGGACTTTATGTATTTGTTTAGTCGTCGCAAATAGAGAATGGGCCTCTAGCCCCCGGTCTTCTTTTGCACGAGGAAGTACTTGAATAAACTCAGGAGCCCCGCAGCCACTTTGGAACTAGCTCTATCGCCCCTTTATTTAGCATGGGCCGAACTTCCAGTAGCAGCTGAGGGATGTGGTTTCCTGCCAAGCCACCAGTGGTATTTGGGGACACCTTCGTTGGAACTCTAGAGTGTGTCCGTGGGCGAGAGCATCCAGCACCCAACGATCGGTGGAGATGGTCTTCCACGCGCTGATGAAATTCACCAGCCGGCCTTCCACTGGGTTGCACGGGGGGGGGTTGTCGTCCTTGCCGGTTCATTCCTGCTTAGAGGTCGACAGGCCACCCTCGGGTCCTTGGCGATGACGGCATCTTCCTCCAAAGGCCTTGGAGCGGCCCCTGTTGGATTCTTGGGTCGAAGAGCAGGAGGGCTGGCGGTAAGAAGAGGAGCCCCTGCCGTAACCCTTTAAAGATCGGGGAGACTTGCCTTCAGAGGCCTGAAAAGACGGGCGTCGCTGCTGTAGCGTGCCTAGGGCATGTGCCGTCTCCGTGTCCGCCTTGATAGCTTGCAGGGACTCATCCACGGCCTTCCCAAAAAGATTGTCTTCAACAAAGGGCATGTCCAAAACCCTTGTCTGGACTTCCTGACGAAAGTGGGGGCCTTGAGCCAGAGACGGTGGCAAAAGGCAAATGCAATTGCCCGCTGGCGGAAACTCGCGTCCGCGATGTCCGTGTCCACTGTGATGGCGTGGTCCGACGCCACCTCGCCCTCTTGTAGAATCGCCAACGCATCTGACCTCGTATCGTCAGGAAGTCCAGCAGAGGTGTGAGCTTGACCCACAGCTCGGGGAGGACTGGCAGATTTGTAGCGTAGCGCACTACGATAGCAAGGGCGTTGGGGGCCTTGATGGTCGTCGCTGCAGAGTAGATAACTCGCCTTCCAATCGCATCCAGTTTGAGCCACTCCTCCCTCCGTTTACACTGATCCTTCAATGTGCGTTTTGAGAGTTCACGGCAAAAAGCACAATCCTACTCCTTAGGCGTTGGGTACAGGCAGTACAAGCACTAGGAATGCTTATCGTCCATGTAAACATTCCACAAACCGCAGTTGGAGCAAAGCTTGGGAAGGGGAATGCTTCTTCTCGTCCGACATGATCCACACAGTGTAGGCCTGAAGAATCTTCTGGAAGCTCCCACAAAGAAACTCAATGAAATCTGCCCTTGAGGGGTGCTGAAGAATCCGAAAAACGGGTGCCTGTTAATTGGAAGGATGATCGATAGAGCACAAGGCTCGATTGACCGAAATATAGAGTATAACTCTATCAAAAAGCGAAAAACGCAGTAAACGCTCGAGAGCTAAGCACGAAGACTCCCAACACTTGAACGTGAGGTAAAAATCTGAAGATGGCTGCCAGACGAGGGGCTTAGGTAGAGGGCAGTCATTGGCTGGGGGCATTATGACCCACAGTTCAGTGATTGGTTGTTATGAGAAAGACAGTTCAAAAATTAAACTGATTTTTTCTTTCACCGAGGATTCCCAGCCTGACGAAAGGGAATATTCATGAGCATGTGAATCCATGCCAGACCTAATGCTGGAGAATCATATTGTATGTTGGGATAAAGTCATAAATAACATTGTATTTGAGGAAGAGGACACAAGACAAATAATCATAGGCCTTAAGCCCTCGAGAGCGCCTGGCCAGATAATCTTGTTTTATTGTTTTAGCCAGATAATCACCAGTGAACACATTCCAGTTAGCTGCAGGCATTCAATCCTGATTCCTATTCATAAAGAGGTACCTTTTCAGAAGAAAAAAAAAAAGGTACTAGACTCTAGTAGAAAAATATTTGCTACCCTATTGCTAAAACAATTATGCAAGAGGACAGAGGCAAATAGATTGCGTAATCCCCAGCAGACTGGATTTAGGGAAAGGTGTAGTACAATGTATAACATGTGGGCCCCAACAGCTGCTGTTGGCAGAAGCAAGCCGTGAGGAAAATAATTGTTTGTATACCTGCTTCATTGACTACAAATGTGCGTTTGTGTCATTGAAAGGGGCCCTTAGAGGTCCCTCGCGATATGGAAACAAGGCAATAACCATACACGAAAGGATGCGCCAGACAAGAGGTTAAAATTCCCAATGCTAGGGTTTATTGCAAGCAAAATAGTCCCAATTTGGCAACTATGGTCTCACGCCCCGCAATGTGTATTCTCTTGACCTCGAGGGATGCAAAAGAGCGAATTACGTACATCAGTTACATATATACAAAATGCATATCATACAATCAGCTATGACATGTTTAACACCCCCCTTTTATTGAGTTTCTTTGAACTCGGGATGATGGACATTTCCGACGAGTATGACAATTATGACACTTTCGATGTCTATTCTAGTAACAATGTGCAAATTAGAAAGTGCGGAGGCATCTTCTAGTTGTTGAACAGAACACAGTGCTTCTGTTCTTGGAAGTAAGCTGCACACGGGGGAAGAGTCACATTCCAAGCTTTGCTATCTATGAGGTGCTATTCGTGTCCTGGGAGCCGACACGCTCTAAAAGGTTTTGTGAAGGGGGGCCGTAAGAAAAGCATAATTGAAGCCTTTATTCTAACATAATGTACCACAGTACGAGACTGGCTGGCAGCTGTGAAATGATTAAATGCCCTGCAGCTCTCCCTCAAGGCTACAGAGAGGGAGCGTGGGCATTCCTTTCTGGGCAGCTCACAAGGAGTTTCAACAAACTCCTCAGTCCCGCGGCCTTGCCCTTTCATATTCAGACAACAATGTTAACAGTTGAGCAGAGTAAGCAGAATTCGCATGAATTGCAAGCTGCAAAGCAGTTTAGACAGAAAGCAATGAGCAATGGTTAACAAGCAAAATGGCGATTCTTGCTACGTTTAAAATGGCCGCTTGTTGGTCAAGCATAGCAGTCTGTATTTCTATAATTCTGTGCATAAGACGGTTGGCCTTCGGCCATCAAGATACGTCTATCATTCAAATGAAGGGTATTCACTTTTCCAGATTGACATCATCAGGTTCCGTATGTGGGATAAACTAGCGAGGTGGGGGAATCGATAAATCTCTGTTGTACTTCCTTTAGGCCTTGTACTTAAATACAAGTGTGTCTGTTAGGGACTCACAGGACGGAACACAAACTGAATATATCAACACAAACATTGGCCTGATGCAAGGCTGTGTACTTGCCCCTGCCCTTTACAATCTATTTGTGGCAGAATTAAGCAGTAGCTCAAGGGCAATGCGCTCGTCTTGAAAGTAAGATGACGCAGCAACACAGGTTTGATCCCTGGGTCCGCGCTTGGAAACCTCTGGGTATTAAGAGCGTTATAAATAAACAATTATATTTATATATTGGAAAAGTGTAACAACTACCCTCCTAAATTAGCAGCAGTGCCCCTGGGGTGCCTCTGCTATGCAGATGATGCCATATTAATTGGTCAAACCACAGTGGGACTACAAAATCAATTGATAGCTTAAATGCATATGAGAAAGAAAACGGGTTGAGGATTAATAGAGACAAGACAAAGATCATGACCATAGAAACACAAACATCGCCCTACCAATGGCAGTTGGAAGGGGTTAGATTGGAGGAGGTAAAATCTTACGTCTATCTGGGGAGAATAATTTGTACCCACTCAGTAATGTCTTACTATAAAGAGTCCACATATGGAAGAGTTATGGAAAAATGTGGCAATTCTGTGGAGCCATGCGTGACGTATACATAAAGAGTATGATTCTCTGCATAATGTTTGCTTTGGAAACTTTGCCATCAAAGCATATTGCATGTCTGGCGGTACTGGAGGGAAAGCTAATCCGTTCAATCTTGGGACTGACAAATTCAGCCCCTGTTGAAGCAGTCAGATTGGAATTAAGTTCTATCATCACGTATTGGAAAATTGCATGTTGTAAATTGTATATCAATCTTCGTAATCCAGAGGAACACACTGAATTTTTAATAACTCTTATGGCTGCTCATGTGAAATTGCTGGAAAATAGATTTTGTGGTATTCGTGTGAATCGGGTATACAATGAATCACGCGCTGTGTACGAGCGTGATATAAATAAAATATCACATCCTATCATAGCTCAGACATCGACACTGTATTTAGAGGAACTGGGTCTTATTATCCCAACTGTGAATGAGCTGGGTGTTATTGGGAAAAAGCTCAAGAATAAAGTTATTGTATGGGACAAAACATTGACATCCTAAGTAAGAAAAAACGGTATATTTCTCAAGACAAGCCCATTTCTCAAGTGTTCCCATGAACTATTTAACCAAATTATGTTCTTCGAGCCTGCATCACTTCCTTATATAGTTATACTTAAATATACTGCCTACTTTGGAATACACGGGTGCATGGCATGACATTGAACAAAAGAACTGCTTATGCCGACTTTGTACCCAGTAACAAGAAACAAGATGACATGTTTTGACTGGTTGCCCAGAATTGAGAGAAAGTTATTATACGGGCTAAGGTGAGATCTGCAGTACGACAAATACTACAACTTCAGACCAGTTTTGGTCTAGTATATATTCTACAGATTGGATTGTTGTGACAGCAGCAGCCCTTTATATTTGGAACATTGCACAAAAGAGAACAATAATAATGGCATCTAGCAAACAAGGGTAACATGAATTGTAATAGACGAACAAGTTACTCTCTTACCTGGTAACGTTCTTTCGATGGGATGGTCCGACAACATATTCCATATCTATGACAGGTAATCACCACAGCTGTGCTGCTTCGGAACATTTTCTGCATCTGCGTCCTGCGTCTATGACATCGATACGCCGTCGTCAAGGGCCTCCGTCGAGCCGACGTCACCGGATGTTATAAGTAGGACGCACGATGCCTGTGACCTCAGTTGTAGCTTTTTCCCCAGAAAGTGTGGCACCAATCTTCTGCCAGTATGACCACAGAAAGCCTTGCGGAAACGTAAGCTGCGATCGCATAAGAAATTCTGTAGCGGGGTAGGTAGGGAGGGAGCGATATGGAATACGTCGTCGGACCACCCCATTGAAAGAACGTTACCAGGTAAGAGAGTAACTTGTTCTTCGAGGGGATTGGGTCCTCCGACGTATTCCATATCTATGACAGACTCCCAAAGCAGTACCATGGAGGAGGGAAAATAATTTAGAATATAGAAATTTAGAATGCCCAATCAAAATGCAGAGTAAAGGACTGCCTTGCCAAAGGCCAGACCCTGCCCATGGATAGAATCTAGAGAGTAGCGTCTTACAAAAGTATGGACCGAAGCCCAAGTGGCTGCTTCACAGATGTTACGAATAGGAACACCCCTCTACAGGGCAGTAGAAGCAGCCATACCCTTAGTAGAATGGGCCGGTAATCCTACCGGAGGGTCCTTACCCGCCAAGCGGTAACATTCAGAAATTACCAAGATAATTCATCAAGACAAAGTCTGCTTAGTAACAGCTTGTCCCAAATGCCTCCAGAGTAACCTATAAAGAGCTGATCGTCCAGTCTGACCCAGGACATGCGTGAAATGTAGAAACTTAAAGCTCTCCTAGGATCCAACCTATGGAGCCTCTCCTCTTCCTTACCAGTATGCGGAGGAGGATAAAATGCCGGAAGAATGACCTTCTGGCTTAAATGAAATTCCGATACCACTTTCGGAAGAAAGGAAGGACGAACTCTAAGGACAATGTCCTTATGAAACACTGTGAAGGGTGGCTTAACAAAAAGTGCCTGCAACTCACTCACTCTGCGAGCGGAAGTAACCACAACTAAAAATACAGTTTTAAGGGTCAACAGTCTCAAAGGAAAAGAATGTAAAGGCTCAAATGGAGCACCCATTAGGAATTTTAGAACAAGCTTCAAATCCCAACTGGGCACCTGGAAAGATGATGGTGGAAACACATTACTGAGCCCTTTCAGAAACTGAGAAATTAAAGGAATTTTGAAATAAGAACACTCCTCAGACGAGCCCTTAAATATGGACAGCACCGCCAGGTAACCTTTAATGGTACCCACTTGCAGGCCCTTGTGGGCTAAAGAAAGCAAAAAGGACAGAACCACAGGAATGTCACATTAAAAAGGATCCACATTCTTAACCCTGCACCAGTCGCAGAACTTTCTCCAACGGCAACGGTACAGGCACTTTGTTGCAGGCCGTCTGGCCGAAAGCAACACATCCATCACATCTTCAGGGAGGTCCCAATCCTTATACCTCGACCTTTCAGAAGACAAGCGTGAAGGTTGAGGGACCTGGCCTCTGGATGGAGAACCTGACCCCCCCCCTCCCGGTACCACGTTCTCCGGGCCCATGCCGGAGCAATCAGGATCATCCGGGAACCGAACCTCCGTAACCTCCGCAGCACTTGCGGGATGACGGGGAATGCAGGAAACACGTACAGCAGTGGGAAGGACCACTCCACCACAAACGCGTCCCCTAAGGTTCCTCTTGGAGGAAATTGCTGTGAGCAGAACCTTTCACACTTCCGGTTGACACTGGAGGCGAAGAGATCCACTTGTGGTGTCCCCCAAAGGGCGAAGATCTCCAGGAGAATCTCCTGAGCCAGCTCCCACTTGTGAGAGATCACGCTCTGCCTGCTCAGAACGTCCGCCGTCTCGTTTTCGTCTCCGGCCAGATGAACTGCCGAGATCGAAATTTCCTGCTGGATGGCCCAGAACCAGAGCTGCATCGCCTTCCTGCACAGAGGAAGTGACCCTGCCCCCCCCTTTTTGTTGAGGTAGTTGAGGCCACTGTGTTGTCCGTCAGAATCAGGACATTCTTCCCTCGCACAGTCGGCAGAAAAGCCTTCAGGGAAAGCCTGACGGCCCTCAGCTCCAAAAGATTCATATGGAGTCTGGACTCCGACGGAGACCAACGACCGCTGACTGTCAACTCGTTGGCATGAGCTCCCCATCCCGTGAGGGATGCGTCCGTCACGATCGTCACCTCCGGCCAGGGTAGCCAAAACAGAGCCCCCCCTCATCAGATTGCCTTTGACGGCCCACCACAGAAGGTCCCGGGCGACCGCGGGCGGCACCTGAACGGGGTCTGACATCCTGCCGGAGGACTGTGACCACTGCATCTTGAGAGCCCATTGCAGAGATCTCATCCGCAACCTGGCATCTGGCACCAGAAGAATGCAGGATGCCATGAGGACGAGAACCTCCAGAACTCAAACGCTGGGAGACTCTGGGCATGTTGAAACTTGTGCACCATCTGCTGAATGTGATGAGCCCTCACCTGGGGAGGAAAACACTGCCCCAGGGACGTGTCGAGCACTGCTCCGATGTATTGGAGTCGCTGAGTTGGCATCAAGTGGGGGGACTTAAAGTTGAGGGAGAAGCCCAGCTTGTGAAGGGAGTGGCAGGTGACTGACAAATGATCCAGGACTTGCTCGGGAGAGCGCGCCCTGATCAACCAATCGTCCAGGTAGGGGTAGACGTGAATCCCCCCTTTCCTGAGATACGCTGTGACCACCACCATAAGCTTGGTGAAAACCCTCAGGGCGGAGGTCAATCCGAACGGCAGGACCCGAAACTGAAAATGCGAGTCACCAACCGCAAACCTCAGGTACTTCTTGTGCTTGGGATGGATCGGCACATGCAAGTAAGCGTCCTTGAGGTCGAGAGACACCAACCAGTCCTGAAGTTGAAGGGCCTGGAGGACTTGAGAGAGAGTAACCATTTCAAACTTGTCTTTCCTGATGAGCTTGTTCAAACCACGCAAGTCAATGATGGGTCTCAATCCTCCGTCTTTCTTCGAAATCTCCGCTACAGGCACCAGTTCTACCTCTCCGCTACAGGCACCAGTTCGATGGCGCCTTTCTCCAGCAGGGCTTTGATTTCCTACACAAGGAGCGGATCCGGACTCAACAAAGAGAGATTCCCTGGTGGATTGTCGTGAGTCCTCTGCCGGAAAGGAAGACAGTAGCCGTGGGCTATGATCTCCAGAACCCACACATCTGAAGTAATGGCACGCCATTCTACAAGATGCTGCGCCAGCCTTCCCCCAACCGGCGAACCATGGAACATGGCCTCATGACTGAGCTGAAGCGGCTGCGGCATTGCCTGAGTGTAACGAGGCAACTGCGCGAGCGGCCTTGGCACCTCAAGTACCTTTTTTTCCACCTCTGGTACTCCTATGGTGGCCCCTTTGACTGCCAGCTCCTCTCGATCTACCAAAGAATAGTAGTATCGAAAGGATCCTCTCCTCCATTGCTGTCCCCTAGGACGAAAAGGCGGAGGTTGGCGAACTGCAGCGCTCAACGATTTTGCTGCAGCTTTGGAGGTCTGCAACCTCTCAAGGCTCTCGTCAGCCTTGCTGCCAAAAAGATGTTCACCATCAAAGGGCATGTTGAGAAGCCGGGCTTGCACATCAGGAGCAAACCCTGACTTCTGCACCACGCAAATCTGCGCATTACGGTGCTCACCACCATGGACCGGCTGACACAATCTTCCATGTCCAGACCCGATCGAATGGATTCACACATGGCATCCTTGCCATCCTGAACAAGAGCAAGAAAGCCATCCCGTTCCTCCCCTTCGGGAATACGTTCAGCCGCCAAAGAGACACAATTCCACAGAGTATGAGTGAAACGTGCTAAGGCACACACAGAGTTGGCTGCCTGTAAAGCCATACCCCCTGAAGAAAACACTTTCTTTGCCCAGCCATCAAAACGTTTGTCATCCCTATCAGGAGGGATGGTAGGATACGACGCCTGTTTTGCCGGGGCTGTAGCCGCCTGCACCATCAAACTCTCCGGAGTGGGGTGCTTAGTCCAGCTACTGGCTGGACTGTATTTTTTCGGCAAAGACTTGCTCACTGCCGGCAGACTCTCCGGAGCAGTCTAAGCCGCTGCCACCCTTCTCTGCAAGGCCATATGGAATGGCAGTACCGGGTCAGTTAGGGGACCTTGATCTCCGGGGGCACCTCCGACAAAGCCTCCTCAAAAGGCGTCGAGAGCGTCGACAGAATCGGCGTCGACGCCGAGCGTGGCGCCGAAGGCATCGACACAGGCCTCGAGGATGGAGCCCAGAGCGTGTCCTTCGACAGCCTGGGCGCCGATGGCGTCAATGGCTTCCTCGGAGACAGAGCCTCGAGAGAGTCCTTCTACAGCCTCGTCGCCAAAGGCGTCAATGTCTTCTTTGAAGACATCACAGGCTCTGACGGTCTCGAGGGCGTCGAGGACCGGGACCTGGAGCGGGCATGGCTAGAGCAATCCACCTTGTCCGACCGGGACCTCAAAGGTGGCCGGTGATCGCGACGACTGGCCGAGCCCAAAGGCGTGCGACCAGTGACTCTAGCACGTTCCCTGCCAGCGTTTTTCGACGGCGTGGACGGAACAGAGCCCTGCGACTGAAAAATCGCCATCATCTCCTTACGAAATGAATCCCATTCCGCAGGAGTCGAATGCTTGTTGGGACAAGTAACCTGCCAATGGGCGGAGTCCTCGGACGAGGACGGGGAAGGCGACTGGTGATAGCGCTTCCTGGAGTGCCTCGAAGAGGCAGAGGAATGGCAGGACCCACTCCGGGACCGAGACCACATGGACTTACGCCGACAATGTGGAGAGTCGCCCCTCGAATCGTCAGTCCAAAGCCCAGCGGATTTCGACTTCCGGGGCTTGGCCACCTTACCGACAGAAAGCTTCTTCTTACACTCCGGCAAGGCCTTCGAAGTTAACAACTGGCAATCGTCACAATCGTCCGTGGCGTGGTCCTCGTCGAAGCAGCAGAGGCAGGCGTCGTGCGGGTCCGTCAGCGACATCTTGGAACCGCAGTCCCGACACTTCTTGAAACCCAGCCGTGGGGTAGAAGAAGACTAAGACATCATGGAAATCTTCACAAATGAACAGGTTCGAAGAACCGAAAGAATAGAACTCAGAAGAACCGAGGCGCGCCGAGATCTCCAAAGTGAACACGTTCACGGAAAAAACAGAACTCAGGCTACGGCGTCATGCGTCCTACTTATAACATCCGGTGACGTCGGCTCGACGGAGGCCCTCAAGGACAGCGTATCAACGTCATCGACGCAGGCCGCAGAAAGCTTTCCGAAGCAGCACAGCTGGTGTGATTACCTATCATAGATATGGAATACATCGGAGGACCCAATCCCCTCGAAATATGTATTTGAATGACGATATTATTAGGATTAAGTGATAAGGATGCTTTTAAGATTGTGGAATTAATTTTGTATGAAATAAATGGTGAGGCGCAATCTTTAGGCCACCAAAATGAAGGACCTCTGTTTTACTTTAGTTTAAATAGAGAGGCATAGCGTTCGTCCAGCTTTGCACTTTCCTCAGGCAATCTGCAAGGATGTCATTGTGAAGGTCAAGTAAAATGTGGGTATTATCGGCATACATCTGTGAGTGTAGGTCACACCTCTGAATCAACTGGGCCAAAGGGATGTAAAAAAGATGGAGGGGCAGCACTGATCCCTGGGGCACCCCAAATTCAACAATAAAAGAGGGGGAAATGAAATGGTCCAATGGCACTTTGTGGTACCTATCCATAAGAAAGGAGTAGGGGCAATCCGGAGCCTTCCACCCAATCCCTCTATCCTCAGTCACATGAACCAAGAGAATATTGTGGTCTATGGTCTGATAGCTCCAGAAGTATCCGGGCAGCTGCATGGCCTCCGTCCCTCAGACACATTAGCCTCGCTCCGATATCAATAACAGAGGTACTCTGTACCCCTAAGGTGGCAGAAACCAGAATGAACATCATCCAAAAGCACACGATTCAGCAGGTTATGCTGCAGCTGGGCCATAACCTCAGCCACAATTACTTGGCAATGAATGGCAGTTGATGTATTGGCATGTAGTTGGATGGATCTGAACTAGCATTTATTTTGAAAGAATGATCACTAAAGCCTGCTTAATACGATATAAACCTCTCTGAAGGGGACCCAGAGGAAACACCCTTGCTATATCGGCATTGTTTGAGAGGGTCAGGCAGGTGCTCTAGGAATGAAAAATGCACATTATTGCAGCAGGTGCAGTGAAATTCATACCCTTTAGGCGGGTGCTTCTGAAACCGGATAGGGTTAAGACACAGCATTTACAGTAGTATGTTGGGAATTAGCTGGGACACCCTTCTGTGTGTGGTAGTACCTAAATAAAATGCCACAGAAGTGTTTCTGGTGTGCTGATGATTCTAGAGGAGAAATTACTTATTATTAAAGGTGATATATTTGAGATACACTAATGACGGCACAGTATTCCTCAAACTGAGTTGATGGGGAAATCAACAAGACAAGAGTGCCGTTTGGGTGGTCAAATGTTTGTCATCAAGTGTTTGACTAAATAGATAAGCGCATCTTTAGCGCTTAAGTTTTACACATATTTTAAGTAAAGTACATGAATATTT
Source organism: Ambystoma mexicanum (assembly GCF_040938575.1). Lineage (NCBI taxonomy): Eukaryota > Metazoa > Chordata > Amphibia > Caudata > Ambystomatidae > Ambystoma > Ambystoma mexicanum. The sequence continues at coordinate 1,040,573,897 of NC_090921.1, forward strand.
GTGTATCTGAAGGCCCACAGTCTTTCGGCAGCATTTGCTTCATACCAAGGTAGACCGTTGGTACCAATTGCACTGGCTTCAATCATTTTAGCTGAGAAGGAAGTTCACTCTGCCATGACTGAAAGAGAAGCTTTAGATTTATGGTGGATCAATAGACGGTAGATACTGTATGGGTAACATACTGATCATAAATCAGTGGTTATATATATTTTTTAAAAATATGTTTATTTTTGAACAAGGCAGGAAAGCATTGCATTCACTTGAGATCAACATTTGGTATGCATTATGACGCAAGAGTATTACTTCCTCCCCCTTCCCCGAGTTCCTCCCGCAGTCAAGTCTCTTCTTGTTCCTGTCCCTGTGGGGCGGGCCAGCTCTCTAGGACCGTTCTGGCCAGCTGGGGTCTGTATGTTAATGCTGGGAAGTCTCGATCAAATTCGAGGACCGGGTTCCAAATGTTCTGGAAGTGGTGGAGAAGACCTGCTCTGGCCGCGGTCACCTTTTCTGCGATCAGCACATCCCACAGTTTCACCCACCACAAGGGCAGGAGTGGGCCCTCCACCAATTTCCATGTGCGGGCCACCACTATTCTACCCGCCAACAGGCAGTGGGACAACAGTTTAGCTTTGGGGCTTGTGCGAGGGTAAATCCTCGGGACCGGGACACCCAAGAGAATAGGCTCGGGCTCTAATGGGAGCGTAATGTGCGTGAGATCTGCAATGACTGCCAGGCATTCTTTCCAGAAGTTCTGGACCTTGGGACAGGCCCACCACATGTGGAAGAAGGGTCCTGCTTGGCCACATCGTCTCCAACAGGCTGGGTCTACCGAATGATTCATGTGGTGCAGTCTTAAAGGGGAGTAGTAGCAGCATAGTAGAATTTTGTAGGCGCATTCTCTATTCGTAACACAGGTGGATGCTGAGTGGGTGCGGGTCCAGACGTCCACCCAGACTTGGTCCTCTATAGGGTGTCCCAGGCCTGCCTCCCATTGTGCCATGGCGCAGGATTTGGAGGTGAGAAAGTCCCTTTGGAGAAGCTAATATAATGTTGAGATCTTACCTTATAGTGGAAGGTCTTTCAGAGTAGGTTCTATGGGTGTGGGAAGGCGGGTTGCCGCTCAATGTGTCTGTGGGTGGGAGCACCAGTGCCATAGTTGGAGGTAAGTGAACCTGTCCATCTCTTGAAGATGGAACCTTTCTTTACATTGTTCGTAAGAGAGTGGTTGTCCTCCCTCGAAGAGTTGCTTTATAGACTCTTATGCGCCCGCAAACCAGTTTTTGAAGTTTTTGAGAGCTGTCCCCGGGGTAAAAGTAGGGTTCAGAAAGACCGGAGATGAAGGGTTAAGTCCCCTTGGGATCTTCTTCTGCTCCAGTGTTTTGTCCCATATGGCAACAGTGTGCTTGGTGGTCAATAATAGGTCCTGCCATGGTCGTCTGGTTGCCGGTGGGATGTGGGGAAGAAAGCTAGGGGAAGAGCTAGGCGCGATTGTTCCATGTCCACCCATCTAGGACGATTATATTTGCCATGCTTGGGTGCACGCTAGTTGGGCTGCTATCTGGTACTTCTGGAGGTCTGGGACCCCCAGCCAGCTAAGGTTTGCGTTCCCCATCATCGAGTCTCTTGGTATTCTGCCTTTTTTCCCCCTCCAGATGAATTGCAGCATTTTCCTCTGTAAATTCTGAAGTGCAGGGGTCGGGATCATCACCGGGAGGGCGGAACATGCATACAAAAATCTTGGGACCAGGTTCATCTTGCATGCTGTGATCCTGCCCATCAGGGAGATCTCCTGGGACGGGCAGCGTTTTTGGTCGGTCTCTAGTTCTTGAAAGAGCGGTGGGAAGTTCATGGGGTAGACATCTGTCGGTTTGGCCAGAATCTGGACCCCCAGGTAGTTGATGGCCTTTGTTTTCCACTGGATCGGGCACATTGGGATGACGTCTTCTCGCTCTTTCAATGAAATCTTTATTCCCAGCGCTGCTGATTTATTGAAGTTAATAGTGAAGGCCGTTACCTTACCATAGTTGCTTAGTTCGGTCAAGGGGTGTGCCAATGAATTGCGGGGGTCAGTGATAGTCAGAAGGACGTTGTCCGCGTAGAGGGCCAGTTTATGGTGTGTGGGGCCTACTTGGAGCCCCTTAATTAAATGGTTCAGTCTAATCCGTTGGGCGAAGGGCTCCATGATCAAGGCAAATAGGAGTGGGGACAGCGGACATCCCTGTCTTGTTCCGCAGGTCAGCGTGATGGGGGCTGAGAGATTGCCATTGATTCCAAGTAGGGTTCTGGGCGCTTTATAGTTGGCTAGAATCATCTTGCGGAATTCCGGTCCAAATCCAAATGACTCTAGGGTAAGCCTCATAGTGGTTACATTTTTTAACTTCTAAGGGTTTGCCATCACCATGTATTGCAAGGTGAATGGCAGATGCGAAAAACATGTACATTCTATGTTTGGGTATGTTCCAAGAGGTCAGAATGTGGTCCTTTCATTTATGCCCGTTTCATGTGATTAAAGGCGGAGAAAGAGAAGGACTATGAATAGAATGGAGCTAGAAATTTAGACAATGCAGCGTCGTGCAAACCTTTGTAAGAGTTAAAGAAATATTTGGCAACTTATGGTTGTTGTATGTGAGGAGTTGTGTAATGTTTGGTTGGGCATTCTGAGGGGTTCCTCCTGTTGTTCTGAAGGCTAATGCAGTGGCATTAGCCAATCAGGGCATCTAAGGAAAAATATAACTGTTGCGTAAAATAACGTTTCTAAGGCAAACGTATATTTTAAGGCAGAAACGGTGTAAAGACATTTTGAACACTTGAAATATACGTAATAAGAATGAGGTGGAATGTTAGTTTCCTCAGCAAGTTGAAGTCCCTGATAAGGTACAGAAGAATTTGGCTATGGATGCTGTGGGTCGAAGCTGCACATCTAGTTGGGTTTGGAATTAAGTGCTAGTTCTTTTTGACTGTTGCTTGAGAGAGTTTGAAATGTTTCTCCTGGCAGAGATTGCGTCCAGACTGGTGGTTAGATTATTTAAGGGGGTCTCTGCAAAAGAAGGGAGGGTGTGTGAGATTGTGACAAACAATGGTTTACAGTTTTGATCATCCAAGGCGAAAGATAGCTGTTTTGCACTGGGATAACATCTTCTGCCTGGTTCTGCTTTCCAAAGGGGTTCTCTGGTGTCTGGGTGCCTCCCCAAGCCAGTGGATAATTATCCTGGGGCTATTATCTTCAGGTTGATAGGGTGTGGGGAGGCTTCTGCAGTCTCCCTTGCATTGTGCCAAACAGCAGGGGACAGTTACAAAACCCTCTTCTGTGTACCTTCACCAAAAGAGACAGACTCTGAAATGTCTTCTAGGCAGACCCAAAGACCTAGTGAGGGAAAACACTTTTACCAGAGTTCATTTAATTCATATGCTGATACCAGCCTAAGATCTGATACCGTTCCAAGACATCATACCGTGTCAGAAAGGCAGCTTCAAGCCCGAGTGAGACATATTGTGAGCTCAGAAGACCCGTGCTTAGAACAATGTTGCAAGTTTGTGGTTTTCAAAAGCAGGATTTTTCAGCAACCGAGCTTTGGTGACCCAAACCTTTTACAATGTTACAAACTCATTTTTCGACCTTGGATCTCGCAGCGCATTATTCAAAGTTACAAAGTCATTCTCTCCGAGCAGAGCATTACCTCGCCGGGGACACAATGATGCAATTTCACTGTGGACCCCTGCAATGTACATACATTCAGGAGACTTAAAGAGGTTACCAAAATCATTTCCAGTCTGATTTACATCCTGAGGGATCAGGAGACCTGCAAAGGCAGCACCAGAAAGCCAAGTAGGGGAGTTGCAATCTAAGACGGCGGCCAGGCGAGTTGGAGACTTGGTCCGGACCTTTAGGCCCTAGGGGAGGCCAGGTGCACCAAAGATCAACATCTAATCCCAACCCCACCCAATGAGTTCTCTGCCACTAATGCAGTGCAGGGAGTTCACCACAAAAACCAAAGTACCCAAAATGATCAATCCGTGTAATTGTTTCTGCAGTTGGCAGACAACTGTAGTGATGTGCCCCATTTGTTTGTGGATTATTTGGGCCCCTGACTCTAAATGTATTCATGGTTGGATGGGCAAATCTGGTCGCAAAATGGGTTGATTTGTGGCAGAATGTTGTTTGAAAAGCGTAATTGTAGAACATTCCACAATTCTAGGTGAGATGTAAATGAAGTGTTTATCTGCTACACAGATCAGCCACATGCACACACACTGCCAAGGTTACAAATTCCTGCATTGGGAGCTTGTCGGTGTACCTACCTGCTTGTTCAGTTGCCAATGATACTAAAGATTAAGAGGTATTTATTGACGGTATACATTTGTACACATAGTGTTTCAAGGGTTCTAAAAGGCACTAGAGATAATGGCGGTGGTGGTGATACAAATGGTTTTAGAGGAGATTGTGTGGTGGGTTCCGGTGTCAGGCAATTGATCAAGGGGGTTCTTGTGGCACTCACCTGGGGATGGTGAGTATAGTGAGAGTACTAGTAAATGAATTTCAGTGAATTGCAGGTGTCTGGGTGCAACATTTGCTCAGTACAGTAATTAATTGATTAAATGATTGATCCTGGTGATTCCTTCTGTAGTTGGTAGACAGCTGTAGTGATGTGCCTTAGTATTTTTTGTGAGGTCATTTGGGCCCCTTGGGCGGTCTGGTTGATGTGGCTTTCTGCTTGTGTTATTTTCTGCATGGGTTTTGCTATTTATTTCTTGGAAGGTTTGAGGTACAAAAATGAAGAGGGTTTTAAAAAATGTTACTCTAATTAATGCCTATTTTAGTCATAGACCCCAATCATGGGGTAAATATGCAAACAGGCACAGAGTCTGAACATGCTCAGCCAATCTAACAAACAATAAGCGTACAAGAGTCATAGCAGAACATGTTGTTTAATCCCCTCACAGGTCTACCCCTTTGCATCCGCAAACTCAGTCCTTTTCTTTACCACTGGTCTTGGACTCGGATTGATTAATAGGACTTACTATTGCGGCAGGAGGCGGGACAGCTCTATGGGGGAAGTGGAATATGGAGTTTGAGTACAGTAGTCCTAACGGTGAGCAACCGAGACCTACTCCAATGTCCTCTCCCCTTTTCCCCTACTTATTGGTGATTCCTCAAGAATGATTATGTGCGACAGAAGAGGCACGCTAGAGGTTTTGTGCACTTTTAGCAAAAATATTTCCCCAGAACTGAGTGACCAAAGTACACATGGCAGACTATTCATGTAAAACAGATATGAAAGACAATAAGGAAATAATCTGCCCCATGTCTCCTTGAAATGCAGAGAAAAGGAGGTTTGAAACCTTCTATAGCTCTTTCAGTTTTTCTGGCTTACTGCTCAACCCCTAAGAAGATGAAAATGGGGTTCTGTGTTTGCTTCTTCCCCCACATGTCAGATAAGGAGTAGCCTGACTATTCAAGAGTTTGCTGGTTTTGGTTCTTCAGAATGCTCCAGTCGGTAGCTTTAGCCTGCCTCTGTGTTACGACAGGTTAAATGCTGTGGTCCCAGCAATTGTAAGGCACGGTTTACACTCAAAGACAGGTATCACTAAAAAGCACATTGGTTCTTATTTTTCTGATGATATAATGTCAGTTGTATGTCCCTCTGCTACATTGTCTCTCAATTCAAGGCACACAGTCACATCTGTGTCTGAAAATGGGATGTAACGTTAGCTCGAGAGAATATGTTCTTAAGTCATTGCAGACAAGCACTCAGTGCCATATTTCTTTTTTTTTCTTTTTTCTTTAATCATCTTTATTTAATTTTAAAGCAAACATAACATTGAATAATACATTGGTGAGAATTATAAAACAGTAACAACTTTCTAGCAATTATTTTAAATATATAAATATCCATAATCCCAGTAGTAATCAACCTTTTCCAAAATCCCCACCCCCTGTCCTAATTCAGATTCTAAACTCGAACTACATTCACAAACAAAAACACCATGAGATTAACCCCCCCACCCTAACCCTATAATTTCCAATCCAAATTGCTCTACACTTTACCGAAATAAATCATTAAAGGAATCCCAACTTTCACAGTATTCAGTCTCCCGATGAAACCGATAAGCACAAGACCTTTCATATCTTGATAAGTGCAAATCTACCAACCATCGTTCAACATTTAGCTTTTTCCGCGACTTCCATTCTTTCATAATATATGTTTTACTGCCATCATCAATGCCCCATTAATCCAATCGGCACCACCACAAATTTCCAAACCCCTTCCTTCATTCAAAAGGAAAACCGCAGATATAAAAGTTTGAGGAAATGGACTTCCCAACACTAAATCTACCCGTTCAAAAACATCCTTTCAAAAGGTAAGCACTCGTTCACATTCCCACAGCATATGTAAATAAGTTCCCCTTGAACGAGTGCATCCCCAACATAAAATCTGAATCCATCAAACCCCTCTCTTTCATTTTCACTGGGGTCCAATAAATGCGTCCTAACATTCTTTGATGAGTATATCTCAAATTCAAATCCATTTTTATCTCACCGCTACTCCAAGCTCTATCCCATTCTTTTTCCGATAAATCTTGACCCAACTCATTCACCCATTTCATACGTAGAGTCTCTCAGGAGACCCGCATACATTCTTGTATGGGCGTTCATTTAGTAAACGTAGAGACTACATTTGTAGCAGTACCATACAACACACACACTTGTGGACTATCATCCAATGGTTCACTTAGCATTAGATACCTTTCTGACAATAATTTCTTTAGGGACAAATACCTGTTAATCTCATTATTACTCAATCCATATCAACATACTAAGTCTTCAAATCCCACCATCCGATCATCTCTCCACACATCCTCTATTTTCAGAATTCCTTTGTTAACTCAACCCCTCCAGTACAACATTTTATTCTCAATCTGCAAACCCCGGTTTGACCAAACGAAAGTGCTATTGTAAAAAAAAAAAACAATGTCTGACCACATTCCTAAATCAACGAAACTAAAGCAGCCTTTGTAGCCTCTAATGGCTCCATTTTCAACCTGGGTTTGGGTAGCTTTCCATATTAATATAAACAATCTATAGGAAGTGGTTTCAACTTCTCTTTTTCTATCCGAAGCCAAAACGGATCAGGACACCCATCTTCTCTAAAATAATGGGATGCTTTCTTTAAAAGAAACCCCTTGTAGTAGTTTTCCAATATTGGGTAACCGAAACCCCCATTTCTAATCCTTTGCGTCAAAATAAATCTTGGTATGTTTGGCTGTTTTCCCACACCCCATAAAAAATCCATAAAAATCCTATCAATACGTTTCCAATACCTTTTTTAGTAAACTTTAGAGGAAGAGATTGTATGTCATACAATGCTTTTGGAAGTAGCACAATTTTAACTGCATTTATTTTTGGCCACAGACCTAAAGTTAATCTATCCCATCCACGTATATCCTTCAATAAAGACTCTTAATTTGTCCACATTAAAATCTACTGTGCTTCTTATATCCCAGACCAGATACACACCCAAATACTTTACCGACACTTCCACCCACTGACAATCCCAATCCAATAATCTTCGATTTAACGGGTTCATTTTCAACGGAAAGACCACTGTTTCTCCCCAATTTACTTTATAACCTGATAACCGTCCCACCTCCTGTAACATACTTCGAAGAAGTGATCCCCTTCAACCGGATTCGACAATCCCACCTTGAAATCATCAGCGTACGCTAGTACCTTTATCTCACAATCTTTCAATTTCCTTCCACGATTATCCCTTTCTTGCCTAATCTATAACAATGGCTCAAGTGCCAAATTAAATAGGAAGGGGGAAAGTGGACAACCTTGTCTAGTTCCCCTAAACAATTTAAAGGACTTGGACATCACCTTGTTTACCCAGATTCGAGCCGAGATATCATATTGTAAGGTACCCATCATGTTCAGAAATTGTGGGCCAAAACCCATTCTAATCAACGTGTAATTTAAAAAAGGACCAGTTGACACAATCAAACACTTTTTCAGCATAAAAAAACAATCCAAATTTCATCCACTTCTGCATTCGATAAGCCAATTATATTCAATAAGGTTCTGATATTATCATATCCATATCTATTCTCGATAAAACCAACCTGTGAATAATCTATCAACTCCCCTATATACTTCTGTAGCCAATAGCCATAATCTTCATAAACATTTTCATATCTACATTTAAAAGAGAGCTAGGTCTATAGTTACTGCATTTAGCAGAATCTTTTCCTTCCTTTGGAATTAGTGTAATAACCGCCTCCCGCATAGAAGGACATAACTTCCCTTCTGAAAGAAATTGATTAAAAAGTACACACAAACTTTGGAAAGAGGTCGCACTGAAGGTTTTATAAAACTCAATTGGTAACCCGGCCAGTCCAGGAGACTTACCCATATTAAGTTGACAAATAGCCTCAGTTACCTCATTTTCACTAATTGGAGCATTCTATTTTTGCAAAATAATGACTTATTCATCAGTCTGCGAATTCTCCGAATACAAAGACGCATAAAAAGCTTGAAAGCAATTAGAAATATCCCTACGTTCAACCTTTATGTTTCCAGCGTCATCTGAAATCTTATGAATAAACAACCTTTCAGTTAAACTCTTCAGCTTATTGGCCAGTAAACGACCACTCTTGTCCCCTTCCTCCCAAAACTTCTGCTTCATACAATACATGTCTTTTTCAATTTGTTTGCCCAAAACCTTTTTCAGTTCACCCTTAGCCTCATCCATTTTTAACCTATCCCTATTTTTACCAGACAGTGTATATTTTTGCTGTATGATTTTCAATTCAAGATCTTTTATCTGTTTTTCTCCCTCTTTTCTTTTTCTGGATGCCCAAATAATTAATACTCCCCGAATGGTAGCTTTGAAAGCATCCCATACCACTAGATTATCTGCGGAATCCATATTATCCATAAAGAAATTATCAATAAAAATATTTATTTCATCACAAACATTTTCATCCTTTAGAATAAACATCTTTATTCTCCATTTATCCATACCCAATTTTACCTATTTTCCGTTCAAGATACAATTTCACTAATGCATGATCTGATAGACATCTTTCTCCCATATCAACACTCACAATATCATCAACCATTGCGTCTGTCACCAACAAATAACCCAATCTTGAGTAAGAGTCATGGGCCGGAGAATAGAACGAGAACTCTTTGCCTGCAGGATTTAATAACCTCCAGCTGTCCACCAAGTCAAATGTTTCAAAGAAGTCACTAAAAACACCACAGCACTGAACCCGAAAACCTACACTTTGACAACCTGTCCAAAGAAGCATCCAAAACACAATTGAAGTCGCCACCCAAAACAATTTTGTCACCCTTCATTGTTTTTAGACAATCTGTTAGCGTTCTAAAAAAAACAATACCATTTGTACAAGGGCTTTACACTGATCCCAATGTCAAAAGTTTCCCTTCATATAAAGCATCCACTAAAATCATCCTTCATCATCCATAACAACATTCTCAACTTTCATACCCAAGGATTTTCGAACTAATAAACCCACTCCCCTTGATCTGCTCGAGTAACAGTTCAATAGGACTTTCATATACTGACACCCCATAAAGTTTCCAGTTTGTTCTGTCAAATGAGCTTCCTGCAATAAAGATTACATCTGCTTTTTCTCTTTTCAACTTTATCATTATATTTTTTCCCTTCTTAGGACAATTCATCACCTTAACATTCCATGTAACAAAACTTAATGTCCCCGTCATCAGCAATTCAATGGTTAATATAAATATACATTTCTAACATACAGTGGTCCAATCTCATAAAGCAAAGCCATTCCCTTAGCCATTGGTAAAATGGTGTAGATTAGATAAAATAGCCCCTCACCCAACAGACACACAACCATAAAAAACATCAACCAAGTCATCTTGAAAACTGTCCGGATACCGGACAGATTAACAAAAGTAGAAGAAAAACCCAATATTGCTAAACCACAACCCTCAGAACCTATGCCCAACTTTTATACAATCATTATATATCTCCCTTTGAATAGTAAATTAGTAATGAAAATATTGCTAAACCACAACCCTCAGAACCTATGCCCAACTTTTATACAATCATTATATGTCTCCCTTTGAATAGTAAATTAGTAATGAAAATATAAAGAAACAAAACCCCATCAATAAGACAGCTAACAGAACTTCCTATGTATCCCACCAATATCCTAATAATACTATGACCCAAGTCTTATGTTTATTCCACTTCCAGCTGTAATCAATTAGCATGAAAAACCCCCACCCAGGTGATCTTCAAACATAACCAATTTAAATCACTCATTTTTTCCTTCTTTTTTTCCCTCCTCTAAAATATAGATCTGAACACTAAACAACTAATTATAGAGTTTGTTCAGAATATAAAACACACTAGTACAGTAAGGAAATAACAATACAACTCCATAACCAACCTTCTTCATTGTACACCATATTTCTAAATGACTAAACTTGTTCTCTGCTGTTCCAGCTTTTACTAGGGCAATTCTTTGATCATTACTTCCGCTTACCAGTCTGTTCCCTAGTCCCCGTTTCTACGATTTACAACATCTAGCACTCCGAGCCATTCTCACATCCCAAATCTGTAGTATTGGAGAGAGGGATAGTTTGAGGGAGAAATTGCTTCTGCTCTTCACTCGGGTAATAACTGTGGAGGTCTTCTTCTATCTTGCCTTCATGGATGATTGAGTGACTTATAGTGATAGTGAAGGACTCCCACTTCACAATTAGAGCCATAAACCGGGGGTTGCTTAAGCTCATGCAGCCTTGAATGCCCACATATTACACTTTGCTAAAAACTACAAAGCCCGTGACATTACGGGGCAGTATAAGCTTACATTCTGTATGGCCATCAGTGAGGTTGCTTATCTTTGTAAGGTTTATGCGTGGAGAAACTGGCCTGCATCATCTTATAACCGGATTAGGGCTCTTGGTCATCTTTGTAAGATTTATGCATTAAGAAACTAGCCGGTATCATGATATTCTAGCAAGGTTAGGGCTCTGCAACAGGAGAACACTGTTGAGAGAAGTTGCAGCTGGATGCTGTCAGGGATGGGCATATTGACCAAACAATTCACAAAATCCAGAAAATCTATGAACAAAATGTCTAAGTATATATAATGGGTTTCTGTGGTGACTTTATGCATAAGTTGCAGTCATTCAGCAAACCTGACTGTATTTTCGTACATGGTGTGTTCACAAGCCCAGTCCCAGATGGTGATGGAAGAGTAATTAGGATCTGCAACTAAGGGATAAGCCTGTGATTATTAGGGCAAACGATGCAATTGCTACCACGAAGACTGACTTGGGAAAGAACTACCATGTGAAGCTTGTGGCTATGATGCTTAGGCAGATGCGTCCATGCTGTACACGCATCATGGCCAGTCCTAACAGAAGGAGAGAGTTAATTGCATCTTTTTTGTACATAAGATCCATCAAATATGTTCTGAGCCCGAGTTCTGTGTTGACCCCGAGAATAATATTACAGCTTGGCTTAACTGGATCACTTATGACTTGCGCAACTAGCCAATTATGGTTCATTAGGGACACCTCTTAAAGGTGTGTCATCATTTATTCTCGGCCAATAGGAAAACACCTGATGGACACTGGAAAAGCCACTTGTGCTGTCTGTTCATTTTTGAAGAAAGTGATCTTTTATGCCAATATCCATGCAAAATATAATTTCCCATCTGCATCTTCTAGGTAAGGGAGTGTAGAAGGTTGTCTTGTGGTTTTGACCAGCAAAGAAGGAACCTGCTGTGGCTAGTTTGACTGGCCATTGGCAGTTTTGCCGGTGTTGTACGATGTGTGGGATACCTTTCATGTTGAACTGATCATTAGCCTCTAATGCTATCAATATGGTGTACTGTTGAGGTGCCATTTGGGCTTACTGTCCATTTGACAATATATTTAATCATTCCATTAGGGTAGAGCACATCCTGTTGCCAAAGGTCTCTATATGTCAGCTAAGGGACCATGGCTATATGGCAGGCAATTGACAAGAACACAAGAGCGCTACTGGCCTGCTGGCACTGGTGGTAACTGGACCTGCAATGGGTGTTAGGAACACTGATACTACTATGTACTCACCAGGTCTGAGATTGTCCCAGGGGTCATTTAGTAAAGTACAGAGACTGGAAGTTAGGACAGCAGGGCGGGACAGAGCCTTTGATAAGCCTCAAGTAAAACATTGAACCCAAGGGTTACACACTTATCTCTTAACACTGATGTTCCAAGAACCTTCCAAAGCTGGCAGCACTACCGCAGTGTGGTCTTACTTAAGACAGCTCACTGCCCTCAGCTCTTACAGCTCGTTCTCATGCCCCTCCTCCAGTTCTTACCTGGCCAGACGGTCTGTGAATGCTTTTGCTCTTTCAACTTCATCAGGGTCATCCGGATTCACCACCATTATGCAGTGGAAGTTTCCATCTCCCACATGACCAGCGATGGGTCCTGTAGGGGGAAAAAAGCAACAGAAGAAACCGTTATTCAAATACTGACATGAGCCTCAAGAGGAACTGCTCAGAGGAAGAACACTCCAAAAAACAACTTGTAAGCAATAAGAATGATTCAATCTGGCAAAGACTGAAACCACAAAAGGACTATCATAACAATAATAAAACTCACTATATTATTATTATTAAGGTGGTTACAAGACCTCACTAAGTATTAAGCCCTCTCCAAGAACAAAGCACTCTACAAATAGAAAATCCACTAAAAAAACCAAGACCACTGTAAATCCAAAGTCTAAGTACTGAGCTTGTTTTTTGTACTGAGCAATCTCTAAGAACCAAACCCAATGGATGTAATAAGACCTGTGTGAATAACGACGCTGAATGTCTGAAGTTGTATTGCTGAGTACTTCAAGTACTGATCGCATTCCAAGTATAAAGGCCAATCTCTGTATAACATCAAGGTACCTTAACGTACCACACCCAAATGAAGTAATGAGCTCATTATATGGGCTAAGCCCACACTATGCACAGAGCCCACTGTTTATGAACCAAAACCAACTCCCAAGCGCCAAAATCTAAGTCATAAATCCAGGCGTAGGAGCAAGTCAAGGGAAACTGGGATCTTTCTAAAAAAAATATTGCCCACCCTATTAGGTCTAAATAGAGCAGTTTTGATTATAGGATCAACTCCAGTTATAATGAGTTTACTACTACCTTTTTTTGCCTCAATCCTTATATCAGACAAAAAAGAAAGCACAGTATTATTCACTATAGAGTGTGCTATCAAAAAACTAGACTACCAAAGGATGAAACGTTCACTATGTATGGTGTGTGAAGAAATCATAATGCTCAATATAAATATATGAATGACAACATTATATATAAAAATTGTCATTTCAAAAACCCATTTTTATTTAAAATATATATAATTTTTTAAAAATAAAAATGGTTTTTTGAAATGACAATTCACACACACACACACACACACACACACACACACACACACACACACACACACACACACACACACACACACACACACACACACACACACACTTGTAGTGGGATTTGTGGAAAAACGTTGGTCCTTATAGAATTCCACACTGTTTCACCAATCTGCACCAAATTTTGCATAGTTACCGGTTAGGAGCCTCCGAACATTACAGGCTGCATGGCATTTTGACACCCCACCCTGTTCCCCAGATTTCAGCACGTCAGAAGGTGTTTGTGGCTTGGCGAAGCGTTCCTTATACAATTCCACACCGTTTCACCTATCGGCACCACATTTTGCATAGTTACCTGTTAGGACCCTCCAGACATTACTGGCTACATGACATTTGGACACCCCACCCGTTTCCCCGGATTTCAGCACCTTCACACATGAGACAGTTGCCTGCAATTGGCAAAATATCAAAGTGGTCGTAGACTAACTGGTCCCGACACAAGCAACAAAACTCAAGGTCCAGGCACTAGGATCAGACTCAGGATATGCTTCTGGGCACAGTTACTGAGCACAATTCAATCGATACAGTGGTGGATGCCGACGAAACTCTTACTATCCAACAGAATTTCTCAACTCACTCGACCCCCCCAGGAATGCCACCACATCACCTTCGACTGAAAGTTGGGTCACCCATCATGCTGCTTTGCAATCCCGACCCACCTAAGCTGTGTAATGTCACAAGGTTACGAGTTAAAAATTGCTGCCATACGTAATGAAGCGACAGTGTTCACTGGGAAGTGAAACACATTTCGTTTTATAAACAAGCCTTACAATGAACATGCACTTTAGTAATATTAAACTTTAGGTCCATAGTTGTTGGCACCTTCAGCATCATGTCACCCATCATCACATAAATGAGGCTCATTATGAGTTGTCCGGTGCGGTAATAACATGTCGGTATTAACTTATACCGGCACGTTACCACACCTGCCAAATAATGATTTGGAGCTAAAAGCTGGAGGTCATTCCGCCTCTTCACCGGAGGAAATCCCCCATGGATGCCAATGGGACTCCATGGAATGGGGATTTACACCGGCTACCGCCACACGTTTTCCACTGGACCGAGTGGCGGTATCGGTAAATCCGTTTGCAAGTATCCTGGCGAATTTACTGCCAGAATACCAGCATACATGTAATGAGCCCCATTGTCTGTGACACAGTGGGCATGTGTTACAACAACACAACAGCACACATTTAGTCAAGTAAAAATTTGCTTTTTAACCAAGTACCAATGTGTCTATGCTTTTCTCTTTTCATTCATTGCAACAAGAGCGATTCTTCTGAAATTCTGTCCTTGTGAATACTTTCTATGCAGGACTGCACAAAAGAGCCATTACATCAACTTTGTCACTGCTTACTGCCAAGGTTGGAGCATCTGTAATTTTGGCCAAAGGAATTGGATGTTCTCCAAATATCCATGTCCCTTTGTTACGCTCCACAACCAACTCATGGCGGTTCACAGTCATCGTGGCTCAAATCCCAAGAAACAAGAGCAGAGATGATGATGAGTGGGGAGCTCCCAGATCATTATATCAGAAAGGTGTGCCTTATCAGCAGCAGGCAGGAAATGATATGGGGTAATGCTCACATGCAAATTTATAAGATGCTGGAGTGGTATGTTGGTGGGTATTGTGGGTAACCGGTTGTAGTATGTGATTGACTGTCAGTTTACCACAATGTTCTCAAAAACAAAAGTATTGCTTTAAGAAGTGTTAGTAGACTTTCAGTACACAAACCAAAGTGCAACATGTCACGATAAAGATGTACATTGATCAGTAAAGTGTGAGGATAATCATGTCTCAGAGTGCCAGGTCATGAGGTGAGGCAAGGGTACAGTTTCTCAATACAATGATGTCCTCCGCTCTTTCCCCAAAGTGGTCTGCCCAAACAATATTCAGTTTCTTCAAGTTCCCAAAAACAACTCCAAAAAGCCCAGTCAACAGTAAAGTGTTCCAAAGTTCTAACAAAAGAGAAAATGACCAATCCTAATGCTCACTGCTCCCAGGGTCGGACCTGTGGGGGTCTTCCAGTCCCATTACCCTTAGCTCGGGATGCAAACTTTCTTCAGCCGCAGAGCCATGGTTCTCAAATAACCAGATGCTTTCTTGGTTCTCTTGCTCGCTGCCTTGTAGGCAGATTCCATGCTGCACTATGTAGACTCTGTAGGTTGTACACAACTTCCTGCTATGCCAGGACCCAGGTTGGCGGTTCAATGAGGATGTAGAGCACCCAACTGTGTCTTGGTGGAGAAGCATGGGTCTACTCTACTCTTAATCCCATTGCACCTCTCAGGGTTCACCCTGGGCCCTGCTCCGGTCCTATTCTGTCCTTTTTTTCCCCTGGCACGGGTTGCCGTCTGGTTCCTCAACCCATACTTCCTCCAAGTTCAACATGGTCCTCTGTGACATCTTGGTTCCCTCTGTCTATGTTGCGAGTTTCCTCTTCTTGCCTTTTTCTCTAAGGGTCTAATTTTGACCCCACTTTCTAGGATTACAAACCCCTCTGCTATCTCCAATGTCATCTGGGTTCCAACTTCCAACTCTTTTCTAACATCCTGTTGTGTCGCTCTTCTTTCAACACTCCTCTCGCCTTGGTCCATGTTGGAGAGATTTTTCCACAGCCCTCCGCTAAGAGCTGTAAAATCATCTAAACTAACGGTAGAAGAGTGTTACCCAAAAAGAAAGACCAAACTCTCTTATGGTTAGTGTAGCAGAGGAGTCAAGCTTAACTTAAGGAGAGAGGAATGTGCATTTAATCGCAATACCCACCACTAATGAATACACCATACTGGTATACTGAAATATATACACTTGCTACAAGGTTACACATAAAATATATATGTTAGGAAAAATAAGTGCTCGGGTGAAACATAACACAAAGCAGATCAGAGTATAGATATAAAAACATTAACAGGGTAATTCATAGAATTTCGCACCAAAGTGGCGCATGCGGCTGGCGCACAGTGTGCGCGTGCGAATGTCTGCGCCAGCCGCGTGCGCTAAAATCGATTTCCGCGCACAGCGTATTCATGGATTTTAGCCTCCAAAACCAGCCGTGGCGCAGTGGCGCAGCAACCCTGCAGCAGCGCCAGTTACGCCCCCAAGAACGCCCTCGCACAAGGAAAAGCCATCAAAATTCCCAATTCAGCGCAAAGGGCTGCGCTAACCCTGGACCCGTTTACAGGGCTGCCAAACAGCAAACGCCAAGCGGGGAACGTGTATTACTGGGGTGCGTGTGAAGTTTCACACGGGAAAGGGCCTGTGCGAGTGGGGTACGTGTATTACTGGGGTTCGCGGGAAGTTTCACACGTGATTTCAGCAGGGTACGTGTATTACGGGGTTCGCAGGAAGTTTTACACGCGAAAGGGCCTGTGCGAGTGGGGTACGTGTATCACGGGGTTCGCGGAAGTTCCACACGCGAAAGGGCCTGTGCGAGTGGGGTACGTGTATTACGGGGGTGCGCGGTAAGTTTCACACGCGATTGGCCTGGGTACGTGTATTTCAGGGGTGCGCAGGAAGTTTCACACGCGATTGGCCTGGTTACGTGTATTTCAGGGGTGCGCAGGAAGTTTCACACGCGATTGGCCTGGGTATGTGTATTTCAGGGGTGTGCGGGAAGTATCACACGCGATTGGCCTGGGTACGTGTATTTCAGGGGTGCGCGGGAAGTGTCACACGTGATTGGCATGGGTACGTGTATTTCAGGGGTGCGTGGGAAGTTTCACACGCGATTGGACTGGTTATGTGTATTTCAGGGGTGCGCGGGAAGTTTCACACGCGATTGGGCTGCTTATGTGTATTTCAGGGGTGCGCAGGAAGTTTCACACGCGATTGGCCTGGGTACGTGTATTTCAGGGGTGGGCGGGAAGTTTCACACGCGATTGGCCTGGGTACGTGTATTTAAGGGGTGCGCGGGGAGTCCTACACATGAATTGGCAGTGTGGGTCCTCCCAGGTATCCCCTCCACCCCTCCACGGCCCCTGCAGGCAGCCCACACCACAGGGGACTACCCTGCACCCCTGGTCATGACCCGCTGGCAGCCCATCCACTATGGGCATGCCCCCCAGCCAAGCCACATGTCACGTTGCAATATGTTCACCAACCCATGTCTCCCAGCACCCCCACCCCCCAGCAGTGCAGGGCACCTGCCAGCAGGCCCCCGCTAATGTCCCACACATGTCCCCCTGCACCCCCACCTGCAGGCAGTCAGGGGCACCTGCCAGCAGGCCCCCACACATGTCCCCCAGCACCCCCACCCCCCAGTAGTCAGGGGCACCTGCCAGCAGGCCCCCACTCATGTCCCCTTGCACCCCCACCCCCAGCAGTGCAGGGCACCTGCCAGCAGGCCCCCACACATGTCCCCCAGCACCCCCACCCCTCAGCAGTCAGGGGCACCTGCCAGCAGGCCCCCACTCATGTCCCCTTGCACCCCCACCCGCCAGCAGTGCGGGGCACCTGCCAGCAGGCCCCCACACATGTCCCACTCATGTCCCCTTGCACCCCCAACCCCCAGCAGTGCGGGGCACCTGCCAGCAGGCCCCCACACATGTCCCACTCATGTCCCCTTGCACGCCAACCCCCCAGCAGTGCGGGGCACCTGCCAGCAGGCCCCCACTCATGTCCCCTTGCACCCCCACCCCCCAACAGAGCAGGGCACCTGCCAGCAGACCCCCACTCATGTCCCTCTCATGTTCCACTCATGTCCCCTTGCACCCCCACCCCCCAGCAGTGCGGGGCACCTGCCAGCAGGCCCCCACACATGTCCCACTCATGTCCCCTTGCACCCCCCCAGCAGTGCGGGGCACCTGCCAGCAGGCCCCCACTCATGTCCCCTTGCACCCCCACACCCAGCAGTGCAGGGCACCTGCCAGCAGGCCCCCACTCATGTCCCCTTGCACCCCCACCCCCCAGCAGTGCAGGGCACCTGCCAGCAGGCCCCCACACATGTCCCACTCATGTCCCCTTGCATCCCCACCCCCCAGCAGTGCGGGGCACCCTGCCAGCAGGTCCCCACACATGTCCCACTCATGTCCCCTTGCACCCCCACCCCCCAGCAGTGCAGGGAACCTGCCAGCAGGCCCCCACTCATGTCCCCTTGCACCCCCACCCCCAGAAGTGCAGGGCACCTGCCAGCAGGCCCCCGCTCATGTCCCTCTCATGTCCCACTCATGTCCCCTTGCACCCCCACCCCCCAGCAGTGCAGGGCACCTGCCAGCAGGCCCCCACTCATGTCCCCTTGAACCCCCACCCCTGAGCAGTGCAGGGCACCTGCCAGCAGGCCCCCACTCATGTCCCCTTGCACCCCCACCCCCCAGCAGTGTGGGGCACCTGCCAGCAGGCCCCCACTCATGTCCCCTTGCACCCCCACCCCCCAGCAGTCAGGGGCACCTGCCAGCAGGCCCCCACTCATGTCCCCTTGAACCCCCACCCCCGAGCAGTGCAGGGCACCTGCCAGCAGGCCCCCACTCATGTCCCCTTGCACCCCCGCCCCCCAGCAGTGTGGGGCACCTGCCAGCAGGCCCCCACTCATGTCCCACAGCACCCCCACCCCCCAGCAGTCAGGGGCACCTGCCAGCAGGCCCCCACACATGTCCCACTCATGTCCCCTTGCACCCCACCCCCCAGCAGTACAGGGCACCTGCCAGCAGGCCCCCACACATGTCCCCCAGCACCCCCACCCCCCAGCAGTGCAGGGCACCTGCCAGCAGGCCCCCACACATGTCCCCCAGCACCCCCACCCCCCAGCAGTCAGGGGCACCTGCCAGCAGGCCCCCACTCATGTCCCCTTGCACCCCCACTCCCCCAGCAGTGCGGGGCACCTGCCAGCAGGCCCCCACACATGTCCCACTCATGTCCCCTTGCACCCGCACCCCCCCAGCAGTGCGGGGCACCTGCCAGCAGGCCCCCACTCATGTCCCCTTGCACCCCCACCCCCCAGCAGTGCAGGGCACCTGCCAGCAGGCCCCCACTCATGTCCCCTTGCACCCCCACCCCCCAGCAGTCAGGGGCACCTGCCAGCAGGCCCCCATTCATGTCCCCTTGAACCCCCACCCCCGAGCAGTGCAGGGCACCTGCCAGCATGCCACCACTCATGTCCCCTTGCACCCCCACCCCCCAGCAGTATGGAGCACCTGCCAGCAGGCCCCCACTCATGTCCCACACATGTCCCCCAGCACCCCGACCCCCCAGCAGTCAGGGGCACCTGCCAGCAGGCCCCCACACATGTCCCACTCATGTCCCCTTGCACCCCCACCCCCCAGTAGTGCGGGGCACCTGCCAGCAGGCCCCGACACATGTCCCCAGCACCCCTACCCCAGCAGTCAGGGGCACCTGCCAGCAGGCCCCCACACATGTCCCACTCATATCCCTTGCACCCCTACCCCCAGTAGTGCAGGGCACCTGCCAGCAGGCCCCGACATGTCCCCAGCACCCCTACCCCCAGCAGTGCAGGGCGCCTGCCAGCAGGCCCCCACTCATGTCCCCTTGCACCCCCACCCCCCAACAGTGCGGGGCACCTGCCAGCAGGCCCCCACACATGCCCCCCAGCACCCCCACCCTCCAGCAGTCAGGGGCACCTGCCAGCAGGCCTCCACTCATGTCCCCTTGCACCCCCACCCCCCAGCAGTGCAGGGCACCTGCCAGCAGGCGGCCACTCATGTCCCCTTGCACCCCCACACCCCCAGCAGTGCGGGGCACTTGCCGGCAGGCCCCCACTCATGTCCCCTTGTACCCCCACCTCCCAGCAGTGCGGGGCACCTGCCAGCAGGCCCCCACACATGTCCCACTCATGTCCCCTTGTACCCACACCCCCCCAGCAGTGCGGGGCACCTGCCAGCAGGCCCCCACTCATGTCCCCTTGAACCCCCACCACCGTGCAGTGCAGGGCACCTGCCAGCAGGCCCCCACACATGTCCCCTTGCACCCCCACCCCCAGCAGTGCGGGGCACCTGCCAGCAGGCCCCCACTCATGTCCCCTTGCACCCCCACCCCCCAGCAGTCAGGGGCACCTGCCAGCAGGCCCCCACTCATGTCCCCTTGAACCCCCAGCCCCGAGCACTGCAGGGCACCTGCCAGCAGGCCCCCACTCATGTCCCCTTGCACCCCCACCCCCCAGCAGTGTGGGGCACCTGCCAGCAGGCCCCCACTCATGTCCCACACATGTCCCCCAGCACCCCCACCCCCCAGCAGTCAGGGGCACCTGCCAGCAGGCCCCCACACATGTCCCACTCATGTCCCCTTGCACCCCCACCCCCCAGCAGTACAGGGCACCTGCCAGCAGGCCCCCACACATGTCCCCCAGCACCCCCACCCCCAGCAGTGCAGGGCACCTGCCAGCAGGCCCCCACACATGTCCCCCAGCACCCCCACCCCCCCCCCAGCAGTCAGGGGCACCTGCCAGCAGGCCCCCACACATGTCCCCCAGCGCCCCCACCCCCCCCCCCAGCAGTCAGGGGCACCTGCCAGCAGGCCCCCACTCATGTCCCCTTGAACCCCCACCCCCGAGCAGTGCAGGGCACCTGCCAGCAGGCCCCCACTCATGTCCCCTTGCACCCCCACCCCCCAGCAGTATGGGGCACCTGCCAGCAGGCCCCCACTCATGTCCCACACATGTCCCCCAGCACCCCCACCCCCCAGCAGTCAGGGGCACCTGCCAGCAGGCCCCCACACATGTCCCACTCATGTCCCCTTGCATCCCCACCCCCCAGTAGTGTGGGGCACCTGCCAGCAGGCCCCCACACATGTCCCCCAGCACCCCCACCCCTCAGCAGTCAGGGGAACCTGCTAGCAGGCCTCCACTCATGTCCCCTTGCACCCCCAGCAGTGCAGGGCACCTGCCAGCAGGCGGCCACTCATGTCCCCTTGCACCCCCACACCCCCAGCAGTGCGGGGCACTTGCCGGCAGGCCCCCACTCATGTCCCACACATGTCCCCCAACACCCCCACCCCCCAGCAGTCAGGGGCACCTGCCAGCAGGCCCCCAAACATGTCCCATTCATGTCCCCTTGTACCCCCACCCCCAGCAGTGTGGGGCACCTGCCAGCAGGCCCCCACTCATGTCCCCTTGCACCGCCACCCCCTAGCAGTGCAGGGCACCTGCCAGCAGGCCCCCACTCATGTCCCCTTGCACCCCCACCCACCAGCAGTGCGGGGCACCTGCCAGCAGGCCCCCACACATGTCCCCTTGCACCCCTACCCCCAGCAGTGCGGGGCACCTGCCAGCAGGTCCCCACTCATGCCCCCTTGCACCCCCACCCCCCAGCAGTGCAGGGCACCTGCCAGCAGGCCCCCACTCATGTCTCACTCATGTCCCCTTACACCCCCACCCCCCAGCAGTCAGGGGCACCTGCCAGCAGGCCCCCACCATGCCCCATTCATGTCCCCTTGTACCCTCACCCCCAGCAGTGCGGGGCACCTGCCAGCAGGCCCCCACACATGTCCCACACATGTCCCACTCATGTCCCCTTGCACCCTCAGCACTGAGGGGCACCTGCCAGCAGGCCCCCACTCATGTCCCCTTGCACCCCCACACCCCCAGCAGTGCAGGGCACCTGCCAGCAGGCCCCCACTCATGTCCCTCATGTCCCACTCATGTCCCCTTGCACCCCACCCCCCAGCAGTGCGGGGCACCTGCCAGCAGGCCCCCCACACATGTCCCCTTGCACCCCCACACCCCAGCAGTGCGGGGCACCTCCCAGCAGTGCGGGGCACCTGCCAGCAGGCCCCCACTCATGTCCCCTTGCACCCCCACCCCCCAGCAGTGCAGGGCACCTGCCAGCAGGCCCCCACTCATGTCCCTCTCATGTCCCACTCATGTCCCCTTGCACCCCCACCCCCCAGCAGTGCGGGGCACCTGCCAGCAGGCCCCCACACATGTCCCACTCATGTCCCCTTGCACCCACAACCCCCCCAGCAGTGAGGGGCACCTGCCGGCAGGCCCCCACTCATGTCCCACACATGTTCCCCAGCACCCCCACCCCCCAGCAGTCAGGGGCACCTGCCAGCAGGCCCCCACACATGCCCCATTCATGCCCCCTTGTACCCCCACCCCCAGCAGTGCGGGGCACCTGCCAGCAGGCCCCCACACATGTCCCACTCATGTCCCCTTGCACCCCCAGCACTGAGGGGCACCTGCCAGCAGGCCCCCACTCATGTTCCCTTGCACCCCCACCCCCCAGCAGTGCAGGGCACCTGCCAGCAGGCTCCCACTCATGTCCCCTTGCACCCCCACCCCCCAGCAGTGCGGGGCACCTGCCAGCAGGCCCCCACACATGTCCCACTCCTGTCCCCTTGCACCCCCACCCCCCAGCAGTGCGGGGCACCTGCCAGCAGGTCCCCACTCATGTCCCCTTGCACCCCCACGCCCCAGCAGCACAGGGCACCTGCCAGCAGGCCCCCACTCATGTCCCCTTGCACCCCCACCCCCCAGCAGTGTGGGGCACCTGCCAGCAGGCCCCCACTCATGTCCCACACATGTCCCCCAGCACCCCCACCCCCCAGCAGTCAGGGGCACCTGCCAGCAGGCCCCCACACATGTCCCACTCATGTCCCCTTGCACCCCCACCCCCCAGCAGTACAGGGCACCTGCCAGCAGGCCCCCACACATGTCCCCCAGCACCCCCACCCCCAGCAGTGCAGGGCACCTGCCAGCAGGCCCCCACACATGTCCCCCAGCACCCCCACCCCCCCCCAGCAGTCAGGGGCACCTGCCAGCAGGCCCCCACACATGTCCCCCAGCGCCCCCACCCCCCCCCAGCAGTCAGGGGCACCTGCCAGCAGGCCCCCACTCATGTCCCCTTGAACCCCCACCCCCGAGCAGTGCAGGGCACCTGCCAGCAGGCCCCCACTCATGTCCCCTTGCACCCCCACCCCCCAGCAGTATGGGGCACCTGCCAGCAGGCCCCCACTCATGTCCCACACATGTCCCCCAGCACCCCCACCCCCCCAGCAGTCAGGGGCACCTGCCAGCAGGCCCCCACACATGTCCCACTCATGTCCCCTTGCATCCCCACCCCCCAGTAGTGTGGGGCACCTGCCAGCAGGCCCCCACACATGTCCCCCAGCACCCCCACCCCTCAGCAGTCAGGGGCACCTGCTAGCAGGCCCCCACTCATGTCCCCTTGCACCCCCACCCCCCAACAGTGCGGGGCACCTGCCAGCAGGCCCCCACACATGCCCCCCAGCACCCTCACCCTCCAGCAGTCAGGGGCACCTGCCAGCAGGCCTCCACTCATGTCCCCTTGCACCCCCAGCAGTGCAGGGCACCTGCCAGCAGGCGGCCACTCATGTCCCCTTGCACCCCCACACCCCCAGCAGTGCGGGGCACTTGCCGGCAGGCCCCCACTCATGTCCCACACATGTCCCCCAACACCCCCACCCCCCAGCAGTCAGGGGCACCTGCCAGCAGGCCCCCAAACATGTCCCATTCATGTCCCCTTGTACCCCCACCCCCAGCAGTGTGGGGCACCTGCCAGCAGGCCCCCACTCATGTCCCCTTGCACCGCCACCCCCTAGCAGTGCAGGGCACCTGCCAGCAGGCCCCCACTCATGTCCCCTTGCACCCCCACCCACCAGCAGTGCGGGGCACCTGCCAGCAGGCCCCCACACATGTCCCCTTGCACCCCTACCCCCAGCAGTGCGGGGCACCTGCCAGCAGGTCCCCACTCATGCCCCCTTGCACCCCCACCCCCCAGCAGTGCAGGGCACCTGCCAGCAGGCCCCCACTCATGTCTCACTCATGTCCCCTTACACCCCCACCCCCCAGCAGTCAGGGGCACCTGCCAGCAGGCCCCCACCATGCCCCATTCATGTCCCCTTGTACCCTCACCCCCAGCAGTGCGGGGCACCTGCCAGCAGGCCCCCACACATGTCCCACTCATGTCCCCTTGCACCCTCAGCACTGAGGGGCACCTGCCAGCAGGCCCCCACTCATGTCCCCTTGCACCCCCACCCCCCCAGCAGTGCAGGGCACCTGCCAGCAGGCCCCCACTCATGTCCCTCATGTCCCACTCATGTCCCCTTGCACCCCACCCCCCAGCAGTGCGGGGCACCTGCCAGCAGGCCCCCCACACATGTCCCCTTGCACCCCCACACCCCAGCAGTGCGGGGCACCTCCCAGCAGTGCGGGGCACCTGCCAGCAGGCCCCCACTCATGTCCCCTTGCACCCCCACCCCCCAGCAGTGCAGGGCACCTGCCAGCAGGCCCCCACTCATGTCCCACTCATGTCCCCTTGCACCCCCACCCCCCAGCAGTGCGGGGCACCTGCCAGCAGGCCCCCACACATGTCCCACTCATGTCCCCTTGCACCCACAACCCCCCCAGCAGTGAGGGGCACCTGCCGGCAGGCCCCCACTCATGTCCCACACATGTTCCCCAGCACCCCCACCCCCCAGCAGTCAGGGGCACCTGCCAGCAGGCTCCCACTCATGTCCCCTTGCACCCCCACCCCCCAGCAGTGCGGGGCACCTGCCAGCAGGCCCCCACACATGTCCCACTCCTGTCCCCTTGCACCCCCACCCCCCAGCAGTGCGGGGCACCTGCCAGCAGGTCCCCACTCATGTCCCCTTGCACCCCCACGCCCCAGCAGCACAGGGCACCTGCCAGCAGGCCCCCACTCATGTCCCTCTCATGTCTCACTCATGTCCCCTTACACCCCCAGCAGTGCGGGGCACCTGCCAGCAGGCCCCCACACATGTCCCCTTGAACCCCCACCCCCCCCAGCAGTCAGGGGCACCTGCCAGCAGGCCCCCACTCATGTCCTACACATGTCCCCCAGCACAGCCACACCCCAGCAGTCGGGAGCACCTGCCAGCAGGCCCCCACACATGTCCCACTCATGTCCCCTTGCACCCCCACCCCCCAGCAGTGCGGGGCACCTGCCAGCAGGCCCACACACATGTCCCCCAGCACCCCCACCCCCCAGCAGTGCAGGGCACCTGCCAGCAGGCCCCCACACATGTCCCCCAGCACCCCTACCCCTCAGCAGTCAGGGGCACCTGCCAGCAGGCCCCCACTCATCTCCCCTTGCACCCCCACCCCCAGCAGTGCGGGGCACCTGCCAGCAGGCCCCCACACATGCCCCCCACACTCCCACGCCCCAGCAGTCAGGGCACCTGCCAGTAGGCCCCCACATGTCCCCCACCCCCCAGCAGTCAGGGGCACCTGCCAGCAGGCCCCCACTCATGTCCCACACATGTCCCCCAGCACCCTCACCCCCCAGCAGTCAGGGGCACCTGCCAGCAGGCCCCCACACATGTCCCACTCATGTCCCCTTGCACCCACAGCACTGAGGGGCACCTGCCAGCAGGCCCCCACTCATGTCCCCTTGCACCCCCACCCCCCAGCAGTGCGGGGCACCTGGCAGCAGGCCCCCACACATGTCCCCTTGCACCCCCACCCCCAGCAGTGCGGGGCACCTGCCAGCAGGCCCCCACACATGTCCCCTTGCACCCACACCCCCCCAGCAGTGCAGGGCACCTGCCAGCAGGCCCCCACTCATGTCCCTCTCATGTCCCACTCATGTCCCACTCATGTCCCCTCGCACCCCCACCCCCCAGCAGTCAGGGGCACCTGCCAGCAGGCCCCCACACATGCCCCCCAGCACCCCCACCCCCCAGCAGTGCAGGGCACCTGCCAGCAGGCGCCCACTCATGTCCCCTTGCACCCCCACCCCCCCCAGCAGTGCGGGGCACCTGCCGGCAGGCCCCCACTCATGTCCCACACATATCCCCCAGCACCCCCACCCCCCAGCAGTCAGGGACCCCTGCCAGCAGGCCCCCACACATGTCCCCCAGCACCCCAGCAGTCAGGGCACCTGCCAGTAGGCCCCCACTCATGTCCCACACATGTCCCCCAGCACCCCCACCCCCCAGCAGTCAGGGGCACCTGCCAGCAGGCCCCCACTCATGTCCCCTTGTACTCCCACCCCCCAGCAGTGCGGGGCACCTGCCAGCAGGCCCCCACTCATGTCCCCTTGCACCCCCACCCCCCAGCAGTGCAGGGCACCTGCCAGCAGGTGCCCACTCATGTCCCCTAGCACCCCCAGCCTCCCAGCAGTGCGGGGCACCTGCCGGCAGGCCCCCACTCATGTCCCACACATGTCCCCCAGCAGTCAGGGACCCTTGCCAACAGGCCCCCACACATGTCCCCCAGCACCCCCACCCCCCAGCAGTGCTGGGGCACCTGCCAGCAGGCCCCCACACATGTCTCCCAGCACCCCCACCCCCCAGCAGTCAGGGGCACCTGCCAGCTGGCCCCCACTCATGTCCCACTCATGTACCACTCATGTCCCCCTGCCCACAGGTCATGACGATCCTCAATCATGGCCCTTATGGCCAGCCTTCCCAGCCCAAAGACCCAACCAAGTATTGCATCCACCCACATAGAAAAGCCAATTACATGATACAACTCCAATGGCAAGTATGTAAATGAACACATGTCCGTCACACACACACAATGGTTGCAAGCGAATGTGAAAACCCATATCATGACATGCATGAAACCAATGAGATAATACCACACATCCAAGTATGAAGAAAATAATTTATTAAACGCAACATGAATGGAATTAAAATCAAACAAACAACAATGGGAATAAAAAAAGAAAAGCTGCATGTCCTTAAAATAATGAAAAACAAGAAATCATAATCCAAAGGAAAGGTGTCCAAAGTCACAGTCCAACAAAGCAAATCCAAGGGAAAAACAAAAGTGAAAACCATTGCTCCATGGGGAAATCCAAAAAAAGGAGATGAATCCAATAGTGAACTATATACAGATGAACAATCCAGGGTCCATGATCCCAACTGAAGAAATGCAACCTATCAAAAATACTACCTAATGAAAAACTATATACAGAAACGTGGTGCATAGTCCAAGCGCAACCAAAATAAAGAAAAAACCAAAGGAAACCTAACACTATCTAACTATTTACAAGGGCAGCGGGCTAGTCCGACGGCTCACTTTTGGATGTCCCGGGCCAGGGCATCATCGAACTCCTGCTCAATGTCCCGGAGGCGGTCCTCTTCCATGGCCCAGAGGGTTTGCAGGGACGACGACATGTTCACCTCCAACTCCCTGCGAATTCCCTCGAGGCACTCGGCTCGCGTCAGGGCCCTCAGCATGGAGTTCTCCGCCCTGACCATCGTGAGCCGTGCCTCTTCTGCCCGCTGCCGCTCCGCATCTATGGCATGGCCTAACCGCTGCCACACGGAAGACACTTCCCGTCCTGGGTCCTCCTGCCCTCTGGCCGATGCCTGCCCCTCCGATGACAAAGGCCCCAAGCCATCATGGCTCCCACCTTGTTGCTGCTGCTGTGCCTCTGCCCGTGCCCTGGCTCTTGCTGCCTGCACATCCTCCTCCGGCTGGGGTGCAGTTGTTGAGGTTGCCACCCCTGCTGGACGTCCGACTCCCGACTGTGGCAGGGATGTGTCCTCCACCAGCCTGGCCGCAGGGTGAGAGGCAGCTTCACAGGGCACCCAGGTGACACATGGGTGGGAAGATTGCACGGAGTACGACTGGCGCATAGGGGGTTCAGTAGTGGAGGGGGTCGGAACAAGGCCCAGCAAACAGAGGAATCCGGCCCTGGTGACCTGTCCCAGTAGGTCGACGTGGTCAACGAGCCATTCGAGACGACATGCAGTCTCCCCATGAAAAGACTGCATTTCGCCTCGCATGGCCCGTTGACGCAACGCCACACCACCCAGGACAGGCTCAACCCGGTCCCGGATAGCCACGTCCGCAGGCAGAGGAAGGCCAGTTGTCGTAAGCTCATCCCCTGCCTGAAAACGGGTCTGGACGTAGGTATCCCTGCTGGTGCAGGATAATGCAGTCACAGGATTACACACAGGCACCTCCACGACAGCCTGTGCTGCCTCCTGTCCCTGCACTGCAATGCACCACTAGCACCAGTGGAATCCCCACCTCCAGACCCTGTCTCTGTCCTTTGCGGCCTCCTCCTCCACCAAACCCCCCACCAACCTGGATGACTCCGTGCCATCTTCCTCCGTCGGGCCCTGTGGGGTCTCAGCTGCCCCTTCTGCTGCCGAGGAGTCCAACCCCGACCTCTGCCTCTTGGACCTCCCCTCGGCAGCTGCGACCTGGGACGCGGCACCGGACTCCTCACTCCCCGACGAGATGACAACCTGGGAGGGGAGCCGGGCCTTGCGTCTCCGGCTGGTGGTGCGATCCCTGCCGCTGTGCTCCATAGCACCCTCTCCGCCCTCTTCATCAGTCGACGCTGCAGACAGGGAGAGATAGGACACAGGCATCAGGGCACTGTACAATGGACTCAAACACACGTGACAGTTAAACACAAGTGTCATTGTCAAATTTCAGACATGGCATCACAATCCCCAACACACATGTCATTTCAAATCACACACATGAGCTATTCCACAGCCATATCGCAACAGCCAGCACCATCCATACACACACAACAGCATGAGCAGGCAAAGGTGAGCCAGACGTAGGCGTGGCTAACCGCCATGTGAAGAAGAAGGGTCCTTGTGGAGCTCCGCTAGATGTGTCCACGATTTGCTGCCATTTCGACTTTTTAAGCTTCTAAATCATCCCAAAGCGTCTCTACATGTGCCTGCATTAGCCCTGACCACCTACAGTGATTCCTGGGGCTGTCCACACTTTCGCTGCAGTGTAATTCCCGGGCAGCGGGGACGCGAAACGTCGAGCTGGAAATGGCGCCCGTTGTACGTGACCTTGCGTAACACGGCGCGCAAGTGAGGAAAGCTGCCGATCGAGCCCCTGGGGACGGCGGAGCAGACGGGGGCCCCTGGCGTGCCCCGAGACCAGGAGAGGAGTGCAGGCTGCGCGCCGGGCTGTCTGTGGCGGAACGCTCGTGTGCACTGGCTGCCTGCGGCGTGGAGCGGCCCTGCCGGGTAGGAGGTGCTCCGCTGCAGGCCCCAAAGATGACGAACAGAGCGGTGCTGCCGCGCCGCGGTACCAGGCTGCATCGTGGTGTGCTGACTCGGTCCCGAGCAATGTTGGATCAGTGAGGTTAGTGGAACGCAGGAGCGCACCCGCGAGCTTACTCAAGTGAAGCCCCGCCGCGATGATACGCGGTGTTTGGGGGCACACCCGGGGGGGATTTCCTTCTCTCATCTCCCCAGTGTTGCTGGCGAGCACCCCACCTGGAGTCACCAGAACGCAGGGCCTAGACTGCAGCCCAGCGAGGGGGAACATTACTGTGCACTCGGAATATACACGCACATGAGGACTTCCCGCTGGGCCCATCACCAAGGCGAATTCAGCCCAACCCTCTGAAAGGGGACCTGCTGCCCGTGTGCTGGACATAAACCCCAATGCTAACAGCCCCTCAGGCATGGGCATACACAACTATTGGCCAGTTTATAAGCCTGCCTCTCAGGAAGGGCACAATGAATAAACCGACATAAAAGACTTTCACCTCGATTCCATTCCCCGGCAGAACACACCCACGGGGCTCGAGCTCTGGCACTGCACCACTGCGGGAGCAGCTACGCCGCGGCCCGTTAAGTAAGCCGCCTCAGTGGCCCACAAACAAGGCATACGCAACACACCCTGAGCACGCCTAAGCTCACTGTGCCCCCTCAGATATGTCCTCAAAAGGGGCGAGATCTAAACAGCGCCAGACCACCATGGAGACATACACTGCCGGGGGGCTTGCTGGTCCAACCACTGCCAATAAGCACTGCTGAAGCGCTACCCGACCCCTCTGCTGTGGCAGACGAACCGAACAATTCCCAACTCATCGAAGCCATCAAGGCATTAGAGACAACAATGGAAAATAAAATAGACGCTGTGGCCATCGATCTGGGCCTACTGCGTCAGGATGTACGGACCATTGCAGACAGGACTGACGCACTTGAAACACAGGTCCGGGAAAACACGGCTGCCAAAACACAGCTCCTTAAGGACGTTTATGAACTGCAGCAAAGGATGAAGAACCTCGAAGATAGAGCCGAGGAGGCAGAAGGGCGGACGCGCCGAAACAATATTAGACTTTTAGGCCTGCCGGAGGGCACCGACAGACTACGTAGAGAATCTCCTTCTACAGGAAATAGGGGCTGGGAAACTCACACAAGGCTTCACAATCGAGAGAGCCCATCGATCCCTTGCAAGGCGCCCCCCCCCCCCCCCGGTGCTCCACCCCGGCCACTAATTGCCACAGTGCTCAACTACAAGGACAGGGAGACCATCCTAGCTCTTTCCAGATCCGGTGGCCAAATTCAAAGGGGTTCTGCAAAAATAGCCATTTACCCTGACTACACATTTCAGGTCCAAATGAAAAGAGCACAATTTATCTACTCCAAAGCCAGACTCAAAAATGCTGGATTACGCTACATGCTCTTGTACCTGGCAAAATTAAAAGTGATTCACAACAACAGAACGCTCCTTTTCGACAACCCCGAGGAGGCCTGCGAATGGATGGATGGATGGGAAACAGCTTCCAGACATCGAAGTAAAAGGACGCAGACCGCGCCAGGCTGCACCAAACTGACCACGGGTGGAGTCATGCTCCACACACACATGGGAACAACGCGGCTAAACTCTGAATGCAGAAAGATTGATTCCTTAAGCGAGCTACACCGAGGATAGTTCGTTCACTCTTCTGACCCCTGAAGTTTCTCTTTTTTTTCTGGGTAGTTCTACCCGCCTGTAGGGCACCCGAAGACCAATGAATGGTCCAACGGAGCGGAAACGGGACTGTCATAACGGGAGAAACCGCGCTGGACCTGTTCAAAGTTTGGGGAGTTTACAGTTACTGGGGTGGGAAACGGGATGTTAGTGTCATGGAGGGGGGAGGGGACACAAGGATTTACTGTTATAGTTGGGTACCACAAACTAAAATTACCAAGACCACGGGAACTCTTTATACGCAATGCTGGAACAGCCGGACCTCAAGTTCAGATCGCCTCAACCGTCTGCCCACACAGCACCAATGGATGACACAGTCAAGATCGTCACTTGGAATGTTAGAGGCCTGAATAGTTTTGTTAAACAAAGACGTGTTCAATCCTACCTTAAGAGATGCAAGGTCGGAATCGCCCTGCTACAGGAGACCCACTTGACAGCTAAGAAGCTCGAAGCCCTGTCCAGGTCCTGGCGAGGCACCCTGGTAGGCTCCGCTTACTCCTCCTATGCCAGGGGGGTCTTAATATGGATTGCCCCTTCGGTCCCCTTTAAGCTTACTAGCTCCAAATTAGACAATGAGGGGAGGATGGTCGTGGTATGTGGCTCTATTGAAGGCAGAGAGCTTGGTCTAATTAGCACCTACGCACCCAACCATGACGCAACTGTTTTTTTCCACTCTCTCTATTCACGGCTCACCCCTTATATGAACAGAATCATAATTTGGGGAGGGGATAATAATTGCACCCTCGACCGTACACGGGACAGATCCAACACTAAACACGACCGCCCCTCCCCCCCGGACAAAATCCTGTCCAAGTTGGTCCAACAGCTTCAACTCTGTGAT
Organism: Ambystoma mexicanum; assembly: GCF_040938575.1. NCBI lineage: Eukaryota > Metazoa > Chordata > Amphibia > Caudata > Ambystomatidae > Ambystoma > Ambystoma mexicanum. The sequence goes on from NC_090921.1 coordinate 1,040,605,849, forward strand.
ATCTGGAGAGATCAGCACTCTGAGAAACGAGAGTATTCCTTTTAATCCCCGCCGCACGCCGTGCACACCAGGCTGGATTACATATTTCTTAGCCAAACACATAAATCTGCATTTGGTGATGCACATTATTTGCCACCAGTGCTGTCGGACCACTCCCCCCTGCTGATTACTTGGGAGGTGTTCCCGCCTAGGCCCCCTATACCCACATGGAGACTGAGAGCAGAAGCCCTTCTCGACACTGTCTTCAGAGAACACATTAGGGATAGCTCAGAAGAATATTGGCAACTTAACCTCAATAGCGTCAAATACATGAGCACCACCTGGGAGGCATATAAAGTAGTTATGAGGGGGGAAATGATTGCTGCGATTGGGGGTGCCCAGAGATCCATCACAACCCTGTTGGAGCAAGCTGAGAGTGACTTGAAGGTCCTGGAATCGAAGGCTGACTCATCCCCTGATTATTTACGTAGGATCACCGAACTTAAACAAACTTGCCTAACCCATTGGGAATCCCTGGGCAAATTAAGTCACGCCAAACACACAGAAAGAATCCACGCCCTGGGGGACAAACCGGGAAAGCTCTTAGCGTGGCTTTATAAAAGGGAAACCCGCAGACCACCCATTTGCCACATAATCACACCTGACGGCACTGCCGTGCATACCCAACAGGAAATAAACTCGGTCTTCTCCGACTTCTATCGTAACCTGTACTCCGAAACCCCGCTCCCTTCTGACACACAGATCGAGGACGCTCTCGAAGTCATTAACCTGCCCACACTGGACTCGCACATGGCTGAGGCCCTTGACGAACCTATTACCCCTGACGAGGTGAAGATGGTAATCAGATTGCTGCCTGCTGGGAAGACCCCGGGCTCTGACGGCCTCCCCGGGGAGTTTTATAAGACTTATGAGGATACACTTGCCCCCATATTGACCAAGGTCTATAACGAGGCCTTTGAGTGTGGCTCCCTCCCGGACTCCCTGAGTGAGGCCGTGATAATACCCCTGCTCAAGCCAGGGAAGGATGGAGACGAGTGCGGCTCGTATAGGCCCCTCTCTATGTTGAATGCAGACTGCAAGATCCTCACGGCACTGCTTGCCAATAGACTACACAGAGTGATCCCTTTGTTGATCCACCAAGATCAGACTCGTTACGTCCCCAGAAGTTCCATTACTGAAAATCTGCACAGGTTACATCATGTTATTTATAGTACAGAGGGGAGCCCACAGAAGCTCGCAGTGGCGTCACTGGACGCCACCAAAGCTTTCGATTCCGTGAGGTGGGACTGGTTGTATGCTACTATGGCTAAAATGGGGATAAATCCTGTATTTCTGAAATGGACACAGTTAGTCTATGCTAACCCCACCGCAAGGGTACACACCAATAGAACTTACTCTGAAAAGTGGCCCCTGTGCAGGGGCACCCGACAAGGTTGTCCCCTGTCCCCCATGCTCTACATCATCGCTGCAGAGCCTGTAGCGGCGTACCTGAGACAGGAATACGGGGATGGAGGCATTCATATTAACGCAGCCACTCACCTTGTCTCCATGTACGCCGATGACACCCTCTTGTACTTTCAGGACCCCGAACACCTGCTACCTTATATTCTGGAAACTCTGGACTGCTTTCACAAGCACACCGGGATCCAAATCAACAAGAGTAAATCCTGCCTCTTCCCCCTAGCTGCACTACACAGTGAATGTTACGGGTCTCTCCCTCCCTTTGATCTGGAATGGCAAGCAACCTCCTTCAAATATTTAGGGATAACTATACACAGGCACCCCGCTACAGAACATATCCTTAACACCGTTAGGGCCAAGGACTCGCTTTCTAAGTCCATGGACTTTTGGGGCCGGCTCCCGCTTTCAATGGCAGGAAGGGCGGGCCTCCTCAAAATGGTAGCCCTCCCTCGCTTACTATATACCTTCACCAACGTTCCCTACTACATCCCTCCCTCGTTCTTCAGGGACCTCCATAAACTTTGCAGGGGCTTCCTTTGGGGGAGTGGCAGACACAGGGTGGCACTAGAGACCCTCCAGAGGCCGTACTAGAAGGGCGGACTGAAGATCCCAAACTTCGAACTATATTTTCTCGCTGGTCAATTGAGACATGTTGTGCAGTGGATGGCTGACAAGGACACAATAGACACGCACCTTCTTCAGCCAGCCCTCCCCCAGCTACTACTCAGGGACCTGCTCTGGACTAGAAGGGGCACCCTTGAACACTGCCCTTACCTCGCCAAGCTTGGGACACGCTTCTGGGAAAAGGCCTGTAAGCTGGTAGGGCCTAAAGACCCGTACTCCCCACAGATCCCTATCGCAGCACTCATGTTTAACCAACCTTGGGGGCGCCTTGAGACTCGTACACTATGGGAGCCCTTTGGTGTGGCCACGCTGGGAGACTTGTTTCAAGAACAGGAACTCATTGCCTTCCCCGACGTCTGCGACGCCACTTGTCTCCCCACCGGGCAATTTCTACTGCATAGAGCGGTCACACAGGCCTTCAGTGGTAGGTGGCCTGAGGCTACTGACCAAATAGAGGAAAATGTATGCATCGAAATGATCCTGAACGCCGCTGAAGGCGGGCATGAGACCTCTCGTATCTACGAAGCCCTACTGCAGGGCTCTACCGATGATGACCTGAAAAGCCGGAACAAATTGGAGGCTGAGTTAGGCCTTGTTTTCGAAGACTCTGATTGGGGGGACATTATCCATTACCACAAAAAAATCTCCCGTAATGCCTGCTTTCAGCTCATCCAACTGTATATAATCAACAGAGCGTACCTCACCCCAGAAGCTATATCTAGATTCACCGGCTCTGGCACCCAACTTTGCCCCAAATGCAGCGAACCCAAGGTCGGTGTGACACACATGTTTTGGGGCTGCCCAGTGCTCAGAGAGTTCTGGGTACGAGTAAAGGAAAGAGTGGCCGGAGCGGACATTGACATTGAGGTGGAAGACCCCTCGGCATGTATCCTGGGCAGGTTTAAGCGCAGCAGGAAGAACAAACCACTAAATAAACTCAAAGACCTCATATACATCACGGCCAAAAGGCGCATAGCCATGAGCTGGAAAAGCCCCAGAGGCCCGCCTATATCCTTATGGCGAGGCAACCTTTTAAAATGGACCAAGGCTGAAACGGCAGCATGGGAGACGGCGATTCAGGTGCAAAGATTGGACTCTAGCGACGAGCTACAACGTTGGGTGGCCCTAACAGTACCTTTGCTTCATCCTGAGCCACCTGAGAAGGAACCAGATGGCGTTACCGACCGGCACGTTTGTTAGAACTCGAGGAACTTTGTTCTCACCGTGGTCTTGGTGGGGGGACTGAGGGGGGAGGGGAGCGGGGAGTTGGGTGTTTATTTCTTCCGGTCATTTATGATATGCTTTTCAGTCACGACTGATGATGTTCCTGTAACTTGTGATACGGAAAATAATAAATATATTTAAAAAAAAAAAGGTGAGCCAGACATCACATGAGACACAGGGAGTGCACTGGACATGCACACACGCCACCACACTTACATGCATGTGTACACCTCCACCAAGTGTCGCAGTGATGTGATCGGCAGCCATGTCACATCTGGCAATCAGTCTTCTACATATCAGTCTCACATGCATTCATGTTGCATGACAGTTGCACACTTGTCAGATACACATACATGCACATGTACACAGTGCAGATACATGCAGCTGGAACCAACATCCATGTGTGACACCACAACCTTGACAACTGACATACACAGTCATTCAAACATGTGTGCTCACACATCTGCATTTGGCCTGCATGCTCACCCACAAAAACACCATCCATGTGTCTCACACATGAAAGGACCCGCATGGGTCAGCCTCACGGCCCTGTACATACACATCCATACATGGCCTACAAAACCACATGTGCAACTGCACACTACTGGCACACCACCACACATACAGCTTCCAATCAGTATGCATGTACACTTACCGCTCAACTCCAGACGGGTGTGCCTCTCAAGGACCTGGACGTGGAGTGCTGGACATACGCGTTCCAGGACCCTCATTTGGTCTTCCGACAGGTGGCCCCGGCACCCCTTAGCATCCGCTGCCTTCAAGAGGCGCCGGGCCTTGTTGAGGATCCTGGACCTGAAGTCCTCCCAGCGCTTCTTGACATGATGGAATTCGCGGACTGCCGCCCCCTCCGCGTTGATGGCAGTCACGATGTCCGTCCAGATCCTGGTCTGTCCTTCCTTGTCGGCGCGCAACCTTCCGAAAAGGGCATCGTACTGCCCCAGGACTTGCTCCACCAGGACACCAACTTCGGTGGCAGTGAAGCTGGTGGCCCTCTGCCTCTCTGGCTGGGGGTTGCCAGTGCCACCAGATGGTGTAGTGCTGGACATGGCAACCCCAGAGGCAGGAGTGGGTGGGCAACTGGGTCCTGGGACTGGGCTGTGGAGCGATGGAATCCCAGTCGAGAGTCTTCGGTTCCAGCAGGGGTGGTCACAGCAATAGCACCCCTGGCTGACGTGCAGGCAGCAAATGGCAGGGCACGTGGGCAGCAGGCAATCAGGCAGCAGCAGATGGCAGGTGGGAGCGTGCTCGGGGCTCTGCGGGGTAGTAATTCGGCCTTCTGGGCAGGAGCGTGGTGTTCCGTGTGTGAATGCGTGGCCAGCTTGATACGGAGTGATTTGGCACGTGAAAATCTTGCACGTCAGCGTGTAATTCGAGGAAAGGCTCTTAGCGCGTCAGCGCACGTATGTGATTTCATTGGACCAAAGACCCTTAGCGCGTAAGCGTGTCTGTGACGTGACGCGCGCGGGTGTTTCCCTCATTGCACGTGATGACAGAGCACACGTGGAAAAGCTGAACGTCCGAGTGTCAGCACGTGTAATTGGAGGAAAGGGCACGTACACGCGTAAGTGACGTGTACGTGTGGGCCGGTTTAAAAGGTACATGTAGGACGCCATTTCCTTGTACGTGCTTTTTGTGGAGAGCGAGTGGGTGGATTCTGTACTTCTTGTCGGTTCACACGCGATTACTTCACAGTGTTTCAAGTTCGTACTCTCTGTTACCTGAGAGCTTTTATTTTTCTACTTTTTTTGGGCCCGTTTCCTCAAACAGTGTTCACTTCTCCTTTTGTCCCGTCTCCTCAGACAGCATACAATTCTTTTTTTGGCGGGGGTGTTGCCAACGCGCACACGCACGTATTTTTCACGTTCTTTTTCCAGGCAGACGGTGAGTTCCGCACGTACTTAGCAACTGTGCTTGTCGCGTGTGTCGCGTACCCCTCCAGAGGTCATTGTAGGCTGCGTGTATCACGCGTACGCTTATTTTTATGTTTCTGGGTGCCACAGCGTCGTGCGAGTTCATTTTTCCACGCACGTGGTCTACGAGGGGTTGCGTGCACGTTTATTTTTGGGCTGCCTGTGCGTTGCGTGACCCGTCATCTTCCCCCAGGGGTCACAGACAGCCTTGTTAGAACACTAGGGTACGAATTCCATCTAGTACCCTACCCCTTTGACCTCCAATTGCCCAGGCAATAGTTTACTGCTCCTCCCATACGCACAACAACATCAGTGCCATGGTTGGGAGGCGACCAAGCGGTAAGGGAGGCAAAGGTGGCCGGAATTTGCAGGGTGCCCCTATGCCCCCATGTGTGGAGGACCATTCAGGGACACCCATGCCCCCCCCATGGTTGAGGGAAATGTGGCTGAGACCATCCCAGCTCAGCCCTTGTTGGACCAGCCCATTGTGGCACCTGACCTGGCACAGGATGACTCCCTGGCTGACTTCCAGGTCAGCAAGTCTAAGCCACGTGTGGCGGTGCAAGATGTCACCAAGCCACGTGGATCTGGGGCAGCTATGTCATCTGCTGCCCCAAGTATGCACGGCGGTGAGGCTGCAGGGGCAGCTGCAGCTCCATCCGCCCCAGCTCTGACTCTCCCAGCTGGGACAGTGTCTGTCCTGGTCCATCATACTGATGTTCCCCCCGCCAACATCACACTTCAGACAATGCCTGCACCAAGTCCTATGGTCAATGTGCATTCACACACTCCAACAACCCAGTCCACTGGTGATTCTGCCCCTACTGACCAGAGCGGCGTTAGCCACTCTGGCTCCGCTCCACCTTCTAAAAAGAGGAAGAAGGGTGCTCTGTCACGACAGGCTGAGACCCCAGCATGGCTACACACTCTGGTACCTCAAGGAAGCCTTGCTTCAATGATTCGGAACTTGATGCACTTGTGAGCTATGTGTTGGCACATAGCCACAGAATGGTGGTGACTGCAGGGTCCAAGAACACATCTGGTCAACGTAAGGCACACTGGCAGACCATCGCCAACCACATAAGTGCCCTTGGATTTGTGAGGTGCTCAGCTGATGATTGCTACAAGTGGTGGAACGACCTGAAACGCAGAGCAAAGAACAAGCTGGCCTCAAGTCATGCCGCTACTCTGGTGACTGGCGGTGGGTCTCCACAAGAGGACAACAAACTCACTGAACATGAGTTTGTTGCTGGGACCTTCGTCATAGAGGAACAGATCCGAGGTGTGGGAGAACTACCCGATTATGACACATTGTCCGGTGAGTGCCCATGCTTGTGTGTGTAATGAATGTGTATGTTGTTTGGGTGACGGGTTCTGATTGAGTGGCAGGTGTGGGTGTGTGTGACTGAGTAGTATGGGTCACCCATGTGCTTCATCCAAAACATTCTGCGGCCTTGAATTTGGGTGTGACACTATCCCTTCTGCCCACAGTAGTAATTTAGCGCAACATTATGGCAGTTGCTCTTGAGGTGGCATCATGCAACAACATTGTTTGTATTTTTCAGTGTTCTTTCAGGCTGATTGTTTCAATTCTCCCACTTTTGCAACACATTCCTCAGCCCTATTGTGACATATGTGACATGCTTCTGTCATTGAAGAACCCCACATTGGCCCACATGTGTCACCTTGGTATTTGAATGATTTGACCATTCAGGCTGAATGAGTATTGTCCTGATCACATGATGTTTTTGGGCCTGTTTGAATGTGGAACATGCTAGTTGTTTCCTGTCATGTTGAAGTGCACAACCATTGATGTGTACATGGCCCTGCAATCACTGTATTTTTGTACACTGGATGTGTTGCAGTGTGTGGCACATGGCGTATCTTTTCACACTATGTTGCATTTTTCATCTCTTCATGTCCATCTCACATGGATGGGTGACAGTACTCATTCACTGACATATGGATGTACTTGTGGAATGTACCATGGCTATGGTACATGCCATCTGTGTGATGGCATGTGTCATTTATGTGTATAGGACATGCCACTCACAGGCCAATGTGTGATGGCAGTGCTACCCAGCATGCAGCAAATGTGTTGCTCTTCCATCTTGGTGTCATCAGTGTCTGACTTTTGCCTCTCCTTCCAACTCTGTGACAGTGCATGCATGGGAGGGTTATAGTCATGTGGGACATGTGTAAATCATGTACTGGTTCTGTAGCTTGTCAGGCCTATTTGTGGGCTATGGTGCTAATGCCTGTTTCCAATTTTTGTCTTTCATGTTTTTGCAGGGGATGACGCACTTGATGCTGTTGAGATTGAGGAGATGGTGCAGACCCAGGAGGAACCTGAGGCACAACCGGCCACCAGTGGGGGACGTGGTGTGGTGGTGGGTGAGAACCCACTCTTGCTGCAGACGATTCTGTCAAGGGGTGTCTCTGGGTGCACCTCCCCAGACCTCTATTCAGGTGCTGATTCGGATGATGAGACCTATGTGGCGTCGCAGGTAAGTGTTCCTGGAAGGGGTTCTGTTCTGTCCAACCCACCTGCACCAGGGGTAGAACCCTCTATGGGGATGTCAGTGTTGGTTAGTCAGCCTTTGGCGGTTACGGGTGCAGGGTCACACTCCACAACATCTGATCCTGTTCCTGGGCCAGCAGATCAGAGGGGGAATGCAGTCCTGCAGCCTCAGGCAGTGCCGGCACAGCAAGGCGCAGATTGCCTGGCCCCAAACAGGTGTGGTGCCCGCCGACTTGGTGGCCGTACGCCACCAGGCAATACCGTATGGGAACAATCCATGTACGGTATGGCAACCCAACAGGCAGCATCAGTTGAGATGATGGCTCAAGCAATGGAGAGGGTGGCCACTTCCATTGTCCCCCCTGAAAGGCAGATGGAACAACTACAGCAGGCAACAGACTCCATTTGCCAATCACACAGGGAGGACATGTTGGCGTCCAACAGGGACAGACGGGCGGCACTGGAGACTCTACGCCAATCAATATCAATGAAGTCCCAGGGCCACAGGGAAGCCCTGAGGGTAGAATTCCATCACCTCAGGGAGACTCTTGTTGACCTTGAGACTTCCACTAACTTGAGGACAGAACAGCAGCTGGAGCGGCTCACACGTTCGCTCTCAGCTGAGATGCAGGCAACTCGGGAGGAGATCCGGGCATCACGTCAGGTGCTGCATGGGGATCTCCGCATTTGAATCCTCCAGAACGAGACCTTCCACACCCGCATGCTTGCTGCCATGGAGGACCATACCAGGGCTTTGCGTGGGCTGCCTCCCATAGCACCACCACCTCCTGTGGCAGCAGCAGAGGGTGTTCAGAGCGACAGCAGCAGTTCTCCCACATTGGCATAGCCGTGCAGGCCATGAGCCCATGGAGGTGTTTTATTTCCCCAACATCCACACAGGCGGCTGTTGGTGCGCACCCTGTCCTCGGACCTCCTGGGTGGCCTACCCCCCAGCCCCCACATGGCCATTTTTGATTTCTGATTTTTTTTATTTTTTATTATTTTTTGACAGTGTGTTGCCTTGTGTGGCTCCCGTGGGCATCCAATGTATTCCGGCCTGGCACATGCAGGCTTGTCCTGAGTTTGGGTTCGATGCTTGGGTTCGTGAGACACACACCCCTCCTGCTTCCCATTTCCATGGGCTTGCAAAGGGTGTGACCAAGTGACAGTGATGTACACAGTGAGGTTGGGCTCCCATGAGCTGTGTGGGCAGTCTGTAGTCAATACTGTGTAGACATTCCTTGTGTATATTGTTGTATTGTACACTGCATGTTGTAATTATGTATGCTTCTGCTTCCATGTCTCCCTCTACATTTGCAGGTTCATTCCTCAAGTCTTCACAAGGCCGTCTACTTTGGAGATGGAGTTCATGTTGTACGCAGTACACAGACAAGTTTTGAAGCCTGCAACACTACAGTTGGAAGGGGGCGATGTGGTGGCATATTCAGGTTGTAAGACTACGACTACTTTAACTTAGTACTGTCATGTTTTAGTTATGTTTGAGCTTGTGTAGCTGCATTGTATTGTTGGTAAGTATTTGGTCATGTGTGTTGGTTGTTCAACATTACTGTGAGCATATTGTGTGTGGCCAGTTTCCATTAGGGACACTGTACTTTGTGACACTTGTGTCAGGTTTTCGGGATTGCTTTGTTTGCTCTCACATAGCATGACATGCCATGGTGTGTTGGGTGGCGGTGCTGGGGAGGGGTTGGGTGACATGGCACTGTTCTCATGTTGTATTTTGCAAGGGGGTAATGCATTTAGCAGCATATGTGTCTTTTGATGACACAGCATTGGTGGTGTTTCTGTAGGTAGGGATGCACACATTGTGACACTTCCAGGTGACCAATCTCAGGCTGGTATGGTTGTGACAGTTGACTGTCCCTTATGTCATCATCGATTGTCAGCTGGTATGTGGCAGGGCTGTGTGCACTCCACAGGGGTGTGATTCTAAGTGAAGTAATTAGCCACCAGCTGCGTTCGGGCTGCCTCACCCCGTGCCCTTTCCTCTCCCATGCGCAGCGGGCGTGCATGTGGTTGGGGATACCACCATGTCCACCGGCAGGCCCTGCGTGTTGCAACGTTGTGCAGGACACATGTTGCCACTATGATCCTGCACACTACTGGGGGAGCGTTTAACAGCTGCCCGCCAGAACGGTCAAGGGAGCGAAAGCGTGACTTGAGCACTTTGAATGTGCGCTCCACTATGCCCCGGGTTGCAATATGGGCTGTGTTGTATCTTACCTCGGGTGGCGTGGTGGGGTTCCGAATTGGCGTTATCATGTGGGTGCTCAGAGGGTAGGCACTGTCCCCTGGGGAGGTGGTGATGGGTATCATTAGTAGGGTTGTGACATTACTCAGTATCTGGCATGCATGCATGTGCTGTGGAATTTATACTCACCAAGGAGCCATGTATCGCCATGCCGCCCAGCTTCTAGGTCCCGGTTTAGGGTTGACATTCTGTAAATTAAACTGTCGTGGGTGGACCCTGGATAGTTGGCATATACTGTGGTGATGATTCCCTTGGCATCACATACTACCTGCACATTGATGGAATGCCAGTGCTTGCGGTTTCTATAGATGTGCTCTGATGCCCTGGGGGGACGTAGAGCCACATGGGTGCAATCAATGGCACCTAGGACTTTGGGGAATTATGCCACCCAATAGAAATCCTGGACGGCAGCCTGCCTTTCTGCAGGTGTTCTGGGCAGTTATATATGCCTGCGGACTGATAGGCGTGCAGTCATGATGGCCAAGACCTGGTGTAGGCAGCGTGACTGCGTGGCCTGTGACACCCCCGCCCCCACTATGGCACTTGTCCGCTGCAATGATCCGGTGGCCAAAAAGTGCAGTACATTGAGGACCTTCTCCAGGGGGCTGAGTGCTTGGGAGCAGAGGGTGGGTGATGTGAGGTCATCCTCCCACTCACTGACCAGGTCGAGTATTATGTGAGGTGGAAACCTGTACCTCCCATACACCTGGTCATCAGGCATCCCAAAAAGGCCGATTCTGGGTGTGAAAATTCTGGGCCCGACTATCCTCCTCATCCTCCTGCGGTATCCCACGACCACTGCTGCTAGGAATGGTATGTTCATCCTGGCGTCTGAGCTTGCTTGTTGTTTGCGTGCACTTTTATGCTGCGCGGGTCCACGTACGCCTGCTTCCTGCTGGCGTACGTTTTTCCGGATTAGCGTGTCTTTTTTGGTGCGTGCATGTGGGCGTTCCGCGCATTTGCCTCCTGTACTTCCCCGCCCACCCCAGTAATACACGTACCCCGCTGGCCCATGCCCAATCGCGTGTAAAACTTCCAGCGAGCCCCTGAAATACACGTACCCCGCTTGCCCAGGCCCAATTGCGTGTAAAACTTCCCACGAACCCCAGGAATACATGCACCCCACTCGCACAGGGCCTATCGTGTGTGAAACTTCCCGCGAGCCCCTGAAATACACGTACCCCGCTCGCCCAGGCCCAATCGCGTGTGAAACTTCCTGCGCACCCCTGAAATATACGCTATTTTTGACACAGCGGGTGTCCGTGTTTGTCGCGTACCCCTTTGCACGTCATTTGTCCTAGAGGGCCACAGTATGGGACATTCATCAGAGCTATATATACGTGCTTTTGGTTAGCGCACATTTTTTTAATGAGCAGGGACGCTACCGCCTGCCTTCGTGTGGCGGACATGTGTTGATGTACATAGTTGACTTTTGGTTTGTGTCATGAGATCGCCATTTCACTGCTGGGGGGTGGGTTGTGCAAGGTGACATGAGTGGGACATGAGTGGGGGCCTGCTGGCAGGTGCCCTGCACCGCTGGGGGGTGGGGGTGCAAGGGGACATGAGTGGGGGCCTGCTGGCAGGTGCCCTGCACTGCTGGGGGGTGGGGGTGCAAGGGGATATGAGTGGGACATGAGTGGGGGCCTGCTGGCAGGTGCCCCTCAGTGCTGGGGGGTGGGGGTGCAAGGGGACATGAGTGGGGGCCTTCTGGCAGGTGCCCTGCACTGCTGGGGGGTGGGGGTGCAAGGGGACATGAGTGGGGGCCTGCTGGCAGGTGCCCTGCACTGCTGGGGGTGCGTGTGAAACTTCATGCGAACCCCAGGAATACACGCACCCCACTCGCACAGGGCCTATCGCATGTGAGACTTCCCGCGAACCTCAGATTTACATGTACCCAGGCCAATCACGTGTGCAACTTCACGCGAACCCCAGGAATACACGCACCCCACTCGCCCAAGGCCAATCGCGTGTGAAACTTCCCACGAACCCCAGAAATACACGTACCCCGCTCGCCCAAGGCCAATCGCGTGTGAAACTTCCCGCGAACCCCAGGAATACACGCACCCCACTCGCACAGGGCCTATCGCATGTGAAACTTCCCGCGAACCCCAGATTTACACGCACCCCGCTCGCCCAAGGCCAATCGCGTGTGAAACTTCCCACGAACCCCAGAAATACACGTACCCCGCTCGCCCAAGGCCAATCGCGTGTGAAACTTCCCGCGAACCCCAGGAATACACGCACCCCACTCGCACAGGGCCTATCGCATGTGAAACTTCCCGCGAACCCCAGATTTACACGCACCCCGCTCGCCCAAGGCCAATCGCGTGTGAAACTTCCCGCGCACCCCCGAAATACACGCACACGCTATTTTTGACACAGCGGATGCCCGGGTTTGTCGCGTATCCCTTTGCATGTCATTTGTCCTAGAGGGCCACAGTATGGGACAATCATCAGAGCTGTATATACGTGCTTTTTGTTAGCGCATATTTTGGTGCACATTTTTTGCATGCGCAGGGACGCTACCGCCTGCCTTCGTGTGGCGGACGTGTTTAGGCCTGTGCGCATCTTCGCCCGTGCGCTGGTTTACCCTTTTCGATTCCATGAATACGTGTTGTAGGCGAGCGTGTGGGCGTTCCGCGCACTTGCCTCCTGTACTTCCCCCGTGACGCCCACATTTTCACGCGTTGTTCCCCATTCTCCGTGTCACGCCCCATGTTACGCCTACTTTTGTTATGTGCGCCGCGCTATGTGCGATTTCGCTGTGGCCGTAGCGCACGCCATTAGATGACCTGTGTGCTGGCGTGCGTCACGCAGATTTTCAGCGCACATCCCAGATTTTACTCGCGCACGGACTTCCATGAATCGATGTGCGCGGGTTTTGCTGCGATTTTCACACGTTTTCGCAGGCTTGCGCTGCAATTTCAGCGCACATTAATTCCATGAATCGGGCTGTAAATCGGCAGATAAGCAATTACTCTAGTCCCTAAAATGTAAACCCCATACCTGGTGGCAGACATTATACATATAGACTTTCACATGCAAGTACAGAGCAGTCCCCTAAACAATAAAACACTAAATACCATTGTGATCAGGATCCAAGAATCCAAACAGAACTCAAGAGTTCCTGCTACATTCTAGTTAAAAATTATTGTTCATAAAATGTATGCACACAATAGTGATGATAGTTGTAGGAAACATGGGAAAACAATGGCCAGGATACATTTTAACTAGACCGTCTCTAGGCCTAAAAGGGCATATTACACTCCTAAGAGGAAAAAGGTAACAACACAAAACTGGCAAGTGTGCAATACATGCATTTGAAAAACCTAATAAATCAGAATGAGTATGTAAAATTCCAGTGCTAGGTGGAGAAATCCAGGGACCCTAGAAAAATGTCACATTTCAGGTAAGTACTTCATGGTGTCACTTGTAGGAATTCCATTGTTGAAAAAGTGCCCCATAGGAAATAACACAAAGCCTGCACCTATGGTCAAGCCAAAACGAAATAGTTGCTGCAACCAGCATGCCACTTAAAACCAATGTGGGGTGATACAATCACCCGGTGGCACAAATGGGGTGCTAACATAGCACCCGTGGGATTGGTAGCCTTATAGGTGGGCATGGAGCAAATACTCTTAAGGAGTCCAAAAAAAGAGATGTAGTGGCAGTGGGATTTTAGCAGGAGTCCCTCTGACCACCCAACATAAATTAGAAACCCCCCAAAATAAAGGAGTGAAAATGGTAAAACAGTAGGGGGGTCACATAAATAATACTGCAGAACCACCAAAAATGTAATTCTGTCCTAATAGCTTTCTTTGTCCTCGATGGGATCTTCACCTTTAGTATCTTTAATATTCTTTCTCAGGCATTTAGGTGCTCTAGTTTCTACTTCTATCCCTTCAACAAAATCTCTCTACAAGCTCTCATCTCTTGAAGCCTTTTTTCCAACAAAATCCACTTCTGTTTCGGTTCTAGAATTCCCTCCTTCTTGTATTACTGCTTTCAATTCTTCTGCCCACTGGTTATTCCTAGTATCTCTGTCTCGCAGGTGGTTTCCTTGTGTTGCTGCTTTACATCACACTCTTTTGGTCCTTAAATCAAACTTCCTCTCCTTGTTCAACTCTAACTTCTTAAACGGCAGACTAATTCATGTCTGTTCAAAACTCTGCCCTCATCCTTCAATAAATCTCATTCTGAGACTTTCTTTCCAACTTCCAAAGTTTGGCCTATCCCCTGATTGGGCCATGTGTCCAGTGGTGTTTCAGGGGGCCAGCTGCAGGCCATTTTGAATTTCTCTTCACTTTTTGGAGTGGCAGGGATTATCGTCTGCCTACCTACACTGTTTGCATACTGCTTCTAAATTTGTAAGTGCTTGTGGGGATATGAGGGGTTTTGTATTTGGCTTCACTGGTGCTTTTAAGTGAATCTGCACCTTCAGGAGCTTCACAAAATGTTGCTGTGGGTCCAAAGAAGCGAGTCTGGATCTGTAAACCCTGTGTATGCGTATAAATTGGCAGCGTAGACATTCAGAAGCTTGGGGCACCCAAAGGGAGGGTCCTGAGGAGATCAGTGTAGCAGTCCCAGGACAAAGGGACTGGCACCTTGCCACAGCATGCCTTATCAATTTTCAGGTGCTGCTGGTGTGAGTTGAGCATTAGTTGTTGAAATTATTTTTTTCTTGAGCTCTATGATATTGTTTGTCTGTTTGATCCAATTGAAATATGGGTGCAGATGTATCCTTAGAGAGAGAGTAAATAAGATGCAGGGAAAGATCCCATTTCTGCTCTTTCAGAGGCTGCGTTAATGAATCACTTATGAAAGGGGCGTTGGGTCTCGTCCTCAAAGCAAATGTGCAGCATCCCTCCAATGGTAATCGTGGGCAAAGACCTACCGGAAACATTGATATGATAGTTCAGTAGGCAGAATTGCCCGTGTTGCATTGGTGGAATTGATCTGTGTTTAACCACCAAATCCTTCTAGTACTAAATCATCCTTTCATTCTTCCTTCGTAGGTAAAGCAGAGACTACAGAGTTGGGCAAAAACAAAACAAAATATGTTTTGCCTATTTTTAATTCTTTTCTCCATAAAAATGGCATTATACTTTTACAGTTTCCATACTGGGTCTCATTTTATTGTCCATCAAGTCAAGCGGGCTTATATAGATTGGCTTAAATTTAATAGAACTGTGTTCTCATATAATTTATATTGTTGCACAGTTCTCCAATACTTTGAGATTAGGAGTTTTTGCAATATATGAAAGTTTTAAATAAATGATAACTGGGGCGTTTAGCAAGGTTGAAAATAAATCTTTCTTTCTCAAAGCAAGGGCTTTAGTGCTACAGTTAGCAAGGGGTGAGTATTAGAACACCCACCATTGTGTATGGCCTCAACCATCAGACAGTAATCCAAGTCCCAACATGTGGCCCCATCTCTTCAACAGGCTGGTTTTACACTATAGTCTTGCATGTCACACTCCCATCCAGTGATTGTCGCAAGGGGTAAAAGGCTTGTTTTGAAAGAGAAATTTGGCTGAATAGACTTGTGGCTTAGTTGTTTGTGGCTATTCCGGTGCCTAGCAGTGCATGATATGCTGCACTCGGTACCCATCGGTAAGGCATTCAGTGGAAAGTAAAACCTGAGACACGTCCCGCCTTAACCGTGTTATGATGTGTCACTGTAGTCCATCATACATGATAAAGCATGCCGCCTCCCTTTCAGTGCATGAACCAATGATTGTGCCCAGGTTTTCAAACCAAGCCACGCATGTTCTAGCTACATGAGATCAGCCTTCACATGCTGGCAGAGACACAGCAGAACCAAGCAGGAAGGAAGCATAGTGAAAGGGAGGTGGTAGGGCAAAAACACGTAACAGGAGGTTAGGAAGAACAAAAACAAGTTCAATTAACAAACATGTGTACCTGTTAGCCGAGATGCAATCAGGTCTTTCTTCGCTTCCACCACAATTTCCGGGAGCTTCGAGATAGGGACGCACACATCCGTCGAGTAACCCTACAAAAAACAATTGAAAACATCCGATTCAAGGATTCTGTTTGGGATGAATGATTTGTGTGAGGCATGACAATGAAGAGTGAAGTGAGGTGTTATTCATCATAAATATGATACAAAGATTGAAAATGAGGTAATTGGCATGAAAATTACTTTTTTGGGTGTTTGAATAGAAGGTCTGGGAGTACGAACAGAGATTCCAGATGTCCAACTGATTCTGGGATGTAAACAGTAATTCCGTGTTTGGGAATAATGCTTCTAGGTGTAGAAATGACAGTTCAAGGTGTAAGAGAGATGATTCTAGATTTGGAAATGGTAAAAGGTGTGTCAATGGTTCCAGGTGTGGACATGACCATTTCGGGGTACGCAAAAAGAAATCTAGGCACAGAGAAGTCAACTATGAAGAATGATTTTAGTACAGACATGAACCCTGAGTAAAAACAACTAACGACCTGAATACATTAGCATACAAGCAAGCACTATAGAATGACCTTGGAAAATACAGGGGGACACTGGGTAGTACTACTGCCATTTTGTCACAGGCCCTTAGATAGAACTGGTTTCTGTGCGAGGGCTACTACCATCCAAAAGTGCACTTACCCTGGCACTTGCCACCAGCTGGCCGCACTTTTTATTATTTATTATGTTTATTTATTTTACTGTGTATCCTATGTACTGCAATGCCCCCCCACACATTTCCTCCTCCCCCTGTCCCCTGCACTTGCACCATCTCAATGCCACCTGGCCTAGTAAGATCGCTGTCTCGCTTCCCTCTGTTCCCGCTCCCTTGCCTCATCGCGCCTTGAAACACTTGTGTATAGGCGCGTTATAAATGCCAAATCATATATCATTCTTGTTCCCTTTTCCTTCAGAAGTAGCTGAATGATCAAAGCACTGACACAAGGTCACTCTCTCAGGAATAAGGAATGATACATTTACAAAAGCTAATTAATAAAATGCATGGTAAGCACCAGACATCAAAATGGGTTTGGTGACAATAGAATTACTTCATGAGGGTTCATATCTCTCACCTCTGGGGCACTGCATGCTAATGGTCGGAAAAAAAAGAAATTCTATTATCCACCAATCATGTTCCTGGGAAATAGACAGAAGTGTTCAAATCTCCAACCTCATGAGAGGGGAATTTATACAAACCTGAGTGAGTGAATTAGGAGAAAAGGAGAACACCAGCGCCTTAGACTTTAGTTGTACATGCTGGTAAAAATGATGGAGAGAAAGCTTACTGGCAGGACCAGGCAAGCATGCTGGCAATACCAGTGGCAAAAACAGCCAGACTGGTGAGGGAGACCCAAGCGAAGAGAAAACCATCATGGTGCTCAACAGAGAACTTAGCCCCTTGTCCAGGTAAAGCTGGAGCCAACTGTCAGCCAAAAATCTTTAGCCATAAGAATGGTGAAGCAGGGGAAGGTTTTTATTCAAACAGCCAGCCTGAGAAACTAGAGAAGACGCCCTGGCACCAGACCTCAGAACTAACCATGTCTACCAAGGAGCGTGTGGGTTGCACTCCAGCCGAAACAGATGACACACAAAGGCAGAGGAAGGGTCCCTCTTACCAGAAAGAAAGAGTAGAGACTGGATCAGATCTCTGTCGCTAGTGGCTTTACCGACAACAAACGTGCCAGTTTGCAGTAGACTTGCCATGGCAGGATAGGCATCTAAAGTAACATCATAGTATCTGTAGTCTCCCAGTAACTATGATCATCTAGATAGGGAACATCCACCAGATTAATTGGACACTCAATGGTTTATGTAAAAATGCCAGTACATTCAGGTAACATATTGCATTAGCTTTATTTTTTCCAAAGTTCCCATTTTGCAGTGTCCTTCAAGATTTCCAAGATCTTTAATGAATGAAATAAAGCACTATACAGAAAAGATGTGTCCGCTTGGATGTAGTTGTGGTCAACGAGCTCTGCGCTATGAACAACTGTGCGAGGGTTACCACCAACGCATACTGTGTGAGAGTGCAGGTTTTGGAGCCATGAGGGTTTGGCCTCTGAAATTCATTAACTAGGTGAGCATAAGGGAACATGAAACTGCAGCGCACTTTCCCAATATATCCACCAACTTCTGCACTTTATCCTAAGTGATATATTCTCAAGTGGAATTTCTTTGCAGGAAAGCAGACTCCCGAAGATTTATCCTTTTTATACTCTTTGCTACTCCTTCTGGACAACAAGCTCTTGCATGTATTTCATGGAATCATGGTATCACTACATATTATCCTCACCGAAAATATCGCCGTATATATGGTCGTCTGGAACGGCCAAAGGTGATCTTTTTTGGGGGGATATGTTTTGGGGTTTTTTGGAGCAGGGGAGGCGCAAGTGTCCCCCGCTCCTTTAAAAATAATGCAGGGGTTGCGGCGATGTCCCCTGCAGGTTCCATGCCTTGATAACGCTGCAAAAATATGGCAATATTTTTGTACGCCGATATTTTTGCGGGGATATTAACACATGGAACCGGAATGATTACCTAATTTTTCTCCTGACGATGATTTGTTTAAGAGTTTTAAAGCTTGCCTCCTTTCCCCAATTGTAAACGTCTACAACACAAACCAAGGTTCACGCACCCACAACATGTGAATATACATCTGATGGCAGGCGTGGTCTGTTGCAGGATGCCTTAGTTTTGGGGATGTTAATTTTTCAAACTCGCTTCTTTGCAACCAAGCGGTCTACTCTGGTAAACTTCAAGGCCGTCGAGGGTGGGGGAGACATAGGTGGGCCAAGGGGGGTGGTTGTCCCAGGGCTCGCACTTTGAAGACTATGTGAAGTGAGGATTTGTTTTCTTTTGTTTTGCTAAACATGCTGAATTTGTGCTCCCAACCACTCATTTGTCGGTTTTGTTTAATGCAAGGCAATTCTCACCTCATGAACATCACACTGGGCAGCCACATTTCATGGGGTAAAGCTGAAAGTGCCAACAGATGCCTGCAGTCATGCAACCTGGGAGCATGTGTCTACATGAGGGGCCTCCTTTTCTTACAAAAATCAATCAGTACATTCTCAGTATTGAAATCTAGAAGTATGCATGGTTTCATTAAATGTGTCAATTTATCAAATCTTAATTCACAGCAGGCGTCCCTTGTTTTGGAGATTCCAATTTGTAAAAGAGTAACGCAGATTCTTTTTGAATGTTACAATCCAGCTATTTCACTGCATTAACCTTTGAGGATATAACCACAACAGGGAATTAATTTCTCCTCTAAAATTGATCCATGCTTCTTTTGCTTAACATAGTTCTATAACCTTATATATCGTCAAATTCACTGATGAGCACCAGCTGTTTCACAGAACAGAAAACCAAATGATAGGCTACAATGCTTGGTAGGTGGGGAGATTCCATGTTAGATGGGTCTCCGAAAGACAACACATGTCTATGAAAAATACATTGCTCCCTGTCTCCAAGTTCAAAAATCAAAGTTATGCCTCAAGACATCTATGTCCCTCTGGCAGAAACTCTGTGTGTGTAAAGCGCTTTGCTAAACAGAGAGCAGGAGGGCGGTCGCTTTCCTCTGCTGGCTCCGTACTATGGAACTGCCTCCCCCTCCTTCTGCGCCTTGAGCAGGACTATCTTAAATTCCAGAAGATCCTCAAAACTTTCCTCTTTACCATCTCCTTCCCATCTTCTCTACTCTGCTAATCTCACAGTTAATGGGATTGGTGTCTTTGGCCCTTATGCATCCTCGGGGCCCCTGAACTCCCACACCCACTCGCCCAGCTTCTGTCTATTCAGCACTTGCCATGGCACTACCTCTGCCTTGGAGGCTCGCACTTACACCCAACACAGCTCCAGGCCGTGTAGCACTTAGCACACCATGCACTTCATCTGTTGCTCATTCACAAGCACAGAGACTCCAGCACCTACCCCCTCTGCCCTCTTCCTTGCTGCACTTGCACGTTCTGAATACTCACACGGCATAGTAGTTTTGCCCCTTTTTCCTTTCCCCGCCTCTGTTGTATATTCAATATGTATCACTCCCTTGTTCACTCTCTTTGCCCTGTGGGCGCTTTGAAACAGTATGTACTTGCTGTATAAGTGCCTAACAAGCGAAAAATTAATACATGAATAAATACATGCCAATCATGTTTAATTGCACCATAAACATTTGGGTGGCAGGTTTTGTATGTTTGCTTGATATGACATTCATATTTGTATGAGATTTGATTGGATGCTTGAGATCTGTGTCAAACTGCTGAAGGCGCAGCTGCATAGTTTGGAAACTGGAAAGCTGGATTCCCTACATTACCAAACGTATGTGATCCTGGTGAAATCACCTTTGCCCTGTGTGCCCCAGGCCACAAGTGTCCAACTGGAAGTGTATACAACTATGATCACCTTAAAAAGTGACAGCAATACTGAACCGCCAATAATTTTGACTATCATCTATACACAACTATCTCACTTCCCTCTGGTGTCATTTCTTAGGTTTCTACCATAAAGCGTCCTGTGGCGGGTACCTACACCATGCATGTTTATTTCCACAGAATGTTGTTTGAGAGGCCTTTTCTCCCCATATTCCTAGATGGCAACACAGACTACACAAAAGCTTTTTTTTTGTAGTTCTATGGGCCTCATTACGACCCTGGCGCTAATGGGTTAACGGCGCCGTAAAAGGATGCAGCGCCGTTAACCCATTAGCGCCTGATTACGAGGTCCCTTTGTGGGACCCGAACTTAACGGCTGGTATACACCAGCCGTTAAAGTAGGGACCCGCAAAGGGACCTTGGTGCTAAGTACGGTACCGCAATTTGCGGTACCGTACTTAGCGCCTTCCCCATTCCCATTGAGCCCTATGGGGCAAAAATGGGAATGGGGAAGGGCCATGGAGGAAGGGGGAATGACCGCCCCGCCAACCTTGTAATGGGGTGGTAATTCCTCCTTTCTCCATGGCGGAGTCGGTAAGTTACCGGCATGGACCATGGTGCTATTAGCAGCATGGTTTTCCGCCTGGGTCGTAATGAGGCCCTATGTCATTCCATCGCCATGGTTTATTTCACTGAGTTTTTGCTGTCTATATTTGGCTGAAAAAACTCAAATTTCTTTTTTTTTTACTTTGGGGGATTCCCCCAATCCCCATTTCCCAGTTTTTGACTACCAATTCCCCACACCCCCACCCCTTTTATCCCTTTAGCGCCCACCCATATTTTTCAATGAGTTTTTTCAGCCACAAATCGGTGCAAAAAAAAACTAAGCGAAAGAAAACCCTGGCGATGAATGAACGTCGTACCATTTTTTATGAGAATCATTTTTATTTAGCAATACAACCTTCAATGCCATATGTGAGGAGTTTGCCAAGAACACTGGGCAATTCTGAAGACGCTTGCTATCCATAGTCTGCATCTTTTAATCACATTAAATCAATGTTTTTATAGAACACCAAAAGAATATGCCAAAGGAAGGCAGCATCAGGGTGCTGAAGAGTCCAATATGGTGATTTCTTTAGTTGGCATTGGGGATATTTGTGTCCAAATGAGAGAGATGTCTTCCCCTAAGGCAAGCAGGGGGGGGGGGGGTACAGATGATAATTGGGATGGACAAAGTGAAGGAGGATGCCTCAGAAATGGACCCTTAAGTGGAAAAAGAAGCATCTGTCCTCTCTAAATAAGGGCGCTGTGTGTGCTTGGCAGAGGTGCATGGCACCGCTTCTAGATCGGAAGGGCGAATGGTACCTGATAGTGACATACTCATGGCTCTCGAGTGAACCGCTATTTGAGGCACTGGTGCGCATTTTACCTTTATGGAAATTAGGGCAGACCAATTATAAATGTATATTTTTTTCCCGGGATAAATATTTTCGTCATGTTGGTTTTTGCCATCTTCTACACTGCTATGGCGACACATAGTGGACTGCAATGCTGCTTAGGAACTGGTTATTGGTGTTTAATGGTCTTAATTGACATTCCTATGCAAATAGTAGCCATCACTTGACTGCGGATTGAAGAAGGTTTTTAACGTTTTTTTAAAGGGAAGCAGAGTTTCTGTGGGCCTCATCAGGAGTTGGGGTAAACACTCTGGAAAAATGCCAATTTTCGACGCAGTTAAAGCCGCTGGTATTACCACGCGGTAATTGCGCCCAAAATTCCCCCATTGGACTCCAATGGGGAATGGAGAGTAACGTTTAGCGCCAAACCCGTGATCCAGCAGTAATACCGCCCAACTCGTGATGAGGTCCCGTGTCTGAGGACTGAAGGTATCTGTATGAAATACAGAGAAAAAAAAACAAAAAGGAAGAAAATGCCAAATACGGCATTAAAAAGAAAAAGAATCCCAAAAATGTCGATCAAAGGAAGCAGGGGTTTCCCCGACTCCCCTTGATCAACATTCCGGGACTTCAGGGGTTGCAGGGATGTCCCCCTCTTCCATAAAAAGGAAAGCGGGGGATAAGGAAAGGAGAGGACCCTGCTACACCGGCTCCAATCCAAGTGCGTGAAGGAAACCAGCATCGCAGAGGGATGGCAGAGGCGGCTGTGTGCCACCAGAAGGTGAGTAAGAGGGTGGGGTGAGCGGGTTGTCGTAAATGTCAGCAGGAGACAAAACAGAAAGTTATTTTCGTTCAAATAACTTTCTTTTTTTTCTCCCTCTGACATTTTGTTTTGGACATCCAGGACTGAACACCCCACTTAGAAAGGACTGGGATGAGGAAAAGGGACAAGGGAGTAATGATCTCAGTGTCATAGGAATGAAAGGGCCATGTGCCCAAAAGGTTGCTTGCTGCAGTGACTGGGAGGAAGACGAGTACAGGCAGGAAAATAGTGGCAGCAGGTCAGAAATTTCTCTCACAATTAAGATGCATCATTTGAAACCAAAAGTACTAGCTTTCGTAAAAATCTAAAAACATTTTTTTTAAATGTGGAAACCCCTAAAAAAGTAATTAACGTAGTATGCTGAGCTCTGGTCCAAATGCTTTAAGAATGTCAATCCGGCAGACCGTGAAAATCAAATTTCAAAATGTTGTATTCTCAAACCGTTTCACAGTTCCAGGAGCACTTAATCATTTGAAAAAAAATTCACACATATCTTCTGATACAACGCAGGTGTTTTCTCTGCAGCCAGACATTCTACATTGGGAGAAACCAGAAGGTGTGTCACCCACTAGTCGCAGGGGATCTGTCATCCCGGCGGCCAGGACACGGCCATCGCTTTTGGATCCAGTTCCTGGGGGTGGACAAGTGCGGGAGGATTATCTTGCTGAGAGGTCTTCGGGGCTTGGGAGTGGGACACCGGATGGTGAGACGTGGAATCCCCTTCCCTGTAACACCTTTACCGCCATCCTACCAGGTTGGCTATTTAGGAACTCTACTCCTCCCCTTTTACCTTTTACAACACACTTTCTCACAGACAGCCAGCTAACACCGGAGCCGTATACCTGAAGTGTCCCAATACAATGGTCAGGCAATTACTGACCATCACACACACCTGACTTCATTTAGTTTCCTCACACGGATAAAATGCGGAGCACGAGAGCACCCTCTGAGCAAGGCAGAGCACACAAGGAAATAGCAGTTTCGGAACGGCAGCTGAACTTGCGAAGAAAGACGGCAAAACAGAAGGGGATCGCAAGGAGGGAAATTACCTCAACCTTTTCGACAAGGAACCATTACTTTTCAGAACCCTCGAAAATAGAAACCGTAAAACCAGGAAACCAGGTTGAAGAATCCTGCATTGTGTGTTAGAGATACCTGGGCCACCCTGCATCAATCGTCAAGGCGGGAGAAGTAGCACGAGCTGCCGTACTACCGACCGTGGCTCCAAGAACAAAGCAGCATCAGTGAAACCAACACATCCGGTGAGTTGGGGAGACCAATACAAGACTGTTCTGTGTTGAAGCCAAGGTTGCAAGCAGCCAGACTGTATGGAGAGCGCTGGAACGAACATTGTTTGAAACGCGTGTCATAACAGCCGCCAGTAAAGTTGAACTGCTGATGAGTGATTGAACTTTGAAACCAAGATACAATACCTTTGACAGAGTGGTCCGGCACCGCGTGTGTGCTCAATCGAAAGTCTCTGTAAGGTATCCACCTAAGAAGTGGAAACAGTGAAACAGTTGTAAAGAATTGTGAATCGAAGTGGTCCTGCAACGGGTCCAGCAAAAATCCCATGCACAGTCAATAGTCTTCAATGTTGATACAGTAAAGAAGGTTTGTGTTAAAATTGATAAATTGGTCTTAGCCCGGCAGAGGAAGATTAATTGAAGATTATGTGTTAAAGAGGGTCTGAGTCCAGCAGAGGGCAGCCCTGGATGAATAGTGAACCACCCGAGAAATTTGATACGTGAAAGTCCTGAGGACATTGTGTTAAAGTGGGTCTGAGCCCGGCAGAGGGGGACCCAAGGTGAGCAGAAAATCACCCGAGAATTTGTATATGTGAAGAAAGGAACTTTGATGTTTGTTTTGTTACATCAGGCCCTCTGAAATAAGTGACTTTGAATGGCAAAGAGACTTTGGCACAGAAGGCCATGATAT
The DNA here is from genome assembly GCF_040938575.1 of Ambystoma mexicanum. Classification (NCBI taxonomy): domain Eukaryota; kingdom Metazoa; phylum Chordata; class Amphibia; order Caudata; family Ambystomatidae; genus Ambystoma; species Ambystoma mexicanum. Next base: position 1,040,630,381 of record NC_090921.1, read on the forward strand.
GGAAGTTTCGAAATGCATCCTCGTGTTAGAGAAGCCAGAGACTGTGCTAAGCTTGAGTGTGCTGCCTTGTCTCGTGCTGAAAACATGGGGAAGGGAAGCCAACGGCTTGAATATCATGGCATATCATTTCTTGAACACTTTTTCTTTTGCATAACATTGTTTCCCACACTATTTATATTTAGAAGTAAGGGTTGGCAATAGGTTTATTAGTATAGGCCCTTTTATTTTGACAGACTCTACTAGGACTGCGTTATTATTTGATGGTCGTAGCTTGCTCCCATCTTTAGATTTAGGATTAGATTGTTTTTTTTGTCAAAACCAATTTAAGTTCAATAAACACCCTTGAACTGTGATCACTTGTGTCTGTCTTACTGTTTGATACCACGCCTCCCTTACAATATGTAGCAAATCATCCGGGGCCCAAATGTTAAAATTCTGATAATAAATAAGAGGCATTGGAAGAAAGAAATAATGAGCTAATTATGGGACACAATGAAGAAGTCTGATGAAAAAGAGACGGAATGCACAGAAAACACACGCAAAAGTCCTCACCCCAAAAACCTCCAAGCGGAATAAAAACTGTGCCGATTTTGCTAAATTGTATCATCAAATACTGCACGCGACACATACATATGGCTGCAGGAATACCAAGACATGTAACACTAAAAACACACAGGCAAATATGTAGTGACTGTAGCCCCTGTTTCCCTGCCCCAGTCCAGGGACGGTCACCATGAGGACCCACCAACCCAACCTACTAGGCCAGGTGGATAGGGAGGCGGCGGTGCACCTGAAAAATAAAGTCAATGTTAAACAGGAGATGGGCTATGCCCTGAGTTCTTACCTTGCGCTTTCAATAGACAGACACAGACACCAAGGTGGAATTTTTAGGGATCCCACCAGGGACCCTTCATTACTTATAAAAACAGTTACACTTGCATTATTACACATTCCTACCCTTCTTAACTATTCACACCTAAATTCGTCCTTGCAATAGTTCTTTCTAAAGGAATCTGCCCCGTTAGCACACCGTTCCTTAGTAGGAGTCACAGGGTGAGACTGTCTGTTCATCAGATGGAACATACCTCTAACCTACATCTGGTACCACTTACTGAAGAGACCCAATAGGACTCCTCTGGCAGGCTGCCACTTTCCTTACCTGCCTCATGCCAGGGTCCTAACGCCCTCTATTCTTTCCACCTCCTTAGCTACTTAACACAATAAACATTTCCCTACTTAACAAATCCCCCTACTTAACATTCCCACCCACTAACTACAACTATACACTAAACATTATTACAACTATAAACGTGCACTTAAAAATACATCTATACAAATACATACAGCAAACAATGAGATAACTAATATATAATGCATTATTTTACACAGGGGTGACTGCTGCAGTCAGCCACCCCCTTTTCAGTACTTTTATGGTGCTGTCTGGTGATCTGCCAGCCGGCTGTTCCCCACCGTCTGATCATCCTGCAATGCCTCCTCCATCACGTTGTGGCACCATACCTCACTGCGATTGCCTCGCACTCCCAAATCTCTTCTTCACAGGCGGACCCCATGCCCGGTTCCGTGGCACACCAAGTGCTCTTTGGCAGGTGCCATGGCCTGAGAGGTTGCCCGATGTCACTGCTGTATCCCGCGCCCACTCTTTCTTTTGGTCGTCCCCACACCATGGGGTGCCGCCTAAGAACACAGTGCCATTTTAGCTTCAGGCAACATCCCCATTGCTATAAAGAACAGTGCCGTTATCAACTGCTACGCCCTGGCACCATCTTTGCTCTAGGCAGCATCCCTGTTTCTATGGGGCTGCCACCTTTATTGACCGATGCAGCACACTCACAGCCCTGCCCCATCTCCTCTCAGCGTCTGAGGGATGCAGGGTGTGAGCTGCTGATCTTCACCCAAACTGCTCTGCCGTGGCAGCCCAGGACTTTTCTTCACCCAGGCTGTCGACAGGGCAGCCCAGAACCTCACTGGCCTCTCGCTTTACCCAGGCTGCCCGGCACTTTCTTTTACTGCTGCACCCCAGGGCAGCGTGAACTTCACTGCTCCTTCACCTCCCCGGCCGCCTGGCATACACGGCCAAGGAGGACTTCTCTGCAGGGCCTGACTGGCGGGCCAAGGCCAGGTTGTCCGATTCGAGCTGCACCACACATGCAGCTCAGACTGGGCAGCTCTTGATTCTTTGCATGGGCAGCACAGCTCTCAGGTCCTTTAACGATGGGCTTGTCCAGTCTGGACCATAGGACTGGAAGTTTTAAATACTTTAAAGTATCCAGTTATGCTACATTTATGGTTAAATGTTACGCCATTGTTTAAAGAGATGTCTAGAGCCACCACACTACTACTAAAAGACAATCAAGACTTGAAGGCGCACAACAAGGTCTACCAATTTAATCTTAAAAGAAAGTCTTCTTACAATGGGGCGTTGTTTGGGGACCTATGCTTCAAGTGGGCGGTCAAGGGCCTCACTTACCTTGCAATCAAGATAACATTGGACACCAAGGTATTCTACAGGATAACATACAACTAGTCATAGAAACATGTAATATGGGCTACAAACAGTGGAACAAACTGCTTCTTACATTGTGGGCCAAGATCCAGACTATCAAGAGGAACCTCACGATGAGCCTCTGCCCTAGGGTCATGTTGGGTGGTGCTTACCCTTTTCCGGAGGCTGCTCATAGGTATTCAAAACGTTCTTGCGGGACAGAATTAAAGTAAGGGAGGAGGGGCTATACAGATCCTTCCAAGAAGCATGTTGGATTTGTATTTATTACTTTATTAGGAGCTTTGGCCAAAGCACAGAATAAAAAGAGTCAGTACAAATTCAAATGAGTAATAATCATGTAGTAAGCATGAAAACCAAAAGTGAGAAAAACGAAGACATATTGTCAAGTAAATGGGTTTTGAGTGGCGTGCGAAAAAGAGAATAGGTGGCGATAGACCAGATGTGGAGAGCAAGCGAGTTCCAGAGCTTGGGGGCTAAGAGCGAGAGAAAGCCAGATTGGGTGCATGGTGGCCTAGGAATAGTTAACAAAAAGGGAGATTGAGATTGAAGGGAACGCAAAGGGGCATACAAAGAAACAAGAAATGCTGCTCTGGCTACCTGTGCTGTTCCCGAATCATGGACTAAGACCGTGATTGTGCCAGTCTTCAAGAAGGGGGTTAGGGCTATACCTTCCAATTATCGCCCTCTCTCACTTCTGGATGCAGTTAGAAAGGTGTTTGCTAATGTTTTTTTTTTTTAAGTGCCTGTCAGCCTGGCTGGAGGGTGCGAGTCCACTGCATCATCTGCACCCAGGATTTCAAGTTGTGTTAAGTACAATCAACCAAAGTTTTAGGCTTCTCCTACTTATTCAGTATTCTACATTAGTAAAAAAGGTCAAGCTGTATGCTGTGTTTGTGGACTTTAAAGTTCGCGTTCGACAGTGTATCGAGACGGAAGCAATGGGGGGTCCTTCGGGCAATGAACATGCCTGAATCCATATTAAATCCGATTCAGCTCTTTTACAGCAACATCACTGCAGTTTTTCGATGGAGTTTGACAGGGGATGTTACAGAGCCAATAACGGTGGCGAGATGCGTTTGCAAGGGATATGTCCTGGCAACCTCTTGTTTTGTATTTATATTAACCTCTTATCAAGGATTTGTTTGATATTGGCTGAGACCTACCGCGATTGAGTGCAGATAAAATACCTGCTCTCTTTTTCGCTGACGATGCTGTGCTCCTATCAATGACCCCTATAGCGCAGTGTTTGGCCTTGACCAGTTTTGCTGCAAAGTGTGATGACTTGGGTCTATCCAAGTAAAACAAAGGCTGTTGTATTTAGCCATGGGAATTTCCAACCCACGCCTTTGCATATTATTGTGGGAGAGTCTGAGTTCGAGCAAGTCTCCTGATACGACTATTTGGGAATAAGATTTTTCAAGCAACGCTAGCTGGTCAAAGCAACTTTTGAAGGCCAAATCTAACCTGAAAAGAACCAGTGGTGACGTTAGAAAGTTTTTATTTTCAACATGGTGAGGGACCACTTAAGCCTGCAATTTTGGCCTATCGGGCGCAGGCCAAACCTGCCACCATCTATGGTGCTGAGCTATGGGGGTATGTGAACAATATGACCCTGACTAACAGAAAATAGGTTTCTTAAAAACACATTGTCACTCTGGCAGAGAACGCCCACAGCAGCAGTCTGTTTAGAATGTGATATGATTCCTTTTGGCGACGAGGCTGGAAGGCGGGCAGTTGTTTATTGGCTGATGGTATGGCGATACACAGAGCTTGTGAGATACAGGGAAGCACTCAAGTCAGTGAAGTCCATGGGGGGGTGGTTAATCCATCCCTTGGATCGCACATGTTAAAAAATGGCTGCTGGAACTTGGCTTGAGCGCCTCCTGGGATGATCCCACAGCTATCCCAAACAATGCAAAAGAAATAGTACTATTTTTTGCTAATTGCTAATTGGCCTATAGGAGAGACAGACTGTTGGTATTGTGTGGGGTGCTTACTGGTGGGAGTGATTACATAAGCTGTAAGATCGTGTTTGCATTTGTATTGTATTGTTTATTTATAGAGCGCACCGGGCCGTCAGGCATCTGGGCGCTTACAAGAATTTGGTTACAGTACAGAGAAGTAAAAGATGTAGGATAAGAATAATATACAAAATGAAGTAATATACATGAAAAAGGGAATACAGATATAATTTACAATTTTACAACAAGGTATGAATATATAGAGTAGGTACAGTAATATACATTCATACAGGTCATGGAGGAAGGTGTCATACGTCACAGGAGTGCAGCCATCATTTGACGCTGGATTTGAATGAGTGAGGGGAAGATGAAGCTCTTAGGGTATCCGGTATGGAATTCCAAAGTTGTGCTACCAATACTGGACAGCTAGAGCTTCCCGTCTTTATAAGTTTAAAGTTAGGGATTCTGATACTATTGTAGTGTGCCTTTTTAATAGGACGTTCAGAAGTATGTTTAATGAATCTCTCCGTCAGGTATATAGGTGCTTTGTTGTTGAGGCATTTATATGTCAGATTTAGTGTTTTTAGCTTAATTCATTCTTTAATAGATAGCCAATTAGTAGATCGTCTTTGGTCAGAAATCTGCTGACCTTTGGGGATGCCTAGAGTAGTTCTCAAGGCATTGTTTTGGAGGGTTTGGAGTTTGTTGGTATTGTATTTACTGGTACCTAAGTAGAGTGCATTACAGTAATCCAATTTGGATAGAATCAGTGCCTGTGCAATCGTGGTACAGCTTTGGTGGTCAGAAATGGTTTACATGTGTAAATTAATTTGCACGTGTAGCTGGTTGCAGAGGCTGTGGCGTTTATTTGTTAAGGTTGAGGGCGGAGTCTAAGTAGAAACCTAGGATTTTTACTTCTTTGGCGACTTAATCTTAATGTTATCAATAGTTATAGATTTGTAGAGGTGAGGGAGTTTGTTCAAGCTAGTGGTGGACCCAATGAAAAGGAGTTAGGTCTTTTTGTCATTAAGACATAGGCTGTGAGTGGCCATCCAAGTTTGTATGATTTCATACATTTTGTTTATAAGAGCTACATCATTCTCGTAGTCTACCTGGATAGCGATAAGGATCTGGGTGTCGTCGGCATAATTAGTATATGAGACACCCAGACTATCCAGTATAACAAAGAGCGTCTTTGTAAATATATTATACAAAGTGGGGGAGACACATGATCCCTGTGGTACACTGCAGGTGATCGGTACAGGGTCGGCTGATGAGGAGGGCGAAAAGACTCTTATAGTTCTGTTGTCTAAGAAAGAGTTTATCCAAGCAGTAGCTTCTTTGGATAAGTTGGCAGCTGATTGGAGGTAATTACATAACAGTTTATGGTCAACCAAATCAAAAGCGGCAGATAGATCTAGGAGAAGGAGAATGTATATTTCACCTTTGTCTTTTCGGTCATCCAATTGGTTTTTGAGATCGAGGGCAGTCTCGGTTCTGTGTCTGGGCCTGAAGCCGGATTGTCGGGTGCCTAAAAGGTTATTGAGCTCCAGATAGGATTGAATCTGGAGGTAGGCGGCTCTATCTAAAATTTTAAGGAGGAACGGTACTGTCGTAATAGGCCTGTAGTTGGTCGGGATGCTGGGATCCAAGTTAGGTTTATATTTAGGAGGGGTAGTACCCAAGCATCCTTGAGGTTGGTGGGGACGGAGCAGGATTTAAAGGACGAATTGATGAAGGTGTTGACGAAAGGAGCTAGGTCCTTAGCCACTTCTTAAATGATAGGTGCTGGACAGGTATCACCAAGACACCGGGAAGGTTTGAGTGAGGTGATGATGGTTTCAGTCTCAAAAGTTGATATTGACCTAAACTTAAATTGGTTACGTGGTTTAATTTGGTTGTTAGCAAGTTCTTGCAGGATGGCTTCTTGAGTGGCAAGAGGAATCTTGTGAAGGGTCGTGTTTTGGAGCATAGCAATTTTGTTACAAAGGGCGTTTTGTATATTCATTCATTACATTTTATCTTTAGTTCAGGAGTCGATAAGCGCAATTGGGGATTCTAATTCCCTGAGTATAGAGAAGATTACCCTAGAACTAGAGTTGGCTTTTTTGATTCTTTCATTGAATGTCTCTTTTTTAGTTAGTATGATTTCTTTTTTGTATCTGTCGGCAAGGGAGGCGAGAAGATTTTTATTCTGAGTCGATGGGTTCTTTTTACAGCTGTTCTTAGCCTGTCTTTTTTCTTTGCGCAGGGTTTTTAGGCTAGCGGTGAACCACGTATTGAGGTGAGCCAAAGGTTTTTCTTCACTCAATTTCAGTGGAGCGATAGTGTCTATAGCTGAGTTGATGGTGTTATTGTACAGATCAACCAGTTATGTAGGGTCGCTTGGGCGATGGGTAGTGTTGGTGATGGTCCGAATCTGTGGTAAACTAGGGTTTTTCTCCCCTCGCAGGATTTTCAAACTTAGGTGGCTTCTCCACTGGGTACCTGATATGCATTACTGTGTTAACTGTGTTCTGAATTTGTGGTAAACTAGGGCTTGCTGCTCTCTTTCTGCCCGCTCGTACTTGTCCTACCCTTTCCCCCCACTCCCTCCTATTCCATGGTGCTCTCTATCTCGCCTATCTTTTCTAACTGCTTCTCCGTTGACTATCCTGCTATCCTCACTAAATCTGGTAGGAAAAAGTTTAAAAAGGACATCCCGGTCTCCAACCCAGGCCTCCCTATCGCTGACACCTTCACCAGTGCCTCCTCTAAGGAAACTCTCACTCACATCCTCTTTTTCGTGCCTTCACCTGACCTATGGACCCTTCATATGGTCTCTGTGCTCTCTCCTTTCTCCTCTTATCCCATTAATGGTGGCACCCGCTGGGATGTCCTCTTGGCCTCCTTCCACTCCTCTAAGGCCATCATTAATGTCTACGCTAATGGGACCGTCTTGGTCCAAGGCCCTCAGGCCAATCTTCACCTCTTTGATAGACGCTTCCCGCGCCTCATCAACTTCCTTTCCTCGCCTGCTGTCCCCCCTCCTCTGTCCTCGGCTATCTTGCCTCTACCCTCCTTCCCTTCCCCCTCCCGTGCTCCTTCTTCTCCTCTGCAGGGCGTACCTCTGATCTGTACCCCTCCCTGGAAGTCCTTCAAAGATGGCAACCTTCTCCACATTGCCACTCTTGACTCTCACTCTGCTGTCAAACATTCTTCTGATATCTGCCGCTTTCTTGAGGAACTGGACCTTGACGTACTCGGTCTCACTGAGACATGGTTCACGGCCAGCTCTGTCACCAGCTTTGACACACTCCTACCCGACGGCTACAAGATCCTCTCCGTGCCCAGGCCCAACCGTGCTGGGGGGGTGTGGCCCTTATCTTCCCTGAGTGGATTCCCCAAGTGGATTCTTGCCACTGCTATTCCCACGCAGACCTACTCCTCTTTTGAATGGCTTGTCTGCCATTCCCTTACCGTGGCTACTATCTATCGGCCACCTGGTCAAATGTCCTCCTTCCTCGCCGAGTGGGCGGACCTCTCCTCCTCACTCCTGTCCTCAACCACTGAACTCCTCTTTCTTGGAGACTTCAAAATCCACCTGGATGCCTCCTGTCCCCCCTCTGGACTCTTTTGCGACCTCTGCGACTCTCTCTCACTCTCTATTCTCCCGTCTGGGCCAACCCATTCTGCTGGGCACACTCTTGATGCCCTGATCTCTTCTGACCTTCCCCTCTCTGTCCCTCTCTCCACCCCTCTCTCCTGGAGTGATCACTTTCTCCTCTCCTCTCACCTCACTCTCCCTACCCCTCAGGCAAAGCCACCCTCATCACTGCCATCTTCCTTCTCGGTCATCCGACCCATGAAGCGTGTGTCAGTTGAGGCTTTCGCTGCCACCTTCTCGCCCCCTCTTCCCCCCTCGGCTGACTCCCACCCTGACACAGCCCTCTCCACTCTCTACTCTGCTATATCTGATCCTCTTGATATCCTTGCCCCTGTTATGAGAATCCGCCTGAAGCCCAAAGCCAAATGTAACTCCTGGTATGACTCGGATCTCGTCACCCTTAAACGCTTGTGCAGGGTGGCAGAGAGGAAATGGCGCGCTTCATGTTCATCCTCTGACAAACTGGCCTGTCGCCTGCTCCAAAGGCAATACCGGCTCTCCGTTCACACCAAGAAGAGAGCCCTTATCCAAGCCCGCATCACTGCGGCATCTAACAATTTGGCTGAACTCTTTAAAATCTGCAAGGAGCTGGCCAAACCTGCTGCAGTCTCTACCTCTCCTGTCCCCTCCCAGGCCCTCTGTACGGCACTGGCCTCTCACTTCATTTAAAAAACTCAGGACATCTTGTCCTCACTCTCCTCCCATCACCTCCCCCCCTCTATTCCCTGCCCATCCTCTGGCCCTTCTGCAGCCACCCCTCCTCTCTCCTTCTCTGCCTTTACCCTTTTTTCTGCTGATGAGGTTTCCCTGCCCATCCTCTGGCCCTTCTGCAGCCACCCCTCCTCTCTCCTTCTCTGCCTTTACCCTTTTTTCTGCTGATGAGGTTTCGAGACAAGTCCAATCTATGAAAGTCTCGTCAACACAGGTCCACCCTTGCTCCTCCAAAACTATTAAGGACCACATCGACTCCTTGGCTCCTGCCCTTGCTGACTTCTGCAATCACTCCTTCGCCTCTGGAGTCTTCCCATCCCCTCTCAAGCACTCCCTTGTGCACCCTATTCTTAAGAAACCCTCTTCCGACCCGTCCTGCCCAGCTAACTATCGCCCTATCTCTATCACTCCTTTCCTGGGCAAGCTCCTGGAGAAACTTGCCATCTCCGAGCTTAATCTCCATGCTGAATCTGTTGGTAGCCTTCATGACCATCAGTCTGGCTTCAGAGCTGCCAGAAGCACGGAAACTGCTCTCCTGAACATCCGTGAGGACCTGCTCTCGAACCTTGACTCTAACATTCCATGTGTTCTCATTTTGCTTGATCTCTCTTCTGCCTTTGATACTGTCAACCATACCATCCTGCTCAACCGTCTCCGTGATAACCTGGGTATCACTGGTCAGGCTCTGGCTTGGCTGACCTCTTTCCTCTCAAATCGACCCTCCCAGGTCCAACTGGGGTCTTTCCTGTCTGACATCTTTTTCTCTACCTGTGGTGTCCCCCAGGGTTCGAACCTCTCTCCCTGGCTGTTCAACCAGTATCTGGCACTTCTCGCCCACCGCATCGCTGCTCTCTGCCCCAACTTTCAGTGCTATGCGGATGATACCCAGCTCATTTTCAGGCTACCCTCGGCCTCCTCTTCTCCTTCCCTCATCTCTGACTGTCTTTCTGCTATCCAGGAATGGTGTGCCGCCAACGACATCTGCCTTAATGCCAGTAAGACCGAGATTCTACTCATCGGCACACCCACTCCCTCCTTCCCTGCAGCTCTCTGGCCGGCCTCTCTTGGCCCTCTTCCTGCTCCTATCTGCAAGGCAAAAAACCTCGGGGTCATCTTCGACTCCACACTCTCCTTCTCTCGTCACATTTCTGACGTTTCTAAGAAGTCACACTACCAGCTGTACCTCCTCAGAGGTATCCTTCCTTTCCTCTCCTTCCCCCAGGAGCTCACTGTCTCCAGAGCCCTGGTTCTCTCGAAGCTGGACTACTGTAACAGCCTCTATCTAAATCTGCCTGCCTCTACTCTCCGCCCTCTGCAACTCATCCAGAACAGGACTGCGAGACTTGTCCTTGGCCTCAAGCCCAGGGACCGTATCTCTCCAGGACTGAAATCGCTACACTGGCTCCCTGTGGCTGCGAGGATTAAGTTCAAAACCCTCTGCATTGTCCACAAGGCCTTCTGGGGCCTGGGGCCAAATTACCTTCAACTCTCCCTTCCTAAATATTTTCCTTCTCGAGCACTTCGCTCTTCCGCCTCCAACTCCCTCAGGGTCAGCCGCTTCTCCAAGCAACGAGTTGGGGGGAGATCTCTCTCCGCAGCAGGGGCCTCCCTCTGTAACAGCCTTCCTGCCTCCCTGAAACTTGAGGAGAACCATATCCGGTTCCGGAAGCACCTCAAAACCTTCCTCTTTGCTTCTGCTTTCTCTCTCCCTCTCCCCTGCTAAATCACTGAAACTGTACTGAATCAGCAACTGGGCCACTCACCAATCTCGGTCCTTGGCCCAGCCACTCTCCCCTGCACTGCCTTCCATAGCAACCCCTGCACTGCGGGACTGTCTCTGTATCCCTACAGCCCCCCTTCCCAGCACTTGTCTGCACTTATCTTGCACTTGCCACCAGCTGGCCCTTATTATTTATCTTGTTCATTACTAACCCTGTACTGCACTTTCCCCTCTCCCTTTCCCCCTTGCACTTTTCCCGTCCCCCCCCTACCCATGCACTTGCGCGATCTGAATGACACATGGCCTAGTAGGATCGTTGTCTGCCTCCCCTTGTTCCCCCCTCCCTGCCTCGTCGCGCCTTGAAACACTTGTGTATAGGCGCGTTACAAATGCCATATCATATCATAGGGTGGATCAATGGTAGGAGGTTAGTGGCAGTTATGTTCTTTTTACATCTGGTTAGGGTTGGAGGAGCCGTAGGTTTAGTTACATTGATTTGGGGGATGTCTTGAATGGTGGGTAGAATTAGGTAGTGGTCGGTCCATACGCAGGGTTCAGTGGCTGTGATACATGAGGTACAATTAATATCTGCAACTCAGTCCAGGGTATGACCTTTGGAATGAGTAGGTCCAGTGTTTCTGAGAGTAAGGCCATCTTCAGCAATGGTGTTTACTAAGATGGTGGCATTAGGGTCTTTGGGGCCATTAAGGCCCAAGTTGAAGTCAAAGAGTAAAAGGATTTGGGTGCCAGGTTTAACATTGGTGTTTAGTAGAGATGTTGTATCTTCTTCAAATGTTCCTAGTGGGCCAGGGGGTCTGGAGATCGCATGAATTGTGATGGACGGGGATATCCCCAATTTGACTGAGAGTAACTCAGCTGACGGGAATGTCATGGGTTCTATCTCTTTGATATTTAAGTTTGATTGCCAGGCCGCCTCCTTTAGAGGTTTCCCGGTCTCTTCTGAGGATAGTGAAATTGACGTGGACTGCTAGAGACAAAGCAGGTCCAGCTACTTTGTGGAGCCATGTCTTTGTGACAACTAGGAAGACTAGTTGGTTACATGAGATGATATGGGCAATTTCTGTGGCGTGGGCAACAAGGGACCTAGCATTGATAAGGGCTCCCTTGATGTTATGAGTTTCCTTAGTTATATTATTAGACATGCCTTTACTGGTAAGGACTGAGGCCTGAGGTGATCTAGGTATGCTGGTCAGTGATTTAGGGTTGAAGGTAGGTTCAATTTTAGGTGGGTTATGTGATAGCTGTTTGGCCAGTGTTTGGGTATGCGCATTTGGGTAGGTGGTTCGCGGCTTAGTCAATCAGGAACCTAGTCTATGGTTTCTCCATTTGGTGGAGCATGGATGGTTAGGTTTAGGCTTGATGGCAGAGCGCAGGTTCTGTTGGGGTTCAACTAGTATTTGTATGTAGTTGCTTCCGAAGCCTTTAGTTTTGAGTGAGAGGCGGAAGGAAGGGTTTAATTAGGTTAGATAGGGGTAGTGGTTTTCTTATGGATGGTAGATTGGGCGTCCTGTTACAGGTAGATGCCATAGTGGTTCGGGCAAGGACGGATGTTATTGTAAGGATGCAGACAGTATAGGTGGAGGTCCTAGTCATAGGACCAGTCATAACTAGGCTTTGCAGTGTGACCACAGTGGTAGGTCAGGCAGTATGTTACAGGTATAATGCACAGTCCACAGTATAATATAGGTACAATACTAGCAAGATCAAGTAGTATAGTGTAGGTATAGTGCACAGTCTGCAATATAGGTACAGTAATAGCAAGAGCATGCAGTGTGGTCGAGGTGGTGCACAGTCTACCACATAAGTGCAGTATTAGCATGAGCAGAATAATGCCGAACCGTGGACTGGTAGGTACACTTTATATAAACATCGGTAAATGGTTCTTTGTGACTGAGCTTAGTTTACAAACCAAAAATGTTGCAGAGTTCCGGGTGGTGTTGCTAGCAGCGCTGAGGATGCGGATGCGTTACTAATAGCCTCTGCATGAGGCCCATCTTTGAAGCATAATATAACGCATCTATTCTGCAACCCTGGGTCGGAGAAGGAAGGATTGTATGTGGCAGACGAGGGTGAATGAGAGGCTGCAGATGTGGAGTTTGTAACAATGTGGAGGCAGCCCAACAGCCAGGAACCAGTATCGCTCGAGGAAGTGGGAGCACTTCCAAGATGGCGGCCGCGACTCTCCCAATACGTGGAAGTGATAGCCGAGTGGCAGCCAGGGCTCGTATCACCCTACCTGGAGACAAGAAAAGTTAACTAACAGCACCGCCCAAGAGCCGTGAGCGTAGTGCTGGAAGAGGGACAGCTTTGTTACTGGCTCGGCAAGTAGGTGCCCGTGCCTCCTCGCATGCGCGACCCGACAGAGGTCTCAGCGGAGAGAGGTGAGGGAGAAGGAGGCCGCAGAGCTGGGCCCCGCCCAGAGCACAAAAAGGGAAGGCGAGAGGGAGAACAGGGAGTGTCCGGGATCCTCACAGCGGGGGCATATCTAAATCCCCCTGCAGTTCTGGAAGCGGCACAAGCTGCGAGGGGTGCAGAGTGGTGCCTGGGGAGGTCACCCAGCGATAAGGAGGCTTCCAGCAGCGGACAAACATGAGGTGATTGAGCCGAAAGAGCAGTTCTGCCTCAGTCTCCCCTGAGGACCCACCTGGTGGACCAGAGCCAGTGCCTCACCAGGTTTGGGCTTGGAGCTGGTCAAGATCGTTGCACAACAAGGAAGAACTCCCGAGCCCCGGGGCAACAGCCTAGAGGGGTCTGGATCTGCTGCGTAGGAAGGAGAGCGTAATCTGAACCGCGGCTCCTCTGTCATTATGTCAAGACAGTCTAAGGCCCATAAAACCGCCACTATCACCACTATGCTGTCTCCAGCAGACAGGGGGAAGAAAGCAGATGCCCTGAAGTGATTATCCCAATCTCCGGACCGCAGCCGGCCACTAAAGAAGACATTCAGGCCTTTATAATGGACATTAAGACTGAATTTCACCATTGGATGTCGGAAAATTCATCTAAACTGGACAGGCTGGACCAAAGGGTCATAGAAGCGGAAACAAACGCTGGGGGAAACAGAAGACCAGGTCTTGGATCATTCTTCCGCTTTGGCCGAGCTACAACAAAGGGTCTTCTCACTGGAGAGGAAAGTGAGACACTGTAGTCTAAACAGGAGGATTTGGAGAATAGGGCACGTAGAAACAATCTGTGCATCAGATGAGTGCCGCCCTCAATACAAGACCAGGCCCTTACGGCGTATATAGTAAACCTTTTCCAGGCCCTCTTGCCCGATCTGGACAGATCTCTGTTCCTCCTGGACCGAACACAAAGACTGTGCTTCCAGAGGGTTCGGGGGGGGGGAGTGGGGGAGGGCAGGGATGGCTTGTCACCGAGCTCTCCACCCGACATCACTCGTGTTCACTTTTTCACCACCAAACACCATATCATGGCGGCAGGGCGCACACAAGATGAACTTACTTACCAAGACACAACATGGCAAATCTTCCAGAGCCTGGCTATATCCACCATCCAGAAGCGGAAATCTCTCCGTCCCCTCACTCTCTTCCTGCGGGTGCAAAATGTCCAATACAGATGGGTGTTTCCGGCTACCTTGAAATTTACATTTAAGGGTACTTCCCGCTCAATTGATAAGATGGAGGAAGCAGAGGAAATCATGGGGCACCCCGCCCGATAGAAGATCAGTAGTGGAAATGGCCCTCTGGACTCAAACGACCTTGGCAACAAGGTGGTACCCATAGGAAAAGTGAGTACATGGGCGCAGGTACCTAAAGGTGTCCGGCCAGGGCGCTCCCCTCCACATAGTTGAGCACCTGGGTTAGTTAGGTGGCAGGCACCACTGTATGGCGTTAAATCGGCTATGGATGGAAACTTTGCAAGTAATTACTGCTGGTTTGGGCCTCAAGCGGCTCATGCCCCCACACTCTGAGTGGTAGATCACTTAGGGGACAAAGGGGTGAGTCACCCGATGTTTTGCAGTTAATTGTGGACTTGTTCCTTTTTGGTTGGTTCGTTGATGGAAAACATTGGTTGTCACATGGAGTTAAGATCTACTGGAACTTTCATGGCAGTGGAATCTCAAGGGGCCTCTCCCCCAGGTGCGGAGGAGGTTGAACCCATCCCCCCCTCACCCCGACCCATTAGAAGCTGGAGTTCGTATCACTGAATGTGAAGGGACTGAATTCTCCTGCTAAGCAGAAATCGATCCTGCAACGCTTGAAAGACTTGAATGGGGGGAGTGTTTTTTTGTTGTTGCAGCAAACACATCTCCTGCTCCCAGGCTTCATACGGCTTCAGAAACGGAGACTTTCCGAGACAATTCCTCGCCTCCAGCAGCTCGAATACTGTTGGTACAGCGATTCTGTTGGCGAGAGAGGTCCCATTTTGGGAAGTGGACACCATATATGATCCCGAGGGAAGTAAGTTGGCATCAAAGGGGTCCTCTTTGGACGATTGTATTCCCCTGATCTCAATTTATGCCCCTAATGAAGAGCAGGATCAATTCTATCAGCACCTGGAGGCTGTTATTCCCCCCTTTATGGAAGGTCATGTGTTAATTGGGGGAGATTTTAATGGGGTTCCTGACCCAACGGTAGATAAAAACACACGCACCCTCAGCAAAGGATTTCAAGATTGCAACAGGAATCCTCCATTTCTTCAAATCATTGGGGGTGGTTGACACCTGGAGAGTATTACAGCCTGGGAACACGATTTTACTTTCTTTTCCCATGCCCACCACCCCTCTTTGCGTATAGCTCTAATGCTGGCTTCTCCCACTCTTCTGTCATACGTAGATGCGGTTTCCATTGGTACTACAGTACTGTCAGATCATGCCACAGTGCAGTTAACCGCCATAGTTTGCATCCCCTCTTTTGTCTCTAAGTTACTATGGCGGCTCTATGACCCAATTTTAAATGATTGTAACGCTCACCTGATTCCCACGGAGGCGCGGGTCTTGGCAGGAAGCTGTCTGTGACTCGAAAAGTGATGTGCAGGACTCGATTGGCTTCTGGGGTCGAACCTCTTCGCACTGTGTGTCGGACTCGAAGAGTGAGGTTTCTGCAGGTGAAAGAATATGGGGGTTAATGGTCTGGGTTGTTGAATGTCCCTCTCTCTCTCTCTTCCCAGCTTTTTCGTAGAGCCCCCAGGTCAACGTGCTCACCTTATATAGGTGAATGCTGGGCTCTCCATCTGCGTCTGGTGCAGGGTGCCGTTGCCAGTTCCTTCACTGGTGAAACACAGGCCTCTTGAATTCAGAGGATGGTTACCGTCGTTATCTGCACGAGCGGTGAGTTTCTGGACACCTTTTGTCTTTATAGTCTTTACATGCGTGGCACGTTTATATGCAGACTCTGTATAATGCCTTTCCCTTATGTATTGCAGGGCTCTTTAGATGAAAGATGAATTGAAGCGCCTGGAAGTTCGTAAGTATGGCAAGCGCTCTAACTGTCTCTTTCCTTGCAGCTTAGTTCGTGTTAAAGAGACGCCGGAGTATTCGCAGGCGTTTTATTGCGACGAGCGTGATGGACGTAAGTAAATACCTGCTTAATGTCTTTTCTTTTGCCTTTCAGATGTTGGGTTGCAGGGCCGGAGTCCGCGGAATGCCAGTAAGTTGTTAACGATACTTTGCCTTCACAGGCGGCGATGCTGAACGAAGAAATCCAGAATTCACAGCGTGCCGGTAAGTATGGCAATGCTTTTGTTCTTGCAGGTGGAGATGCACCGTGAAGGAACGGCCGCAGCCGATGGATCAGGTAAGTAAGCACTGCGTGTAAAGTTCGCCTTGCTAACCTGTTGTTTCTGTTCTTTGCAGGTGCTGATGCTGTCTGGATACCGAAATGGTAAGTAGGATTCTTGCAGGTCCAGGATCGGAAGAAGAAGGGCCGGAGCAGACTCGGTGAGCGTTCTGCTGCAGATGCAGAATAACGCGAAGCACGCTTCATCTATCGGGTGTGGTTTAAATAGCCTTGGAGTGATGAGGCGTCTTCTTCCACGGCCCCGCCTAGGTAAGAAAAGAGTTCCAGTTTCCAGAAGAGTTCCAGTGCTGTATCCAGGGAGTGGAGCTGCCCCACCCAGGTAAGAAAGTAGTTCCTGTTCTCAGATGGCTTCTAAGTGGCTGGTAAGTAAGCAGCATGGTCTGCTGCAGGTAAGTCCACCCAAGCATATTCACACCTATTATGAGCCCGGCGCTTCCAGTGCCGGGACCAATGGTTTTGATGAGCCTGGTGCCACCGGCGCCAGGACAAGGTCCCAGTGGGGACCGGCTGGTGCTTAGGATTAGGGTTAGGGGCCTGCTTCCAAGGACGTTGGGCTGGTCCTTGCTCCTTGGAAGCAGTGATCATGACAGTACCCCCCCTCAAGGCCCCTCCTAAGCGTGTCTTCTCCGGGGGTTTTGGCTTGTCGGGGTGATTCAGATGGAATTTCTTGACCAGACGAGGTGCGTGGACATATTCTGAAGGCTCCCAAGACCTTTCCTGGGGGCCGTAACCTTTCCAATCAACCAGATAATATAACTTAGATTTGGAGATCTTGGAGTCTAGGATGTTCTTAACTTCGAATTCAAGTTCTCCATCTACTAAAACCGGTTCTGGGAAATCAGTCAATCGGGTTTCTGGTTGTACTGGTTTTAATAAGGAGACATGAAATACTGGGTGCATTTTCATATGCATAGGTAACTCCAATTTGACAGCCACCGGATTAATTATGGCAGATATGAGATAGGGTCCAAGGTATCTCGGGATGAAGGTGCGGGGTGCCTTTAGAGGCAGGTGCTTAGTGGATAGCCAGACCTGATCTCCTACAGCGTAGTGAGGAGCCTCTTTACGGTGTCGATCTGCTCCTCTTTTGAATTGAGCTTTAGCTCTTTGCAGATGGGCCGAGGCTTCCTTAAAAGCACGGGTGATCTCCGAGTGCAAGTGATCCACAGCAGGTGCTTCGAATTCTTGGGGAGGATCCAGGTTAGAGGTTCTAGGATGGTGTCCGTATAGTAGGAAGAAGGGAGTCTTCCCTGTCCCAGAATGAATCGAATTATTGTAAGCGTATTCAGCGATCCAAAGAATATCCTTCCAGGGGTTTTCAGTTTTTTGGAGCATGCAACGTAGATATTGCTCTAGAGTTTGATTTGTCCTTTCGGTTTGTCCGTCAGTTTGGGGATGGTGACTAGTTGAAAGTCTTACATCAATTTGGGCTAGACGAAAGCAACTGCGCCAGAAGTGAGAGATGAATTGACTTCCCCTATCGGAGACTAAAACCGAGGGAAAACCGTGTAGCCGAACGATGTTTTCTAAGAATTCTCGGGCCAATACTGAGGCTGATGGTAGACCCTTCAGGGGAATGAAGTGAGTCATCTTGGAGAATAGATCCACGACTACTAAAATGGTAGTATACCCCGAGCATGGAGGTAAGTCCGTGATGAAATCCATGGACAGGGTATGCCATGGACAGGGAGGGATGTCTAGTGGCTGTAATAGGCCGGCTGGTTTCTCCTTCTGACTTTTATTCTGGGCACACACACCACAGGAGATTACAAAGTCTCTAATATCCTTTTTCCATGACGGCCACCAGAAATGTCTTTTAATCCTTTCCATGGTTTTGGTAATGCCAGGGTGACCCTCCATTAGAGAGTCGTGACAACAGGAGATTACTTGTTTTTGTATTTTCTCACAGGGTAAATGCAATCGTCCTCGGAAATATGGTAGGTCTTGATCCACTGAGAATTCTTTCCCCTTTAATTGCCAATCTTGCAAATCGCCCGGAGTTAGGAGTGATTTAACCATGGTCTTGATGTCTTCAAAAGATTGAGCGCTGACCAAACCCAAAATTCTTTGTTCTGGGATTATGGGTATTGGTTCTGGATTGGTCAAATGTTCATCTACTCCCATCCGGGAGAGAGCATCTGCTTTTCCGTTCTTACTGCCTGGTCGATAAGTAATTATAAAGTCAAATTCTGCTAGAAACAGAGCCCAGCGAAGCTGTCTGGAAGACTGAGCTTTGGCTGTCTTTAGATATTGTAAATTGCGGTGATCAGTCATTACGGTGACTGTGTGTCTGGCTCCTAGAAGATAATGCCGCCAGGCTTTAAAGTCGATCTGATGGCCAAAAGTTCCTTGTCTGTAATTGAATAGTTGATCTCGGGAGGCGAAAACTTGCGGGACCAAAAGGCAACAGGATGTAGTTGGTGTGTGACCGGATCTCTTTGTGATAAAACTGCGCCCATAGCAAGACTAGAAGCATCCGTTTCCACGATGTAGGGGAGTTCTGGGCGAGGATGTTTTAAACCAGGTGCAGAAATGAATTTAGCTTTTAAGTCCTGAAAAGCTTGTTCTGCTTCAGAAGACCACTCAAAACGTTTGTTCTTTTTCAACAGAGCGGTGATGGGCTGGACTATCCGAGAAAATTCAGGAATGAATCTGCGGTAAAAGTTAGTGAACCCTAACATGCTTTGAACTCCTTTTACAGAGGTTGGTGATGGCCACTTGATGATTGCATCAACTTTCTTTGAATCCATATGGACTCCGTTAGGTGACAATATGAATCCCAGGAACTCAACTTCCGTTACGTTGAAAACGCATTTCTCAAGCTTAGCAAAAAGATTATGTTGACGCAATCTCTCGAGAACCTTTTTAACGTGTCTCTGATGTTCCTTTTCAGATGATGAATAGACGAGGATGTCATCAATGTAGACAACAACACACACGTCTATGAGTTCTCTAAGGACATCGTTCATAAAATACTGGAAAGCAGCAGGAGCATTACACAGTCCAAAGGGCATCACTTGATATTCGAATAGCCCGTACTTGGTGCGGAAGGCCGTTTTCCATTCATCGCCCTCTTTTATCCGTACCAAGTGGTAGGCTCCTCTGAGATCCAACTTTGTGTATATACATGCATCTTTGACTTGGTCCAGGAGTTCAGGGATCAAAGGTAACGGGTATCTGTTTTTAACGGTGATCTGATTCAGGGCGCGGTAATCTATGCAAGTCCTAAGGTCTCCTTCCTTTTTCGGAGCGAAGAACAAAGCCGATGAAGCTGGAGATTTTGAAGGACGGATAAACCCATTAGCTAGGTATTGGTCTAGGTATTGTCTGAGGTGAAGGTTCTCTGGCTCGGTGAGGGCATAAATCCTGCTGCAAGGAGGAGTTGTTCCAGGTATCAGATCTATTTGACAGTCGTAAGACCTATGAGGAGGCAGGGTGTTGGCTTGACCCTTCCGGAAGACGTCTTGGAATTCCTGGTATTCGGGAGGTAATTTGGGCACCTCCTCAGAAGAGATTGCCGCCAGTGAAACATCAGGCCGAGGATAACAAGTGGTAAAACACTCTGGAAACTGAACCGTCTTTGCTCGCCAATCGATCTGAGGATTGTGCTTCTCTAACCAAGGGATTCCCAGAATGATCTGGAACTGAGGGGCCTTGATTACATCGAACACGATTCTCTCCCGGTGTCCATCTTGACTCACTAGCGTCACTTCTTGGGTGGCATACGTTACTGGTCCGGAGGCTATCTCTGTGCCATCCACAGTAGTGATGACGTCTTTCACTGCCTTAGGGACAAGGGGTAGATTCATCCTTGATACCATTTCACGGTCCACATAGTTACCGATTGCTCCGCTGTCAATGTAAGCTTCAATTGCATGCAAACGATCCGGACGTTCAGGACTAATGAGGACCATGGGTATCACGAAATGCAAGGGCACGGGACAGATCTTAACGCTCGGCAAGAGGACCTCTACTCTTGTCGGGCGAGGTCGTTTCCCTGCTCAGAATTTGTGGTACAGGTATCCGCGGCTCCTACAGTCTTCTTAGCTGGTTTCACTGGACAGTCCCGAAGAGTGTCCTGAGTTTCCGCAATAGAGGCATAATTGCAGCTGCCTTCTTCTTTCCCGCTCTTTCTGGGTTAAAGGTCCTTTCATGCCCCCTATTTGCATGGGTTCCACAGTGTCAGCTCCCTTATTCGAGGTCTGTGGTTTAGAAAACACTCGGGTATCAAATCTGGAACGATCTGCCTTCCTGTTCTGTAGTCTATGGTCCAATTGGACAACTAAGTCAATATAGTCAGAACATTCTTGTGGAGGATTCACACCTTGCGCTAACACATCTTTGAGCTCTCCACGCAGGCCTCTGTAGAAAAGCGTTATTCTCTTGTCCTCGGGCCATTGTGTTTCCACTATGGGTCCATTGAAGGAGGCTATATAAGTCAAGAGGTCTTCATTACCCTGTCGTAATGAGAGAAGTTCATTGTCCAAGGCCTGCCCTTGTGCATGTCTTGCGAACAGTTTCTCCATGCTGGACTGGAAGGCCTGAAAATCATGTAAAACCGGATCATCCTGGGTGACTAAAGGGATCGACCAATCTGCAGCGCTGCCACTGAGATAAGAAAGCACGAAAGCCACCTTGGTCTGGTCTGTTGGGAATGCAGCTGTGTAGGCGGCACTGAAGTGTAGGCGGCACTGATTGATGAACACTGCGAATTTCTTTGGATCACCAGAAAAGCGTTTGGGCGGAGCCAAGGGAACATTACCGGGCAGATTGATTTGCACTGGATTTGAAGATGATGCAGAAGGATAACTTCCTCCTGGAACAGGCAAAGGTGTCTGTCCTGCCTGCGTTTGTAACAACTGCCTAGCAAGGTCCTCTGTTCGCTCCTTGGAAAGTATCAGTTCTCTTCTTAGAGAGTTTGTTTCCTGACGAGCTGCATGTACTTCTGCTCTTAATTCCCCGAGCAACTGGGCTAGTTGATCAGTGTCTGAGGTTTCCATTGCGCCTGGGTAGGAGTTTTGTGGTGGGCTTCGCGTTCTGTAACGCTCACCTGATTCCCACGGAGGCGCGGGTCTTGGCAGGAAGCGGTCTGTGACTCAAAAAGTGATGTGCAGGACTCGATTGGCTTCTGGGGTCGAACCTCTTCGCACTGTGTCGGACTCGAAGAGTGAGGTTTCTGCAGGTGAAAGAATATGGGGGTTAATGGTCTGGGTTGTTGAATGTCCCTCTCTCTCTCTCTTCCCAGCTTTTTCGTAGAGCCCCCAGGTCAACGTGCTCACCTAATATAGGTGAATGCTGGGCTCTCCATCTGCGTCTGGTGCAGGGTGCCGTTGCCAGTTCCTTCACTGGTGAAACACAGGCCTCTTGAATTCAGAGGATGGTTACCGTCGTTATCTGCACGAGCGGTGAGTTTCTGGACACCTTTTGTCTTTATAGTCTTTACATGCGTGGCACGTTTATATGCAGACTCTGTATAATGCCTTTCCCTTATGTATTGCAGGGCTCTTGAGATGAAAGATGAATTGAAGCGCCTGGAAGTTCGTTAAGTATGGCAAGCGCTCTAACTGTCTCTTTCCTTGCAGCTTAGTTCGTGTTAAAGAGACGCCGGAGTATTCGCAGGCGTTTTATTGCGACGAGCGTGATGGACGTAAGTAAATACCTGCTTAATGTCTTTTCTTTTGCCTTTCAGATGTTGGGTTGCAGGGCCGGAGTCCGTGGAATGCCAGTAAGTTGTTAACGATACTTTGCCTTCACAGGCGGCGATGCTGAACGAAGAAATCCGGAATTCACAGCGTGCCGGTAAGTATGGCAATGCTTTTGTTCTTGCAGGTGGAGATGCGGCGTGAAGAAACGGCCGCAGCCGATGGATCAGGTAAGTAAGCACTGCGTGTAAAGTTCGCCTTGCTAACCTGTTGTTTCTGTTCTTTGCAGGTGCTGATGCTGTCTGGATACCGAAATGGTAAGTAGGATTCTTGCAAGTCCAGGATCGGAAGAAGAAGGGCCGGAGCAGACTCGGTGAGCGTTCTGCTGCAGATGCAGAATAACGCGAAGCACGCTTCATCTATCGGGTGTGGTTTAAATAGCCTTGGAGTGATGAGGCGTCTTCTTCCACGGCCCCGCCTAGGTAAGAAAAGAGTTCCAGTTTCCAGAAGAGTTCCAGTGCTGTATCCAGGGAGTGGAGCTGCCCCACCCAGGTAAGAAAGTAGTTCCTGTTCTCAGATGGCTTCTAAGTGGCTGGTAAGTAAGCAGCATGGTCTGCTGCAGGTAAGTCCACCCAAGCATCTTCACACCTATTATGAGCCCGGCGCTTCCAGTGCCGGGACCAATGGTTTTGATGAGCCTGGTGCCACCGGCGCCAGGACAAGGTCCAAAAGGTCCCAGTGGGGACCGGCTGGTGCTTAGGATTAGGGTTAGGGGCCTGCTTCCAAGGACGTTGGGCTGGTCCTGGCTCCTTGGAAGCAGTGATCATGACAATGATATGATCCTGAGGCACTCTATGGCTAAAGCTATCCAGAACTATTTTCAGGAAAACCCCAAAGTGCTCATATCGGCAGCGATCACATGGGATACGATGAAGGCAGTGATTAGAGGGGAGTTGATAGCCCATTCTGCAGAATTTTATAAAACAAACGGCAGACCCGATCCCAACTGGAAAAAGAAATTCAAGAGCTTGAAGGGAAATCTAAGAGAGGGTGGGCCCCAAAACTTCACTGGTCCCTACAAATTGCCAGGAACAAATTACAAGCCCTCTATGCGGAAGAGACGGCAGGTCTCTCCTGGTATCTAAACAGGGGTACTATGCCAAAGGCAACAAAGCCCACAAGCTCAATGGGAGGAAATTGGCCAAAGCTATAAGGCGTAACATGATCATTGGGTTGCAAGATCAGCAGGGAGCTGTGAGATATGGGGGAAAAGGAGAAGATGCGATTAGCAGAAACCCACTTCAGGGAAACTAGGCAGGCACCCCTTCGCCCATTGGAGGGACAGAAGCAGTACATGGGTGGGGAGCCGCTCTGACTGGTCTTTCATGGGAGGATTGTGCAGCGCTTGAGGCACAGATAGAGGTGGGGGAAGTGGATGTAGTTATTAAGGCCCTGAAACCTAGGGCCCCGGGCACGGACAGGTTCTCGACCGAATATTATAAAATGTTTAGACGCCAGCTCGTCGCCCCACTAAGAGCACTTTTCAACTCCTTTAGGCAGTTAGGTTCCACAACCTTGTCCATGGAGGCCTCCAACACCATTTGGCTCCTGAAGCCTAACAAAGATCCCAATGAATGTGCTTCCTACAGGCCAATCTCCCTTCTGAACATCAACACGAGTATTTACTCTAAGGTGTTGGCCAACCGCCTAACTCCTATACTTCCAGGTCTCATTGACTCCGATCAAATGGGATTTGTCACGGGCAGGAAAACGGGATGCAGATCCTAAGCCTAGTAGAAACAATTACCTGCGATCACCAGGAACTAGCAGTCTTGGCACTGGATGTCACAAAAGCCTTTGATAAGGTGGACTGGGCATTTATGGAAGTGACCTTATACTCATTTCGCTTCGGCCCCCTCTTTCGGAAAATGATCAAGGCCAATTATGTTTCGCCTACTACCTCGTTAAGAATAAACCAAGAACTTACATCTCCTATCCCCCTTACCTGTGGGACCCGGAAGAGCTGCCCTCTCTCCCCATTATTGTTTGCCCTGATTATGGAACTACTGGCTCAGCGCCTCCGACACAACTCCTCCATCAAAGGGGTCAATATTCGGGACTCTCAGTGTAAAGTCTGTCTTTATGCGGATGATGTGCTACTCACATTAACTAATATCCAAGTCTCCCTGCCTCAGGCGTTGGAGGAATTCAAATCCTTTGGGCAAGTAGTGGCTTTGAGATAAACTACAGTAAATCAGTTGCACTAGGGTTGGGTTTGTCTGGAGGGGACATGAGCGCTCTTCAGCCCTTTTGCCCCATCTGATGGGAGATGAAGTCGATAGAGTCCTTGGGCGTTCAGATAACCGCCTCACCACCAGATATGTTTGGTGCTAACTTCCTGCCGCTCTTTAAAAGGTTGAAGGTGGATCTGGAACGATGGGCCACACAGGAAATCTCGTTAATGGGATGAATTACAGCAGTCACAATGAACCTGCTCCTTTCGGTTCCTATATTTATGTACCACCCTACCAGTGGACGTCCCTCAAAAATATCTTGTCCGTCTTCAGCGTAAGGTGCTGTGGTTTGTTTGGCGGGGCAAGATGGCTAGAATTCCAAGAAGGGTGGTGTTAAGGGGCTAGGGAGCCTGGGGGTTCTGGATCTTTATAAATATTATGTTGTGGCTCAGACCCCACACCTCCTTTCTTGGACTGCTCCTGCCTCCTTCCCAAATGGGCTACTATCGAACAGATTAGACTCCCACTCCCTATTCGGTCCCTACTGTTTATTCCCCGCACGGCGCTGAAACATTGGCACCTGGGGCATCTCACTTCTACCAGAGTGACAATGAAGGCATGGGAATGGGCACTCCGGCAGATCCCTAGTGGTTTGAATACCAATTCCCCAATCTTTAATAACCTGGCATTCTCCCCCGGAATGCAGCCAGGGGCTTTTAGGACATGGAGGAGGAGTGGCTTACAGACTCTATCCCAGCTCTTCGAGGGGTGGTCAACCACACACCTTTGACAAGTGCAAAAGGCCTTTCAGCTTTCTGAAATGGACAGATTTTCTTATGGACAGCTGCGGCACTAGATAACACAACCCTTGGTGAGGCAGGGGGCCACACGTAATCTGAGTGCAGTTGAGCTGACGGTCCGGGAGGGTGTCCAAGATAAGTGTCTTGAAGATATATAAACTTGTTCAAGGAGATATGCTGGCGAAACGACCCTCATATCAGTAGATGGGATGATGACTTAGAACGACCCCTGGAAGACCGGTTTTGGCTAGACATTTGGGCTAGGAATTACACGACCTCTAGATGCGCCACTAATAACAAATGTGCCTTAAAACTCATGTTGCGGTGCTACTAATCCTTGGTCCGGTTACACCACTTCCAAGGATCCCGGGAGTCCTTATGTTGGCGGAAATGTGGAGCTCAGGGCTCACATCTGCATATGTGGTGGGGTTGCTCGCTTATCAACTTATTCTGGGAAAAGGTAGTGGCCATAATAGAAGCAGTCACCCACTCCAAACTCCACATGAGCCTGTTCTCCTGTTGGGCGCCCCAGTAGTTGAGGCTTATCCAAAGTTCAGGAGAACTGCTAAATTAATATCCCAGCTCTTGTTGGTGGCCCGGATTACAATAGCTAAATGTTGGAAATCTCCTCAAGGCCCGCCACTGCCCCTGTGGTGGGTGAACGTATGGATTATTTTGGTGGGAGAGAAAATCACGGCGGCCAAAGAAAGTCACCCACACCAATTTACAGACATATAGGCTCCCTTCCTGGACTATGATCGGGAGTTCTTAGCAGTGACATATAAACCTAAATTGGCAAGACTGTTTCTGCAGGGTTCTTGAAACCGGTTGAGGGGTGGATTAGTGGAGAAGAAGCTAGGGAAAAGTGAAGGGGTCGGGGAGATCATGGTACATTGTGTTATGCCTCAAACGTTATCTGTAATTATGCGTAAGCTGGTCGAATGGAAGTTCTCTTTCTTTTGTATCCCAACTCCCTATGTGCAACCAAAATAAAGATATTTGTTTAAAAAAAAAAAGAAAAGGTTGCAGAGTTATATTGGGAGGACACTCGGGTCCATATTACAGAGATTGTGCTGGGATTGTGGCACTTTAGTACTGCCAAATTCTGGATTGCAGAAATATCCACAGTTAGTTGTGTGGCATTTCCTTTATTGAAGGCGAGTGAAGGTGGGGACACTTTCTCTGGGACCTGTTCTCGAATTTGCATGAAGGTGTGACCTATGCATATAAGATCGCCTTTGTGCTTTCACATGCTCCTATTATGAAAGTTTGTGCAAGCTGTGATAAAGTCACATAGTTGGACATTGCCCAGACATGTCAAAGGACTCTGCAAACCAGACATGACAATAAGTGGGTTGAAGACTACCTGCATGAGGTAGATTGAGAATTTCCCAGAGCCTCTCCATTTGTGCCCCATAACAAATTGGTTATATCAGCACAGGGCTTAGTGTGGGGCAGCATTCATCCAGCTATTAGCAGCTAAGAGGTATTCATGGTGATCACCCTGGCATGTCAGCACCATCTTTTCCCATTAAGATACCATCTATCCTCCTGCCAGGCTGTGCCTAAAGGAAGGCAGCCTTCACACATCTCACTTACACCAATCAAGGTTTCAGACCATTAAGTGTTCACCCAAAGCACTTTGAACTCAAGTTTCCCCTAAACCCTTTTCCTACTACGTGGTTCACATGAACACCACAAACCAGTCTGTTACTTTAATTCCCTTATAAATCTGTGTAGATTTGAATACCAGAGCAAGGCACCATTCCAACCACCAGTTACAATGGTCATTGAGAAATTACCACCTGAATGCACCCCAGAGCTTCCGGCATGCACTTGAGACTCCAAGCCATAAAATAGTGTCTCCAGCTCCCTGCTCTTACCCAATCAGTGCTGCAGTGACCCGTAGCATAACTGCATGGCCCTCTAGATGCTCCACTACTGTGGTGGAGGCACAGGCCACCGTACAGGCTTCCAACTGACTTCAAAATGGTGACTGGGCCCTTTATAGGCTTGGGTTCCGCTATAGAGCCTGTTAATGAGGCAAACTGCAAACAAAGTTAGAAATCAAAACAAGAATAGGACACCACTCTGATACCTAGTGAGAAAAAAATAGGGAATAATCAATCAGTACCCAAGAATAACAAGGGAAAGGGGAATCATAGTGAGTAAACTGAACAATCATGCTGACTATAAAAGGCACCAGACCCTGCACAGAGTGTGCTACTATCCTGGAAGCAGAAAGTGTGGAGAACCATCCGAAGGAGAGCCTAAACCAGACCGGGGCTGGGAAAGAAATGTGATGGAGACAGCTGAGGCTAACCCATGGACAGAAGTAGTGAGAAGTTCTAGGGAAGGAAATACAAAAAAACTGCTTAGAGCAATTTGGCAGATCCTGCAGAGGCAGAGACTGAGGAGGAGAGAAAGCCAAAAGCCTGCTGAGGGCTATATCTCAGAACCTGGCGGATAGGAGACCCTGATAAGAAAGACAGGCAACCAAGGATCTTCTGCAGGCTATATCACAGACACTTGCAGGGGACAACACAGAGAAGGAGAGCCCCTTTTGGGAACTATTTCCAGGAAACTAGGAGGAAACCAGAGGCTAAAGGAAGCTAGAGAAGACCTTTTTCTAGAAGAGCACTGTATGACTGATGGGTGAGCAAAATAAAGCCTGATATACAGACTAAGAAAGGGGGAATACATGCTTGTTGGTAGGAGTGTCCACAAAACATATCATCATCTTCATCAGCCCCAGAGGCTGACTCAATGCTGGAGGGTGACGGACCCTTAGTCTTACACTGACTACGTCAAAGAGAGAGAAGTACTTGCCTGTAGAAGTATATAAAGGCAAGATGGAGGTGGGAGATCATCCCAGAGACAGTTATTTATTTATATACAGAGAGGAACAAATCTCATTTGATCACAAAAGAACGTACAATAGATAAGAAATCAGATTTGCCAGGAAGCAGTGAGCTTCTTACAATGAGGTGAGTTTGAGTGACATTCTGACCAATTTGTCGAGGGCAGTAAATGAAAGAGGCACTGGAGACAATTCATGAGTTAAGGACAACCAGCATTCGGTGCAGGTAGGCGGTATGGCCAGATGTGTTAGGAATGCGACAATGATAGGTGAAGTGCTAGACTGGAGGCAGAGAAATTGAGGGATAGAAGTGAGGAAAAAACATTAGCCAGAAGACAGATGAGAGGTAGGTTCAGAGGGTAACTCGAAGGTGAGGGGGTCGGATTTTAGTTTGGTTTCGAACAAATCAGTGTTGACCATCAGGCAAAGAAGCAGATGGGCGTTAATCCTGAGACTGAACACAAGAAGTGTATGGGGTGCTAAACCCTGGAGGCTGTACAGTAATGGGCAAGTAGCAGGAAAAGCCATATTTCATTCCCTGCACTGTGTTGCCCTATTGCATCATGACACCTTTAGTGTTAGTAGTCCTTATTGTTTCTAGGGTAATTCCTCAATAAAATATAGATGTTACCCCCACCCTTCATGTTGTGAAGAATAAACATCCCTGGAACCATATGAACAACTTTTGTTATCTGTTGATCCCTTCATCATACAGCACAAACGGGTCCCCAGTGGGCCACCGGTGATGTGCTGAATGACTGGCATTCATGGAATGATGGACATTGAGTGCAACCCCATTGTGGATTTTGCACGGTATGGGGACGGTACTGAAGACCCTCTGCGTAGCAACCATGGGTACATGGACGAACACAGTAACTGGATTTGTGTCCGTCACACTAAACCTATGCTGTGGGGAAGGGTTTGGGGGCTCCCGCACAACTGCATCTAGCCTTCAAATGCAGCCACCATTGTGGGGACCTTCACGCCCCTCTGTCAAGGATGGTTATCGGCATAACAACATCTAGATAATAGGGATTGAAGCCACAGTTCCATGGGGGTATGTTGTGACCTCTGTGGTACAGACACAAAGTAGGAAACCTTGGGGCTTTGTTCTGTAATTCAGAACAAGATAGCAGTTTATGTATCGTGCAAACTCCTGGCATACGTGAAAACAGTCACCATACCCCAGAATCTGTAATATTGACTTGGATGACTAGTTCAAGAGTATGTTCAAGAAGATCCTAAAAGCAACACAGTACAAGTGACAAATACAATAGAAAACGATGGAGCAACATTTTCATCCTTCCTTGTGTACCGGGAACAGTAGAATTTCACGAGATGCTTGCAAGGTGAATTTATGGGCCCAGTCGTGTTAAACATATAATTTCTTGATAGCTTTGAAGTGGGAAGAACTTCTGAGCTAACTTCCTACTGAGAATTCAGTGATATGTGTATTTTGTAAACAATATCATATAAGCACTGAAAACCACACAATTGTTTTCAGGAATGTAATATGTTAGAACTGAGGAAGAGGTCAATGTTACAGGGAGAGTAAAACGATATCCAAAATTGGCATGCTGCGATGCACTACTGTGCTTAATTCTTTTCCCATTATTAGGGAATGGTTTGACAATGCATAGTCCAATTGTACAATATCTTTCAGAAAATCTCACTTTATTGGTTAGTAATTTAAGTGCAGAAAAGATGATCTGAGTGCCAAAAACTAGACTGAGCACAGTCAAGTCAGAATCAGACCCCAGTGTGATACTGTAGCGTATAATTATTTGAAGAATCCCAAAGCACTGAGCCGGTCAGGAGCAGGACATGTGCAGTGAAGCAGTTGTTTTATGAACATTCAAGTGCAGTGCCCTTAGTTCAAACAGATGTTACAGGAACAGATATGTTTGCCAACCGCCTGCACCATGGACACAAAATGAAACTGCAGAGCTCTGGTGAAAATTCCGAAGAAGGTTTTTGAGTCATATGTTGTGAGAATCACTGAAATCAATGACACACACTTTCCAACACACCCAAAAAAGTAGAAGGCCGGCTATATCAAAAGCAAATAGCAGTTTAGGAATCAGTAGAAGATTAGCAATACTTTACAAGTCACAGGGATTAGGTATGTCCGCATTTTCTAGCTCCGATGAGGCCATTTGGAAAAAGAACAGTTCTTGCAGATTGGGCTTGGGCTGTAGAAACTTAAATGGCTAGATTCCACGGTCACCATGTATTTAAATGAGGGTCTACATTGTCAAAATGAGATCTGCCTATGGGCCATGTGCTCAACTAAAAACACTTAAGAGCTTCTGAGCCTATTCGTTAAAAAAATGACTGCATCTTCACAAGAATATTTATGACACCTCTGTGGAATTGTGTTGACGAGGAGTGCATTTCCTGCCTATGTGCGTAGCCTGCGCACAGTCGGACTATGTGTCTTGCCCGCCCGAAGAACGGGGTTTCTAATTCAGCCCAAGATTGGGATCTGAAATGTTCCTTAGTATTCATGTCTGCAGCAGCTGTACCCGTTAGGCCACAAGGAATATCACTTTAACCGATGCCGACACGTGGAAAGAGTTCACCTGCGACGAAGAACAAGTGCCAGCTCATGCTTCGAGCAGGACCACACAGCTGGCCGAGATCTCATCTTTGAGAAACATTTACAATAACAGAAAAAAAACTTGAAACGGCAAACACACCGCGACCTCAAAACTACTCCAAAGGAATTCTAAATGAGCGAATCAGTATATTGTATAAATGGCATCATAAACAAGTAAAAGATACAACTTTTTTGTTCATGCAAAGATCCTCTTAAAATAAGTTGCTGGTGACACCTTGTTTGTCACATTCCAGAAGACATGCTGAATGCACACCTCTGTAAAAGCAGCACACCCCTCGAATATCTGGGTCCAGTGCACACTGAAAGAGTGACTGCCCTTAAAGATGGTGCAGCTCAAAATAAAAGTGAATTTTTTTTTTAATTGTATTAGTTGAATTTAATCAACCTTTCAAATACAAACAATTCACTATATACATTCAAATATAAATTGATATATATATATATGTACATTTATATAAAAAAAAAAATGTTTCATTCAAGAAATCCATGATGCAATTTGAGAATGAACATAACATATATAGATTTGATAAGTGCGTTAAAAAAAAAGAAATCACCGTGAGATATATGAAAAGATTATGATAACTCATCAGTGCATTTCACTTTCAGTATTCTCCAATTTCAAAGATAATAAAAAAGTTAACAGTTGCAATCTGTATCGGTAGGTAGCAAGCACCCAAAATTAAAGACCAACATAAGCCCTGAGTGGTCATACAGAGATATTTGCAATGTCTTGTATAATGTATTTCGCGCAATGGCCGTCAGGCACAACGTTCTGTGACAATGTGTGACATTGTCTCACACGAGGACTTCAACAAACAAAAGTGAACATTACAATGCACTAGGCCTTAGCATGTCGCCACTTTGGGCACACTTTATTCATCATGGTCCAGAAAATAAAACATTTGAAATGTTAACGCTCCATTATCAAAATGCTGACCTTTAGAAAACCGAACGCGTTTCAAGTCGGCAGATAAAAAAAAAAAAAAACGAAAGCGTAAATAAATGTAAATTGAATGAACCTGATCTGCAACATTCTTTTCCGGAAAACTGAGCTGAAGAGGCCTCACAAAGGGACAGCGTCGCAGAACTCTATCATACTGGAGAGTAGAAGACGGGTGCTTTGACTTCGTTTTTTAGCTGCATTTCACATCCTTTTGTTCAAGCAACACGGCTTGTTGTCGTGTATCCCGTCCTCCGTGAATAAGCAAATCAGCAACAGGAAGGATGATTTTGGATATGAAAATGATATTCATGATATTTCTAGGTACGTCAAGCTGTTGAATAATGAGTACAAACATGTGAATGAGGACTAGAGTGATGAGCATGATTGTTAGTGTGTGAATAACGAGTGACCAGACTAACAAGACGCTGTCCTTATGCAAAGAAATGAAGCAGATTCATTTAGAAACAATGTTGCTGTTTGTATGAATCGGTGTCATGTTTGCCCTAGTGAAAAGATGTTTAGGTAATATAGATTGGGACAAAACCTGTTTGCTCAACTCTGCATTGCCCGATAACAAAAATGGTCCAGAGGGTGTTGCTTAGCAGCAGTGGTACCGTTTCAAATGTAAGATATTTTGGCCCTAGGTGTGCAAGCTATCCTTCTGAGTGTGTGAAAGGTGATTTCACATCAGTGGACACTGTTTCTGGCAAGCGCACATAATGATTACATGTGTTCTCATGGTGATTCCAAGCATCCACATGGTAATTCTGGGCATGTGGGTGGTAGACATAATAGTGGGCATTGCAGGTATGAAAACGATGATCTGAATGTATATTGCAGGTATACAAATAATGTCAGGAATATAAATCAAAGATCTACGAATGTCATTAAGAGGTAGTCGAATGTGGACCGAAAGAGGATTGGAACTCAGTAAATGTTGTGTGGAGAAGCAAACGTGGGAATTCAGTGTGTGAAAATGCAGATTTAACTTGAACTAATGCAACATTCAAATGCATCTGGCCTCTATTAGGGTATAATGACAGTACTCCTGAATCTAAAACTCTGAACTTGGATGCTCTTCGGCCATAGGGGATACCTGCTATTTCGGAAACGCGCCTGTATGACGCATGAACCCTACAATACTAACCTCTTCTAATGGGCCCAAATTCTCTCCAATGACGAAGGACCATCGTCCTTCCTCAAAATAATAAATGCCACTGCATAGTGACTGCATCAATTTGTAAGGGCTCTCTGCCACCCAGTTACATATTCTTTTTAAAACTGCTTTTGGGATGCTGAGAGACGGGACTGGAGTGACCACCCACTCCATGATGTAGGCCCTTGAAGAGTTACAGTAAGGATCTCCCAGTCTCTCCAGCCCACCACCACCCTTAGGGTAACTTCTGAGGTGAGAACCCGAAGTGGGTCTCAGAACCAAACCCTCACCAACTTATCAAGACCCGAAGGTCCCGATACGGCCACATACAAGGGAACCGGGTAGGGGAAATGCAAAGTCCCACCCATCAGTCGGCCCCTGGGAAAAGGGAATGAGAGGCAAATAGTTCTTTAGACTTTCAGAAAGAAGTTAGCATGACATTCAGCAGCCTCGAACAATCCTGCCGTAGAAGAAATTCCCAACCACACTCCTAGAAACTCCCAAAATGTTGACAATGAGGTCAACATTGCAGCATCTAAGGGTCTTGAAAATACCTGTGGTCATATTACAAACCAGGACGGCTGACTTTGACAATGTGGGTAAGAGAAAAGTGGTTTTGCTCCTGCCTGAGGTTCACAGACTTTGTCAACGGGACCATTGACACTGCACTCCTAAACTCAGTAACCAATAGAATAGCCGCTGGTTTGTAAAGAAACTGTCCACTTAAAATATGCTTCCTTGTGCAGCTGCTCCTCACTTGAGCTTGTGAGCCGCCACAAAGGTAGGCCCGGAGCGAGTGCAGACCTGGAAATACTTACCTTGGAAGCAGAGAGATGGACCGCAACATGCCAAACAGATACAGAGACAGCAAGTAAGACTGGTGACAAAGTGAAAAAATAAAAGGTAAAAACTAAGAAGGAGAACAAACGCAGCAGGAGGGTATTGGCTAGAACCATAAAATGGAGGAAAGTAGAACCAGAGTCAGGCTGGCAAATTATCTGAGTGAAGGGTGAGCAGAAGACAAGGAGGGAGGGGATAGATAAATTAGCAGAGTGTTGCATGTTGTCGAAGAGAGAAAGAAGGTCTGGCTTAAAGAGAAAGAAGAGGTGAAAGAAGACAAGGCAAGCAAGAGAGCGGAGGAGGAGGTGCCCAATTCAGAAGGATTGGTGTCCGTCACAGTGGTTTAGATCTATGTACTGGCAGAAACTGTGGTAGAGCGTGCAACCAGCATCCACAAAGCTACGCTTGCCGACTCACAGCCCCATCAAGATCTTGGTAAACATCCACCAGAGAATAACGGTTGGCCATAGAGCAAGTCACTGAGCACCAACGGTGGTGGCAAATTCACACCTCAAAGAGAATTACGTCCTGACAAGTGTGATGAAAGACCAGCAATCTATCACAAAAGCCTAGAAAGCCGTGTTGGGACACTTAAAAACCCAACAGACTGTGAGTGACTCCTTTCACCACCTGAAGGCAGAGCCGAAGGGAGAGAGGAATGGTTTGAGAGACAGCTGTCTTCCAGAAAGCCTGGTTGATCATTTTGTATGATTTAAAAAAAAAGACCCCTGAACCTTGAAAATGCAAAGTTGTTTTGCATCTGCATAAGGGTGCACGCTACAGAAAGTTCAAAAGAGGACAACCACACATTCCTCCTGTTGGGAGGGTTGCTCAGAACCAATACTGGTGTAGGGTTCTGTGAAGTGAACCTTCAAAGGTTTACAACAAATGTTTAACCAAACTCTCACTTGGTAGAGTGACTGAGCAGTAAGGCTTAGACTGGGAAGATCAGTAGCCCGACACCCACCACACTTTAGAATCAATACAGTTCAATGCTATACTGTTACAAATGATAAAGGGCCTCATTCCAACATTGCCGGTATCCTGGCAGTAGAAGCGCCAGGATACCGGCAAATGTTGCTGTTTCCGGCACACGGTCCGGTGGCATTGCAGCCGGATTACAGGTGCCAGATTGATGGTGTAAATATCCATTCATGGATTCCCATAGGCTTTCTGGAAGACCTCGGTCTCTCAGAACATGAGGGGATGCTATGTTATTACCAGCACTGTCAATACCGGTGCCGGTAATTACGGCTTTTTTTGACGGTGGGGCACCTGCCTTACCTCCAGCATTTAGCTAGAGGTAACTCAGGTGCCCCACCGGCAAACCTGTAGTCAGCCATTCTGGTAAAGTGCCCGTATCCATGAATACCAGCACTTTTGTACCAGACCGGCCAACTTAGAATGAGGCCCAAAGTGTGGGGGGAGATGTTAGATTAGTTATCAAAGGCCATATGCAATTCCAAGGAAACACCAGCACATCGTAACAAATGGTAAAGAGACTAACCTTAATGTAAAAACAAGTGTTCAACTAAGTTTCAGGTAAGTAACCCCTTTGTGTACTTTGGGGAAGTTTTAAAAGGTTAGTCAAAGTTCTCACATAGGAAACAACACGCCCAATTCAGGAGTCATGGGATTTGGATGATGACATCCATCAAAGTCTAGAAGTTCTAGGTTTTCTGGTTTGGAAAGCATGAGCCCCCTATCTCTGGAGCCTTGTGGGACTCGAGGCGATGATGTTTTACCCAAGACGAGGAGGATGCACTGCAAAATTACCAGCTACAGGGCTTTGAGATTTCCAGGTAGAAGAATTGTTCCACCTTTGGCTGAAGTGTACCAGCTACATGCACACACCTCTTCTGAGCTCCAGAAACATAATCCCAGGGATGCAGATCTCAGAACTGATAGGCAAGGGCAGACAGGGGCATCAAATTGGCTCAGGTCTCAATGAAAAAGTGTCCCACAGACGCAAATGACTATTTGTTCGCTTTGCGACCGACTGTTTTAATAGTACCCAAGGGGGAGTTGTTTGGTAAAAGGTGTTGTAAACTGTAAATTTCAAAGAATATTTTTTCAGTAACACTAGTCAAAACTACCAGCTGCACAGTTAAGCAACTCATGAAACTCATCCACCCTGGCCAAAACACTGGCCCACTTTGACCAAATAACTAGGCCTGACTAGCATTTTGAGCCTGCACTTAGGCCCATCCGTTCAAGAAAACGGGGCACCATGGAATGCTCTCCCTGTCGGAGAAAGAACAGAGTTTTGCCTTGCAGTAGTTGGCTTAGACAATGACTATCCCATTAGCAACTTTCAGTGTCCCTCTTTGGCCTATTGTGCTTCAGATACCTGGGTCCAGTGGTCGATAAGCTGAATGTATAAGGCTTCATCTGCTTCTCCTGCTCCAGTGACTGTGACTGTCGGATTGTTGGATTTCCCTGCTGCCGCTTTAAGGAAAAAAAAAAGTGATCAACACTTTCCACCTTGTCCCGACTTGGACTGCCAGAGATTGGCTCCTGTGAACTTTGGATCTTGCCTACTTATTGTGCACGCACGTGCACAGCGTGCGTGCACATGGGCAAATACCGCTTTGCTGCTTCGCTGCAGTGCTTTAAGGCACGTAAGCTTTTGAGTAAACGCGCCTTTTAAGCTGTGTTGAATCTAAGGTGTTGACTGTGTTGATTGTGCAAATCCTTAAATTGGTGTGCTACTGAATCATGGCTTTCAATACGTATACTTTAAAATCCAATATGCCAAATGGTCTATCCAAAGTGGTTTCTTTACCTGCGTTAACGCAACCCAAGGTAGTGCACTCCTCGCACACAGCAATTCATTTGACTCCATTTAGGAACCATTTCCCACCCAAGTTCAATATCAACAGCGTACGCCGCACACCAGGTTTGGAGGATGTTGAGTATGCAACTGCCGGCATGACTGCTAAAACAATTGTGAATTGGGCTCCACACCTTGTGTTCCTAGCAGGCTTTGTGGTATTTCAGATCAAACTATTTAGAATTCAATAAAAGGAAATGAGGCTTCGCGTAAGAACTTTGCATTACCTATGCTATCCCCAATTCCTTTTTCAACTGACAGTGGAGACAGCACTGGCATTTCCATCTACGCTAGCCAGTGCGAGTCCCCAATTTCAATAGTTGATGAAATCAAAACTCTCAGGGTGACTATTAACAGACTGACCTCCACTCTCTCTCCATCTTGCTCTATGCTTCCTTCCTTTGTTCAACCTACACCACGAGCACCCTCAAAAAAAGAGAGGACAGAGGCTTTAAATCCATCAAATCAAGCTGCAACATTTCACCAGTTTATGGAGTTAGCCCTTACAGCCATTAACACATCAGTACTAACTCTGGTAAAACTGTTTGAAGTAATGGACCAAAGACTAGAAAGGCAAGCTTCGCTTCTAAGAGACATTGCTGCTAGTACCAATGAGAATCCTGGTTTAATTTCTGAATTGATGTTGAGATTTCCAGGCGCTAGTGATCCCTTG
Organism: Ambystoma mexicanum; assembly: GCF_040938575.1. Classification (NCBI taxonomy): domain Eukaryota; kingdom Metazoa; phylum Chordata; class Amphibia; order Caudata; family Ambystomatidae; genus Ambystoma; species Ambystoma mexicanum. The sequence goes on from NC_090921.1 coordinate 1,040,667,324, forward strand.
TCTGCCCCAGCTGTACCTAGAACTGACAGTGCTTTAACAGTCCCATCCTCACAAACGATCCCCTCACTGTGTGCGGCACCAGTGCCTGCGCTGCCCGTCTTAATAGATGTCATTCGTCCCGCAGTGGTGGTGCCACCAGTAGAGCCCATCAATGTGGACAAGGATACCTCATATTGACGTCTCTGATAATCGCAATAAAAGTGAAAATAAGATCTTTATAGTACCAATGTCCCCCACAGCTCGACGCCTTGCTGGCTACCTACTTCATAAGAAGTAAATGGCGCGTAGCCAACTAAAGGGACCGCGCGCCATCACTAAGAAACCCAAAAATATGCCTGGTTGTGGAGGTGCCAAAAACACACTCAATGCCTTTTTTAAAGCGATTGGTGGATCGGCTCCCCTTCCAACCAAACATAATGGAGTGGTTCTTCCACAGGGTTCGACGACAACAATCATGGCATCTCAACCCCTAACATCTTCAGTTCCTGAAGCTCGACATGAGAATGGAAACCTGTTGGACACACCTGTGGCTCTGCAGGCCTACTCTCCGTTGAACCAGCTTGTGGCTTCAATTAAACAGACTCGGAGCCTAAAAGCGAATTCAAATGCCCCGTGTCCCACTAAGAAAACAGTTTCTTTTCAGCCATCTCGTGAATTGCACAAGATTAATCAAGTGGGGCAATCGGTGGAGGCGACCGAAACAATAAAGCAGATGATTGAGGCATATCTATCTGAGCGTGTTCTGCTGGCCGAACCATGCCCATCGGAAGTTCCTTGTATTGATTTTGGAAATCAGGGCCTTAATTCGCTGAATGGAAGTAGTCACATTGCATTACCATTGGACTCTGTGAGATCGAATATACAGAACTCTAGGCCTACTCCCAGGACTCCATTATCTGGTGGCTCTAGTTCCCGCTCTGGGCAATCCTTGAACACTTCTGCCAACTTAGCCCAGTCAAGGAATAGAAATGCACACTCCTTTATTTTCAAATGCAGAGAGGGTAATTTTCCATCCTACGTTTTAAATCAAAGGAGTGTACTTAACATCTTCAGAGATGTGCATGCCTTGCAAGAAATTAGATTTCAAGATATTGGACAAATTGAATTCTTTGCCGAAACTACCCAATCTGCAATTCGATTGTGGATACCCTCAGGAGTGGTGGCAAATCTGTTATGGCAAGCTAGAATGAGTCTGTTTGACATAGGGTTTTTGTTGGCTGAGGACCCAGCACGAGAAACTGTCAAGCCCCAAAAAATTGTTCATGAAGTAAATATCTATCAGAGTAAACATGCATCTGAATCAAGGGCCGTGGACTCTGTGGTGAACTGGTAACCACCAAAGTTAGAACCCCCTAAGGCCTTACTAATCGCGAGCTGGAACTCAAGAGGACACTCGCACCTACAAACCTCGATTCAAAATCTACCATATGTTTATCAAATAATTGCACTACAGGAAACGTGGATAATTAACCCCCCTGCCTGGGACAGTTATGATATCATCTTGGCACCTGCCATTAGAAAAGGAGGGAGGCCTGCAGCGGGATTATTGGTAGCTGTTAATCTGGAATTGTGATTATCTATTGAAAAGTGGGAAGCAGAAAGTGCCTACATTTTATTGGTAAAGATCACATATGGCAGTCTAAAATTAGTGTTAGTGAATCTCTATCGAAATCCAGCAGCATTAACTGATGAGGCCTTCTACTCAAATTTGAGTCGAATTCTACATCTTATTTATGTTACAAGAGATATTACACATACCATCATCTTAGCTGGCATAAACTTAGATTGTTGGAATGCCAAGCGTCAAACAAAAGAGGCTTGCACATGGACTGCCTTTATGGAAGAAAGGCAGTTCATGATGTTTAATGGGGCAGTTCATAATGACATCCCTGCCTAAGCGAGGTGGTCTCGTAATGCCAGTAGCAGCATAATTGACTACATTTATGTAGATTAGATGATGTTTACACAGGTGCAGAGTCTAGAGATCCACGCTTTACCTAATAGTGACCATAACTTACTATCCTTGACCATTATAGGCACCTATCAACAAGCAAGAGAACACATTAAAAATCAATCTTTGGCGACCAATGTTGCAAAGAACAGACTAAAATGGACCAATGCCAAAGTGTTAACTTACAGACACTGTGTGGAGAGAAATTCAAGATCCAATTCTCCAGTGCATTACACAGAGTTAATTGAAACCCTACACTAACAACATCACAATATTGTTGAATAATGGGCCAAAGTATAAACACGCATTTGACTCTGTAATCCAACTTCAGCGTGCAGCATATCGGAAAAAAAGATGTCTGCTCGCTGGAGGAACAAAAACTTGTTGGCAGGACCTGAATAAAGCCAAATCCCAATACAAAAATTGGCTTAAATCTTACAAATACACCATGTTTCAGCATGATAGTGAACATATGGGGCGGGCCATGATGAATAAAAATTCAGCAGAGATGTGGTATTTACTCAATACCCACTCTGCTCTCAGACAAGCTGATGCCCAACTGACTGCAGTTAACAAAGACAAATGGATTGAATACTATACCAATCTTTATGCTGATCCGGTCTTTGATAAAAACTTCATCATTTACAGCCTGCAAATACAAGCTGGTCCCTGAGCTTTCCTCTAGCTGACATTAAAGATTTTATACGCCGTGCAAGTCCATCTAGGGGGGCTGGGCCAGATGGCCGATCAAATTGCATGCTTAAAGCAAACATAGAAGAATGGACCCTGATCCTGAATCAGATCTTTCAGCTTGTTGTCAAAACACAAATAGTGCCTAAATCCTGGAAAACCTCACTGATTGTTCCCATCTTTAAGAAGGGGGATCGCATTTCTCCGCAAAACTACCAGTCCATTGCTTTGTTGGATGCCCCGGGAAAGATGTTCACGAAGTTTGTACTCCGGGACTTCAAAGCACGGACCCTTACAAACGGTTTGCATGACCCAAATCAGACAGGCTTTCTGCCGGGTATGGGTACCCATATCAATTTATTATGCCTGAACGCAATCAAGGCTCAGTGCCAGGCTACGAGACAAGCTGTGTATTTTGCGTTCGTGGACTGCGTTTGACTCCGCTTCACGTGTCTTGCTGTTCGAAAAGTTGAGACGAGATCATTGTCCATCCACCTTGTATGAAATCCTTTATGCATTGCATTCAGAGACGTCTATGCGTGTTCGGCTCTCTCTTGATGGTACTCTGTCTGATCCCATCCACACAGCACGTGGCCTTAAACAGGGGTGTTTAGTAGCATCATCTGTGTTCAATTATTTTTTTACACAATGTTAGACATGTTTTTGCTAAGGTCTCTTCTGACTCCCCGAAATTGATGAGTAAACCCATAAAAGCTTTATTATATGCAGATGACCTTGTTTTAATTTCCAAAACCCCTTTGGGTTTCCAAAAGTTACTAACAGCATTTCAAGATTATATTCAACAAAACGAACTTAGGCTGAACACAGAGAAAACCCAGATTGTTCAATATGTACCAACTAAGGGTGGATCAAAGGGCTGCACATGGACAGTTAACCAGACGCAGCTCCAAACTGTAGGCCTGTATACTTATTTGGGTACTTGCTTTGAGGGTTCAACAAATGTGAAGAGTCAGATTAACTCCATAGAAAGGAAAATAGAGAAGGCAACAAGTCAATCTAAAATAGTCATGTTTAGATATGGAACATTTTCCATTAAACCAGCTTGGTTTTATTGGAATCAGAAAGCTGCCCCTGCCATATTATATGATTTGGAGACCTTTTCAAATGAATTTGGGTTTCAATTTGACTAATTGGAAGGTACATTTTGGAGACCGATCTTGCAAGTTCCAACCTGTGTCCCACAAGCTTGGATCAGATATGAATTGGGACTGATATCCCTTCATGCCCTGTATAGTTGGAGACTCTGTTCGTTTTTTAGAAAATGTTTGATTTCAACCAATGTTAACATTATTTTGAGGTTTATATGTTTTCAACTGAACACCGCTTTATGGCTAATTGGGTAAACCATGTGTGTCAAATTTTAGCATCCTGTGATATTACCATTGATTTACTGATTACCAATCCCGACAAAGCTAAAGACAAATTGTACAATATGGACTGGATACAAACTTGTGATCTGTGTATGGTTTACAAAGATGGTAACTCTTCTAGATTTCCACCCAAAAAAAGCATACATTACCTCCATATTTAATCAAAGTACCAACACCGAAATACAGGCTGTCCATATTACGTGTACGGTTCAATCTATGGCCCACAATGGCTATTTTTGCAGAACATCACTTAATATCCCAACAAGACAATTTTTGTCGATTTTGTAATAACACAGGAGTACCAGAAACATTGGAACACCCGATTACCGAATGTTCAGCATTAAACAATTTAAGACAAATACATTTTGCTAAACATTGTAAATATCTTGGCAAACAGGAATACAATGATTGTTGGGCAATCATTTTGAGTGGCGAACATTTACCAATTCAACTGGCCACAATCAACTTCCTGAACAGCCTCCATTTCGAAACATGAGGGCTTCAAACACTCAGTGAGGGAACACACGTCAATGAGACGATCCAAGTGAGATCAGCTATCCTACACTCCTGAGCCATCAGACATCTATGCAATTTGGAATATAACGGCTGCTGGCTGATCATTATGAGTGATGAATTTACATTACCACGCCTGTGCATCATTAATTGCATGACTAATTTTGAAGTAGATTTGAAGGATGGTCAATTTTAAACATCTAAATACAGAATACATCTTAACAAGATGATGATTTAGAAATTAGACATCCCTTCGTACTTACATCTTTTCTAAAGAACGAGGTGTTAAAATTAAGTTGTATGCTCTAATGATTTTTGTTATCTAGCAAATCTGCACATGGTGATGAAATGCCATTTTGGGAAATCAATTGAATCATTATTCATTTATTTTTTGTTAGAAAAGTGATGAATTATGTGCCTATGAGCATGATTTTTCATTGGTGAGTTGTTTTTGTACTTGCAATTTTATATACTTATAATTTTATGTAATTTAATTTTATGTCATTTTTTGTACCTAGTAATTGGATTTTATTATTCGTCTTTTATGTGTAAATTTTAATGAAGATCTACTTACATATTTTGTTGTAACAAGAGTGAAAGGTTGATTAAATTCAACTAAAACAATCAATAACATTTTTTTTTTAAAAAAAAGAATGTATAAGATCCCCTCTGATATTCAGGGACCTGCAGTCCACCTATCGGGAGACTTGCAACAATCAAACTGAGTGCAAAACAACTTCAGGTACAGTCGTGACATTACTCGCATTTGGAATACGAACACGCACAGGCTCGCACATGCACGCACGCACACACCTCAGCTCTGTCCACGGAAAAACCGACAAAGAGAATTTAAACGAGGATAGCAATTTTGACCACTGTATAAGACAGAAAGCCCATGTACTTTTTTGTTGACTTTTTAGGTCTAGTGACTTGTCCTTCTCCTAGCCAGACTTATTCTAAAGCCTGATAGATTGTGGTTCTGTGTTTTGTGATCTGAACTAACAGTCTTTATGGCTCCTAAGGCAGTGGGTAACCGAAATGTAGCCCCAAGTGTCTTGGAGAGAAACTCTCTCTCTATCCCTCTCCCTCACTCTGGTAGTCATGTGGCTAGGCTGGCAATGGCTTTGTCACCTCTGTTAAATGATATATGATTGGGTATTAAGCACGTTATAAATAACCTGAGGTTTCTAAGCGCGGACTGAACCTGTGGTGCTCTGTGTCGTCTTGCTTCCAGAGCGAGCACGTTGCCCCTGAGCTATCCCCCCCGAGGTTTCACAAGAGGACTCCCTGTTAGCTGGTTGGGTCCTTTCTGACCCCCATCCTCCATTCATCAAAATGGAGGTAGTAGTTGTTGACTAGAAGACCTGGGAGTTCACATGACTATCCCTTGTCCCTTTTTGTGTGCAAAGGAGGTGGCCATCTTTGGCCACTGGGGTGTGTGTCCCCCAGGACTGGGGGCTGTAGTCAGCCTAAAACCAGTTCTGACTGGCATTTGCAGATGTCTGTCTGGGAGAGCATTATTTCCTTTGTTTGTGCAAGAGATCCTTCCTGAATTCCTTGGTATGCTTGCAGGGATGATATGGCTTTGCTGCCCCTGACCCCCTCAGTTTTAATCATGCTTGCAGTGTGAATGGGTGTGATGTTGACTCACTAGTTACTGAGGGGGAATACCTACTCACTTTGTCTACAGCTGGATCAGTGAACCTGGACTTTGGAAAACCTGCTGCTCGATGAAGGGCTGATGCTCTGCACCAGCATCCTCTGGCGTTCTTAATAATCTGATGACAAAGCTTTGCATCTCCAAAGAAGACCAGAAGGAACCTACTCTGGCGCTCCTTTCCCCTTATCTGGTGGGGGGGGGACAACTGGATCACAGCTCCTTCTCAAAGGCCACGTCTCCCTTAAGTTCCTGACTGTAGCTGCATCAGCAGACCCAGAAACGGATGCCCCTCCAACCCGGGATCCTGAAGACTCGCTGATCTTCACCAGAGGATTTTCCAGATAAGCGTTCTGGTTCGGTCTCTGCTCACCTGGGAAGCTCCAGAGGTCTGTGCTGCCTCCATTCTTCTGAACACACTGCCCGACTTGCCCTCCAGGTATATCTTTCATGGGATATATGTTCCTTCATCAGCAGTCCTTTTTTCTATGTGTTTTTTTTCAGACTTTTTTTATTTAGAAAAACCTTGGCGAAAATAAAAAAATGTTTTTGGGTGGTCCCCAACCCCTTCTCCCTTATTTATTTTAGACTATTTCCTACCCCCACCACCCCTTATATACCCTTAGCCCCCGAACCCATATATTTTGCAATTCGTTTTTTCAAAATAAAATCGGTGGGGAAAAACCGATTGAAAAAAATAACGGTGATGAATGAACCTTATACCCTGCCATGTTTAGCTTCTCTCTGGCATGCTTTCTTCAGCATATCTTCACTCTCTGCACTTCGGGGGTTCTTGCCAAGATGGTCCCCCATGTGAAGCTGCATCATGCGCTTGAGGATGACGTGGCAGCTCTGCATCACCGACAACCGTTAACTGAGCAAACTCTCCTGTCTACTCCGCTTGCTCAGACCCCTGACTTTGGAATCAACAAATCTTGAACAATTGTCCTTACTAACAGTCTCGGAATACCATCTGTCAATGCATCCATCAGATGTCGCTGAACGACATACACAACAACCACCTCTAGAAACAGCCACCTGCATCCTGCAGAACTGCTTACCCAGTCCCAGGGTATTGCTCTCCTGACCATCAGGCACTGTTCACCCAACTACCTTCTGCCAGAAACCCGCAGCTATTGCCCGTCTTGAACTCTGTTGTAGGAGCTGCTAAGCACCCTGAAATCGATTGGACCATGTCAAGTACCAAGAACCTCTACAAGCACAAGGTACATTGTGGTTCTCTCCCCCTGGTCCTTCTCCGAAGGTCCCAAGTGACATTTTACAACCCATTGCTCCCTATTTAATCTCAATAGTTCAAGGATACTTGGTTTCAACGGTGTTGAAACCAAGTATCCTTGAACTATTGAGATTAATTACTGTACCAACTGCCCTCTTGTCAGTATCCAGAGTGCATCCCTTTTCCTTCTTGAAACTGTGTCCTGTGCATTCCTTTACAGGGTGGGTTGAATTTTGTAGTGTGCTGGAACTGTCTGTTGTGATAATAATAAAGTAGATATTTCTATACAACCTTAACTGTAAATAAAATATGAGGTTAGGAGCCCTCTTTTTTTGTTTTCGGGTGGCCTATCTCACGAGGGACAATAGTATTAGTATTAGAGCACATATATAGGTGAGATACAGGCTGCCCCTCCCTTTCACACTGGTTAGGTATGTGTAATGCACCACAATGTAACAGACATATTAATTAGTCTGTCTTTATATAGCAGATCATTAACTCATATCGGTAAAAAACAACAATTTATTCATCATCTGATGCAGTATTTTAAAAGAACATAGAAAATGCAAAATTACAACAAAAAAGCCTACAGTTTCAATATTTTTAACTCATATACAACTCGTGTAGGTTACTCCAGAGGTCTGTTTCGTGAGGTTAGTATACAGGGACTTAGTGTGCTTTATTTCAATACACTTTTACTACTCTCGGGCCTGTAGCTATGGGCCCTGGGGCATTACCGTAGGCGGTAATGGCCTGCAGTCGTGGGGCTTATTGCCACAATATTCTACCTAATTTGCCCAGTTATCTGCCAGCTACCCCATCCACTCTGATTAGTCCCTTGCAGTATTTACTCTTACATAATGAATCCGAAAGTAGCTACCTGAATTTAATGCCGGCCCACTGCGCATCTGCCCAGCTTTCATCTTGTCCTTGGAAGCAATGCCCAGACCAAGCTCCACTGTACTGCCTCACTTTAACCTTTCCCCTCTCCAACCATAGTCCCCCAGTTCAGCCCCTGCACACTCACCTGCACACCTCCTGGCCTACCTCCAGGTCCAGGAAATAGATACTTCCAATCATGGACACGTTTAATTTGCTTTTAAGGGAAGCATACATTGCGTAAAGCCTGTTTTGCTTAAAAACCAAAAAGAAAAATGATCAGCAACATAGATGGCGGCTCAGAGTGCTAATAGCAATAAATACTGCTTTCTTAGGCACGCAGGTCTTCAATGCTGCACTTGGACCTTTATGGCTCAGGCGTGAGGGCAGTTACTGGCCCTGCCCTCCTCTGAAAGTGCTATTTAACCCTATTTTGAAAACAGTTGATATCACTGACTGGGAAGAGCATCCTGTCCACCTAAAGTTGACAATTACCCTGCATGCCGCAACGCCATACTACACATTTACTCTCCAGGTAGGACTTTCCTTTAACAATGCAAACCTTTCGATTTATAAAACCTCTGAACTTCTAACACAGCAAATGATGAGGCAAGAATACTGTATACGGAACACTGCCTGTGCGACACAGGCTGCACCCAGCTGCAGACAGCTTTGTAGTGAAAACTGTTTGAAGCGTTTTTATCAAATCGTTTTATTTATGTGTGTCCATTGATGCAGATAACCTTTACATTTTGCAGAAACTCACCTCACTAATGTCTTAATTCCGGGATACACAAAAATGCTGTATTGTTGCTAAATGTATGTCTTGGATCCAAATTACATCTGGCAACGTGAAAAATATGAGTCTAAAATAAGCAATCAAAACTGCTAATGAAATAAGTGTTTGCTAATTAAGAACATTTTAATTAGCACATACTGCTAATCAATGTTTGAAAACAAATGTATGCCTTGAAAAGGTTTTCAAAGGAGAAACCGGACCACAATCTTGCAGCTGATCCAGCATGGTTAGATTCTAATTTATATATAGGTGACCTAGTGTAGTAATACCCAGCCTCAATAAAAGGTTTCTGCAACTGGTGTTCGCTTGTGATCCACATCCCATATGCTGTGTACAAATTATAAATCGGAGACATTCTTAGGACTGCGTTGTAATAACAACAGAGGGGCTCAATTAAAGTTTGGTGGAGTAGTAAATATATTGATAGTAACCGTATTGCTGATACCGCTCCGTCAAATCCAGAGTGGACTTTACCACCCGAAAAAATAAAAAAATTAAAAAAATGATAAACAAATCGGCGGAATTACCATCAGCAGTAATTGTGCCAAAATTCCCATAGAGTGCTGTGGACTCATAAAAATGGGGATTTCCACTGCCTACTACCATTCTGTGGTAAACCCACGGGACCAGTGGCAGTAACAGTAATTACATTTCACGGTAGTTTGCCAGAAATTCCGCCGAACTGCCGCCAAACTCGGAATGAGCCCTGCAATGTTCAATCTATATTCATAAAAGCGAAAATGTTAGGGTGGCTGGGTTTCTGGCAAAGTGTTGTTCCTTGTACAAATCCATACTGTTTCACCAGTCTGCACCAACTGCTGCATAGTTGCCTGCTAGGACCCTCCAGACATTACTGGCTACATAACATTTGGACACCCCACCCCTTTCCCCAGATTCCAACACAAGTAATTTGTTTGTGGATTTGTGGCTTGGTGAAGCGTTGTTCCTTATACAATTCCACACTGTTTCACTAATCTACACCAAATGTTGCATAGTTATCTGTTAGGCCCCTCTGGAAATGACTGGCCACATGAAATTTGGACAGCCCACCCCTTTCCTCGGATTTCAGCAGCTTCACATGAGATGGTTTCTTGAAATCGGCAAAACTTCAATGTGGTCGTAGAAGCACCCTAAAATGCACGGTTTATGGGACATTTGCACAGCAAAGCACTGCAACAAACTGCAACATGCCAGGTTGAGGCAAATGGTGGGGAGAGAGCACAGTAGGTTCCAGTGTGCAGCAGCACACCAACTGGTGCCTCCCAGCAACGTCTGCTCTGGGGTATGTCAGTCAGCCACACATGCCCATTCTCAGTGCAGTTTACTTCAGACTTCAAGGCACATACATTAAGTGATAAGCGAATCCGAACAGCGACATACAGGATCATTCATTTTCAACAATTGATGAGTGTTATCATGTCTGTGCACAGAACCCGTTAGGAGAACAGGTACTTTTTGCTAGTATTTATTATAAAACCGCTTTGTACCTTTTAAGGTTTCAAAATCTAACATACAAAGTTATTAATTTAGAATGAAAAATATGACAGCCACATATTTTTAGGTTTTAAGAGCAAAGAAAGTCAAATAAATCCAAATGCTTCTTATAGGTTTAAACCTTGGGGGGCATTGTGCTTGCTAGGCTTTTAAGAAGGCAAGACATTTGCCACTTTTGGAGGGCACCAAATTTGATAGGGAGGGTTTTGCACTCAGCATCAGAGTTTTGGTAGATCAATGATGAGATGTATTAATGTAAACTGGCAGTACGTTGCAAGATATGCGTCAAACTACAATTTCTTTTATTATGTAAAAGTATGTATATATGATACATTACTCACTGTAATTGTATTTCTGATGCTTGTATCTGCTTAGATGCACATGCTATGCATAGGCCGACATCTAGTGGACGCTGCACAGTATTACAGTTGTTGTTTCCAAAACTCGAAAAGGGACGTCGACAGGGCGTGCCAGTAATACTACCCCTAGTGTGACGTCCACTGTACCCATGGTCCTTCACACGTCGAGGTCCCTCAGATTGTTTTGTTTCTGACATGAGGCATTATGAAATGTAGCGTGAGTACATGTGTATTAAAGCAGATAAGTATCAGATAAAACTCAGGTAAACATCTACGCACCTTCTGCTCCAAGGGAGGAAGAGTGGTCGCATGGTAATCTAAGCAGATACAACCCTCAGAAATACGATTACGGCGAGTAATGTATCCCTTCTGAGGCTTGTGGAATCTGCTTAGATCACATGCTATGCATAGATTAGCGAGCAGTGTTAGGAGAAGGTGGTGGGTTGTGAGAGTGTCAAGCTGAAAATAGGCGTTTTAGAACCGCTTGCACCACCTGTGTATCTGCTTTAGAATGAGTGCCAATGCAGTAGTGCCGAGTGAAAGTGTGTTTTCCTCTACAAAATCCTTGTCTAATTGTGTTTTCTGGGTCTGAATCTGTAAATGCCCGGCTGCTTTTATGAGCATATCATTATAGTGAAGTCGGTTTTCCACCGGTGGGTCTAGGTTAACGGGAGAGGGTAAGTTATACACATCCTCTTCGTCTTCATCATAGTATTGGTCCACCTCCTCTAGGGTTTCAATCTCCGTGGCACCACTAGTTGGTGGCGTGGTTTGTAAGCTTTGCATAGCCTGCAGATTTTTCTCCCAAACAATTTGGCATGAATGTCATGCGTCTCACTATCAATGTCTTCAGAGGTCCATTGAGAGGAACTTGGTATAGTCACAGGAGTGTGTGGTATTATTGAAGTAGGCTGCCCCTTGTTTTTCATGGCTGCTGCTATAGTATTCTCACCTTAGGAAACACTCTCTTTCTCCTTATGTGGTGTACTTGTTTTCTACCTATGAGAATGGTGACTTTTTGAAGAGTGTTTTTTGGAGGTCTCCGGACATGCTTTTGCACCAGATGGGCTATTTTTGAAGTCTTGGTGCTTTTTGCCGATTTTGACGTTTGTGAGGAGTGTCAAATTTTGGCGGACGGGAGGTCCGAAGTTGCGTCTTCCGACGCTCAGTGTTTGGCTACTGTATTGGACAAGGCGTCCGCGTTGTCTCGCGACTTTGGGGGCCTGTCAAGCGGCGATCGTGATCTTGAGTGCCCAGAAGACAGGGAACTAGTGGACCTACCCCTCGACACTGTGTGCGGCCGTGTAGACAATGTTGTCGTTGACTCTACTTGGGTATGTGCTTAGTGTGGGCTGATTTGTATGTGCTACTACCGCCGTCCCCGTAACAGCGCCGCTAGCCTGTCTGATGGGGTCGGGGGCTAGCACATAGGAATCGATAGGTTCCCCATCGCCTTTGTTGTCCGAAAAGACACCGATGCTGCCATCGCTGGATGCACCCTCCACGTCCATGGCGGCCTCGGCTTGCATGGGGCGGTGAGCCCAACATTTACTGTTTTGGTACTTTAGGTTCTTTGGTTTGAAGAGCTGACAAGCTCTACAGTGGCCATAGTCATGGTCCTTCTGGACACAGAGGTGGCACACCCAGTGCTTGTCTTTCCAGGGGAATTTTTTTGTCGCAACTGGGGCAACATTTAAATGGTGTGTTTTCCATAATTGGATGGAAAGGCAGCCAGGTCAAAATAGAGAGGGAAAAGGGGAATATGCATTCTCTTAGTGGCCAAAGTGGCCAAAGTAATGTCCACCCCGCACTCTCCCTACTGTCTGGGCTGAGGCCCGGTGTGGCCTTCCAAGGCCGTAGGGGTGTCGTCGAGTTAAGATCTTTGTCCGATGACCTTTGTCCTTTTCACCGCCGTCGAAGATGTTCGTCGAAGGTCGATAATAGAAAGGATAGAAAGAGTACTAGCTCTAATAACATTAATAATGAATGCCGTTAGCGGTAACTGAACTCTGCGTTATAGCGTCTGACGATGATGGCGGAAAAAAAATATCTGAGGGACCTCGACAAGGTTCAAGAAAAAGATGCTCGGATAAATGGCAACGCTGACATAAGAAATTGGACAGCTTTGCCATGGCTGATAACATTTGAATGAAATAAATGTCACATGAGCCAGAAATAAAAAGGGAGATCACAGCGCAAAAGTCAGTTCATTATTTTGATAAATACTTCCTTAACAAAATTATTTTAAGGGGCTTGGCAAAACCTCATATGGATTTGCAACAAATATGGTTCATTGAAAATTGCCCTCACCATTTTATTGAGACGCGACTTCCCGCATTCAGTTTTAGCACTGTGGGCAATATTCTAATGTGCCCCTGCTCTCCCTGGCTCTCCGTTGTGTAGGGTGCACTTCTACAAGCCCTGATCTACTGCTAGGCCACGCTGCATCCCCAACCCCCTTGAACCCACCCTGTCCTCTCCCATTCCCGTACCCTCCTGCTTCCGAAACTCCACCACCCTCCACGCTGGCCCATTCCTTACCTTTCACTACTCCATTGAGCTCTTCCTGAATATGGCAAATGTGCATGTGGAAATCTCGACAGGTCTCAGTGTGACCAAAGTTGCCTATTGGCAAATTGCCCTCATTAACAGTGGGCAATACCCAAATATATGTCAGGATGTTGGCTTCCTTTGCTCAGCCTGGGTTCACCCCGGCTTCCTTCCCCCAAGAAAATTCTGTCCCATTCAGACGATAGGATAATTGAGACATTGGATAGCAGGTTTCTTCCGGGTTTGAGAGAGAAATAAAATTGCTTAATCTATGACCCCCTAACAAGTAAATTAGATAAGGAAAAATGTTGGACGTGTGGTTTGGCAAAACCATCAGTGACCTACCTGCCATTATGAACCATTGCAGTCTTACCGAGAGGAGGGACGTTGGGGGAGGGAGGGCTGTTTTCAGAAAGGCTGATATATAGTTCATTAAAGTACTCACCACAGAATTGGACCTGAGCTGACCGTCATTTTTTAAGCACCATGAATCTACTGGCAGCACTCTGCACCGTCTGTGCAGAGTCTGCGAGGAATAGTTTCCACCTATTGCAGAAGAAGTCCTCAATCCTAGCTTTGGTCTTATCCAATCCAAAAGAATGTTAATGTTAAAGGATATTTGTACCGCGCACTATCACCACCGGAGTGGTCCCCTGGCGCTCGGGTGGCTCTGAAAAAGGGAAGAAGGGAGGGTGAGTTAGTGGGAGGGAGCTGGAAAAGTGCAAGAAAGCAGTGATGTGCTGTTGGCGGCCTCAGCCCGGTGGGTCCGTTGGCTGGGCCTAGGGTGTTTGCGGTCAGTAGTCGTCGTGTACTGTTGTGCGAGTCTATGTGTGTTTTGTTTTGTTGTTGCCGTGTAGTGAAGTTTGTGCGGTTTGTTGTGCTGTAGGTTTGTGGTTGTGTTTGGTTTAGAGTTTGAGAGGTGTATGCAGAGGGTGAAATTGTTAGTGGATTGGTTAGTTGGCATTTCTGTCTCGAAGTGAGGCGCTGGGTTTGCGTAGTCTCCTCAGATGGGGTGTGGGAGCATTTCTGCGCCTCTATCCTGATCTGGGCTTGTTAGGTACTCACAGACCCTTTCACACCTGGCCTACCCTTCCATCAACTTTCTTGATAGCCTTATCTGCCTTCCTTCGCCACTCATACGGCTAGTGTACATGCTAATGTCCACAACTTAGCTCTAGTGTGGTGATTGCTAACATTCAGACAACTCTATGGCGTTACCTATCTAGTTGTGGTCAGAGTTTCTCTGGTCGGTTCTGGGGGTTGTCTGTGTCCTCTTAAGTTTTAGTTATCTTCCTTCCTTTCGGTTTCAGTTTTCAGTTTGAATCTGTGGTGTTGAACAGCCAGGTTTTTAGCAATTTTCTGAATTGTAGGTGGTCTTTGGTGTTTATTTCCTTTGGGATGTTGTTGCAGGATTTGCGTCTAGGTATGGTTTTTGTTCCAGGTGGATTTCGTTGCTTGGCCTGAGGAGTCTTGTTGGCTTGTAGATTGTTAATTTCTTTTGTCGGAATTCTACTCCTTGTCCGCTGATTGCTCTGTGTGTTATGCACATTGTTTTGAAGGTGATGCAATGTTTTACTGGGAGCCAGTGTAATGTTTTTAGGGCAGGAGTGATGTGGTCTCTTGTGGATAGTTTGAGGAGTAGTCTGGCTGCTGCATTTTGGATCCGTTGTAGTTTCTTCAGGAGGTATTCCGAGGTAGAGGCTGTTTGCATAGTCGATACTTGAGATGATGAGGGTGACGATCGTGAGTGTTTTGTGCGTGAAGGAGAGGAAAGGTAGGATTCTTCTTGCCGTGTGGAGGAGGAAGAAGCATTTGATGATTGCATTTATTTGTGGATCTAAGGTTAGGGTGTTGTCCATCAGGACTCCCAGATTTTTTACTACCTTAGATGGTAATGGTGCGGTTCCCATTTCCGTTGGCCACGGGATGGCAATTTCATTTTCTTGGTTTTTGTATATGATCATGATTTCCGTCATTCCTGGGTTGATTTTTAGGTTGTTGGCATTCATCCAGTTGAGGACTTCTTTTAGACATTCGATTAGGGTTGAGTGATCGGCTTGGGTGGCTTCCATTTTGTATATGATTTGAGTATAATCTGCATAGTTGTAGCACGTAATATTGTATTTTTTGAAGATTCTGATAACTGGAGCCTGGTAGATGTTGAAGTAAAGTGGTGATAGTGAGGATCCTCGTGGCACTCCACAGTCGTTAACTTGTGGGGTGGATTTGAAGGGTTTAATCCATACGGTTTCTGTTCTGTCTGCTGGAAATGAGTAGTGCTGTGTCAGTTATGCCTATGTCTTCTAGTATTTTGGTTGGAGTGTCATGGCTAACTGTGTTGAAGGCTGCAGACAGGTCGAGCAGAATAAGGGCTGAGGTCGTGTTTGAGTATGCGTTAGTTTTTAGGTCGTCCCAGATGGATAATAGTGCTGTTTCTGTTCCTCTTGCAGGTCTGAAACCGACTTGAGCTTGGTCTAGCTGGCGGTGTTTTTCTACGTGTTCTTGGGTTATTTTGTATACGTAGGTTTACAGGAGTTTTGCTGGGTAGGGAATGTTCGAAATTGGCCTGTAGTTGGAGATGTCTTCTACATCGACACTTGTGTTTTATGCCGATTTGAATGTCCTTGGTACAGTTCCGGTTGTTAGTGATACATTTAGAATGTTTCTGTAATATTCTGCTGGGGTGCCTTGTGAGAGGATTGATTTGTAGATGTTCGGGGGAAAGGGATCCATGGGTGATCCTGCTTTCTTGCTGTTTTATCAGCATGGTGAATGCCTCTGCTGATATTTCGGGAAAGTTGTGGATTTTGTGCTGTGGTTCTGTGTTAGGTTCATTTGGTTGTATGTTGCGATTGGTTTGTCTGTTTTGTATGGTTCGTCGGATGTCACTGATGTGGTCTGCCAGGTTGTTGCATAGTTTCTCTGATGGGGTTGGGGTGTTGTCGCAACCTGGCGGGTTTCGCATCTCTTTAAAGATGTTGAACATTTCTTTTTGTGTGTTGGTGGCATTGGTGATTCTGTCATAATGCCTTCTCTTTGCCTTTTTAATTTCCTTCTTGTATGTGCGGATTTGTTTCTGGAACAGTGTTTTTTTTTGCTGGGTTGTATTCTTTCCTCCATTCCAGTTCTATCTTTTTGTTTTCTTTCTTCATGGTGCTTAGTAATGGGGTGAACCATTTTGCCAGTGCTCTTTTTTTCTGATGGGGTGAATGGTTTTTCCGGGGCGATGTTGTTAATTGTATTTGTAATCCATTTGTGTAGTAGCTCCACGTTCCCCGTCTAGGTCAGCTAGCTCTAGTTCTGTAGTTCAGGGTTTGGTCAACTCCAGTTGTTCTAATAGGTTGCTTTCTTTGACGTGTTTCCAGTTTCTTTTTGTGGTAGATGAGAGTTTAGGGGGTTTGATGTGGACTTGAGTTGGTAGAGTGATCACGAATGGGATGATGAGATGGTCGCTCCACAGTATTTGGATCGGCGGTGCCGTGGTGATGAGATTTTCCTTGGCGAAAATTGCATAGAGGGTGTGTCCTTCCGAGTGTGTTGCCACTTTGACTAGCTGTCGCATGAGGATGCTTGCTAAATGTAACAGGGATGGTCACAACCCTGTCTAAAAGAAGGCAGACATCGACTGGGATACATAACAGGCAGTTGTCTTTCTGCTCTGGCCAGGCTTGAAAGACATTTGAAATGTATTAATGCCGCCCTGATGGCAGTTGAAGATGAAACACAAGCTCCACTGCAGGGATTTCAGCAATGGATGGGAAGTTTTATAGATAACAATAGCAAATATCTCAAGTTGTCCCAGACCTGGAGTGAGCCAACCAGCCAGTCTTTTTCCCTTTCTGGGTTGTCTATGCTTGTTTTGAATTTGCATTTGCCCCATTACAGATTGAGGACCAATATTTCAAGAATGCAAATGACAACATAGCAGCGAATGAAGCAATAACACCTGACATCAGCAAACATGGGATTTTAGTTACTATGCTGCAGTTTATTGTATGTCAGGGAAAATGTACCTAGAAGGAGAAGGCAAGTGTGAAACAGCTATCTGTGACTGGTATGGTGTAAAGAATGAGACATCATGAAAAACAAGCTCTTAGAGTTTAAATAGCTATGCAGAACGTTTTTTAAAAAACAGTTTTCAAACTATGAATAGTAAACTTCCCCTCCCTTTCACCAGCTATTGCCACAATAGGCAAATCCAGTTAAGTTTCAGGAGATCCGTAATGACTATGCAAGTGAAAAATGTAGGTGTAATGAATTTCAGCGCATTTTTGGGTCATTGTGTACCACTCAAACCATTTAGTGTATGAAGGTGGTCAAGCTATGCTCTACTTCCGACGCCCTCCCCAATCCATTTCCGACACCCTCCCCAATCCATTTCCCCAAACTCCAAATCTTTCCCCCTAGCTTGTACCCCCACCCTGGTAGCATGCAGCATTTTCTCAACATTTTCTTGGAACAGGTTCCGTAATAAAGTAGGACTCTGATTCTGCTGATCTCCTAAAACCTTTTGCAGGTGGTTTCGATGCTCTCACCTTACATCCTGGGCGAAGAGCCATGGCTGCGTACCATGCATTATGCCGCGCAGTCCACAGCTTGGACCTGGTTTCCTGATCCTTAGCATAGGTAAAATCAGAGCCACTGTTTAGCTGAATGATCTCTTCTGCATGAGGCATGCATTCCACAGAATCAGAGGAGCCATAAAAAAAGGAAAAGAGATCGGTTAGAAAGGTAGGATAACAAAGGTGACACTGAGATCAGACATAGCAAATGGAGATTTGTGGATACACTGTCTCGCCACGTCACATAACGAAGATCAGGCACAAGTACGTTTGATTCACAAGCTTCACTGAGGGTCACAAGAACAGCAAAAGGAGTCCCGAGGATCAAGGTGTGAGTGAGAAATCCAGTGAGGTTACATGCTGGGGTCCCAGCATCAGGCAGGTGTGTGAGATTGTGTAGACTATATTGAGGCTCCATGAATCAGCCATGTTTTGGAGCTCCTCTTACACACATGCAGGTCCCGGAATCAGAAATGGATAATACCAGGTACCAGGATAAGGCTACACTGAAGACACTGTATCGGGATTTGATAGAGGAGACATACTTAATTGTGACCACAATTCTCCAGATTTCAATTGCTCTTGCCCTGACAGGAGCAGATAATTCAACCATAGCATCATGGGGAGCCCCAGTAAACTTTAAAAAATAATTTTCCTCCATTTACTTACCACACACATGGTGACAAAAGGGAAGCTCGGTGGAGTCAACTACCAGCAATGTTTGCTGATTAAGCATTCAATACCCCTCTTAGCAGGTGAGAAACCAATAAACTAAACCCGAATAAATGCTGCAAAGGGAAACCGGTTAGTGGCAGCACACAAGAATTTCACTGACTGCAACACTCTGGTGCATATACCGTTATTTATAATAAATATTAAATGTACAAATATGGTTGCAGCATTCAACATTTGACCAGAAAATATTATGAAAAAGGCATACCTTCCAGCTACAGGAGCGCCGCCTGAATGGAGACGTCTTTTACATTTTATAGGATAGAGTGAGGTAGAATTAGGCATTCATAAATAACATTAAAACCACTTTCCTATGAATGACTAACAAACGCCTCTCGCATCTTTATAACCAAAAGTCTAGCGGATCTCGTAGTTAGGCAGTCAATAAGCTTCATAACTTCTCAAAAATGTAGTATACATTAAGGTTATAACATGGGCCACTTTAACAGCAGTTACCTGTTAGGGTACTTGTTCAGGCCCAATCTCCATTCTCCTACACGAGAAGGGCTCAAAAATGGCTGTTGCAACCATCATTTACATGGTTGCCTAGCAACCCCCTATTTGCAGCTCTATCTATCGGCATTGGCCCAAGCACCTACTTCCTGTAGTGTGCCGTGCCGAAAGGCACTAGCCGGCCCCCTCCCAAGGCACTCTGGTAAGGCACAGCCCTGTCTGTGCCTGTCCGTGCCGATACGGCCACAACATCCCACCCTGCCCGTTGCCTCGCTCCCTCTACACTCCTTCAGCGCCTACCGTCGCCCGCCTTCATGTGAACAAAAAGACAATCACCCTGTTCACTGAATCTGTGATACCAGCCCCCCGCTTAGCCGACTGGGTAAGAGACGTTCAGCTATTAGTTTTACGAGCTGATAACTAACATTAATAGCATTGTACCGCCCGCAACATATTGTCATTGCAAGGAACCTTTGCATTTAAGCATGCACAAACTTTAAATTGCCTTCCTAACGTTGAAACTGCTTGATCTTGCCCAATGTCATTTGCTAAATGTACTTTGAAAAAGCCTATCTTGCTGCTCATCTAGCCCAGTGCCTTTGCAAAATTGTATTTTATAATAGCCTATCTTGCTGCTGATCTAGCCCAGTACCTTTGCCAAATTGTATTTTAAAATAGCCTATCGTGCTGCTTGATCTAACCCAATGTCATTTGCTAAATGTACTTTGATAAAGCCCATCTCTTAGTACGGTGAAACAGCCTATCCAGTAATAGCCTGCTGTTTGACCTAACCCATTGGCGTGCGTTAAATGTATAGCCCGACACAGCCCCTGCCTCAACTAGCCGGACTCTGACACAGTACTGTCCATAGTATAGTCCGTGCTTAGCATGCATACTATGCTCCACTACCATAGCATGCTAGGTACATTGCTCATCTTTAACAACATACTGCTCTATGCCTTGATGGATCCCTTCTACCGTCTCAACCACCTCAGCGTAAACAACACCACCATGACTAACATCAACAGGCCAAACTTTCCCACTCACCTCATCACCTCTTCCCTCACGCACATTCCTAATTGCCATTCCAGACTCCTCAGACTCAGATTACACACCAACACCAGCCCAACTCATGTAACCCTTCGAAACCTTAGACTAGGAACTCGCACCACTGGCAGACTCTACTCTCACCACCTCTCTGTTATGCTATGTAACTAAGTTGTCACCCCTCACTCTCACAAGCGCAACGATGCTCCCAAGCTGTTGCGCGCTATACAAATCCGAATAAATAAATACCTGCCATTTAGATTTAAACAGGACTCCATTTCTTTTTTTCAATGCATCGTTTTTATTGAATAAAACTTAAGGAAGAAAAAGAAATTAAAACCATGGGAGAAACAAACCGCATATGGAACAATCACATTGCCTTCCAAGTGCATTAGACAATCTTGTTATTCGTACATTGACAGGTTTCACCGATATTACGTGCCGCAATCAAGGTAGTGAGCAATCTTACTGTCCTTTCTGACATAATCCGAGGCATTGAGATCCTAGGCCTCACCCTCAGACCCCTAGGTTTAGTACCTTGTGCACCACATGATAGCAGCTGGAAACTGTTCTGCGCTTTCGAAAAAGGGGAGCCAGATGCTGTGGAACTTTACCTGGCTTCCCAGGCACATTGCTGTGATGTGCAAATGTGCACAACACTATCCTAGTACTATGCCACCACCTAACTCTAAGACCAAACTCTACTCCAGCAAATCTCAGAAGTCCACACCTAAAATTGTCAAACAATCTCGACTAAACGGAACTAACATTGCCCAACAATATAAATGCGCCCTGCTTAATGTCCGCTCTCTTACCACCCATGCCATTGAAGTCAATGACCTTATCTTAAACCAGGACCTAGATATATTGGCCATTACAGAAACATGGCTACACAAGGTATCTGGTCCGACCATCGCGCTAGCCTTACCCCCAGGTTATTCTATCCTCAGACAGGATAGACTCACTAAAATACGAGGTGGGGTTGCCCTGATTTTCAAAGCGGCACTTGCCTTTAGGATTATACCCCGCAACTGGGAGGGTAATGCAGACATACTATCAGACAAACTATCACTATCTCCCAAAAACACCATAAACATACACATCATCTACAGACCACCAGGTCTCCCGGCTGACTTCCAAGGACATATCTCACACTTACTTAATGAAAATAATAAAAAAGCCACTAAAACCCTACTCTTAGGCGACATCAACCTAGGATGCAATGACCCTCTTGATAAAGCAGCCACCTCACTCACCAAAGATCTGACAGATCTGGGTTTCACCCAGAAAATCACGACTCCCACCCACGCCAAAGGCTGCACCTTTGATTGGGTGGTTGACCACAATTGTCACTCCACCATCACCTCTAACACTGCTTACCCCTGGACAGACCATAACTGTATACAATACACTATCCCCACAGCTCCAAGTACCAAAATCACCACTCCTACTACTCTAGCAAGAAGTGCAAAAAACGAACAGCAGATAACCTCCGCCCCTATCTCTACACCCCTTGCCTAGCACCTCACTTCTCGCAAGACCCAAATGCCCTAGCTGATATTTTCAAGGACACAATCACTCATGCAGTCAACACCATTGCCCCATTAGAAGAAAAGAAGGAAAGAAATTCTTTACACTCAAACTTCTGGTTCACGGACAAGCTCCAACATCTACTTAACAACAAATGTCAGGCGCTTAAAAATTGGCAGGCTAGCCCCTACGACACAGCTAAAGAAAGCTTCAAAACTAATAGGCAAAAAGTACAAAGATGCCATTTTTACTGATAAATCTGAAGCCTACAATAGCCGAATATCCAAAGCCAACTCCCAATCCAAAGAACTCTTCACTATCTTTAATGAACTCACAGACCCCCCGATCCGCAAGGACAAATTATTAAAGATGAAGCATGTTGTAACAGCATACAAGCTGCTATGCTAAACAAAATAGACATGCTACAAAACAAAATTCTAAACCACTATCAAACCCTTCTGAACCAAAACAAAAGCCAGCCAGCACTGTCTCTGCCCAACAGCAAAACTATCAACTTCCCCAAATTCGCTTTTATAGACATCTCTGAATCAGAAGTCATAGACATTCTTAAACACCTCAAACTATAGCAATGTAAGGGCGATGTATGCCCCCCCAACATTATTAAGGATTGTGCCAAGGCACTGGCTCCTCTCCTTACCGCCTTCATCAACTCTTCATTCAAATCAGGCATTGTCCCCGACCGCCTTAATGAGGCCTGGGTGTGCCCCCTCTTAAAAAAGCCTACACTAGACCCTTCCCAGCCCAACAACTACCAGCCCATAACAACCATCCCATTCCTGCTCAAATTACTACACAAAACTGGTCACATTCAGATCTAACTTTATCTAGAAACCAACTCCATCCTAGGAAAAAGGCTGTCAGGATTATGCAAAGGGCATGAAACTAAAACTGCCCCGTTAGACCTAAAAAATCAAATAACACAAATCCTAGACAACGGCAAGCCGGCCCTCCTCCTCCTTCTAGACCTTTCTGCAGCGTTCCATCTCGTGGAACACAAAACCCTCACCACACACCTAACACATGATGCACACTTCTCAGAGCAAGCAGCTACCTGGATCACCTCCTTCTTAGAAGGGAGAGCGATGAAAGTCTTTTCCAACACTGTAAATGCAGCTCCCACCATTATTCACTGTGGTGTCCCTCAGGGATCTTGTACTGCCCCCACGCTTTACAATCTTTTCACTAAGCCTCTTTTTGATGAATTGGATGCACTTGGAATCGCATACACAAACTATGCTGACGACACCCAAGTGCTCCTTCCGCTAACCGGTTCATACATTCAAGATGCCACTACCCTTCGGCAAATCTACGCCACTATACAAGCCGGATGGCCACCAATGGCCTCTACCACAAGGGGGACAAGACAGATTCTTATTCTTGGCCAAAAATCCACTCTAGCCAATCTAGACTGTCTCTACGCCAACTTCAATATCGACAACTGCATCATCCCAGTGCTTTCATCTGTTAAGACACTAGGGGTTCATACAGATGCTACACTGTCCATGGACAAGCAAGTCAGCGCTATTGTCTCGGCCTCCGCCCTAAGCACCAAACTCATCAACGCCATCAAACCCTTTTTAACAAAGGACAACTGTCTCTATATAGCTAGAGCTACCATAGGGGCAAAGCTTGATTATGGTAATGCACTGCTTGCCGGTACATCCGTAAAAAACAAACAGACTCCAAATCACTCAAAATGACAGACTAAGAGCAGCCCTAAGTATACCAAAAAGAGATCACATCTCTCTAGCAAGAAAATATGTTCACTGGCTCCCAGTCAAAGACGGCATCACTTTTAAAATTCTTACCCCACACACAAATGCATCAACCTCACTGCACCCTCCTACCTCTCAGACACTATCTAGCTCCACCTCAACCAGACCTACAAGAACATGCTACACCAACCAACTCACCATCCCGCGCATCTACAAAGCTAAAGCTGGAGGAATAGGCTTCCCCTATGTTGCCCCTAAGCTATGGAAAGCGCTCCCCTCTGCACTCAGAGCAGAAACCTCTCCATGTATTTTGCAAAAGTCTGAAAACTGCTCTTTAATTAATCCTGTTTCCTCTCTCACCCCTCTCATGCTGCGCTACGAAATAACTTTACTACTACGAGCACATTATGTTTGCCTGTTTTGCTATCTATGTAACTAGTTGTGACCTCTCTGTTATGCTATGTAACTAAGTTGTCACCCCTCACTGTCACAAGCGCAACGATGCTCCCGAGCTGTTGCGCGCTATACAAATCCGAATAAATAAATACCTGCCATTTAGATTTAAACAGGACTCCATTTCTTTTTTTCAATGTATCGTTTTTATTGAATAAAACTTAAGGAAGAAGAAAAAGAAATAAAAACCATGGGAGAAACAAACCACATATGGAACAATCACATTGCCTTCCAAGTGCATTAGACAATCCTGTTATTCGTACATTGACAGGTTTCACCGATATTACATGCCGCGATCAAGGTAGTGAGCAATCTTACTGTCCTTTCTGACATAATCCGAGGCATTGAGATCCTAGGCCTCACCCTCAGCCCCCTAGGTTTAGTACCTTGTGCACCACATGATAGCGGCTTGTGCGCAGTCCCTGGAAACTGTTCTGCGCTTTTCGAAAAAGGGGAGCCAGATGCTGTGGAACTTTACCTGGCTTCCCAGGCGCATTGCTGTGATTTTCCAGCAACCGCTGTATACCAACATTTCACCCACCACATGTTGGTCACTGGGCCCTCAGGGTTCTTCCATAAGCGCGCTATGGTAATCTTTGTTGCCATAAGGAGGTGTGTGATTAGTTTGGCTATGTGGCCTGTCAGGGGGAACACCCCACCACCTTCTATGTCACCCAGCAGTACTACCCCTGGATCCAAGGGGATCGTCAGCCCTGTTATATGTTTGATTTACGCTAGTACCTCCTTCCAGAAATGGGCAGATTTCTCGCAGGACCACAGGAGGTGGAAAAGCGAGCCTGTGGTTGTGCATCCCCACCAGCACACTGGTGACAGCGAGGGGTTACTCTTATGCTGGGTTTCCGGTGTGACGTACCATCTATAGCACACCTTTGCTGTCCCCTTCCTGTCTGTGATGACCTTGAAGCTTCTAAATGTCCGGATCCAGCTCCACTCCTCCACCCCTTTAGCTTTATCGCTATGTCCCTCTCCCACCTGGGCATTTAGCTCTCTTTCTTAGCGGGGTCCGATCTGTCTAGGAGCTTGTAGAGTGGAATTCTTGCCCCTGGATGCTGCAACAGCCAGAGTGTGTACTAGTGCGTTAAGCTCCCTCCTACCCTGCTCTCTTGTATTATGTTGTGACGTTCAGTGCCGAAACTGAGCTTACCAGACCCTCTCTTCCTCTGTGATTTGAAACTTGCCTTGCATTCCTCAAAGGATAAGGGGATAGCATTGCAGAAGAGGTCTTTCAATTGGGAAAGGCCTCCCTTCCGCCATCTACAAAACCCTGCCAGGTTGCAGCCCGATGCGAACTTCGGGTTAACCGATATTGGGGTGAGAGGGCCTAGGCTGGTACTGACACCCCATCGGTTAACCGCCCTCCTCCAACAGTGGATGGAGTTCCTGGTGGAGGCCAGCAGGCCCGCCCTGGGGGCCCTCAGCGTCGGCCTGATGTGGGACAGAGCTGAAAGAGGGGCTGGGGCCCATGATTCCATCGGGGCGGATCATTGGTCTCTTGCCATATGAAGGAGAAGGATAATTGAGTCACCAGGAAGTACCTGGAGACGCCTGGAACTCCAAGGCCGCCACTGGGGACCCCTTCAGCGTAACCCTTTTGACAAACCGCGTTTTCTTCCTGTCACATACAAACTTCATCACCCTCCTTTGTAGTTTCCCCAGTTCCCTCTCAGGGATCGCGACAGGCATGCCAGGCAGTGATAAAGGAGCCTCGGGACTAGAATCATTTTAAGGGAACCGATTTTCCCAAACCACAACACCTCTTGCTTGTGCCAACAGTCTAGGTCGTCCATCAGGTTACTAAATAATTGCGGAAAATTGGCCTAATAGACTTGCGTAACCTTGTTCGGGATCCGGACACTTAGGTAGGGGCTGGGGCCTTACCCTATGGGACTGGACTCCCGCTATCCTCCTGCCGCCTCTGTGGGATGTTTACCCACACCGCGCTGGATTTTGAGTAGTTGACCCTAAAACCTGATGCTTCTCTGAACATGGCGATTTCAAGTCAGAGTCTCGAGAAAGGAATCCAGTGTAGGAGGGACAGTAGCACGTCCTCAGCATATAAGGAGATCTTGTGGCAGTGTCCCCCTACTTGCATACCCTGTATCCGCGGGTTGGCCCATGTCCTGGCGGCAAATGGCTCCATCAATAGCACAAAGATCAGGGGCGATAGGGGGCAACCCTGGCGGGTGTCCCGCAAGATTTCTAATTTCTGGGATCTGCACCCGTTGATCCTCAGCGAGGTAGTGGGTTGCTGATAGTTGTCTAGGACCAATTGTTTAAAGTTCGGCCAATCTCCTAGTGGTCGAGAACCCTACTTATGTACCCCCATATTGTTGCGTGTGCATATTTTTTTCAGTTTGTACACCAGCGGCCAATTTGCTTTGTTGCTATTTATGTAGAAGAACTGCTTGGTGTATGAGAGGGCTCAAGCGGGATTGTCGTCCAAGTGTATTTCCATCAGGGACTTTGCTTTCTTTGAGGTCCCTCCATGCATTAGTAGATTGATTTGTTTTGTGTGTCCGCTCTAGCTCTGCGACCCTGTCCTCTAGCTGTGCTTGTTGCAGCTGACTAGTTCGACGGAGTGCTGCTACGCACGTGCTAAATTACCCCCGTATTACCTCTTTCATGGCATTCCAGACCGTTGCAAGCGTGCATCCCTCAGTGGAATTTTCCGCAAAGTAGTTAGCTAAGGTAGATTTGTCCCTCTGAATTGCTGCATCCTGCAGTAAGGAGCCTTGCAAGCTTGGCGTGCTCTGATATTACGCTTGGCCGAATGCTACCCCTGCCCCCAAGGCACGGGAACAGCGCACTGGAAATGAAGATCATGTCTATTCTTGAGAGACCCTAAGGGATGTGGCAATAGAACATGTAATTGTGCAAGCCTGGGTTAGATATCCTCCAGACGTCCACTATTCCCACCTCCCTGAGAAATCAGACAAACGTCACCGCCTTTGTGTAGTCTTCTCTAGTGGGCGGGAGGGTCTTATCGGCCATTGGGTGAGAGACCAGGTTGAAATCCTCCCTCCCCCATGAGGATACAGCCCTCTGCGAAGGAGAGAAGATCTGGGGAGATTGTGTGCAGGAACCTATTCTGTGAGCTGTTCGGGTAGTAGAGTGATGCAAATGTGAGGGTTTGCTCGTACAGGCCACCCTTAACCAGTATGTACCTCCCCATTGGGTCCCACTTCACTGACTTCCGTTAGAGGTACCTCTAAAGAGTAACACCACCGCCTCTTTTTTAACCTGATGTGGCAAAGTATGCCCTAGAGAAACGCCTGAATCTAACGCGCCACTCATCGGTGGCCAGGAGGTGCGTTTATTGTAAGCAGACTATAGCCTACGAGCGACTGACTTTCACTTCACTTCACTTCACCATGCATAGCTCTCTGGTGGTGCTGTCAGCCATGGCCTGCTACAAGAGTGGTGCATGTAAATTCGGACCCATGCCTCCAACTGTGGTAAATTGTAGGTACCTGGTTGTGTACCTGTGCCGTGGTGGCACAGGTACACTGGCACTGGCGGAAATGTGATACAGCTCCAGCCCCTAAAAGTCCCCCCCACCCCCAATGATACAGCGCCACTGAAGCATCCCTGAACTGGATCGGAGGAGAGTCCCTGGCCAATTTCATAATTTCTTCCTTGACCTTATAAAAATGGACTCTCGCCAGGACGTCTGGAGGGAAGGCCTGCGCTTGTCGCAGTTGGGTGTGGTGCACTCTATCTAGTTCCAAGGAGGTGCTGTCAGGGAGAGCAGGCGAATAATATTGCGGCAGGAGCGATTCTCTGCCTACTCATGTTTCGCTTCTAAGGCTTTGCACCGTGGCTCCAGCGCGGAGATCCTGTCAGCTCCTTATTTCGTAGTTCTGTTCGCACCGGGCGGTCTCTATGTCATCTGTTCTGCTCTCGACCTCCTCAACACGCCTATCCAGGATGTTGATGTTCTACAGGAGCTTATCTGTACCTTTTTGATATTCCCTTGTCATGGCAGAATGGAGATCCTGCAGGTCAGTCTTCGTAACTGCTTGGGCAGGAGGCAGGGGGCTCGGCGCTGGATCCTCTGCATGAATCATGGCCTCAAATCGCTCCACCTTTTTTGGTTTCTCTGTGGTACTCCCTAGCGGGTTGGCGATGTCCACTTGCTTTGTCGCTTTAGGGGCCTTCACCATGTCGCTTTGTGGGACTGCCACGTGCTCCACCACGCATCAGCACACCCCCAGCGGCCAACATGCAGCATGGGGGCTGAATCCCGATCCGGAGGAGCAAAAAGGGACAGCCCCGCGGTCAACCAGGCCTTCAATAAGGGCAAGAGGATACTTTAGGTAGCAGTGTAGCATACACTGACCACAAGCGCCGCTCTCGGGTGGCGGTGCCCAGACTGCTAGCATTTCTCTCTGATGTTCGGTGGTAGGGATACCTTCCGAGCTGGCTATTGCACTTCTCCCAAGTCCAGCCAGTAGTGTCAAGTGCACAGGCTCTCATGATTGCTGCAGGTTGATGAACTTTTACTTTAAAACTTTAAGAACTGAGTTAAGACATTTTCTTTCCAAAGTTAACCATTTTTATGAAATTACTTTAATTCCTGGCAAGGGACATCACCCAGGACATTAGAAGATCTTTTAGGAAATGTTCATATTGTTGATGTTATATTGAATTGCCATACCTTTCCTTTATCTGTTTGTTGTTTTGTGTGAGGGCTAGTTATCCTGTGTTAGAGTGTATTCCTTTAGCTTTTAGACTAGGCAGGGGATCCCCCAGCAGAGTATGGACAGTGAGGCATTTCGTTATATTTTCTTTAATAAAATGGCATATTTTGGAATATCTACAAACAGTTGTTCACCTCGCATTACTGACCCTTCACACTACCCAACTTCCTCAAATGTAATCCCTGCAGACTCGCTTGTCACACTTTAAAAGTTTTGTTTTGTACTATCCCCCGGTTGGCTTTCTGGCAAAAAAGAATATACCACCAACAATATTGGGCACAATGCCATTGCACTCCGGACGGACGCGATATCTCTTAACAACCGCAGCAGGGTACATGGAGCGGTGACAGTTTTTTTTTAACTCTTTTTCCGTCAATGGTTCAAGATGTGAACAGCGCCTCAGAGTGAGGTGTTCCGGGGCCATTTACACGCCAACAACTCCCTTTCATGAACTACCCCCCGCCCCCTGTTGCCCCACATGTTGATGGAAAGTATAGGGGACACAGTAATATGAGTTGGGGTCACCTCAACTGAACAGGAGTGCCAGACAATCGATCCAACAGGAGCAGTCAGCTATACGGCCCCTCCTCGCTCCAGTCTCTTACGGTCGCTCCCCGAGAAGGAGAGCTGTAATCACGCAGGCAGTAAGGCCTACACACGGCAGGCAGGAGAAGGCCGGGATACCTTTCCTTTTGCTGTCTTGCCCTCCATTTCCCTATATTCCACATGCGAAAAGCACATGCTCTCTCTCTTTAGGTCATACCAATCCCCTCGGGCTAAATGGGGGGAGAGGGGGTGGCAGCGGTCAGAAACCTAAAACCTCTCCTCAGATGCCTCCCCCGCACCTGCCGGCAGAAGGTACCACCACCCGCCATTACGCAAATTCTAGAACCCGGGACTAGAGGATAAGGCAAAATGGATGCCATGAAAATTATTATTCCTAATAACAAAATAACAGGAAAATAAATCCCTAGCCCTATCGGAAGCACACATACATGAAACAAATAATACAGGTGACCTAGCAACAACAAATAAAAAAGACACACTTCAGGCATAGCTACATTTACAGGTAGCACACATGTAAATATGGGGTAAATGTACACGTCCCCATGGAAAATAAGACACTAAATGCGACCAAGAATTTTGTGGAGGGTTACATGTCCGCCACAGAGAAACAAATATCAGTGGTTGTCTGAGAGAATTAATTTAGACAGCCTACCATACTGCACACATTGAAAGGGCCAAACGAAGGTAATGTGCTGAATTTGCAGTTGATTAGCACCTCCTTATGTGAGAACACCTTCAAAAACAACCTGTGCAACCCCTCTGAAAGACCAAAGTTCTAAGCTGTGATATAGCTTGCAGCATCCCTATAATTATTTTCCCTTTTACCCTGCTGAATCACACATAGCTAACTGTATGCCGTTTGGGCAATGATCCACAGAGCCTCATAAGGCGGCAAATGATGATGTTGCTCATCTCCTCCTAGGCAAGTATAGATGAGAACCATTACCTTGATGACCGGGCCTCTCACCCTCCAAGACTTCCAGCAGGTCAAAGAGGAGACCACACCGCAAAAGAATGTAGAACTGCAGCTTCAACTGCTGACCAAGTCATAGAAAGGTCATGATGAGTGTCAGGTGAACATCTGGGCTGCGACTAAGAGTCAAGAAAGATGTTGAACTCCTGACCTGATCCAACAAAGGGGTATAACGACAGTGCCCGGTGTACTCTGCTGTAGCCCCATCTACAAGCTTATCTACCGGCAGACCTGCATGCTTCTGTGCCCAGCCCCTCCCCGCTATGTTCATCTTTTACTGCAAGACCAAAACTGCTCTCACTGTTGGACTAAAGAAGATGTCCACATTTCTTAAAGAAAGCACCTGAAAATGTTGACAGGCCCATTATCTAATACCACTGATGACAGTGAAATTCCTGACTGCGGATAGTCAGTTCCTCATCAATGGCTAAGACACGAGATACAAACTGATGTTCATCAGAATTCATGACTAGGAGTTCCATCCCAACCTGTGGGCCTGCAGTTCCTGCAGCTTGGTATTCTTTAGTGTTTATGCTCAATCTGAAGGCAAGGAACTGTAAATATCAGTAATGTGAACATTGTAATAGTCTGTCCATATGAGTTCATTCTTTTTATTTGTGTTATCCAGGATTTGGAGGATTTTGTGACTTATCTACCAGTCTTTTGCAGGGTTCAAAATTGAGGGGAGCTGGGGTGCTATTTAGCTGCTGCTAGTAGTATAGAAGAGCCTGGTTAACGTGACCCCAACCGCTACCAGGAGCTACATTTGGCTCCGCAGACCAATGATGCCGAACACACACCTATGAATTTAACTCTGCATTTGGGACAATCTAAAAATAAACATGGTCCATCTTTACAACATTAAAGCATAAGGGGTAATAAATCAACAAAATTATAAGTTTGCATTTTATGTAGAAGTTAGATTTGCGCAATGATATGTACTAGCTGTTACCTAGTGGTTGCTCCTGGTCACTAGTTAATACTGGATGCCGAGGAGGTGCTTTTAGCTCCTGCTTATCCAAGCTAATTTCAATCCCAATATTGGCCTGACTCCTTGACCGCGGCATTGGTGCTGCTTGAGGTGTAAAACTGTACTGTCTTCATATATAACTTCTTGAAGACCTGGGAACTGTAGAGGCGGCTGCTATGTTCATTGACTATAGCAATCATCAACTTAAGTATAATGCTTGTACCTATAGCACTTGTTCTGTGAATAGAGCACTATTGTTTTGCAGAGACTGACTTTATACCTTGTGAACATTTGGACATAGGGCCGAATTAACAGAGCAATTTCCTATGGGATTCTGCCATTATAAAACGCTTCTGTGAATCAGGCCTGTGCATCAAGCCCTATATGTGTTTTATGTCCGACTCAAGATATTTATTAATTTTTGCCCACTATATAATAATAATAATTTGGAATTTTATATAGCGCTACGAACCCTCAGGTATCTGAGCGCTGCTTATTATTACCCACGGTGTGTGGTGCTCATTTATCGACCTCGGAAGGATGAAACGCTGAGTTTGGCGCTGCCGGGATTCGAACCTGCATTCGCATGCTCTGCACTGATGTCAAAGCGAGCGCTCTACTCGCTGTGCCACTTGACCGGGGCATAGTAATGTATATGCATATGTAATGTATGTTTACGTTTGATATATTGGTGATTGCAACATGTACTTGTGATCAATTGTATTGATATGAGTTGTGTATATCTCTCTTTTCCTATGAAATAATGGATATTAATTAATGAACTTAATAGTTTATTTTTTTAAATGTATTCCACAATACAATTTGTCCGCGAATATTGCATCCTCCCGTGTATTTGTGGATTAAGGGAAACCTGCTCTTCTGGATAACATAGCTTTGACCATGCAGACCTACACTCTGAGCCTTCATGTGAGGTGACTCCACAGTGCCCAGTGTCCACACATGAGGGAGATTACTACTCTCCAATACATGAGTATTAGCATACCTGTACCTATTACCTTGTTCCTGTTAGCTCTTGAGATCACAATGGCCTTCATACTGCAATCCTATTGGATTGGATGACACTATTTAACTGTCCCTTATCCAAGGATGTATATGTTTTCTGAAAAACTCTACATTAACCTCATTGGTCGTGTCCCTTAAAAGGACATATCCCTCAAAACGTGTTGTGTGACAACAAACTGCCAAGTCAGCAGGGTGTGGTGGTGTTGGCCAGAGCATCCTCCCCCACGGCACTCATAAGCCCAGCGTTGCACAGCTGACAGCAGCACTCTGCCCCCTTTGCCACCCAACCAACTACTTCAAGGGACAAGCAGAACAAATTGGGGGGGGGATCTTGCTCACTCCCGCCTTTAATGTGCAAAAGCATCCCTTTACGTACCTGCAAATGAATGGATATTTTCATGATATCTTCAGAAAAAGATGTAAAGTCTGCTCAGAACCTGATCCATAATTTCCTGTATTTATTGAGCAAGAAGGTGAGCACTATGATCAGAAAAACTGTATATCAAGGTAAAATCAGAGAGCTGAGAAATCACTTTACAGGATGCTTTTCAAAAGGGTCAGAGTGATAAATGATCTTCTAGTGATTCAGGTTTTTGAGGTTGTTGTTTCTAGTGAACATGGGCTGGGTGGAGCTCACAAAGACAACATAAGTTATGTACAACAGGGCTCGCAAAATCTACTAGCCCACTAGCATTGGCGAGTAGTTTTTATGAAGGGCAAGTACCATTTGCATGATACTCGACCTTGCTGGCGAGTATGGGGATGTTAGCGACTTATTTTTCATTTAAATGGCAAATACAAGTTTCACTGTTATGTTATGTTACTTTGCATTTATATAGCGCCTTATGTACCACTGGTAGGATCTCAAGCGCTGGTAGGTTGAACGCCCTCGGGAACCTTATTTCAAGTTAGTAGAGAGAGAGAGTCATAAGGTGCATGTGAGCACCGGATATGTGCGCAGCAGGTGTGGGACTTGTATGATAGCTGCTTCTTAGCTGTAGGTGTGGTGGTTGGGAGATCAGGAGTATGTGTTCATTCTGGCAGGGTGTTACCCAGACCGATTCTGGCTGCGTTAGGCCTGAGGAGAACACCTAGGCTGGCGGGTGTGCAGCCTGCTGTGTTTAGTTAGGAGGATGTGCATGCTTGACAGCATTGAACCAAATATGAAGTGTGCTTATGGCGACATGCACCATTTTCAAAAAGCACTGGTAAATATTTTGTCACCCGTCACCTTGTGGCAAGTGAATTTCTCTTAGGTGGAGTGTGTGAACTAAGGAACCTGCCCTGCTGGTCTACTGGGATTTTTAAGAATTTGCAAGGCCTGTACAATAAACCCAGATAATAATCAGTGGTGAGAAAGTTGGATAAATACTACATACAACAGGACAGAGGAGGTGATGAAGTGGGAGGGATGATATTATTGGTAAGGTCAGGGTTTCTTTGAAATCAGACGTAGTAGTTTTTGTTTTTAAATTAAGTGTTGGTATAGTTTACAGATAAACATTTCACACAACCAATATAATAAAAATGTATTAAGTGATACATTATTCAGTATTTAAAATGTTTACATGATTTCTGTAAAAAAGCATACAATAATCGTAATTCGTTAAAACTTGACTCAATACACTATTATAACTATTTTTTTAAAATTGTATTTCTTTTTATTTGATTTTTGCAAGAACATACAGTGTTTCAAAACGAGAAATCGAGGGGGATGCCCTCTCAATACAAAAATAGACATGTCTTGATACATCCCTGACTCACCACGCCCACCCCCATACCCATCCCACGGATATGGGTGATGATACATTTTGAATACTAGTGTTTGAGGCATACTCTCAATAAACAGACTCGGGTCAGGTGGGCCATGACTGCGCCACATATGCCTTGATTATGATTACAGTGCTACTCACCTAAACTCCACTGATGCCAGCCGGGCAGGTTCCTTCCCCATTGTACTTGTCACAACTCCCTCTACTGGAACACATTGTGAAATTGTACCCATTCCATTTCCACCTGGGTGCTACTCCCATGGAGTGGAGAGGAAATCTTTTCCATCAGGTAAATGTCTTTGGCCGTGGCCGACCATTCTTGCACCGTTGGGAGCTGTTCCCTTTTCCAGTGTCTGGCCCTGCGAGCCCGCGCTGCCAGCAGGAGGAAGTGGACCAAGGATGAGGGTGTTCCCCAGTTTTCCTCACATTTTTCCAACCCAAACACCAGCAGGGGATCAAGGGGGTATGTTCCTCCCCCTGCATCTCTGATCCAGCCCAGGACCTCCGACCAGAAATCTGAACCCTGGGGCAGTCCCACCACATGTGCCAATAATCTGCCCTGAACCCACAACCATGCCAGCAGCGGGGGTCCACTACCGGGAACATTCTGTACAAGCAAACAGGATCATATTGCCATTGGTGAAGTAATTTTATTGCATGCAATTAATTTCACATGAGATGGAGGTCTTAAAGGCTCGCCTGCACATTTGCTGCCAGAGGCTATTCCCCAGTTCAGTGCCCAGGTCCCTTTCCCAGTGTGAACGAAGATCCCCGATGGCCCCCACTTTAGGTTCCAGCAGAGCTCCATAGAGGCGGGAGATAAGACCCCTCATTTCTGCATAGCCATCAAGTACCTTTTCCACTGGAGTAAGTTCCCTCTGGATGTGCTCCTTCCACTTGTCAGACATAAAATATCCCCTTGAGTCTCAGGATTGACAGGTTCCCTGTTCCCAGGGCTTCCTCCAGCTTTTGGATGCCTAAGAATTCTCCATTTTAAACCAATTGGCCCACCCTTGCTAGACCTGCCTCGAACCACGACTGATATCGTTCAACCTCTGGTATCTCATCTCTAACTGGTGGTGCCCAGATGTGGCTCATCGGAGAAAGCCATGTGGTGATCCTAGAGTCCCCCTTCCCCATAGCCAAGACTTCCCAATGTACCCTGAGGATCGGGTGTTCTCTTTCGGGAGATGGCTCCTCGGGACCCAGAGCCACTCTCCTACCATTGCCGGGAGCAGGTGCTGGTTTTCAAAAAAGACCCACTGTTTGTCCGGGTCTTCCTTTAAGTGTGGAACCAGGGTTCTGAGTTGTGCCGCCCTATAGTAAGCCATC
Source organism: Ambystoma mexicanum (assembly GCF_040938575.1). NCBI lineage: Eukaryota > Metazoa > Chordata > Amphibia > Caudata > Ambystomatidae > Ambystoma > Ambystoma mexicanum. The sequence continues at coordinate 1,040,702,715 of NC_090921.1, forward strand.
AAATCCAGCAGTCCCACTCCCCCCTCCCCCGACCCATCCTTGGGCAGAATGAGTGTGTCATAACCCACCCTGGGTTTCCGGCCCTGCCAAAGAAACTGTATGATACGTCTCCTAGCTTCTTTCAGGTGTTCTGTCGGTGCACTAGTTGGGTGCATCTGGAACAGGTATAGAACCCTCAGGAGGAGGTTCATCTTTATCGGATTTAAGTGCCCCATCCATGACAGCTGTCCCTTTCCCCATGTCACCATGTCAGCGTATAATCTCTCAAAGAGAGGAGGGTAGTTGGCCTGGCCCAGGTCCTGGTCTGGACGAATTATATATTAATTCCCAGATATTTCAACCCGTCTAACTGGATCTGCATTCCCAGGGGCAACAACTCCTCTACATTGCTGGCTGTGTCCGGGGAGAATGGGAAAACCACTGACTTAGTCGCGTTTATCTTGAACCCCGAGTACCTTCTAAACGTCCCAATCACCTCCAGGGCTGCTGGGATGGAATGAGTGGGATGCCTCAGATGGAGCATTACGCTGTCTGCATAAAGACCAAGCTTGAATTCCCTGTTCCCTACCATGATGCCCTCAACCCATGGGTCCCCCCCTCAAGTATTCGGCCAGGATTTCCATGCTCAGGGCGAAGAGCAGGGGTGACAGTGGGCACCCCTGCCTTATGCCCCTCCATAGTGGGAAGGATCTGGACAGACGCCCGATGACTAACTAGCTGAAGGGCTCTCGTATAGAGCCTTGATGCCCCGTCGGAGCCCCCCCCCCAAAACCAAATTTCCTAAGTACCCCATTGAGGAAGTCCATTCCACCCAATCGAAGGCCTTCTCTGCGTCGATGGCCACCAATACAGGGTTACCACCCCCAGCCCCTGCTGCTGTTCTGATGAGGTGAAGGGTCTTGCAAAGGGCATCTGCCCCCTGCCTCCCTCGGATGAACCCCACCTGGTCCGAGTGAATACGTTTAGGCATAAGGCCCTCCATTCTTGTGGCCAGTACCCTCGTGAACAATTTTGCACCCACTTTGAGCAGAGAAATTGGCCGGTATGATTTACAATCTGTGGGGTCTTTGCCCTCCTTGGGGATAACAGTGATCTGCGACTGGGGGGGGCTTTCCCTGTGACCATAATGCCAGTAAATAAGGCAGCCAAGTGTTGTGCGAGGGGTCCGGCAAATGTTTTATTAAACCCCGCAGTGTATCCATCTTCCCCGGGTGCCTTCCCCAGTTTCAGACCAGATATCGCGTTGAGGACTTTCTCCTGTGTAATTGGTCTGTCTAGGATCCGACTCGTCCCCTTCCCAGGTTTTGGGAGTGAGACATCTGCCAGGTAATTCCCCAGCTGGGCCTCGTCTCGTCTGGGGGTTCCCTCCTTCCCATAGAGTCTTTCGTAGAACGCTGCAAAGCCCCACGCCACCTCCCCCGTATCCGTGAGCCTCTGCTCACCATCTCCCTGGATCGCGGCCACCCACCTCTTCGCTCTCTGGCCTCTGAGTCTAATGGCCAGCATGGCATCTGCCTTATCCCGAATATAAGGTGTAACCCTCCGCTGTTGGGTTAGTGTCACTCCAGACGTCTATGAGCCTCTGGTTCCACATGTGGTCAACAAAACCGATACTTGCAGTCCCACCTCTACTAACCGCTGGAGTATGCCCACCACTATGATCCAACGCCCTGTCCGCCCACATGTTGAAGTCCCCCCCCCCTATGATGAGGAGTCCTTCCGCTCTGTCCATAATCTCCCTCATGGCTTCCCTGAGGAACTGCATTTGGCCCGTACTGGGGCTGTACATTGAGGCCAGGGTTATTTTTGTGTTATCTACAGACCCCAAAACCATTAGTGCCCTCCCATCCGTCCGGCCCCAGGCCACTAATCCCTACCCCCCCTTTAGCTGTTCCCGAGGCCCAAAATGTCTTCCCAATATATGCCCCTGGGATGCGCCTTTCCTCTCCCCGGACTGTGCGGGTCTCCTGCACCAGAAGTGTGTCAAGGTTACTGTTTTTTTAGTTCCCTCCCCAGTAGAGAGCGTTTAGTGGGGAGTCGAGTCCCTTCACGTTTAAGGAGCCCATCTTCAGGTCCTCTACCCGGCCTACCGTGTTAGGGAGCGCCATTTAGACTGGCATGTCCCACCAAGACCCTTTGGGGTTACAGGACACTGAGCCTCCCATTGGTACATCAAATGTGTCTGTCCATGTATCAGGTCTCATATCCATTCCCTCCCCCACCCCCTTGAACTGAACATGTTTGGAGATGCCCACCCTAAGGTGTGCCGCTAAGATTGAGGCCATCACTCCTCTGTTGGTTCCTATCGCACCTCACCTCCACCCGGATAGGAGTAATGTGTTTCTGGTTTCCCCCATTCATCAATCAGGGAACCCGTGTACGTCAATTTCTTCTCCCTTTTCCTCACTGGGAGGGGTGTTCAACTTCTTAAACTTTCTTACAACATTGTATCTTCTTCTTTGTGGTCCTTGGACCCAGAGGCTTCCTCTTCTGGTCTTGGGGTGTCGCCCCTGTCTCCATTGTGCCCCCACTCTCCCCCTCGCCTTTAATGACTTGCAGCACTTGGAGGGCTTCTTTACCCCCGATCACCCTGTAGTCCACCTCTCCGAGCTCGAATGTCAACGCAAGGGGATGGGACCAGTGGTACCTGATGTCCTTGTCGGAAAGCCATTAGGTGAGGGGGCCGCAATCCCCTGTGGTGAGCCAATGTCAAAGCCGAAAGATCCTGGAATATCTAGATTGTGTCTCCTTCGTAGATGAAGCTCCCCAGGCGCTTCGCTTTATCAAGGACCTCCATTTTCTCTGTATACCTAAGGAAGCGTATCACTATGGACCTTAGGCCCCTGCCTCCACCTCTTCCTCCTCTGTGCGCTCTCTCCAGCTGCACCTCTTTACCCCCTTCCAGTGCGAACAGCTGGTTGATCAGGCCCTGTACTTTCCATCCGACTTCTGCCGCCGATTCACCATTTTGTTGACTCACACTGAGGATTCACGGGTTATTGCGCCTCTCCCGGTTTTCCAAATCGTCTACCTTCAAGATCATCTCCTCTTCCCCGAGTTCATTGCAACTGGTTGTGTTCGAGCCCTTCCATCTGGTCCTCGATTTTATCAACCCTGCCTTTGAGATCACAAATCGAGGCTTGTATGTCTGTTCTGATAGCTCTGATCTCCTGAAATATGTCTTTGAGGTGCTCTCTGGTGAGAGCAGGGGTGCGGGTATCTTCCCCTGATGTCATTTCGTGGGGGGTGAGAGGAGGTGGCCTTTGGAGCTTGTCTGGGGGCCTCCTGCATCGTTGCAGTGACGGAATCCCTGTGTGGGCCCTCTTCTTCTTGGTGACCTGGCCCTGCGCTTCCTCCAACGTGGTGCCCAGGAAGGATGCACAAGTCTGGCTCTGTGTCTCTTCGGGTTGTAGTGTCACCCGACATGGGAGCCCCGCTCTCCTGTACTTTGTATGTGGTGGTGGGTTTTGAAGGATCCGACCTGACTTCTGTCGTCTGTCTCCCTCTGTGCAGTTGACTCTCTGTGGGCACAGCGGGTCCCTGCCCGCCAGCTGTCTAACCTTTTGGGGGGCCTCTCCCTGCGGTTCTCGTCTACTTGTGGCACACCAAGGAGCGGGGACTGTCTCTGGGGCGTTCCCAACACCAGCAGAGGATCTCTCGAATTCACACTCTGGTTTGGGAATATAGGACTTCTCCGGGGGAGAATTACCCCCTGTGATGAGTTTGGTCGGGTGTTTTTGTGTCTGCGGGGCTCTCTGGTTTGTCCAGGGCAGGCGAGTACTCCCGCCTTTAGTGGCCCCCTCGCCACCTTGTGTGCTCTCCCTCTTTGTGTGGTACCTTCCATGGGTTCTTGACCTTATGTCTGACTTGTGGGTCCGTTCCGGGGTCCAGGCCCTGTTATCGGGCGGGGTATGCTTCGGCCCTTTTCTGCTGTCCAGGGGCCTCTCTGTGATAGCTCTGTGTCCCTCATCCGCTGTTCCTGGGTTGCGAAGTGGGCTTATGATCTACTTTCTGTAACAATCCTGTGCTTGCGGGCCCCCGTGGGCGCGTTGTGTGGAAGGTACTGTCTCAAGTTGTGGTGTTGGGGCCCCGGGCCTTCTCTTTAAGTTATGGGTCGGTGTTCGTAGGGGTCGGAGGCCTGGTCCTCACCCCCTGTTCCTGGGGGCCTTCTGGCTTTGGCCTGCCTATGTGGTGCACTTCAAGCTGGGGCCTAGTGTGGGCTTTTCCTTACGGTGCCACCAGGGTGCGTGCCCAGCTCCTGCTATTTCTGGGTCTGATCCGTGGATGGTACGTGCTCGTTTCACCCAACGGGCCCGGGTTCCCTTTCCCCCCAGGGTATGTGTCCTCTTCTGCCACTCTGGCGCCCCCCCCAGCACGTCTCCGCCTGAAAGGGTGTGGGCCTGGGCCATGTTTTTCTCCCCGTTGCGCTCCCGCTCCTCCTCTTGTCCCGCTCCTCACCTCATCATAGTGTTCTGCTGGGGAGTTCTCCCCGGTGCCTTCACTGCTCGTTGGAGCGGTGTCTCGGGTCACTCCGACTCCGGTCAACCGCCAACACTGGTATCCCGCTGTGGCTGCTGGCTCCAGTCCCCCCCGGGTCTGCAGGTCGGATGCCGCCGGGTCAGCCCCACGTCGGGATCACGTATGGAGGGCCAGTGGCGCAAGGGGGTCCCCAGACTCACAGCCCGCACTGCTTTCTGCTCACCCCATGGCGTTTGGGGGCCGGTGTAGGTGAGGGACACTCTTCAAGCAGAGACCCGACTCGTGGGTGCTATCTTCGGGCTGCTCGCTCCTTCCCTCACGCCCAGCGAGTGTGCACTGCTCCTCCTCTGCACTGTCGCTGGCGGGTACCAGGCTCTTGTCCTCCTTTGGTAATATTGTGCTGCTGCTCCTGGGAAGGTGGCCCATTCGTATGGAAGGCTCCACTCCTGTGGGTCTTCAGCGGGCGATGCACCCCAGGCACTGCACCGACCCTGGTGGGGATCCTCCGGTCCTGTTCCTATCTTCCCCCGCCACGGCGGGTGCGCCTCGCCTCCTCCCTCTGTCGGGGTTAGGTAGTCTATCCGGCTCCCTGGTCCTCCTCCGCTGCGGCCGGACCTCCTCTCCTGAATCAGAAGGTTTCTCGTGGATGTGGGGGATGGGGGGACTCTTTCCTGGTGCTATCCGCTGTGGTCCCGAGGTGATGAGGGCACCGGGCGGCCTATCATCCGTCATGGGCAGAATCAAGCTCTGTAGGCCCAACGGGAGTTGGCGGAGCTACAGCCTCACGCGTCCATCCAGGTACGTTCCCCCTAGCGCTCTCTTATAACTTTTTTGAAGTTACAAACATTATGAAATTGTGACAAAGACACTCAAACACAGCATTAATAAATTGATTAAAAAAAAAGAAAAAGGTTGATTAGAAATTAATTATTCACATATCAAAATGCATGGTTATCAAGCAATTTTTGTTTCAATTCCTTATTAATTTAGCACAATCTGTTTAACAGAGTGTAAAAATCTAATCAGTGCTATTGTCAAGGAGTGTTCATTACCAGCTACTAATCACTGCCAAAAGCTCTGTGTACTTACCCAATCAGCATTGTAGATACATTTTCCAAAGATTTAGCACATTTAATTATTCATGAAGGTACATTCGATAACCAAGTGAAAACATGATTCTGTGACATTAGGTGTTTTGCAGTATTTGTAGGTATTTGAGATATTAGATCTTTTATTCCTTATACAGTTAATTTCACCTGTAGGGAGTACATTCATTCTACATCCTAACAATTGTGTGCACCAGTAAGAATTTGGAAAATGTGTCAAGTATTTAGGAATAGTGCCATAGTTCCTAAGGTCCCAGAAGAGATGTTTATATAGTTTGTACTTGGATATCCCTTTCCTCGTGTCCGACCAATCATTTCTAAAGAGCCTTTTTTTCCACATCATATGGGTTGTTAATTTTTTAGTCTTACAGATAATGCGTTTGTGTTTAAAATGTTAGCACATTTTTGTTTAAATGTATTCATAGGCGTGTTTGTCTTTGTATTATGTTGAAGACCAAACGCTACGAAAAAGGAGTTGTTTGATGGGTCTAAAAATGTACTATAAAATTGGAGTACTTTCCATTAGTACCAGCCTCTTAATTAAATCAGCTCTAATTCATGTCTGATAACAGTGACAGGAACACAATTAGGTAGTTTTAATATTTTTCTCCAAAACCTTTGCCTAAACCTTGTTATAATCGGAAAATCTATATAATTGCCAAGGAGATTTATTACAATCCCACACATAAGGGCAGGAAGAACCTTTCCTTTATAAAAGTCAAGGAGAGGTCGAATTGAAAAACTGGCATTTGGAATTCCGAGAAAGAACAAGCTGATGTGGTTACTCAAAATGCAGTCCAAAACTAATAGAGGCCCTCAGCTGAAGCTTCCTTACAAACGACAAATTACTGGCTGATAGGTGGGTATGAAGAAAAGAGGAGGCGAGAACAGATGTATATTAATGTGCCAATACCATTATTGACCTTGGAGTCGGTCCATAACATTATTTACCATTACCCTTATACACCTCTAGCTTTGGGCCAAAAGGTAGGCGAGGGCCACAAATAGAGTTATTGGATGGCTTTGTGGTCAATAGTACTACATTAACTGGTTGCAACATTGAGTAATTTGCAATAGATCAATGCTTGGAGCCAAGCGTTTGAAGAGATTTGAGGTGGTGCAGGGTTCTGTTTGCATAAATAGGATTGTTCAATAAAATCTTTATATTTATTGCTTCTGTGGCATTTGGTAGTATACGTTTAACATGGTATGGCTGCCGCCTATTAGGCTTTGCTGTAAATTATGGTCTGAAACGTCCTTGCTTTGAGTTTCTGTCTGAGATTTGTATATTGCAAACCTAGCTGGCCAGCAATTGAGTGCTGAACAAGTAAGGGCAGGCTACAATAGACCAGGGCATAGTTTATGGGATTTCGAGATTAATGGTTGACAAGATGGTCTTTGAAGAGAGGAGTCTGCAAGGAGACCGCCACATTCTGAGTTAGCCAGTTATTTCAGAGTTGTGGTGCATTGATTAGGAGGCCTTCTTTCTTGTTTATTTCCTTCTTACATTTCTTGATTTCTCTTCTGGTGATGCCATGGCTGCTTGTGTTGCCCTGGCCTCTGAAGACAGCGGGTTTTGGCAGAAAGATAGGGGTCGCCTTGGCTGCCACTGCCTTGTATGTGATGGTCGCTGTCAAAGATGGTATGAGCTGGAACATTCACCCCATAGACGATCTTCAGGTTCTGCCGTAATAACTAGTTTTAGTAGTGGAGCACTTGTACAGAAAGTTCAGTATTTAATGCAAGATGGGCACCTTGGTTCATCTGATCAGATGAAGGAAGAGGAGGAACTGAGGAAATGCAATATTGTTTAGTTGTGTTTGTTTTAGCAATTATAGCAATATCAATTTAAAAGATATTGTAAGCGTTGATGGAAGACCTTCCATGATATTAACCTCCATCGATAATTCCGAGAAGTTTCATTTGCATTTTATCCGTTTTTTTTTTTGTTTTAAATTCAGAGGATGGGACAATTAGCGTAGAATGGTAAAAGCAACTAGTTTCCAGGACAGCCTGGATAACTAGCCTTAACATTTCTCAACATTTCAAAGCCATTTGATACTGTATATGACAACTCTCTGAAATGGCAGTAGATTACTTTAGGTAATACAATATACTTGAAAAGTTATCGAAAATCTTAAGTTGCCTGGCTTCCCGTTGGACATGACAATGGCTCTTTCTCTCATGCAGTTGAGAGATTCTGGGAAGATGTAATTAACAAGGTTTCATATTTATTTATTTGTTTTTACATTTATAGCAGGGCACCAAACCCTCAGGCATCAGGGCGTTAGTTACAGAAGTGCAGGTAAGTAAACTTTCTTAGGGGGTACAAAATAGCAACGCAGCATAGACAGCCGAGGCCGCACCTTGAGTTACGGGGGCTACATCAATTATAAAAGTAGATGAGTCAAAGTACATGCACACATTGGCCCACGCCTCAAGTTATGGGATGACATGCATAGTGATTTCATTTTGAAGGAACTTAATATTAGTACCTACTCCATTGTGTTAGAAAAATAATATTTGTTTGGCACATGAATTTGCATGTCTTCCTGGGAAACCATGAAATGGAAACATTCATAAAAGCCTGTCCTGTGTAGGACTAGACAGAGCTCTTATCTCATTTACGATTCAATGTCCTTAGGACTCACCTGTTATCACTATAATATTTTATAAACACAAAAATACACTTCCTACTGCACATGTGCAAAAGACCGCCATACACATACCACAGGCACATGAAGGTCAGTAATGGAGAGGATTCTTAATCGAATTGAGGTCAAATGATGCAGAATGTGTGTGAACTCATCTTACTTGCAACCCAAATTCTAAAGATGTGTGAGAGGTTGCCCTCTTTAAAGGGGGTTCAAGTTCATATTGTGTGTGTATATATATATATGATAGCAACCGTCACTCCTGCTGGGGATCATGGAAAAGGGATGTGCACAAGCCCCACTTCCCTATACTGAAAGGTTTAGCCAGGTAATGTGTAAAGGTTCCTCCTATTTCAGACTGGGGAAAGAGCTCTATGGGCTTGTGATAGAAACATATCCCCTATTCTCTGGTCCATGGTTGGGAATGGAAAGAGACCCCCTTCCTTTGTACTGGAGGCCCAAGATTAGCAAAGTGCAAGAACAGCTGCATACTGGAGACAGGTCAATTCTGAATGCATACCACAGGCCCTTTTACTCCATATTCAGATCAAGGATCAGGAATGTGTCATTTGTCCCCACCTGCTAGAGCCATATGATGTGATGTCAGGGTTCCGATTCCATCCCACAATTCAAATGATGTTAGTCCATTCCTACCCCACAGTACCTGCCTGATGGATCTGCTCTTCCATCCCTTTCTCTGTACCATGGAACTCCAGGAACAGCGTTGGCTGCACAGCGTAGCTCAGGTTGCTGAACTTGTTGCAGGCACTCATCATGACATCATCCAATAATTCTGATAAGGGAAGAACAGCAGCACAAGTAGGTTAACAACTGAAACGTGGTCATGAGAAGCACACAAAATATATCTATGTAACCCTTCGATGGGATGCACACAGTATGGCAGATATCTTGAAAAACGCCATTATAAAAATGTCTAAAAAAAGAAAATTGGGATGTTTTGCTAGGCAGGTCATTAAAGAATGAAAATGGCCACTCATATGTAGTCTTTGAAGTTATTCCTTTTATGCTAGACAGCACTGACTCATGGTAGATTATGGTTTATGTATGCCTTATTAAAATAGGTGCAGCAAATTTACTTTATTGTGTGAAGTTTGGAATAACTCAGGGGGGATTGTTATAATCATAATTGGTTATTTATAACGCGCTTAATACTGAAGAGGTTTCTAAGCGCGAACCCGCCATTCAAACCCGTTTTGCCCTGTGTTGTCTTGTTTCCAGGACAAGCGTGTTGCCACTGAGCTATACTACCCATGTCAAATGATGAATGCTAACAATGTTGTAAAGTCCCAAAAATGTTTTGTCGCTCCTGGACGTGGATCCCAACTTTGGAGGCCGGCTAGGCATTTTTCCTGCTGATTGAGAAGGCACCCTCCTGAACTGAAGATGCACAAGGACATTAAAAAGACAGACAAAGCAGCCCTCATCTCATCATAATGGCAACTTCTTACCAGGGATATCCAATTTGCATTACATTATTTGTACATCATTTTGACAGATTGGTATCTGTGAGGGTGTGAAAGCCATAGCTTTTTTGATTTTTTTTTTTTTACTATAAAATAATGCAGGTAATTCTGTCCTAAAAGGGAGGTCTGTTAATCAGACTCCACTTTCATGAAATGCTCCATGCTAAAATGAGTTCACATATGTGCCTTTGCTGAAAATGCCCTCAACCCAGCTCTGTAGGGGCCTTTAGACCTGCCTTGTCTAAAGGCCCTTTTGGCTTTTTAATCTTCTGCATGATCTAAATTATAATAACGGTATGCATTAGTCTGGTGGCACGTAAATATTTAAATATAAGCCATGCCAAGTTGTGGTGAGTGCACAATTATACAGCCACAGCAATTTGATATAACTCTATTGTTAGGTCTATGAGCAGGGCCAACTATGATATGAATGATGTATATTGGCATCTGGTCTCACTGTCTCCAACACAGACATGTGGAAATATGGCCAGGATACTGCCTCTGATTCCCCAGAGGACCGACAACATCTTCCTGTATGGGACAAGAACTTCCCCCAGGAGGTTTCCTGGGAACTGGTGCTTCTAAGACAGCACTGAGATAACAAAAGCCACTGGGACATCAGGGTGCTGGCCACTGGAGTCCCTATGAAATCAGCAAACATGGGAAGGGCAGAGTTGAAGTAACCAGGAAGGTGGGCTGAAAAAGGGGTTCCACCATCTTGATTTCTATTAGGCCACTCTACCTCTTCCTGCCCAACCCCATTAGCTGCAGGAAAGACACTTTAGGTGTGATGGAATAAGGCAAAGGGAACTTGTTACAACAGTCTGAGCTGGGCTCTTCACGGCAGGGTTGCTTTGGACCTATCGCATGTGAGGGGAATCACTCATAAGGAGGGGAATCCTTCTTTGATTCGCCTTTGGACTCTTGAAGCACAAGAAGAATTCACTTGACCTCTGTTAGGAGTGCAATCCATTACAAATTCCTCCACCATTGAGGTGAAGACAGGAGGCATCCAAGACAGTGAGAGCTCTGGCCCCCTAACCATCCCCAGGGAATGGTGGGGTGAACCGCTGCATTTCTGCTGGCTGCATTGGAACCAGGCTCCTGTTCACTGGAGGCGAAGGATCTCCTGAAGGTAAATTCCTGGAATGGAAGTGCAGAACAGAAGGATTCACCATGTCACTGGAGATACTGAATTGGGTGCCAGAAGTCAAGGAACAGCTCTGGGCCCTGATTCCAGCATCAAACTACGTGTGAGCTACACGGACACAGACATTGCCTGCCTGTCCCAAGCTTCTTTGTGCCATGTGATTTTGCTGTTTAGATCACACTGACTGTTGGACCCAGATGACCAGCACACCAACCAGACACAGTCATCACCTCAGAAAGCTCATAGAAGCCTGGCTCAACAATGTTGAGCCCCAAAGAAAAGAAACCAAAAAGGTACTGTGAACACACCTGTTAGGAAAGATTTCGTAATTGTAGGTAATTTTCCTTCCATGTGGCAACCCCTAAACTTTTTGCTGTTGTTTTTCACCTTGTTCTCGACTTTGCCAGAGAAGTGCAGCCTTCTGCCACACTCCTCTGGGCTTTCGCTCCTTTCTTACGGGGAAACTGACATGCCCTTAAGACTGTGAGTACCGGGGAACGCTGTTTCCAGTAGTTTCTTTTATCATGTTGCGGCTTTCATGCAACATGACACAAGAGGGCACTGTAAGCTAAATTACAGCTCTCTTGGGTCTCTAGCCTTCTACAGGCCCTAGATACTCGTTTAGGATTGTATCTGATCGGTGCAAGTAATTCAGGGACGGGAATGGTGGCAGCGATTGTTTCTTGTGTTTTGAGCTCCTTTTGGCATTCGAAGCGCGTCTCTCGCGCTTAACCCAAAATGGTGGCCTGGCTCCCAAAATGGCCAGACCACGAGGCTCCTTTGTCCTGTCCGCTGACCGTCTTGCTCCCTTCACCTTTCCCCAGGTCGAGCCGACCCGGGGCCTTCCTTATTTGGGCATGTACTTTCCCGCGAAACACGGATGCTTTCGCGGGCTTCTACATGTCTTGTGTGTGCCTCCAGGATGTGGGCTGGGATGTCTGGTCCCAATACACATCCTGGGTGCCAGAGAATCTAGGGTGGTGTGAATGCCTGGGACCACTGTGGTCCGTTATTGGTCCACGAATGGTGTGAGTGTTGATGAGCGGATCTCCCATTGGGTCCCCTCCGTTTTGGCACGAAGGGAACCGTGGATAAGAGGGGGCTGGAAACACCACTACCATGTCGATCTCCTGAGTTCTCACGAACGAAGGAATACAGGAGCCAAGTATCCTGCAACCAAGAGGCTGGACCGAGGAATCGCTGGTGACCCGCTGAAGGACTTCTCCTCTGCACTGCTGTCGCCTTGTGAAACCCTTTTCACCTTTAAAAGAACCAGAAGGCCTGTACTGGTACTTCGACCCTTGGAATAGCGGGAACAGCTATTCTCGGCATCTTCACCATCTCCTGCCAGTAAGCCTTCGGAAGCGTCTCTGTGCCATCCAGCTGACTGACCAGCTTACACGGGAGTCTTGCTCTGTAACCGCCGCCAGGTTGTGTAGTATTTTGAGTCCTTGTCACTCTCACACGCTTCGTACACTTGGCGTTCCCAGGTCTGAAGTGAGTTCAGATACACACGGCCGCTCCGTTGCCCTGCTGTGGTAACAAACTATGCGGGTTTCTTCGATTGGGGCGTCTTTTTACTCAACACGACGACGAGGCGTTCCCTGCTCTTCTGAACCTGCCAGCTGCTGAAACTGAGGCGGAGAAGCCTGGGTCTGCTTGCATCGGGGACCGGTGAGTAGCATAGCTAGGATCTGGTCGCCCTCCTGCAGGAGCCCATTGCTTTTCCGTACTCGTGCTCTGCTTCTGTCCACTGTGGAGGCTGCGCTTGAGTCGCAGAACTTGTTGTTCTTCTTTTGTGCACTAAACTGAACTGCCTGATTTCCCTCGAAGAGCTTCTCCTTTTGCCCGTTGGCACCAGCGCGTGCAGGTACTTTTGAGCACAAGGCTCCACTCTTCGCAGGGCTCGGACTTCCATCTAGTTAGGTGCCTCTGAAGGCGAACTGGGTCTAAGCATTATTGCGCACTGCCTGTTTTCCCTCCCTTTTAGGTGGACTACACATTTCGTGCATATAACGCTTGAGACTTGTTGTATTTGTATATATATTGTGTTGATATGGTATGTGTTGGTTTACTATCGTTATATTGTGATTTTCTCGCTACGGTCATTGTTTTAAAGGCCTTGGAATAAATGTGTATATATTTTTAATATAACAACTGTTTGGAGTAGTTTGTAAGTGATCTTGCTTTGTGTGCTCATTGCGGGCTTTCAGTCACCCTCACCCCTCTTGAGACCTAGTCTTGACCGCCGCGATCGCTACCTTGATTGGTCTGGCTCGTCCAGAGGTTACCCTGTTCCAAGTAATTAGGTTGGCCTTCTGAACCTCTGCGCCACCAGGACAGAGTTCAGAAATCCGTCTTAACAAATTGGTGTACAGCGGTGGGATGCGACTGAAGGTATCCAGTGTTGCGCACGAACTAAGGCATTTCAGGTTATTCCAACCAGGACACGTAGTGAATTGTTGTAGTATAACTTTAAAAAGGCCATAGTCCTATCTAACAGTATGGAAACAAATACCTCGTTAACTTTAAATGCTTCCAAATCAGAAACATTGAAAAAGATGTGTGCGGAGAGAGGTGTTTCCTCTCAAGGCACGAAATTGGAAATGATCCAAAGAATCGTGGCGTGGCAAGAAGCGCAGCTTGACGCTATAACTTCTGAGGACAGTGCGGAAGGAGGTGGGGCTGCTCTCACTGGTAGAACCGACGGTTCTGCCGCTGCACTGATCCATCGCGACCACGAGGACAGGGAGGACGAGATGTCTAATGTTTCCTCTGCCAGTGCTGATGGGGAGGCTATGCTTGAATTCAAGAAGCAACAGCTGCGGTTTAGGCAGCAGGAGCTTGAATTCAGCATAGCCAAACTAAAAATCGAACAGGCAGAAAAACAAAAAGACAGGGATCACCAGTTGGAACTGGCCAAGCTTCAGGTTGCAAATGGGTCCAAGGGTCCTGGACATGGGTCTGGGGCCTCCTCTCATCCACGGTTTCCGAAAGATCTGCTCAGTGTGTATGAGGAAAGGACTGACATTATGGACTGGCTGAATGCGTTTGAGTATGCATGCGAAGTTCAACAAGTTGACAATGCTGATAAGATTGCCTGGTTACTCAGCAGACTGCCCCATTCTGGCTGTAGTGCCATTATGGAAATGTCGAAGGCTGAGCGAGCTGATTTCGCAATGTTAAAGCAAACTCTCATTTTAAAGTTTGGGAAGACTCCGGCCCAATATTTGAAACGTTTCAGAGAGTATAAGAAAAAGGAAGGTGGTACTTGGGTATCTTATGTCACTGAGTCTTTGAAAAACTTAACTGGCTGGGTCAAAGGTTATAAGGTTTCTACCTTCGAAGGCATGATAAATCTTGTCATGCTGGAACACATTTTTGCATCTTCTTCCCCGGAGCTTAAGCAGCATTTGGCCGATTCGAAGGAGATAGATCCTAAGAAGCTGGCCATTGCAGCCGACTTATGGGTGTCACATCGAGTGACCCATAAGGACAAAACTCATCCTGGTAAGCAGGAGGAAGGGGAAAAAGTCCAAAGATAAGGAGGGTGGAGAATCTGATAAATCTTCTTCTCATAAGGGCCACAAAAAGAAAAATAAGGGTAAGACACAAGAGAACTCACAGGGTAGTGGAGGTCAGCCTCCGAAACAGAACTCTGGTTACAATAAGCCTCCCTATGTAAACAGACCCAATGGATCTTGTTTTGCTTGTGGAGCAACTGACCACGTGAAGGGGGATCCCCGGTGTAAGGTTAGACCTTTGGGGGTCCACTCCGCTAATCTGGCCTTCTCCTCTTACGAGGAAGAAGAGATTACAGGAGCATCCTTCTCCTCAGACTCATTTCCCAGCGGGATAGAGGCTGAGGTAGTTTTAGTTTCCCTGGGTTCCTGGGAGCCTAAAGTCGCAGAGGCTTATGCTAGGATTCCGGATAATACCAAGTACTACTTTAAAGACAGTGTGCTGATCAATGGAGTAGATACTCCAGCTCTTAGGGATAGTGGGTGCAGTCGCACTGTAGTGGATTCTACCTTGGTAGACTCAGAGGAAGTTGCCAGAGCTACTCTGATGCCCACTAAGTTGGCTGACGGCCCACTCCGTATGTTCCCAGTAATACCTGTAAATCTTACTTTAAATGGTACAGCAGTCAGGATTCCAGTGAGCATTCAGAGAAACGTCCCGGGAAAGGTCTTGTTAGGTAATGATCTCAGAGCTTTAGGGCTCGTAGGAGACACTGCCGAAAGACCCTACACACGGTCTCAAGCATGGGCAGCATTGGCCAAGACCAATACGCTGCCCCAGCCGAAGGGGAAACCCAAGGCGAAAGGAGTCGACAAGTCAAGACGAGGGAACGAGAATATTCCCCCCGAGCTCGCCTACCACTGCGGTGGAGGAAGTTGGTCAATCGGACGGGCCTGACGAGGAGGTGGCGATGCCTGAAGTATTTGACCCCAACGATCATCCTGATAGGGACGAATTCAGTAAAGGCCAACGTGAGTGCCCATCTCTGGAAGGCCTAAGGAGACAGGCCTGCTCCCAGCTTGAGGGTGAACCTCCTGGGACGCATAGGATTTATTGGGAAGGTGGACTCCTGTATAGTGAGCCCACAGAAGGAGACCATAGGAGGTTGGTGGTTCCCCTTGCTGTTAGGCCCTTCCTCCTGCAGTTGGCGCATGAAGTTCCCCTTGCTGGTCACCTTGGTATGAAGAGGACCAAGCAAAGGTTATCCATGCACTTCTACTGGCCCAAGATGGGGGTGCAAGTAGAAAGTCACTGCAGGAGTTGTGCCTCCTGCCAGTTGTCTGGTAAGGTTGGCGCGACAATCCAAGCTCCGTTGGTACCGCTCCCAGTTGTGGGGGTACCATCTGAAAGGGTAGGGATCGACATCGTTGGTCCCCTTGACCCGCAAACATCCTCGGGCAATAAGTTTATCCTGGTGCTGGTCGACCATGCAACCAGATATCCTGAGGCCATCCCATTGAAAACTGTAACTGCCAAGTCATTTGCAAAAGCTTTACTTGGCATATTTACTAGGGTTGGCTTCCCTAAAGAAGTTGTGTCGGATCGTGGCAGCAACTTTATGTCGAAGTATATGCAGGCTATGTGGAAAGAATGTGGGGTCACCTACAAGTTCTCTTCTGCATACCACCCCCAGACCATTGGTCTGGTGGAACGTTTCAACAGAACGTTAAAGAGCATGATTGGGGCTCTGGAGGAACCTCAGAGAAGAAAATGGGATCTTCTTTTACCATGCTTACTGTTTGCCTACCGAGAGGTACCATAGGAGGGAGTTGGCTTCAGCCCCTTCGAACTTCTGTTCGGTCATCCCGTACGGGGACCCTTAGCTATCGTCAAAGAGGGATGGGAGATGCCCACTCCCCCTGTTACTACCAACGTAGTTGATTATGTGCTAGGGCTCAGAAAAAGGATGGTACTTCTGATGGGCTTGGCTAGTGATAAATTGAAGGCAGGACAAGCGCTGGTGAAACATTGGTACGACCAGAAAGCGTCCCTCATCAACTTTACACCTGGTCAGCAAGTCCTGATCATGAATCCCATAAGGCCTCGAGCTTTACAGGACAAATGGTCAGGCCCTTACACAGTGGTGGAGCCCCTGGGTGAGGTTATCTATTTAGTGGACCTTGGAAGGCCTGGACAGGCTCCAAAAGTGTTTCACGTGAATAGGCTGAAGGCTTTCGTCCCAAGAGTCGAAATTGCAGCACTGCTACTGGCTTCA
The DNA here is from genome assembly GCF_040938575.1 of Ambystoma mexicanum. NCBI lineage: Eukaryota > Metazoa > Chordata > Amphibia > Caudata > Ambystomatidae > Ambystoma > Ambystoma mexicanum. The sequence goes on from NC_090921.1 coordinate 1,040,719,325, forward strand.
GATGTTGAGGAAGAGGAGTCTGAACCTCTCCCCGACCTGTTCCAAAGCGGTCCTTCAGATAGCTCCTTTGAGGGTGTCCGAGTGGCCCCCTCACCTGACTTCTGATCAGCAGGCTGAGGTGAAAAGTTTGCTTAGGCAGTTTTCCCCCCTGTTTTCACAGTCGCCTGGTTTGACACCTTGGTGCAAACATAAAATTGACACAGGAGACAGTGTACCTACCAAAAGTAGGGGATACAGGATGTCAGACAAAGTACGGTCTTATATTAAGGCCGAGGTCAACAAGATGTTAGACCTTGGGGTGATTGAACCCTCTAGTAGTCCTTGGTCCAGCCCTGTGGTTTTGGTTCCAAAGGCAGGCACTTCTGAATTGAGGTTCTGCGTGGATTACAGGGCTCTGAATGCTGTCACCAAGACAGATGCACACCCCTTGCCTCGAACAGATGAGCTGGTGGATACTTTGGGTGCCTCCAAGTACCTCAGCACGTTTGACCTCACTGCTGGCTATTGGCAAATAGCTTTAGCAGAACATGCCAAGGAGAAGACAGCATTTTCTACTCCAGACGGCCTTTACCAATTCCGGGTAATGCCGTTCGGGCTGAAGAATGCACCTGCCACTTTCCAGAGGCTTGTGAATCATGTGTTGAATGGGTTGGACGAATTCTGTCTTGCATATCTGGACGATATAGCAGTTTTCAGTGCCACCTGGGAAGACCATGTGAAACACCTCGGGACTGTGCTCCAGGCTCTTCAGAAAGCACACCTGACCATAAAGGCTAGTAAATGCCAGATTGGACAAGGCTCAGTGGTTTACCTTGGACATGAAGTAGGTGGAGGGAGGATACATCCTCTTCCCAGTAAAGTACAAGCAGTACAAGACTGGCCTACCCCCACTACGCAAACCCAAGTGAGAGCCTTCTTAGGACTCACGGGGTATTACCGCAATTTTGTGGCAGACTATGGCACCATAGCTGCCCCTCTGACTGCCCTCACAACTCCGAAGAAACCCAAGAAGGTAACTTGGACCGACGAGTGTGAGAAGGCCTTCAATGGCTTAAAAGACTCCTTGTGCCAGGCCCCTGTCCTCAGGGCCCCTGATTATCAAAGACCTTTTATCGTGCAGACGGACGCCTCTGACACTGGGATAGGAGCTGTACTATCACAAGTAGATGAGAAGGGTAAGGAACACCCTATTGGTTTTATTAGCCGCCAGCTTAAGGACAGAGAGCTCAGATGGTCCACGGTAGAGAAAGAATGTTTCTCTGTTGTGTGGGCCCTAAGGAAGCTGAGGCCCTACCTCTATGGGACCCACTTCACTGTGCAAACTGGCCATAAGCCCTTAAAGTGGCTAATGAACATGAAGGGGGAGAATCCAAAGTTGCTTAGGTGGTCCATAAGTCTACAAGGCTTCGACTTCACTATTGAGCATAGGCCAGGTGTCCAACATAGCAATGCTGATGGGTTGTCCAGAATGTTTAACCGACCTGAACAAGAGACTCATCCAGGGGTGGATTAGTTCCCCCTGTCCATAGTCTGGGAGGGCGAGTGTTAGGAAAGATTTCGTAATTGTAGGTAATTTTCCTTCCATGTGGCAACCCCTAAACTTTTTGCTGTTGTTTTTCACCTTGTTCTCGACTTTGCCAGAGAAGTGCAGCCTTCTGCCACACTCCTCTGGGCTTTCGCTCCTTTCTTACGGGGAAACTGACATGCCCTTAAGACTGTCAGTACCGGGGAACGCCGTTTCCCGTAGTTTCTTTTATCATGTTGCGGCTTTCGTGCAACATGACACAAGAGGGCACTGTAAGCTAAGTTACAGCTCTCTTGGGTCTCTAGCCTTCTACAGGCCCTAGATACTCGTTTAGGATTGTATCTGATGGGTGCAAGTGATTCAGGGACGGGAATGGTGGCAGCGATCGTTTCTTGTGTTTTGAGCTCCTTTTGGCGTTCTAAGCGCGTCTCTCGCGCTTAACCCAAAATGGTGGCCTGGCTCCCAAAATGGCCAGACCAAGAGGCTCCTTTGTCCTGTCCGCTGACCGTCTTGCTCCCTTCACCTTCCCCAGGTCGAGCCGACCCGGGGCCTTCCTTATTTGGGCATGTACTTTCCCGCGAAACACGGATGCTTTCGCGGGCTTCTACATGTCTTGTGTGTGCCTCCAGGATGTGGGCTGGGATGTCTGGTCCCAATACACATCCTGGGTGCCAGAGAGTCTAGGGTGGTGTGAATGCCTGGGACCACCGTGGTCCGTGATTGGTCCACGAATGGTGTGAGTGTTGATGAGCGGATCTCCCATTGGGTCCCCTCCGTTTTGGCGCGAAGGGAACCGTGGATAAGAGGGGGCTGGAAACACCACTACCATGTCGATCTCCTGAGTTCTCATGAACGAAGGAATACAGGAGCCAAGTATCCTGCAACCAAGAGGCTGGACCGAGGAATCGCTGGTGAACCGCTGAAGGACTTCTCCTCTGTACTGCTGTCGCCTTGTGAAACCCTTTTCACCTTTGATCGAACCAGAAGGCCTGTACTGGTACTTCGACCCTTGGAATAGCGGGAACAGCTATTCTCGGCATCTTCACCATCTCCTGCCAGTAAGCCTTCGGAAGCGTCTCTGGGCCATCCAGCTGACTGACCAGCTTACACGGGAGTCTTGCTCTGTAACCGCCGCCAGGTTGTGTAGTATTTCAAGTCCTTGTCACTCTCACACGCTTCGTACACTTGGCGTTCCCAGGTCTGACTTGAGTAGTGTACATTTGGCTCAGATACACACGGCCGCTCCGTTGCCCTGCTGTGGTAACAAACTGTGCGGGTTTCTTCGATTGGGACGTCTTTTTACTCAAGACGACGACAAGGCGTTCCCTGCTCTTCTGAACCTGCCAGCTGCTGAAACTGACGCGGAGAAGCCTGGGTCTGCTTGCATCGGGGACCGGTGAGTAGCATAGCTAGGATCTGGTCGCCCTCCTGCAGGAGCCCATTGCTTTTCCGTACTCGCGCTCTGCTTCTGCCCACTGTGGAGACTGCGCTTGAGTCACGGAACTTGTTGTTCTTCTTTTGTGCACTAAACTGAACTGCCTGATTTCCCTCGAAGAGCTTCTCCTTTTGCCCGTTGGCACCAGCGCGTGCAGGTACTTTTGAGCACAAGGCTCCACTCTTCGCATGGCTCGGACTTCCATCTAGTTAGGTGCCTCTGAAGGCGAACTGGGTCTAAGCATTATTGCGCACTGCCTGTTTTCCCTCCCTTTTAGGTGGACTACACATTTCGTGCATATTACGCTTGAGACTTGTTGTATTTATATATATATTGTGTTGATATGGTATGTGTTGGTTTACTATCATTATATTGTGATTTTCTCGCTACGGTCATTGTTTTAAAGGCCTTGGAATAAATGTGTATATATTTTTAATATAACAACTGTTTGGAGTAGTTTGTAAGTGATCTTGCTTTGTGTGCTCATTGCGGGCTTTCAGTCACCCTCACCCCTCTTGAGACCTAGTCTTGACCGCCACGATCGCTACCTTGATTGGTCTGGCTCGTCCAGAGGTTACCCTGTTCCAAGTAATTAGGTTGGCCATCTGAACTTCTGCGCCACCAGGACAGAGTTCAGAAATCCGTCTTAACAACACCCTGTCCCCATCACCCATGTTTGGGACCTTAGCAACTTTTAAGCCCCAATTCTCTACCTTTTTAAGACAAGTGCTTGAACAGTGAAATTGTTGCCAATCGCTTGCCTGAACACCCCAGCTTATCTACTGAGTGCCTTTTCATAAAAGTCTGCATTCTCTGAATTTTTCTTTTACAGGGATGAGCTTTCTAGAGTTTTCTAATTAGTTGGTTGCAGTTTATTGTTTGATTAAAAGCCTATATTTTGTTACAACCTTGATTGGGCATTATTTTATTTTGGAACCATTGTACTTAAGTTGTGGGAGTTGATACTGCTATCAGCTCACACCCCTCCTGGAGAGGGGTTCACTTGGCCCACGTTACCACAAAAGACGAAGGAGGAGTAGCAGTCAGGCTGTGTTTCTTTCATCTTTATGATTAGGATCACTGCTGGTTTGTAAGTAGTGTGGGGCTGAGTAGGTGGTTTAGCCACAATATTCCCCTGTGCTCCTGCAGAGAGGTAGTCATTTTGTCACACTTGTGAGCAGCCGTGGGATTGGATACAGACTGTGCCCGCTGCTTAGTCATTCAAAACGTTAGAAACACTGACAAGCATATTTTTTTATTTTACACAATGGAGTGAGACATGACCTTAGGGAATCGTACAAATACTGCAAATCCAAAATGTCGCTTATACCGAGTATGGCACCTTTGCACCGTACTAATATCCTGACCCCCATTACTCTGACTAATGGAAGCTGGGGTTGCAGGGGTGTCCCCCCGCTCCCGTTAGTCTGGGTAATGGGGGTCAGGGGTTGCGGGGGTGTCCCCTGCATCCAATACATGGTAGCGGGGAGGGGGACGAAAGGGTAAAGAAAAAAGAAAAGAACTGTGCGGCGCAAGCACAGACCCACGTAAGTGGGTGGGAACTTACACTGCAGGGATCGAGGGAAGTGGGCGGCACACTTCCGTGTGTGCCGCCGTTACGGTAAGTGGCCATGGGGCTAGTGGGGTAGAGGGATGCAGGCCACAGTGGTCTATCTGATCACTGCACAGCGCCGTAATAGTCGTCCACATTTTCGAATTTTAGGCGGCGCAGTGATCACATAGATCCGACCTTAGTGAGGGGACGGAAGTCCAATGCCCTTTGTGAGTTATGCTAAGCACAGGACTCCCCCCGCCAGTAAGGTGAATATGCCTCTAAGCTGTTGTGGAAGCTAGGGTGGCGGAGGATACCCAAGGGGCCAGAAGTTACCTGGAGCCCCAAACCAAGAACACATTCCTCTGGGGCCTGGGGGGATTGGAAGGGAATGGAGAATAGAACTGAATTGATATTTTATTTCTATCGCGCTCATACAACAAGTGTTTCAGAGCGGGACAAGGGAGGGGAACAAGGGAGAACAAAACAACAATCTTACTAGGCCCAGTGACATTGAGAACGCGCAAGTGCATGGGGATGGGGGATGGAAAAAGTACAAGAAAGTGCAGAGCAAAAGGAGGGCAGAATAAATAATAAATAAATAAAAATAAAAACAACAAAAAGGTAGTGCAGCCAGCAAGTGGCAAGTGCTGGGTTTAAGGCAGCAGACAGGGTAGGTCAGATAAGTGCAGGGAGAAATAAAATGGGGGCTGTATGGGTATAGATACAGACCCCAGTGCAAGAGGTGGCCCGGAGGCAGTGCGGGAGGGTGGCAAAGTGAGCAGGAACCTGGGCCCGGAGGACAGAGTGGCCAGGTGTAAGGTGCCAAGAGAGAATGGTAAGGTGCCAAGAGAGAATGGATCAGCAGGGGACAGGGGGGGCAAAGGCAGAAGCAAAGGGAATGGAGACAGCAATAGTGATAGCTGGGTTCGCCATTCCTCCCAAAGGGTGGGTACTGTAGTTTCCCACAGATTCAGGGGATCAGCTAGATTCCAATTATCTGTTAGGCCCAGTGTCCCAACCAGGTCCCAGGGTGGTCTCCCTGGGGCAGAACCGACTGAAAGGAAGCTCATTTTAGAGGGTGTCCCTAAAAGAGAAGAAACCGAAGAAGCTACGGTTCCAGGAGAAAAGGGAGACATACAAGCAATCTTCTGAGGGGGAGGGAAGCGTCTCAAGCAATGGCATCTATGGAAAGCCTGGGCCCCATATTCCTAAGGACGTGGTATAACCATGTAAGGTGGGAAAACACATCTCTGACAGGATTGAGGCCCTAGAATTAGCCTTCCAACACATGGAGGCTGAAGAGAGATTGAAGCATGCAGCCCTCAATGGCGGGAACCAATGGAAATATTCAGTTGGCCCCTGAAGAAATTGCCCATTTATGCCAAAATAAAGTTCGGAATCCTCAAGAATTTGTGCAAGACTTCAGAACAATACCTCAGGAGCTTTATAGAGCTCACAGAGTGGGGGGAATCAAACATTTGAGGAGTTTAGATATTTGTCTATAAATTACCTGAATGGATGGGTGAATGGTAACAAAGCTGATAAAATGGAAGGAATGGTTGGTTTGGCTGTATGTGAGCACGTCCTTAAACATTGTGAGACAGAGTCACACCAGTATCTACTGGATAAGACTGTCACAGATCATAGGGAGCTTAAAAAAGCTGCGTATAGGTATGTAAGTATTTGAATCCTAAAGAAATTCAGGCCCACACAAAGCAGAAGCAGAGCTATCTGATCAAAGTAAAAATGAGTAGGGTAAGAGCAGAGGTTCTGACGCTTCTTCCAAGAAAGGCCACCAAAAACATGAAGGGGAATCCACCTGCATGTCTCGTCAGTTCTCACAGAAAAAAAGGATGGCGCTGCCTCTAGCTTTTGGGCATCCACATCTTCACGTCCGAAAGGGTGTTTTCTGTGTGAAGACATGATATATATATAGGAGGGGAGATCCAGCCTGCCAGGGTAAACCCAAACAGCCCATTACGACTTATGGTCTCATGGAAGAGGCCATAATCAGCGTGGGAATTTTAGCAGATGAAGTCCCCACTATACCATAATGTCCCCTAGGCCGTCTGAGTGGGATCAGTACTGGGTGACATGGATGTCGGGCAACAATGGGTGCAAGAAGGCTCTAATATCTCAGGGCCAGAACAAACAGCAAGGGGGTTTGATGGTCATAGATACTGTCCCATGGAAATGGTAGAGCTTAGCTGCAGGAGAAACATCTCCATTCACTGGTTTGCAGTACAAAACTCTATTCAAGTTGGGTGTTTGACAGGCAATGGCCTCCCTCATCCAGGCATAGTTGAGGCAGACAATAGAGCGGGAGCTCAGAGAGCAGCAAGAGAGGAAGCGATGATGGCCCTAGGCCCTGAGGTTTTCTCTACTAGAGACAGCTAGAGTCTGGTCTCCCCGGTATCTGCCTGTCCAGTCCCAACGTCCCTTAGCCCATTACTCCTATGTAAGAGGGCCCAGTGCCCACTGCAGCGTCTATGGATGTAGCACAGGATTCAGTGATCAAAGGGTTGCCTACTGGTGTAGAAAAGGAACCGGAGATGGAGGACTGAGTAGTTTCAGAACTGAAAGGCTTGGCCTATTCAAAAACAGAGAGCTGGCGCAAGGTGAGAGCCCTGACCTCTTCAGAAACATTGAGTTCAAGAATTCTGAGGCAGGGGGCAGCCAGAGGTTTCCCAGGCAACAGGAGATTCTTACCAGACGTGACTCCTGAATATCTGGTTGGCCACTTAGAGATGTCTGGGACATCTGACAGCTTGTCAGATCATTTCTACAGGCCCCAGGAGGGTGTACAAAGAAGGAATCTGTGTGCTCCTTGCAGTGTTGCTAAGGTTCTGGTAAGTCAGGTCGGAGGGCCCGAGATACCCTTAAATGCACCACCTTTGGTTGGCTGATTATGTGAGAGAAGGGGAAATTATCGTAGTTGGTATCCCCCAGGAAGTCATATCTGGGAGGGGACCCTACTTCGTGTCTGTGGCAATGCAGATACCACAAAAAAGGTCAGCAGACCTATGCCTGCAAAACAGATTTTCAGCGCTGGTAAAATGGTTTGGGCCGGGCTCCTGTCATAGAGTTTCAGACTATGGGCAGGAAATCCTAAACTAGACAGGTGGGTAGATATGGAACTGCAGCAGACTCAGAAAGGGTTGATCACCCCTCAACCTGCCTTAGCACGCATCTGATGCGAAGAGGGAGAAGCTTGGCTACAGTTGAGAAGAATACAGTGCTGTGGCATTGGGCCAAAGCTCTACAGAAATTACAACTGAACATAGTATATTTTCAGCTCACCAACCCGACGCAGAATCACTGAACTAGGAATCTCCTAGCAGCATGGCTTCGCACTCTTTAGCCCCAAAGACAAGAAACCAAAAGGTACTGTGAAGAATTATTTTCCCCATGCCCACGTTTTGGGATAATAGTGTCTTTTAAGTCACCTTCTCTACCTTTTTCTTCAAAGATAGATCCTTGAACAGTGACACTGTTGCCAATCTAATGTCTGAAAACCTTTGTTCATATACCGAGAGTGACCTTTTACAGAAGTCTGCGTTTTGTGTTTTCTTTTACAGGGGTGGTATTTCTAGTGGTAAGTGTTAGTTAATTGCATTTTATTGCTTGATTAAAAGTCTATATTTTGATAGAACCTCAACATGGCATTATTTCATTTTGAAACCATCAAACTTGAGTTGTTCGGGTTGCAACTGCTATGAATGCACACCCACCAATGAAGAATATATACCCTGCCCTTGGCCCACATGACCACAAAAGGTGAGGTATACCACAGAGGTATGCCTGTCGGGCTGTATCTTTTTGAGAATAGTGTTGGGCTAGGTCAGCAATTTCGCCAGTACTCGCTCCTTTACCCCTGCAGAGCAGCAGTCATTTTGTCACAAGCGTACCTGTGAACCCAGCTTCTCTTTCCATCTGTGCTAAAAAGCCTACCGGTATAGAAGAGCTTTATAAAACCCAATTTACATCACTGCAAAAACACAAGGCAGTTCCATTTAGTGATATCCATAAAAACAACCTTTGAGTTTGTAGATCCTAAAGTCTTCTGTGGATTTGTTTTCGGGACTTATATGCTTTAATAAACCATACAAATAGAGAAAGACGTGTGTAACGTTGAAAAACATATATATTTTTTTAAAATCTAATTTATATTACGAATAAGAGCAGAACATACCTCAAAAAGAATATTCTTACACTATAGCCAAGTCTACAAACACCAAAAGGCATATTAATGCCCAACGGCAGCTAATGTTTTTTCGGGCTGCTTCCTTTTTTGCCGGAGGGATACACAAGAAGGACAACGGTATTACAAAGGAGGAAGGGGCGATAAAAGTGCAGCTAATCAGATGCTCTAAGTCCACTAACAGCATCTCTAAAATGCAATCCACACCCTGGCCATTACACCAGTCCAGGAAGGGCTGCCAAATCTTCCCATACTTTCACTCAGATTTTTTCCTACTGGAAATAACCTTCTCTTGAATACCCATTAATAATACCACCATCACTCTCTCTATTCTCTTTATTGGACTTGTACATGATCCCTTATTGGCATATTCGGAGTAGTCATTGACTTGTCACCCTTGACTACCGTTTATTAAGGATAGCACAACCAATCTGTTGTTTAATCAAACTAGAGGAACCTATTTCACTGTCTTCACTGAAGTGAGCTGGACTTAATACTATAGCTTTGGAGACCCCTGGAGATTATATGTGAACGAAACATCCAGATTTTGTTCTAATAAGGCAGCATGCTTGCAATCCTACTAACCCCCATCCCTGGGGGAAGGCCCGAACCTGCCCTGTTTCCATCAGGCTAGGTGGAAGACAAACCTAAAATGCTCCAAGTTGACATTTTTAAGTTTAAATTTGCATCATGCTTAACTCATGTTATTACTGCCACTTTGGATAAAGTCATATTATTATTTTCTAGTAATGGCCGAAGAAAAATGTAATTGGAATTGCTCAAACAAATGTGATTGTCAAAAAAGAAAGCAAGTGCCTTGCCTTGAGAGGTCCTCAAGTTTGGTGCATGCCTGTGAGTAAAAAATAATCTTCTGTAAGCCACATGTAAACCAATCTGTTATCTAAATGAGATCCATTTCCCGCAGATGTCTTCACCTGAGGAGTCTCAGATGATCACAAACTGTCAAGAGTCTGTGGCCAATGACACTGATAGGGCTCCATCTTGTAACTCAGCTCCCCTGAGAAATAAGGATCTCCTTATTTATAGTTTTGCATAACACTAAATTGCAGCAGGCTGGTTCAAATCGGTCAAAGAATACAGACAGTAAAGGAAAAGCAGAGACACATTAAATAGAGCTGCAGTGAAACAATGTACATACAAATAGTCACACATTAAGGGAGAGGAAACAAAGTACAGCACTGTATATTCCAGTTGAATGTGAGTAGGGTGCAATTACATCCAGGATCCTGTGTGTCCAGGATCAGCTACCTAGGCCTTACTGATTCTGGTGGGGATATGGGAAACGTCAGACTTTGAGGTTCTTTTTACAGCTGTTGAACAATGGTTCCAGGTGGATGGCCAAGGGGGGAGAGTTCCAGGTTATTTATTTATTTTTTTAACTATAAACTGCCAAAATGCTTAATTGATAAAGATTTTTATTGCATTTTGGGCACACCAGAATGTTCTGTGCAGATGATTGCAGGTTCCACCTTGGCATATGCTTTGAGATGGTAGAGTTAAGCTAAGGTGGCCCACAGTCTGCCAATTTCTTGTGTATGGTGCACATGATTAAGGAGGATTCACTGTTCTATGGGGAGCCAACATAAAGCTTTCAAAGATGGCCAGACTGAGTCGCGAGGATTGAGGGAAAAAATCATCCTGGACACTGTATTTTAGCATTTGCAAATGGTGAATCGGGCCTTTGTTCTGGCTCACGCACATAGTATAGCAGTCTTGACACGATGAGCATACGTCATCTCGATTTTCTCTGCATTCTGCATTTCTGGAAGCACATTTATTTTATTCAAGCATGTCAAGTTGGAAACTGTTTTTTTGATAGGCAAGGTTGACTTCAGGTGTGCAAGATAATAGGTCAGTGAATATTAGGCCATGTAATGAACTCATGGTGGCAACAGTAAAGACAGACACAAGTGATCACAGTTCAAGGGTGTTTATTAAACTGTATAGGTAGGTTGGAATAACGCCTAATCTAAGCATAAATCTAAGATGGGTGGAAGCTTCCACCATCAAACAACAATAATAAGGCAGTCATAGTGGTGTCTTTGTCAAATAAAAAAGCCTATATTAAAAACAACTATTGCCAATCCTTACGCTAAATATGAAAACAAGTGTGGGATAATGTTCATAAGAAAGAAGGAAGGAAGGAAGGGTTCTCGTTGTGCGTTTTGCCTTGCTCATATTGCGCTCTTGTGCTCCACCTTTTATCCCTGGGGCTGTCAAGTGTGTGCGGTACCAGTAAATTGCCTGACTTTGCCTGACCCTGGTGTTGGGACATGTCAGGTAAATGGCTCTAGTATTAGTCCATCGTCCTTCGAAATATGAGAAGGTATTCACATCGGGAAAGGGGCGAGGGGCTAAAGTGTTTGTGTATCCTACGTGGAAGGTTGGGGAAGAGTTGTCATGAGAAGGGGGATACCGCGTCCCACCCAAGGACCCCCCCCACAATCCAAGTTATCCTCCCTCACTGGTCTACCCCCAGGAACTGGATTCAATAGCAATGGCCATGTCCTGGCCACCTGGATGACAGACCACCGGGGACTGGTCAGGGAGACACATTCAGGTTTCTCACAGCCATCATACTTTGTTTGAATGAGGTGTAACCATCGAGGTAGCCATTCAAAGGGGATAGCGGGATCCCAATGTAAATGAGCTCCGTTTTGTTTGTGTTCATGCACAGATTGTCAATTGAAAAGTCTTTTGAAGGCAGCATATAATGCTTCTAATCTTGAAAATGTAAAGCATCCTAATAAGCCCTCTAAATAATGCATGACTAAAGAACCTCAGGTTCACAGACAGAAGTTCCTCTATGGTGCTGGAAGTGTGGCAAAGTAGAAAACGTAGGAAGCTGCATGCCCCAAAAACCTTGTGACGGGTAGTCTCATTAACCACTTTGGAGTAAAGCAATTGTGGAATTACTTAAACAATCACTTATTTGGGGGTTGGGGAGGGGGGGGGGAGGCCTTTGTTCCCCAAACACCACCCCACATCTTGTAGCTAAATCATCTCAAAGGTATGGCCTTTCTAGAGTTTTTAGTGAGGTCTACTTTTGAGGAAGTTTAAATCTAAGCAAGGAAAGATTACATTCTAAATGCAAAGAAGTGCCAAATACCAATTTACCACAGGAATCCACAAAGCAGACCCTAAAGACAAGGGATTCAAACGTCGTTATGATGGGACTCATTTTTTCATTGTCCTGGTGGGCTTTTCTTCCTTGCAGAAAGCCAGAACAAATGAATACACTCAATCAATAAAGTCCTCTGCTTGTTCGGGGATAGAGAGGCAAGTTAGCAATTCAAAATGATAGGCACGTTTTGCCTCAATTGGGCCGCGAGAATCCCCCTAAATCATGTCACACAAATTCAAGGTGTTGTTAAATATATTGCCAAAGTCACCATAGGTGTACAGACCCTCATTAAGGGGCAGTTGAAATATTTAATATTTCTGGGTCTCCGAAATTACAAAGGCTGTTACCCTGAAATCTCCAAGCTACTTCATTGAGAAACTCAGCATCTCTGGAGGCCTACGAACAACCAGAAGTAAATATATGTGCAGACTTGAACTCTGTCGGTGCAGGAAGGAAAAAAACAGAAGATAAGCCTTGTCTGTCTGTGCCCCAAGACTCTGCAACCTCCTCCCCGTCAACATCTGGCTCGTCCCCTCGCTTCTAGAGTTCAGGAAGGAGCTCAGGACCCACCTCTTCAAGGAATGGCTCCTCCCTAATACCTAGGCCCAAACACCGCCCACTCCCCACCATACCTTAGACTGGGTGATCTGATACCCACTGTTTCCTCCCCTGGTTACTTGTAGATCCATTGATGACAATTGCCCTCCCTCCCCTGTTAGATCCCCACCCTCCTCCTCAGCAGGGTCAATGTCCGGGGGCAGTGCAGTGTTGCATCTAATACACATATTGTGCAATATTGCACAGGCCAGGACAATCTTGCCAACCTTGTAGGGGCTATACATGAGGGCACCGCCGGATCTGCTGAGGCAGCAGAAGCTTGCCTTGAGTAGTCCAAATGTCAGTTCAATAGTGCCCCGTGTACGGATATGTGCACGGTTGTAGGCCTCTTCAGGCATGTTCCGTGGCCGTCTAACGGGTGTCATCAGCCATGGCATGAGGGGGGTCTCCGGCATCACCTGCATGGGAGTGACAGAATGGGGATTGAAGCATTGTGGTGTCAATCTCATATCAGTGAGGTGTGCATGTACACATTACCCACATTTAATCACCACAAGACGTAGCACATGCCACAGGTGACCCTAGTGATTGCTGCAGTGTCACGTGTTATGCCATGACCACTTTCAAATGTTTGGTCAATCATTTGATCTGAGACCGTTTGGCGTGCTCAATGTCTGCAGTCATGCATTGATATGGCCTTCAATGCTTCTACACGATTTCTTGCTGGTATGGAAACAAGGCTGCGTAGCCGACTACTAGGAGCCTCGTACGGTGCCAACAATCTGCCTAACGCACCGGCAGCGCACAAGAGCCATGACAATGCTGTGCGCTGCTGGCCCGGTAGGCAGTGTGCTCAGGGGAGCACCAGCTACTTTCTCAACAGTGACAAATCTCCCATGTACATATCCCCATTGCAAACTCTGGCACGCCATTGTAAGGGGTAATTGCAATTTACCAGCACCTGGCTTCCTGTGCCATAGAAACATGTAATGGCCCTGTGGCACCAGTAAGCCAGGTACATGTAAGGTGTGTGGTGTCCGGCACAACCCCAGCAGGGGCAAGCTGGAGCTTCCCGCAGGCCTACGGATGTGGCCCATGTGAGTGTTGGCTTTGATGTCTTGCACATATTGATGCCCAATCCCACTGCATTGTTCTTTCATGAAGGTCACGTGTTTTGCTTGCTTCACCATGTTATTCAACATCTTCTGAGTGCTCATATGTCAAATCGCATGTCTGCAATTACAGGTACAATTTGAATCATGATGGCACACAGATGTGCATCGATTTGCTATATACGAACATGTGTGCTGTGATACGTTTATCGCTCATCACACATAATGCAGCATGGGTGTGGTTGACATTCATTGACATAATTATGTATTGTTTGAGGTGGGTGTATGCTCTGTAATGACCACTTGGTGCTTGTTGAACAGTTGTGTTGGCATGTGTCCTGGATACATGCTGTGGGGTTCACTGATGGTGTGTATGATTGCATTATTTTGAATGTGTGTGATGCAGGCGGTGGGGGATGTGCGCAGTCTTTTAGCAGGCAATTTTGTAGGTTGTCTGATGCATTATGGTACACGTGCTACTTATTGATAGGGATTGGGTGTGATCCATATGGCCGTTTGGTACTTGCGTTTCATGCCTTTGGACTAAAGGTTGCAATGTATGTGTGTTAGGTTGCATTTGCCACATGCTCTGCTGACTGTGCTTCTACCCCCACTCCCTCCCCCCCACTACACAGAGGTCATGCATTGGTCATTCTACTCACCCAACAGCCAGGTGCGCTCTCTGATGTGCCGTGCCATGTACCATGGCAACGTGGAGTTCCACAAGACCATTGAGTCGTGGGTGGATTCTGGAAACCGTGCGCAACCATGGGTGATGAAGTGTTCAGCATCAAAGACCATATGCACATTGAGGGAGTGCAATTGTTTGCGGTTTCTATACATTGCCTCAATGGCATGTCTGGCCACAGACTCCTCATGAGTGCAATCTAACGCACCGATGCATCTGGGCATGCCTGCCAGGGCATGGAAGGCCACGTTGGTGACATTAACCTGGGCAAGGGTTTGGGGTAGGGTAATGTCGTCTATTACATGGCGCAGCAGTGTATCTACTACCTGAAACAAGACCTTTGAAAAACAGGGTTGTCACAGCCCGTGCAGCTTACCCACAGTGTGTTGGTATGTGCCGACAGTACCGACCCTACCTTCAGCAAGGGGGGCTTGCAGTCCAATATTTATCAGGCTGCTGATGTCATCATGAATGAGGGTGACTATTGATGTTCTGCTCTCCCTGTCAAGCCGGTTCAAGGTGTGGATTTGGCTTGGGGTCAGGTTCCAGGGCGAGGCCCTGTTGCAGGGTATTGGTGGCTGCCTGCGGGTTGCTACCTGCTGGACATTGATGTTATGCATGGCCAACTGGTTCCTCATTCGCCTTCTTCACCTACGCCACCTCCTCTGTCTCTCTGCTGCTTCATCCTCAATCCCTCCTTGCAGGTTCCCCAGCCCAATTGCTGCTACAGTGACTGCCAGCATGGTTGTGTTGGAGGGTGGGTTGGGTGTGGGTGTGGTCCTTTTGTACATTCCCAGTGGTCAATGGTGTGCAGCTGTGCTAATTCTGGACACCTGGGGCCCGTTTGCCAGCATGGGTGTGTTGGGAGGGGTGTTTGGTGTGGGTTTTTTGTGCATTCACAGTGGTCAATGGTGTGCAGCTGAGCCGATTTTGGACTGGGCCGGTTGCTGCTCACCTGGCACTGTTTCAAGCCTGGTTTTGGATCCCAACCCTGCGGGGTGGACAAGCGAGTGTGGATTATCCGAGTGGAGGGTCACAGGGGATTGGGAGGATACCTGTGGGTGAGCCAGGGTATTCCCCCAGTCCTGAAAACACCTTAGCCTACTCACCCTCAGTTTTTGTGGAGTGTTTCAAATCTCACCTCATCTCACCTCCCCCTCCCCATTTCCCACAAATACAGAGACGAGAGAGAGGCCACCAAGATCAGTAAAGATTACCCATAGGAATAACATGGGGAAATAAGGGAAACCTGCCCTAGAAAGAACTCAGGTTGTCCCACTAATATAGTTAGGCAGGATCAGGTGCTCAATAGTAACTACTCACACCTGACTCCACTTGACAGTTTGGTTCACTATAAAAGGTGTGGTCATGCACACAAGCATGAGCGAGCTGTGGATGCAGTCTGGACCGGTGGAACCCAGGAGCAGAGGAAAGCAGGAGCAAGACGGCGCGCGGAGACGCTGGCTCGGTGTGTGTGTGCTGCAGCGTGGCGAGGGATCCGTGCCTCCAGGAAGCCAGAGACGCGCTGCCTGCATTCTGCAGGTTAGTTCCAGCAAATTGCTTGTTCCCTTGGGGCCAGGTGGTGAGAACGGTACCTCAACCCTGCACTTCCAGGAGAATCTGCCTCTCAATGCAACGCTGCCCGGAGAGTTTCATGGGAAATATGAGAGACACTCCGGAGCATACGTTTGAATGAGAGAGGAGGGGAGAAAGGCACGGACAGTTAAAGCAGCACGACATTGCAAAGAAAGGAAAGCATTAAAAGGGGAATGTGCAGCAGAAAGCCAAAGTGAAGCCAAAGCGCAAAATCAATGAGAAAAGCAGGAAGCCAGAGCAAAGCAGAACACATAGCTAAAGGCAAAAGCATAAAGGCGAAAGTGTGAAGGCTAAAGGCATAGCTGCAAGCACAGATAAAGCGGAAAGCAAGGAAAAGGTTGAAGCAGAAAGCGAGCAAAAGACTGATCCCCATAGAAAGTGAACGTGAAAATGGAGCGAGTTGCCGTAATGAAAAGAGAGAGGGGCCTGAGAAGAGGCAAGCAAGGTGCCAGGGGCAGGATAAGAAGGAAACAGAAAAGCAGGTGCAAGTGTGCTCGAAAAGGAAGAACCAGCGTTCAAGTGTGCATGAAAAGGAAGAACCAGAGTTCAAGTGTGCACGGAAAGGGAAGAAGAGTGCAGGTGTGCACGGAAAAGGAAGAAGAGTTCAAGTGTGCATGGAAAGGAAAGAAGAGTACAAAGGGGTGCAGGAAGCACCTGAAGGTAATAGGAAACGAAAGACAAAGAGGGGCAGAAGGGTCAAAGTGTTCACGCCTAGGAAAAGCAAAGAGCCTGGCATTTCGAAAAGCCTCCGATTCTACTCCATGGAAGAATGGTATAGGGACAAGGTTGGCAAAAGGAAAACGCACATCCTATACCATGGAGCTTGTGTTTTGAATGAAAGGGCCGCCATCTGGGGAAGGGTGCCCTGTGAACTTAAGAAAGAACTGTGACATGTTAAAATTGTGTGTTTGAAAACTGGAAGAGGCCTAAAACTTGGGAAAAGGAGCCCTGAGAGGCCTAGCAGGAAGAACATCCCAATAACTGTGTTTAACAGTTGGAAGGAGCCTGAGCTTGAGGAAAGAAAGCCTAAGAGGCACAACCAAGCTAGAGACTTGTTTGTTGTGTTATACTGTTGAGAGGATTGAAGCGTGGGGCAGGGAACCCCAAGAAGCTTACAAAAGGAACGGTGTTACTATTATTCTGTGGTATTTTAAAACCTGAACAAGCTGAAGCTTGGGGATGGGAACCCCAAGGAACTCAAAAACATTGAAGGTAGTTGGAATAAATATAAGGGGCCTGTGGTGAAGGTCTGATGAACAGCCCCTTTGATTGAACTAATTTGTGCAACATTGACCAAGCAGCGCTTGGTGAGAAGACTAACTGAAACCAACCTTGGTTTCCACTTTTTGTTGAACAAGTATTTTCTTATTTTTGAAAATACTTCCTATCACATTTTTGTACAGAGTAAGGGCAAGCCTAGGTTTAGACACAGACAGACTTATTTTGGACTCTTAGACAAAAATGGCCATTAGAAACATCAGTTAAAGGAATTATCCCTTTAGAGTTAGGGCCAGTCAGGCATTACAGCAACCCAGGAACCTTAGTCAATAAAGGTTTTTGAACTAACCCTTTTTAGTCTGTGTCTCTTCCCAGAGCAGATTTAGGGCCTCATGAAGACCTGGGCGGTATCCCAGTGCTAATTACGCTGGGATACCGCCCAACGCTATTTGTGTTACTACAACTCGGCAATTTGCGCCGTATCCCGAATTGTATGTGAAGGGGGGTACTGTAAATCGCCATTCCCCATTGTGTCCATAGGACCCAATGGTGTTTGGGGGCGCTTTTACCAATGGCGGTAATGGCACCAAAAATAGCTGGTTAGTGGACATTTTTACCTCCAGCAAAAAGCTGGATCTCACGGCTGAGGAATATCCAGGGTGAAGAGTGAATCATCCGAACTGAGAAAATAACAAGGGAAAAGTGATTCATCTGAAACCATATAGGCTCCCAGAAGCCTGTAAACATATAGTGGTTCAGGAAGTTAATAAAATGTTAAGAGCAAATATTATCGAACCATCTTCAAGCCCATGGTCCTCCCCTATCGTATTGGTCACCAAACTTGACCATTCCTGTAGGTTTTGCATAGACGTCCGCCAAGTTAATGCCATTTCTGACTTCAATGCCTATCCCAGGCCAGCATCGAGGACCTGATTGATAAACTCGGAAATGCCACTTTTCTATCAACCCTAGACTTAACAAAAGGGTACTGGCAGGTCCCAGTGTATAGGCCTGACAAGATAAAGACAGCTTTCTCGACGCCCCTGGGACTGTTGTTCAAAGTCTCCCTTTTGGCTTAAACAGGGCTCCAGCCACTTTCCAACAAATTATGGACAAAATATTGTAGCCCTACTCTGATTTGTGTGGAGCTGATATTGACAATATCGTCATTTATAGCAACACTTGGGAAGACCATCTTTTCCATCTCTTTATTATTATGAGAGCCCTCGGAGAATTGATTTTGTTGGGTTTTAATAAACACGCCTAATACCGTACCCGAGTTTGGTTTCTAAGCGTGGATCTGGGATTCAAACCTCTGTTGCTCTGCGTGGTCTTGCTTCCAAGACCAGAACGTTACCCCTGTGCTATCCTCCGTTCATCCTCCGATGGATTGGCAGTTAGGCCAGAAGCTGGCCTAACTGCCAATTCATCCAAATGCAGACGGACCCAATCAGCCGTGAAATATCTCGGCTTCTTTGTAGGGATTGGTAGTGTAGAGCCTCAACGTGAGAAAGTGAAGGCCGTCCTATATACCCCTAGACCTAAAACTAAAAGAGATCTCAGAGCACTCCTAGGGTTAATCAGTTATTACCGTATGCTTATCCCAAACTTCTCGGACAGGACAGCTAGGGTGACAGACTAATTAAAGAACCCCGATCCCTAGAAAATTCATTGGACTGACGAGGATGATATATGTTACAACAACCTAAAACAAACCCTGTGCCAGAACCCAATCCCTAAGGTAGTAGATTTCTCAAAGGATTTTGTATTACAAACAGACGCCTCCCTTACAGGGCTAGGAGCAGTCTTGTCACAAATGTGCAACAGATTGGAACATCCCATCTTATTTACGAGTCGCAAACTTTTCCCACGTGAAAAATAATACTCTGTGCTGGAATTATAGACCCCTGCCATCAAGTGGGCCATTATCCACATTAGATAATTCCTCCTAGGAAGAAAGTTCACACTTGTCACAGACCATTCTCCACCAGTTTGGATTAGCCAGCAACAAGATTCTGACCCTCGAGTCATGAGATGGTTCTTTAGACCTGCAACCCTACTGTTTCACTGTGGAGCACCGAAAAGGCAAAGACCAAGGTAATGTGGATTTCCTCTCTCAGTTCCCTTGTGAAACAGATTTGGCTGCATCGCATAGGGGAAGGGTATGTGAGAAATCTGAAGGTGTCTCACCCGCTAGTCTCCGGGCATCTGTCATCCAGGTGGCCAGGACACGGCCATCGCTTTTGGATCCAGTCCCAGGGGGTGGACCAGTGCGGGAGGAGCACCTGTATGAAGGGTCTTCGGGAGTGGAAGTGGGACACCTGATGGTGAGACGTTGTATATGCTTCCCTGTAACACCTTGTCCTCATCTGTCAGAATTGCTCCCTGACTTAACGGATTCCTTTCCAACCACGGTGTCCCTTATGCCCTCCTGCTCACCTGCTGACTCTTCTTTAGTCTGGAGTCCAAATCTCCTCCTTCTCAAAGCTTCTTCTCTGGAAAGCAGATGGGGTCTGCCTCGAGAGGAAGCCACCCTGCCCCTCCGACTCGGGGCAGACCAATGCGAACCGGGGCAGACCAATGCAGGGGAAAAAGCCAACCGGCATAAAAAAACCCCTTTTGATGGAGTACGCAGGCTAGATACCGGATTGAAATGATATGCAGGCCAAGACCATCCGACCAGGAAGGGAAGACCAGTGGAATGGCTGAGGACAAACTGAAGCGGAATACAAGGAAAGAAGAGAAGCTTGGAGGATTAAGAGGGTAAGGGAAGGAGAGGGAGTTGAATACCACGAGGAGAAGTACTAGGCTGCAAGCAGAGCAAAGCCAAGGCTAGTAGAGAAGAGCCAAGACTAAGGGATAATCGGGGAGAGGTAAGTGGAACACGGAGGACAGAGACAGGAGCGTACTAACCCGGAAGCCTAACGCGAAAGGGTTGCAACGCGCGGACTTCCGGGTTGGCGCTCCTGATAAAGTGCGCCGTTGGAAAGACGTCCGAACGCTAGAACGCTGCCGGAGAACGTGCGGCAGCGTAGCGGCCATGTCAATGGCCGCTCCAGCGCCAGCGTCTCCATAAGCACCAGCGATCGCGGCCGCGGCCGCGGTCGCCGAGCGTGACAGTATGCCTCCCTCCAGACCCCAACCCACCGGGCTTCCCCGGATGAGTTCGGTGAAAACTTTTTAACAGTCTAGGAGCATGAACATATGACCAGGGTTCCCAAGAATTCTCTGAACTAGGGTAGTTCTTCCACGACACAAGGTATTCCAATCTGCCTCTGCGATATCTGGAATCTAATATGTCAGACACTTCATATTCTTCAGGGATAGACTGTGGATTGCACATAAGTCTAGTGGTCCTTTTAACAGGAGTGTTTGGGTCCACTAGACGGAAGAGAGAGGAGTGAAAGACTGGGTGAATCCGAGACATGGACTTGGGGAGTTGTAGTCGATAAGCCACTGGGTTAATCTTCTTGAGTATCTTGAAAGGTCCGATAAACCGGGGTGTAAGTTTGGTTGGGTGGACCCACTTAGGCAAATATCTGGTGGACAACCAGACTCGCTCTCCTTCCTTCCAATCAGGACCCGGTAAACGAGCTCGATCAGACACTTCCTTATACCGGCGTCTGGCGGATACCAGACTTCGTTGGGCGGTAGAGTGAGCTGTAGTTAGTTGATCCAATGAGGATTCGATGGTGGGTATATTAGAGGGAGAAGAGAAGACTGGTAGTATGCTTCTCGGGTGAAAGCCATAAGAACAAAAGAAAGGGCTGAGTCCAGTTGCCGAATGTACAGCGTTGTTATACGCGAATTCGGCGGTGGGTAGAAGGCTTACCCAATTGTCTTGATTCTTGTTGACATAACATCGAAGGTATTGTTCCAGGGATGCATTGAGGCGTTCTGTCTGACCATTCGTCTGAGGATGGAAACCGGATGACAAGGCTCTCTCGATACCCAACCGTTGACATAATGCTCCCCAAAATCGAGAGGTATATTGAGAGCCCCGATCAGAAATAATTTTATCCGGAAGTCCGTGGATTCTGAATATGTCCCTAAGGAATACTTCTGCCATTTCTGTAGCGGATGGTACTCCTTTAAGTGCCGAGAAGTGGGCCAGCTTAGTGAATGAATCAACGGTTACCATGAGACATGTCAGCCCCTGGGATCGGGGCAGGTCCACTATAAAGTCTGTGGATATTTGAGACCATGGTTGGCTTGGTAATACTGGTTGCATCAACAACCCATAAGGCTTATGAGTGGGGTTCTTGTTTTGGGCGCAGATCATACACGACTTACAGTGTTGTTTCACGTCGTGAGAAAGAGAAGGCCAAAAGAAGGAGCGACAGATTAATTCCAATGTACCTTTGACCCCTCTATGACCGGCTGTAACATGGTCGTGACCCCATTCCAGAATCTTCAATTGTAGGGGTTTATAAGGTATGTACAACCGTTGCCCCACCAGTAAAAGTCCTTCAGACCAACGAAGTTGAGGATGTAAGACGCCCGGCACCGAGGTTGCCAAATCGGGATGAGTAGCGGTCTTAACTTCTTGAAGAAATGACGAGACTATTCCCACTATTCTGTTCCGAAAAAACATCTTCTGACCAGAAGACGAAGAGTGATAATCGGAGGACTGACACCTCGATAGAGCGTCCGCCACGCTGTTCTGAGTGCCTGGAATATAGGAAATAGAAAAGTCATATTGGCTGAAGAAATGTGCCCAGCGAACCTGTCTGGAGTTTACACATTCCATGTTTCGAAGAATTTTTAAATTCTTATGATCTGTACGTAGAGTGAAAGGATGTGAACCGCCTTGAAGTAGATGTCTCCACTCTTCGCAGGCCACCTTGAGAGCTAGAAGTTCCTTTTCAATTACGGAGTAGTTCAGTTGACTCGCGGATAGAGTCTTAGAAAGATATGCAATAGGGTGTTCCAGTCCGTCCTTGAGTTGAAGAAGTACCGCTCCCAAGGCGCTTGCGGAAGCATCCGCCTCTACTATAAAGGGCTGATGCTGATCAGGTTGTGCCAGAATAGGTGCGGAACAGAATCTCTTCTTTAAGTCCATAAAGGCATGGTTGGCCGTTTCTGACCATTGGAAAGGCTTGGCATCCTTCTTGAGCAATGAAGTAATGGGCAGTACTATTTGCGAAAAATGTCCTATAAACTTCCTATAGAAGTTGGCTAATCCCAAGAATCGTTGGACCTCCTTCAACGACGTGGGTGCTGGCCAACTTAGAATGCAAGACACTTTTCTGGGATCCATGGTTATGCCTTTCAGAGATAAGACATATCCCAAATAAGGAACAGAGGATGCGTAGAAAAGGCACTTTTCCGGTTTGATTAATAGATGTTGGATCTGTAGACGATGAAACACTGTCTGAAGATGGGAGGTATGTTCCGAGAAGGATTTTGAGAAAACCAAGATGCCATCTAAGTAGACAATGACATTGAGGAATAGTAGATCAGAAAATAAGCGATCCATAAAACGCTGGAATATGGCTGGAGCATTAACCAAACCAAATGGCATCACCCGATATTCGAAAAGGCCAAAGGGTGTCCGAAAGGCAGTCTTCCATTCATCACCGTCTCTTATCCGGAGAAGGTGGTAAGCACTCCGGAGATCCAGTTTTGAGAAGATGGTTGACCCTTGTACAGCTTCCAGTATGTCTGCTATTAAAGGCATTGGATATCGGTCGCGTACCGTGACCTTATTAAGACCTCTATAGTCGATACAGGGCCTTAACTCTGAGGAATCTTTCTTTGGTATGAAGAAAAGTGAGGCTCCAGCCGGTGACTTAGAGGGACGAATGAGACCGTTAGTCAGATGAGAGTCCAAGTACTTTCTGAGCGCCTTCTTCTCTAACAGAGATAAGGAAAACATCCGACTAAATGGAACTAAAGCGTTCTCTACCAGCTCAATGGCACAGTCTTCTGGGCGATGAGGTGGGAGATCCAAAATCGGATTATCTCTGAAGACAGCTTGGAACTCGGCCAATTCCGAAGGTATCTTACGAACTTCATGTACTCCTTCTTGTTGAGGAGTGAATACCTGTACCAATTCTTCGGAGGCATGGAGTAGACAGTTTTGCTTACAAGAAGAGGAGGTGAAAGCCAGGGTATTTTGGGTCCAGTCGATGAGCGGGTTGTGTCTCCTTAACCACGGAATACCCAGGATAACCGGAAAATGGGCTGCTCGAATTAGATCAAATTGGATCTGTTCGGTATGCTGAAGAATGCACATCTTCAAGGAGATAGTGGAATGGGTGATGGGCCCCGACGACAGGGGAGAACCATCCACTCCTTCAACTTTCTGGACTTCATCCAGTTTTTGTAGTGGGAGACCATGCTCGTGTGCCCACTCAGTGTCCATGAACATTCCTGCGGCTCCACAATCCAAAAGCGCCGTAGTGGTGAAGACCTTTGTTGGGGTTTCCAAACGGATGGATATTGCCATGAGGCGAGAGTCCATGGTGGATGACTGAGATGCTACTGTCACTGTAACATAGGGACTGGTTGTCGGACCTCGGTTACTTGTCCCCTTCAGTTCCGAGGTCGTTCGTTTCCCGAGCGTCTAGGAGGTACTTCCGTACAATTTCGAAGCAAGTGTGAGCCGGATCCACAGTACATGCAGAGACCTGCATCTCTCCGACGTCTTCTTTCTTCGGAGGTTAACGGGGACCGAGCGGAACCAACTTGCATGGGTTCCTCCTTATTACTGGAATGAGACAGTGAGGGCATAGGGTAGGCATTGGATGGAGGGTTGTGATACCCCTTCTGCTTCTTCTTCTCTGCCTTGCGTTCACTAAGGCGGTAGTCGATCTGTGTTACTATTGAGAATAAGTCTGACAAAGTAGTAGGACGGGCTATTCTGGCCAGCTCATCCTTTATCTCCTCCTTCAATCCACGACGGAAAATAGTATATTGGGCCCTTTCTGGCCATCCAGCGTCCGAGGCCAAACGTTTAAAGGTGGAGATGTAAGTCAACAGATCCTGGGGGCCCTGCTGTACATCCAAAAGTTCCTCTGCAGCTACTTGGGTTACTTCAGGTTGTTCAAAGGCCTGACGCAATAAGGCCAGAAAACCCCCATAATCTCTAATAATAGGGTTATTGTTGGTCACAAAGGGGGTGGCCCAAGCCAAGGCATTTCCGCTCATGTTAGATATCATGTACCCCACCTTGGCCTGGTCATTGGAAAACATCAGCGGTCGGAATGCAAAGTAAACGGAACATGCTTCCAAGAATTCTTTTAAGCGTTTGGGGGTACCATCGAATTTGCCTGTGGATAACGACATAGGAGGTAGGTCGGAATCTCTAGCTTCTCGATTGGAGATCATCTGCCGCAGAACTGCATTATCGGCTTTAACATTCTGCAATTCCACATTCATGGCCTGGACCGCGGCCACTAATTCTTGGATCTGCTCAGGGGAGGCCATATTGCTTCTTTGGCGTTGCAAACTGTCAGAATTGCTCCCTGACTTAACGGATTCCTTTCCAACCACGGTGTCCCTTATGCCCTCCTGCTCACCTGCTGACTCTTCTTTAGTCTGGAGTCCAAATCTCCTCCTTCTCAAAGCTTCTTCTCTGGAAAGCAGATGGGGTCTGCCTCGAGAGGAAGCCACCCTGCCCCTCTGACTCGGGGCCTAAGGGGGGCCCCCGAACCGGGGCAGACCAATGCCTGGGAAAAAGCCAACCGGCATAAAAAACCCCCTTTTGATGGAGTACGCAGGCTGGATACCGGATTGAAATGATATGCAGGCCAAGACCATCCGACCAGGAAGGGAAGACCAGTGGAATGGCTGAGGACAAACTGAAGCGGAATACAAGGAAAGAAGAGAAGCTTGGAGGATTAAGAGGGTAAGGGAAGGAGAGGGAGTTGAATACCACGAGGAGAAGTACTAGGCTGCAAGCAGAGCAAAGCCAAGGCTAGTAGAGAAGAGCCAAGACTAAGGGATAATCGGGGAGAGGTAAGTGGAACACGGAGGACAGAGACAGGAGCGTACTAACCCGGAAGCCTAACGCGAAAGGGTTGCAACGCGCGGACTTCCGGGTTGGCGCTCCTGATAAAGTGCGCCGTTGGAAAGACGTCCGAACGCTAGAACGCTGCCGGAGAACGTGCGGCAGCGTAGCGGCCATGTCAATGGCCGCTCCAGCGCCAGCGTCTCCATAAGCACCAGCGATCGCGGCCGCGGCCGCGGTCGCCGAGCGTGACATCATCCTACCAGGTAGAATACTTAGGAACTCAACCCCCCCACACCTTTCCCGACACGAACACTTTCTCACAGACAGATCACCATGAGCGAAAACAGACTAACCCCAGAGCTGTATACCTGACATTGGCAGCCCTTAGAAGCATCACATTTGATACTATAAAGGTGGTCCAGTCACTTCAACCCAGAGCCAGAGGTGATCCAAGTTGTGGTGTTGTTGCACACATACTAAGTCACTCATTCATTCACTCACTCCTCACTGTTATTTTTCTTCTGGGGCACAAAATCGTATATGATGGCATGGTGAATGAATCAAAGGTCTATCACAATGTTTCCAGCTTTTCAGTATAAAGTGCACCCCAACTTGTGTGGGGAGTGCCTGTGTGATATACTTTGCTACCACACTGCTCCCCATCTTACCGATGCGGGCAATGGGTATGCCACACTGCAGGATCTGCACTGTACTGTCCACCGCCGCTTGCACACTGGGGAAAGCACAAACAGCAGACACCACTGCCTCTGGGATCCCATACAGCCGTAGAGTAGCCTTGGTGATGAGGCCCAGGGTGCCCTCAGAGCCCACGAACAAACTGGTCAGGTTGTATCCGGCAGCTGACTTCCTGCATGGGTGAGAGCAGGAGATAATTTAGAGGGCACAAAACAGGTTTTGTGGTCCAAACGAGGGAAAGAAAAAGATGGATTAATTACATCTTCGTGAGCGCATCAATCTTATAGTCTGCTTAGTGTATTTATAGGTAGTTGTGTGACATTATGCAACCTGTTACAACGACCTCTTTTATTCAAATTCTAACAGGGAAATGCAAAGGTCACGGTTCATTAAAAACCCAGCCTGATATGTTGTGCATTCGGTTCGGTACACAGGTCCACTGCTACAATAATGCAGTCATATGCAGCTGCCTGTGATGCCACCAGTTGCACAATGGGATTTCATTTTGGTCTTAACACAAATTCTGGACCTTTGTAAACGAAAAGGAGAAGAAATTGCACTTTGCCTGGAACACTTAATGTAGCACGTCCACTGTAGTAGAGTGCTCTAATCCATCTGTCCCTGGTAGATTGTTTTCTTTCTTTATATGGGATTATAACGCATGCAAAAACACCCATTGTAATGAATATTTTAATTCTTTTAAGCGGCTCTGTGCTCCAGATGCTGGGTCCGATAGCCCTGGTTTGTGCATCTGTGCCACAGGTGTATTGTCATGTCCCTGGCTGACGATGAGCTCAGAATTGAAACCGACATCTCAGATTCAACACCTTAAGCCTGACATGCTGTGTTTTCAGCAATATACAAATGCAAATTCTACATTAAACTGACAGAGCTCCATTGGACTTGCTTTAATTGGTGGTGCGCCAATGTTCCTCCTAAACTGTGCAAGTGGGAGCTTGCCCAGCTTGCCTTTGGGTGCCGCTCAGAACAGTTTTAGCAAACAATTCCCACCTTCCCAAGAACTAAAAAAGACCCAAACAGTACTTTTATGTTGGTTGTAATATGAATAACGTTGAAACCAGAATTTCCATAGCCAATGGTGCCTTAGCAACCTCACACCAGGATTCCTACTCTGTGTACAAATCTCACAGAGGCGCTTTGAAGTGGTACCCATGAAAGTTACCACATTATAAAACTCCAATATTAATTTGCCCTCTAAGGAATTTGAGTAGGCGAATAGGCTCAGCCTCTTCTACTTTAGCAATGCAAAATGGGTGGTTGCGGTCAAACGGCGCTGTGACCCTGAATTAGTGCATAGGTACATGGTGTCTCAATACTGTAATGTTCAACAAAGTTTCCAGTGTGTTGTTACAACATGCTTTTAATTGCAGTGGTCTAATACAGCCAACACGTGTTTCGACCAATGCATTCGTCCTCAAGGCTGAAAAGTGTTCATTACATGTATAGTTGCGAAATTATACAGAAATTATAACATTAATGTTCATGAATAACAGTTACATTGTTACATTAATTTGTTATTGCAATGAATATCAATACATACCCATCACAGCATTTCCGCAGAGTCGGAGGTAAGTAGGATCAAAAACACAGAACAGAAACCTTCTGTCAGTTATGCTACAAAGTTGTTTCATGTACATATACTGGTAAGATTCCCAGAACCCGATTTGTTCACCATTGCTGTATTAATAATCAATTAATGCTTAGCCCATTGACCATGAGCGACCTGCTAGTCCCAGGTGTCGGAGTTAGTAGAAATGTGCTTTGTGCTGCCAAACATGTCCTAATACGGAGCGTGATGTGCAACCCCATGTGTTCCATGGCCTAAGGGGTTAAATCTATTTCGCTAAAATAATATAAACTTACACCCTTGTGGGTAGTTAGAGAAGTGAGCTAATGGTGAGTTACGTGCAGGCAACTCACCAACTGCTTCTGTGTGAATCTGAACACATTGAAAATAAATTACAAGTAACATTAATTTGCTATTAAGTCTATTAGAGTTTAATATGTCTGCAGTGAATTGCTGCGAAGGCTTAGCTTCAGTCGATTCCTAACAATTAAGTCTGTGCAATGGTTAAATCAGCTTTTGATTCATGACGGTCTTTGCCGAGGTGTGAGTATTGCCTCTTATGTCCAAAGGTCTTGATACAGATTTCTTAAGTGACTCTTCTTAGTAGCATGAAAGGCGAATGCCTGATTAGATAGATAGCTGTGGGTGAATCCAAAGCCTGACAGAAACACATGGCAGAATCGGACTCATGATATAAACGTTTATTCGTATTAGATTGGTTCATATAATTTGGTAAAAGGACTTAATAATTGTTGCCGAACACTTAGGGGTTAAGGAGTGCAGGCCCCCACCGTTGTGGGGGCGGAGCTAGAGTACGGCGGAGGGGATGGGAGAAGGGGATTATGGGAAAGGCGCGCTGTAGCGCCAGTTCTGGTTAGAGATTGGGGAAATAAAGAAGCTGTGCTATGACCTCTGTGTGTGCGCGTCCTCATTAAACACTGGCGACGAGGTTTTCTCCCTGAGCGCACACGGAGTCCTTCACGGCAATCCGCCGCTCCTCCTTTGGCTCTTCGTGAGTCCTCCGCGGCGGCCCGCCGCTCCTCCTGATTTCCGCCAGTTTCACCGCGCCGTGAGCGCGCACGTCCGTTTTGGCTGTCCGCCAAATTTTCGCGCCCTGATTGCCCTGGGCCTCCTCGAGCGCGCACTCCACGTCCACATTGGCAGTCCGCCAATTTTATGCGCTCTGAAGGCCCCGGGCCTCCTCCTCCTCCTCCACTCCCATCCTGGTGTCCCACATGGGCGGAAGCCCTCTTCCTCCTCGCAGCATCACGCCCTGAAGGCCCCCAAGTTCTCCTCCTCCCACATCTGGACATTTTCTCTACTCCACACCCCTGGATGGTCATTGAAGGACCAAAGGACCCTGCGGGCCCAGCACTCGCCCCTGGTACAGCAGCACTCCACACGTGGGCGGACATCTCCTGCGACACCCCAACACGTCGGAGGCCGGTGAGCCTGGCCTACCCACACAAGGAATTCAGGTACACATTGTGTCCGGCACCATGAGCACGCCAGCCTCCCCGTCAGGGTCCAACCCGGGGTCACCTACGCCGGCTCACGCGGTGCAGCCGATTCAATTGCGAGTACCGCCCCCTTTCACCATGACCCCACAAGCAACGAAAGGTCCCAGATGGACTGACTGGATGGAAGATTTCCAGCATTACGTCAGGGGATCTGGGGATGGAAATTCCCCCAACATCAGAGACATCTTCCTTAATCTGGTGGGGGGCGAGATAAAGACTGTGGTCAAAACTATTCCTGCAGCTGAACAGAACACTTTCAAGGATCTAATAAAGGCCCTCGACAAACTCCTCATCATCGAAGTCAATCGCGACTATGAACGCTACCTTTTCAACAAGTGCACTCAAATGCCACAGGAAACAGTCGACGAATTCATAACCCGTCTAAGAGTAAAAGGTGCAAATTGTCAATTCGACGCATTTTCTCTGGAAGAAGCCATAAGGTTAAGAGTAATTGAAGGTTGCTTGTCCCCTGCCCTCAAGAAACAGCTCTTAAAGAAACCCCTCTCCATCCAGGAAGTGAGTGAGCTCGCTCGCATACATGAGAGGGTCGATGCCCAGGCCACATCCATGGCCAGCCCAAGCAACCCCAAACATGACGCTGCAGAACTCATCGCAACCATACAACCATCTCGTCCAGGCGATAGGGTGCCTCAGCCATACAGAACTCAAAACATCCAAACACCCCGATTTCAGAGACAATGCTATCGCTGCGGAATGTCTTTTCCGCACGCGGGATCTTGTCCCGCTCTGTCGCAACGATGCACAAACTGCGGGAGAGAGGGTCATTTCCACTCAGTGTGCAGGGAAGGCATACCATTTCCTCCCGTCAGACCCCAAACGCCAGCGAGGACTTTCGTCCGTCCGCCACCTCCTAGACATTTTCAACCCCGATCCTACCAACAGAGCCAAGGACTGAGACGATACGTCAGAGCCATTGACGAATACCACATGCCGGGATACCTACCACAGCCTGAGCAGACGGATCGGACCAGATATGTCACCGATGAATATGATCACCCACCAGAAGAATATGGGCCTGAAACGTTCTACCAGGAGATGCAGGGAGCTGCATATGACATACCGTATGACTCATATGACCATGATGAGTTTGTCAATCTCATTCTCGACACCGAAGAAGCCAGTGAAGCCCCGAAAATCCCCATCAAAATGGGAAATAGACAGTTTCAGTTCATGATTGACTCAGGCGCCACTGTTAACATCATGGGCGAACAGGACTATGCCATGCTACCGAACCCATCTGAACTCCAACTGTCCCGCTCAAGAATATTTCAGTGGGGCGCCACCACCCCCCTACCGACAGTAGGATGCTTCACACAATGCCTTCTCCTGAATGGCCGGAAAGTAGTCACTACAATACACATCATCCGGTCACTTGCTAGAAGCCGATGCCTGCTCAGTTATCACACAGCGTCCCGTTTGGGCCTAATTGAAATACATGTGAAGGCAGGAGACTCCATCACAGCAACCTCTGAGAGCATGCACACAAGAGATGCCGTCAGCACCGTCGCATGCCATCAGATACGGAACCTGTTGACGCAAGCCGACATCACTAGAGACTTCCCCAACCTCTGCAGGGGGCTGGGCAAACTCAAGGCCCCTCCCATCCGACTACACATCGACACGTCGGTGAGGCCGGTACCGCAACACCCCCGGAGAGTAGGCTTCCACCTGCAAACGGCAGTATCAGACGCACTCCAACAACTATTGTCTGATGGTATTATTGAACCAGCCACAGGTCCGACACCATGGGTTTCCCCGCTCGTGATTGTACCAAAGGAGGGAGGAAAGATCCGTTTGTGTGTGGACATGAGGGTGGCAAATACGGCCATTCAGCGCGAGAGGCACCCGGGCCCTTGCATCGAGGACATGATCGTGCAACTGAACAACGCCCAGATGTTCTCCAAACTCGACCTCAACCAAGGATACCATCAGCTCGAGCTACACCCGGAATCCAGACCCATCACGACATTCGCGACCCATGACGGCCTATACAGATATAGACGCCTAAATTTCGGCATCTCATCAGCCGCAGAAATATTCCAAGAGGCCATCCGACAGGTGATCAGACCCATCAAAGGCACACTGAACTACAGTGACGACATCCTCGTTTTCGGATCATCACAGGAGACTCACGACAAGGCTCTGATCGCTACATGTGCAGCACTCCAAGATGCGGGCCTCACCCTCAACATTGCAAAATGCCGTTTCAGCAAGACCAAGCTGAAATTTTTCGGACACATTTTCTCCAGCGAGGGAATGCTGCCGGATCCGGATAAGGTTGACACCATCACCAACCTGGAAGAACCGCGACAGGTTGCTGACGTCCGTTCATTCCTCGGCATGGCTGGCTACTGTGCGCGGTACATACCGCACTACGCGTCCCTCACCGACCCCCTAAGGAAACTCCTCCAGAAGGACACGCTATTTGAGTAGACCCCCGCATGCATCCAGGCTTTCTCCGACATCAAGCGAGCTTTGATGGAAGCACACCGCCTGGCATACTTCAATCCCGCCTGGCACACTGAAATAGTGGTGGATGCGAGCCCGGTGGGCCTTGGTGCCATCCTAGCCCAAACCAGCGGGGCGGATGTCCACCCGAGGCACGTTGTCGCATACGCGAGCAGGGCCCTGTCCACCCCAGAACTAGCTTACTACCAGGCGGAAAAAGAGAGCTTAGCTGCCGTCTGGGCGTGTGAACATTTCCACGACTTCATCATTGGGAAGAAGTTTACCCTAATAACCGACCACCAAGCTTTGCTCTCATTGTTTGGCAACCCACACACCAAGATGCCTCCGAGAATTGAGCGGTGGGGAATCCGCTTACAGGAATATGACTACGACATCGTGCATCGTCCCGGGGGTGACCTTAACCCCGCTGACTACCTGTCACGTCACCCAGTGGGGGCCCCACTGACCCGAGAGGGAGACATTGCCTATGTACAGTACATAGCGTCGAACTCGCTACCACCGGCGCTGTCCCTGGAGAGAGTGGCTGCTGCATCCGCTGCTGACCCCACCATGGCGCTTGCAATCAGTCTCACATTGTCCAGCAAATGGAGAGACCATCATAGAGCGACGCTGGCACACCCAGGAGCGTGCAAACAAGAAATTGAAAGACTGGCCAGGGTACACAGCGAATTGGCCGTCAAGGACAACGACATCCTCCTCAGAGGGTGCAAAATAGTCATCCCCGCCACGCTCAGGAATGAAGTGGTAAGCACAGCCCATGAGGGCCATAGAGGAGCAGAAAACACTAAGAGGCAGCTGAGGCGCCATGTCTGGTTCCCGTTCCTGGACGCGGCAGTGGATGAATGGGTAAAAAACTGCCACGCCTGTCAGTGCACAGCCCCCGCGGAACATCCACCCCCGCTCCAACACACACAGATACCCGAACGGCCATGGGAACGGGTAGCCATGGACTTCTACGGACCCACGGAAGAGGGGGACTACCTCTTGCTCATAATAGACGAACACTCACGCTTCCCAATAGTCAAAACGGTCAACACCACCGCATTCCCCCAAGTAGCGGCGGCGATAGAAGAAGTATTCAGCGAGTGGGGGATCCCCAAGATAGTCAAATCCGACAACGGGCCCCCATTCAGTGGCCATGAATTCAGAACACTGGCAGAGCACCTAGGATTTGGACATACAAAAATAACTCCTCGCCACCCTCAAGCGAATGGAATGGCTGAACGATTCATGGCATCAATCAAAAAAATGAGACAGAGAGCAAGAGTGGAAGCGGTCGACCCACACCAGGCGCTGTGCCGACTCCTACGGGACTACAGAAACACCCCTCACGAAGCCACCAATAAGACACCTGCTGAACTCATATTTCGCTACAAAGTACGAACCCGCATACCGTACAACCCATCTGACGAGGAGCCGCTTGACATGGATGTGCTCCGAAGGGATGCAGAGGTCAAGGAGAGAGCGAGACGAGAGACAGACGCCCGCCGTCACGCAGTGATGCAAGACTTCCACATTGGAGACGAAGTACTCGTCCAACAACCAACGCCCAGAAAGACAGATCCGCGGTTTGCTCCAAGTCCCATGAGAGTAACCGCAGTGAAAGGCACTATGGTGACAGCAGAGCTGTCACCAGGAACTGTCAGCAATTCAGACACTACTCCAGACGAGAAGGAACAGAGCCGCCATATCGATCGGCCTCTCCAGAGCCGCGAGAGCCATGGGACGACCTGTGGTTTCCACCAGGAGGGGACCCAGGAGGGACAAGCAGAGAAGAGAGAACCTCGGAACCGCAAGATGCAGGTGACCAAGAGGAGAGGCCACGGAGAACTGTAAGGAAACCTATGAGACTTGTTGAAGAATGTTAATCTTCGATGTTTGGATATATTGTTCGGGGGTGATGTTGCCGAACACTTAGGGGTTAAGGAGTGCAGGCCCCCACCGTTGTGGGGGCGGAGCTAGAGTACGGCGGGAGGGGATGGGAGAAGGGGATTATGGGAAAGGCGCGCTGTAGCGCCAGTTCGGGTTAGAGATTGGGGAAATAAAGAAGCTGTGCTATGACCTCTGTGTGTGCGCGTCCTCATTAAACAATAATTGAATGGTCATAATCGGGAGTCCTACTGTTTTTATGACATTGCTTACCAGAAATTCTGGCTCTCAGTTAATACTTCAGTTTCTATGGTTATCCGCATATGGTGTTCTCACATAATTCTTCATATGATGCAGATGCAAGTAGTATATATTAAGTTTCTCCACAATAATAACTCTGGTTCCAGTAGCTAAAGAAATGTGTGTAAAACAAAGTGCCTAATTAGTGTGTCTCTTGTTGGGGCCACCTAAACACAGCCTCTCAGTTTCACCACGGAAAGAAAATTCCAGTGATTTATGGTCTCTACTAGACCTAAAACTCAAATAAAGTGAATGTTAGGAACTTACCGGGCCGATGTTCTAAAAGCGGGGTAGATCCCGTGTGTCTCCCGAAACGTTCTCGCATCGGCGCCATTTTCCATAGCCTTTTATATTGTAAACAATGCGCGTGACTTCATGCGCATGGCATGACGTCACGCGCAGTGCGTGTGTCATTCACGCTGTGTTGTGTACATAATGCTCGGTTATGGCCGCAAAGATTACCTCTTGTGTAATCGATGTAAATATATTGATACCTACGTTAGTTAAGTGTGCCAAGTAGTCACAACATAAGGGAAATCCCATGAATAAATTTGGGAAAAAGCATTAAAATATGCATCACCAATGCTCTGTGTTCTATTCATTGAGTATAGGTGTTAAGAGCTGCATAATAGTGTGATTAAAGAAGTCATTTGGCATATCTTGTCATTATTCAATGTTATTAGCCTGCTAATGCCATTAATAATGTGCTGCAGAGCGGCATCAAGTGTGCAGTATCCAAAGTTATAGGGTCTCATGACAAGCCATCAGTATCCTATCAGTATCCCATACGAATTAATTATTGTCTAGGAAATAGTCTTCTAAGTGGTCATAATGCTTGATGTTCCCATGGTTACATGTGAAAAGCAGACCAAGTTTGTTTTGAATACTTGGTTGGCCGTGCTTGATGATCTGAGCAGTTTTATCCATTACAATTAATGTGCGCCTAATTGGATTTGAAAGCTTTAAAAAGCCAAATAATGTATTGCTGGTATCCAGACCGAATCCAAATCACATCCTGAATGGATGACTAGTCTATTGGTGGTCGTAGCTAACCAGCTGTCTTATGTCACAATGTAGGGCTAGGTTCAAGTGCCTCGCACTAGCTATGGCCCCGATATGTTGCATTAGCCTATTTGAGGTGTGTGTATATCAAATGGAGCTGACAGGTCGCTCGTGGTATCTGCATTGCTAACAATTCTTATACATTGCGAACATATTACTCATGGAAACACGTTCATCTCATGGTCCGCGTTGAGCCCTATTTTTGTACACCGCATGTTGCAAATACATTTCGCCTCCATTTGTCTCAGTTTTAGTTTGTGGTCACCTCCCCGATTGCCCAATTGTGCTCTCAGTAGTCCAATAAATCGGAAGTTCTTTAACATCATCCATTTGATGGCATTCTTGCCAGTGTAGCGCCAACGGTAGACTGTGATCCTGTTTATCGAAACTTGTGATGTGTTCCCCGATTCTAGTCCTGAGTTGCCTGATAGTGCTACCGACATCGTTTTTCTGACAAATGCAAATAATGGCATAAACAACGTAATGTGTACGACAATTGATAAAATCCCTGATCTCAGTCTTAAATCCCTCTTTGGTAGTGTATTCTGAATAATCTGAGTGTGCGTACCTACACATGCTGCAGGCCCCACACTTAAAAAATCCTTTGATGGATTTTAACCAGTCACTGCCACTCTTTTTTGGATTAGTGTCAAGAAAAGACGGGCATAGCCAATTTCAAAGTGTGGGTGCTTGTGTATAGATAAACGTGGGTTTATCATTAAGGAACGGTAATATATTCGTGTCCATACGTACTATCTCCCAGTGTGGGGCCACAATTTTGTAAAGTGTGCTGGAATCCCGTGTGTACTTAGTGATGATATCCACACTACTTCTCATGGTCTTATGCTCAATTTTGTTGCATGCCTGTCTGATGCTGGAAGGTTGGTATCCCCTACGTACAAATACGTACAAATCTGTCAGTTAACAAAACACATTCTTGTGAATATGTGCGATCCTCACTACAATTGCGGCGAGCTCTGTAGAACTCCCCCACTTGGATATTGGCAATTGTTGGTTTTCAATGGACACTCCCAGCATGAAGCGTGGAGTTAACGTCAATGGGTTTTTGAAAAATCTTTGTTTCATTTTTACCATGTTCAATATATATATATATATATATATATATATATGGACTTGCCCGTTAGATTAATTCCAAAGTCATTAATGTACAATATATTAGTCAAAGTCTATCTCTGTGCCTTGCCAGATCATCAAAATATCATCAATATAGCGTTTCCACAATATTACATTTTCCTTGTATTCCGCTTGACATGTGACATGGGTCTGTTCTACTTTAGCATTGCTAGTATTACTCTATAAGTGGAGAGCAACATTGCAATATCATCTACCAGGACTAAAAGGGGTTATGGATATGAAATATGCCTGCCACTACTCATACATAGCATTATGGCAATGAATATTCAAACAGCTACATTGATTTTCACACAGCTGTCATGCTTTCCGCATTTTCAGAGTTCCATTGGGCATAGACTTTAACGAAAGCTATGGTCATTTTCTGCTATACAAAACTGGTTTCACTGAGCAGTCATATAATCCTACCCAACAATCTTAGGGAATATCATGGAGAGGCTTTGCATATTTTTGCTTTCAAATTATTGTGAGTATGCAAATATCCCCACTAGTGTTTTACTGCTATATTCCCTCACTTATTAGGGTGCTCTGTCACCTAGTATTGGAGGCCAGCACAGGATCTGGGGTGATGGAGGAGGGGCACATGAAAACACTCCTTGGGTGTGAAGAACACATCAGCAACAGAGTCCATTGTTTGGGCAGGACAGTACTGTGAAGGAAATGTATTGTATATATGTGTTAAATTATAGTAAACTCTAGTAACCGTCCAGAAAACTGTTCCTTTATGTTCAGCTGCCAGGGGCTTTCCAGTATAATTATTGTTGTCTGTGTTTAGTGCCTCTAGCATCCTCGTGCATCTTTTTTAAATGATAACAGTGCTTTGCAGAAGAGGGGACCTTAGTTACAGGAGACGGCACTCCAACCCTTGAAGCATTGCTGCTATCAACCTAAAAGGCAAATGTATGTGATTTTCCTCAAAGCAGCTCCATAAAAAAAAAACCTCAGTGAGGATCTTACTGACTTTCATCTAGGTTCGGGCAAGGAAGGCTGGGGAAAACAACTATAGGCTGTATTATGTGCCCAGTAATTTCAGTTCCTACTTGGAACCAAATGATCTTTTAGAAGTACAAAAGTAATTATCTTTGCCAAAAGGCTTATTAAAACAGGTTCTTTCCCCTTAAAGTTCCTCGCTAGATCTCTCAGTAAGATTATTAGAGCTTCTTCCCATGGTACTGCTCTGCTGGTCACTGATTCGAAAATATCTGTGTAACTTTGTGGGTCAAAGTAGGCAGTCTGATTTGTTCATTGTTTCCCATTTTTAGTTGGGCTTATTTGTACTAATTTTTTTGTTGTGCACATTTTCCTGTTTTTAGGTAGTAGAAATGGGTGGTATGTATGCCTCTTTTCTGTAGAACTGGTTTTGAGTAAGAAGTATTACTGTTCTGTTCACATGACAATGTAATGTTGATGGTAAGCAGTGGCAATGACATTCTGATCATCATACTCGGTGGTGTAGTTATTCTGGTGCAATTATCAATCAGACACACATTATGGCAGGGAAGTTCTCCTTGCACACAAATTCTTTCATTAAAGTGGCACATGCACTCGCTGACTAAAGCAGTACTTGGTGGCTGACCCAAACAGCCCTGGGTGCTTTCCATTTCTCCAGACTGTTGGACAGCCTCTAATGACTCCTGGCCTCAAACAGGGCACTCTCTATTCTTACTGGCATGTTTTCTGATTGACTCCTTTTATATACCATTGTTTCATCTGGCAAATAATATATTGTGTCTGAATTATTTGCCAGCCACAAGAGTTGTGAAAAGCAATATTTGTGTTTTGTAATACATATGGGTGTTGTTCTTTCCACTGGCATAACTATGTTCTGCATTGTCTCTGAGAAGTGTCAACAAATTAATAGCCACAGCTAAAACTATTGTTTATACTGAGCATAACATGTTTTGTTTTGGACATGCACATACATTTCTGTGCATAGGAGTATTTTTTGGCCATACTGTGGCAGATATTAAAGTCTTGGACTGGTTGATGAGCTCTCTTTATAATCACATATACAACTGACTCTGATGTAAGATGTACCTTTTACACTGATTTGTAAAGAATTGCAGAGGTTGGGGAGGGGGAAATTCCCCTACAAGTTCTCTTCAGAGAAGATAGCTCACCATCTACTCATGCTCACAAAATGACTTACCCTGTTAGTCAGTTGTGCACATGGAAAATAATGTGCGCACAGAAGCCAACCACTCCTGCACTCAGAGAAAAATAATTAGAGGGAATACTGGTGGTCCCTCTAGCTTTCATAGTGTAAAGAGCTGTCTCTGTTGTTCAGACGATATGGCTCCAGTGATCTGGTTAGAGAAGGTGGTGTGCAGGTGGTTTTTTTTTAATGTGATAGGACATCCAAGACCTGGAGTGGGAGGGCTTGTCGGCAGTGCTTCGTAGTGAGAAGCTGCCACTTCAGTGATCTGTATTCAGAAGGCAGGGGGTCCAATTAAGTGCAGTTTTGTTGCTTATTTTGGCAACTTCACCAGCTGAATAAGAAGCTGTTATTCAGATGCCTTTTTATTCACATTTAGTGTCTGGTGATCTAAGGGCCTTGTTTCAGCAATACAATCTTCTTTGATGTACAGTGCAAAGGCTGGATACAGAAGTGAGCACTCTCACTGTCCAGAGTGAGAAGGATAAGCTCCAATGGTCTGGGTTGAGGAGATGTGGCTCCACTAACATAGGAGGCAAGGTGATGGATACTGTATTGCAAGTTCAGGGAGATAACATCTGAGCTTAATTTACGTGGGGGAAGGATGAAGAATCCAAGGTTTCATTGATCTGGATTCAGGAAATGGTGAACCATTGTTAAAGTTTGGGTTCCAGTGATCTTATGCTGGTGCTCCGTTTATCGACAGTAAAAGCTTTGGTTTCAAAACCAGAATTGCTTAACAGTAGTCTTCATTACTCCGATTCTCCTTCCCCCTCCCTGTCCTCATCTGTGTTGAGGTGAATCCAACCCTGATAATACACCCCATACTTAAATTTGATCAAATACCAAAATCTTCCCCCTTGCTCCTCAGAAGGATTGGCTACAAGACCAACATTACCCAGACAGCATTGTGTCCATCTACATAGCCAGATTGAAATTGAAGTGGAAGCCTATCCCAGGGCCAGGAGAACAGATTGTGCAAGGACGGGAAGGAACAATAGGAGTAATGAAAATGATCAGTAAGTAACATGGCCTTACCTCGTCATGCACATCCTCTTTCCAATCCATACTTATCTTGAGGATACGTGCAAGGGATATGCTTATGCTCCAATCCTTTCTGATGCAAAGGAGCAAACACCATACACAAATTGTTGCCGAGCCACGTTTGCTGACATTTTTAATGAACTACTTAATCCTTCAGAGCTGCTGAAACAATCTGGCTTCAAATATGAGCAAATTCTCCTTCACCCAAATGCAACCGGTAGTGAGTGATAAAGGTTATGGTAGGCAGTCACGTAGAAGCACTAAAACAATAACCGGAAGTGAGACACTATGTGATGGACATGCCCCAAATACATCTACTTGGGACCTACCAGGCAAGTTTAAGTCCGAAATACATTAGCCAATGTAATGACTGGCTTAAATCAATCTTTCTAATGAGTAAAACAAGTTTAGAACCAGACCTGCCAATCCAAAGTTCTGAAAAATCGAACTGCATTTCTTAATTTCTTCACAGATTCGCTCTTTGATCCTCTAAAGGGTGTGTGGGATCCTGATGTTGACAGAAAGGCAGTTCGGAACAATAGAACAGCATATTGTGCAAATCAGATGGCAATTCGACAGAGGAAGTGCCTGATTCGGCCCAGATCGGCTTGGCAAGTTCAGGGGCGTGTACTTCCAAGATGGCAGGCAGCAGGCTGGTGTGATCGGCCTACAGAGAAGAAGAGAGGAGCGGGGCTGGCATGGCGCTAAAGGGTAGTTTCTGTCGCCTCTGAGCTAACGTGGATGGTGGCGCACTTATTTCCCCATTCCTCCGGTGATTCCTTAATTATGACTGGCGTGCTGAGACGGACGTCAGGATGCAGTGATATTCAGAAGGCAGTAGCCGGTCTGACCGCAGCTCCTGTGCAGAGGCCTGACTGAGCCGCTCTGTCAGCCATGCACCTTAGGAGACAGAGCGGACTAGAACCATGCCTCCCCAGGAGGCCTGTGAAGAGTGGAGAGTCCCTGCAAAAGCAGGGAACATAGTCGACGCACCCGCTCTCCGGTGCAGCAACAAGACCAAACGGTTAGAGGCGAAGAGGGAACAATGAATGCTCTCCCTGGCGCAGGAGAACGTGGGTGGTGCTAGATTCTGCAGACACGCCAGCCGTCAGAGTCCAGATATGATTGACGCACAGTGAACAGCACTAGGCCTGTTTCAAGGCACTTGGCAAATGTTGCGCAGTGAGTCATATTGCAATGTGTTTTTTTGTTTTGTTTTTGCATTTATAAAGCGCACTGGCAGCCCAGGGGCATTGAGACAGTGTTACAAGAGTGTGCCTTAGTTACATGGTACATAAGCTGCTTATATGAGACGTAGTTAGATATGGTATAACACAGTTAGGGTTACATGGGTAGCAACATAGGATACTTACAGATAATTTAGTTACATGAGGCGTAGCAGTGTTACAGGCAGGACATTACTATGCATTTGGTCTACTGCGGCGTAGGCAATGGTAGGTTCAGACAAACAACAGGGTTTTGATTGCTTTGAGGAAGGCTATGTGTGATGATATTCCTCTGCAGAAGGCTATGTGTGTGTTATTGAGCCGAGCACTGTGTTTCACAGCCCCAGCAGATCACAACTCGGATGAGTGCACATAGTGACTCGCTGGTACTCGCATTACGTACAGCACAATTAAAAGGATCCCAAGCCCTGTCTGTTATTACACTGCTGAGCACAGATCCCCTTCCTTGCTGAGGAGAGTGTGCAGCCTAGCTGACCAGAGTATGGCCTGGGAAGACCAGAAAGATGGTCTGTGACTGATGAAAGAGGCTGGTTGCGTGATAAGAGCAAGATAATTATCATGGTTAAGGGACAACACCATCAGCAGATGCTAGTTCAATGCCTGGGGTCCAAATGTACTTTGTGCAGCTGGACATCACACTCAAATCACTCTATCACCTCCCTTGAAGCCTCACCGGAGTGGAAATTATACCTACCTGAAGGCATCATTAACTTAAGATCATAAGGCCTGCGCCTGCTGCATCAGTCCCATTGGAAGGAGGGCCTGACCGGCCTTAGGCGGCCCCGAAGAGTCCTGAATGACATTGTCTGCACCTGTATCATCAGGATCTGTCTGCTGCTGGGCCACCTGGAGAGTTTGTCGTGTTCTGTGCAGCTGTCCATCTCTCGCCCCTCTTTCTTTCCATCTCTCGGCTCTCTCCCTCCATCCATGGTGCTCGCCATCTCACCTATTTACACCAACTACTATTCTATCACCTATCCTACTTCCCTCTCGACGCCTGGAAGGAAAACATTTAAAAAAGGATCTCCTGGTCTCCAATCCAGGCCTGCCCATCACCTACACCTACGTCAAAGCTTCTTCCAGACAGACTGTCACCGACATCCTCTTTGTCGCTCCCTCCCCGGTGGACTCCACATATGCTCGCTGTCCTCTCGCCTTGTCTCCCATTAATGGATGCACCAGATAAGAAGTACTCTTGATGGGCTTCTCATCCTATAGGTGCATCATTAATGTCCTTCTCAATGGAACTGTCATGGCCCAGTGCTCTCAGCCCAACCTCCTTCTTGATAGGGGTCTTCCAGCTCTCATTAACTTCCTTCCTTCTCCTGCCCTCCTGCGGCGGCCACCCCACTTACCCCTTCTACACCTCAGAGGTGGTAACCATGTACACCCAGCTACCTTCAACTCTCACTCTGCCGTCAAACACACCTCTGACATCGGTCTCCTTCCCAAAGACTTTAACCTCAATGCTCTCGCTCTACCTGAGACGTGGTTCACTGCCAGCTCTGTCACTGCTTTTGACACCCTCCTCCATTAGGGTTACAAGATCCGGTCTGGACGTGGAGTGGCCTTGATCTTCCCTGATTGAATCCCTGCTACTATCATTCCTGCTCAGTGTTACTCCTCCTTTGAATGCATCGTCTGCAGGCTAGGCATCTCTCCAACCCTTTCTCTGACTCTCGCCAGCATCTGCAGCATGCCTTGTCCGGTTGCCCTCTTCCTCTCGGTCTGGTCTGCTCTCACCTCTTCGCTTCTTCACTTTTTGCGTCTTCCTCCAAACTCCTCCTCTTCGGTGACTTCAATATCCACCTCAACTCTCCCTTCCGCAGTCTCTGCGACACACTCTTTCCCTCACCATTCATCCCTCCGGTCCAACACACTCTGTCAGACATATCTTGTATGCTCTCATCTTTCTTCTAACATTCCTATCCAACCTTCTCACTACACCGCTCTCCTGGTCAGACCATTCCCTCCTGTCTTCTCATCTGGATCTCTTAGGTCCCCCTGCTAAGCCTCTGCATGCACTACCTGTCTCCTTCTCCATCATTTGACTGATGAAGCAAGTGCCAGTTGCTGCCTTTCTGCTACTTACATTCCCCCACCCACTCCTGCCACAGACTCCCACACTGACTCTTCCCTTGCAAATCTTCACCTTTCTATCACCAACACCCTCAATATCCTTGCCCCTGTTATGAGGATCTGAATGAAGCCTGCCTCTAAACGCAACACTTGGTATGACTCCGACCTAGCCTCTCTGAAACGCAAGTGCAGAGTGGCTGAGCATAAGTGGCGGGCATCAGACACCTCCTCTGACAAACTCGCTTGATGAAGAGGACTCGCATCCAAGCCTGCATCTCCTGGGCCTCTAATAGCTCTGGCAAACTGTTTAAAATCTGCAAGGAACTCGCCAATCATTCTGCAGTCCCCACATCTCCCCTGCCTTCCCTGACCCAGTGTACCTCTCTGGCATCCCACCTTCCTTTCCAAACCTCAGGACATTCTGTCCTCACTCTCCTGTACCCCCATCCTCCTCCCTCCCCTGGCATCATGCCTCCCTGACTCCCCTCTCCCCTTCCCTACTTCTCTCCTCCTTCTCGCCCATTGCACCGGATGAGGTCTCTAGACTAGTCCTCTCTATGAAAGTCTCCTCCCAACAGGTGTCCCCCTGCTCCTCCAGAACTATCAAGGACAAAATTGCCTCCCTTATGCCTTCCCTGGCTGATTTCTGTGACCACTCCTTCTCCACTGGCTCCTTCCCTTTGCTCCTCAAGCACTCCTTATGAATTCACTCCTTAAAAAGCTCTCTGCT
This sequence comes from Ambystoma mexicanum, assembly GCF_040938575.1. NCBI lineage: Eukaryota > Metazoa > Chordata > Amphibia > Caudata > Ambystomatidae > Ambystoma > Ambystoma mexicanum. The sequence goes on from NC_090921.1 coordinate 1,040,762,247, forward strand.
GACTCCTCCTGCCCTGCTAACTATCACTCCATCTCCCTTACCCCCTACTGGGCAAACTCCTGGAGAAGCGGGTCATCATCTAACTGACCCAACACACTGAATATGTCGACTGTCTCTATGAGCAGCAAGAGGCACGGTACCTGCTCTACTGAACACCTGTGATGACTCGCTCTCTAATCTTGGCTCTGACTCTCCATCCATTCTTATCCTCCTGGATCTCTCCTCTGCCTTCGACACAGTCAATCATGCCACCCAGACAAATCAGGTCTGTGACACCCTTGGCATTACGAGCCTGGCACTGGAATGGTTGACCTCCTTCCTCTCCAACCGACCTTCCCAGGTTCAACTGGGCCCTTTTCTCTTCCCTATCACACTCTCCACCTGCAGTGTCCCTCAATGCCCTATCCTCTCACCATGGCTTTTCAACATCTACCTTTGCCCTTTGGCCCACTTGATGCCTTTCTTCTCTACTCACTTCCAGGGTTATGCATGCAACTCTCCAAGCTTCCTCCTCTCTCATCCCGGTCTGTGCTGCCAATGATCTTTGCCTTAATGTCAGTAAGACAAAAATCCTTTTCATTGGGACCCCAGCTCCCTCCTTCCCTCCCTGTGGCCAACCTCTATAGGTCCTCTCTCCTGACCCGCCTGTGAGGCAAGAAACCTTGGTGTCATATCTGATTCTACTCTCTCCTTCTCACCTCACATCGCGGACCTTGTCAAGAAGGCCCACTATCAGCTGCACCTCCTTAAAGGTATTCTCCCTTTCCTCACCTTCCCCCAGAAACTCAATGTCTCCAGAGCTCTGGTCCTCTCTAGGCTTGACTACTGTTAAAGCCTCTTCCTTTATCCTACCTTCGTCCCCTACAACTAATCCAGAATAGGACCGCAAGACCTATCCTTGGCCTCAAGCCCAGGGACTGCATCTTTCCAGCCCTATTTTCTCTTCACTGGCTTTCGGTTGCTATTAGGATCAAATTCAAGACCCTCTGCATCATCCACAAGGCTTTCTGGGGTCTGGGTCCCCGCTACATCCAACTCTCTCTCCCTAATTACCTCCCTGTTAGAGCCCTTCAGTCTGCTAGTTCCAACTCTCAGCAAATCAGACGCTTCTTTAAGCAAAGAGCGGGGTAGATCTCTCTCCTCTGCAGGAGCCTCCCTCTGAAATTGTCTCCCTGCCCCTCTCGGGCTTGAGCTGGATCTCCTCAAGTTACGGAAGCTCCTCAAGATGCTCCTTTTCTCCTCCTCCTTCACTCTCCCCCTCCTCTGCTAACACCTTCTTCTGCGTCAGTGACTGGCTGCCTGGCTCCCTCAGTACTACAGGGTTCCAGGAACATCCCCCCCTCCCTGTCCACTTCCCTTTCCCTGCACTTACCTGAATTCCCTTGCACTTGCCCTCTGGCTTCCACCTAGCAGTTATACCTCACCTCTTCACCCTTTCCATTTTAGCAGTGCGTTTTTGCGCAGACAGGCACTTCCCCCAAACCCCTCTCCCTTTCACTTCTTATTCTGCACTTGAACGATCTGAATGTCACAAGGCCTCATAGGATCGTTATTGTATCTTTCTCCGCTGTCCCCCCCCACCTTTTTTTTGTCTTGTGGCGCCTTGAAACACCATTTGTTGTATAGGCACCTTACAAATATCCAATAATTAAAAATAAAATAAAGGGAGAAAGAACATTTAAGATGGATTACAAATGCCCATAACACACCCAAAAGATGTGCGTCTTGCTCAGTCCTTCGTTGAAGGAGGAGGTTAATTTCATGCTCACTTAGGAAGGCAGAAACCAAATTAGCGATGAAACCTGGCCCCAAGCAAAGAACAATTCTGTATGCAAATACACAAAGATAGGGCGACTGACCAACATAGCACCTATTTCCACCCGGGCCTAGCTGTCATAATCACCACTAAGAAAACCGTTTTGAGAATGAGAAACCTAATGAATTTCCTTGATGTGTAAGCGATATTCAATCAACACTACAGATAAGTCAATGCCTAGTCTGGGATGCTGAGGAAAACCCTTATTGATGTATTTTTATATCCAGTTCAGTACTCTGGATGACAACCCTTGTATAACACCCCCCTCTTAGAATCCCCCTGACCCCACTGAGCCAAGAAGTAGGTTTGTTTTGCAAATTAAAAGGTTTATTTGAAAATTTAAACAATATATATATATATCACACTTCTATAAATAAATTGATAATGGATATTACACTTGTGAATATGAGCAGTAATCAGCAAGAGGTAACTATGAATAGGAACAGAAGAACAAGGTAGGAAAGAATGCTTTATATGGTTCAAGGAAACGCAAAGTGGAATAAATGCAGTACAGAAATAACTTGTTATGATTTTAGCAAAAGGTAATATGATCACTTTTTCTTTTGACAATTCACTCCCCCCCCCCTATGCAATACCAGACATGGAAGGAGAGCACACAGTCTTCAAGAATCCCAACAAATCACACTTTATAATGCAATACACAGTTCCAGTTCTCCCAGCAAGCTTAGGGAAAACAGGGATGAGTTTTAAACACAGGCAAATTACTTTAATGTGGTTTGCAAGGAAGTGAAAAGGTGCTAAAATTGCTTTTAATTTCCTCTAGAGGTTCAATGTAGGTGATGGCTACTTTATATTAGTTCAGGCTCTCCAACATGCACTTTAACAATACTCTATGAACGATTAGCAGATTGCAAACAAATTTTAGCAAAGAGAAGCAAAAAGCTGCTGATTTCTACAGATGAAGAAATCGGGCCAAATCGCAAATCGCTGTAAATTTCGCGAGTGCATGTCTCGCGATTACGGGAAAAGTATAGGGAGTAGGAAGTCTAGGTTCGTTGGAAAGCCTAGATTCTAAGCTTTTTTTAAATTTCGTTCCTAGCCCAAACGGTTCCAGAGATACGGACGATTAAATAAAGGTAGTTTTTCGGATTTAAAGTAAACTCAAAATGACAGGTGACAGCTTGCAGCTGCAGAATTGACAGGTGACAGTTGTGCAGCTTTAAAAATGACAGATGACCCGATTTCTAGGAGGCAGTTCTACTTAGGTTAAAATAGTTTGGATTAGATTATTTTAACGAAGAGATTGGTTCTGCACAGTTCTGCTAGGTACTCACAATATAAATTTGAACTAGGCCTCGTCACGGATCTGGTCAATACGTCCGGCTGCGGTTCTGTCTGCTCGGCGGGTCAATCAGGCACCGGTTCTGCTCACAGCGATCTGGGTCAGCTCTGCTCTGCTGGCCTAGCCTCTCTGGATTCCGGATGTAACACTGCTTTCTGGGTACTGCTACAGGTTCTTGCAAAAATTCTCGCCAAAAATTCAAACAGCTCGCCCGGCTGTTGAATAGTTTGGTTAGTTTTGAGGCCTGCTGAAGAGGATTCAGCTGGTGGATTCAGGCCTCTCTGCTACAAATTCTGGAGTTAATTTCTGCTACAGGTTCTGGAGATTGATGGATTTGAAGTCTGGATTTCTGGATGTGAAGTCGTCGGTCAGCATGCTCCGCAGCAAATGGAATTGAATGTCTACCTGTCCCAGCAGTCTCTTTTTATATGTTTTGAAAATGGGTGTGTGCCTGGGCCTAGCTAAGCCTGCCCCTCTCTACTTGTCATTGGCCCAATTCTCCCCTCTCCCATGATTGGGGGAAGGAAATGGATTGTCATCATGATGAGGTCTGTTTATGGGTCAGAGGATCCTCCCCTGGTCAATTTGCCCACAAATCTATATTTGATTCAAATACATATTCCCAGATACACAAGTGGTTGACATTACATGTACACATTATATATTCCTTATGGTCCATGCTTGTCCGCCTCTGATCTTCCTGGGGGCTTGCATTCAAAAATGACAACATTTTGCGCTTTTTAACTGGTTTGGCAATATCGGACATTTACCCAAAATTACACACATGTGCGCAAGGAGTATGGACATTAATTGATGAAGTGTCAGATTTTTAACATGCAGACCTTTGGAGTAAGACCCTATTTTCCGCTAGCAACCCCCCAGAATACACCACAGGGTCCTAACGCCTCTTAAAATGTGCATCGTAAAATCACAAGAATAATGGTATTACTTATATAATTCTGACAAGTCCGTACTATGAATTATCCATCTTTTTTTAAATTATGCCCTGGTCAAAAAGGGTTGTGGCTTCCCACATCACATGGTGGAATAACTGGTTTATCCACTTCCCCCAAGCCAGCTTGTTCACAGAGGCACAGCTGCCCCCCAGTTTCTCCCAAGAGGAAGCTATTTTACGACGCCCCCAATATAACATTTGCCTGAGTCAAGGAAGTTGCATTGTTCGGTCCCTTCCAGTTCCCAGGTGCTCCACCCCTAATCTAATCAGAGAGGTGTCAACTCCTTTTGGCAAGGGGCAGCAGGATGCAGCTAGGCCTGGGAAGAGTGGCTGTTGATCCAGTTTCAACTCCTGTCGGGGGTAGTTGTCAGGCAGAATTCAGTTTCATTAAACCAGGTTTCAGCTAAATGTCACTTTTTGTTCCCAGTTTTCTACATTCAAATCAAACTGACAATTTTTACCTATACATTAAATAATTACTTCTTTCAAGTCATTTCAGAATATAGTTTTACATTGTATCCACCTCTTAGCAAGTCTTTCCTTGGTCTGGTTTTGTTTCATTTGTTCAGTTTTACACAAAAGTCTGGTGGTTTTAAAACGCCGGCTTTCTGATAGTGGTGAGTACCGGTAATGCAACCATTTTCGGGATTAAGAAAATGAATTCCCCACAGTTCTGAGTTGCTTTTTGGCAATCAGCATTGACATTCTCAATGGTTTCAGGCTACTGTGTGTGTAGCCCAATGGTGGTTTTAGGCAGTGCCCTCCTGTGCTCACAACATAGGCAAAAATGGGTCACAGCCTATTCTTCATGTTTTCCCTGTGCACTCTCTAGGGAGTTCTGGCCATCATGATGTTTTCCATGCCAGTACTGCACAGTTTTATGGTAGATGGTAGGGCTTGGATGCATGGGTAAAAACATCCCACAGATGCTATCATAGGAAGAATCCTCACAAAGGCAGATCGCAAGAAAGCACAAAGAAATTTCTTAACCAAATGGGCCAAAGAAAACCCTCTAAGGAGTATCTAGTCTATTCTTAAAAGACTCCAAGCACCCAAGAGCAATTACAGCAGACAATTCAAGTCAGCGAAAGCTAACGCTAAATCAAAATCCAAACATCTCTCAAAGAAATTGAAGGTCTCTCCCAAGGCCCAGCCTCCTTCTGAAAATATCAGGTCTGGCAAAACTGCCTGTGAAGTATAGATGTCTTAAAAGCTCACTGCCGACAACAGGGCAGAACAGTCACTGACAAATCCCAAGAAAGGATAGAGCACAGCGTAGACACAAAAGGCAGACCCATTCTGAGTTCATCAGTAGCCAAGGGAAAACCAGCCACTCTAAGGATAGGTGGTCAACACAAGGACCATCAGAGCTGCTCCATCAGAACTCAAGCCAAAAGCCTGGGATGAGAGGAAAGCGTGGTTACAGCATATAGCAGGTGACAAAGCCAAGGAGCCAAAAAGGAATCCTAACCACAGGCCCCCTCCTCTGGAAACGTGGAAAAGAAGAGCATTGGCTTGCAACTAGCCACAATTCCAGACTTCCAAACTTAGTGCAAACTGCCATGAAAGAGCTTGGAGAGAGGTAGGATACCTCAAAGGAAGGAATGACCCTGCTCTACAGGTTTCCCTCTAACAAAGACACTCTGCAATGAGGCAAGCACTCTGACCTTAGTCCACATTGGCTGTTCAGTTAGGCCTGGACTACCATATTGTCCATCTTTATTACAACAAACATTTCTACTATCAGTGGAGAGAAGGCCCACAGCACTATGAAAAGGCACACCACCCTCACTTCATATTGCACAGGAATTAAACATGACCACCAAGACAAGAAGTACTGCTGGAGTAAAACAACTTGCCATATTCACTAGTACCCAAAAGCAGTCTCTGACGGAGGCCCTGTCTTTCTGCATTAAGTTGAACAGGTACCTCCTCAATTTGAGAGCCCGAGCCTCTGGAAGTAAGGGTGGTGTCATTTGCATCTTGGAATAGGCCCCAATAAGGTCCAGAATGGGACTAAGATGGGTCTTCTTCAGTTGTAAGGCAAGAAATTACTGACATACCCACCACAAGCAACAAAGAACTATGGTATCTGGAGAGTGGCCGAGGTCACTATGATGAAGTGTGAGAATCAAAGATGGCAGGCCGCATAGAGGTGCGCTCAGATCACAGAGCTGTGCATGGGCCAGCTCGCCAAACAGCAACCGATGGGGAGTTTTCATTTCTCTAGCAAGCACTCCAATCACAATGCTCACTCACCACATGCACAGATGTCATGTCATTTAGGAAATTAGCAGTCCCGCAGGTAATCCTGTCAGGGTAAAATGTGGAGACTGGCAGAGAAGTGTCGGGAGTTGAGGGTTGGAAGTGTGAAGTGAAGCACAGTGCACGGCAGAGTGACAAAGCAGAAATGTGCAAATGAGGGAGCGGAGGTGGAGAAGGAGAAAAGAAGCAGAATGGAGGACGAGAGGACTAGAGAGAATGACGGGAGAGGCAGAGGTTAGGAGGATCAGCAAGGAGAAGGGGAGAAGACCAGAGAGAGTGAAGAGAAAGGACATGGTTTGTTGAAGAGGAGCAGTTAGGAAAAGGAAGGGCGAACATTGGAGATGGATAAGAGGAACACTAAGGAGTGGAGAGAGAAAAAGTAGAACATCCAAAGGGAGAAGGTGAGGAGACAAGATGATGAAAGAGCGGTAGAGAAGTGGCACGTCAGAGTGTGGGAGAACATTGAGGAGAGAAGCGTGGGAGTAGATAGAGGTAGTGAAAACCAGTAAGGAGGAAGGGAAAAGGGATAAGGGGGAGGAGATTCCCAAGCGAAGGTGCAGCCATCGCGGTGGCTGATCGGGTCCCAAATTCTTGCCAAGACTCCAAGCTTGGTGGCGGAGCCATACCCTGACAGCCTGTCCAGAGTTTAAGCCACAGGACACACTGTGAGATTGCAAAAGATCTTTAATTGCCTGATCCCTGGTTGACATTTAGACATACCAAGGCCCTGGTGGTGATTCTGGGTTTGCCTGAAAGAAGAACAGCCTGCTGAAAACATGTACAAAAGCTAAGCAATCAACTAAAACAGCCTAGAAAGAAGGGCAGGCACTTCAAACCCAAAGACTGAGTAACTTTATATGCCAAAAAAGGCAGAGTCTAAGGGACAGAGGTAAGGCCCGAGGACCACAGTCCTGTAAAGAAGTCTACTGGTAACTTCTTCCAGAGTTTGGTGCTGTTAACCACAAGTCTTTTCCCCCAATGTTTTTTTAATTGACATTAAGGACAAAAGGACGCTAATGTGGCCAATCAGAGCTTATTGGAGATGTATTTGGCGCATTTAAATAAGGCTACCTTGTAGGCGATTCACAGGTCTTTAAAGATTGATAACTATTGAAGGAACACATTTGTGATGTGATTATGCTTTGTGCCCAGGATGTGACAGGCAGATATGTCATGAATGTTTTGTAGTTTGTCAATTTCTCTCTATTTTGAGCTTATGTACAGACGGTTGCAGTAATCGCCAAACCAGCAACCGGAACAGCATTTATTGGTACAGCAAATCCAATGCGGTCAGGATGCATTTGATCATGTGTAGTTTTAGATTGCAGGACATGGCCAAATCCAAAATCGGAGGAATAAAGGATAGGTGTTTGCTACAAATGATAGCTAGGTTACATGCATGTGTGAAAGGCAAAGGAGGGTCCATTGAGACTTGCCAGATCGTCCATGCGATGGGGAGGGGAAGACCAGGCCTATTTGTACTTCTGTTGTGCACAGGTGCTGACATCCACTGTTGAAAATATTCAAGGCATGAAGGAATTTTCTACAGGTTGAGGTCACTATTGTCCACTGAAATGGTAAATTGAATGTCAGAGATATTTAAACTTTCAAGAAGTACAACTTGGGGACAGATGTAAGTGTTGAATAGCCATGGAGATAGTAATGAGCCCAGTGGAACACACCCTGGTGGTGGAACTGCTTTGGATCACATAGGGCCAAACTTCCCCAGACCTGCTCTGACAGAAATTGAGGACTGTGCATTGGATTCCCATATCTTTGAGTCTGGTCGACAACACTCGGTGGTCCACGGTGTTCATAGGCTGCTGAAAAGTCAACAAAGCGGGTGGCTGATTTCCTGGCATCGAGTTTCTCCAATGTGATTTCTCTGGACTGAAGCTAGAAGCGGAATCCTTCTGCACACCCTTACATGTCTGAGGATGTTACCTATCCTTCAATGGCTCGCCAAGGAAGTCTTCAAGTTGAAACCAAAGATACTTTGCCTGAGAAAGGAATTCTAAGGATCAAATTCTTCTGGAAGCCATCCACTTTTCAGTTTCTTGATGCAAAGGCCAAGAAGCTGCAACAGTAGCACTGGCAGCAAAGTCAGTAGCCTTACATCCATCTAATGGCACATAGGATATGCATCAAGCTCACATCTTCATTTTTTTCCAGAAGCTTAGAACCATGTTCACCCTTCTGAAACCCACCACAGACTGGAAAAATGTAACTAAGAGGCATTGGACAACTTCAAGGCAGGTTCCACCCCGTCATCCAGGGGCTGCAAACAGGAAACAGCCAGCTATCAACCATGGTGAAGATGCCCCAGTCTCCCTAGACTGGAAGGATGAAGCAGTTCAGGTGATAACTCGTCGAATTCTTCAGACATCAACTCATTCAATGCCCTGATCTGAGCTTAAAGAAAGCAGAACCCACTGCTTGCTCGTCCTGAGCACATGCAGAAGGGAGTAGTTTCTTACCTGTAACTCAATTTCTCCAGCGTTGGTATCTTTCATGGATTCACATGCTGTGAATATTTGCAGTCGTCGGGCTGGGAAACCTCAGTAACTTTAACATAGCGTTTTCCTATGGAAAACTTCAACTCTTCGTGTCCTATCAATGTCTTTTTGGTTGATTTAGGCTACACCAAGAGGATGTCTGGTATAAATAGCACCACCCCAGCGGCTTACCTTCAGATTTCAACCTCCAAAGTAGAGGAAACCCAAACCCAGGTTTGCCTGAAGGGGCGGCCGGTGGGCGCATGTGAATCCATGAAAGATACCAACGCTGGAGAAATGGAGTTACAGGTAAGAAACTGCTCTCTTCTCCAGCATTGGATCTTTCATGGATTGACATGCTGTGATTAGATTGCATAGCCGTATGACGACCTGGAGGTGCATGACAGGCAAACCAACCCCATAACCCAGGCCATAGTCATCAACACAATGAACCCCATCCAACAACATGCATGATAACAAACCAGCGTTATACAGAACAAAAAACCCTGGAAACTGCGGGGGTCACCTTATTGAAACAGGCATTGGGGGACTGCCCGTCCCACCTGCATAACTTCCACATGCTGCTGTCCCAGACAGTAGTGTTTGGTGAAGGTATTCGGCACCGCCCAAGATGCAGCTTGGCAAATGTCACTGAGCAGTATCCCTGCCGACAGCGCTGCAGACGACGCTGTGGACCTCGTAGAGTGGGCCTTAGGAGTGCCCCTCAAAGGCCTGCCAGCCTTCCCGTGGCAAAAGGAAATTGTAGAGAAGACCCAATGGAAAGCTCTTGCTTGGAAAGTGACTGCCCCTTGTTGGAGGGACTGAACGCCACAAACAGCTGTCTCGACTTTCTGAAGACTTGAATACGCCCTCTTGACGTCCAGGGAATGAAGCGCTCGCTCCGCCAGAGTGGTAGCCTTAGCGAAGAAAGTGGGCAATGCAATAGTAGAGTGTTTGTGAAACTCTGACGGTACTTTAGGGATGAAGTGAGGATTAGTCGCTAGGAGGACACTTTGTCCCTCATGAATCGCAGATACGGCGGGTCAATGACCAAAGCCTGAAGTAATAGCCACCAAAAAAGCAACCTTCCACGAGAGGAACTTCAATGACGCCATCGACATGGGTTCAAACGGCGACTTCATGAGAGCGGAGAGCACCACATTGAGACTCCATTCCGGAGCAAACCTCTTCTCTGGGGGAAACGTCCTAAAATCTCCTTTAAGGAAATGCTTGACCAACTGGTCACTGAACAGAGGAGTAGAGTTGTGCCGTCTCGTGAACCCGGAGATGGCAGCCAAATGCATCTTGATCGACAACAACGCCAGGCCCCCTTTTGCCAGTAGCAGAAGTTACGGAAGGATCTGGGCTGGAGACACCTCCAAAGGCTGGATGCCCGGCTGCTCCCTGCACCAGGCACAGAACCTAGTCCATTTCCTACTGTAAGAGGCATTAATAGATGGGGCCCTTGCCGCCGCCATGATCCAACGACAATCCTCCAGGCTCCCTAGATGTCCAAAACTGGCGCAGTCAGGAGCCACACTGCCAGGCTAAGTGACGGTGGGTCGTGATGCCACACCTTTCCGTGGTCCTGCGATAGCAGATCCGGATCCGACCCCAGACTAAGCAGCTCATCCACTGTGAGGTGAAGGAGATCCGAGAACCAAGTCAGCCTGGGCCAGACATGGTCCACCAAGATTACTTTGCACCGGTACTTGCGCACCAACTGGATCGTCCTTACGAATCAGGGGAAAGGGAGGAAATGCGTACGAGGACAGGCCCGTCCACGGGAACGAGAAGGCACCGCCCTTCGATTCCAGATGAGCCACCCTGCTGGTAAAGAGAGGGCAGTGCTTGGTGTCCGGCGTGGCAAACAAGTCCAGCGGAGGAGTCCCCCAATTCTTGAAGATCCGTGCCACCTGCACCTCTTTCAGCTTCCATTTGTGAAACGGACCTGCGTCTCTGCTGAGAGCACCCGCATGCCCATTCTGAACACCCGCTAAATGGAATGTGGTGATGTGAATCCTGTGAGCAATGACCCAATGCCAAACCACCTGAGCCTCTCGAGACAGAGGCCGGGAATGGGTGCCACCTTGATTGCGCAGAAAAAACATTGTTGTGGTGTTTTCTGTCAAGATACAAACCACTGCACCCTGAATGAAAGGTACGAAAGACTTCAGAGCCCAATGCAACGCCCTCAACTCCAACACGCTGATGTGCAAAACCGCTTTTTCTAGGGACCAAAAGCCCTGAACCTGAAACTGTCCGAAGTGAGCTCCCCAACCCACCTGGGAAGCGTCTGTCACTATTGTGAACTGGAAGTCCAGCTCCACCAGGGGCATGCTCCGCACGAGGTTCTCCGAGCACCTCAGGGCCTCCACTAGAACCCGGGAGATGACCACCTTGTCCGACCCCAGCTCTGCGACTACCTGGACGCTAGGAACTCCTGCACAGGCCTCGTGAACAGTCGACAATTGGGAATGCGCGGAATATATGATGCCATGGACCTGAGAAGAGACATGTAACTCCGGACTGAAACCACAGTTCCCGGCCCCCACTCACCTGCATTGGAGAGCAACTTCCCCACTCTTTCGACGGATAGCTGCACCAGATTTCTCTGCGTATGAAACTGAGCACTGAGAAAAACCAAATCCCTGGATGGAGTCAGACAGGATTTGGCGAAGTTGACGGCAAAGCCCAGCCACTGTAAACAGGAGCATTGACGCCTGGAGAGATTCTGACATCTTTTGTGGAGACATACCTCTGACCAACCAGTCGTCCAGTTACAGATACACATGATGCCACTCCCTATGGAGGAACTTGGTGAGCGTCCTTGGAGCCGATTTGAGCCCAAAAGGGAGCACCCGAAACTGGAAATGTTTGTTGCTGACCACAAAACGGCGGAACTTGCAATGTTTCTGCAGCATCGGGATGTGGAACTAAGCGTCCTTGAGGTCCAATAACGCCAAGAACTCCCCCGGTTGTACCGAGCGAATGACGTCCTGTAACGTGAGCATCTTGAACTTCAGGCGTTGCAGATTCTTGTTCAACGGCCGAAGGTCGAGAATAGGGCGCCACTTTCCATTTGGCTTTTTGAGTACACCCCCTGGCCTTGTTCCGAAAACCGGGACTGGTTCTATTGCCCCTTTTTCCAGCATGAGACGCACCTCTTGCCGCAAGACTTGGGAGATGGGGCTGCACCACCTTCGCAGGAGGAATAGGGAATTGCGGATGACGAAACTCCAACGAGTGGCCGTGTTGCACTGCATCTAGCACCCAACGGTCTGTTGTAATTAAACGCCACCCTGCCCCCTAGCTGATTGCCCATATGGCAGTCATTGCTGTGGTTTTGACTGCCGGCCTTGAGCAGCTGAGGCGGCTGGACCTCTCATCCGTTGCCTTCGCCATCATTGCGTGTAAGGCACCAACATCATCCGGCTGAGACGGCTGAGCTGGACTGCTAGGAGCATCCACTTCAGGGTCCGTATCCCACGTATCAGCCCTCCTGGGCGACAAGGACACAGTCGACAGCGTGTCACGAGGAACACTATCCGGATCCGAATCAACCGGTTCACCCTCCTCCGGATGGCCGACGGGAGGCCTGAAACCAACCGGCGACTGCAATGGCGGCCGAACCGGAGGGGACGTCCCCGGGAGACCCGGCCGAGGGCCATCCACCTCCCCTCCGGGTGACCCGGCCGTGGGCCATCCACCCCCTCTTTGGGTCGGGGCACCACACCCAGAGCCACAGGAAGCATTGCATCCAATTGTCCCAACAGCGACAGCAGCGTGCTTAGCACCTGAATGGACAGCACAGATTGCAGAGTCACCAATGGATACTGGGGCGGGACAGCCCCCAAACCCCTTCGACATAGATAGCCGTGCCGGCTGCAGGTCCAACACAGACGGAGAAAACAACGGTACATGTTCTTCTTCTTCTTCCGGACTGGAGTCACAGGATACGGTGTCTGGTCCTGCTGTAGAATGTCCAAGAGAAGCAAAGGCCCAAAGCCTGCCCCCGCCTGCCACGGCACCTCTGTAGGCAACAGACCATCAGCCACAGCCATCGACGAGGCATCCTGCCCAGTCGTTGACAGAGCAGACATCACCACCGTTGATGAAGGAACAGAAGGCAGCATCACCACCGTCGAATGAGGTACTTCCATCGCCGGCCCCTTCATTGACGGAACCAAGGTCGTCACCGGCCTGGCTTACTCCGGCGAAGCAGACTGCTTGGACGACGCGCCGGAACAATGTTTAGAAGACTCACGGCCTGAGGATGATCTGTGGCTGTCCTTCAACGAGTGCTTAGCTGACGACGACTCGCAGGCCTTTGACTACTCCTTCTCTGCCGGCAAGGACCTCTGCAACAGCGCCGCCTACTTCTTTGGCCTAGCACTCGCTTCCTTTGGCTTCTCTGGTCGTGTTGGCATGTCCAGAGAGGAGTCACCCGCCCCTTTAGACTGATGCAACATGGATCCAGAGTCCCCACTGCCTCCCCTCACCTCTGACGCAGGCACCCCGTGCGGTTTTGCGCTCACCTGGTCTCTGTGGGGACATTGGGGCACGGTTGCAGCCGTCCCAGGAAGTAGAACCCCCCCTGTCTGCTTTCTCCCACTGCAAATAGGCTGTGGGCTGCTGCGATGAATTGGAACACTGTTCCTGCGTAGATATACGACGGCGTAGGTTTGCTGGCCTGTGAGTGAATTCCCTCTCAAACCCTTCTTCCAATAACGTGGTTTCTGTGAGCATGCATCGACCCATTAAGGATCACCTGTGGATTAATAATGGTGAGCTCTCCGTCCTGCTACTTCTGGAAGGGGTGCATTTGGGATGAGGACCGAGTTCCTTCACTGGTCCTTCATACGTGGTGTCCAGTCCAGCTGCGACTATTCCACGCCTTTCTGGTAAGTGTCTTTCAGTTTTATCTTTGTCTTGAAGTATTTGTATTGTCTTCCTCGCAGCCGGTTGTCAGCTCTGTAATAATGTCCATTTTTCTCCCAAATAGGTGTGACTGCGGCCCAGCAGAGCTACAGAGCACAAGGTGGCACCAGATGAGGAGCGGAGGATCCCGCGGCGGTCCAGGCACCGGGTAAGTGAGCTTCTAAGGATAAGCGCGAAGAATTTTGCAAGCGCGACCTCAAACTGAAAGTTCATAAATGTCTAACCTTGCCTTTTGTCCTTTTACAGGGTCCGCCTTCGTGGATGAAGAAGATGTCGTGCTCCGGTGTCCAGAGCTGAAGTCCTGTGTGCCGGAGGATGAAGAAGATGTCGTGCTGCGGTGCCCAGAGCTGAAGTCCTGCGTTCTGGGGGATGAAGAATGGACGCCAGGCTCAGCAGTGAAGAATACAGGTGAATGCTGACTTCAGGAGGTAAGCGTATGAGCAGGAGACTGGATTCCCAAAGGTAAGTGCTGCTTTATCCCAGGCGGCGGTGAGCGTTACGCTGCATGCGAATGCAGATTAACGTGAAGCGTGCGCCTTGGGGTTGGGTTGACTTTTATAGCTGAGCTCTTAAGGCCACGCCCGTTAATTCTGTTCTGCTTGCCACACCCTACCACTCCTTGAAGTTGCATGTGCCGCTTATAGATGGAAAGTTGCATGTGCAGCTCAAGATGGAAAGCCACACTTGGACTGCACACACGTGGAATGTTCCTGAAAAGCACTACTGCCCATAATAAAAAGTCTTGCTTATGTTTCTCCATGAGCCTAGCGCCAAAGGCGCCAGGACTGAGTCCAACTGGGACCCCTGTGTATAAACGTCCCAAAGGGAGTAATGCGCTCGAGGGACTCTCTGCCTAGCATTTCGGTGCTGGACTGCCCCAGGGCAGGACAAAGACTGATATGTTTAGTAGGATATTTCTCCTCTGTGAAAGATAGTGAGCTAAAGACTCCGGGTAAGGCTCTTGTAACCAGGACTCATGTCTGGCAGAGAGTCTCCCAGGACCCCCGTTGTTATTGGGATAGAGGCAATACAGACAATACGCAAGGCCATCCCCATCGTAGACGTTCTTCAGGCTGCAGGTCTCAAGGCCTAAGCAACGATTTTTTTCGGGCCCATAGAGGACATGATGGCCCAGAATCGAAAGCATGTTTAGAACACAAACAGTAATGCACTCGAGAGCAAACACGAGGTGATCCCAACAGTTTGGAGACGGTCGAAATCTGAGAGAAGCCGCGGGGGCGGGGCTATTTATACCAGACGTCCTATTGGTGTAGCCTAAAGCACCCAAAAAGACGTCGATAGGACACTAAGTGTCGAAGTTTTCCATAGAAAAATGCCATGTTAAAGTTACTGAGGTTTCCCAGCCTGACGACGGGAAATATTCACAGCGTGTGAATCCATGAAAGATCCAATGCTGGAGAACTTTTAGGATTGTTTTGACAGGCGTCCCCCTAAAAGCAGTTTCTATTCTTATCTGGAGAGGAGGAAGCTCGGTCACGCTTTTTGGTAAAGCACTTACTCTCCTTTTTCTCAATCCCGCAACTATTTCCTGGACCAGCACAGTGCTGTAAGAAGACAAGCTGTGGTAGGATGAAAGAAAGAAGGCCTTTAAAAAATCCTGACCCTCTTTCTTTACCCGCACCAGCATACTGTATAAAATGGACTGCGAAGCTGCATTAGAGTGAATGGAAGCCTTGAGGCTGCAGGGCGATTCGACTTGCTGAATTCACTGAAATACAGACCCGGGCAGGACAGACAGTGGCTGTGCAACCCCTTTATTTATTTATTTCAATTCTTAGTAACGCGCCAAATGGCCCGGAGTCCTCACGGCGCACATGAAACAAACAAGACAGTGACATGGAAAGAGAAGAGTGAGAAGCGGAAGTCTCAAAAGAGAGTTTAGCGAGGACTAAGGAGTGTTGAAGAGATGGGTCTTATGATTTTTTTTAAGTTGATCAGTGAGTAGGAACTCAAGGTGAAGACGTAGAGAGTTCCAAAGAGCAGGAGCAGTGACACTAAAGATGGTTTTGCCAAATTTGACTGAGCGGAAGCAAGGCTTACTAAGCATAGCCTGCTCAGTGGCCCAGAGTGATCGACCAGGGACAAAGCGATAAATGCACTGGGTCAGGTAGATGGGTGCAGAGTTAATCAAGCATTTGAATGTGAGTGAGTATCTCGAAGGATACCCTATGCTTGATGGGCAACCAGTGCAGTTTTTTCCTGGCTTCAGCAATAGAAGAATGCCTGGGTACACCAATCACTGCTCGGACTGCACCATTTTGGGTTGTCTGGAGAGAAGTGATATTAACTGCTGACGTGCATGCAAGGAGACTATTGCAGTAGTCTAACCTGGAATTAACAAGGGCAGATGCAAGAAGGGATATGTTGCTGACAGAAAGAAAGGGACGCATTGCGCAAATTTGCCTGTTCCAGCTACAGGTTGCCCTGGTTTTAGCGACATGCAAGAGCATTGAGAGCTCAGCGTCAATGTTGACGCCAAGAGTCTTAACGCTTTGTGCCACTGGAATAGACACATTGGCAATGGTAAATAAGTAGTATTCCTTAGGAAGTTTTTTTAACATGTGACTTGATCCTGCAATGAGGAGCTCGGTTTTATCCGCGTTCAAAGCCATGAAATTCAGACTCATCCACAAGTGGATGATAGAAGAGATGGCCTTCGAGTCTGTGGAATAGGAGCCAGCCTTTCCAAGTTTACCGAGAAATACGGGAGGTTTGGTTAGCTCCGAAGAGAACAGAAGATAATTCCCAAGAGTGAGAAATATTTCTTTTAGATCAAGTACAGAACAAATGGCCTCCGTATGCCAGGTGCCAGTTAATTAGAAGCTTAGTACTGTATGAAGAACGGATCGACTAAGTGGCCACAGACGTAACAACACTCGGTATTAATATGAGCCAAAATCACAGTAAAAGCTGAGTAAACTAATTCAAAACATGTTCTTCTCACATGTGACCTATAATTGGAAGACACTGTCTATTCATTAGCTCCAGACACAGATATGCACCCGCCTCCACTCCCCACAAGTTCCCAGAACAGAGGAACCCGACAAGGCCAAGTACAAAGCTAGATGCCCTGGCTCGTGGCCTAGGAAATAAGGGGTAGGGTTTTATTTAATTAGAAGAACCAGTTCCTTGGTTTCACTCCCCCGACTCCTATTTTTGCTCATGTGCTGATGACTTGCCAAGTGCTCAAGATTGGTAACACAGATGCCAACCAATAAAACTCTCAATGTGATGCCGCCCAGTATATGTTGCATTAGACAATTA
The DNA here is from genome assembly GCF_040938575.1 of Ambystoma mexicanum. NCBI lineage: Eukaryota > Metazoa > Chordata > Amphibia > Caudata > Ambystomatidae > Ambystoma > Ambystoma mexicanum. Next base: position 1,040,779,307 of record NC_090921.1, read on the forward strand.
CCTATTGTTGAGATGATGGGCCTCATTACAAGCATGGCGGTCCGGGAACTACAGTACCGGTAAGCATGACAGTACCGTAGTTCCCGGACCGCCATACTACAAGCTGTGCTCGCGGGACCCTGTTAGCCCGCCAGGTCTGACCTGGAGGGCAGAGCGGCACCCGCGAGCACAGCACGTCAGATGCACCGGCACCACTCTGAATGGTACCGGTGCATCCGACGTCCCATTCTCATTCAGCCCTTTGGGAAGAAGGGTTTGAGAGGGAATTCACTCACAGGCCAGCAAACATACGCCCTCTTATATCTACGCAGGAGCAGTGTTCCAATTCATCGCAGGAAGTCCCTCATTCCCAGCACCCGCGAATGGGCAATTACCAGGTCCACCATACTCGGCATGACCCGGTAATTGCCCATTTGCGGGTGCCGGAAAAAAAATGGATACCAGCGGCAGCCGTGCCTTTACTACAGGCCTGGCTACCGCCAGCCTTGTAATGAGGCCCGATCTCTTTTTTACCTTTATCAAGTTAGGGATGGTCTAAGGTGGGGCCATCAGATAGTTATATACAATGAAAAGACTAACCCTTACACATTGTATATGTGGACAATTCCCTTAACCAATTCCCTAACCCCGTAGGTTTTTTCAACTAAGATTGTGGTATTACGTCAGCTATGACGTAGTTTTCATTTATGCTTCGTTGTTCTGTATTGAAGCTTTCGAGAGTTTGTGTGCTTACTTCTGTCCCTGCTTTATGTGGATTGTTAATAAAGCAGGCATTACCATTTACTTTGACTATTTCCATTATTAGGGTGTGGGATTTCCCAGCCTTTCTGTTCTGCTTGCGCTAGCCTTTACATATGGTAGCAGAGGATGGTTTCGATACTTCGTCATAGAGCCATAGGGATGTCAGTGTAGAAAATTGGGCTCCATAGATTTAGGTTCAGAATTAGGTGGGCACGTAATGTGAAGGTGTAGTGTCAGGGATGGGTCTACTTCGAGGTAAAAATTGGTGGCCGCTTCGCACAACGAAAATTGGTCCCATTTATTGGGTTGTAGACAAGGGATAGCGGGGAAAGGAATTAGGCAAGTAAAAGCCAATTGGAAGTGTTGTTTCATTTTGATTGTATCCCAAATGGAACTTTAGTTCAGCACTTTTCTTTGAGTTGGAGATACTCAGTAATTGGAAAGACGCGATTGGATTTCATTATGAGTTTCTCAGTATTCCGGTGATAAATCTGCAGAAATACTGCCAAATTCATTTACTGTTACTGCCACTTGGTCCAGTGGAGTTACCACGGGATTACAAGTGATGGTAATTCCCCATATTTTAAGTGCATAGTAGTTTTGGCAGATTTACTGCCAACGGAATTACGATATGGTAAATCCACCAGTGATAAATCTGCCAAAACATATAATTTGGTGGTGTGGGAAAAGTGGCAGTAACTGAATTATTGCCAAACTTAGAGGCCCTCGTTTTTATAAATCTATTTTGTGTTTTAGACAGCACAGAGGTGGGGGCAGGAAAAATGGGTGTGGCACGCTCACATTCATTGCAACCTGTAGGTCGCAGTCCTGAAAAAAAACTGCTCAAAGGCAAGGAAGTGCATGAGATGGAATGTAGTCATCGGCACCCATCGTCTTCAGGGACTGGAAGCTGTCCATAACTGGAGGCAATGGGGAGCGCATTATTGAGGAACCACTTGAATACTGATGAGACATCTAGCCCCTCACAGCCCCAGGGGCAGGACTGCAATGGGGTAGAGGAAAAGAATAGGGGGGACCTCAGGGTTTTTCTTTTAAAGTGGCGGGGGCAGGAGGCATGTAGAAGGAGCCGGGGAGCCAGTGGATAAGGATGACTGATGGTTCGGAAATCGAGGACTAAATGGGGGAAAGCCGTCTGAAACAGTAGAACCATAAGGGCATTCCTTAGGAAGAAGTGATATTTTTGTAGGCTCAAGTCTAGGGGTAGGCTGATCCATCTAATGCTCCCAGTCTGAAGCATCCTGTGCCTTTCTGTTCGGATTTCAGAACACATAGTAAACCAGTGTTGGTAGTCCTTTACTTTCTGGCCACAGTGCACCATTTCATTTTTCAGTGATGTATTTGGGATATGACTGTCAGACAGCTCTCTGTTATATAAAGAGTTTGAATTCCACTCTTTGCTTGATTAGGAGCCAGAGGCTCCGTAGGACAGGAGGAAATAGGGCAGTTACTTGTTTATGCCCAGGATCATCCTGGCTACTGTATTCAGGAATTGTTCTAATGTTCTGATAGAGTAACTTGAAGCCCCAGTGTATACATGACTACAATGGTCTAGTCTCAGCGCAGTGAGTGCCTAGATGGTTTCAGTTTTGTGCTGGATTCCTGTGTGGCAAAGTCGGAAGCCGCTATTTCAAGTGACGTGCATGTAAAAAGCACGGATATGGTGGTAGTCGTTCGTCAGGTTATGTTCGTTAGGTTTTCTGTTCTCTGGGTTTAAGTAATTGCAGGGACACAAGGGAAAAACAACCCTCTCCAAATGTTATCATGTATTAAGATGTTGCCATCTGTAATAACCACATTCTCCTTGCAACCTGTGTTGGATATGGCCTGGCTCTGGTTCCTGCCTTCTTCCATCTCAAAGGGCAGCTCTTCCGCGCACAGCAAACCCAACTCCCATCGAGCCGCTGACCGTAACATCAAGGAGCAGCGGGTGCCAACTTGGTCTGCACTCAGGTGTCCCGCAGGAGAGCAGGGCCTCAGCGATGCTTATTAGGTAGGATAATTTGTGTAACCTGGAGGGATCCGCAGACTGTTTAAATCACTTGCTTGTTCCACCTATCGGAGGAAACTTGGGCTCCATGGGTGGCGGGCGAGACACTTGATCAGGATGCAGGTCAGAGCTCATAGGACAAGGCTTGCTCTCAACCTGTCTGGCTCCGTCCCGTCCCATCTCTTCTTTCTAAAGAGAGCAACCGTGTGCACCTATGATCTACAAAGCACTTAACCTACAGGAATGCCTTTTCAAAGATTGTACCCTAGAACCAGAGCCGGCCTTACGGCAGGGCGGGGCGGGGCGGGCGATCGCCCGGGGCACGTCAGCTCAAGGGAGTCCTTTAAAGGGCTCGCCGAGCTGGTGTTGTGGGAGAAGGTGCGACAGGCGCCCTTATGTTATTAAATGTGCCCGCGATGGCGGGTCACATTTAATAACCATAGGGTGCTGATAGCACCCTATTCACATGAGGATTACCTCCCTGCTCTGACGCGGGAGCAAGGAGGTTTTCATTGGAATAGCACGCTCATGCATTAGCATGCGCGTCCTATTCCAGTGATTAACCACCTGCGAGGTGCCGGAGCAGGGAGGGACAAAACAAAGGTGGCGCTCCTGAGCCCACCTCAAACCCACTTCTTCCCCTTCTCCCCCTGTTGACCAGGGGCGTGCGGGGAGGCGTGCCAATTCGCCCAGGCCGCTGCTGCCTCTAAGGCCAGCCATGCCTGGAACAAAGGCATAGCAGAAGAGGTCACAATCCTGTAAGCAGAATTACTTGAATGCCTTTGCTGCCCATAGAATTTATATAGAAGTCCCAATATAATGAGCCTATTTTGACACTTAGCTCATGCATATAGAATATGCCTATTTGTCTATGGGTATTGCCCACATCAATCACTGGGTTCACTTTTGTAAAAAGCCCCTGGCAGGGTTAGAGTTCAGCATAGAGAGATGTATAGAGAACTTCATCTCTAAAAGATTTTAAGAGTCAGTAACACATCTAGCTTTATATGGGGCTCTCTAGTGACATGCTTTGAGGGTAATGAAATGGGAGGGTTTGGGAGGCTAGAGTTGAAGTAGCCATGTTGTGTTGGTTCCACATACCTGAAGCGCCGATCTCGGCCTGCAGTGTGCAAGACACTCCCGTCTGGCAGCACCACCTCGAGGTTGATCACGTTCTCGCGCATGGTGCCATAGCGCACTGCATTGGTTCCTGAGGCGCTGGTGGCTGCCATGCCGCAGAGCGAGGCGTCTGCTCCTGGGTCTGTGGGATAAAACGCAAGCATTCAGGCAACACCACAAGATACTCTCCATCCAAAGCCAGACACCACTTTTGTAGGACTGCTCCCCCCACCCAAAAAACGATGCTGGCCAAGAGATGGCAAATCATAATAGATAATTCCCACAAAAGGTTGTACAGGGGGTTAGGATTACAACAGTTAGATAATATTTTAATAGTAATCAAATACCAATCCTGAGGTGCCAGTATCTTTTACACAAATACACATATTTTTTCCAAGGGGTCCTAACATTTTAATTGTCTTGAAATGCTGACCCGAAGTTGCCAAAATTACCACATCCACTGTATCTTAACACAAGACCACATTACAAAAGGTCACTGCAGCTTGTCCTGGGATTTTTTTTATTAGACAATACATTAGTCAAGTCAAAACGGATTTGGAAAGCAACATAAGGGGCCTGAATAATATCAGGAGTGAGATGAGAAAGTCAGTGTATTGCTGTACCTATTCAGAGTAATAATGACAAGCAAGCAGTGGCAGCGCCCCCTGGCTGCTGGGCTGGGGTGGCGCCAGTTTTAATACATTTAAATAGTACTTTTAACCAGGTGTAGTTCAAAATGCCACCACTACCCGTTTCACAGCTAGAATGAAAAGAGACTGCATAATTACTCTTTTTAGTTTGGGCTATTATGAAGCCGAAACTATTGGATTAGAGTACAGATAGGGAGAACTGGCATATGAGGAGGGACGCAAAGCTTGACGGTGTTGCTTGGTTATTTACCCACCTGTTAACTGCCCATGGCCATGCCAATCCCTATGGCCATTCTAATCCAGTTCCTGCCCAAAACAGCTCCACCTAAACCCTTTGGTGAGAGTTAATGACATAATTGGCGCTGTATACACGCTACTGGTGTAATACCAGCTCTGCCTTCAGCCACTCAATTTATAAGCACTACGCATGCCCTTCACTGAAGTCCTGTTAAAAACAAGCATTGGCAAAGCAAACCGTTTTGGCTAGTGTAGTATTAGGCATTTGCCAGGCACTGCTATTAGATGCTCCATTTTGCACCTGCTACCATCACTTGCAAATCCCTTTCCCACTCAAAAGCCCAACCTGTTGGCATTGCCAATGCTTGCGTTAAAACGCTGTGCAGAAAACTCTGAATGACTATGCAAAAGGTTCTTTAACAAGGCCCATTACTTGTTTAAAGCTCATTCGAATTGCGGCTCACACAGAAAGAAATCGAGAGTAAATCTCTTTCCCCTTTTTTTTCAGCATCTACCCCTTACGACGCAGAACAGCACGAAGATTTCTCAGACAGGCGTGGGAACCCACAAGGGAACTCGGTGGTGCCCGCAGTTGCATGGAAAATCCTCCCGCCAGCGGGCTTTGGCATTCTCATGCCCAGGGATGTGTTCATTACAATGAATCGTGCCCCGTTTTTCCATGGTAGGTATGATGCATTGTATTTGATGAGGCAACAGCCGACCCCATTTTTGATGTGGTGGCAACCAATGCTGATCTCGGTTATACATGCATGAATATTATCACCCCGGAATGTCTGCATTTGTGAGGGGATTGGAGCGGAAACCCATGCTTCAGAACCCTTTCTGCATGCATGCACATTTATTTATTTATTTATTTATTTACTTACAGGAGGAACAGTGCTCTTTTGATCACTAAAGTATGAACAATAGGTAAGAAATCAGAATTGACAGGAAGCAGTGAGCTTCTTACAATGGGGTGGACTCTGAGGGACATTCTGACTAGGTTGTGGAGGGGAGTAAACGGAACAGTCACTGGGGACAATACATAAGTAGACATTAATTTATGAGACAATAAACATTGGACTTTTTAATTGCAGGTAGGCGGTATGGCCAGCTGTGCCTGGGATGTGACCATGATGGGTGAAGTGCTATAGTGGAAGTAGAGAAAGTGAGGGACACAGGCAGGTTAGAGGCGAGTGAAAAATGTTAGCTTTCAGGCACATGAGAGGTAGGTAAAGAGAGCAACTAGGAGGCGAGGAGGTAGGCTTTTAGTTTGGTTTTGAACAAATCCGTGTGAACGGTTTCTCGGATGTCCAGGGGCAAAGAATTCCATGCAAGTGGAGCAAGAAGAGAGAAGAAGCAGAAGCGAGTGGAAGCACAGGGATAGCGTTGAGCCACAAAGGTAGTAGAGGAGGCAGAACAGAGATTACGAGAAGGCTTGTACAGTTGGATAGAGGAGGATAGATACAGTGGTGCCTTAAAGTGGATAGATTTGGGAACCAGGAGAAGACATTAGGTGTGAAGTGAGGGAGTTCAAAGAGAGTCCTGGTAGGGAATGTAACGATCTTGTCGAGAGGACAGAAAGCGTAGTTGGGGAGACCAAAGAGGATGCTAGCACACTAGTCCAGTTTAGAGAAGACAAGAGTGGTTAAGAGATGCTTGGCGGAGTTGAAAGGAAGGAGGTGCCCGATTTTTCCTATTATTAGAAGGTTTAGGCAAGCTACTGTTCCAGTTTTGGAGATGAAAGTAGAGAAAGTGTGAGGAGAGTCATAGATGACACTGAGGTTTCTAGCTGAAGAAGAAGAGTAGGAATGTTCAATGTACCTTCTCTGCCATGTACAGAGATGGGTCAGAATCCCACAAGAGAGTTGACCCAGGGTAATCTGATTGGTCATATAATGGATTGCACGCACCCCACAGCAACTTTCCCTCAATAGATTCCTTTGGGACCCGCAGTTTTTTTGATATTTTCAAACCTTTCCTGATTTTTGGAGGTCAGTAAAGCTTCTGCTTTGCTTCCCTTGTCTGCTTTTCTTATTCTTATGGGGAAACCGACTCGTCCCCAAGTCTATCAGTACCGTTTTTGTGATATTTTACTTGTGCACTTTTGCATTTACCGCGAATGGCTACTAAAAAGGTGGCTAGCACCCTCAAATGGCTGTACACAAGATTTTTGCTTGTACTTTGGCCATCTGGTCCTTTGCGCTTCTTTCTGCCTTCTTGGGTCAGGAAATGCCATATATGGTAGCCCCTGGTGAAAGCTGCCACTTTGGCTGGCAAGTGGACTTTGTGTGTGTGAGCTAGAGAAGGCTGGGACTTTCTGGTCCCCATCCACATCTTCTGGCGCTCGAATGTCTGTGGTGGACGGATGTAATGACCAGTGGTTGTCCACGATTGGACAACCCTGGGCTGTTTGAATGTTGCAGATCCTTGCCATGTTTGGGCTTGGACCTGCCCCCAGTCTAAATCTTGGACAAACAAAGGAGGGCTCCTGCAGCTATTCAACAGAACATCGTTGGAACCAAGACTTCTACAAAGATGAGCAGCCTGCTGACGACCCAAGGACAACTCCAACCAGATGACCAGCATCGACTCCAGTAATTGGCCCAGTGAAGCCCTGCTCCTCTGCCAGATCTCAGAAGACCCTCGACCCTTGGCCCGGGAGAACAACCAGTCTCGACCCCTGCTTGAGGATCCATGTCTTGAAAGCCTTCAGAAGCGTCCATGGACCACCCAGCCTTCTCACAACAACGGAAGCTGAGCTAGAGCTGACTGTGTTCAATGCCGTGAGATCGCCTGTCGCCACCTGACCGTAGTGACCATACTTCTGAAATTCCTTGAGGTGTCCTGAAGGGTCTGTACCACTGAGGTCTGCATCTTTTCTTCGTTTCGTTTTTTTTTTTTCCAAGAAGTTGGCCGGAACCTTTGCAGCCACGACCCCTGGACTATTCTCATCCAAACCAAGGACAAGACTTGCAGTGTCACCTTGACAAATCGGATTCAGGGGGTAAGAGAACATTCCTGTTTCTGTACTCTTCTGTGCCCCACAGGGTAACATTGGGTGAAGAGCCCTTCTCCCTAAATTCCCACTGGCCTGGCCTTTGGTCATCGAAAGGAAGCCAAGGATCCGGTCCTAAGACTTACATTTGTAAAAGGATAGAAGGGGTGTTTAGCTGACTTGAAGTAAATGCTTACCTTACTTTAAAGAAAGTTTAAATCATCACCACAGACCACTGCATCAGTTCTGAAATACCTTCCCTGGAGAAACCATAGTGGATCTTGTGATTTTAAGGCACAAACTCCCATACAACTTAGGGCTGGAGTTCATAACACAGAGGGAACTGGGCTGTGATCATTCCCTCCAATTTAACTTTTCTCTTGCATTTAATTACTTAACCGTTGACTACTGCCATGTGTTATTGTCTCTATAAACAAATGTATTTTGTGTCTGAGTCAGCATTGAGGCCTGTCAAGGAAGGGGGGGGGGCGCCAACCCAATACGGGTGTTTGGGTGCAGGCAGGCCTCCTCCCCACCCCTAATAACCTGCGGTGACTGCGGCATCCAGGCAGGAAAAACAGCACAACAGCTGCGAGGGAGACGCCGGAGCAGCAGTATGCAGAAAACAAAGGGGTGCCACGAGCGGCACAACACCTGCCACCAAAAGCAGGACGTGGAGAAGGATTGCAGGAATCTAAGGGGTACCGCAAACACCACAACACCATCCGGCAAAGGAGACAGCCCAGCAGACCTGAAGCAGGGGAAGCGACGAGCGGGACAACACTAGTCGCCCCAAGAGGAGAATGAAATTAGCCCCCTAGCCCACCAGGAATTGTTCCAATAGAGGGAAGGCTCTATGAATCAGGGCCCCACTGCACCACCATGGAGCTTGGTACATGGGAAAAGTACCCAGAGAGGTTTTGGAGAACACTTGGTCCTGAAAAGCTGATATAGGCTCCATGTTGGAAATGGGGAGCGCTCACCAGCCTTTTAAGCCCTCCTATGGCCATCCCCTGGAGCCAGGAAAGTGATTGGACAGGGTAAGTACCCAATCCTGGGAGGGGATGGGGTATTTAAGGAGGTGGTGTGTGAGAGTGTGTGGCTTAGTTGGGTGAGGGCAGGAGGTGGTGGAGGATGTCCGAGAGATCAGAGCAATTGGAGTGCGGAGGCTATTGTTAAGGAGGGGGTCTGTGGAGTGTTTGTGTGAGAGAGGGAAGACTGAGTTATAGACAGGGCTAAAGTCGAGGGTACACACAGTCTCCCCACAGCTAAAATGAGAAACAATGAAGTCTTCCTTGAATTTATAAATTAAAGCCAAACTCGGGGTTCGAACTGCAGTCTCAGGTTTGCAGGCTGGACACTTCACCACTGCACTATATAAACTGATGAAGAATAGCGAACAACTAAAGGTGAAATGTCACATTTCAGTACTGCATGGTCCAGGGAAAACATTTGAATTGGTTCTTGGAGTTTAAAACATGCACAACTTTGAACGTTTTCAAAACACTATTAAAAGAAAATGTCCTCTCTTGGTTTTGTGTGTGTGTTGATTTTATGAAAGACAAGTGCCTTTCGTCCCGTGCAATATGAGTGATTATGCAAAGTCAATTTAATGAAATGTTCATATTTCACCTTGATATGCTAATTTCTGGTGACTTCACATCCCATTGTGTTTGTTGATGAGTCCCCCCACTTTTATTTTTAGGACTTGACCCCTGGTTATAGAGGTAGTGGCAAAAGTCGGGAATAAGGATAGTATGAAGGAGTAGCAAGTGTAGAAATTAAGTGGTAGTCTGTAGTAGAGGGAGAGAGACACAGAGAGACAGACAGAGAGAGAGAGAGAGATAGAGAGATAGAGAGAGAGAGAGATAGAAAGACTTAAAAGGAGACTAGGGAGAGATAAGAGAGTGTATGCACAAGTGAGCGGGACACCGGGTAAAGGAAGGCACCGCTCATTACTTCCTGAGAATACTAAGCAGGAATAGGTAAGGAAGAGTTACAAGATCCCTAGGGAGCAAGACAGCCGACGACTCGGGGCAAACACCTGAAGTGTAGAGAGAGGAAAAACAGATAGTAAATAATAATACTAAGACTGGTAACTCCTAACACCCTGTAAGGGGCATCTGGGCTAGGGAAGTGGGAACCAAGTCTGATGCAGCCGAGAGAAGAAAGGGCCAGCCCTAGCGCCAATTCCAAAAGATTCCAGTACCTCGAAAACCTTAAGACTAAAAGCTATTCTGACCATTTATATTTCAATAAACAACCTTGGACTAAGAGTCGGGGTGATTCTTTGTGATGGGACCACTCTGTGACAATATATATGTGATATATGGTTTTTGAGGACAGTAGTTACCTATGATTGTTTTATTCTTAGTGTGTTTAGAAAGGTCTAATAAATACTTGTATTTTCATATACTTGCTGTCAGAAACCTAAAAAGGTGTCTCCCTAGCTAGTCCCCGAGGATCGGTCATCCAGGTGGCCAGGACACGGCCATCGCTATTGGATCCTGTTCCTGGGGGTGGACCAATGAGGGTAGATCACCTGGATGGGGGTCCTCGGGGAGTGGGACACTAACGGGTAAGATGCGGTATCCCCCGTCTTTCAACACCTTTTCCCCATCCTACCACGTAGGACTTTGTAAACCACTGCCACTCCCCTCACCCCCTTTTCCGACACAAACACTTTCATATGACACACCAGAGAACGGACTAACCAAGAGCCATTTACCTGACATATCCCAATACAAAGGTCAGGCAATTGACCAGAATCAAACACACCTGACAGCCCTTTCCCTTGCCCACAGGGATAAAAGGTGGAGCAAGGCACAGTACGAGCCAGGCGAGCACGACAGACAGCATGAAGGCACAGCTAACCTAGCACAGCAGTTCAAGAGAAGAAGAAAGACGCCGGGAATTGAGGGTGGCGAGGACAGAAGCGACCTTGCCCTTTTCGTCCCAGGCCCACAGAAACTTCGTGGAAGAGGACATAAGACCGCAAACAATAGCACAAGTGTCTTGCAGCAGATGTGAACGGTACACGGGGCAAGCCTACGCCGATAAACAGGAACGTGGGAAGCTCCAGGACCGTGGTACCGGCCTTCACTCCAGTGAAGCTGAAAGACAAGCGGTTCATCATAGCCGGTGAGTCGAAGGGAGAACCAATAAGAACCAGGCGGTGTTGAGTGAAAATCGCAAGGTGGCAAGTTTGGACCAAGTTTCAATTAACTGTGAATAAACTGTAAAAATTCTTAAAGAGAGACCAGCCGCTGAGAGAAATCGGCACCACGTGGGTGCTAACTCGAGAGACTCTGGTGGATCCCCGTAGGAAGGCCACCAAAAGAGGTCAAAGTGGTATTACAAGAGGTCTAGTAAAATCCATGTACAATCGAAAGACTTTGATCGTCAAATTGTGTGAAAACAAGGGAAGTGAATCCCGCAAACATAAGTGAACGTGAAGTTGGCAATAGTGAGCCCGACCAAGGGATGCTGACGAGAGGGGCTCATCTAAGGTCCCAGGAAACAGTGTGTTGACAAGAGTGAACCCGGCCGAGGGATGTTTGCCAGAAATGTTTAAAAAGAAATTAAGATTTGTGAGCGAAGGAAAAGCCGTAGTGAACCCACAGAAGGGAGGCTGAAAGTAAAGAAGGTTCAGCGCCCAGAAAAGGGGGACCCAGTGGTTGAGAAGTCTTCACCCAAAGTGAAACCAAGAAGCAAAATTTCATTTTTGTTGAAGGAACTTATTTGTTATATACATCAGGCCCTGGAAGGCAAGAAACTTTCAAGAGAAACAAGACTTGGCCAACGAGGCTCCTGATAAGCTGGAACGGAACTGCCGACATGTGCTGGGAGAGGCTTGAGTGTGTACTGTGCTCCAAGATCCATCTTAACCCGTGCGAAAAACCTGGGGAAGGGAAATCTAAGCTAACGCATATTACATAAGAACACTTCTTTCTTTCCTTGAAAACCATCCCACCCCCTTTTTGTATTAATTGTAAGGTTTGGCAATAGGTTTCTTAGTATAGGTCCTTTTTATTTGACAACGCCACTAGGATGCCTTATTTTCATTTTATGGTCGACGCTTGCTCCCATTTTAGATTTAGGTTCAGATTAGATGTTTTTCCAACCAGCATACAGTTTAATAAACACCCTTGAACTGTGATCACTTGTGTCTGTCTTACTTGTTGCCACCATGTGTTCCTCACATTACTGACTTCCTTGAATTGTTGGTATTGTTCTGTGTGGACTTGTTGTAGCCCTAGCGCACTCTCATACTTTTCCTGTGACTAAGCCTTGACTGATCATCCATCTATCCTGATTGATTGGTTAGCAAAAACCTTTCAGTGTCTTCCCTGTTTACCATAAATAGGGTGGCCTCCTAAAATCCTCCTGCAGCAGCTGATTTTAGAAATCCATCTTAACACTGACAGGCTCTCCTCCTCCAAAGAGTAGCCTTGGTAAGGCGCCTGCTTATCCCACTCCCTTCACCTCAAGTTTACATAAGTGGTGAAAAGGGAACTGTGGTTATTTATGTTCACTATAAATCAGTTTCAGGTGCAACACAATGGAAAAGGTTTTGGCCTAGAAGTCTGGACTTCAACTCCCCCAGGAGTACCTAAAAGAATGTCCTTAAATTGCTTCCATTTACCTTCACATCTCTCTCGTTGTTGCTCACAGGGTACAATGCGAGTTATCATTTTCTTCTAAACTACATTCCCAGATTACAAGCTGGTGCTATGGATCAGGGTTTCTTATCTTAGGCTCAATTTCTCTGGCACCAGATACCTTGCTATGGTGTCATGTCCACACCGGTACTGTGCAAGGCAGAAAAATGGTTTAGCTATGGAGGAGCGACTGAATTCATGGTGCACTGTATTAGTCTCATAAGATTATGTTTTGTGTGACGCTACAATGCTTGCAGAGCTGCCAATTGATTTGTGAAAATCAAGGTTTCCATTTTGAGATGAGGGTTTGAGATTCTGACTTGCGCCCTGGATAACATTAACACATCCAGGCATCACATGCCTTTTGTGGTACACCTGCTAAGAAATCACTAGATCAATTTTTGGCATCTGCATGTTGAGCGGTCAACAACAATTTACAAATACAAGGTTGACCTTTTCTGGCTTAGTCTCCCTTGCTTACCATTCTCATGTAGAAGGAAGCCAGCCTTTTTCCTACTGCCCACCAGAACAGCTACCCTACTCTCGAGGTGAGAAAACACTAGTCCTATCATTTAACAACAGTAACGCACAGGAAAACTACTAAAACGTTCATTATTGTGGCTGGAAAGTGCCAACAGCCTCAACGCCTTCACTGGAACCTCAAATTGTCTAGGCGCGATCTGATGTATTGGCAACCAGGAAACAATGTTTGGCAGCCAAATAGTGAAGCAGAATAATTCGGAATGTAATACTCCTTGTGATGCCCGTTGTAATCTGCGTGACAACGCAATGCAAAATAGAAGAAAAAAAATCCTGTTTTAGATGCATTATTTATAAGTTGCCAAGAAAACGACAACATTTCTGAATCCAGAATGGAAACCCTACTTAGCGTCTATTATTGCTGAGTTAATGTGAACTAGGCATAAACTGATTATTGAATCCAATCCAGGAGGCGCCTTGAAGTTCAGCTCCAGTAAAGGTGGAGATTGTGGGAAGGCAACTTCAGCAAAGAGGGCAGGCGTTATCTAGCAATAAGCGAGTCCTATCGGCGACAATCTATTCCATGTTTTGGTTGCAGCTTACCTTTGCTCTCACATTCGCTCATCTATGAAATTATTTAGAATTGTCGGAGTTTTCTGAATCCTCTTGTTCCTTTGCTTTTGGATATCAGCAGTCATGAAGCTGTTTTCCTGTGATCACCTACCAGGACCCTTAACCAGAAACCCACTACCCAGGTTTCTTACCAACTAAGGTATTTTTCAGTGCTTACCGTGCTGGCTTGCCAGTGATTACTGTGCTTGATCGCCCCCAGCCGGACCTTGCACCTAAACACGTAGCTATGAAGGAAATGGCGGATGGGTCCTGTATATATTGCCCCCAAATGCTCAGTGTAGTATCCTTGGAATTGCTTAGTGTAAGCCGCTCAGTATTCTATGTTTGCTCTAAGAAGCATTTCTTGGATTCCGATGGTTATCGAGCTCGGAATTCCGCTGGGATATTTTCCTATGCTCTTCTTTCGGATTGTCTGCACTGGTTTTGCTGCAGCTTCTCAGCTGCTCTAGAGGCGTCTACTGCTGCTTAAACTGGCTACTAACGGAAGCACTTTTAGAAAATGCCCTATAAGGGGGCACGTTCTGTGAGTGATGTGTGGGCTCACTGCAGTGTTCCTGGGTGCCAGTAAACACCCATGTTACCAACCTTGCTAAATGTCTTTCCATCAATCAGTACGGTCTACTCTTAACATCGAGTAGATTAGCAACTGCTTAGAGTTCACCTTGCTTATATCTGACTCTTTAATGCTACCTCTGGCTCAGTGCCATCCTATGCCACTACTTTCGGTGTGCTATTCTAGACTGTGCCACACCCAATGAATACACTTTACCTATGCAAACTGATCACGAAGCTATGGAGACAAATTTGCAAACACCTACCAACAGGGAACCAGAGGCCGCTGCCACGTAAATAGTTAGTCAGGGATTTCCTGGTGACGCCGGGCTCCACCGTGACGTGAAAGTCGTCAGTGTTCAAATTCAAAACACGGTCCATTCGTGTCAGATTGAAGCAAACACCACCCTGTCAAAACAAATGAAAATAATCCCTCATTGATCAAAAAGGCGTATTATCATCTCGAATACCAGACAGAAATATCAATATCTGCCAGCTATTTGGCTAGCACCATGCAGCTATTTGCCTAGCAACATGCAGGACATCAGACTTTGGTTAAGTGTGGAAGTGCAGCCCTGCACTTAGTGTCAGATCAAAAAAATCAGTGCGCTTCTTAATCTTTTAGTGTAGAACTGAAATGTCTGGAGCATTGTTCTCTGCTGGCATTCAATACGGGACAAAGCCACCTTCTGTGCGTGGCACCATTAAAAAGGAAACACGCGTTGTTATATTTAATATGCTGCGAGACAACATGTCACTCTCAATCACTTCTCATGTCAGAGGGAAGGCCCTGTGTGCTACCAATTCTGTTGGACATGGTCAATACATGTTTCAGACTGAAAAACCAGTTTAATAAACATGGGGGCAATAGTCACAGGGAAAGGAAGATGCAGTGGTGGATCAAATAGTGTTTAAAGGTTCTAGGCAGAGAAATGAAGGATGCATGGCCATGCAGGCTATACCTAAGCCTCAAATGCATCAGCGTCAGGTGGACAAGAAACACAGTTTTGCTGAAAGGAAAGTATGCTTGAACAGAGTTAGTCTGCATTTACCGTTGAGTTACCATAAGGCGCAGTTGGGAAGGAGAAATTACTTACAGTAATGTTCTTGCTATGGATTCTTCATTAGATAGATATCCTTCCAGCGTCAGCTGCTTGGAAAAAAGTTCAACATGGGGCGTGGTACGACTCAGCATCAACCATCGATAGGCGGTCAAGTGGCATAGCGAGTAGGAGTGCTCGCTTTGACATCCGTGCAGAGCCGGCTAACGGAGGTTCGAATTCCGGCAGGGCCAACCTCAGCCTTTCATCCTTCCGAGGTCGATAAATGAGCACCACACACCGTGGATAATAATAAGCAGCGCTCAGATACCTGAGGGTTCGTAGCGCTATGTAAATGCCAAATTATTATTATTATTATTATTATCGATGCCTCTTTATGCAACCGTGCCACTCGTCGACTACAGACGTGACGTCCATATATAAAATCACGTCAGTACAACCCTGCAGCTCAGTTCCCCACCTAAGCAGTAATACTTTGTGAACGTGTAGAGCAATGACCACATCGCTGCTCGACATATTTCCCTCACCGGCACACCCCTTTGCAATGTGGATGATGCCGCAACACCCCCGGTGGAATGTCGCCTAAATTCTGCTGTACAAACTACGTTAAAAGCGGAGTGCCCTCTTAGGGTCCAGCCTGTGTAGCATTTCCTCATCCTTCGAGAGATACAGAGGAGGATAAAAAATGACAAATCAATGCTCTAGGACACGTGGAATCCAGAAACAACTTTTGGCAGAAATTTAGGACACACCTTGAGCGAAGCCTTCGCCCTGAAAAATTGTAGGAAAGGTGGCTAGTAAGGTAGAGCCTGCAGCTCTCGTATACGTCTAGCTGATGTGATTGCCACCAGGAAAGCCGTTTAAGGTAAGCAGCCTGATAGGGTATGAATGCATGGACTCGAATGGAGACGCCATCAAAAATGTCAAAAACAAGTTTAGACCCTAGTCCAGAACCAAAAATGGAGTAGGCGGAAACCCATTTACAAGGCCTTTCAGGAATTGGCTCATTACAGGGATCATGAAGAAGGATCCTTGATCCGTGCAACCTCTTGAACACAGACAAAGCCTATAAATAGCCCTTGACTGTGCCTATCTGAAGGACTACAGATGCCAGTGACAGTAGAAACTCCATCACCGTAGTGTGGAACAAGCGATAGGGCCTATCCTGTGTTCCCTACACCACGCCTCAAGTTTCCTCTACCTGGATGCGTACAAAGATCTTACAGAAGGCCAACGTGCAGCTAGTAGCACCTTAAGTACCTCACCTGAGAGGTCCCAGGCATCATATATCATCCTCTCAAGAGCCACAACTGTAGGTTGAGGGATTCCGGGTTAGGGTGAAGCACCTGACCTGCCGCCTGGGATAGGAGGTGGGCAGATTGTCAAGTCTAGGAGTTCAGAGTACTATGTTCTCCTCGCTCAATCCAGGGCGATCAAGATCATGGTGGCTTGAAACCTCCCCAACCCCTGAGAACCCACAGAATGACAGGCATCAGGGGGAACACATACTGAAGGTTGAAGATCCACTCCATCAGGAATGCATCCTCCAGTGCATCCTTCGCGGGGAATTTCCGCAAGCAAAACTGTCTGCACTTCCTGTTGGGCCTCGTGGCAAATAGATCCACTGTCGGGCTATCCCACTGAGCGAAGATCTCTTCGAGAACTTCCTGGCACACTTCCCACTCGTGCGAGACGTGCTCTGCCTACTCTTAGTGTCTGCCAGTTCGTTCTGTGCTCCTGCTAGATGGGCAGCTTAAGCAGGGATACAGTTCTCCAGCAACCACAACTATAGCTGCAGTGCCTCCCTGCATGGGGCAGAGACCAAACAGTCCCCTGTTTGTTGAGGTAGTGCATGGCCACTGTATTGTCCGTCAGAATGAGGACGTGTTTCCCCTTAAGGGAGGACGCAAAGGGCATCAGGGCCAACCTGATCACCCGCAACTCCAATCTGTTGATATGCCAATCGTGACCAAACACCACTCACCTGCAGGTCTCTGCTGTTAGCTCCCCAATCCTTCACAAACGCATCAATGACCACCTAGGCTTGGGGCCATGGTAGCCAAAAGGGTTCCCCCGGCATCATGTTCTCTCTGTCGTCCCACCAAGAGAGGTTGCTAACCACAGATCTCGACACCTTGAGAATGTCCTTGATGACCTTGAAGTATTGGGACCAGTGATCCCTCAACAGCCACTGCAGGGATCCCATTTGCAGTCTGGCCTCTGACACAAGAAAAATGCAGGAAGCCAGGAGGCCTAAGAGCTGGAGGAAGGAAGCCGCTGGTAGACTGTCGTGGCTCTGCAAAAGCTTGACCATTGACCTGCACTAGTGACTCTTTCTTTGGGGGTGGGGGGGCTTCCCCACCCATGTATCCAGGACTGCTCCAATGAATTGTAGCTTCTGTGTTGGCATGACGTGGGACTTCTGGACATTTAGGGAGAAGCCCAAACCGTGAAGCAGAGACCAGGTTCCTTGAGCTGAGACGAAACCCGCTTCGGAGACCTTCCCTGGATCAGCTAGTCATCCAGGTATGGGAATGCATGAACCCCGGATCTCCTGAGGTGCGCTGCCATCTATGCCATCAGCTTAGTGAAAACCCTGAGCGTGGGAAGCACCGTGAGTTTGTAGTGAGTGTCTCCAATGACGAATCTCAGGGATCGCCTGTGCTGGGATGAATTGGCGCATGAAAATAAGCAGCCTGAAGGTCAAGCGACACTAACCAGTCCTGGAGTTGCAGAGCCTGGAGAATGTATTTCAACGTCACTATCCTGAACTTGGCTTTCCTCAGGAACTTGTTCAAGGCACAGAGGTCCAGAATGGGACAGAGTCCTCCTCCTTTCTTGGGTACCAGAAAATAGCCAGAGTACCAGCCTGATCCTTCCTGCTCGGGTTGCACCTCTTCTACTTCACCCTTCAATAAAAGTGCCCTCAGTTCTTCCTGGAGCTCCTATTCTGGTTGTTGTGGAGGGGTGGGAGGTGGTCTGTCTGGAGGTTTTCTTAAGAAAGGTAGACAGTACCCCATTCGATGAGCTGCAAGGCCCAGGTGTCGTAGAATAGCTCCTTCGACCCGTTCCAGCGCTTGGAAAATCCCCCTCCAACCGGAGAAACATGTGAGGAGAACTCAAAGCGGCATAGTGGATGCCACGCCCCTGCCACGGCTGCTGCAGTCTGCTGGCCCTTAGTGGCCCCTCTGCCCCATCCGGGTTACGAAACACCTCTCCTCTTGCCTGGCTTGCAGGAGCTGTGCCCTCTTTCCAAACAAAACGTACAGTCTGTAGCCTCTACCCCTGGAGTGATATGATATGATGTGGCATTTATAACACGCCTGTACATAAGTGTTTCTAGGCGCGACAAGACAACGAGGGGGAAACAAGGGAGGACAAAGTAACAACCTTAGTAGAGCATGTGTAATTCAGATCACGCAAGTGCGGAGAACAGGGAAGGGGAGAAGTGCCATAGGAGGGAAGTAAAGTTAACTCACAAGAGCAGCCAACGGGTGGCTCATAAGTGCAGAGGGAAGTGACTTTGGGTTTTCAGATACAGACCATTAAGTGCTGGGGAGCCCGGAGGCAGTGCAAGGGCAACTGGACATGCAGGAGCCTAGGCCCGAGTTCAGGGGGTGACCAGGTGACCAGTGCACAGAGCAGTCAGGTGCATCAGCAGGAGAGAGGAAGAGAGAAAGCGGAAGTGAAAAGGAAGGTCTTGAGTTTCTTCCGGAAAAGGAGGTGGTTCTGCTCAAGTTTGAGAGAGGCAGGGAGGCTGTTCGACAGGGGAGATAGTGTGCCGCCAACTCTCTGCTTGGAGAAGCATCTGACCCTCAGAGTTGGAGGTGGACGAGTGGAGAGCTCGAAAAGGAACATGTTTTGGAAGAGAAAGATGGAGGTAGAGCGGTCCCAGGCCCCAGAAAGCCTTGTGGACAATGCAGAGGGTCTTGAAGATGATCCTTGCAGCCACAGAAACCCAGTGAAGAGATTACAGAGCTGGAGAGATACAATCCCTGGGCTTGAAGCCAAGGACACATCTCGCAGTCCTGTTCTGGATAAATTGTAAAGGTCAAAGAGTAGAGGCAGGAAGATTTAGAAAGAGGCTGTTGCAATAGTCCAGCCTAGAGAGGACCAAAGCTCGGGAGACCAAGTGCCTCTGGCGGAAAGTGAGAAAAGTAAGAATACCTCTGAGGAGGTGCAGCGGAAAGTTTGACTTCTTAAATGGAAGCCAAAAGATTGCTTTACTGGTTGCTGCATAGCTAGGCCGAACGACTTGGCAGCCAACTTGAACTTCTCCACGGATTCATCTGCCTTCGGGCGGACAGGTGCCCACTTTCGAATGCTATGTCCAGAGGTTTAGCTTGGACATTCAGTGAAAATCCTGAACTGTGAAGGTAGGCTATCTCCTTAACATAGTGGACGTCCCCATTGCACATGCTACGCAATCCGCAGTGTCCAGGCCCGACTGCATTGCTTGGCATGCCACCTGCTTGCCATCGTCAGTGATATGCATTAACCCATCCCTCATTTCACCAGCCGGGATGTGTTCTGCCGCTTCCCCCATTAGCCTCTACAATCCGGGCCAATATTTGGCATATGCGCACGATGCATTGACTGCCTTCAGGGCCATGCTTCCTGAGGTGAAGATCTTTATAAATTCAAATAAATAAATGAATAAATAAATAAATAAAGCGCCCAGCGGCCCTGGGGCATCGTGGCGCTGTTACAGAATATTCACTTAATACAAGATGGCAGATATGAAAGAAGCAGTGATACAAATAGCACCGATGATACATAGGCAGTAATACATGTTAATGACAGTTAGTGTTCCATGGTTACAGAGGAACAATGTAGGATACTGTACATTTGGGAGGTGGGCTAGTTAAATAGTTTGCTTTTAGCACCTTTCTGAAAACTGTGAGGGATTCTTGGTTTCTTAAGCTAAGTGGAAGCGCGTTCCAGGCTTTTGGGGTTAGTACTTCAAAGCTGGTGCCGCCTGCTTTGGCTCTGTTGAATGCTGGTACTGAGAGTAAGTGGGAGTATTGGTCACGTTTTAGTCTGTCGGCCGGAGCCTTGTGTATTCTTTCTGCTAGGTAGGCTGGGGCGGTCTGGGTGAGGCATTTGTGCGTGATCGTGAGAGCCTTGAATGTTATGCGTTCTTTGAGAGGAAGCCAGTGGGCATCTTTTCTCGCCTGGGAAATGTGCTCTCTCCTAGGGATGCTGAGGGCGGCTCTCAGGGCGCGGTTTTGTGCAATTTGAAATCTTTTAATGTTATTTGCTGAGGTGCCCAGTAGTAGGATGTTACAGTATTCGAGTTTTGCGCCAATTGTGGCTCTAGCGATGTTAAGACAGTTCTTTGACGACAGGTGGGGTTTGACTGAGTTTATGATTTTTGTTGTAAGTGCAGCTGAAGATGAGATGGCACTGACTTGCCTGTCCATTGATAAGGTGGAGTCAAGATATACCCCAAGGGTTTTCACTGCAGAAGAGGCTGTGATAATAGTGTTCTCAATACTAAAGGAATTGTATTTGATGTCCAGTTTTTTTAGGGATTCTTTTGGACCTACCAGTAGAATTTCTGTTTTTTCCCCATTTAGACAGAGGCCATTGGCTGCCATCCAGGCCTGGATGCGTGCATATGCCTTCTGGAGGGTGTTGAGGTCTTGTTCATAGTTCCCTGTTAGGGGGAGAAGAATTTGCGTGTCGTCGGTATAGTTAGTAAATGTTATGCCAAATTCTTCTAGGTCGCTGAACAGGGGAAGGGTGAATAGATTGTAGAGAGTAGGGGAGGTACACGATCCTTGTGGCACTCCACACTCAATGGGGGAAGGGGAGGCTGAGGCCTGGACAGAGAAGACCCTCATTGCTCGGCCCTCCAGGAAGGAAGTGATCAAGGCAGTAGCTTCTTGGGAGAAGTGAGCCGTATCAGTGAGAGGTTTACACAGGATCTTGTGGTCAACCAAATCAAAGGCCGCCGAGAGATCCAAGAGTAGGAGGAGTGAGGATTTGCCTTTGTCCATGGCTTCGAGTAATTGGTTATTAAGGTCCAGTAGGGCCGATACTATGCCGTGACGAGGGCGGAAGCCAGATTGTCTTTTGCCTAGGATGTTATGTGTTTCCAGGTAAGATTGAATTTGTAAGTAGGCAGCCTTGTCTAGAATTTTCAGCAGGAATGGCACAGTGGTAATTGGACGGTAGTTATTTGGGGAGTCAGGGTCGAGGGTAGGTTTCTTTAATAATGGCTGAACCCAAGCTTCCTTAAGGGCGAGCGGGACGGTGCTGTTGGCAAAGGAGGCATTGTTGAAGCTAGTGACAAATGGGGCCAGGACTGATGCACATTCTTTGACTAGGTTGGCTGGGCATGTGTCCCCTTTACATAGCGATGGTTTGGTGCGCTTCATGATCAACAGGACTTCCGGGATGGTAACTCCCCTAAATGAAAAGGGTGTAGGTTTGTTTGGGTCATGTGGAGAGTCTGCGACTGGCGTGGTGGCCGGGGGCTTAGGAGTGTGTGGAGTGGCTTTGGGCAGTTTGCCAAATTGAGTCTTAATTTTGTTCTAGGGTGTTTTTATTTTGTTTAACATGGCGTGTTGAATGTTGTTACACCATGTTTCGTTTTTCTCAGTAGTTTATGTGGAGGAGGTTGGGGGGATAGTCAGCTCATTATCGATGGCAAATAATTCTTTGGATTGGGAGTTAGCCTTCTCAATTCTGGAGTTGTAAGTGGCGGCTTTGGCTTTAGAGATGGCCGGCTTGTACTGTTTAGCTACTGTAAGGTAGGTCTCCTTTGTGGGAGAGGAGGGGTTTGTTTGCCATGACGTTAGTGCTGCTCTTTTAATGGTCCGGGCATCCAGGAGTTCTTGTGTGAACCAGGAGTTGGCACGAAGTATATTCTTGGCTTTTTTCTTTTCAAGTGGGGCTATAGCATCTAATACCTCTTTGAGAGTGGTATTGTAGATCTCTACTATCTCTGTGGGGTTGTTATAGGTGGGATGTGCAAGTGCTGATGTTTCAAGGAGAGGAAGGATTCTTTCAACGGTATTCCCTGTCTGCAGGAAGATTGGAAATGGATGTGCCTGGTCTAGAGCTCAGTGGAGCAGCTTGCACCACTAGGCCTTCTGGCATAGGGCGGCATGGCAGCAAGGGTCAATCTTGCCTAGCCAGCTTGTGTTTTTTTTAGAGAGATCAGGCAGACAGGGTTTTAGCCAGGGTGTCTAGGACCCAGGGCCTCAACTACCGGTCCGGTCCGATAGCACAGCGAGTAGAGCGCTCGCTTTGACATCTGTGCAGAGAGCGCTGATGCAGGTTCGAATCCCGGCAAGGCCAAACTCAGCCTTTCATCCTTTCGAGGTCGATAAATGAGCACCACACAAATTGGGTAATAATAAGCAGCGCTCAGATACCCGAGGGTTTGTGGTGCTATATAAATGCTAAATTATTATTATTATTATTATATTATTATTACCCTTTCGACACTCCTTCTGTACTGTGCATTAGGATGATCATAAGGAGCAGCATGTTGAAGATCCAGGTCGGGAGACGTTTTTAACCCGCTTGCGCCATGCAATCCTTCGGCCAGAGCAAGCAAGTCTGCTTGGTCAGAGATGAAATCATCTCCTCCAGTCACCCCACCTGTAGGCTCAAAGCCAATAGACGCTTGGTTCCCCTTGTTGTAGTACATTGACCTCAGAGTTGAAAAATGCTGATCAAGATTCGGGAAGAAAGGAACAGTCGACTCTCAGCGCTGACGTCAGCACAGATGGAGTCTTTCCTTCCAGGCCCATCAGTGCTGGTGCCTTTCAGCATCAGAGCCGGCTTCCCGGTCGTTGTGGTAGAGCACGAGGGCATAGGACCAGGCATGGCCAACTTGGCGCCAGAACCTACGGGCACAGCTGGTGCCGTATTTGCCTGCAGCTCCGAGACCGGAGTTGTAACTGCCATGGCTTTCTGGAAAAGCTGGAGCATTCGCCTCTTGAACACCTCCCACTCTTCCATCAATGGACCCGGGTTTGTGCAGATCTTACCACATTCCTCTGACAAGTTCTGTCTCTGTCCTCCGCCGGTAAGATAGCTCAGCGGGTTGAGCGCTCGCTGCTGCAATCTGAGCATGATCTGCAGGTCGCAGGTTCGAATCCCGGCAAGGCCAACTCAGCCTTTCATCCTTCCCTGGTCGATAAAGGAGTACCAATTTCGGTTGGGTGATATTGTATGTAAATATGTGCTCTGTAAAGCGCTTTGGATTAAAGCGCTATATAAATAACACATCATTATCTTTTTCTTGTGAGATGATGAAGAGGACAAATGGCTCCAGGAGTGCAAATGTTTCTTCGCCTTCTTGTGATGCCCGTTCCCTTTTTTCGGGTGTGGGGCCATCGGTGTCTCGCAATGACCTGCCGGTCCAATGCTCCAGATGGATGCCACCCGAGTACCAATTTCGCCAATCACTCCCTAACGGATTTCGGGTCCATTTGTTGACACAGAACACACTCCTCAGCATCTTGTCTTTTCCCCGACACCACACGCAGATGCTATGTGGGTCAGTGATCGACATTTTCAAGTTGCATCCTGGCAATGCTTGAATCCTGAAGCCTAAGGACATATCATTGAACGCTGATGGGCGTGAGGGCTGTGGCGAACCAGACGGAGTCAAACACACGGAGGACATTTTCTTTATTAAATCAAATAAGAAACTACCTATCTATCTCTCTCTCTCACTAAGGAATCGTCCCTGCCTAAGAAACTAAACTATGGGTGCTCGTCAGTCGTCCAAAAACAAAAATATGTTCTCTGTCTAAAACCTAGTTCTATCTAACCATACCACTGTAGAAAAAGAACCTAAAGACCAGAGTACTGTGCTTCTGGTTAAGACTTCACTTGGCCAAACTCAGTGGGATTCTTCTCGGGGTAGTTTTCTTAGTTCCAATGAAAAAAAGGTTTTTTTATTTAAAGTCAATAAAGAAAGTTCCTTAATCCTCCTTGCACGCTCCTCAAGAGATGGGATACATTTAAAGATTTAACATCTTTACACATAGGGATTCTTCTTGTATCCTTTCTCTAATTCCTTTTATGTTTTTCTTGAGCTTTCTCCTGTAATAGGTTAAATCCTCTTCGATTAATTACTTTCCCAATGTCTCTTATAGGGCCCTCTAGGCCTTTGTGATTCCTTGTACTTGACACTTGTGGCTCTCGCCAATGTTCACACTTCGGGTTTCTTGGGCTCCCGTAAACCCACATTACCGTAAACCCACATTCACAGGTAAGTCACTTGTTTCCAGTTGCCTCCATCTTCCCTGAACTACCCTGCTACCTTCTTCAGTGTTGGGCTGGTTCCCAGGATTTTGTTTCATTGGGGCGTCTTCCCCTGGCTTCGCGCTCCTGTTTCTTTGGTCTCTCAGTGCCTCTGTTTCTCAACCTGCTCGCCTCGGCAGTCTCCGTGAACACAGGCTGCGAGGAGGACTCGGGCTTCCCGATGCGCTTGGCATCAGCATTCATTTGTGTGCTCCAAGCCCACCACCAGAACCCTGTGGTCACGCCACCAAACGGGACGGTATTCTCACAGAGCTTAGTTAACTAATATATGTACGGCTGACATCTAACGTGTGCCATGGTCAAGCCAAGAGGATTCGGCGGTCAATGTAGAGTCGTACTAGGTCCCTGTCAAAAATGTTTCCAAGCAGCGGACGCTAGAAGTACATCTATCTGATGAGGAATCTGCAGGAAAATGCAATCCATAAAACATGCATCTTTATGGTTTGCAATGAACATAAGAAAGAAATATTTTCGTTCTCCAAACATCTTCGTTGTCAAATGAACATCAAGCATAGAAAAACAAAAAAAAACTTTTCTCTCTGGATGGATTTAAAGGAATGGTTCGGGCAAAAATTATTATTGGCCAAAAAGATGGGCAATAAAAAAAAAATATATATTTGCATTTTTTTTTTTAAAGTTCCTATGTAAAGTTTTGAGCAAATGAAGCTCAAACTTTACAAAAGGAAGCACATGGGGCATTCATTTTGTGAAATGGATGCCCGCCTGTGCTTGCTTTTGCGGCACTAATGAAGGAAAAGCCAGCCAGCTGTAGTAAACAAAAGCTACCACTGGGTGGCTTTTCCTTCATTGGTGCCGGGACTCGGAGGACAGAGACCGGAGACTACAGGCAGAAAAGCTGCAGCTGCATCTCGGTAAGTGCTAGGTTTTTTAAAAAAAAGACACACTAGCTGCATTTTTTTTCTCTAAGTTTTCCGGGCTGGAAGAGCCCGGAAAACTTAGAAATAAAACCGCAACTTTAAAAACGTTGTATTTATGTTTGCAGTAGCTTCAGCTACCGCAAACATAAACACAACATTGTTATGTTTAAAAACGCTGCGGTTTTTCTTTCTAAGTTTCTCAGACTCCTCCGAGCCAGAGGAGCCTGAAAAACTTAGAAAGAAAAACCGCAGCGTTTTCGAAACATGACCACGTTGTGTTTCTGCCTGCAGCTGCTTTCCCATTTTGGGCTCTGGCTCCCCAGGGGAGCCCGAGCCCCAAATGGGAAAGCTGCTGTAGGCAGAAACACTGCGGCATGGAAACACAACCATGTTGTGTTTCTGCCTGCCTTGGCTTTCACTTGGGTCTACGGTGCTCCCAAAGTGATAGCCATGGCAGGCAGAAACAACACAGATGTGTTTCAAAAACACTGCGGTTTTCCTTTCTAAGTTTCTCAGGCTCCTCCGGGTCGGAGGAGCCTGAGAAACTTAGAAGGAAAAACAGCAGCATTTTCAAACACAATAATGTTGTATTTATGTTTGCGGTAGCTTCAAAAGCTACCGCAAACATAAATACAACGTTTTTAAAGCTGCGGTTTTATTTCTAAGTTTTCCGGGCTCCTCCAGCCCGGAAAACTTAGAAATAAAACCGCAGCTAGTGCTTATTTAAAAAAATAAAATAGCACTTAAAACACTTACCGAGATGCAGCTGCAGCTTTTCTGCCTGTAGTCGCCGGTCTCAGTCCTCCGAGTCCCGGCACCAATGAAGGGAAAGCCACCCACGGGTAGCTTTTGTTTACTAGAGCTGGCTGGCTTTTCCTTCAGTAGTGCCGCAAAAGCAAGCACAGGCGGGCATCCATTTCACAAAATGGATGCCCCCATGTGCTTCCCTGTGAGCTTCATTTGCTCAAAATTTTACATAGGGACTTAAAAAAAAAAGTGTCAATATATTTTTTTTATTATTGCCCATCTTTTTGGCCAATAATAATTTTGGGCGAACCATTCCTTTAATACCAAAGCAAAAATGGATAATGCATACATAAGAACAGGGGACTTACCAATACTCATGAGTATGAAAAATATCAATTAAAAATGTGTTTGAAAAAGGGAAAAAAATTATGCCATTTACTCAAACAAAAATAAGAGAAGTTTGAAGGTGAATGAACATAATCTCAACAAAATCAATTAATTAAAACTTAAATTAATACCAAATACAAATTATTGACTCATCATGACCTATTTCATAAAAAAGCACTTACATTTTTTAAAGAACACTATAGAATATTTACACAAGGTTTTGTTTCCCAGCAAAACTGGACTTAAGTTGCAGCTACTGCACCGGAAAAGCACAATAAAACCATCGACTAGTTTCAATGAAATGCCATATCTTTTTGTGGAAACCCCGGAATCCAGACATTTTGTAAAAATGTCACCTGGTAAAATCAATTGACATGCACATCATTATTGGTCTCTAGCAGCTTTTCTACAGTGAACAGCAAAGAAATACATATTTAAATAAGTTACCTTGCATCTACAAATGAACAAAGGTGGACTGCTATGTAAATTAATTTCTCTATAAACAAGAGTGTCAAATTAATTCTCACTCTGTCCTATTATTCAGAAGACCAATAAAGAGTGGGATTTGGTTATGACAAACTAAAACATACTCACAGCCGTTTAAGCACTAAGTCCATGCTGTCTGTCGGTGTCTCCCCATAAATCCTATAGATTATTTTACTACTCAAATGCAATTAACTGATGGGAATAATTAACTGAATTTTACTTGTTACAAATGTATTCTTATGTATTGATATACTATTGTTTGTCGATCAAATTAGGTAATATTGTCCAGAACTGGTATTCTACTAATTTATGTAAACGTTTTTTGTTTCTGGTGAATATTATCAGTCTGTGCCCTCTACCCACTGTTGATCTGTTTGTTATTTTCTGTTCTAGTGTTCACTTAATACCCGACTCGTCCAAATTAGTTGGAGGTCAGTGGCTGCATGGCACCATAGAGATCGATATTCACCTGTCGGCCTGCTATGTGGGTTATTTGAGAAAGGGGTTGTCCTATGTGAGCCTATGCACATTAAAATTGCTAGTCCTCACAGAATCACAGGTACACACTTGTTGGCGTTTATACAATTTTATATTTGAATTCAATTATTTCCACATTCATCATACAAAAGAGAAATTCTTCACTTAGTGTAATTCATTATTGAACTTGTGTCCGTAGTGACTTGTTAAGTGAAATTGTGAAATTGCATCATTCTTAAATCAACTTGTGCCCACATTTCTCCACACGTGCCATTGTTTCACCCTTTCTTGGGCTTTGTCAAGGCACTTAATACATAAATTAAATTAATTGAAGTGCATAATTAACTGGATTTTACTTGATACAAATATATTCTTATGTATTGATATACTATTGTTTGTCGATCAAATTAGTTAATATTGTCCAGAACTGGTATTCTACTCATTTATTTATTCAACAGGTTTATTTCATGTGTATTTGGTATCTGGTTTTCCAAAACCATGCAATAAAAATCATACAACTCTTGTGCAATCCCAAGCTTTAGTAGCAGCATTGAGCAAAATTACATTACAGCATATATGTACATTAAAGAAAGGCCTTACTGCTAGAAGACTCCAGAAATTTATAATTTGTTTACAGGTCTCATTGAATACCGCTGCAAGATTAGTCACCAACACCCCCAGACGTTCCCGTGTCTCACTCATTCTCAGACGTCTACACTGGCTCCCTAGTAGTTCGATTCATATTCAAAGTGCTTAAGTTGACCATAAAGATTTAAAGTTTAGCCAGTACCTCAAGAATACATTCAACATGTACTCTTCTCCTAGGTCACTCTATTCCCAGAACAAAATCTTCCAGTTACACCCACTTTATGCGGGTCAAAACTTTGGTCTTCCATTTCAGATTCAGGCTACCAGTGGAAATTCGTCTTCCATTTTAGATGTAAAGTTAAGGGTCTTGTTGTAAAGACTGGAGAGGGGAGTCTGTACTCCTGCTCTCTATATGGCAGAGTAAAAGCACAGAGCACCCCAGCAAAGATTCCCTATTTTGGTAGCTATGGACGAGCAATCAAGGCTTAGCTCTCAGAAGGTGATGCACGCTGGTTCTTAAGAACAGTGTAGTCCCCAAGCACCCACAAAGGAATGTCCGCACACTATGTTAGTTAAAACAGAGCTCTTTATATAAATAAGGTTCACGTTATATGCACAATAACACACTTTGTGCACCGACAATTCTAAAATGGTAAATATACAGTTCTAGATGTACCACGATTACTCCGATTCCATTAAAATGCGACCACAGCTAACAGCCCCAAATAGCATACAAATCAACACAGTAAAACAATATCAACCATAGACTTAGGAGGAAAACAAGTTGGTTAGACAATTGGCAGAATACTGGGCCCCTACCACTAGGCACAGTTCTGTATGAGGATCCCCCCACCTGGGCAACATGTAAATGAAGATGCACTACAAGCCCAGTCCAAATATTGTCTATTGAGTCTTATCTCCTTCTGTAAAAGTTCTACCGCTCCAAAGTATGTGGTTTCGTAGAGTTCTTCGGTGAGCCGTCGACAGGACCTTCTCCAGCACCCTCCCTTTAAGGCAGGAGCCGCGGGTCGTTGAGATTCGGTGAAGAAAGGGTGAACGTTGTTGTGGAGGGAGCAGCTTCAATCTTCACTGTGCTCATTGACGAAAGCTTGTGAACGTCCTGTGAAGAAGAGGCATGCGGTGCACCTAGACGACGAGTGTTCATTGCCGCAAAGAGTCTATGAAGAACTTGGGGCCCAGCAAGGGCCTCAGGTCGCCAGCGTCTCGCGTCAGCGAGCGGGACGTGACCACGGCTGGCTTCAGTAGCTTCGTCAGCGTCTCTGAGGTCTTCGGGTGGCGAGAAACCCACCGGCGGATTCTCCTCGGTCGTCCACAGACTTGACTTTCTCCCGCAGGACGAAAGCGGTCGACAGTGATGAACAATGGAGTCCTTGGATCAAAATGTTCTTAGGCAAATAGCAGCACGGCGGTCTGATCAGTGAAGGCGGTCGGCAACGGTGGACGGCTGTCCGGTGCTTCTCTTCGTTCTCCTCGGCAGTCCCCTTCTCCGGTCGGCAACCTTTCGTAGGTCTGTCTACCAGGGAGCTTTGGCAAAGATCAGCTGGTGCACAATGGTCCCTCATAGCTCGGGAAGAGGTCTCCTTACCAGGGCCTCTCTTGGATCAGTTCTTGAAGGCAAAGCAGCTTTCAGATTACGATGAAGGGAATAGCAGTTCACCTTCTTTCAGCTTCGAGAGCAAGCATCAAGTATCAACTTCAGCTTCTGAACGATTTCTAGCAGTAAGAGGCCCCCGGATATACTAGTTGATCTCCCATTCACTATGCTGGGTCATACTCGGCAGCCAATCATTCAGAAGGGCATTCAGGCAGTCAGGCAGGCAATCAGACGCATGGTGCATTCAGGCCATTCTTCTCCATCCTGACACTCACAACACAGAATGTGGATTCGGACAAGTATTGCACCATTCAAAACTCCACACTGCATTCATACCAGTTTCGGGCAGGGCTGTCTCAGTCATTGAGTCAAACACCAGATACTAGACACCCATAATACGGAATGCATATTTGTCATACACTCCATTCACCGAGGTCCCACCCCACGGGCGTACCCACAACATACAGTCATTGGGAAGGCTCCAGCCAGTCTGGTCTGCACTTC
Organism: Ambystoma mexicanum; assembly: GCF_040938575.1. Taxonomy (NCBI): domain Eukaryota; kingdom Metazoa; phylum Chordata; class Amphibia; order Caudata; family Ambystomatidae; genus Ambystoma; species Ambystoma mexicanum. The sequence goes on from NC_090921.1 coordinate 1,040,809,420, forward strand.
CCCACACAACCATATATGGAACTTCCACCCAACAGCCAGTTAGGGCGAAGGGACAGAGTCAGGGCTTCCCGGGACTTTGGGAAACAAGGTAACAGGTGATGGAGGGCAAGAGGCCAAGGGGACCATCTTGTCTCCATCAGGAATCCACCAATTCCTATGACAGAGCCTGGGCATCCCAAAATGGAGGACGCTCAGGGCACCTGTCAATTCAGCACGGAGCTGCCACCAGCCCATACCCTTCTCTGTGGGCCACACAGAGGTGCCCAAAAACATACGCTAGGAGTAGAGGGTCGTACTCTCAACCATCGGTGCCATAAGGGTATCCCAAGGGTCTGCACAGAAAACAAGTCAGAACACATGATAAAAAGCAATAAAGGACAAGGATTCGGAGGCCCTGTCCCTCCGATGCATTTCCAGCATCACACTCGTCTCCTAGTCCCCTTTCCTAACATCCTTACCTGGTTCACTGGGCCTCTTCTAACTGGATGGTCTATACCTGGTTGAATGGCAGGTTATTAGCATTTAAGAAGTACTTAAGCGTTTTTTAAAAAGTCAAGAGATAGGTGTCATTGCATCGCTGCAAGCAAGGAATTGGCCTACATCGTAATACAACAAGACACTGAGGAGAGTAAAGATGATAACATCAGAAAACTGGGAGACAATTAGCTACACTTTACAATAACTCATTGCTTACTGAAGGCCCTATCACATTTACAAAGAAAAGTGAAAAACAAAATTAAAATCAGTGATTGGATGCCAATAATATTGTAGAAAAAATTTCTCATGCTGATTCGGCCCAATCGAGAGCTATGGTAAATTACACTCACTCAGGATCTGGGTGAGACAATCCCAAACAATGGCACAGAGAGAGAAGACCTCACAGTGAGTTTACCCTTCTCTGCCTGTGCTAGCATAAGAGTTAGCGGGCCAGTGTGAGGGGAATCTCTCTGCCTGTACCAATATGAAACAGTCTTAAAAATGGGATTATCTGTGCCAGTGTGAGGCTTGGTGATGTGTGGCATCACGGAAAAAGCAGCAAAAGTGTATCAAATGTTTGGTGAACCGTTATAATTTAACTTTTTACATGTATTGTGCCCAAGAATGGACATTATTGGCAATAAGTGAACATTGTGGAGGTGACAGCTGTTGTGTTTGGCAGGTAAATAGGAAGATGCAATAGTTTATTATATGCCACCATTGGCAGAGATGAGGAACCTTTCTCAGACATGCCAGATGAGGCCCACATTTTACCATCTTACCCTCAGTGCGCAAACGCCACCCTCTAATCCGGTGCCTGTGCCAAAGGGAATAATGGGAACGTTGAGACTGTGGCAAATCTTTGCCAACTTGCTGACCTGCTCCACATCTTCCGGCCAAACTACGGCATCTGGCGGCTGGCAGCTGGACCAGGAAAGAAAAACAAACAGCAGTAATGTAACAAACAGTCTCTATAAGGCAGGGGTGGCATATTGTAAGGAGCACCTATAAAAGGTGGACTTTTAACCAGAACATAGCATAGGGAGCCCTAAACTAGTGCACTTAATAGCATAGAACAGAAACCACAGTGAGGAGCAGCGGGCCAATGTTCTCAACATTAATTAGAGTAATTATGAAGTAGGAGATCCCAAGGCCAAACCATGGCTCATGGGAGTTTATATTTAATAAAAACCAATCCTGGGCTAAGGCAGTGTCCAGTGAGTGGAAGCCAGGTAGACACTCCAAAACATTTTGCACCTGTGCACCCAATATACCCTCAATTAGATGCTGGAGTGTAGACTCGTTTAAAGTCATCATCAAAAATAGCATGGATTACTATCCACATACTTTGCAGTTTTGGTAATACATTAGAACAATAATTGTTCTTTTATAAACAGACTTAATACCGGAGACCAGTTTCGAAGCGCGAGACTGGGAATCAAACCTGTATTGTTATGCATTGTCTAGCTTACAAGACAAACGCGTTGCCCCTGAGCTATCCTCCAATCACATGCTTAGAACCTAGCAGCCCATCTCACAGTGACTATGTGTTGCTATTAACGGAGTTCTCTAAGACCAAAATGTGCTCCACATGACTGACTGTTTTGACATTGCTGTACACATCACATTGTATCCAGATGGCTGTAGAAGTAGCAAATCTATCCAATGAGTCCGAATGGAGCGATTGGCATGATTGTCAACCTTCCACTTTCCGTTTTTTATTCAGTGTGTGAAGAATAACCCTATGTTTGTTGGATTTTCTTCATGCTTTAAAAGATCAGGACCACTGATTCAATTGGCACTATACAACAAGCTTTAACATGTTATCAGCCAATTTTTAACCTTTATCCAAAAGAAAACATTCATAGACAGAACAACCAGAAACATCTGTCTCTAGCATTATCTAGATAGGTGAGCTATTGCTGTTCAGTTTACTTGGACAGTGGTATGTCCTGTGCAAAAGGTTCAATGTTCTAGCATGGAGTTAGCATCCCGCAAACCTGTTCCATAAGGCCAACAGCGCCTGTCAGTTATCCAGCTCCTTGACCCGCTCGCACTTACTCCAAGTAGTCCTTAACCCCAATTTTACCTTAATGTGAAAACCACACTGCACACATGGGTGGCCTTTGTCCGCTTACTGCAGTACTGTCTTGTGATAGGTTTGGTGGCACGTGCATGCACTGAATGATTTGTGCGACAGAGGTACAGGGAAAGCACCCTTCTATTTATTTCCTGCTATTCGTACATCATCCATTTTTAGGACATCCTAATTTCTTCCCCCGACCCCCAACTCCTTAACCCTCATTTGTCACTCACACTTATTCCACCATCCAACCCTCTGCCTCACAAAATGTACAGTTTAGGACATTATCATTCCTCCTCCTTCTCGCACAATATCCTTATTCCTCATTCCTCCTTCCTCCTTCTCTGTCATCTTTCCTTCTCCCCAGTCATCAGTTGTCCACATACCTTATTGCTCCTCTTGACACCTTATGGGTCAGTCATCACTAATCCTATTTAGTTGTCATTCCTATGTTGTAGTCTCATTAAATGGGACATCTACTCTTTTTGCTTCCCCCCTCTACTTTCTGGATATATTCTGGCGGTCAGAGGAACTTCTTCTGAATTTCCCCTTGCCTCTATCCATCGAATATATTCATGGGACGACAATTAAATGCGGGTAGTTCATTCCCCCCATTCCCCCCCCACTCAAGAGTGCTACACCAATTAATCAATGAATTGGATTCTAACTAACTCTGTCTTTGAAACATATATCACCACAGTACTCCCTCACCTCCCTTTTGCAATAGGCAAGCCAAGAACCAGGCCGGTCGACAGAAAGAATGTAATTTCCTTTCCTTTAACCAATAGGCAAAATCCTTATTCACACAGTGATTAGTATCAAGAAGCATGCCACTCGACTCTGCGGCACAAAGCTTTTCCTTCCTGATAATGCCCTCACTACCAAGACGTTAAAATACAATTTGCTTTTCCAACCAAAATCACAATACATTTAAACACAACCACATGTACAGTTTTCCATTTCAATCCTCAATTCCCCCGTGGTCACAGATAAAGGGAACACAGGTCTAGTGAGTATTTCAGAGAATACCCCCAATGTGAAGAGAATTAATGCAGCACCCTAGGACATGACATGACAATTGTATATGATTGTGTAATTGGTATGCGGTCTAACTTGTATACATGTAGCACTTTTCTATTGAGCAAAAGAATAGACATGCAGAGTCTTTCTCCGACATCCCTCTGCACCTTCCATTTCTGGAAATATTCTAGCACAACGCACATTTAATGACGACTATTCTCAGTAGATAATGAACACCTTTCCTTAACCACTATACTGTGAGAATGTCCCCTTTCAATTTGGAGTTCCTTTCTCACTGTCGAGAGTGTGCTATTAAATCAGCTATTTTCCTTTTGCTTCACAATGATTGCACTATTCTGCACCAGCACAGACCCACAGATAGTTTACCATTGGGTCCCCTTCTGCTTTAAAGCAGAGTTTGGGGGTTGTTAAACAGTTTGGAATTTCATTTTGAATGCTCTCCTCCCGTTTAGAGGATTTTTGAGGTTGTCAAAAAGGATGTAGGTGATACAAAATTACTTTAAAAGACTATACCATTATTAGTACTTAGAGAGATGTTGCCGATTTAGAATTTCCCCAAGACCACCCCAGTGTCGGTTGACTATGTGGTAATTAATTTAATTATTCATTAATAAGGAAATGTTAGGGATCCTCTTCTGGATGCCCACCCCATAAAAAGGGGGAAGATATTAATTCAACCTGATCCTAATCAATGCTTTGTTCAGTTGGAACAATGCACCTACTCTGAATCTCTCTGGGTTCTGCACAGGAGCAGTCAGGAATCCATCCTGGGTCATCTCATGGAAAGAAATAGGGCATGGATGGACTGCCTTCTGGTGTGGCTTCAGTTAGGGAGGGCACTCCAGACTCAATCCTGCCGTCTGTCTCTGTTCAGAAGCCACTCCAGCCTTAGTCATTCTCTCCAGATCTCCAGACCCTAACTCTCCTGCTTCTCTCCAGATTAGTGTTCCTCCTTTCTTCCTGGAAGTCTTAGTCCCTTTCTTGTCTGATCTCTCTTTTTCCCCACTGTGCGTACAGTTTTCAATCCTCCTAGCCACCCCCCAAAATATCTGAAATTACAGTGTAACAGCTCATTGGTTAATTGTTCTAATAGGGCATCTATAGTTATTGCACATGAAGGTCTAGTCCCTTCCCTCCGATTGGTTCTCAGGTCCGCAGCACCATTTCTGGGAGTTCTCGCTCCACCCATCTGAAATTGCATTTGTGAACATTTAAATATGAAGTTAAAGAATTCAACATGACCCTTTTCTCTGATTTTCTAATAAGGTTCACAGCCCATATAATTTCTAAACTGGTCTGATCATGCCGATCGCAGTGAACCATGCCTGGTGTCGGCAGGTGATTGCCTACTCGAATGATACATTTTTGTGATTTTTCCAAAAAGAATTACAGCAGAGCTCATGCTAGATTACAGGCAGGTATTTGATTCCATTAGCTACAACATACCTTGCTCTACGATCTGCAATCGTATTTTGTCTTATAACTTTGTTTTCCAAGGTCGGATTTTGAGGGGATTCCTGTAAACAGATAGGGCATTTCCTGTGCTATCCAGAACCATCTCTGTATCTATTATGGTTCCCCAGTTTATGAGCAAAATGTGATTTTCCACAGAATCCTATGGAGCCCTTTTAATTACATGCATACTTTTTCACTTAATAAACCATTTCTGTACACAAAACATAGATGCAGGCTTTGTTATCTGCCTTCTGTTGACTAAGTCTGCAATAAATCCACTTAAATGACCTGAACATGTGTTTCCTTATCTCCTTGAGCAGGGGGTATAACTCAACCCCCTGAATCATGTGCCATTCTCCAGTTGCATGTCAACTGTCAGCCAGCCTAGCACTCCACAACAAACTGAATTAAAATGTTAAGTATTTTAGAAAGTTCAGGTCCATGGGCTGCATTTTTGTTTACTCATATGTGGTCCTTCCACCCCAATAAACCTCCATCTCAGGCACAAGCTCCGACCCCTTCCTGTTTCTGTTGACCTTCAACAGGGTTTGACCAAATAGAGAGGTGAAGGAGTGTTTGACCCTTGTGAGCGGATGGGGAAAAGGTCTTCCTGTGTGTCCCAGCACAGCCTTAAGTCAGTTCTTATGAATAGAAAAACAGAAAACAATATAGTGCTTTTGTATGCTGCGCCTTTCCCATTAGATCTGCTTTACATCTAGCATTTTTCTTCATTTTTCCATCATGCTGATTATGTCAATTATTATTAGCAAGTCCTTCATTCCAGCCTGCCTTTTGAATAACCAGGCAAAGGAGTTTCATTTTTAATGTGGTACACGGTTGCAGAATGCACAGATTCCATTTCAGCAAAGCTGCATAAAAGTTCCTTGCACTTTTCCCCCATTTTCCTTTCCCATACACTTGCGCTTTCTTAAATGTCACTGGGCCTAGTAAGATCGCTGTTTTTCTGTTTTTTTCTCCCTTGTTCCCCTCCCTTTCTGCCTGGTCGCGCTCCGAAACACTTGTGTACGAGCGCAATATAAATAAAATATTTAATTTCATATCGGTCACATGTCGTGGGAAGTAGGCCTCAGGCTTTTGGCCTTGTCACATGAACAAAGGGCCCATACATACCCGTCCATCCAAACCTGTGTCATACCCAATTTGCCATGTCCCTGTTGCCCCAATTGCCCCTGCTGTCCCTTCATGGAGTTGGTAATCACTGCCCCTTTCAAACAGATTTTTGCTAACTTTCTATGGACAAGCTTGGCCTCTGCCTTTTGTGCCTACTCTATACTTTCCTTTTCCTATTGTTGTCTCCTGTTACAAAAATGCACAATATGGGCCTGAATTTCCAGCCAAGTCTTGGCCTCCATCACTATCAATTTATATAGATCATGCTGGATTTCCTCTGGGTGTCCCCTCTTTATTATGTGGTAGAAAATCACATTTTTGTCCAACGCTTCTGCTGTCTCTGCCCTCCACATCTCCTAAATTAACTGGATATGTGCAGCAGGATCATCATCCAACTTCATAGTTTCAGCTAAAACAGAATTTATATCTGGCGCATCAAGATACATAATCTGGAGGGCCCCCCCATACCTGCATCCTGCACTTATAAAAAAAATTGCTCCATCGTGACATTTGAATAGAACTGAACTCCCGGATACCCCAATCTCCTCCAAAGCTTGTCTGACCATTCTCCCATTAGAGCTGTGAATAAACTTTTAATGTCTTCTATGGACAACATGATACCGGCAGTGTGTTTCTCTAATGCGTAAAGTCACTTTCCCGCCCCTGCAGTGAGCAAATCAAATTATTGTGGTCCATGTGTGACCACGGGACATAATACGCCTTTCCCAGCCCGTTGTGGAGCAACCAAAACGGAGTTGCACCCACTTTTACAGGGTCTTCCCCCTATCTCTCCCCTACTACGGGCCATGTGAGTACCACAGCGTGTACTAAGACCCCATGGTGTACTCCCTGCCGCTGCTACTGGAGCGGGAAGTAGAGCTGCTACACCCTGCTTGACATCCGATTCCAATTCCTCTTCGTCTCCTACTCCTGTTATTACTTCCACTCACATTGCTACAGGCACGAATGCATACTCAGCACTACCATCAGGTGACGGCTCCCGTTCTCTCTGCTCGAACCCTGGACACATGGCAATATTTATACTATTTCTGTTCTTCAGGTCCACATTGACCTCTCTGATAATCGATGTATATAACCTGAGAACTTGTCCATGCCTCCACCTTCCTTCCTCTACTTCCTTTGCCTGTCTATTCACTTCTTCCCACTCTTCATTTCTCTGCTGCCGTAACAGCATTACCTCTTCTCTTCCTCTACGCTTCTTCAATTTTTTCCTGCTCTGGTGCCTCTACTGCCATTCGCAACCTATCCTCTATCCTAGTAAATGGCATAATCTCCCCTTTCTCCCTCATTCTCAATCCTTCATCTGCTGTTCTAGCTGCTGGCCTCACTCTCTCTCGTTCTTCTACCCTTAATCTCTCTCTTTCCCACAACCATTCGCAATGGTATTTTAGAATCTTCACCTTATACCCAGAAGTACCTGACACAAATGATTCAGCTGAGTCTCCAACCTCCAACCCAATTTACCCCATAATATGTCCACAAAAAATAATAACAAAGCCGAATCTCACTCAAGGAAACCGCTTTTTATCCCTTCCCGGTTTCTTAGTCTTCCTCCACAAACACTCGCCTTACTCGCTTTCACCGCAATCACCTCACCTAGCAATTCACTTTAATTATACTTTTCACGCTTACACAAAAGACAGCATCTTATCCAAAAAACACACACTGGCCAAGATCTCTGAGATATCTCCTTCACTCAAGCATAGAAGGAGCACAGTGTTGTCCACTACAACACTGCTGCTCTCTATCTTCATCACCAGTACAGTCTTCTCTACTACAATGCCGTCTTTTCCTGACTTCAGAAAGATTCCCTTTCACTACGCCCGCACAGCAAGTCAATACATAATAAAGAATGCCAGGGGTATCCTCCAGGGAGGTATGTATGGGTGGACTTACCGCAGGAGGCCACCTTACCTCTTGATGAGGGCTCCAGCCAACCAGACAAGCAAGCTGAAGGGTATCAGGACAAACCTCACAACGTACGTGCTGGGTAGGATACCACCTCACACCTCTAAAACAAACTAGATAGAAATATATACAAAGGACTTCCAACGTAAAACAGTTCACTCATTCCTTCAAAGCATTCACCCTTTCAATCCCTGTAACCTCGGCTAACTTCACACAGGCACTCCGATTCTACCCTTACCAAACCCCTTAAATCAAAGAAACAACACCCATTTCCCCTATTTCCACTCTTGTTTTACCCTCCAAAAGCTCACTCATGTGAACCCAAAGTGCTCCGATGTGGTGCCCCATCAATTCGTCCTGCACAGCTGGACCATGGTACCATGCCTCCGGGGAACAGATAGGCTTTTAGCCACTATGGCACCCGTAAACCTCTCTTTTTCCCTTTGCACATAGGGCTGGTCCCTGCAGAGAGGTGCTGCAGCAAACTTGTGCAGACAGGAGACCCCCAACGTCTCAGAAAGCTTGGGGTACCTTTGTCGGTCACCAAATGTATGGATGGGCCCCTAATCACCTTAACTGAGCAGCCCACCACTTAAGGAACAAGTGCACATTTGTATGTAAAGCAAGTTTATTGTACAATTGACCATCGCAGCACATGGGTTGACACATTATATAAATGTCTGCACTGTAAAAACACTCCCATATATATTATTACAATCCACCCCATACATTGTTAAGCGACTTCAATTCAGCAATCCCACTAAGTCAGTGCCTCGTCTGGGATGCCCAAGGGAAGCCCTTATTTATATATTTTTATGACAAGTTATACTCTGGATGATAAACCCTTATATAACGCCCCTCTCTTTGAATCCCCCTGACCTCACTGAGCCAAGAAGTAGGTTTGTTTTGCAAATTAAAAAGCTTTATTTGAAAAATTAAACAGTAGATATATATCACACTTTTATAATAAATTAATATTTGATATCACACTTAGACATATGACAGTGATCAACAATGGATGATGTTATAATAGCACACATGTTTAATTACTTAGGAGTAGTATAGAGGATAAGGTAGCTGAGAATGCTTTATATGGTACAAGGAAATGCAAGGTGGAAAAGAAGCAACACAGGAAGAAACTTGATATGATTTCAGCAAAAGATAATATAATCACTTTTCCCCTGACAATTCACTCCCCCCCCCCTATGCAATGTAAGGAGATGGAAGTAACACACACAGTGTTCAGGAATACAATCACAGTACAATACGAATTCAGTTCCCCCCTCGCAATCTTATAGCACCAGGGATGATTTTGAAACACAGGTAAAATATTTTAAATGTGGTTTGCAAAGAAGTAAAATATGCTAAAAATGTTTTTTATTCCCTATAAGAGATTCAGGGTGGGTGATAGCTAATTTAAATTAGTTCAGGATCACTTTAGCAATGCTCTATGAATGATTGTCAGGTTGCAAACGAATTTCAGCAAAGGAAAGCAAGAAGCTGCTATTTTGACAAGTGACGAAATTTGAGCCAAATCGCAAATCGCTGCACTTTTTCCGAGTGCGTCAAGCGCGATTACGGAAAAAGTATAATAAATAGAAAGTCTGGGTTCGTTGGAAAGCCTAGAATCTTAGCTTTAAAATGAAAGTTAAATCTTGCTTCTAGCACAAACGGTTCAAGAGAGACGGATGATTTTGTGAAGGTAGATTTTCAGAAATGAAATAATGATTCAAAATGGCAAAATGACACTTTTACAGGTTTAAAATCGGAGAAGGGACGCACGATTCTATGATGGAGTTCTGGACAGGTTCAAATGTTTTGAATCAGATTAATTTAAGCTAAGAGATTGGTTTTGCACAGTTCTGGCTAAGTACTCACACTATGAATTTGAAATAGGCCATCAGGGTCTGGTCAGCAGGTTGGACTGGACTCCGGACGGGTGGTTCTGAAGTCACAGCTCTCTGGTTCAGCTCACAGCGATCTGGTCTGGTCTCTCTGGATACAGCACTGCTTTCTGGGTACTGGTTCTGGAGTTCTCTGTCAGCGTGCTGCGCAGGAATTCAGTTGAAGGTTGGAAAATTAATGTCCCTGTCTGGCTTCCAGTGGCTCTTTTTATGTCTTTTGAAAATGGGTGTGGATGCTAACTTTCTTTGCCCAACCCACTCACGATTTGATAGGTCAAGGATTTCTCTTTGACCTGATTTGACCTGTCATCTTTATGGCATACAGAAAGAACACTCCCCTTTGCTTTTACCTTAGAAAATCATTTTCATAACTAAACACATTTCCCAGATACACAAGTGGTTGACATTACATATACACATCATATATCACATAAGGTAGTTTCTGTTCCAACTCTGATGTTCCTAAGAGCTTGCATTAAAAAATGACAACTTATTTTTGTTTTTAGTTGGTTTACCAATATCGGACGTTTACCAAAAATGGCACAAATGTACACCGCCTTTCTACACATATTCCAGTAAATTTTCATTTTTCTAGCGTGGACCCTGTGTCTGCAATCTCCATAATTCATGGGGTTTTACCTCAGAACATGGTACAGAGTTCTAACACCTCTTAAAATGTGCACAGAAAAATCACAAGAATAATGATATTAATTATATAATTTTGACAAGTCCGTACTATGAATTATCCATCTTTTTTAAAATTATGCTCTGGCCCAGAGGGGTGTGGTTTCCCAAAGCACATGGTGGAATTTCTGGTTTGTCCACTTCCTCCAACTCAAGTTGCTTACAGATGCAGTGCCCCTCCCATTTCCTTCCAAGAGGAAGCCATTTACGACCCCGCTAATTTAACATTTGCCTGGGCCAAGGAAGGCTCATTGTTCAGTTTCCTGCAGTCCTCAGGTGCCACTCCCCTAATTCAATCAGAGAGGTGTCATCTCCTTTTGGCAGGGGCAGCAGAATGCAGCCAGGCCTGGGAACACAGCTGCTGATCAAGTTTCAACTCCTGTCGGGGGTAGTTGTCAGGCAGAATTCAATCTCTTTAAGCCAGGCTTCAGCTAAATGTCACTTTGGTTCCCAGTTTTCTACATTCAAACCAAACTTGCAATTTTTACACATGCAGCTAGAACACTGATTCTAAGTTCAAAACTATGACATTTAAACAATTGCAACCTATGTGACACTCAAAAGTAGGTCACTCATTTATTCTAAACATTTCGATTTTAGTGGCTTTAAACCCAAATTCACTTACACTGCTGACATCGCCAGCTATTTTCAATACATACATCAGACAATTACTTCCTTCCCGTCATTTCAGAATATAGTATTACATTGTATCCACCTCTTAGCAAGTCTTTCTTTGGCCTGGTTTGGGTTCATTTGTTCAATTTTACACAAGTGTCTGGTGGTTTTAAAACGCCGGCTTTCTGGTAATGGTGAGCACCAGTATTGCACCCATTTTTGACATTAATAACAACAGATTTTGAACAGCACCATATTCCTTAGCACCGATTTTGCTCATGGCGCTTCTGGCCCCTCACGCTCACACTGGTGGGTGGCAGGTCAGGCGACCGTTTTGGTGTGCGCACAAACTGCGCGGTTTTCCTGGATATTGGCGCAAATGTGGGTTTTTCCGCCATCTTGGATTTTATAATCCCACAGCACCAAATGTTGCAGCATAATAGTCCAAATGTGGGTCAGGACACCAAACAAGCTCCCCCGCCCGACTGCGCTTTGATTTCGAGTCGAGGGGGAGTCGGGTGCAAAGGATGTTTTGATCCACACGCTGGGATGTCCGCATCATCTTCTTCCAATTCCGTAGATGGCACAGTTCAGCATCTTTTCCTCCATCCAGTTGGATCGATCGGTTCTCCTCGCCGGTCCTGATGGGAATATTGGGTGGTACCCCGTGCCCCCCGGATCTTTGCTCCCGGTCCCCAGGTCGTCTTCTGTGGTCAGTCTCCATGGTTTCATCTCTCCTAGGATGATAAAGCAAAGCGGCAATACACATTCCTAGACATTTTTCCACCACTATTAATGGTGTGGCGAACATATACATTTTATACATCAGGATATATTTTGCAGTCTTATTTTAAAAACAAGATATAACAGGGAACATTCCATTACGTTACTATCTTTTTGATATGTGGGATATTTTAGAGTTGGAACTGACACTTACTCTGGAGCGGCCCCCTCTGGTATTGCAGAGGGCTCCTCCAGTTGCTGCAGAGTGTGCCTGGGATGGCAACACTAACTGATTTATATGGACCCACTTGTCTTCCCCTTCTGCCGAACTACCTTTGGGGATGCGGATCTTGAACGCAACTGGGGAGATCTTGTCTATAATTTCAAATGGTCCCTTCCATGTAGGCAAAAATGTTCGCTGTTTGGCCTGGTTCATTTGGAAATTGTATAGATAGACCCGGTCTCCCACATTATATACCTTCCTGGTGGTTTTCAAATCATTGTGAGTTTTCATGCTATCAGCTGATCTTCCTAGATTCCGCTGAGCATAGGCAAAAGCATGTTGGAGGTGTGTCCTCAAATTCTCCACATACTCATGAGTTGTGGAGGCATTGATCAACGTCTGCTCCTGGGTCCTGTAAAGCAAGTGCTGGGGAAGCACCAGCCTTGCGTCCAGTCATTAACTCAAATGGTGACATTTTGGTTGCAGATGAAGGGGTAGATCTGATGGCCATTAGGACCAGAGGTAATCGGATATCCCAACTTGGCCCAGAATCTGCCACAAACTTTTTTAATATGCTCAGAATGGTCCGGTTGTAGCGTTCTACTGCCCCAGAAGAAGCTGGCCGGTAAGCAATATGTAGCTTCCTTTTTACCCCCAGTATCTCCCACATCTTAGTCATTACTTCGCTGGTAAAATGGCTACCTCTGTCTGACTCAATCCTTTGAGGTAGACCAAAACGGGAAAACATGTGGTTAATCATCAGGGTAGCTGCTGTTTCTGCCTTGCAGTTTGGGGCCGGGAGACATTCCACCCACTTGGTAAACAAGCATGTGACCGTCAACATGTACTTGTTTCCCCTAGAAGAGTGAATCACCGGGCCTACGAAGTCGATTTGCAAATCTGACCATGGCAGTGTCATCCCCCTCTTTTGGAGAGGCGCCCGGTGTGTGAGGGATGTTGGCTGGCTGAAATTATGCACATACAAGACACCCCTTCAAGTATTGGTCGAGGTCCTGCCCCATGCGTGGCCAGTAAGCAACCTCTCTTAAGATCTCAAGTGTTGTATGAAACCCCCTATGACCGGCGATGGCCGCATCATGGGCGTTACTTAACATCAGGCTTCGGAATGAGGTAGGGACCACCCACTGATCATGGCCAGCTTGGGATTTCCTTACCAACAAACCGTCTTGGATTCGAAACATCTTTGGACATTTCATCAACACTCTAAGGTCCTCTTTCCCAATGTAATCGGTATCCATCAGGGGAAAGTTCTCAGGGTCCTCAATGTGTTGGTAAAACTTACCAATTATTGGATCCCCCTTCTGAGCCGTAATTAAATCAGCATCAGGGAACTCCTTACTCCATTGTGCGGTTGAAAGATCGTTGTGAGCATTTGTCTGGGACCAAGTGATAGCAGTGATCTGGATTTCCCCCAACAGGGACTCTATTTCTATTAGATCCCCTTGGATGGCCCCGGTTTTAGCCAGCTGATCGGCTAAGTAATTTCCAGTTTTGTCTGGTCCCTCTACTTTGGAATGATCCTTGATCTTTTTCCAGTAGATGGTCATCCCATTCGAGGTGACCAGATCATCAATGTTTTGGATTAACTTCCCATATTTCAAGGGTTTGTTATTAGCACATAACATGCCTCTGGTTTTCCAATTAACCAGGTGCTCCACAAACCCGTTCCGTACATAATCTGAATCTGTGATTATGACCAGTTTGTGGAGTTGATGTTGGACAGCAGTGAGGATAGCCTGATGCACAGCAATCAATTCTGCCACCTGACTACTTCGTGGACTGATTTTGTACCCAGCAGAGGGTTCTGGGGACTCCTTCATCCATGCATTCCCTACGCCGGCCACTAGTTATTTTTCCCCGTTGTTGTCAACATGGTAAGAGCATCCATCCACATAGACAGTGGGCATCCCTTACACTTGTCTTCTTCAAAGACTTTGAGTGGGGAATTAAGGTATGCCTCCATGTTGTCCTTGATTTTTAGACTTCGAGACAGTTTTCTCTGGCACAATCATGCAAGTCAGCCAGACCTTGCGCGAGGGGACTCTTCTTGTTTTGGCCATATCTGACCTCCACAGGAAAGCCTTACATTGACAGAATCCAGGAAGTAATTCGGGAATTACTCACATTTCCAGCCCGGATTCTGTCACTTTGGAGATATTGCAGAGGCTGGTGTGGAGTCTCCACTATGATGTGTTCCCCCTGGATGAACGGGCGGTTATTCTTCAATGCCCACACCGTTGCCAGGAGTGCCTTCTCACAATCGTTGAATTTTTCCTCCACAGAGGATAAAGTTTTGCTCGCATAGGAGATTACTTTATTGACCTTGTCATGCTTTTGGTATAATACTGCCGTCAAGCGCGTATTAGAGAACCCTGTCTCCAGGAAGAACTCCTTGTTTCTGACAGGGTAAGCTAGGCAAGGCGCTTGTGAGAGGCTTCTTTTGAGTTGTCTTACTGCCTCGGATTGTTCTGGACCCCATTCCCACTTGACCCCCCCACCCCTTCAAAAGATGAATCAGTGGTCTAGTGATCTCTGCGTAGCCCTCAATGAACTTTCTGCTGTAATTAGCCAGTCCAAGGAGGCTCCTTAGTTCCCGCAGAGTTGTGGGGTCTTTCAGTTTCTGAAGTGCTTCCACTTTCTTTTCTTGGGGACAGAGACCCTGAGGAGTAATCTCATGCCCCTAGAAATTAACACGGGTTTTACACCACTGTGCTTTCTGAAAGGAAAGTTTGGCTCCGGCAGCCCTCAACTGTGTCAGAGCACAACGGATCTCCGCTATATGTTCCTCCACAGATGAACTTTTGATGAGGACATCATCTACATAAGCCAAGTTACCCCTTGCACCCAGGTCGGGCATGGCCTTGTGTAGGTAAATGTTGAACTCCTTGCCGGAGTTGAGGTATCCGAAGGGAGTCCGGGTCCATGTGTACTGCTGGGCCCCAAAGGTAAAAGCCAGTTTGTATTGGTCCTCCCTACTGACAGGCACGGTGCAGTATCAATTGGTCAGGTCTATTGCAGGTAATACCTGTGACCCCTGAATCTGGGCCAGCCCTTGGTCAATGTAGGGTAGAGGCCATCGGGAAGTATGGACCCGTTTGTTGAGCTCCCTAAGGTCGGTGCAGAGTCTCCACTGGCCATTTGGCTTCAATATTCCCAGCACCGGATTATTGAAAGTGCTGTGTCTGGACGGATTATTCCCCGGGACTCAAGGTTCTTAATTATTTCAGTAAGGGACTCCATGGATGCGAGAGGCAAACGATATTGCTTCACAAACACTGGAGTCATGCCAGGGCCCGTGGGAATTGTTGTTGTGTGGATGTCGGCGCGACCACAGTCATATGTGTCTACCGCAAAGAGATCTTGGAAATCCAAGAAAACTTGTTTCAACTTTTGCTTCTGTTCCAGAGTCACGCAGGCATCAGCTAGGTTGACTCTCTCTTCCACCATCTGCCTGAAGCCTGGAAAGACTTCTGGTTTTGCTATCTCAGCGGCCTTCTCCAGCTGTGTGGAGAAGTCCCTGGTCAGAGTGGTGATTTGGACTGGAGGCTTCAGGTGGGAAAGGCAGCCCTCATGGACCTGGAAAATCACCTCATCCCTTCTGAAGTCACAAGTCACGTCTTCCTTGCCATAAGTGCAGGAAGTGTAGACCAGGAAGTTCCCCCCCATGCCGGGTAAAGATCCTGTCTGGTGTTGTATTGTCATCACTGTCACTGTCAAAACAGTCCTTGGGGATTGGTCCTAACCGTTCATTTCCTAAATCAATGGAGAAATGTCGGTCATCAACCGCCATTCCAATAATGGTGCCTGCGGCTAGAGTAATACTCTAAGTCGCTGTTATCCATCTCTGTTGGAATGGTGTCATGTTCTCTGTTGACTAATGGTGTTGGGTTTACCCCCAACCCTTGCTGTTGGAGAGAAGCATTTAGATGAATATAAGCATCAGGGTTTTTCAATTTTTGTCCTCTTTTAACTTTCACTTCCAGGGAGAATTGTCGGGTCCTTTCTGGGATGGTGACTTCCTCTTTAACCTGAATTTCAACTGCATAAGGTAGCAATTGAGCTGACCTAAATGCTTTTTCTGGATCATCAAAGCCCATGGGATTATCCGCTAATCGGGACCAAGCATTGAAATTTATTAGGTCCAAACTAATGGCAAAGCGATTGAGAATGTCACTGCCTAAGTAAAAGGCGGCAGTGACGTCTTGCACGACCCAACAATTATGGACTATGCTCTTGTTGCCAATGGAGATTTTGAGCATACACCTGCTTGGCAGGAGATGTTTGGAATTGGGTGTTTCCAGATCCATTTCCCATTTGTCCATCAGTTTGAATGTGGGAATGGCTGGATCTTTTGGGAGTTGGCGGAACATGGCTTCGCTGATGAAGCTCTTACCGTTGTTCACACACACTCGAGCGAAGACAGAGTGCTTCCCATCATTTAACTGAACAGGGATGTACAACTGCTCTCCAATTTGCTGAATATCAGCTAGGCTCTGAGCTGATTTCACCTCTTTCTGGACTATCGGAGTGGGAATGTCTGATTGTGGATTAGTAAAGAATTTCAGAGTATTTCCTTCCAGTGTGGAATACCACCTTAAACTGGAAGGAAGGTTGATTTTCAGAAATAGAGAGGACCCCTCCCCATCACCAGTCTGTTGTCCTACTGCTATTACTGTCACGTCTGGAATTTGGTTGTTCTGGAAGTGAAACTCTACTTGGTCAGATTTTTGTTCAGCCATGTGGCAGGTGTCGTTTAAACTAACATGGTTGACACTCTGTTTTAATTTTATTGGTCGGCTAGTCTGGGTCCAGAGGACCTTGTTTACGCAATCTATTAGGGGTGACAACCTTCTCAGGAGGTCATTCCCTAGTACACAAGGGGTGCCCTCTGGAGTCACTACTATGACCGGGTGTTTCACCATGTGTCGCCCAATTCTGATGTCCAAATCTGCAGTCCCCTAGACGGGAATTTCCTTCCCGTCAAAGTTCTGAAGCTGTCCAGGAAGAGAGGTGAGGGGAATTTGGTACTTCTCCCCACTACCTGAATTCAGTTCATCAACGGCCCTTCTGGACAGAAGGGTAGCTTGGGATCCAGTGTCCACCAGTGCCAAAATTGTACCCTGCCCCTGTACTTGTACCGGGGCATAGTATCTTCCCTCCTTCTCCTCAAGGGGGCACAGATAATGCACATTTTTGGACAACTGGTGGGCTAATTTTCTGGTTTTGGACATTGCGAGAGAACAGATTTGGGCAGAATTCTTTGGAGAGTCATGAGAATCTGCAAGAAAAAGTTGGCAACTTGAAAGAGGATATTCGAGTTCCCCTGGTTCCGGTCCTGGGCCGCCCCCCCTTTTTGTAGGCAGTCATCAGGATGGGTTTGACCCATGGGATTTTGGTGTCGTTGGTTCTGGGATAGAATGATGGGCGGCGACAGCTCAATCCCCACATCTACCCAGTCTAG
The DNA here is from genome assembly GCF_040938575.1 of Ambystoma mexicanum. Lineage (NCBI taxonomy): Eukaryota > Metazoa > Chordata > Amphibia > Caudata > Ambystomatidae > Ambystoma > Ambystoma mexicanum. Next base: position 1,040,827,167 of record NC_090921.1, read on the forward strand.
GTTGGAATCCCTTGGGACCCATTTTTCCTTGGGAGGAGTTCCCCCATCTATGAAGGAGAAGATCCTTTTCCCAGGATCCTCTGAGGATCCCTCTCCCTCAAATTGGAGGACCTGTACCTCCTCCACAAAATGGGTCTGTTTGGGTCCTTTGTTTCTCCTACCTCCTCTCTGCTCCTTGGGTGGCAGACTTCCGGGGTAGGAGATTTTGTTTCCGGTTCCTGGTTTTCCAGGGGCTGTTTACAAGTTGGGAAGGAAGCTTCCTCCAAGGCTTTACACCCACCTTCCCCTTGTGCCTCCTCCCTGGGAACCGGTGGGTTATCGGGGTGCTGCCCCTGTCATTGTTCTGGAGCACCAGGCCCAGAGTTTGGGGCATTCTGCGGTGGCATGCTCATCTGAGGGTTCTGTTGAGCTCTCAGTATGTGACCCAGATCCCGTGCCATATTTTGGACCTGGCGCTCAAGTTGGGAAACCCGCTCAGGCTGATACGGGGTTCTGTTTTCTCCCCTGGGCTGATCCCGGGAAGGGTAGCTATCCCTTCTCTGGTAGTGCCCCGGGTTGGGAAGATTTGGGTACCCCTCCACCGTTGGCCTCCCCTCTCCCGGATTAGGTTGTCTGGGCTAAGGGAAGTGGGGAAAGAAGGATGGATGATTTTGGGGCTGGAAGTTGGGTGGATACCTGGGGAACAAGTTCTGCCCAGGATTTGGTGAATTTCTGCCCTCCCGGGGGGGAAGTGTGGAGGGAAGTTCCCTGGGTTGGGCGCTTGGTTGGATCCCCCCCCCTTGGGCCAGAGGAGTCCACACATAACCCAGGATTGGACTGTTTCCCTTATAGCGGGGACTTACATAGTCAGGGGAGCAAAGAAACTGGAGTATTCTGGGGAGAATGTCCATTTTACGTACTAGATGCAGCTACTGCTGTCATTTAAATGGAAAGACTCCATCATTTGCTCATAGAGCTCCAAGTGTTCCCAAACAGAATACTTGGCGTTCTTGTGATAAGGCTTGATGACACTCCTTATTGCCTTGATCTGCTTTAAGGGGTCCTTAAGCAAGACCCTTTTTGCCTTATTGGCCTTTTTGGTTTGGGTAACCCTGGTCCACTCATCCTCTGACTCAGAGGCACTGCTCACAGAGGTGCCCGTCTGATCCTCCAGGTTTTCCCGGATTCTGCGAGTCTGGGAGTGGCTGGCAGAATGTGGGGACCTAGTCTCCTGTGTCCTGGGCCGCTCAGAGGAGTCTTCAGATCCCTCCTTGCTCCCAGGATTTGATGGGTACCCCCCCCACTGACCTAACTGGGGGGAGGTTTTCAGGATGCCCTTAGTGGGCCTACTCTCCTGGGGTTCCCCACTAAATTGCACTGTGCTTAGGTGCCCATACCCGGATGCCCGCCCATCCATTCCTGGGAGGTACTGGCCTATGAACCCCATACCTTTGGCTGGATAGTAATCTGCCCTCCCTGTGGCCGTGTGCTCATGTGCGCCAGGGGACATGGGGGTGGCAGAGTCCAAGGACTGGGAGAGATGAAGGCCTCTGGTACTAGGGCTCCTGAGGTTATGCTCAGGTGTTTCCCTTTCCCAGCGAACTTCATCTCTATCAGCCCCTGCTCCCTGTTGCAATGCAAGAGCCTGCGCTTTCAGTTCCTCAGTTAAGGCCTTACTAGACTCTATCAGTCTCTCCTGCATGGCTACCTGTTGCTGGAGCCTATCATTGTGCTGACAGAGAGCCTCATTCTCTCTCTGTGCCTCCTGATTGGTCCTGGAATACTGGGCCAGTCTTTGCTGCAGGAGGGTTACCGCCTGAGTCCCATCCCTACTGACCTGCTCCTTTCTTGCCAAAGCATCTTCCACCCTCCTGGTGTACTCTAACAAGTTCTGATGCTCTTTTTGGAGGTCACCCAGCCCCTTGAGGGCCAGGTGATTTCCTTCAATTTTTTCTTTTAATTGGCAGACTTCCTGGCCTAAGGTGTCCCTTTCCTGACTAAGAGCCTGCATCAGTGCCGCCAGGTCGTCCCTCTGCCTTTGAAAGGCACCAGCTTTCTGGCGTTCTTGATCAAACTCTGCCTGGGTATCCAGGTCTTTCAAAATCAATGTATTGCTTTCCTCTTTCTCTCTGTCTAGTCAGATTTGCAGGGTGGCTACCTGCTCTGTGCATGCCCTGTTAAAGTTTAGTTGTTGCTCCAGCTTTTTCTGGCTCTATAGTAGGGAGTCCAAACCTTCCTGGTACTCCTTCTGCAAGGCCAGAAATCTGGTATCCTGGTCAGCCTTTTCCTGTTGCAGGATCTCCATATCCTCCTTTATTTTAATAATATACTGTCTACTCTCATTTTCGGACTCCTGGCTTTCGCGCAGCCTCTGCTCAGAAGAGTCCAGATCAGATTGGGCCTTCTGTAATGCCAGCAGTTGCCTACTCGCCAGATCTTGGCCTTCATCACATTTGTCCTGCATGGCTCCCATATGTAAATATAAATATGCCGCTACCCTGGCAATCTTGTTGTGCTCATCCTTGGCCTTAGGGGCTATATATAGTTCACTCAGGGCCACATGTAAGGGACCCTGATCTCTCCATATATCTGCCCCTGTTTCAGTGATCTGGGGTGCGATTGCCTGCAACCAGACCGCCTGGTCCTGATGAGCCCACTCACCTCTCACAAATAGCTTATGTAAGAGGTGTGCTCTGGCTATTTTGATATCTACCAAGGTCGTCATTCTGGAACTTGATTTCCTTCCTGATTTACAGAAGTTTGCATTTTATTTTGCAAAACAGACCGTTTCCTTAGAGCGTTCCTTTGAGGGGTGTTTTTACAGTGTAACACGGCGTGGTGATCCAACAGAATTTATGTATCCTGTCAGTTAGCACACTGTATTAATCTGCACAAGTGATAGATCTAATCCAGAATCCCCAGCTACGAGCCCCCACTCTGTTAAGAGAATTCAATTCAGCAATCCCACTAAGTCAGTGCCTCGTCTGGGACGCCCAAGAGAAGCCCTTATTTATATATTTCTATGACAAGATACACTCTGGATGATAAACCCTTATATAACGCCCCTCTCTTTGAATCCCCCTGACCTCACTGAGCCAAGAAGTAGGTTTGTTTTGCAAATTAAAAAGGTTTATTTGAAAAATTAAACAATAGATATAAATCACACTTTTATAATAAATTAATATTTGATATCACACTTAGACATATGACAGTGATCAACAATGGATGATGTTATACTAGCACACTGGTTTAATTACTTAGGAGTAGTATAGAGGATAAGGTAGCTGAGAATGCTTTATATGGTACAAGGAAATGCCAGGTGGAAAAGAAGCAACAAAGGAATAAACTTGATATGATTTCAGCAAAAGATAATATAATCACTTTTCCCCTGACAATTCACTCCCCCCCTATGCAATGTAAGGAGATTGAAGTAACACACACAGTCTTCAGGAATACAATCACAGTACAATACAAATTCAGTTCCCCCCTAGCAAGCTTATAGCACCAGGGATGATTTTGAAACACAGGCAAAATACTTTAAATGTGGTTTTGCAAAGAAGTAAAATATGCTAAAAATGGTTTTTATTCCCTATAAGAGATTCAGGGTGGGTGATAGCTACTTTAAATTAGTTCAGGATCACTTTAGCAATGCTCTATGAATGATTGTCAGGTTGCAAACGAATTTCAGCAAAGGCAAGCAAGAAGCTGCTATTTTGACAAGTGAAGAAATTTGAGCCAAATCGCAAATCGTGGCACTTTTTCCGAGTGCGTCGAGCGTGATTACGGAAAAAAGTATAATGAATAGAAAGTTGGTTCTGGGTTTGTTAGAAAGCCTAGAATCTTGGCTTTAAAATGAAAGTTAAATCTCGCTTCTAGCACAAACGGTTCAAGAGAGACGGACGATATCGTGAAGGTAGATTTTCAGAAATGAAATAATGATTCAAAATGGCAAAATGACACTTTTACGGGTTTAAAATCGGAGAAGGGACACACAAATCTATGATGCAGTTCTGGACAGGTTCAAATGTTTTAAATCAGATTAATTTAAGCTAAGAGATTGGTTTTGCACAGTTCTGGCTAAGTACTCACACTATGAATTTGACATAGGCCATCAGGGTCTGGTCAGCAGGTTGGACTGGACTCCGGGCGGGTGGTTCTGAAGTCACAGCTCTCTGGTTCAGCTCACAGCGATCTGGTCTGGTCTCTCTGGATACAGCACTGCTTTCTGGGTACTGGTTCTGGAGTTCCCTGTCAGCGTGCTGCGCAGGAATTCAGTTGAAGGCTGGAAAATGAATGTCCCTGTCTGGCTTCCAGTGGCTCTTTTTATGTCTTTTGAAAATGGGTGTGGATGCTAACTTTCTTTGCCCAACCCACTCACGATTTGATAGGTCAAGGATTTCTCTTTGACCTGATTTGACCTGTCATCTTTATGGCATACAGAAAGAACACTCCCCTTTGCTTTTACCTTAGAAAATCATTTTCATAACTAAACACATTTCCCAGATACACAAGTGGTTTACATTACATATACACATCATATATCACATAAGGTAGTTTCTGTTCCAACTCTGATGTTCCTAAGAGCTTGCATTCAAAAATGACAACTTATTTTCATTTTTAGTTGGTTTACCAATATCGGACATTTACCAAAAATGGCACAAATGTACACCGCCTTTCTACACATATTCCAGTAAATTTTCATTTTTCTAGCGTGGACCCCATGTCTGCAATCTCCATAATTCATGGGGTTTTGCCTCAGAACATGGTACAGAGTTCTAACACCTCTTAAAATGCGCACAGAAAAATCACAAGAATAATTATATTAATTATATAATTTTGACAAGTCCGTACTATGAATTATCCATCTTTTTAAAATTATGCTCTGGCCCAGAGGGGTGTGGTTTCCCAAAGCACATGGTGGAATTTCTGGTTTGTCCACTTCCTCCAACTCAAGTTGCTCACAGATGCAGCGCCCCTCCCATTTCCTTCCAAGAGGAAGCCATTTACGACCCCCCTAATTTAACATTTGCCTGGGCCAAGGAAGGCTCATTGTTCAGTTTTCTGCAGTCCCCAGGTGCCACTCCCCTAATTCAATCAGCGAGGTGTCATCTCCTTTTGGCAGGGGCAGCAGAATGCAGCCAGGCCTGGGAACACAGCTGCTGATCAAGTTTCAACTCCTGTCGGGGGTAGTTGTCAGGCAGAATTCAATCTCTTTAAGCCAGGCTTCAGCTAAATGTCACTTTGGTTCCCAGTTTTCTACATTCAAACCAAACTTGCAATTTTTACACATGCAGCTAGAACACTGATTCTAAGTTCAAAACTATGACATTTAAACAATTGCAACCTATGTGACACTCAAAAGTAGGTCACTCATTTATTCTAAACATTTCGATTTTAGTGGCTTTAGTGGCTTAAAACCCAAATTCACTTAAGCTGCTGACATCCCAAGCTATTTTCAATACATACATTAGACAATTACTTCCTTCCCGTCATTTCAGAATATAGTTTTACATTGTATCCACCTTAGCAAGTCTTTCTTTGGCCTGGTTTGGGATTATTTGTTCTGTTTTACACAAGTGTCTGGTGGTTTTAAAACGTCAGCTTTCTGGTAGTGGTGAGCACCAGTATTGCACCCATTTTTGACATTAATAACAACAGATTTTGAACAGCACCATATTCCTTAGCACTGATTTCGCTCATGGCGCTTCTGGCCCCTCACGCTCACACTGGTGGGTGGCAGGTCAGGCGACCGTTTTGGTGTGCCCACAAACTGCGCGGTTTTCCTGGATTTTGGTGCAAATTTGGGTTTTTCCGCCATCTTGGATTTTCTAAGCCCACAGCACCAAATGTTGCAGCACAATAGTCCAAACGTGGGTCAGGACACCCAACAACATGATTGGTCAAAACCTATACAAAGAAATCCTCCATTCCCATTGGTCATTGTTATCTTAATTACCATCTTTAGCTCATGCGTAAAACACACCTATTTTTAGGATTCATCTGTGGTAGGTCATGACATCATCACACAGTTTAAACATTCACATACAAACATAATTCATTACAAGTCCCAGCTGGTGCGAGATGTCTTAATCCTAAATGTAATATGCACATGGTTTGCACAGATACTTGAAAAGAACTTGAGAGAGAGCAGAATAAACAGGTTCCCTTTGAACTGCCGATAACAAGCTCACCCACCCCTGCTTTGGCATCATTGGGAAATCCCAATCTAACTATTACCATTTCAGCACACACGGTACATCCTGAAAAAAAATCAAAACTCCGGAGTATCGATCACTTCTGGCCTTGTGTATCATTTCACCCCATGTTTATTGTTGGTCAAAACAAATAGCTGAAACCTTCTGAAGCTCCCATGCACTTAAGAGATTACATCTGCTTTCACGATACTGCCAGACCATAAAAACCATGGCTGGTTCCTTAGCTGAGCTGACCATCAGCTAAGGTTGTAGTTACTTATTTATCCATCCTCTGTCTTCTGAAAACTCTGCAAAACCAGTTTCTCAAAGTCACTTAAAATTCACCTCGCAAAACAATGACTGACATTTTAATCCATTTATAAAAAGGCTCACTACATGTAGATTTATAAATGTCATGTGTATGTAATCAGTGAGCATGCAGCTTTTAATAACGGTCATGTTTTCTTCACAGTGGGTTCTTTATAACCAATCCCCTTCCTTGCATGCGCATTATGAAAACTCCTTGTTGCCCAGTTTCTAAGCACTTCATAGCACACCATGTCTGGATCGTGTTTTACATTTCATTTGGTGGTTTTGGCATTTATCTTTCTACGCACATTCAAAGCGAATATGTATCAACTTGAACACAATGTAACACTTGTAACACATCCTATTCGCATTTAACTACACTGGATACATATATAAATTACAACCTCGCGCAAACTTTGCTGCACCCAGTCACAAATATGGAGCGTGCAAGATAAACCTCTTTTCATCATTGGGACTTTTTCTGACAACTTCAACACAGACATGTTACCAAATTGTTATTACAAGGCCAACCCTAATGTCAGAACACAACATCCTCTTCATCTCAATACTGTTGGTGAGCAGGCAAGTACTGCAAGGCAAAAAGGAGCCCGGGGAGTTCGCCCCGCTAGTCAGACTGGACTCCCGTAGTTTGTGCTCTATATCCTGGAGACCCATAGAAGTCCTGGGGACTTCAGGAAAGTCTGGAGGTATAGTGAGATGGAGGACCAACAAAACATATTTGAATCAAAGGCAATGCTTCCTAACCTTCATTAACTTTGTCAGGCTGGAGATCAGTAATGCCTAAATGAACTAAGGGAATCAAACTAGAAAGGATTTCTCTGGTAAAGGTGTAAGGGGGGGCCCAACTCATAGATTATGCACTAGCCTACCTGCGGGAATACTGGTCTCAGGAAAATGGAAGGGAAGTGGTGACTATGAACTGATATGTCCTTGTGAAACTCAGCAGCTAGGAAATGTCATGCACTATATATTTTTGTCCATTTTATTTGAAATAGCCACAACAGTAGCCGTTTCCGTTATTAAAGCAACATAGGATAAGGACTTTAAGGTATGACCTTAAATATTGTAGAATTTGTTGTGATTGCAACCTTGGTTTCAACACAGTCGTTCTGGTATCAGTCCCCCCAACTGACCGACTGTGCTGACTTTACTGGTGCTGCTTTGATGTAGGATCCAAGGACAGTACCACAGCGGAAAAAGCTCCTCCCTGCCTTGGTTATCGACGCAGGAGAGCCCCGGGTACCTCTGGCACAAAATGCAGGCCTCTTCAGCATTGATTTCAGGTCTTAGGTTTCTTATTCTCGAAGGCCCTATGAAAGTAACAGTCTTCCCCTGAAAAGGTCATAGGCACTTCCCTCCTTTCAACCCTCTTCAGTCTTGCCATCTTTCTCCTTGTAATAAACTGCCATCTTGGAATTGCTGCTTCCACGTGTGTTTTGCCTTGCTCAGAGTGTGCTTTCGTGCTCTGCCTTTTATCCATGTGGGGGAAGTGTGGTGGAAGTCAGGTGTGTGTAATGATCAGCAATTGCCTGACCCTTGTATTGGGACATGTCAGGTATACCGCTCGGTTGTTAGTCTGTTTTCTCTCACAGTGAGCTGTCCATAAGAAAGTGTTTGTAATGGAAAAGGGGGATTGAGTTCCAAAGTATCCTACCTGGTAGGATGGGGAAAAGGTGTTACAGGGAAGTGGATACTGCGTCTCGCCGTCCGTATCCCACTTCCCCTCCCCGAAGACCCCTCATCCAGGTGATCCTCCCACACTGGTCCACCCCGAGGAACTGTATCCAAAAGCGATGGCCGTGTCCTGGCCTCCTGGATGACAGAACTCCGGGGACTAGTGGTAAGACACTTTCAGGTTTCTCACATACCCTTCCCTTATCACAAGGGAACCGAAAAAGGAAATCCACGTTCCCTTGGTCTTTGCTTTTACGGTGCTCCACAGTGAATCAGTAGGGTTGCAGGTCTAAGTACCATTGCATGACTTGAGGGTTAGAAACTTTCCCTTGGCTAATCCAAACTAGTGGAGAATCATCTCTGACAAGTGTGAACTTCCTTCCTAGGAGGTAGTATCGAAGGTGGTTAATGGCACACTTGATGGCAAGGGCCTCTAATTCCACCACAGAGTAATATTTTTCATGTAAATAAAAACAGGATGTCCTAATCCGTCAAAAATTTGCAACAAGACTGCTCCAAGCCCTAGAAGGGATGTGTCTGTTTGTAATACAAATTCCTTCGAGAAATATACTACCTTTAGGATCGGGTTCTGGCACAGGGTATGTTTTAGGTTGTTGTAACATATATCATCCTCGTCAGTCCAATTGATTTTCTGGGGTTCAGCTTCTTTAATTTGTCTGTCAGCCTAGCTGTCCTGTCTGAGAAGTTTGGGATAAACCTATGGTAATAACCAATTAACCCTAAGAAGGCTCTGAGGTCTCTTTTAGTTTTAGGCGTAGGGGTACCTAGGAAGGTCTTCACTTTCTCGCATTGAGGTTGGACACTACCATTGCCTACAAAGAGGCCGAGGTATTTCATGGCTGATTGGGCTAGTCTGCATTTGGATGGATTGGCAGTTAGGCCGGCTTCTCTGAGGTCTCTCATAACAGTGAAGAGATGGTCTTCCCAGGTTTTACCATAAATGACTATCGTCAATATAAGCTCCACAGAAATCAGAGTAGGGCTGTAATATTCTGCCCATAAGTCGTTGGCAAGTGGCTGTAGCCCAGTGTAAGCCAAAAGGGAGGACTTTGAACTGGAACAGTCCCAGGGGTGTCGAGAAAGCTGTCTTTTCCTTATCAGGACCATTCACTGGGACCTGCCAGTACCCCTTGGTTAAGTCTAAGGTCGATAGAAAAGTGGCGTTTCCAAGTTTATCAATCAAGTCATCGATGTGTGGCATGGGATAGGCATTGAAATCGGAAATGGCATTAACTTGGCAGAAGTCTATGCAAAACATTCCAGGAATGGTCAGGTTTTGTGACCAATACTATAGGGGAGGACCATGGGCTTGAAGAGGGTTCGATAATATTCACTCTTAACATTTGATTCACTTCCTCAACCACTATCTGTTTACGGCCTTCCGGGAGTCTATATGGTTTCAGCTGGATCACTTTTCCCTTCGGTGTTCTAATGTAGTGAGAAGTGCCTTTCAGTCTTCCTGGTTCCTCCGAGAATACATCGGGAAATGTAATAACTAAATCCTTTAAATCTTCTTGTTGTTGATTAGATAGCTCTTGAGGAATGAATTCAAAGTTATGTATTTCTTCTGGTACCAAAAAGGATATTATCATGGCATTGGTGGCAGTTGGGTTTTCTTTCCACGAGATTTACGTGCTATAGATGGACCTTTTGTTTCCCGTCAGGTTGTGCTACCTTATCAATACAGGTTCCTGTTCATTCCAATATTTCAAATGGCCCATGTCACTTGGAGACAAGTTTGTTTTCAGAGGTAGGCAAGGGGACCAATACTTTGTCTCCTATGGAAAACGATCTTAGGTTTCCCTTTTTGCCATAGATAGACTTGTTGGGCTTGGGCTTTTTCCATACGAGTAGAGACTAGATTTCGTACAAGTCTCATATGCTCTTGCAGTCTGGTACCGGTTTCCAAAAGGGGAATGGTTGCCTCTTCTCTTTCTTGCCAGATCTCCCAGAGCATGTCCTGGACATCTCTAGGTTCTCATCCATAAAGTAGTTCAAAAGGAGAGAATGCAGTGATTCCTGAGGGGCTTTTCCTTACTGCAAATAGTGCCCAGGATATCATACAGTCCCAGTCCTCCCCGTCCTTATCTACCAACTTCCTTTGGATCATTTTGAGTGTTTTGTTGAATCTTTCTACCAATCCGTCTGTTTGGGGATGGTAAACTGAAGTTCGTAAGGTTGTAATATGTAGCAGCTCCTTGAATTCCCCATGCGCTTGCTCATGAAATTGGATCGTTGATCCATCAGGATTTCCTTAGGAAAGCCAACTCTGGAAAAATATGGTAGGAGGTGCTTTAGAATCTGCTGGGTGGTGTTGTTCCGCATAGGTAATGTCTTGGGTTATCTGGTTGTTAGTAAACAATCACAAGCACATATTTGTTACCCAGTCTAAAGGTTTCTAAAGGTCCAATGATGTGCATCGCAATCCTTGAGAGACTTCTATTATTGGTAAAAGGATTCAGAGGGGCATGCAATGGGATGTTCTGACATATTTCACATGTCTGAATAAAGTTTTTCATATCAGCATGGATACCTGGCAAGTAAAACTTCCCACTGATGTGTGCCTGTGTCTTGAATTGTCCCAAGTGTCCCCCTGTCAGATGAGAATGCACAATCTCTAGTAGGATTTTCCAGTGGTTTTGGGGATTACTGAGTTTTACTTGGGCCTTCTGTGGATATTTCTTTTCTATACAGTAATCCTTGCTTTAAGAAGAAAAAAAGGACTTTCCTTCTCTACTTCCTCCCCTTCGGGAATTGCTTTTAAGAAAGTCTCAGCGAGGGCTGGGTTGTTTCGCTGGGGGCAAAGGCCAGGTCGGGAAAGATGGCAAGTTCTTCTTCATTTTCTCTTCAGTGTTAGATGATTCATCAGCTTCCCCCAAAGCCTACGGTACCTCTCTCTGTTTCTTCTGGTTCACCCTCCTTAAAACAAGGAAATGGAGCCCTTTCAAAAATTCCTTGTGCAATTTTTTCCCCACAATGTACTTCAAATGGGTTTCACCATTGTTCTGTAAGAAAACCTTTATGTGTCCCCAGAACTCAGGATCAATGACGCCTGCAAGAACGTCTATACCAAACTTCGAGGCCAGGACAGATTTTAGGGCCAATCTTATATAACACCCAGGAGGGGGTATCAAAACAAAGTCCGTAGGAATTATTCCCCTTTTGCCTGGAGGTATAGTAGCCCCTCTACTGCTACAGATATCAAAGCCTATTGATTCTTTTGTGGCAATAGAGGGGTCTGAGAGTCTATGACTAAGATTCTGGTCTCCGACTGGAGGCGTGGGTTCAAATCCCAGTCCTGACACCACATGTAAGTAAGGCATGATATCAACAGTAAGACAGACACAAGTGACCACAGTTCAGGGGTGTTTACTGACCTTCAACAAGGGTATGATGAACACCTTTCTAACCCTAAATCTACAGATGGGAGCAAGCTAAGACCATCAAATAATAATAATGCAGTCCTAGTGGTGTCTCGCCAAAATAAAAAGGGCCTATACAAAAAAAACGATTGCCAATCTTTACCTCTAAACTCTAATATTGTGGGGGTAGTGTTTATGAAAAAGAAAGAAGTGTTCACAAAAATGATATGTCAGGATGTGCAGGCCATTGGCATCCTTTCCACGCGTTTTTAGGACGGGACAAGGCGGTTCACTCGAGAGTAGCACAATCTCTAGCTTCTTTAGCACGAGGCTCCAGTTCAATCATTAGCATCAGGGCCTTCTGTGCCCAATTCTCTTTGCCTATCAAAGTCTCTTCATGCGTATGGTCTGATGCCACAAAACAAACAATACATTATTTTCCTCCTCTGGATTTTTACCAGTACTCAATTCAGGTGATTCACCATTCACCCCGGGTTTCCCCATGTCAAGACTTGATTGTAGCGTGAAGTAATGGACCTCCGTCCCTAAGCCACAAACAGCGAAGAATAGAAACTACTCGCTGTTTGAGGATTAGAGCCACTGGTGGTGAAAGAACAGGAACACCGAGTCCTCCGAGTGGATGCTGTAAGAAAATGGGTAGGTTAAGCAAACAGGTCAAATAGATATGTCCTGCAGTATCAGTAATATGGAATAAACAAGCACCTACCAGATGAAGGAGCAGAGGGAAGATCTGATGGAGGGTCGGGTATCAGTGTGTAGACCTGTTCTATAATGCTGGAGAATGGGAAGGGCCACGGGTTGAAGGAAAGAAACCAGTTAGCCCACTAGCAGCACCTGAATGCAGAAAAGGCAGAGTCAATGAACCAGGGCTACTTGCAGCACGTAGCTCTGGAAGCCCGAGTTCCAAAGTCTGAAGGTATCCAAAGTTACCAAGGGAAGACCAAATGCAGTCCATGAAACAATCCGTGGTCTAGCCGTGAAATCACTGGGTACAAGATTGTGGAAGGATAAGGCAAAAGAAGTCCGGAATACACAGTCCGTAATCGTAGAAACCAGAAAACACAATCCGAAGTCCAAGAACGCCAAACGCCGAGTAAACAGCTGAGAAGCAACGCTCGCTGGGAGAGCAGCTGTTTTATTTCCTGTTTGGAAGATCGCGTGTTTCAATGCGTGCACCACGTGACGGGAAGGCATGAGCAGGAGCAGTCCGAGAAACCACGTCACGTGATCGATTACCGGGCCAGACGTTCTTTCTGTATGTTGTGATGGAGGGACTCCGTTTCGTACAGAGCTGCCAAGAAAGCCGCCAAGCACGGAGAAATGGTGCGCGGGAACCCAGCAGCGTGCCTTTGAGCCCCTGATGCTGCAGGTGGGTAACGTGACGGCTACGAGAGCGTGCTGTCTGGTGTTTTGTGTGGGGGAAAGCCTGGGGCACAGTGGGCAAGGACTGCACTGGGATGAAGGATGTATGACACCCCCTCAGCCGGACTCAGATTCCTTACATTAATGATCGGAACTTTGGATCCCCCCTCTTCCGGGCTCAGATCCTCTTTCACAATGTTTGTGGGCTATTCTTTCTCGGGTGACTCACGGTTCACCCCGGCTCCCCCTCAGTCGGGCTCAGATCTCCTTCTTTATACAATTAGTCTCCCTTAGCCGGGTTCAGACCAATTCCTCAGGGACTAGCAAGTGAGATATCTTTGGGTTTCTCACAATGTCATCTAACCGGCTTCTGTTGAATGCCAGCAAAACGGAAGTAACCTTGTTCGGCCCGTAACATCTTCTTAACCATAATAAGTGCCCAGATCCACCACGCTTCCTGGGCCCAGACTTATTGTTTGCTCCCAAAATCAAAAACGTAAGCTGCTGGCAGGAAAACCTAGGGTCGGTGCAAAGGTACAGTCTGTTTTTGGCACTCCTGCGACAGGCTCTTCCATTTATTGAAGTTTAGGACCACTCAGTGGTGGTTGTGGCCATGGTGAATTCCCACTTAAATAATTATAACAAACTGCTGGCAGGAATCCCACTTAATCAAATGCAGAGCCTGCAAAAAGCCCAAAATGCTGCAGTGAGTTTGATATTTAGAGTTTGGAAGTCCTCCCTAATCTTCAGACCCCATTGATCTTAGCACTGGCTTACTGCCAAGGAGTAAATAGATTTTAAAATGATGTGCCTAGTGTTTAAGGGCGTAAACAACTTGGCTCCATTACACCCATCCAAGAAAGTTAGGTGCGTTCTAGTGATAAATTGCTACTGGAAATACCTGCGAATCATTGTTTAGAGGTGATCACAGATTCAGAGTAGATGGCCCAAAATTATTTAAAAGGCTACCTCTGGAGATCAGAGCCCTCAAATAGTTATACCAGTTCTGCAGGGCTTTGAAAACACGCCTATTCAAGAAGCTGGAATAGGTGAGTCACACTAAAATGGATCTGGCTAGTCAGTTTGGTCTGATCGTTGGCAGTCTCCCTACGTGACTGTGGCAGTGATGTTCAGTTTATTGTGCGGCTAGATACGATTCAGTTTGTTAACCGTGCAATATAAATATTTCAAAATCAAAATCAATATAGGTCTGAGACTAGTGTACATGTTTTTACTGATGTAGAAGCTGCAGGTGGGGTTCCTAGGGTGTGTGGTCAGGGAATCGGTTGGGGTATGAGAGCGGTTTTGTCACATATTAGGATTTCTGTTTTACCAGGGTTGACGAGAAGGTGGTTGACCATCATCCATTGGTTAATAGCACAGAGGCAGGAGGAGATATCAGGTTGGGGTGAGGCTGGTATTCTAGGGATTTTGCAGATGATCTGGGTGTCAGCTGCATAGTTATAGCAGGTAAAGTTGTGATAGCGGATGAGTGCCACCCCACATCTGCCTCACTGAAGACCTCATGTCTTTCCAGAAATTACTGAAAACTTGGCTCTTCCCCTAAAACCAACCCCATACTCAAACTGAATTACAGCATCTCAATGACTGTACCAAATACTAGATCATAAATAGCAATGTAGCATCATGATCCAAGTGACAAATCGAAAACTAATTAACCTCTATTGGTTAGCTAAAAAGGACAAACAAAATAGAATGAGTAAAAAGGATCAAACCTGCGATGTAGATAAAAAGAATATGTTGTACGAGAGCCATAAATTGGCTGAAATTAACGAAATGGACAAAATAAATGCAATGGACAAGAGGATCAATGTTGGATGCGAGGAATAAAGCGGATAACAACAATTCAACTAACCCAAATTACTAGATCTTAAATAACAATAAGACAAATAACAACACAACTTCAAGATCCAAGCAAAAAAAATCGACAACTAATAACCGCTAATGTAAACTAAAAGGATGAACAGAATAGAAGGAGTAAAGTAGATCAAAGCAGTGAGTGGATAAAAAGAATAAATCATACGAAAACAGTAATGCGTTTGAAATTAATGAAATGGATGTAATGATTGCAATGGACGAAATTAATAAAGAGAAGAGGATGGAAAGATGAATACAGGAGACTGATGAGTACACATACAGATGGCATGGAATGTATGAGTGCATGGCATAAATGGAAAGTACAGAATAGACAATTCAAGTACATGAGACGGGTGTAGTGCATGGGTCAGATGGAGAGCACAGAACGGATCGAGTGCGTATGACAAGTGACATGGGCTGAACCGATAATGTAGGATGAATGAACGAAGTGAGTGGGGCAGATGAAGTCGGTAAAGTGGATGAAGCGCGTAGAACGGATGAGTGCGTAGAGCGGGCGAGTGCGTAGAGCGGGCGAGTGCGTAGAGCGGGCGAGTGCACAGAGCGGGCGAGTGCACAGAGCGGGCGAGTGCACAGAGCGGGCGAGTGCACAGAGCGGGCGAGTGCATAGAGCGGATGAGAAAGCAAAATGAATGAGGGCATGGAGCGGATGAGAGCGTGGAACAGATAAGAGCGTGGTGCAGATGTAGGTTGTGGTGCGAATGTAGGTTGTGTGAGTGGTTAATAGAGTGGAGCGGATGTAGAATGTCGAACAGATTTAGGGTTTTGAGAGGATGTAGGGCATGATGGTCTTGAACAGACGTAAGGTGTTGAGCGGATGTAGTGTGCGGTGGTGTTCAGCCAATGTAGGGTGTTGAGCGGATATAGAGTATGGTGTGGGTACGAAGCGGATGTAGAGTGTGGAGCGGGCGTAGAGTGCAGAGAGGGTGTAGAGTGCGAAGCAGGTGTAGAGTGCAGAGCGAGGAGCGGGTGTTGAGTGCGGAGCATCATCCACTTTACCGACTTCATCTGCCCCACTCACTTCGTTCATTCATCCTACATGAGTGCGGAACGGGTGTAGAGTGCGGAGCAGGTGTAGAGCGTGGAGCAAACGGGTGATGTATGTGGATGAACGGGTGAAGTGGCTGGAAGGAACGGATGTAGTAAAGGGAAGAAACGGGAGTAGTGGGTGGCAGGAACGGAGAATGGATCTAGAAGAACAGGTGATGTATATAGATGAGACGGATAAAGTATGAGGAAGGAACGGGTGAAGTGTGTGGACAAAATGGGTCAAATATATTGAATAGAACGATTGAAGTATGTGGATGGAACGGGTGAAGTGGATCTATCAAATGAAAAATGTAGTTGGAACGGAGGAAGTATGGAAGTATGGGGTTGGAACAAGTGAAGTATGTGAGTGGAACGGATGAACTGGGTGGAATGGATGAACCGGGTGGTACGGACAAACCGGGTGGTACGGACGAACAATGCAGAAATGATGAACAGGGTGGGAAGGGTGAAATATGTGGACGGAAAAGCTGAAGTATGTGGATGGAACGTGTGAAGTATATGGATGGAATGGGTGAAGTATATGGAGCCAACAGGTGAAGTACATGGATGGAACGGGTGAAGTATGTGGATGGAACGGGTGAAACATGTGGAAGGTACGGGTGAAACATGTGGAAGGTACGGGTGAAACATGTGGAAGGTACGGGTGAAACATGTGGAAGGTACGGGTGAAACATGTGGATGTAACGGGTGAAGTATGTCGATGGAACGGATGAACGCGTGTAGAATGGGTGAAGTGAATGGAACGGATGAAATGGTAGAACGGATGAACTAGGTGGATGAACGGGTGATGTGTTTGGAACCGGTGAGGTGGATGGAACGGGTGAAGTGGATGGAACCAGTGAAGTGGATGGAACGTGTGAAGAGGACGTATGTGGATGGATGATGCATGGATAAAGGATAACCTGGGTAGAACGAATGAAAGAAGCATTGCATAAAATGGTTGGAGTGCATAAAATGGTTGGAGTGCATAAAATAGATTAGAGTGCATGGAACAGATTGGTGTGCATGGAAGGGAATTGGTGTGCATGGAAGGGAATTGGTGTGCATGGTACGGATTGGAGTGCATGGTACGGATTGGAGTGCATAGAATTGCGCGACTTACATGGAATGGTTTGGAGTGCATGGAACGTTTGAAAGAGCATGGAAAATAACAGTTTTGAGTGCTTGAAACAGTCGTAATGCATGGAACAGTCGGAGTACATGAAACGAATGGAGTACATGGAACTATTGGAGTGGGCCCAATCTAAAACACCTAAAGTAAACCACCATACCACATCTCCATGCTTACTCTCTTCTTTACACCACCACTCAGCTAGAGCACAGCGATACTATGACACCATTCGGTATAGCTGTTCTCATACCATCATCTGCCTCATACTCCCCATCACTCTAACTAAACACTGCTGGTTACACACCCGCCAGCCTAGGCGTCCTCCTCAGGCCTAACCCAGCCAGAATCGGTCTGGATAAAAATCTGCCAGAACGAACACTTACTCTCTCAACCACCACACCTACCGCTAAGAAACAGCAATCACACGAATGCCACATCAGCTGCACACATATCCTCACACGCACCTTTGACTCTATTCTCTCTACTGAATAGAAGTACTGACTTGAACTTCGGTTCCAGAGGGCGTTCAACCTACCAGTGCCTTGAGACCATACCAATGGTACATAAGGCGCTATATACATGCAAATTAACATAACATAACAATTATCACCCATTCGAAACTCGTACTCCTTGACCTTCATATTTGAACAGTACTTAACTCGCTCAGCTATCTCTCAAGGGTATATTCATCTAGCAGGGCCCTCACCTGTGCATGGATTCATCTCGACCATGTTGCTCCCGAACTGGCATTGCTGTAGAAAGGTTCTCGCTGCCCACAACCTGGCGCAAAGCGTCCACCAGCTCCACACATGGCTGCACCTGCAGAAGAAATGAAGAATGCTTGATTTACGAATGTGGAGCGGGTGTCTGACGTCAACCTATTCTCTCTAGGCCACTGCTTAACCTGAGGCCCACAACATCAGTGAGTCATACTGTTCAGAGTGACAAGTGGCTATTACGGGCAAGAGCTTCTGGGCCAGAATCAAAATGAATGGGCGCAACTTGCAGAGAATGCGCTCCTTTCAGTTGCACTCTTTTCTGAAATACTCAGGTCACCTTCCTCTCAAAGGTGATTTAGCATTTCAGGAGTGGGTGAACAATTGCACAAAGATGCAGTGTCCAGTCCTCTTGCATACATTAGTGTTGGGAGCACGCTCCAGCCGTGAAAGGACCCGCCTTGGTGAAATGACAGAGAAAACAAAAAGCATTTCCATCCCCATCTGGGGGATGGACATGCCAGTGTGTCGGCTGCGGTTTAACCTGCGGCTCTGATACTTCAAAAACAAATCCTGACAGAGTCAGTAATGACGCTGATGTGATTTACGCCTGTTCTAAACAGGCGCAGGGGGGGAAGGCCGTCGTTTCTGGGCATTTAAAAGCACATCGCGTTTGTAAATTCGGGATGCGCTTTAAAATGCCCATAAACGCCCCCTTATTCACGCAAATGCGCAAAGGGGAAAAAGAACATCTGAATGAGCGGATCCAAGATGCGCTCGTTCAGATGCCCTTTGTGAGTTGGGTCTCTCCTTTTTGGGGTGCAAGTGAGCAGATGCGCCAAAAAAATATTTGAGAACATAGCCCTTTGTCTCCATTGAGTTGAGGGGGTTGCACATGCTTGACAAGGTGATGCAATGTCCTGATTCCATGGTCAAGGCCACCAGGATTTTAGCAGGTAGAGGTGAGGCACATTGGCAAAGTGTTTGAGATGCTTTTCCTGCCGTTGCCCAACAACTCTTCTGGGTGTTTTAGGAAGAATAAACTTTGTAGTCCCTTAGCCACCCCCCTCTATACATTAGAAATGCTTGTACTGCCATTGTTCAGATGGTAACGTTTCGGTGAAGATTATTAAAGGGTAGGGAGTAAGAATAATTCTGGGTGAGGGAGACAGCCCAAACCCCTCAGAGTGATAGTGAAGCTGTGCAGGGTTTACTTCGGAAACATGTGCATTTTAAATGCCATGGGTTTTCCCCCCCAGTGCCAAGGAATTTTTTGGTGATTTTGGTATTTCGCCATTCAATGCCTTCTAAAGTTTTCTGTTTTATTAACCCCTTAAGTGCCAAGGACGAGATATCTCGTCCTTGGCAACAGGGAGGTAATCCCAAGGACGAGATACCTTGCCCTTGGCACTTAAGGGGTTAAGATACCATGTTCTGTTGCTCAGTCCTACTGCATGATGAAAGGCCTTGGTGGGATGCTTCTAGTGAATGCAAACGAATAACTCCTCACACAGCTCTCTCTCTATATATATATATATATATATTCATATATTCAGTGAAAAAACTTTGTTAAAAGGGATGTTATGGTTAAGTTGCGCTACTAAAAACCTATGAAATTCAGTAAAAAACACGTTGTTAAAGGGACGTTATGGTTCCAAGTAAAACCAAAAAACCCTTGAAATTCGACCGTTATGGTAAGCTAAGCAACCATAACTCGCGCCACCACCGTGCACTGCTAAGACTAACACCCACAACATCAAAGATGACATCACAAATGTCATTGATGACATCACTGATGACATCACATGTGTATGTACTTTTCATGAAATAATTGTACAAGAGATTCTTATTATAATGTTGCGAAAAAAGTGTCAAGGATCATTGCAATAAATATCATAACCTAATTAGTGCATTGAACGATGCATTGATATAAATAGCATTCTATTATGGGGTTCTATCTAGTATACTAAGCTACTCATGCAGAAACATAGCATTGTGTGCAGCGTACAAGATGAATGTATAATATTTGTAATATTAATATGTTGAATAATGAAATGATAATTGCTTTCTTAATAGATTTTTGTGTACTGTGAAATATGTAATAAAACTCATGTATTACATAATTGCATTACTATAGACAAAACACAAAGAGACAAGAACACATACGGGTATATACAGGGAAAGTGAAGTTAGCAAAAAAGCACAAGTAGTAGCAGAAACAATTCATAACTTAACTGATTATTTTCATGCAAATAAATGATTGCTCTGTTTCAAAGCTGCTATTTACCCAATGTACATGGATCATTTGATGTGATTGGACCCTAAGGAAAGTAGTGTGAGTACAATGTATACAAATATGACCATATACAGGGAAAGTACAGCCATAAAAAACAACAGAACTATCAGAAAGTGCTGATAAGACTATTGATTATCTTTATGCACAAAAAGGATTTCTGTCTTTCAAGCTTGTGTCTTCCCGTATGTATATGTTTCATATGATGTGACTGGACTCTAAGGGAATTAGTGTAAGAACCTACTTGAAGGATACGTCTACAAATAAAATAAATGTTTTAGTTTCTGACTGTTACTGAAGAAAACCATGTGGCCTAGATATGTCAGCAAAAGAAAAAGGAGTGAGCCAGACATGTGATGTCATCAGTGATGTCATAAATGACATTTGTGATGTCATCTTTGATGTCGTGGGTGTTAGTCTTAGCAGTGCACGGTGGTGGCGTGAGTTATGGTTGCTTAGCTTACCATAACTGGCGAATTTCAAGTGTTTTTCGGTTTTACTTGGAACCATAACGTCCCTTTAACAAAGTTTTTTCACTGAATTTCATAGGTTTTTAGTAGCGCAACTTAACCATAACGTCCGTTTAACAAAGTTTTTTCATTGAATTTCATAGGTTTTTATTAGCGCAACTTAACCATATCGTCCCTTTAACAAACTTTTTTCACTGAATTTCATAGATTTTTAGTAGCGCAACTTAACCATAATGTCCCTTTAACAACGTTTTTTCACTGAATTTCATAGGTTTTTAGTAGCGCAACTTAACAATAATAACTTTGACTTTATGTACATGTAACATGGAACATACTGAACCTCTTCTACTGAACTTGATGTCCGCAAACACTTTTAATGTCCGCGGACATGTTTGGAGAACAGTACCAATACCTAAAAACTATGGGGGGGTATGTTTGATTGTTATATCATGTCATAGGAACATTAAACAAATTCAAAAAGCAGCACACATACACATTATATGTAGTGATACATAGGAAATGTAACCCATATATGTAACATACTAACCATTCATTTAAATACAATGTGTTCTAAAATGGAATATACCAAAAGAAGATAAATTGGCTTCCAACATAATTACCTCACAGACACTACAGAACTAAGAACAAGACCAGACCTACACAGTACTTAGAACATATCTTACCTGAAATAGTAAGTGTACTTCATTTTACTCATATATTTATAAACTTTCTGTATTAGATTAAAAAAATATATTATCTTTTTTTTTCTTACAGAAATGTCTAGTACTCTGGAATGGCTAGAGGAGCATTTCCCACATGAGGAAATGTCACAAGATAGTGAAACTAATGGTAAACACTTTACAATGTAAACCATTTAATTATTATTTTATATACATTTAACATATTTATATATATATTTTTTTTTGTACAGAGCATACCAAAATAGAAAATACCTCTGAAGAAACCGCTATGGATAACAAGCTTGACAGCATAAAAGAGAAAATGGATTTATTGTTGACCAATTTTAATAATTTGAAAACTTTTGTTGAAGATCATTTTAAAACAAAAACCTCATACCATTGTCCCACATGTACTTGTCCCCCCTCACCATATCCCAGTCAATGATCCCCAAATTCTCTCCATAACCCAAAACGTTTTGATGAGACTTCCATCCCTTCTTCAACTGATATCAATCATGTTGAAACCCCTAATTCTCCTGTTTTTGTTTCCGTTTCTGCCTCACCTTGTTTGTCATAAATTATTAATATATGTTACATAAAGTTATATTTTTATATTGTGTTGTAATTAGTTTCCGTTTTAAAAAACAACAATGTAGGTGTCTGCGGACAGCGCGGGTGTTCTGAAATGTTCGTAAAATAAACGAAAAATGGAGGTGTCCTGAAGAACACTATACCTGTCCGTACTGTTTGTTAACAAGTTGAAACTGTTCTAAGAACACACGCGGTGTCCTGAAATGTTCGTAAAGAAACGAAAATGGAGGTGTTCTGAGGACACTATGTCTGTCTGTATTGTTCGCAAGCAAGTTGACACTGTTCTAAGAACAAACGCCTGTCCGTAACTGTTCGTTTGACGTCGGACCCACTTTTAATTACTTCAGGACCCGAGCAGTGTTCGTAGAACATCAACGCGCATGCGCAAACCAATGCCCGTGCATTTGGTGTCCTGCGCACAGCCGCTTCCTTCGCGAACATGTTCGCAAAGCGACCATGTGACCGCACCCACGCTGATCGCGTGTTCTGAATGCGGACACTGTTCGTGTCCCCGAACAATTTAAAAGTACATTATCAAGTAATCCACAATATTTTTCAATAAAAACTCACCATAGCACAAGTCCCACACACTAATTATAAGTTTATACATACTTTTTGAAACCTTTTTTGTGTTCGATCTGTCCGCGGACAGCGCGCATGTCCGCGGACCGCGCACAAGCACCCCTATAAAAGACCACGTTCTAGAGCTTATTCTCATTGTGTTTCTGGCTATTCTACAGAGCACAGAGATTTTTGCTGCAACCTGCAGATTTCCATCTTCAACCTGATGGTTTCTGTGGCCCCACTGCTGCCACCTGGTGCTGTACCTACCTCAGCGCCACCACCACCCCCTCCACCGCCACCACCTTCCCAAGGGCCTGAAAAGGGGAACAGGAGTGAGGATGCAGAGGAGGAAGAAGATGACGAGAATGAGGTAGAGGAAATCCCTACTACCCGCACTAGGCGTGAGTCTTGGGTGTGGCGGTTGTTTACCATTCATGGGAATGGTCCTAAGGCTTGTGGGAACCGTGTCACCTGCAATGAGTGCAAAATGATACTCGGTCGCGGGAGGCATGGTTCGTACAGCTTTGGGACCACTATCATGAAGCGACACCTGAGGTCATTTCACTCTGGGGCTATTCGCAAGGTTGTACCTTGCGAAGAACATAGTAGGTTGATTTCCTCTACTTCATCCTCCGTTTCTGATCCTGTCACCACAAGGACCACCTCTGTGGGACAGCGTCTTCCTCAAGCTGCCTCACAGGCCATACAGAATTCTAATGACCCTTACCCTTGGAGGGTCACAGTTGTATGTAAGTACTGTGACACAGTTCTCTGCAGAGGGGAGCGACTTTGCAGTGCTTTTGAGACTATCGTCTCAGAGCATGAGAAGACCTGCTCACTACCCAAATAAAAACCACTCTACATCTTCCTCTCTCAGCTCGCCCTTTCTTATCCCTGTGTTTGGTGTCCCCTCCCTTTACCCTTCTTTCCCCTCCTAGTGTGTCGTGTATAAAAAACACAAAAAAAATACAAAATTACAAAAATCAAAAAAAATAAGGCTCTTTTCAGAGCCGCCTTTCACAGTTAAAAAATAGAAGTGAAAATAAATGAAGCAGGGCCCTTTGTATTTTTTAGAAGTCCGCGGACCTCTAAAAAATTGGGTTGCTACCCTATCATAACCATTGCAATTTTCTATGGTAAGAAGTGGTGGCTCTGAAAAGAGCCTTTGGGAGGTGTTTGTATGTCAAAAATTATAAATACTTAACACCTACTTCAAAATGGATGCTGTAATTCTAAAAAAGGTCGTAATGCATTTTGTATATTTCTCAAAAAAATCCGATTGCCAGCATAAGTAAGATGGACTCCATCTCTGCGAAAAATGTATGTACTACGAAACATAATATTTTCATTGTGAAAAGAGGACATGCCAAAATCTCTTAGAAAGGCACAAACAGCCTTATTAACATTGTGCCTTGCTTTTTCCATTTTTGGACCAAATGAGGAAGAACTAAGCCACATTTGTCTCTGTGCAGTCTGTGAAAATATTACTTGAGAATTAGGGACATGTCCATGACCTTCCCAAGTCCTTCTTTCATAGAAAATTGCAAAGAAATTCCAGACACATGTCCTAAACTGTTCCCTCCACAATGAATTACAATTATGTCTGGATGTTGCTCTGTCTCCAAACTAGCACAAAGAGGTAGCAAGTCCAACCACTTCATTCCACGAACTCCATGCCAGTGTACTTCCACATGTGGAAATCCAAGATCTACAGCTACTCCACAGCTTTCTGCATGCACCTTCAACCACTGTATCCATGAATCTCCCAAAATCCAAACAATCTGTTTTCTGAAACACACAGCCATAGCTATCTGTTGTTCTCTCAGCAAAAAGAGTATCTGAGAAACTCTCTCCTGACACAACACACCCACTAAACTTTCCTGACCAATCCCTTTCAGTGCTCATTCTCATTTGCATGACTTCTGAACCCAAAAATCCCTGGACGCAACACCCGATGTCCGCGAACTACCGCCATGTCCGTGGACATATCGTAACATGAACAGCCCGTCTACCATTTCCACTTCACTTTCTGTGCCATTCCCTCATTGGATGTAGCTAAGAAGTCACACAACCATCCACCAATCACATTCAAGACCTCTACATCTAACTGCATCATCATAGATCAGCACTGCAAATGTACTGTGAATTTCTCGGAGTACAAGTGTCATATCATTGGCAAGCACCATCTACAAGAAATACTGTACAAGTCTCCAAGATTTCTACTTGCAGCTCCATGCATATCCATATGCATGAACACAAACTACAGGTATGCATATTTTCTGTACAGTACATGAACACTTTTTCAAACTGACTAAATATTTTTGTTTTATTTCTTTATTCAATTACTTTAATTTAAGCATTACATTGAGGCACTATTACCTGGAAGAGCTTAGTTACAGAAATAGTGGTACATTATGAATTTCACAAACATAGTAAAGATCTTTTGTTTGCTACAGTTAGTCATTACAATACAATTTGATAATTAAGAACATATCATATGTATTGAACGTGTGCAACGTATCTTATGTAAATAAAATAGTTTTAATGGTTTTGAAGAAGGCGCTGAGGATTTCAATAAAAAAAAAATCAATGTCTAAATTAAAAACAGTGCTATATACAAATAAAATTACTAATTTGTTTCTTTTACATTTGCAGTGAAGACCATTCTCCTGAAAAGAAGCAACCGAATTTGAAGAACAAAGAAGAAGTAACCTGTTCATTTCAGAAAAAAAGTAGGTAGAATATCACCATAATATTTGTATTATTACTGAAACACACTGTAAAGTTAATTCATGCTATTTCTGTGCCTAAAAATAGATATCGTGCACCATTCTGTCCAGAAAACCCCATGTCTTAAACAGCGATTTACAGCCAGAATGGCCCACAAATTCCTATTTTTGGACACACAAATTACCCAACTCAACCGCTACAATTTTGATATTATAGAACAAACAACTGTTTTAATTGTATACATTAGATTTACTATTTGTACTTCTCCACACCACTAGCTTACTTTTTTCTGTCATCTGAACCCCAGTTTAGTAGCACATAAATTCAAGAATACCCATCCCTACTAGTTGTAGTTCCCAATGCACAATCACACACCATTACATACATCTTTATCATCTTACTCAAACACTCATGCACACAGCACACATACATTGCAGAACACCCCAACCCATACCTTCTTCACTTTTTTCAACAGACCCTAGAGAATGCCTACCAAAAGTCAAGTCCGTAGGAAGCAACACAGAAGTAGAACAAATGAAAATAAAAGTGTCCAACATAAGCATCCACCTCTAGCAGAATTTGTAAAAAAAAGTTGAAACAAAACAGCTAATACAGTCATTTAGTGAAACAAAAGAAGTTTAAGTGCAAAAATGTTGCCTCCTCTATCAAAATGTAAAACAAACCAGAAAACAAAAAAATCAGCTATCACTACAGATGAAACTGCTTCTATAAATCTTGATAAAGTTCAAAGCAAGCATACCAAGAAAAGTATTTTAGTCAAAATGTTCTGTCACAGAGTCCTTCAAAATCTTATAAAAACAGGAGAGAAACCAGGTTCAACCCTTAAAACCTATCGTAGGAAATTAATCTTAGAAGCGTTGATAGATAGTGCAATTCTTCTCAAAAGAAAGTTATTTATTTTAGTGTTAACAAAAATGAAACCACTAACAAAACTAATAACTAAATTACAAAAAAGACTTCTCAATAAACTAAATGTCAACAGAAAGAACTTCTGAAAAGGAAATCAATCTCAAACACAGCAGGCTTAGAAAAGATATTAAAATTATCCTTAAATTGCAGAGTAATGCTTAAACGTAACCTTGACGTGGACCAAGGACTAGTTAATGGAGCACTGGGTACAGTTGTTGGCTTTCAAACATACCCACATAACAAGAAAATTCAGTTTGTCAATATTCTCTTTGACAAACTTTCAGAAGTAAAAAGGATAGGACGCTCAACAGCTCGATTCCTTCTCTTCAAAGACATGTATGTACGCAGAAAACAATTTTCTCTAACTCTTGTGTACGCACTCACAATTCATAAATCACAAGGTCTTACCCTAGACAAAGCAATGATAGATATTGGTAACAGTCTTTAAAGAAGGCATGAGCTACGTAGCACTATCACGCTTACGTACACTTGATGTTCTATTTCTGATCAACTTTGATGCAAGTAAAGTAAACGCTGATATTCCTTGCATTTTAGAATACAATAGACTTCGCTCACTATACACCCCCATCTAAACACATATTCTGTTCCACAAAAAGTAAAACGTTATAAAATAAAAAATAAATCAAACAGAAATGCAACAGGATGTCACTGCAAATCCTCCAAAGAGAGTAAAAGAAACTAATTCTTCATCAAGTACCACAAGCAAAAAAAAATCAATTAGGGAAAGTAAACCAGGTACTTCTTCAAAGAAGGAAGACAAACTCCAGAAAAAGCAGTAAGATACAGAACTACCTGGTCCATTTAAACTCTCAAATATAGTTGGTGTAAGTTGCTACGCAAATGTTCAATTACCACCAATTGTTGACAACATTTACTTACACAGTACAGACCAATTGTGTTTGCAAATGTTAGTACTTCACAGAAATGCAGCAAACAATCCTGACAACACATATAGTGTTTATTGAATAAGACAACAATTGGACTACTGTGCTGGAATGGTGAAATTCACTATAAACTCACAGGAAGATCCACAAGAATTTCTAATGTACTTACTACAAGTACTGCAAAATAAAAAACATACCTATAAATGAAATCTTCCAGATTTCATACATGTGGAAACATACATGCACTCTCTGCAACAATGTGACAAGAACAAATCCCCAATGAACGCTTTGTATATATATCAATACCTAATTGTGAATCCATTCCATTTCAGCAACTTGTACAAAATGCAAACCATGGTAGATTATGTTCCACCTGCAATTCAGATAATCGCTCCACGTTACTAATACAAACACATAGTAAATACGTAATACTAATGCTTCTACGTTACAATGCAGATGGTACCAAAAACAACTGCAAGCTGACTGGATTCACACACGGTCAAGTATCACTTGGTAAGAAAACCTTCACAACAATAGGTATAATCTACCACGCAGGAGCCATAACCAATTCAGGGCACTACACTGCATATATAAAAAAAAGAAATGTGGATGGTTTGAATGTAATGATAGTACCATTACTCTAAAGCAGAGATTAACAGCAAATCTTACAAACGCTTATTTAATGTTCTTAACACCAATATTTGATAACTAAACTGTACTTAAACCCCAAGTAAACTTGTAGTAAAAAATGTAAACTGTTAGAATATTGCAAAAGCTATCTAACTGCCCAAACATTCTACAACAACTAATCAGATAAATGAATACCAGTAAATTAGAGCAAAAAATAGACAGTTAGAATACACCTACTGGTATCTAACTGCTCCAAAATTTTATAATATCCAAACAAAGAAATATTATGTTACTGCTCCAAAAAAATGCAACAAGCCAATGTATAAAGCATTACCCAGAAACAAGTGAACACTGAAAACAAACAAATAAACTGTAGCATAACAGAAAAAGTTTTTTTTTTAATCCAACATGGATTTTTTTTTCTACCACAGACCCAACGATTTTAGCAACGAACACAGAAACTGAGCAAATTGCCTAGTACTCTGGTTTGTAATCTACTAAATATGAGGGTCCAAAAAAAAAAAAAAAAAAAATTGATTACACAATGTAATTAGTCATTACAAAATACTAATACTAACATGCTATTTTCTTTTATCACAGAAATTAACAAGAAATACATGTACTCCAGTTACTAAACCAAACAGTAAGTATATTATACCCTCTATGCCCTGGCCACAACCATGGCAGCATATCACACCCATAGAGTCAAACATTTCAACTATGGCCTATGGAAACTTTTAATGTCCGCGGACATTATGAGTGTTCTTAGAACACTTTCAACTTGCCAGCGAACAATACCGACAGCATCTTCAGGACACTCCCTATGAACATTTCAGGACACCGCAAGAGTTCTTAGAACACTTTCAACTTGACAGTGAACAATACGGACAGCATCCTCAGAACACCCCCATTTTGTTTATTTACGAACATTTCAGGACACCGCGAGAGTTCTTAGAACATTTTCAACTTGACAACGAACAATACGGACAGAGTCCTCAGAAAACCCCCATTTTGTTTATTTGCGAACATTTCAGGACACCACGAGTGTTCTTAGAACACAATAAACTTGATAAAGAACACTACGGACAGCGTCCTCAGGACGAACAGCGTCGTCAGAACACCCCCTAGGAACATTTCAGGACACCGCGAGAGTTCTTAGAACATTTTCAACTTGACAACGAACAATACGGACAGCGTCCTCAGGACACCCCCATTTTGTTTATTTACGAACATTTCCGGACACCTCGAGTGTTCTTAGAACAGTTTCAGCTTGCGTCCGAACACATAGAGTCCTCAGTACACCCCCCATTTAGTTTATTTAGAACATTTCAGAACAGCCGTGATGTCCGCAGACAAATCAAACACAACAAGAATGTCTACCACATGAAAAAACACAACTTTCAACCTATCTCATACTCTCCCACCCTCCCCAAACACTCCTACACACCAACACACTCTACTAAATACAAATTTTGAACCAAGTTTCACCGCACTGTCCGCGAATCCAAGATGGCGGGCGCCACCGAAAATCTGACGCGCTTCACGCTCCACACCGTCCAATCAGCGAACATGTCGCATGTCCGCGGACATGACGTAAGCCGATCAGCCAATCAGGATACTGTCCGCGTAGCGAACACAGATATCACTAATTGTTTATGACCCACTTTTTCGTCATTTTAAAAAAAACTACTGGACGGATTTTCACCAAATGCAAAAGCACGCTTTCGGGACCAAGCCGCTGCTCCTGGTCCAAATTTGGTGAAAATCCGTCCAGCGGTTTGGGCTGTAGGCGCGAGCAAAGTTTTTTCCCCATTTAGTCTATGGGGAAAAAAAAGACATTTTGGGGCCCCCTCTATAACTTTTTCCCCCCTGAACGAATCCTCACCAAACTTTGCATTCGGAGTGGGCCATATACTTTTCTTGCAAGGTTTGGTGAAGATTCGTCCAGGGGGAGCAAAGTTATAAGCAGTCCAAAAAGTGCTCTTCCTATGAAAACACCAACTTAACCATAACTACATGGCCACTACTGTGGCCATGTAATATATATATATATTATATCTATATGGGACATCTGAGGATTTGTGTGTATGTCTATTCGAAATGTTCAGCATACTTCACAACATGCTACAAACCTGAAATTTGGCATGTGGGTAGGTTCCATGATGTAGACAATGTAACAAGTATACCTTTTCCAGATATTTTCTGCAAGCTTACCCCTGCCATTTGGCTCTTCGTGCCGTAGTTCTATGTTCATTGTTCCTAAAGTTCAGCAGTTCATGAAAACTTTAGCAGCTCATGCTTCATGAACTTTCCACACCATCAGCATTCTAGCTGACATTAGCAGCACTCAATTTTGAAGTCATGCGGGTGAGGGGAAACAGTGCATTTCTCTTCAACAGTGTCAGCAATTGTGTTGCCCGTCACATCATGGCAAATCTTTCCTGATAATTACAGAAACTTCATTTCCCACAGAAGATGATGAATGTATGCCATCTCAACAGTACGAAGCTCACATGCTTCAGCCGTATGCGTATGGGTACGGCACTTCAATCTTACACGCTTCAGCCCTACAAGTACAGAACTTATGATGAGGTTGCTGCTACCTCGGCTGTATATCGGGACACCAATAATGTTGCTGCGCAATCTCAAAACTCCAACTCTAAGTAGCTGGAACCGATCTATGGGATTCATGCTTTTCTCATGGTCTGCTTTGTGTGGGTTGCTCCAGAGTTGGAAACAATTGGTTCACACTAGCTCCTACAGGAAAGACTAGAAAAAGTGTCTACAAATATTGTGGTTTAGTTCATTAAATAAACTTCAAACTAGGACTGAAGTAGGAATTGCTGTCCGAAGCACAGGTACACCTACTAGTAAATATATAAAGGTCAAAAATGGTATAAAGCTGTTCTCTTTGAATGAGAAATGTAACCCTGCAAAGCAACAGGTGCTGCTGGCTCCAAAAGGTGGAACACTTACTGCTGAGCAGGCACTCCGCAGGAAATCTGAGGGGAGGCTTCAAGGCATCTTGGTGTACTGGTTGATTCCTATTCCGACTAGGAATGTGTTCTTGATTATGTTAATTGATTGACATGTCTATGAAACTGGTAATGCCCTTTTTCATCGAAGGACAGTTTAATTGAATCCCATTCCACAGTATTTTGCCGCATATTTGTATATTGGGGATGGGTTTGGGTATATAGAAGGGTGGGAGTGTGTGTGTGTGTGGGGGGGGGGGGTCTCTCCCCTTCGTAAAATGTGGTAAAATAGAATGAAATCCCTGCAATGAAAATGAGATAGGAAGACCCCAGGTACCCCTTTCATCATTCTTGGTATGTACTTTCAGTACCGGCTCAAACCACACTATAGCTTCCTTAGGTGCTATGCTCAGTGGTCAGCTGCTGCCTGTGTGGGCATAGAACTGCGTTTGTCAGGTGTTCGTCATGCATTTGGGGCAGGAGTCAGAATGTCTGGTCCTTTCTCCTGGAAGTTTACCCCAGTGTCTTCAACAAGCCTCAAACTCCTCTGACACAGATTTCACAGCCCAATGCCAAAATGAAATCCGTGCCCTCCATTCGTGGCGGTTTTAGTTTCAAAATGATGCCGAAAGCCTGCAGGATTTTCTTCCTGGTGAAATGATGAGCAGGAAGGTTTGAAGGGGGTTCGGGGGTCTGGACTCCTTAAAGCGCTCTGTGAGGCACTGCTGAACTCATGTACCTGCTCATTCCTCTGGAGCTTCACTTTTCTTGAAGTTACCCCCATGTAGTAGATGGCACAAGGGCATCTGATACAGTACACAATGATCTCAGATATACAAGTGTCAAAATCCTTCAACATTATTCTTCACCTGTGTGCGAGTGAAACACATATGGACGCTTAGTCACACTGTTATAATTTCGGCTATTTAAACAAGGGTAAGTGCCTTTCCTTTTGCTTTGTACTCTTGCTGTTGTCCAGTCTCTAATGCTAACCAATATATCCTCAGATTCTCACTTCTCTGATATGCAAATACTGGGGGATCCGGAAACAGGGTTTTGATCCTATCATTATTGGTCAAGATTTGCCATGTTTCATTATGGTACTTTTAATTTGTTGGCTCTGTAGGGAAAATGTGGATATGAAAACCAATGGTGGGGTAGCTCTCTTAGGTTTGGTCTGTAGCAATGTTGTCCTGGATGTATTGGATGCCTTCTCTGATGCATTCTCCAAACCATGTGTTGGATACCATCTGTCTCTGAATTTCTTAAACAGTCTGTCAAATTCTTCTCTGCATTAATCCGGATTACTAACTATCCATTTAACCCTTAGTAGTTGCCCGTATGGTATGGTTTATGTTCACGGCCGAATTGACCGTGGTCAATTTGGCCGTGAAGACAATTTTGCCGCAGCCAAATCCAGCCAAACCAAAACCCCCCACAGCCCCCATATACATCCCCACCCACTCCCTAATTACCTTTTTGGCGTCCGGTCATCTTCGGACCCTGAAGTATCGGATCCATCCCTCCTACGTGGGTCGGATCTGACACCGCAGGGACCGCTTTTCTTTTTTTTCCCCGTACCCCGCCTCCAAACCTCCAGAAGCGGGGGACACCCCCACTACCGCCAAAGGCCATCACTACCAAATATGGTGAGCGGGGGGACAGCCCTGCATCCCCTGCTCACCATGTTTGGTAGTGATTACCCAAATCATTTCCAAACTGATACTGGCTGAATTCGGCCAGATTTACCATACGATCAATTGGAAACGATCAGTTTGGGTACTACCACGTTTTTCAATGTGTTGGGTGGATGAAAACTCAACCAGAGTAGTAAATTGTTTCCGTCTGTTTCTTTGGTGTATAAAGTGGTAGATATGATGCTGTTGGTCACATTCACCTGAACATCCAAGAAATGCACATGGAGAGTACCGATGTCTGTGGTAAACTGCATACATAAATCAATTGCATTGATAAACCCAGGGAAACCATGTAACGTGTCAACTGTGCCATGCCATGCCATATTGCAAAGATATCGTCTATATAACTCACGGATCTGGCCAACAACACAGCGATCACCATAAAACCAGATGACAAGGGAGGGGCCATAGCTATACAAGACACATCCAATTATATAACTATGGTACAAACCCTCCTCTGCGATAACACCAGCTGCCGGATTCTGCCCATGGATCCCATGCCTAGCCTAAACGCACTCATCCCTCTGATCATTGAGGAAACAGAGGCAGAAGGCTATATTAGCCCTAGAGAGGCTGCGTTAAATGTCCCACAGAAAGGACACGCATTTTCTAGACCTATAGATTTCAGCAGCTAATGGCGGGCTGATTTCCAGGATCTAGAAGAAGACCACCGACAGAAATTCACTCCTTTGCTACTCTAGCTACCACCCCAAGGTGCTTAAAGACAACCTCCCACTTGGGCAATTTCTAAGATACCGGAGGTTATGCACTGAAACCACTGATTATACAGTGCATGCCAAAACACTTAACGACCAGTTGACTGAATAAGGATATCCAACTACGATTATCAAACAAACATATAAGAGAGCGAGAACCATCTCCCGAGGTGTGACTTTACAACAGCAGAAGAAAAAATCTGATGATAACTCCGGACTAACTCTCAGCTACTCTCCCCTTCTCAATAAAATCAAAAGAGAAATAAAGAAGTTGTGGCCCATTCTCAATACGGGCAAATGTATCCTACCGACACCTCGTTTTGCCCTCAAAAGAAGACAGAACGTGAGGGACAAACTAGTTAAGACCCTATCTCAAACCGAGCCACCTACTGGCCCTATCCACCGCACCCTATGGAACACCAATCCAGCCACAGACAATTCACCTGGTGACAATTGTTCCATGTCCACACAAACCACGAGGACCACAGCTGTAGACATTGGATGGAAGACCCCATGGGTGCAAACTAATTTCACAAACTGTAACACTAGAGGTGTAGTGTACATGATCACGTGACCATGCAACCTGATGACTGCCACAGAAATCAGGAAGCGCATGATTGAGCAGAGGTCATGCATTAGAACAGGTAAACTGTCGGCTCCGTTGGTCTCTCATTTCCTGGTGGAAGGACACACTGCCGATTTATCCAAATGGACGATCATAGAAAAGATCACACCTCCAAGAAGAGGCGGCAATTTCCACAATATCTTGTTCAGGCGTGAACAAATGTGGATTTTTCGGCTTAACAGATGCCAGCAAGATTTGAACGAATCCATTCAGTGGCAGGAATTGGCTGTGATGGCGCGCTAATCCCTCAGCGCGATGCGACCCCTTGGTATTCTCTACCCACAGTTGATCAACACTAGGATGTTGCCCACCAGGTCCATCTTCTAAGATATGCAATGTGGGACATTTTATGCAGCCTCTACATAATTAATAAATAGAGCAGGTTCAGTTGAGCCAGATGAAGACCATCCACCAGGGTGGCATTGATTTTACCACATCTCATCAGCTACATTGGACTGACTATGACCAGCACCAGGCATGCACACGTTTGGAAACATATACCGAGCTGTACAGCATTGCACTATCGTCCATCCGTGATTCTATACTGACTTGTCACTTTTGCGCCGATGTAGACACCTACACGACTTCCGTGCATACAAAGCACCTTTCGCAACGGCACACAAACTACTCATTTAGTGACAGTACATGGTAACATATTGAACACTTGCTAGCATTGAACTTATGGAACACATCTATACTCATTGCAGGTATTTACACCCCGACAACATGGCCGCCGCAGTTTTTCCACTGCACACTAGGGCCCATCCCCTTCATCCCACCTTACCCCATGACTTATGCGGAACCACCTTCCATTTAGCTTGCGGTCACTAGGGCCACGCTTGTCAGCTTCAGCGCTTTGAACATCGATTGCTCTACACAGCAGTCCGCTGTATCGTGCTTAATAGGCAAGACCTCGCAAACTAGATATCCCACAGTGATATGACGCAATGTGTTTGTTCACCGGCCCATTTTCGCTAGTGACCACCCGGTGTTTACCTCTGCTTTACAGCAACATGGTCCGGTGCCGTACGAGACGTCCACATAACCATTTTGATGCTGCCCCTCCATCCACACGGAATGGTACAGCGTTACAGGTGGGAGTTTCTTTATGCCTCAGCATGTATAAAAATCCCTTGGATCACCCAGGGATGGGGCGTGGTGATATTAATATTTATATCAATATGACACAGTTGACCAGCACATAGCAACAGTATATTCAGTATCCGGTCACCCCAACCCAACGCACTCTACTTCCGCCGCCCTTCCCTCACTCCCCCGCACCTGCTTCCCCGAGTACCTGAGCTAGCGCACTGACAAAAAGTTAGGTGGCCAGGCACACTCGTTTTCTATAGAAATGTATTTCACAATCTGAGCAACAATGTGATCCCTCTAGCTGCTATATTAAGAACTAGTTGTTTGCTATGTGCCCACCATCACCCAGCCTCCGACACATGTCTTTGTCTCCTTGCAGGGGATGGAGGTGCTCGCCCACGGTGTCTCATGAGCAGGCACGCTGGAACCAGATTACCGATTACAATCATGGTCCTGAAGAAGATGGCCTAACCTGACACGCCATTGAAACCGGCGACCTTCCTTGGTTCGTGAGTGCTCTTGTGACTCTTTTGATATACCTAACATTTACAAAGGGATACAAGAAATACCAATCATAATTAAACTCACGCTTAGTGAGCCTTTTTTAAAGTGTCATAGATATGGGCTCTCTTAACACATTTATTTGTTGAACACAACCAAATCGTACTTGGCAAACCTAATGCCTAAGGGAGAATAAAGTGCAAAAAGAAATCCCCAGGTTACAAGTTGCTATGCCAGCATTCTAAGCTGAATCTAATCATCAGCTCTGTCAATTCTAAAACAGCCGACTGGTAGTGTTCCTTTCCTTTGTATTTCTGAAATTATTTTAAGCTTCATTGCATTCATTATAACCGATAGCGTTTAGGACAGTTCTCTTTGGCTATCCCTGTTAGATAGGTAGTGCACCATCCACTACCTAGGGCCAGGTATCCTTGTCAGGGACAGGGTGTTCTTCCTCTAGGGACAGCTAGCACATTTTTGCCACATCTGTTGTTTGTTCATCATCTGACTGATATGCGCACTTTGATCCTTTTCTCCCAGAGAACCGTTTATGTTGTGATACCGAACTGTTTATCTTAACGGTCAGGGAAGGTAGTTGACCTAACGCTATCTCTTATAACTTACCCTGTTGTTTCTACGTCTATATAAGTAACCCATACCTTCGGGTACTTGTGCCAAACTGGATGTTGTGGGATTTGTGCAGTTTCAATCCAAAGCATAAAACAATGTACATTGAGTTGGGACACAGTGTCCCACATTGAGGTGCCTGATGTCTGTAAGTAATGTTGTTACTTATATTTTTTTTATTTAAATGTTTGGTTTGCATTCAAACCTTTCATCTTACTTTTCTTGTGATCTTTACTCAATTTCCGAAGCGAGGGCTATGGGAGCTTTGTCCTATTTCTTACTTCTTGTTTTCTTTTCGCTTGTATATGTGTTGTCCTACTCATCTATTGTTCATGATATTGTTCCAGAATGATATTAGGGCAAACACCCGTTTTTTTTTTCATTCCCAGCTATCATCCTCGCCCAGCGATCTTCAGGTGTTAGTACAGTTTGGGTGTTCATGAACCATTCTCTCGATTGTTGTCTTTTTTCATTCAATGCCGGGCATGTCATGATTATATGATGTAAACTCTCGGTCATCTTGGGATTCTTGCAAAATCGACAGTATTTTTTTCTTTTGGGGATTTGTTTTCTGGCTGCCATTATTTCTCGAGTCGGGAGGATGTTCAACCGAAGTCTCATAAATGTATCTCTGATTTTTGAAGACGGAAATATTTGCAGGTATGAAGGTAGTTGGTTAATTCAACTATTATCAAATGGATTATGTATATTATGCCGATATTTGTTTTTCTCTTGGTTAGTTGTCATCCAGTCATTCTCTTAGTTTCATTTTCGCTTTTTGCGGTCTCTCTAATAACATTTCCATCGATATATCTTGCTCTTCTCTTTTCTCTTCTGTCGCTGTTTTCCATTTTTCTAAGGCATGTTCTCTGTTGCAGTTATTCCCCGTTCTGAATATTTCTAGGGGTGGGGTGTTGGTTTTGGTCATAATTTTCCTGTATAAATCAAGTTGTTTCCATGAGGCGATGGATTTGAGCGACTGAAGTGCAAGTTCGGCTCGGATTCGTGTGATGGGTAGGGATATCGGCAGGTTTAGCACTTTTTTCTAGAAGCACCCTTCTAGTTTGTTCCAGATGTTGATGTTGGTGTTTATCATGGATTATGCTCCGTATGTTAGTATGGCCGTTACTTTTTGTTTGTAGAATGTAACTACTGGGGTCATAGAGAATTTTCCGTACTTTCGGTGGATTATTTTCGCTTGCCGGGCTAGGGACAAGGTTTTTTCTTTAAGGTGTACCGCCCATTCTTCTTCTGTTGATGATTGGGAGATCCATATTCCAAGATATTTATAGTTTTTACTATTTCCATTTTTTCCATTCCTATATGGAAAGACGGGAGCTGGCGATTGATCTTATTTTCTTTCTTTAGAGACATGACTTTCGATTTCTTCGTGTTTATTTTCAGTTTATTCTTTGTCATGTATGTTTCTAGTTTTTCTAGTGCAATCTGCAGTCCTCTCAGTGTTTCTTATATTTGAGGTATGAATTCTGTGAGATGGATTCTAGCAGAATCATTATCAACTCCTTGGCGGCTCCTTTGGTATCAGTCTTTAACACAATCCATTCTATGGCTTCTTGCCCTAAATCATGCAGGACATTGGTATAGAGCAGTGGTCTTCAAACTTTTTTGGCCTGGGCCCCCCCTGAGCAAAGTTTGGGCAGGCCGGGCCCCCCCAAAAGTGCCAGATGGACAGTATGTAGACATCGCTATGAACTTTTGCGTGCCGTCACCGCACCCTACTCCCAGTACAGACCCTGGGCTCTGCCCACCCTACTCCCACCACTATCACATTGCTGTCGCCCATCCTGCTCCCACCGCAGTCCCATAACACAAGCATACACACATCCATACACATTGAAACAAAAAATAAAATCGCCATAAATGTACCTCGCGTGGTTGCTAAAATGCCCCGCTCCAGGTTGCTCTGTCCATATGTACGAGGAGGCGCAGGCGCACCCCTCGCACATACATACATGCAGTGCCCCAGCCAGCATTTCCAATGAGCTATGCAAGGCTGGCGAAGAAAAACACCCCCAGCGTTGCATGGCTCAGTGATCATGTGCGGCTGGGGAAATTAACTGTCAAAGGCAAACAGAGTTTCCCTTTGACAGTTCAGCCAGCCCAGTAGCACTCCCTCAGCTGGAAAAAGCAGCTGAGGGAGTACTCAGTGTTTCACTGGGCTGGTTCCTCGGCTCCTCCATAATGGGCGAGGTGGTCAGTGGGTGGACGCCCCCTCACCCATTATGGATGAGCTGGCATGCTTGGACTGGCCTATAGGGCAATAGGGCGATGACCGTACCAAAAATGCAAAATGCTACTGTAGGCCAGTAAAAATGTGCCACTTCTTTTGACCAATGTGGGCCAGTTTGAGGAGTTACTTCACTATGCAGCTAGTAGTTTTGACCATTGTTGCTGAATAAATATTCTTTAAATATCACCATTTGTTTACATTTGAACAAAAAACAACCCCTTGGGTACTATTCAAACAGTGTGACTAAACACTGAATATCCATTTGCAATTGCTGGCCATTTTTTCATTTGTGCCTTAGGCCGTTTTATGGCCCAGTCTGACCATGTGAGCTGCCCCTTCCCATTTCCTCCAATCTAAAAAAAATATATATATTTTTTTTTTACATTTCATGCTGGGCTCTGGCGCCCCCCCTGGGATGCAGCTGCGCCCCCTTGGGGTGGCGCGCCCCACAGTTTGAAGACCTCTGGTATAGAGGCTGTTGACTGCAACTGTGAATAGTATATCATCCTCTGCAAGGTTACTGTTTCTAATATCTGCAAACAAAATCATGGTGTCTTTCATATAAGTCTAGGTGTGTTGTACTAATGGCTGCAAAAAGTAATAATATAAGTAACCAGGGGTTGGAGTAAGCCACCAGTTGCTGCCACAATCAGTCTCCATGAGGGATGGATGAAACGTTTATGAATTCATTAATGGTTGAGTGAATACATAATCTCCTGTAGTTGTCTCATGCACTCTTTTTCGTAATCGGGGGCGTCGAGAATAACCAATGCCCCTCCATTGTCAGCTGGGCGAATGCTAATGCTGGAGTCGCTGAATAATAATCTAATTTATGATAGCTCACTGCTGTTTAAATTGGAGAATTTTGGTTTCCTGAACTTTAATTTCTCTAAAGCGGCAACTACCACATTCTGAAAAATCTCGATCGAAGGGATCATTACTGGAGTTACAAACGTGCTCTTCGGTTTGAATTCAGCATTTCTTTCTCCCGAATAATCCTCTAATCTGTCTGTATTCCATTGTTTCTTCTTGTATCATAAAAAGGAACATTAATTTGCAAGGGGCAATGTATATATGCAAATAAGGTGTTACCAATTGCATGCGTGTATGCACATATTGTTACGTCGTGAAGACAAAGTGCACATGCGCGAGCCTCGTTCTGGCCACGCATGCGCGAATGCAATAAAGACGTCCCGTACGGCAGTTGCCGCGGGACCCCAGAACCATCACACGTATCTCCGTGTCTCTGTATGCGAGCATGTATGCATGCGTGTATGGGGCGGCCTGAGGCACGGGTTTAGCCTGCAACATTGGCGACGAGGATGGGATGCCATGAAAGGAGGATTGGTGCGCCTGAGTGCATCAAATCTCACACCCTTTCTCCAACGCAGTCCATACCCGACACGATAGCGGGCGGCCATTTTGTTTCAGCGCATGGCGTAGTGGCGGCCCGTGAGGGTTCTCGTGCGCTACCCACGTGCTAAAAAAATAAATTAAAAAAAAACATTTTTGGAATCCTCTTGGCCCCTCCTCCCCTGAGGGCCGTGAATTTGGTCTGTGAGAACCCCCTGTCTCTGCATGGTGGAGAAGATGCCTGCCAAGTATGGAACCGTCGTATCTGGAACTTGCTGAAGGTGAGGGTGCACAGCAGGTCACTGCCTACACATCGACATCTGCAGTGGACACAGGAAGAAAAGGTTTGCGGCCTCTACCTTGAAGAAAGGTGCCTGTGCGACCTGCGAAGATGGGCGACAGCGAGACAGCAGCACCGGTAAGGATGGCCCGGCGACAGCAGGGTTCGCTAGCACCCATGCAGGAGTTTGATACCTCAGGCCCACCCTCGAAGCTAGGTTCCAAGTGGCTCATATGGATAAAGAAATTGGACATGTTTTTCAGGGCGACAGGGGAGGACGATGATGACGCGAAGGTGGCCACACTACTATATTCGGCTGGCACCGAAGTGTTGCGCATATATGAATCCTTAAATCTTCAAGTAGTGACTTATGATGCGGTCAAAACTGCACTCCGAAACCACTTCATTCTATTGTCCAATGTTGATTCCGACAGGTTTGTGATCTGTGGGGAGAGACAACATGATGATGAGTCCTAGGACCAGTTTTGTGCACTCCTGCGACAACTCTCTAGCACGTGCAGGTGCGACAACGAGGAGGTAATGATAAGGAACTAGGTCATACAAGGGTACAGCTCCAGCAAACTGAGGAGGCAAATCCTGAGAGAGCCAGGCATGACACTATTGCAAATCCTGGACAGTGGCAGGGTGTACGAGCTCGCAGAGAGCAGAGGCGCAAAAATGGACGCTGCTCTACGCCCGTGCAAGGGAGAAGAGGCGTTTGCCATTGGAAAGTCCACCCCAGCAAAAACACGCTGGAGCCAGAAATGCCAGGAGACATCCTCCACTCAAGGCTCCCCAGCACTGTGTCAGTACTGCGGGTATGAATTGCCACACAGTGAAGACTCCCCGGCAAAATCGAGGGTGCAATACACCTGGTCACTATGCGATGATGTGCCGAGCAGCAGCCCCAGTGACTACACACAGAGGACCAGCCCAGTAGGTGCGGCTTCAGGAGACCGCGAAGCGTCGCTGGACTGGAACAAGAAACTCAAAGGCTCAACATCGCAGAAGAAAAGGATGTCAAAGAGATCTCAAATCTTGCCACAGGAGCCAAGAGAAGGAGGCAGCCCACTTGTGTCGTGGACATCCAAGGTGCCCACACACCAGTACTGATTGACACAGGGGCCTCCGTATGTGTGTTGGCCACAGAACACTACAAGGCTATCCCCGGCCCACCACCACTGGACAGATCCAAGGCAAGAATATACACATTTGGTGGCGATACGCCTTTGTCGATTCTGGGCGTTTTCGTCGCACTGGTGGAGCATGGCCCTAAGGCCATCAAGGCACGATTCTACGTCACAGACGTCAGCCCACACTCACTTCTGAGCTGCGCCGCGCCGGAAGCTCTGAACATTGTTCATTTCACACTTGCAGGTTATCAGGCCGATATTGAACAACTGTTGGGCAAGTTCACAAGCATCTTCCAAGGGGTGGGCAAACTTAAGGCAGACCCAGTACGCCTCCATATTGATGAGACCATAAGATATAAAAAAGGCTCTCTCTGATCAGGACACAATGGCATATTTTGACCCAACAGCTGAATCTGAGGTTGGGGGCTGTACTGATGCAAGCGGACGAAAGGGGGAACATGCGCACAATTGCTTATGCCAGCAAGGCCTTGACAGAGAGGCGATATTCGCAAACAGAAAGAGCATGCGCGAGCCTCGTTCTGGCCACGCATGCGCAATTTCATTAAAGACGTCCCGTACGGCAGTTGCCGCCGGGACCCCAGAACCATCACACGTATCTCTGTGTCTCTGTATGCGAGCTTGTATGGGGCGGCCCGAGGCACGGGTTTAGCCTGCAACCCATATTAAGAAAGCATTCACAAGATCAAAGAGGTACCAGAGAAAATGTCAGTGTGTACCCCGTCGGGAGCAGGTAAGCTCTGTCTCATGGACCAAACCAAAGGGCGGCAAGTGTGGCAAAAGGTCCTCTGATAGTGTTAGTGAGAGCACACATCCCAAACACACACTGGCAGAGCAGCGGGTTAGCACTTGGTAACATTGCTTGCCTAAGTTAAAAAGGGGCGAACGTGCACAACAACCCTCCCCTTCGATGCGCATGTCACAGCCACAGGGATCAAAAAAGTATTTGATGAGCAGGAGCTAAGAGAAGCTCCTGGGTATCAGGCATCACAGAGTGAGCAGGGGCTACTTTTGGGGACCATGGAGCTAGTGCCTTGTGTGCCTCAAATCTAACTTCTACATGAGATGCAAACTATAACTTTGTTCATTGCATATGATCTATTATGTTATAAGGGTCTTCTAAATGCACCCCAGTGCTCCATTACCCAAATAAACAGAATGTATGTCAAATAGGTATGTGCTTATGGCACCAGAGGACCTAAGATTCAAACAAAGCTCCTGGTAGCAGTTGGTGTTAAGCCATCCATGCTCTCCTAGGCTATACCCAGGAGCCAAATAGCTCCCAGCAATTTCAAACCCTAAGCCAAACTGTGCGTGAACATGCGCATACGCCGGGGCAATGCCCCCTATTAGTTAACCCAGAACCCTACTCCCGACACCTAGCACTGCATTTATAATGAGAAAAGCAAAACTACAACCATAAGTTATCATTCTCCTGAGAAACATCAAAAATCATGCGAAACGTTTCCAGTCAGGACTGGCTTATTATAGCCAAGTTTATTATTCAACAATTTATCCAAAAGCTGGAGTTGGCTTCTTGTTCACCATTAGTTTTAGAAAGTACAATGTCTGTTCATGTAGGGTGTTGCTCTTATTCACCACCAGTTCTAGCCCCGTAACTTGACAAGCCATTCTGCTCCCTGCTGCTGCTTATATCGTATGGAATGTTTTTTTCCTCAAAATATCACTTTCTTCTAAGAAAATACAATTTATGTGATTTTAGGATGTTTTAAAAATATATATTTTCCAAAATATCACATTCTTCACAAATAAATGAGTGCAGCTGGCAAAGGACTACCCATGCATCCCAACAGAGAACAATTTGAACAAGTAATGGACTATTTAATATAGGAAAATAGTGACATGTCTGTATATATTCGTGCTTTGGCTGTGGATATTGCCGTGTTTATAGAAGTATAAAAACGACACTATCATGTTCAAGTGTGCTCTGCCTGACCAGAAAAACAGTTTCCAATGAACCGGCTATTAAGCGTACTACCAACATATATCCCCCAAGAGAACTATTTGAATAGGAGTTTTTCGTATAAGAAACCCATACCAGGCCCCAAATGTTGGCGAATAAGAATCCAAAACCATAAATTCACATGTATTCCCTTTTCCCTAAAAGGAGAACAATTTCTCCATACAATGGGCTAACACTGCCTTCGCCAGTGAATACGAAGATGGGTGACCAAGAAACCAACGTGAGAAACGTCTGCGGAGAGGCATCTTGGCAGACTCCCTCGTCCATAAGTGGAATTCTGGGTGTCCACGCTTTTCTGTTTCTCACACATGCTCTTTCATGCAGTCATGTGCTCACTTTCATTTTGTGCCCGAGAAGCACCTTTAGAGTGTATAATTTTCTGTGACCAATCGTTTAGAGGTGCCTAATCGTTAAGCGGAGTGAAGCCACTGCAGTTGGACAATATAACCAAAATATTACTTGTCATAAATGACTGCCGCTGAACGTTAATTAGTAGCTGATCCTGGCGCACAGAGCTTGATAATTTGGATTCTAATCGTTGCTGAGACCAGTGGAGTCACTAGAAATTAGTATTGAGGGGAGGGGGGCAAACCAGGAGGCATAAATACAACAAGGGTGCGCAGGGTGGTGGCACAACAAATAGGGGTGAACAGTCCAAACTGGTTTAAGTATACCTATATTTTACCAAGCTGGTCAAAAAAATGCGTCATTAAGCATGTTCAGAGGAGGTTGAAGACAATAAAAGTTTTGCTTCAAGTTAATATACATCCTAAAAACGTTAACCCACGTTGAATAGTTGCAAACATGCCCAATGCACTCCGCCAGAGACTGCATTCTTTTAACTAAAGCAAACATCATTCACACCACAGTTTCAGAAAATGTGTAGCTAAAAGTGAGATTTAGCAGAAGAGACATCACTTCCAGCTCAGGTTTAAATAATAGCCAGGCAAAAAGAGTAAATTTAACAGAAGAGTTAACACTCATACCTCAGTTTCAAATGATAGTCAAGGACAGCCTAACAGAGTAAATATCACCTACAGGCGCAGAGAACAGGGGGGGGGAGGCAACTGCTCCCTTGGTTCTTTAGCAATGGTTGCAGGAATCTCACTTCATCCCCATAGAATGGTTTACAGTTTTCAGTTTCTGTCTGTACAACCCAGTGGCGGCTGGTAGATTTTTTTTATTGGAGGAGCATAAATATTTCCCCCAAATATGCCAGAGCGACAGAGCTGGTGGTCCTTCACCCTCAGAAACTTAAGAAAACAATGGGTAAAAAGCTAAACAGTTTGCAATTGTTTTTGTATGCTAACTCATGAAAAAATCCAATGGGTGCAGGTCACCAACAGTGCACAGGAGCAATTCCCCAAAACATTATCATGATGCCTTTACCAATTAATTTCCATGCTGGCTGCACCAATATCTGCCAGTATTCCCATAAAAGAACACTCATGTTTTCTTTACGCATAATACCAGTACTGATACAATAAGTATGTCC
Source organism: Ambystoma mexicanum (assembly GCF_040938575.1). Taxonomy (NCBI): domain Eukaryota; kingdom Metazoa; phylum Chordata; class Amphibia; order Caudata; family Ambystomatidae; genus Ambystoma; species Ambystoma mexicanum. The sequence continues at coordinate 1,040,871,423 of NC_090921.1, forward strand.
ACTCTTTTTCTGCCAATACATGACAATATTCCCACGTAACAACATACTCCAGTTGACTTTACTATTGAAATGCCATGCCACAGTATAAAAACATGTCCAAACTGACTGCATAAAAATAACAGACTAGCCACCTACTAACTCTTATCATGCTTGCTTTATCAAAGATGCCTAAAACATAATTACACGCCACAGTAAAAAATGGCTAGACTAGCTGCATTAAAATGCCTTTCTAGCTACATAATAACATTTATCATGCTTGTTTTATTAAAGATGGCCAATACTTAATGGCATACCAGAATAAGAAATGGCCAGACTGGCTGCATTTCAATGCTACCCTAGCCACATTATAACACATATGATGCTTGCTTTATCAAAGATGCCAAATGGAAAATATCATGCCACAATATGAAATAGTTAGACTAGCTGCATTAAAATGCCAGTCTGGCTACAGCTACATACTAACATTTATCAAGCTTGTTTTATCAAAGGTTCCCAGTAGAAAATGCCATGCCAGCCCTCTGACCCCACCAGCACCTTGCACGCACACAATGTGGTTGTGTGTATGTGAGTTGCTGGCAGGCATGGTATTGTTTACTAAGCATCCCTTGTAGATGTCCAGTAAAAAAATAAAAATACCATGCCTGCCCCTGTGCCCCCAAGCACCTCACAGAGGGAGCTGATTTTGGCGGTGGGAGAGGTTGTGAAACAAACCCCCTCCTGCCAAAATCAGCTCTACAGCCCAGCATAAACACACACACATATTCACACGTAGCATGCACTCTCTTGTTACCACACGCACCCAACAATATACACTCACTTGTTACATACAACATAAGCGTACACGCATATACACACATATTTAAATGAACTTACCTCCTGCCATGGTCCTGAAGTTTCCTTTCAGTGCTCCAGCGCACGCTTACATGGACGGGAAACAGGAAGCAAAGGGCGCTTCCTGCAGTGAAACTGTCTCAAACTGAATAACAGCATCGCAATGACACCAACCTAACAAAATACTAGATCTTGAATAACAATAAGACAAATAACAATACAACAGCAAGATCAAGCAAGAAATCGACAACTAATAACCGCTAATGTAAAATAAAAGGACAAACAAAATAGAATGAGAAAATTAGATCAATATAGTGAAATGGAAACGAGAACTCTAATTGCGGTTTAAATTATTGAAATAGGTGTAATAATTGCAATGGACAAATGAACGAAATGATCGAAACGAATGAAGAGAAGACGATGGAAAGATGAACACAGGAGACTGATGAGTACACAGACAGATGACATGGAACGTATGAGTGCATGGCATAAATGGAAAGTACAGAATAGACGATTCAAGTACATGAGACGGGTGCAGTGCATGAAACAGATAGAGAGCACGGAACGGATCCAGTGCGTATGGCAAGTGACATGGCCTGAACTGATAATGCATGTTGAATAAACGAAGCAAGTAGAGCGGACAAAATCGGCAGAATGGTTGAAGTGCGTAGAACAGATGAGTGCAGTAAGCGGATGAGTGTGTAGAACGGAAGAATGAGTTGAACTGAAAGGGTGCTTAGAGTGGATGAATGCATAAAGCGGACGATGGCGGAAGAGTGTGTAGAAAATACTGTATTTAGCAGATGAGCGTGTACAAAGCGGATGAGTGTATAGAGTAGGTGACTGTGTAGAGCGGATGAGGGCATAAAGCGGATGAGTGTGTAGAGCGGACAAATGCGTAGAGCAGAAGGGTGCTTAGAGCGGATGATTGCATAGAGCCGATGAGTATGTAGAGCAGATGTCTGTATAGAGTGAATTAATGTGTAGAGCGGATGAATGCGTAAGAGCGAGTAGCGTGTAGACCTGCTGGAGTGCATAGCGCAGATGAGTGTATGAGTGAAGAACTGTGTAGAGCAGATTGAGTGCAAATAGCAAATGAGTGCGCGGAAAGGACGAGTGCATAGAGCGGATGAGTGCATAGAGCGAATGCGTGCAGTGGAGTGGATGGAGCAAATGTGTGCGCTGAGCGGATGAAAGCGTTGAGCAGATGTGTGCTTAGAGCGTATGAATGCCTAGAGCGGAGGAGTGCGTAACAGCGGAGGAGTGCGTAACAGCGGAGGAGTGCGTAAGAGTGGATCGGCGTGCGGAGCAGATAGACGCACAGAAAGGACGAGTATGCAGAATGGATGAATATTCAGAGCGGAGAGAACGAGCGTGCAGAGCAGACGAATGTATAGAACCAGCGAGTGTGTAAGAACGAAGGAATGTGTAAGAACGGATGAATGTGTAGAGCAGATGAGTGCGTAAGAGCCGACGAGTGCCAGAGCAGATGTGTGAGAGGGATGGGGGATGGGTCCGCAGAGACTGTCTTTTTTTAATATAATGGTTTTGTAGCTTGAGTAAGCAGAATGAACAAGTGCTTGGAGCGGATGAATGCCTAGAGCGGACGAGTGCGTAGAGCGGATGAATGCGCAAATAATGAAACATGGAAGTATGTGGATGGAATGGGTGATGTATGTGGATGGAATGGATGAAATATGTGCATGAAACGGATGAAGTATGTGGAAGGTACTGGTATAATATGTGAAAGGTACGGGTGAAATATGTGGATGGAGTGCATAAATCAACTTGGAATACACCGACCAGATCGGAGTACATGGAACAGACTAGAGTGCATAGAACGAATTTCAGAGCGTGGAACGGTCGGAGTGCATAGAACAGATTGGAGTCCATGGAACAGATTGGAGCGCATAGAAGTACGCGACATTCATGGAATGGTTTAGAGTGCATAGAACGTTTGAAAGAGTATGTAAACAATCATATCACGTCACCACGCTTACTCTCTACTTTACACCACCACTCAACTAGAACACAGGTATACTATGACACCATTCGGTAAAGCTGTTCTCATACCAACATCCGCCTCATACTCCACATCACTATCTAAACACCGCTGGTTACACACCCTCCAGCCAGGCGTTCTCCTCAGGCCTAACATAGCCAGAATTGATCTGGATAAACCTGAAAGAACGAACACATACTCCTGATCCCTCAACCACCACACCTAATGCTAAGAAGCAGCTATTACACGAATACGAATGCCACACCAGCTGCACACATATACGGTGCTCACACGCACCTTTGACTCTCTGATACTCTCTCTACTGACTTGAACTTCGATTCCCGAGGGTGTTCAACCTACCAGCACCTTGAGACTATACCAATGGTACATAAGGCGCTATATAAATGCAAAGTAACATAACATAACATGCGCGAAAGAGCCGGAGTGCTGATGACAAAGTGCCCTGTTCTGTTTGTATGTGCTGGGAGGCGCAAGGAGCGCCCCCTCGCACAATGCAGTTCCCCAGCCTGCATCCCCAATGAGCCATGCAAGTGCTATATAATGTGTTGGCCAGGGGATGGGTTGGGCTGGTCGATTGCTAATATTCATGGTGGGCATGTGGCAAATTCCGCTGCTGCAGTGAAAATCTAAAATTTGGCACCCACAAATTAATTTACTAATAACTGCTGTCCGCACAAGAAGCATTTATTAATTAAGCATATGATATCTTCATAAATGTACCCTGTAATAAAACACAAAGGAAGGGGCACAAAAATCACAAGGTATTTGTGTAGTAGTCCGACAAGGGACCTCTAAGGCTGAGACACCTGACAGCAAAGTTGTGACCAGCATTGGGAACACATCGCCTTCTCTGCCATATCGAGAGAATGTACAGGTCCTCCAACCCGATATAACAGTGCAGTCCCATCTCCCTTCCAGTAACCAGGGGTGGGCTTGCCCTGCATACCTGGGTTTTCAGGAAGCGGCACGGCTGAGTGCTGGCCAAGCGCAGTGTACTCAGCCTTGGCGCCCGTCGCAGGACTACAGCGGCAGCCATCCGGCAGCAGTTCAATGCCTGCCCTTGACCGGTTCTCGCAAAGGCTCCAGGATCCAGGCTGTGTTTGCAGTCCACAATCGAGCCCGCTGGGAGGCAAGGCTGCGTGCACAGCCAATCAGCCAGCAGTACAGGCTCAGAACACGGAAATGAGACGAGCAGCGCCACTGGCTGAGAACCAGGGGTTATCGGCTCTTAAGGAACCCCTGGCACAGGGATTTAAGGCGGCAAAGCTGACAGGACGAGCCAGGTCACGAGTAACCGAGGCGTGCAAGGAGACCAGTCCTGCAGTTCTGTCTCTCATCGCTCTGTTTCTAGCTAGAGTTGCCACCTGCCCGGATTTTGTTCGAAATGACTGCGTATGTTGTGTCCGGTTGTCTTGTTTACTTAAGTCCAGACAACCGGCCTCACCATCTATTTAGTTTATTTGTGAAAGAAAATGCGAGTTGTATATTTATGGAAATGTGCAAAGCTGCCTGCTTGTTTGAAAGTGGAAACACATGCACACTTTATTTAACGAATATGCTGAAAGCCTGTTTTGAATAATGCAAAAAAAAGTAAGTAGCATTAATTATCAATAAAAAACAACCCAGAGCAGACTTCAAACACACCATACATTGTCCCAGTGCAATATGTAAGTAGAGCATCTAGGCCTGTTTCCTCTTTTGCACTGCATTCGGTCCCTTACATCTATGCAATGGTAAATAAAAAGAAAAACTATAATTACCAAAATACAGACTGAGGATGCACCACTCACACCTGTACGACTGCGTGAGGGAGCATGCATAACCACCATAAAGGTAAGGAGGCAGTGGTGGGAAAGAAGCTGACTAGTGTTTACTTATTAGCCAATGCCAATCTGCATTTGATTTGTGACACACACATTTGGGAGAAAAAAAAACTGCAAGACCCAGAATTCAAACCGCTGGTTAATGAACAACCAGTGTGGATGGGAGGTGTCAGGCATATTATGGAAGCATTTCGCCATACTTAAAGATTTGTTGGAATGCAGTACAACTCCCACCCCCTTAGATCTCTCTAGCTAACCAATTTCAGGTGACAGTTACACCATTCATGGCCTCCAGGCCCACCTCAACCTTCAAGCCTGCTATTTGTAGATCTACATTTCCAATTGGAAAATTAAACTTCATTTTTCAGATCCTCCAATATATTTGCAGCATGAAAAAAGGCAAATTTTGTATGAATTGCTGCATTTTAGCTGCAGATGGTTTACTGGCTGGATGGTGCTAGAACCATGGTGTAAAAGATCCAGGTTGCTGGAAAGGTGGGGGGGTGGGGGGGTTGGGTGTGTGTGTGTGTGTGTGTGTGTGTGTGTGGCTGCAAAAGTGGCAGGTTGTCATTATTTATACTTTTTGTATGTGGTTTCTGCTATCAATCCCAGATGTATGTTTGTTCTACATTTTGGGTTTAATGCACGTGCCTATTTTATATTATTAACTTTATTGATATCACTTGTAATGGTGCAAATATTTACCTTCTCTGTTCTCCAATTCCCCAAGCACCGACGCACACCCCCATTCACCAACACACCTCACACTCACCATTTCTCCATCACAATTTACAATGCCAAATTTCTCTTTCTGCCAGTCATGCGCATGCTTACTTGCACTGTCACTCAGCCAAGTCACAAGTCTCTCCCCCTAGTCCCCGCTACAGATCCAACCATGCTCTCCACTCACACCTTATGCTCTCCAGTTCCTCCAGCAGTGTACAGCCTTTAATTATTTCATGCTCCTTCTCCATCTCGCAACCTTTCTCCCGCCACCTTTTTTCTGACCCACCGCTCCCTCTCTGTGTGGCCCGCAGCTGCCTCCTCTCTGCTGTCTGGCCTACCAGAGACAGCTACCCCTCTGCTTTCTTGCACATACCTCCCGATCCCGCTCATCGCTCCGACTCTGTCTCCTTTTCCCCCTCATATGCTGACTACTCTTACATTTTAAAAAAAATGAAGACTTTGTGTGTTTATTTAAGAAATGGCTGCTTGTGCATGAATGACAATTTTTGCAGATGTTTTGCACAAACAGCCAAGTGCAACAGCAATACGAAAGGCTAGGAGGAACTGGGAGAAGTCAGTAGCAAGTCAGTGTGATTAGATTATTCTCTTTTCATCTGACAAAATGAACATGATTCTAGTGGAAAATATTATCTGGCAGGATTTTCAGACTTGCCTGTGCCTCTAAAAGGTTGCTTCAGTACTATATGTGAAACCTGCAGCTAGAGCTCTGCTCCAGGTTCTTAACCCACTGAGCTCTTCCAAGGAGTCAATGGATTATAAAGCTTAAAATAAAGCGTATACAAATCCTTTTATTGCTGTTTTTAAAACTGGTAAAATTTTCAGAAATTAAAGGATCAGTGTCATCTATTTATCTGGCAAGTGAGTTAATTCAAATCGTGAACATCTTGACAGTGTGAGAAACATGACAGTATTCTCCCACCCACTCCCTCAGGATCTTCCATTCAGGTGGCCAGGGAGCAAAAAGCGTGTGCTCCAAACTCTCATCTCAGAACAGGTTATAATGCCATGTTCTTTCTGGAGAAGAGCGCCTGCTACCTTTTTTGAAATATTTGCAAGGAACTTGGGGTTGGTCACCCTGAGTTACATGGGGGCAACCAGACGTGGACTCCCTGCTCACTGTGCTCAGAGAGGCACAGCTTCACCTCACTGATGAGGCTCAACAAGGCTGAAACATGTGTATGGGGTTGCTGTTGGTACTCTTGTTCAGAGAGGAATTGCCATAGCATTTTGGTGCTGGACTGCCCATGTGGGCGGGACAAAGACTGATATGCAAATGAATATTTCCCATCTGTGAAAGGTACAGTGAGCAAAAAGCATGTGCTGCAAACTCTCATCTCAGAACAGGTTATCATGCCATGTTCTTTCTGGAGAGGAGCGCCTGCTACCTTTTTTGAAATATTTGCAAGGAACTTGGAGTTGGTCACCCTGAGTTACCTGGGGGCAACCAGACGTGGACTCCCTGCTCACTGTGCTCAGAGAGGCACAGTGTCCTTTCTGTGACCCTTTTTCTCCCACTTCCCCCTTTGCTTCCACACTCTCCTCACCTGAGCTGCTTGAGTCGAAGGCTTCGGTGGACAGGTTTCGCCTGGCGAGGTAGTCTTTCTCCTTTTTTGGTGTTAATTGCCTGTCACGGAGAGAAGCCACAGTGAACGCTGATGGAACAGCACTCCTGTGGCTCCCTCCCCGGGAGCAAGCCGATACACAAGGGAAAAAACCAAGCGGCAGAAAAAATCCTTGTCAGGCGCCGAACTGCACTCTGTCCGACTCCAAGTAGGAACTTCCAAAGTGATGAAGCAGGAAGAGGTGTAGACACAAAACGGCAGGGGTCCGTAGCAAACGTGAAGCCAGAAGGCGTAACTGGTATCCAATGCAGCCCGGCAGGACATAGGAAGCAGGGGACTCAAGTAAGAGAAGAGAAAGCTGAATAATAGAAAGTAGACTGGAATCCAAATTGGAGAGGAACCCAGGGAAAACGGAGAGGAAAGAGCAGAAAGAGAAAAGGTACCGGGTCTCAAAGGAGAGAGACGGGGGGAGAAGGAACCGGAATAAAACCGGTAAGAGGCAAAGTACCAAAGAAAAGGAAAACTTTGTGCAGAGGACGAAGTTTACAGCAGAACAAAAGCATTGACGATCCAGATGGAGTGTCAGCAGCAAGCGTAAACCCGGAAACTGGGAAAACTGGAAACTGGGAAAACTATCCAGAGGGGTTGCAACACAGCGTCCACCGGAAGGAGGAGGAATAAATACTCCCGGCAGGCTCAGCGCTGAGGGAACTGGGACGGCTGCTAGAGCCGTAAAAATAGAGAAAGGACTACCAGTCTCTAAACCCATACTGCCAGCGATACCGCGGAAGTATCTGCCAGTCACGACGGCGGCGGATGACAGTATGCCCCCCTCCAATGCGTGAAAACCCCAGCTTACCTGGGTGTAAGCGGTGGAATCTGGATATTAACCTGGGGCATGTATCTGTGAAGCGGGTTCCCACGAGTCCTCCGACTCAGGGTAACCCTTCCAAGACAGTAAGTATTCCAAACTACCTCTATAATACCTAGAGTCCAGTATGGAAGACACCTCATATTCATCCTTGTTCTTCTGACGGGGAACCTTTCTGCAGTGGGGGTCAGGTATGACGGGTTTGAGAAGGGAAGAATGAAATACTGGATGAATGCGACTGAGGGTAGAAGGAAGCTGAAGCCTATAAGTGACAGGATTGACTCTAGAGAGGACAGGGAAAGGACCCAAGAAACGAGGAGATAGTTTAGAAGGATGTGTCCATTTGGGTAAGTATCTGGTGGACAACCATACCTTGTCTCCTGCCTCCAACTTCGGACATTCTTTGCGATGCTTGTCAGCCTGCTCCTTATTGTGTCTTCTAGTGTCTTCTAGGCTTCGTAAAGCGGCGGTCTGAGCTGCTGCAATATTCTGTAGAACTTCTTCTGCAGCCGGGGAATTAGTGAGGCTTGGAACATTGAGCAGAAATGCTTTGGGGTGGACTCTGTAAGTACAGTAGAAAGGGGAGAGACCGATGGCAGAATGCTTGGTGTTGTTGTATGTGAACTCTGATGTGGGAAGCAGAGAAACCCAATTGTCCTGGTGTTGATTAATGTAACATCTCAGGTACTGCTCCAAAATGGCATGGAGGCGTTCGGTCTGACCGTTGGTTTGAGGATGAAATCCCGAGGAAAGCGCTCTTTCAATGCCTAGTCTGACACAAAGAGCCTTCCAAAACTTTGAGATGTACTGACTCCCTCGATCAGAAATAATCTTGTCCAGGATGCCATGTAATTTGAAGATGTCTCTGGCAAAAACCTCAGCCATTGTCGCTGTGCTGGGAAGGCCCGGAAGGGGAGAGAAATGTGCCATTTTTGAAAACGTATCCACCGTGACCATTATACATGTACATGATTCGGACAGAGGCAGATCCACTATGAAGTCCGTGGAAATAAGCCCCCATGGTCGAGTGGGTAGTTCTGCTTGTGTAAGTAATCCAAGAGGTTTGCCTGTAGGGTATTTGCCTCTAGCGCAGGTGGGACATGCTCGTACGTAATCCAACGTGTCTCTTCTCAGATTAGGCCAAAGGAATACTCTTGATATCAGCTCCATGGTACCTTCCGAGCCTTTATGGCCTGCAGTGCGAGGATTGTGGCACCAGTTCAGTATCTTCTGGCGTAACGGACTGGATGGGATGTATAGACGCTTCTTGTAAAATACCCAGCCATCTTTCTCATGGTAATGGGAATTAGGATGAAGTGGTAATTGGGCATACTCTGGTCTGACCGCAGCTTTCACTTCTTGAAGGAAAGAGCTTACCAGAACCAGGATTTGGTTCCTCCGAAACAGTGGTTCCGAGTGAACTGAAGGATTTTCCTTACTCATATCCTTGCGGGACAGGGCGTCGGCCAAGCGATTCAAAGTTCCTGGAATGTAGGTGATGTGGAAATCGTATTGAGAACACAGATAGGCCCACTGGGCCTGTCGTGATTTTGAACACTCCATGTTTTGCAGTACCCTCAGATTCTTGTGATCTGTCCGAATGGTAAACCGATGTCGTGCCCCCATAAGCAGATGCCGCCACTCTTTGCATGCTAACTTCATTGCCAATAGTTCTTTTTCAAGAACTGAGTAGTTTATTTGGCTGGGAGAGAGGGTTTTAGACAGATAAGCCACAGGATGTTCCACTTTGTTAACTGACTGTAACAAAACTGCTCCAATGGCTATTGCAGAGGCGTCTGTCTCCAAGATGAAGGGTAATGTCTGGTCCGGATGCCATAGTATAGGGGCAGAACAGAAGAGTCCTTTGAGAAGGGAAAAACTACGTTCAGCTTCAGTTGACCAGTGAAAAGGGAGATCATCCTTTTTGAGTAGACGGGTAATGGGATACACTACTTCAGAGAAGTCTGGTATGAATCGTCTGTAGAAATTGGATAAACCAAGGAATCTTTGTACTTCTCGAACTGAAGTAGGGGCAGGCCAGTCAAGAATAGCTTGAACCTTGTTGCGATCCATGGCAGTACCCTCCGCAGATAAGATGTACCCAAGATATGGTACCAAAGGAACTGCAAAAATGCACTTCTCTGCCTTGACCAAAAGTTGATTCCTTTGATGACGATCCAAAACCTGAGTGACATGAGGAATATGTTCTTCCATGTTGGAGGAAAAAATGAGAATGTCATCCAGATAGATAATTACAGAAATGGTGAACATGTCGGAAAACATTTGGTCCATAAACCGTTGAAATACAGCGGGAGCGTTCACCAGGCCAAATGGCATTACCCGGTATTCGTATAATCCGAATGGAGTGCGAAAGGCGGTTTTCCACTCATCACCTTTGGCTACACGGAGCAGATGGTATGCATTCCTTAAATCGAGTTTCGTGAACACCTTAGCCTCCTGGACTGCTTCAATGATGTCTGTGATGAGAGGCATCGCATAGCGATCCCGGATGGTGACCTTTTTTAGACCCCTGTAATCTATACAGGGTCTAAGCTCATCAGTACCTCTCTTCTTAATGAAGAACAAAGAAGCCCCAGCGGGGGATTTTGAGGGCTGAATGCGGCCATTCTTCAAGTTGGTATCCAGATAACCTCTTAGTACCTGTTTCTCTGGCAGTGTGAGGGAGAACATTCTTCCAAATGGTACTAAAGCGTTAGTCTCTATGTCAATGGTGCAGTCCTCTGGTCGGTGTGGGGGTAATCTGGCGTGATGATTCTCTTTTTAAACACTTCTTCAAAAGGTGAGCAGAATCGGGGTAGCGCATGCACTCCAAGATGGGTATCCGGAATGATTGTTACAGACTGTAAATTACACCGATCTTTTAAGGGAAGGCAATTGGTAGTACAGTAGGTCGAAGAAAAGCTCAACTGGTTGTTCGTCCAATCAATACGAGGATTGTGTCTTCGGAGCCAACAAATTCCCAGAATTATGGGGAAATGGGCTGCTCGTATGATGTCAAGCTTCAGCATCTCAGTGTGATGGTTGATAGTCAAGAACAGATCCTCCATGGAATGAGTGATTAGACCGGAGGACAAAGGGGATCCATCTACACCTTCGACCTGTTGGCCTTCTTGACGGGCGATCCTCCGTAGGCCTCCTTTATCAGCCCACAAGGTGTCAACGAAGTTGCCTGCAGCTCCGCAGTCCAACAGGGCTAAAGACTCAACTTTCTTACCCTCCACTTTGAGGGCCACGGACAGAACCATGAGTCTCGAATCTTCTTGAGAATCCGGAGCTGACACTGAGAGAGAAACATAGGGACGAGAAATGGAACTTGATGACCCTCGGATGCCTTTCCCTACTGGCGCCGAGGGTAGTCGTTTCCCGATTTCCTGTTGGGTACCTCCATGCAGTCTTTCAAGAGATGCTGATCCGAACCACAGTAGGCACATAGTCCTTTTTCTCTCCGTCTTCTTCTTTCCGCTGCTGATAGGGGTGTCGTAGTAGCTCCAATTTGCATAGGCTCGTCTGAAGACTTAGGAGAGAGAGAAGGGGAAGAATGCGAAAAAGGGTCCACCAAAGATCCTGAAGCGCGTTGCTTGCGACATTCAGATCTTCTTTCCTGAAGCCTAAACTCTATGTGGAGAGCGGCTGCAAGTAGATCCGAAAAAGTTGGTGAACGTGGAGATCTGGCTAGTTCGTCTTTAAACTCCTCCCTTAAGCCCCTCTGAAAGATGGCATACTGGGCAGGTTCCTGCCAACCTGCCCCAGCCGCCAAGGTCTTGAAGGAAGAAATGTAAGATAGGACGTCCAAAGAACCTTGTCTTACGTCCAACAGTTCCTCACAAGCGGTAAAAGACAACTCAGGTATTTCGAAGGTCTGTTTAAGCAGGTTCTGGAATCCCGTAAAGTCATGCAGTATAGCATTTGCACTGGTTACCAAAGGAGTTGCCCACGCCAACGCATTCCCAGTCATATTTGAGATTAGGAATCCAACCTTGGCCTGATCGGTAGTGAAAGTGCGGGGTCTAAACGTGAAATAGACGGTACAAGCCTCCAGGAACTCTCTTAGTGGCATGGGAGGTAATTCCACAGTAGGATGTTCTCTAGCCGATACCATTTGTTTGAGAAGAGCGTTCTCTGTCTTCACTCCCTGTAGCTCTACAGACATAGCCTGGAAAGCCTTCCAAAGCTCTTGAACTTGATCCTCCGCCGACATCTTGTTATGTTTTGGCGTTGCAATCTGTCCTTTCTGTGACCCTTTTTCTCCCACTTCCCCCTTTACTTCCACACTCTCCTCACCTGAGCTGCTTGAGTCGAAGGCTTCGGTGGACAGGTTTCGCCTGGCGAGGTAGTCTTTCTCCTTTTTCGGTGGTAATTGCCTGTCACGGAGAGAAGCCACAGTGAACGCTGATGGAACAGCACGCCTGTGGCTCCCTCCCCGGGAGCAAGCCGATACACAAGGGAAAAAGCCAAGCGGCAGAAAAAACCCTTGTCTGGCGCCGAACTGCACTCTATCTGACTCCAAGTAGGAACTTCCGAAGTGATGAAGCAGGAAGAGGTGTAGACACAAAACGGCAGGGGTCCGTAGCAAACGTGAAGCCAGAAGGCGTAACTGGTATCCAATGCAGCCCGGCAGGACACAGGAAGTAGGGGACTCAAGTAAGAGAAGAGAAAGCTGAATAATAGAAAGTAGACTGGAATCCAAATTGGAGAGGAACCCAGGGAAAACGGAGAGGAAAGAGCAGAAAGAGCAAAGGTGCCGGGTCTCAAAGGAGAGAGACGCGGGGAGAAGGAACCGGAATAAAACCGGTAAGAGGCAAAGTACCAAAGAGAAGGAAAACTTCGTGCAGAGGACGAAGTTTACAGCAGAACAAAAGCACTGACGATCCAGACCGAGTGTCAGCAGCAAGCGTAAACCCGGAAACTGGGAAAACTATCCGGAGGTGTTGCAACGCAGCGTCCACCGGAAGGAGGAGGAATAAATTCTCCCGGCAGGCTCTGCGCTGAGGGAACTGGGACGGCTGCTAGAGCCGTAAAAATAGAGAAAGGACTACCAGTCTCTTAACCCATACTGCCAGCGATACCGCGGAAGTATCCGCCAGTCACGACGGCGGCGGATGACACACAGCTTCACCTCACTGATGAGGCCCAACAAGGCTGAAACACGTGTATCGGGTTTCTGTTGGTACTCTTGTTCGGAGAGGAATTGCCATAGCATTTTGCTGCTGGACTGCCGATGTGGGCGGGACAAAGACTGATATGCAAATGGATATTTCCCATCTGTGAAAGTTACAGTGAGCAAAAAGCGTGTGCTGCAAACTCTCATCTCAGAACAGGTTATCATGCCATGATCTTTCTGGAGAGGAGCGCCTGCTACCTTTTTTGAGATGGCCAGGGAAGGGCCATCATTTTTGGATACCGACCAAGGGGGTGGATAATCGAGGGAGGATCACCTGAGTGGACGGTCACGAGGGATTGGGAGGAGGATACCCAAGGCGAGACATGGTATTTCCCCAATACCAAAACTACGCCAACCTACTCTCCCTCAGCCTTTATGGGTTATTTCCAATCTTACCCGAACTCCCCCTCCCCATTTCCAACAAATACTGAGAAGAGGAAGACGGAACTAAGATCGGGGAAAATAAGGGAAACCTACCATAGAGAAAACCCAAGTTGTCCCACTAATACAGTCAGGCAGGGTCAGGCATTCACCAGTAACTATTCACACCTGAAACCACGTGATTGGCCTTTTTACTATAAAAGGTGTGGTCTTACACAGATGGATGAGCGAGTAGGAGAGCAAGCAGAAGGGCCATTTGGGAGGAGAGCCGAGAGGCCAGAGCTGCCCAGGACTAGACGCCAGAGACCCGGATGCTGAGAAGTTGCAATTTGTAAGGGCAGCAGCTTAGCGAGGGAGCCGTGTCTCCAGGGAATCCAGGAGAGTCTACGATTGGGAGCCGAGTCACGTGCTGGTCTCCTGCAGAGACTGCTGATGCAAGTGCTCCTTTCCCTGGGCCGGTGTGACAGCCCAAACGTGTCCAAGGGGCAGGTGATGAGACCCTGGAAAAGGTGCAAGAGGCATGAAAAGAAGAGAAAGTGTCAAAGGGGCTAGAAGTCCATGAAAAGGGTGCAAGAGGCACAAAAGTAAAGGGAAGGATAAAAGGGGCCAGAAGCCTGTGGAGACGTGTGGAAGAGTCATAACACAGAGGAGGAACAAAGGGCACTGCAAGTGTGCACAGGAAAGTGAATGTAAAGGCATGAAAGTGGTGCACAAAGCACATGAAGATAAAAAGTGCAAAGAGAAACCAAGAGAGGGGCAGAAAGGGTCAGAGTGGTCGCTCTGAGGAAAAGCAAAGAGCCTGGTGTTTTCAAAAGCCTATGACCCTACCCCTTTAGAGAATGATATATAAGAAAGACTGTATGTAAATTAAAGGCAGATCCCGACTAGTTCAATTGGTGTTTTGAACTTGTGGCGGCCAAAAAGGAACTGTGAAATATTGTGTTTCGTTTGGGAAGTTGGAAGAGGCCTGAGCTTGGGGAAGGAAGAACTGAGAGGCCAATTGAGGAATTTGACTTTGTATTTTGTTTTGAAAGCTGGAAGAGGCCTGAGCTTTGGGAGGGGAATCTTGAGAAGCCTATTGAGAAAAGTAACCAACTGTGTGACATTGACCAAATGGAACCTGGTGAGAAGACCACTTGCAACCAGCTCTAGTTTTGCCATTTTTATAGAACCACCATTTTTCCTTTTTAAAAGACTCCCTATCACATTTGTGTACAACGTGCGGGCAAGCATAGGTTGTCAGGACCCGTCGCTGGAAGCTTTGGCATTACTGGAAGGTAACGCCACATAGATCCTCCAGGTAACGAGCTAGCCCTCACCCAATATGGCGGCCGCCATTATATAAGCAAGCCCCGCCCACCACCCGGCGCGTTGTATCTGTGTATCCCGCTCCTATACTTGCGCTCTTTGCAAACCCCCGTTTAGCTGCCTCTCTTGCCTTCTACAGTTCCCCGTTTGCCTGTCAGCTCGCCCTTGTCCCCTCTTCGCCTGTTCCCTCCTGTACTCTCTTTCGTTCTCAATCGGCACTCTGCCGCCTCTCTTCCCTTCCGCCTTTCCTTACGATCTCAGCGTTTTCGCCTCTCCTACTAGCGGTGCCAGTCTCGGCCTCCCTCGCGGTTCTTCGCTTTCCTCCCTAATTTGTTAGTGGATCATACTTTTTCTGGTAAGTAGGGACTTTTATCTATTGCTTTTCATTCTTTTTCTTTCCTTCACTTCTGGTTTGCTACCGTACTCCGTACGGCTTCCGCCCAGTCCTTCCTTCACTCTGCCTACCTCCGGTTAGGTGTTCCCAGTCCTCAGTTACATCTGCACCTCTCTTCAGTCTACGGCAGCTACCGGACTTACCTGGATCTTTACCTTACCGAACCATCACTCTAACCTGGAGTCGCCATCCGGTTCCGGCTAACTTGAGAAACCCTCTATCTCCTGTTTCGATTCAGCATTCCAGAACTGCACCACAGGGTTTTTTGCTGTCAATCGGCTTTTTCCCTGTCAATACGGGCTTGGCTCCTCGGGGCCCCCCCCGAGACAGGTTCCACTTCCTGTCAAGGTGGCCTCTGAGGGAGCCAGGCCTTACTTACATGACAGGAGGTCCAGAGAGAAACCAACCAAAGATCTTTCCAAGGCTCTACGGAAGCAGTCTTCATTCACCAAGGACAGACAAGAGGAAGCCACAGGTGATGAGCAGGGAGCGGAATGTGATCATCCTGACAGAATACAACGCCCGAGCAAACTAATGGCTTCCCTAGAAGGATATCAGGAGCTTGTAGCCGCCTTGCAGGGTCTAACCATAGAGGTCCAATCTCTAAAGACTGAAATTGCTGCTCTTTGCCAACAAGTAGTCTTACATAGAGACGACCAAGGGGATTTACCACCCATGCCCTTATCCTTCGGAAAATACGACGGCTACCCTGGGGTCTAAAGGAATATTTGGACGCTTGTCAGGTTTACTTCGCCTTTCGACCTCATGCCTTTGAGACAGCCAGAGCTAAGGTAGGATTCCTCATCGCTAACCTAACTGGAAATGCATTGGCTTGGGCCAACCCTTTGGTGACTAGTAATGATCCGACATTGACTGATTATGACCAGTTTGTGGATCGATTCAAAGGGAGATTTGATCGTCCAGAAGTCCTATACACTTCACTGGAAGCAATTCTTGATGTCAGACAAGGGAATACGGACGTGCAAACCTATATCTCTCGCTTTCTGAGGTTAGCCGCTAAGGCTGACTGGCCGGATTCTGCTAAACAAACTATCTTTCGGAGAGGTCTCCATGATGATTTGAAGAATGAATTAGCCCGAGTAGCTCGTCCTCCATCATTCCAAGATCTCATGACTCTCTCTCTACAGATATAATATCGACTAACTGAACGTCGCCAGGAAAGAAGAAGACCTCGTCTCAATCTTCCAACACTTAACCCTGCTCCTCACCCTTCACGAGAAGTGCCCACTTTGGATGAACCTATGCAGATAGGTACAGCCCGAGGTCCTTTAACACCAGCTGAACACAAGAGACAGAGGGACTCTGGCCTCTGTATGTATTGCGGCTCCTCAAAGCATCTACTCAGAGATTGTCCTGTAGTGCCTCCACGAAGGAAGGAAAACTTCAACCCCGGTCCTTTGCAAGGGAGGTCTCGGGGGAACAAGACACAGTCCTTGCTTCCTTACCAGACCCTCAGAATTAAGGGAAGACAACAGTCTGATGATATTTCGTGTTAGACTATGGACAACGAGTTCCACTCACATAGAAGTATTCGCCATGCTGGACTGCGCAGCAGTGGGAAACTTTATGGATGCTGAATGGGCAAAGGAACAACAAATTCCTACAAGGCAGAAGGAAAGACCCATACCAGTTGAAGGGGTGGATGGAAAACCCTTGTCCTCAGGTCCCATCCGATCCAAGACGCTACCCTTACACTTGGCCTTAGGAGAACATCGCAAACTAATGATATTCGATCTCATTCGAGCAGCCCATTTTCCTTTGGTGATAGGAATACCTTGGTTAAGAAAGCACAATCCTCAGATTGACTGGACTTCCAATCGTGTCAGATTTGACTCCACCTACTGTGAACACCACTGTATGTCCACTCTTCAGAACAAGAATGAGAATATGGAGAACGGACCACCCCACCTTAGGATAGTTTTGTCTATTCCTCTGCAGTACCAGGATTATGCTGAGGTGTTTGAAGGCACCATACCCCGACACTTACCTCCTCATAGGCCAGAGGACTGTGCTATAGAACTTCATCCTGAGTCGGTCGTTCCATTTGGCAGGATGTATCCTCCGTCACCTTCCGAAAAAAACAGGCTCTACGAAGTTACCTGGACGCCAACCTTCAAAATGGACTCATTCAAGAATCAAGGTCGCCAGGGGGGGCTTCGTTATTTTTCATCCCAAAGAAAGATACCACCGAACTGCGACCCTGTATTGACTACAGAGGGTTGAATCGGATCACCATTGGGGATCGCTATCCTATGCCACTGATCAGAGACATCCTTGAAGCCGTCAGAGGGGCTACATATTTTACCAAATTGGACTTCAGAGGAGCGTACCATCTCCTTAGAGTGAAGAGTGGAGATGAATGGCAGACCGCGTTTCGAACCCTATTCGGTTTATATGAATACAAGGTGATGCCTTTTGGCCTCGTGAATGCCCCCGCGGTCTTCCAAAGGTTCATCGATAAGGTATTTTCGGACATGTTGTTTGTGTCAGTGGTTATTTATCTGGATGACATTCTAATATACCCTCAAGAGCTCCAGGAACATCGTAAACAGGTCAGGAAGGTGTTACTCAGACTCAGAGCAAACCACCTCCTAGTGAAACCTGAGAAGTGTCAGTTTGAAGTGACTTCGGTCTCTTATCTGGGATATCTCCTTTCGAAGGAAGCTATCAAGATGGAGCCAGGGAAGATAAGAGCCATAATAGAATGGAAGGAACCGAGAAGTGTCAAAGAGGTCCAGACATTCTTAGGTCTGGCAAACTCTTACCATCAATTCATACCAAACTTTTCCAATCTGATGTTACCCATTACTGGTCTACTCAAAAAAGGAGTTCAGTTCCTATTTGGTCAAGAACAAAGGGAAGCTTTCTTACGCCTCAAGGAGTTATTTACCTCAGCTCCCATACTGGTGCAACCAAATCAAGAAAGACCCTTCATTGTGGAGACAGATGCCTCAGGGGGAGCAGTGGGAGCTGTTCTCTTGCAGGAGGCGGAAGACGGCCTTACACACCCAGTGGCTTATTATTCGAAGACTTTGACAAAGAGTGAACGTAATTACTCGGTCTTAGAAAGAGAATTACTCGCGATCAAGTTGGCGTGCAAGAGTGGAGACACCTTCTTCAGGGAGCGGCTCACCGCTTTCTGGTTCGAACCGATCATCGTAATCTCTGAGTGTTGCAACAGATGGAGTGCTCTAATGCCCGACATGCCCCATGGGCGTATTTCTTTTCCCAGTTTGATTTCAACATCTCTTACATACCTGGGTCAGAAAACAAGATGGCAGATGCTCTCTCTAGATGCCAATGAAAGGAAACAAACCTTTATCAAGATCACAACCTCTTGTTCCCAGACCTGAAGATTATGGCAAATGTTGCACCGTTTCTCCAAGAACTAGTAACCCAATACAGCCAACTGCCTACCATCCCATCATCAGTAACCCAGGCAAATTACAGTTTGTACTACCACGGTACTGGTTTGTTTCTACCTTCCAAGAAGCTCCAAGAACAGATCCTATCTTGGTGCCATGATTCCCACCTCGCTGGGCACCCCGGTATCAAGAAGACCCAGGATCTAATAAGCCGTAGTTTCTGGTGGGCTGAACTACACAAGGATGTAGAAAGATATGTTTCCTCATGTCCAGTCTGCTCTGCAAATACGTACCAAACAGGTAAACCTTTGGGTAAGCTGCAACAACCTCTCCTACCTGCCCGTCCCTGAGAACATATATCCATGGACTTTATCATCGACCTACCAGATTCCGATGGGAAGACTGCAATCATGGTAACTATAGATACTTGCAGTAAAATGGCCCATTTTTCAGCCTTAAATAGTCTCCCGTCTGCACCTGAGACGGCCTCCATTTTCCTCAGAGACGTGATACATCTTCATGGACTACCCCGAACTATAATTTCAGTTAGAGGTACGCAATTTACCTCAAAGTTTTGGACATCGTTATGTCAACAACTAGGGATCCACCAAGCACTTTCATCTGGTTTTCACCCCCAAAGCAATGGTCAGACTGAGAGACTCAATGCCGGTCTAGAACAATACTTGAGATGTTTTTGTAGCAACAGACAGGAGAAGTGGTCATCATTCCTCTCCCAAGCAGAATTTGCTTATAACAACAACTATCACACCTCCATCCAAATGAGCCCATTCTATTGCACATACAGGTATCATCCACAATAGATGCCTTGGACCGTAATACAGACTACCAGATCTCCCGCCATAGACAACAGATTATCAGAACTAAAGGAAGTACATAAAATGGCTAGAGAGGGTCTGGAAGACAGTCAGAAATCACAGAAGAAGTGGGCAGATAGAAGTCGACGGACCAATCCAGAATGGAAGCCCGGACAAAAGGTCTGGTTATCCACAAAGTACCTACCTAGATGGGTACATACCAGCAAGTTTGCTCCTTGATATCTGGGTCCTTATCCTATCTTGAGACAGATTAATCCAGTAGCCTTTGAACTACGCCTACCCAAGAGCCTTCAGAGGGTACACCCAGTTTTCCACACCTCGCTTCTCAAGGAATATAAGGAAGATCCGTTTCAACGGAAGACGCAGAAGACCAAGACACCGACTGTAAAAGAACCCCAGGAGTATGAGGTAGAATACTTGGTGGATTCACGTTATCGCAGAGGAGGTCTCCAGTATCTAGTCCATTGGAAGGGCTACTCTGTCGAAGAAAGAACTTGGGAACCCAGTCACTATATCCATGCCCCCAAATTGTTCAGAAGGTTTCATCTGAAATACCCGGGAAAACAAGGGGGCTTCCGATGGGAGAGAGGTTATACTGTCAGGACCTGTCGCTGGAAGCTTTGGCATTACTGGAAGGTAACGCCACATAGATCCTCCAGGTAACGGGCTAGACCTCACCCAATATGGCGGCCGCCATTATATAAGCAAGCCCCGCCCACCACCGGGCGCGTTGTATCTGTGTATCCCGCTCAGATACTTGCGCTCTTTGCAAACCCCCGTTTAGCTGCCTCTCTTGCCTTCTATAGTTCCCCGTTTGCCTGCCAGCTCGCCTTTGTCCCCTCTTTGCCTGTTCCCTCCTGTATTCTCTTCCGTTCTCAATCGGCACTGCCGCCTTTCCTTACGATCTCGGCGTTTTCGCCTCTCCTACTAGCGGTGCCAGTCTCCGCCTCCCTCCCTCGGGTTCTTCGCTTTCCTCCCTAATTTGTTTGTGGATCATACTTTTTCTGGTAAGTAGGGACTTTTATCTATCGTTTTTCATTCTTTTTCTTTCCTTCACTTCTGGTTTGCTACCGTACTCCGTACGGCTCCCGCCCAGTCCTTCCTTCACTCTGCCTACCTCCAGTTAGGTGTTGTCAGTCCTCAGTTACAACTGCACCTCTCTTCAGTCTACGGCAGCTACCGGACTTACCTGGATCTTTACCTTACTGAACCATCACTGTAACCTGGAGTCGCCATCCGGTTCTGGCTAACTTGAGAAACCCTCTATCTCCTGTTTCGATTCAACATTCCAGAACTGCACCACAGGGTTTTTTGCTGTCAATCGGCTTTTTCCCTGTCAATAGGGGCTTGGCTCCTCAGGGCCCCCCCGAGACAGGTTCCACTTCCTGTCAAGGTGGCCTCCGAGGGAGCCAGGCCTTACTTACATGACAGGAGGTCCAGAGAGAAACCAACCAAAGATCTTTCCAAGGCTCTACGGAAGCAGTCTTCATTCACCAAGGACAGACAAGAGGAAGCCACAGGTGAGGAGCAGGGGGCGGAACGTGATCATCCTGACATAGGTTTAGACACAGACAGACTTTTATTTTTGACTATTAGACAACGACGGCCATTAGAAACATCAGTTAAGGAAACTATCCCTCTAGAGTTAGAGCCAGTCAGGCATTCCACCAATACAGGAATCGTAGTAAATAAAGGTTGTAAAACAAATGCTTTTGCGTCTGTGTCTCTCTTGATACCATGCCGGTCTCACAACAGTCACTAGATCCAATGTTGTCTGAGCAAGCTCAGCCTTTCATCTTGCAAGACTACTCCTCCCTTGAATGCCTGGTCTGCATGCCCTCTATCTCTCTTGGCCTCTCTCTCACTGTGGCCACTATTTACAGGCCGCCTGGCCAGGTCGCCCTCTTCATCTCTGAGTGGGCTGACCTCTCCTCCTTGACTCTACCTCTCAACTTCATTTCAGAGACTTGAACACCACCTGGATGCTACCAGCCCTTTTTCAGGACTCTTTTGCAACCTCAGCAATTCTCTCTCTCTCTCTCTCTCTCTCTCTCTCTCTCTATTCTTCCCTCTGGCCCGACTCACTCTGCAGGGCACTCCCTGGATGTTCTGATTTCCTCAGACCTCCCCTTCTCTAACCCTCTCACCACTCCTCTCTCTTGTAGTGATAACTTTCTCCTTTCTTCCCACATCTCTCTCTCTTCCCCGCAGGTCAAGCCGACTCTAGCACTGCCACCTACCTTCTCGGTCATCCAACCCATGAAGCATGTGTCAGTTGAGGCTTTCGCCACTACTTTCTCCCCTCCTCCTGCACCTTTGGCTGACTCACACCCTGACACAGCCCTCTCCAACATTCATCTCTTTATCTCTTAACACTCTGGATGTCCTTGGCCCTGTCATGAGGAGTCTCTTGAAGCCCAAATCCAAGTGCAACTCTTGGTACGATTCCAACCTACCCGCCCTTAAATGCAAGTGTAGGGCAGCGGAGAGGAAGTGGAGGGCATCGGGCACACCCCCTGACAAACTGGCCGGCCGCCATCTCCAAAGGCAGTACAGACTCTCTGTTCTCTCTAAGAAGAGAGCCTACATACAAGCATGCATCTCTATGGCATCTAACAACTCGGCCAAACATTTCAAAATCTGTAAGGAGCTGGCCAGTCCTGCTGCAATCTCTACCGCTCCTGTTCCCTCCCAGACCCTCTGCACTGCCTCGGCCTCTCATTTCACCACTAAAACTCAGGACATCCTATCCACCCTCTCTTCCTCTACCTCCTCCTCTACCAATCCTGGCCCGTCTGAGGCCGTCTCTCCTCCTTTTTCCTCCTTTCCCCTGTTCACCCCTGACAATGTTTCTAGACAAGTCTGATCTATGAAAGTCTCATCAAAGCAGGTTCTCCCCTGCTCATCCAGAACCATCAAGGACCACATTGACACCCTTGCTCCAGCCATGGCTGATTTCTGCAATCACTCCTTTGCCACTGGAACTTTCCCCTCACCCTTCAGCACTCCCTTGTGCACCCCCTTCTAAAGAAGCCCTCGGCCAATCCTTCCTCTCTGGCTAACTATCGCCCAATCTCCATCACTCCTTTCCAGGGCAAACGCTTGGAAAAACTGGCCATCTCCCAGCCTAAGCTACATACTGTATCTGTTGCTTGCCTCCATGACCACCATTCTGGCTTCAGATCTGCCAGAAGCACAGAAACTGCTCCCCCGAACTCCTGTGAAGACTTGCTCTCCAATCTTGACTCTAATCTCCCTTCTGTCCTAATTCTCCTCAATCTATCCTCTGCTTTTGACATGGTCAACCATGCCATCCTGCTCAATCACCTCCGCAACAACCCTGGTGTTACTGATCAGGCCCAGGCCTGGTTGACCTCCTTTCTACCCTCTCAGGTTCAACTGGGGTCTTTCCTCTCTTCTATCTCTCTCTCTACTTGTGGTGTTCCCCAGTGGTCTAACCTCTCTCCCTGGCTCTTCAACCACTACCTGGGACCTCTTGCCCACTGCATCGCTACTTTCTACTTCAATTTTCAATGTTATGCAGATGACACTTGGCTCTCTTTCAGGCTCCCTTCAGCCACCTCTGCTTCTTCTCTCATACCAGACTGTCTGGCCGCAATTCAGTAATGGTGTGCCACCAATGATCTCTGCCTTAATGCCGGTAAGAGTGAGATCCTCATTGGGACACCCGCTCCCTCCTTTACTCTCTCTCTCTAGCCGCCCACTCTGGGCCCTCTTCCTGCTCCTTTCTGGGAGGCTAAGAACCATTGTGTCATCTTTGACTCCACCCTCTCCTTCTCTCCTCACATCTCTGACATCTCTAAGAAGTCAAACTATCAGCTGCATCTCCTCAGAGGTAGTCTTCCTATTCTCACTTTACCCCAGAAGCTCACTGTCTCCAGAGCACTGGTCCTCTCTCGGCTGGATTATTGCAACAGCCTCTTTCTAAATCTTCCTGCCTCTACTCTTCCACCTTTACAACCTATCCAGGACAGGACTGCTAGACTTGTCCTTGGCCTCAAACCCAGGGATTGTATCTCTCCAGCTCTGAAATCTCTTCACTGGCTCCCTGTGGCTGCAAGGATCTGTTTCAAGACCCTCTACATCGCCCACAAGTCTTTTTGGGGCCTGGGACCGCTCTACCTCCAACTTTCTCTTCTAAAGCATCTTACATTTTGAACTCTCTGCTCATCTACCTCCAACTCTTTGAGGGTCAGATGCTTCTCCAAGCAGAGAGTTGGGGGCAGATCTATCTCCTAGTCTGGGGCCTCCCTCTGGAAGAGGCTCCCAGCCTCTCTCATACTTGAGCAGAATCACCTCCAGTTCCACAAGCAACTCAAGACCTTCCTTTTCGCTTCCGCTTTCTCTCTTCCTCTCCCCTGCTGATGCACCTGACTGCTCTGCACTGGTCACCTGGTCACCCTCTGAACTCGGGCCCAGGCTCCTGCATGTCCAGTTGCCCTCACACTGCCTCGGGGCGCCCCAGAACCTAAGAGTATGTATCTGCAACCCTACAGTCCCTTCTCTCTGCACTGCTGATCCACCAGCTGGCTGCACTTGTGAGTTAAGTTCACTTCCCCCTGCCCCTCCCCCCTGGCACTTCTCCCCTTCCCTCTTATTTTGTCCTTCCTTTGTTTCCCCCTCCTTGTCTTTTCATACATCATATCATATCTTTCCTAAATCAAAATAGGTATGAGATAGCTTTTGGTGGAATGTCATTTTCAGCCTTACATAATTATTTTTATTTCAATATTGCAAATAGCTTTTTAAGAAAACAAATATAGGCACATAAAAAACTGCAGGGATAATTTTTTTCTCTCCCGTTGCTGTTGCATTACAGTTTTCAAACCTAAACAAAGGGATTTGTCAAGGGGGATGGACTTCTAAAAATGTGGGTGGGGCTTAAAATCTGTGTTTCCCTCAAATGAAGGTTCAACCCTATTTCTAGCACCTGAAGTTTTAATGTTATCCTTACACTGTTTTTAATTTCTTGCTTACATTGTTTTTCTAAATTCAGTATAACATGTATAAAAAAAGTTTTATACAACCATTTTACATTCGTAAGGAATCTATATTTCTTATAACTTGTCATAAAAATGCTTCAGTCTTATACCATAGATGCAAAGCTGCCATTATAAAATCAGAATCTTTTCCCCTCAATAACTTCATGGTAGGACTGGCCTATTGGTCATTCGGCCACGGGCTGGTTTCTTAAGCCACCACCTTGGGCCGGTTTTGGTTTATACACTATTTTTCGAACTTACTTTACTTTAAGTTACGGAGGTTATGTTGCTTGCCTGCGGCCCGCTCCAGCAGCCAGCTAGCGCCACCATGGAATGGATGCATTCATCAAAGAATCGGTAACACCTAAGTGTTATCTTGATTTGATGAATGCACGCATCACAAAAGAGTAGTCCCGGGCCCGGCCGACCATGCTGGCCTGGCAGTGCCCTGCAGCCTGAGCCAAGCCAAGTCAGCGACACCATGGCGCCATGGCAGTGGCTGAGGCACTGCTGTACTGTTGGAGTGTTACTTTTACAATTCACACTGGGAGCGGGTGGGACGGGGCTAGGCCCGCTCACAGTGAATTGTAAGTAACACTATACAGTAAGCATTTGCTAGGTGCAATTGCTTCTCCACTTCCTTGCAAGTACATTAAATGGTTCTGGGGGATGGGGTGTGGGCCGATCCTGACATGTGAGCTGAGCCTGAGGGATGCTGAACTCGTGTTTGCTTTCCAGTGAGGTTGGTGGGGGGGAGTTGTTTGTGGGTTGGGCTGGCACGGGCCCGGAGTCCCTGGGCTGCGCCTGCGTGAGTGCTCCTCCCATCTTTCATCCCCATATAAATTTGACAGTGGAAATGTGAAATGTCTGAATATTTTACAGCCTAGAAGAACAGTTCCCTGGGCCTGACATGCACAGCCAATCAAGAATAGTCCACCGACACTGCAGCCGGGAATCTCTGTGACACTGGTAGCAGGTAAGGTCAAACTGTGTGTGCGCTTACGGTCTTGAAGGCGGCTACGGTGGAGCTGTTATTTATCTTATTGTTTTATATCTGTTGTTGTGTGTTTCTGTATTGCAGTGTGTCTTGGGCCACATCACATGCTGTTTCATGCTGTGGAAACACACCAGCTCATAAATGTACGGCACTAGGATGTAAATGGGGGTGGGGCTGGAGGTTGCGAGCATGCCTGGCGCTCCAGTGAGGGCAATGCAGGGTGATTTCATTTAACACAACTGTCCCGGCCGCAAGCACCAAGGGACACAGCTTTTAGGGTCTCCGGCACCCCAGGCTCCTAGACCACGAGGACATCCTTGGCTCAGCTCCCAAACTGCCCCGTCCTCTTGCACTAATGCTGCCCGACAGGCGCATGTAATCCTGTTTCCAACGCTCTTCCGCCAACTTGTATTTATTGTACTATCATATTTTATTTCTTGCCACTATTATTCTCCCCTCCCCCAACCCTGGCACTTAACTGATGCCGAAGGTTCCAATGCTTTCAAGGCTGGGGTTCTACGAAGCGACTGCATTCATTGTTGGCGCCTGAAACACAACGATTAATAAATGAGTGAAGATGTGAAAAAGTGAGTGAATGAGAAACTGAATAAGTAGTGAATACACATATAACTGAGTGAATGAGTGGGAGGGTGAATGACTGAGTGAAAGAGTGAGTTAATGAGTGTGAGTGAAAAAGTGAATGAATCTGTGAGTTAGTGAATAGGTGAGTCAACATGTGAATGATAGATTAAATGATGGAACAAGCAAGTGAATAAGTTTGGAAGAGAGTGAATGAGGTAATAAGTGAGTGGGTGAGTGAGTGATCAACGTAGTGGTGACATGTGATCTATTGTGCAAGTTGCTGATCTTGGAATTTGGAGTCCAGGAATTTAATCCTGACTTCAACACTTGACGCAACAAATTGTGTGATTTGGTGAAAATCACTTTATTGTTGCATAAGTGAAATTGTTAATACATGAAAAGTAAGTGTCTAAAAACAAAGGGCCCGATTCATGGAATCTGGCGCAGATATGGTGCAAGGGCCGTGTACCTAGTAGGCCCTTGCATGAGCCATGGCACAGAAAGAATACTGCGCGCCACGCGTATTTATGGATTTCAAGACGCATTACTAGCCGTCGCTCAAGTAACAACAAGCTGCACAAGGAACGCCCCCAACAATCCCCCGCACACCAAAAAGTGAAGGGACTAACACGGCGCAAGTCTCCTCGCCATCCCTGGCCCAACATTCAGCATCAAAGAAAAAACGCGCAACAAAACATCACAATCCCATCCCGTACCCCTGCGAAATCGCACAACAACACCTCGCATTACCAGTCCGCGCCCCAGAGAAAACGCGTGCCCTCCCTCGCAAGGCCAGGCCGTACCCCAGCGAAATTGCGCGACAGCACCTTGCATTCCCATCCCGTGCCCCAGAGAAAAAGCGTACCCACCCTCGCAAGGCCAGGCCGTACTGCAGCGAAATTGCGTGACAACACATGGCATTCCCAGACTGCACCCCACACAAGCCCAGCCCGTACCCCAGTGAAATTGCGTGCACCCTCATAAGTGTACGCTACAACGCCATCCAAAAACATGCATTCCCCCTAAACCCTCGCCACCCACCCTGTCCACATAGACCCCTACTGCATATGAACCACTGTAGTCCACACACCACCCCCAGCCCCCATCACCTGTGACCCCCCCCTACAGGCAGCACCCTCCAGACGGGACACCTACCCCCCAGGCACCCTCACCTGTGCCCCCCGCAGGCAGCACCCTCCAGATAGGACACCACCCCTCAGCCCCCATCACTTGTGACACCCCAGCAGGCAGCCCCCTCCAAGCGGGACACCACACCCCAACCCACGTCACCTGTGACACCCCCCACAGGCAGCCCTCTCCAGACAGGACACCACCCCAGTTCCCCAATCACCTGTGACACCCCCTGCAGGCAGTCCCCTCCAGATGGCATACCAGCCCCCATCACCTGTGACACCCCCCGCAGGTATTCCCCTCCAAATGGAAGGCCACCCTGCAGCTCCCATCACCTGTGACACCCCCCCGCAGGCAGCCCCTTCCAGATGGGACACCACCCCCAGCAGGTTTATAGTCATAAAGTCGAATTCAATAAAGTCGAAAGACATAAAGTGGAAAAAAGAATGTCGAAAAAAAAATTCGAACGTCTTTTTTACTACGTTTTTTATTCGACATTTTGTTTTCGACATTTTTGTAATTCGACTTTATTAATTCGACTTTATGACTGCCCACCCCCCCAGCACCCATCACCAGTGACACCCCCTGCAGGCAGCCCCCTCCAGATGGGACACCACCCCCCAGCCCCAATCACCTGTGACACCCCCCTCAGGCAACCCCATCCAGAGGAGACACCACCCCCCCAGCACCCATCACCTGTGAAACCCCCCGCAGGTAGCCCCCAGTAGTGGGGACACCACCCCCCAACTCCCCTCACCTGTAACACCACACGCAGGCAGCCCCCTCCAGATGGGACACCACCCCCCTGCCCCCATCACTTGTGACACCCCCTGCAGGCAGCACCGTCCAGATGGGACACCACCCCCCTTCCCCCATCACTTGTGACACCCCCCACAGGCAGCCCCCTCCAGACGGGACACCACCCCCCAACTCCCCTCACCTGTAACACCACCCGCAGGCAGCCGCCTCCAGATAGGACACCTCCCCAGCCCCCATCACCTGTGACACCCCCCCGCAGGCAGCCCCCTGCAGATGGGACACCACCCCCCAGGTCCCCTCACCTTTAACACCCCCCGCAGGCAGCCCCCTCCAGATGGGACACCATCCCCCAGGCAGCCCCCTCCAGATGGCATACCACCCCCCAGCCCCCATCACCTGTGACACTCCCCTGCATGCAGCCCCCTCCAGACGGGACACCACTCCCCAACTCCCCTCACCTGTAACACCACCCGCAGGCAGCCCCCTCCAGATGGGATACCACCCCCAGCTCCACTCACCTGTGACACCCCCCGCAGGCAGCCCCCTCCAGACGGGACACCACCCCCAGCTCCCCAATCACCTGTGACACCCCCTGCAGGCAGTCCCCTCCAGATGGGACACCACCCCACAGCCCCCATCACCTGTGACACCCCCCTCCAGATGGGACACCAGCGCCCATCATCTGTGACAGCCCCTCGCAGACAGCCCCCTCCAGATGGGACACCAGCCCCCATCACCTGTGACAGCCCCCCAAGCAGCCCCCTCCCGATGGGACACCACCCCCAGCTCCCCTCACCTGTGCCACCCCCTGCAGGCAGTACCCTGACAGTGTGACACATCACCACTGCAATGAATGTCTTGCTCACCTGAATGTATGTGGTGTGACCGCACCATGAATTGCTACATGAACATGTATCCTGCAAATCCAAACAACTGCAATCACTGGAGGTGCATCCATGAGTGGAGCATCTGCTCACACACCCTTCGAGGCCTTAATCATCCCCCAACATACACTTGTGACAAGTGATTGCAAAAACATGTGCATGCTGCACATGCAAAATTGCCATGGCATCAAAGCACAGTGACAGAATGTGTGCCTATGACAGAAGCAAACATATCGAACATTGTAGCAGAATACACAGACAATGGCCAGGTGTGTCACAGCCTGAGCATGAGTGAGCTGGCTGTCCAAAGAGCTGTCAGGCCATTCTCATGTAACTAGTCCATGCATGGCTGATGGTAGGGCAGTCAGAGAGAGCATGACTCACAGAGACTGGTGAATTGTACAGCAACTATTCCGGAGTATGAAAAATGTGCCACTGCTGTATTTCAGTGGTAGAGGTTGACCAACACCTGAGAGAAGAGATTGTGTGATACCACATGCTGCTGAAGGTGCATGCACGACATGTGTTTTACACAGCAATAACAAAGTCATGTGCTATGACAGTGACCATGGAACACTCCCACAGTCATCCCACCTCCCTACACCCCAACCACAGTGAAGCCAAACACAAAGTGATGCAGCACAGATCAAATGAAATCCAATTAGACAGTGCATACCAATCCGTCCAGTTGACATACCACCACATGTCAGGCACATGTGCATCTTGCCATCGCCAACCATTCCAGCAACAACAATACACAAGCATGTACGCAACCAGACACATGACTTGCAATGGAGAGAAGCACTACCTCAAAATAGAACTAGCAAACAGGCCGACACCCAAATGAACAGCAAGAAGCGAGGAATTGAACAAACCAAACACTATGCCCCATGGCCCCCTCACTCCCAACCAAACATTATGCCCCATGGCCCCCTCACCCCAACCAAACACTATGCCCCATGTCCCCCTCAACCCCAACCAAACACTATGCCCCATGTCCCTCACCCCCAACCAAACACTATGCCCCATGTCCCTCACCCCCAACTAAACACTATGCCCCATGGCCCCCTCACCCCCAACCAAACACTATGCCCCATGGCCCCCTCACCCCCAACCAAACACTATGCCCCATGTCCCTCACCCCCAACCAAACACTATGCCCCATGGCCCCCTCACCCCAACCAAACACTATGCCCCATGGCCCCCTCACCCCCAACCAAACACTATGCCCCATGTCCCTCACCCCCAACCAAACACTATGCCCCATGACCCTCACCCCCAACCAAACACTATGCCCCATGGCCCCCTCACCCCCAACCGAACACTATGCCCCATGGCCCCCTCACCCCCAACCAAACACTATGCCCCATGGCCCCCTCACCCCCAACCAAACATTATGCCCCATGGCCCCCTCACCCCAACCAAACACTATGCCCCATGTCCCTCACCCCCAACCAAACACTATGCCCCATGTCCCTCACCCCCAACCAAACACTATGCCCCATGGCCCCCTCACCCCCAACCAAAAACTATGCCCCATGGCCCCCTCACCCCCAACCAAACACTATGCCCCATGGCCTCCTCACCCCCAACCAAACACTATGCCCCATGGCCCCCTCACCCCCAACCAAACCCCCCCAACTCAGCACACACACAAACATGCACCAATACAGACCCGAACCCCCACCCCCCAACTCAGCACACACACAAACATGCACCCATACAGACCCAAACCCCCCACCCCAGCACACAAACATGCACCCATACAGACCCGAACACCCCACCCCCCAACTCAGCACACACACAAACATGCACCCATACAGACCCGAACCCCCCACCCCCCAACTCAGCACACACACAAACATGCACCCATACAGACCCGAACCCCCCACCCCCAACTCAGCACACACACAAACATGCACCAATACAGACCCGAACCCCCACCCCCCAACTCAGCACACACACAAACATGCACCCATGCAGACCCGAACCCCCCACCCCAGCACACAAACATGCACCCATACAGACCCGAACACCCCACCCCCCAACTCAGCACACACACAAACATGCACCCATACAGACCCGAACCCCCCACCCCCCAACTCAGCACACACACAAACATGCACCCATACAGACCCGAACACCCCACCCCCCAACTCAGCACACACACAAACATGCACCCATACAGACCCGAACCCCCCACCCCCCAAATCAGCACACACACAAACATGCACCCATACAGACCCGAACCCCCCAACCCCAAATCAGCACACACACAAACATGCACCCATACAGACCCGAACCCCCCACCCCCCCAACTCCAATCCCCCGCCCCCAACTCAGCACACACACACTCAAGCATGCACCCATACAGACCCGAACCCCCCACCCCCCCAACTCAGCACACACACAAACATGCACCCATACAGACCCGAACCCCCCACCCCCCAAATCAGCAAACTCTCAAACAAGCACCCATACAGACCCGAACCCCCACCCCCCAACTCAGCACACAAAAAACATTCAAATCAAAACATTCATACACATCCGACACACATCCGACACCCCCCCACCCCCGCATCTCAACATACACACAAAATACATTCAAATACAAACATTCACACACCCCCCCACATCTCAACATACACACAAAATACATTCAAATACAAACATTCACACACCTCCCCACATCTCAACATACACACAAAATACATTCAAATACATTCATACACATCCGACACCCCCCACCCCCGCATCTCAACATACACACAAAATACATTCAAACACAAACATTCATACACATCCGACATAACCCCCCACCCCCGCATCTCAACATACACACAAAATACATTCAAATACAAACATTCATACACATCCGACACCCCCCCCACCCCCGCATCTCAGCATACACACAAAATACATTCAAACACAAACATTCATACACATCCGACACCCCCACACCCCCGCATCTCAACATACACACAAAATACATTCAAATACATTCATACACATCCGACACACCCCCCCACCCCCACATCTCAACATACACACAAAATACATTCAAACAAAAACATTCATACACATCCGACACACCCCCCCACCCCCGCATCTCAACATACACACAAAATACATTCAAATACAAACATTCATACACATCCGACACACCCCCCCACCCCCGCATCTCAACATACACACAAAATACATTCAAACACAAACATTCATACACATCCGACGCACCCCCCCACCCCCGCATCTCAACACACACACAAAATAAATTAAAATACAAACATTCATACACATCCGACACACCCCCCCCCGCAACATACACACACAAACATAAAGCAAAACAAACCCGACACACAAACACAAACAGACCACTTACCGGAGACGTGCTGGAAGGCAGGCAGGTAAGCGGCAGGTAAGCTGGAACGCTGGAATCGCACTACGACTGGCGTGGTCCAAGGCTGAAATGCCTTCCGGCATCAAGCCTTATGGACCACGCCAGCCGTAGTGCTGGCCCTCCATTGGTGCAGCACACACGCATTACGTGGCTCGTAGGAGCGACGTGATGCATGTGTGTGCTGAGCCAATGAGGGCCAGTGTTTTCACCGGCCCGGAAGACAACAAAGACTTTCCTAATGGAGGGCGGCCACGGGCCGCCCTCCATTAGGAAAGTCTTTGTGCCTCGCGGGCCGGTCAAAAGGGCATGGCGGGCCGCAACTGGCCCGCGGGACGTATGTTGTGCACCCATGCCTTATACCATTCCATATCCGCTGACGTCCTTCCTTGCCGCGTTACATTGATGGGTCGAAGAGGGCATCAAAATTCCCCAGGACCTGCTCCACCAGGATGTCAACTTTTCTGGCAGTGAAGTTGAAGCCCTCTGCCTCGCTGCCATGAGGTTGCCACTCTGGTCAGAAGATGATGGTGCTGACATGGCAAACCCTGAGGCAGTTGTGGGTAGGCAGGTGATCCTGGAGATGGGCTGTGGAGCGGTGGTGATGGTATGGTACGGTGGGAGTGCAATGAATCAGCTGAGGTGGACACAGGGCCAAAAACAGGAGCACTGCCAATAGCTGGACAGCAGGCACTCAAAATGCAGGGTAGGTGGGCAGCAAGCAAATACACTGGGCAGGTGGCAGCATATAGCTCGGTAGGAGACAGCTAAGGGCAGTAGGAGGCAGGTTTAAAGGCCCATAGGCAGGAGCGTGGGTCTTCTGTGTATAATGCTTGGGCAGCTGGAAACAAAGTGACAGTTGTTTGTGCGTTCGAAATTAGCGTGGACACGTGAAATCCAAAGAAAGGCCCACTTACGTGACACACGCTGCAGGGTGGCATTCAGTACGCCAGAATTGGGGATATAGAAGTATGCATAGAAGTAAATCCGACCGTACGTGTGATTGGGAGTAGACAGGCGAGTGGATTGCTGCAATTTCTGGGGCCACGCAATTCATTCACTTCTGGGACCGTACAAACTTCTTATTTTGGTGGGGGATTTTCCTCTGAGCATACGTGCCTCTACTTTTTTCCGAGGCTAACGGTGAGTCAGGTATGCATTTTTCATACTCTGAGTGCCCCTGTGTATCACGTACCTCCATTATTACCTTTACAGTAGCTTTCCAGGGTACACGTACGCATTCTTTGTGTTGCTGGGTGCCACTGTGTATTGCGCAACGCTTTTTCTTTTTACGGAAGCTATTGAGATCTCCCCTAAGCTATATTTTTATTTTTTGGGGGTGCCTGTGCATTACGCATCCCGTATTTTTGTCACCAGGGGTACTTTTGAGCCTTGCTGAACCACAAAAGTATGATTTCCATCACGTACACTGGCCCCTCACTCGAATTGCCCAGGACAATTGCTTGGTGTGCCTTCCATTGTTCAAGTATACCCGGACCATGAGTGGAAAGACCCCAAGAGGGAAAGTTGGCAGAGGTGGCCATGGTCAGGGACATGCAGGGGAAGATGCTGTCCCAGGCCCTAGGGTCCAGGGACATGCAGTGCAAGTTGCTGTCCAACGACCCAAGGTTCCAGGGACGTGCTGTGGAAGCTGCTGTCCCAGACCAAAAGGGTAAGGGTCATGCAGCTAAAGCAGCTGGCCCAGCCCCAGTGGGTGATGCCATACCCCAGGACACTAGTGGTCTGGCATGTGGGGCCCCGAGTGGTCCCAGCCATGCAGGGGCAATGCCAACACCACATGCCAAGAAGGCAAAGATGGTTGTCTTGTTAGTTGTTGTTTGCATGTGTTGTATGTCACTGAGGGGTGCCCGTTGGTCTTCATTTCTTAGGGCCATGGCCATCTATGTGTTTGCTGCACTATGTTTCAGTTTGTTCTTTGTCTGCAGATCCTTCCATCAGGGAATGATGGCTATTTCATGGGATGAAATTTGACTGTGAACTGCATGCCAGGGGGACAGGTAAGATGTTGATTTATATTGATCGCTATGGGAGGTTGAAGAACTTGTGGGTCAATACTACACTTCTTGTGTACACCCCATAATAGGGACATGTTTCTGCACATCATGCACACTCTGGGACATGTGTGCATATAATACCAATTGTGCTTGTTGCAGTTTGCATACATGGGAATGGCTGAAGCCATGCATGGTTTGCAGCTCAGACATGTTTCTGGATTTATCAATGCTTACACATTTGACCGGTATGTTACTTACTCAGATCTACCAGAGCAGATTGGAACCACTAGAGTGGGTATGGTGCACAGTATAATAATCATGTAACATTACATATGGGATGGTTTTTGTGAAACATTGGTGATTTAATTGAATGGTTGGCATTGTGGTAGTGGGGTACTCCCTCTTCCATGTGTTTCTTTTGGAAAAACAAGATGAAATGGGTTTTAGTTCTAAAGGATGCACACAATTGAGCACTTCCAAGGACACTTTCTCAGGGTGGTTTCGTGGGCACAGTGGATTGGCCCATTGTCATCATTGAATGGCACCTGGGATGTAGCAGCCTCGTGTGCACTCCACAGGGGGTGGTTTAGGTGACAAACGCTTGCACAAGCTGAGTATGTGCAGCCTCTCCACGTGCCCTTTGCCTGGCCATACGCAAGCAGTGGGCCTGTGGGTGTGGAGGTGACGCCACCACCATGTCCGCCGAGACGCCACGCTATGTTGCAACATTGTGCAGGACACATGCTGCCACAATGATCCTGCAGACTACTGGTGGTGCATATAGCACAGTTGTTAAGTGAGCGGAAACGTGACTTGAGCACTCCGAATGTGCGCTCCACTATGCCCTGACTTGCAATATGGGCAGTGTTGTATCTTACCTGGGCAGGTGTGTTGGGGTTGCGTATTGGAGTCATCATGTATGTGCTCAGAGGGTAGGCACTGTCCCCTGTAGAGGTGATAATGCTTGTAATTTGTTGACAATGGGCCTCATTATAAGTTTGCCGGTCCAGTAGTAACGGCGCTGGTACGTTCTGCTCACGGGTGCCTTTTTGCCAACCAGGTCTGACCACCAGGTCTGACCTATGGTGCTCAAATGGGAATGGGGAAGAATATTTTCCGGCGCCCGCAAATGGGCAATTACCGGGTCCGGCAAGGCCACAATGTCCTGGCAATTGCCCATTCGCGGGCGCCAGAAAAAAAATTATACCGCGGCAGCCGTGCTGGCTTTACCCCAAGCATTGCTACCGCAATATATAAAGTAACAAGCTAAATTATATTTGGAATAGAGACAGGACCAGGACCCCTCTGGGGTACGGGTGGCTCTCACTTTGCGCACGGGCAGGCTACACCGGAAGGAGGAGCTGTGTGCCGCCTCATTCCTGCAGGATATTGACTGGGGCTTGGGCGAGGTTTGCCTGGATGGCTGCTGCTGAGACAAGTACTTCAGGTGCAAGAAGTTGAGCGAGGCCCTGAACCTGGGTCCCGCTGGTCCATCTAGAAAAGGCACAGTTAGAGTCATGTATGGTAACATGTAGTGCTTTGCGTTTAAGCCACTATGTAAGGTACACATTATTATAATTGGACAGGGAAGCAGCAGGTAAAGGAAGGGAGGGAGGTGGGGCACCTAACACTCATATTCTGAGTTTACCACACTCTTGGGGGCCAAGGAGGAACTCAGCGGGTATTGAGTGGGTCGGGCGGGACCTCCATGTAACATGTCATGTGCTGGGCCACAAGTTTCCCAGACACGCGCAGCACCATAAATCATTGGATAGCAGCTCGCTAGCCATGGACACACAATTCGGAACACTGTCCTAAGGCGTTACTAACTGCTTACTCCTGCATGCCCTAAGTAACACGTTACCACTCACCAGAGCCACATGCAGCCCCTACTGTGCATGTTTAGTAGCTTTGTGTGGCCTCGCTAAATTTCCTGCCTGTTTACATGCACGTGAACAGCCACATGCGGCAGTGTATGATATGTGCACTAATTGTAGCACTCTATTGCTGAATTTGAACAGCTACTACGACACATCCTGCCACAACGAAATCGAAGACGACAACAAGGGACACTCTGGGCAACAACTAACCTAAGCTAAGTGCTGCACTACCTCATGTGTGTTTATTATGCTGCTGTGCCTTTCTATACTGTGACAGTGATATCGTATGTGTGTAGAGTCAGAAGCAGGGATGTATGTTTGTATGAGTGCTGTGTAACAGCTCGCTGGAAGCGTGTGCAGTGGTCAAAACCTTACCCCAACATCGCCAGCCTATCCATAACCTCGCTCTAAACCTCATTCTGGTTTCCCTACTTACTCCCTTCCTATCCAACCATTGGCACCCTAACCCTCCTTCCCTGCAGGGGTTGCGGAGCCCTGTATAAGCATCGACTTGCAGCAGGTCCCAAAACCACAATGGGAGTGGTTGGTTCATTCCACTCCTGCGCCTCGGAGCTGTGGACCCTGTCACAGAACTTTAAGTATGCAAAGTTATGTTATTTTAGGAGTTGTGTTGTAATGTAATATTTGAGCATAAATACAAGTGGCAAGGTACTTTACGGTTATAATTTGGCTGTAATGCTTATTAAATGCAACTCTATTTTCATTACTGGTGGCAACGAGTAGACATGCCTTGAGTCTGGTTCTGCAAAATAAGGATTTAGCTATGTTATGATGTTGTTTTTAAAAAAAAGAACAAAAGGAATGTTATCACTTTCTCAAGCGTTTACACAAAACATAACATGCAACAAACACATTAACCCTCCATTAGTAGCATTTTCTGTAAAGTCGTGAATTGAACCGATTCATAAATCATGGTTTGAGGGCCACTTTTTTTGAGGCGAGGGGTGGGCCACTTTGTTTGGGTGTCCGGGCCTATTTCTTGTCCCAGTCCAACCCTGAATAACTTCCCCCAAAAACCATATCCGTGATGAGTTTTCATGCTGTGCAAGTGAATATGACACCGTATTGGTTGTGTAAGTAGTTTTATTTATTTAGTTGTTGTTCAAGCAAGTTAGTGTGCAGACACTCACGCATTTCAGGAACTTCAGTAGGATGCTCCTCTCCCTCCTTTTTGGCAAGCTTGTGTATCTCCCCACCCCAGGCCCTTGCGCTTTGCGTCATTACGTTATGACACAGTGCGCACTGCACATGTCGCTACATTATCCCCTTTCGTAAACAAACAATGTACAGTTCATAATAAAGTCTTTGTACTTTGCTGGGAGCTCCTTATTCTGTGTGTTCTCTGGCAAACAATGTTTGCTGTTCTTGTTCCTTCCCACTCCGGAAGCCTCAGGCGTTCTCTTGGCTCTTGTATCTCTATTTCACCTTCTGTCTGGTCTTGCACTTGTGGGTATTGTGGGTCCTCGTGTTCTGGTGAGTCTTTGACTACTCTTTCTTCTCTCTGACTCTGCCTGCCTTCACCTTCTGTTCTTTCTCTTCTTTCCACATTTCTTGGAGTACTCTCCATGTCTTTCCGACCATACAAAACACTTCTGTCCATGTTTCATTAAACTTGATTCCATTCTGGAGAGACTTTTTCCCTCTCCCCCAACTTTTGCTTAAAAAAGAAGTTAATCTATGAGCAATTCCCGGATTGGAGTGGACAGTGTGGGACAAGTGCAAAAATAATATAAGCACAAAGGCACACAGGCATGTAACAAGTGCCAACATTGCAGCAGTATTATCAACGATTTGACTATTTCTCACCGTACTCTGGCAAAAAGATTGTGTGTAGCCATTGATACACCTGCGACTCAAAAAACATCATATAG
Organism: Ambystoma mexicanum; assembly: GCF_040938575.1. Classification (NCBI taxonomy): domain Eukaryota; kingdom Metazoa; phylum Chordata; class Amphibia; order Caudata; family Ambystomatidae; genus Ambystoma; species Ambystoma mexicanum. Next base: position 1,040,909,307 of record NC_090921.1, read on the forward strand.
GGCTTGAGATGCCTATGTAGCTTATATTATGTTGGAATGACAGGGAGAAAAGCCAAGACTCGATGCACAGAGCATAAGTCGAACGTGAGACTGAAAAATTCAAAATCACCATTAAGTGTACACTTTGCTGAGAAGAAACATGATGCAGCACAAATAAGATTTGTAATTCTTGAGCAGATAATCAAATCTCATAGAGGTGAGGATAATAACGCCAGGTTGTTACAAAAAGAGGCCTTTTGGATATAGTATCTCAACTCAATGTGCCCTTGAGGGATGAATGCATAGTGGAATCTCACGAGTTACTTGTATTTGTATTTATTTATTTAGTCATTTGTTTCTGGTGCAACCAAGGAGGCCGGAGGCATACGGGCGCCAAGGACAGAGGTCCTAAACACGGTTCCTAGTGATTGTTTCGAATGGCAAAGTTTCGAAAAGAAAATGCATCGAAAAGATGAATTTAAAAAATAAAAATGTTAATGGGGGACCCCCCCCAACCCTCATTATTTTACCCCTTAACACCCATTTTAGTAAAAAAAAGCTTTACCTAACATTTTTTCTATGCATTTTGTTCGAAACTTTGGCATTCAAAACTATATATTCGAAACAATGCCTGGGTACCCCTAAACACAGATGGAAAAGACAAAGAAAAACCTAACCTGGACACTATCAAGTAGAAATGCTGAATCCCCTAACCAAATAAATGCGTTTTGAGTTTTTTCTTAAAGCTACCAAGGGACTCACAACTTCTGAGATTCAAGGTGAAGGCATTCCACTTTTAGGGTGCCGCTACCCAAAACGCACATTTATTTGTAGGGGAAATCTGTGCATTGACAGGGACATAGATTTACACCGCTGTCTGAAATCAGAGAGGGAAGGCAGTAGGATGATAAAATGGAATAATACAAAGTTGCGCGCCTTTGTGAGGAAGCCCTGTGAGAAAGAGCTGTCTGTGGCTGTCTAGGGTGGGATAGGTGGGCTGCTGTAAACACTTCAGGCTGCTCTGAAAGGCAAGTTTTGTCATCGTAGATAACTATAATCTCTTTTCTAGTGAAGATTTGTTTGTTGATTTTGCATCACGGTAAAGCTATTCATTTCTCCTTTATGTAATTGCTGGCCGTATGTTTAATTTAAAGTTGAAGACTGAAATGCCTGTTTAATAGCTTTCAGGCTCTTCAAGGTTGGGTGGATCTGAAAGCACTCGTGAGTTTGTTTTAATACTGCGTGTGCTGGAAATCTCCTTAGCCTGAAGTGCTATTGCGGCTTGCTGGAGTTGGTTTAGAAAGTTTACATAAAGAGGAAATTAATGATACTGGTGACAATTTAAAATTCGCTTGTGCCGTGTTTTGTTGACAACTTGTTACAGAGAAAATTTCTGCTCTAGCAGGCAAGAGCATGAATCGCTTTACTTTAAAGTCAGGTGCCAGCAAACATGACTTAACATACAAACGCAGACACAAATCCGAGTATGCAACTTGACTTTTCAAAAGCACACACACCCATACAAAAACGTACATACAGTAGACAAAATGGAAAGCTAAATGTAGGAAAAAATAAAAAACGGTCTATGTCGGTTGATAATGACATTAGGCCATGTTATAATAAAGAAGCTCCCCTTGAAAAGCAAATCAATGATGGATTGGCAAAACAATCCAAAGTGTCGAAAATAGATGCACAAATGGATGTTGAAATTGCAGCAATGCAATGTTATAATGCAAAGGTTATCACCCTTGCTCCTCCTGCCAGTGTAGTGTCTGATGTGACAATGGAAATGGAGGGTAAACGTTGTGATAAAGACACTCCCCATCCTTCTGGAGCTAGCAACCAGGAGAGTTTACCACCACCCATGCTATGCTCAATTGCAGCACAACATAAATTACTGCAAGCGTATCATGAAATGCGCATTGTGGGACAGGTTGATGAAGAGACATTGTCATTTATGAATCAAAGTGGCAACTCAGGCAAAAATGAAGAAATTATTTTTGTACACTCGAATACGGGTGATTTGATGCAGGTGAACCTCTTATCCCCCATTAACAGTTCATGTGGCCCCAACTCATTTAGACCTAATGATGTGATACTGATGCCCAATTGCGACAGATGAATCATTTAGCATCTAACTCACTAGAGTCTTTTGAAGACCTGGAGTGTGAGGGGTCTGTGCACTCATTGTCCTTTATTCCCCCCACCCCACGTCTGATGGCTGTGGAGTTAATGTCTCCTCTCGTAAATGATGCCCCTATAAATCTGCTACCTGGTAAGGAGCATCAAGCAAAAATTTCACAAGACAGACACACCCTAATGTCAATGAATGTGGCCCTATTATCCCTGGCAAAACTATATGAGACACTAGATCAAAAAATCAACTACCAAACAATCTTATTATCACAGTTGTTGAACCGGAGTGCCACATCTGCAAAAGCTATATCGGCTTTAGATAAAGGATATGAAATTTTCCGCCACTGTAAACAAAATAATGTTAGCACTCAAACCGTTGTAATAGCCGATATTAGTGATGAAGTTGTTCCACAACCAAACGCAGATATGAATGCTGGTTCACATATTGCCAAAGACATAGAATCGGCATCAATAAAATTGACAGCTGTGTCTAAGAACACAAAAGGTGTTGACAATTCTGACAGATTTGGTGTATTGTTGGGGGGCAAAAACGATGTATTCAAACCAAATGTATTTTCCGTGTTCACCAAAGAAAACACCATAAATGGGGAAAGAAATGATTCTCGTGCTAAATCAAAGGGGAAAGTGAAAAAAATGTTGGCAACCCAAAAGAAATCGAAAGAAGGATCAAAGTCTAGACGATTTTTAATAATTCGAAGCGCATCACACGAAAAGATTAAGGCGCAATCAAAGCAGAATAATTGTAAAAAGCCACCATCAATCATTGTTCGTGGGGAAATTCCTACCGCTATGGCATATAAACCGCTAGATGATTTGGGTGCTGCCTCAATTCAAACTAGTATACAGGTGGAAACTGCACCACAAGTCACGCTAGTAACGAAGGAAGTGATAAATGCCTTTAATGGGACTCCACCAACTGCATCCAATAAATCTACAGATGCATTATCTGCTCAGATGCAAGGTGAAATAAACAAAGCAGTAGCACGGTATATGGCAGCAGCGGCTGTGGGTCTGAGTGCAATTCCTGCTGTAACGCAGCCATCACCACCTTCCGTAATGCCTGTAGTTAAAGGGTCTAGTGTTGAAACTAATGCACTTGAAATAAACATGCCGCTGTTTTCACATGTAATTCAAAGAAATGCATGTGCAATGAACCAGGGATAGAAAAAGGAACTTGGTGATAAAAATAAGTCAGCTCTAAATACACAACAGAAACACGAGTGCCATCACCAATTCATTATTGAATGTCGCCAACCCCCCTTTATGAAATTTGACCTGAACAGGTCCAGTATCTTAAACATCTGCAAAGAACTTCCACAATTACATAACATTAAGTCAGCCGATGTAGATAGGGTTGAATTCTTGGATGATAATGATATTTCTAAGTCCCGTCTATATATCCACTCAACAGTGCTGGCTGAAATATTGTGGAGTGGTAAATCTGCCCTTTATGATATTGGATTTAATCTCTTTCGAGAAACTAATATGTTGAGTTCAGGTGGCGATCCCAAGGCATCCAAAAAGAGTTTACGCATCTATGGGTCAAGTAGTACAAGTGCAAGCATGGGTGAACAAGGGAATAACTGTGATAGCTCTAGTCGAGCATAACAACTCGCAGGTTTAGAATCAATTCGGCTAGTTTCCTGGAATACTTGTGGATTCCATCATTTTGTCAATTCTTGTGAAAAAACACTTCATGAGTTTGATATAATAGTGCTCCGGAAACATGGCTCCTTGATCCTCCTGTTTGGGATGGCTTTGAGATTTTGCTGTTGCCTGCTATATCTCAAAAGAGAGGACGTCCCATGGCGGGATTAATGATGGCAATCAGGAAATCAAAACATTTTGTGGCTACTTCATGTACGTCCCCGAGTCCTTACATCCAGGTTGTTAAATTGATAAAAAATCACTATGTTTTGATGATTATCAACATATACTGGGGGAGAGTGCATTTAAAGCCAGATTTCTTTTTTAATTACATGGATGTGGTACTTGACAATTTGGCATTAGAAGGCAATATTGATTATGTTCTCATTGTGGGTGATTTAAATCTGCATTTAATACCGGAAACAGGTAGGAGGTGTAACCAGGATGAACAGCCTATTTCATGGCGAATGGTGCAATTGAAGGGGATATCCCAGCCAAATACACATGGGGCCGAGATCAATCACGGGCCATTATTGACTACATTTATACAAATCATGCTTTTTTGAATATAATTAAATCACTGGAGGTCAAACCTAGTGATAGAAGTGATCACAGCCAGCTGTGTTTAACCTGGGAGTGGAGTTTATTACAAAATTTGCCTCAGAAAGAGAGGTATAAAGGGCATGTAGAAGCAAACAATGCAAGAAATCGACTTAGGTGATCTGATAAAACGCTATCGGAATTGGATAAAGCTTTAACAAATGGGGATGGAAAGTGTTATGTGTTATGCATGCAAAAATTTGTACAAGTGAAATCAGCATCTCGGGGATATAACTATAAACGTCAGCATGTGTTTGATGTGGTAGTCAAGGCAAAGAAAACTGAAGTAAGATGGCATATAAGACAAGCAAAACATCTGCCAATATGTGAAAGGGCCCTCAAAATAAAAAGACTTAAAATGACCTAGAAAAATTGGCAGATGGGGAGGAAATCGCTTTGTTTCCAACAAGACAGTGAGCAGATGCTTCGGAAAAAACTGTGGGATATATGGGGTCTACTGAATATAGCCACATATAAAGGACAGGCCTCAGTCCAAATAAATTCCATCTCTGAACGCAAATAGTGCGAATACTATCAGAGTATGTATCAGTCCCCGCTATCTGGCATGGTTTTCTCTACTAAAAGAGATTGCCCTCACATAGTACAATATTCACATGAGGACTTGCTATATAACATCACAAAATTAAGCATGTCCCGAGCTATTGGGCCAGATGGCCTGGACAACAAAACATTAAAAGAACATCCGGAAAAATGGGCTGCGATTTTAAGTAAAATCTTCACACAATTAATCAGGCGAGGTGAAATACCATCTTCATGGAAGAAATCCATATTGATTCCATTGTTTAAAAAAGGGAGCAGAACGGAACCGAGTGCATATAGACCAATAGCTCTATTAGATTGTCCGGGGAAAACTTTTGCTCGCCTGGTCCTGAGAGACTTCAATGCTTGGTTCTCCGAAAAAAACATAAGAGATCCATTTCAAACTGGGTACTTGGCAGGTCTTGGCACTAGCATCAATCTAATCATACTAAATGCAATCGTAGCTAAACATCAACATCTAAAGCAACCACTTTACATTGCATTTGTTGATTTCCACACCGCTTTTGATGCGGTTTTAAGAGAACTTTTGTTTAGTAAATTGATGACTCAAGATTGCCCATGGTACATCCTAAAATGGTTGATTGAATTCCATACTGAAACATCTATACAAATCCGATTGGATAGAGAGGGCCTGTTGTCTGGTCCAATCACGACACCAAGAGGGCTGAAGTTGGGATGTATACTTGCTTCAGCCCTCTTTAACTTTTTCATATCGGATTTAGGAATGGGGTTTTTGAATTGTGTAACCGATTCACCTAAATTGGGCAATCAGGTTATAAGATGGCTGCTTTATGCGGATGACCTCCTCTTAATGTCCAAATCACCCATGGGCCTGAATAACATGCTCCAAGCCTTGGATAATTATGCCCATATCAACCAAATTACAATTAATGTTAAGAAGACCCAAATAATACAATTTGCCAAAAGGAATCATCGTAAATGCACAATGGCTTGGCGTATAGCCAATAATAGAGTTGAGGTAGTAAGAAGTTACATCTATCTCGGTGTAAATATTAACAACGATAATCGAGATCTCCCTTATGAAATGAGCTTACAAAGGAAAGTAAACACACTTATTTCTCAAGCTCAAATTATAAATGGAAGATTCTGTAAATTTACTATCCAGCCATTACTGGTCTTTTACAAACAGAAAGTCTCACCCATTTTACTGTATGGTGCCGAGACAAAAAAAGTGAGACCACCCACATTTTGGAACATGTTGGAAGCTAGGTATTGGAGAACTCTGCTGAAGCTGCCATCTTCTGTGCCAATGCCATTAATTAGACATGAACTTGGTTTGATCTCGTTAAATGCCGGGTATAAATGGAAAGTTTGTGCCTTATACAGAAAATGTTTATCAGGAAAAAATGCTGGTGGGTTATTGAGAATATTGTCTGATTATATGCATTCATCGACTGACACATTTATGGAAAGTTGGAGATCTAAGACGCAGGAATTTTTAAGTGCTGCTGATATAACGGAGGAATTGCTCGTACAGAATCCTGATCGTGCTAAAATTACATTATGGCAAAATGATTGGATCTCCACCAGAGAATCATGTGGTCCATATAAAACATTCATAGCAAATCCATTCATGATAAAAAACTATGGATTAACAGAACAATACCTTCTGAAGTCCCCCAATCCGCAGCATCGTTTAGATCTTCTGTGCCTCAGACTCAATTTATGGAAAACCAGGGAAATCACAACAAGATGGTACCCACAAGATCAAATTAAAAATATGTGTCGATTTTGCTGGAAAGCAATAGAATCTTTAGAACATATCATTAGTGAATGTGTTAACCTATTATCCCTACGCATTAAGTATTTTAAAAGTTTGTTTCATTCCTCAATGTGTATGGATGCTAAGGATTTATGGCAGCATGTTTATCACATTCATTCAAAATCCATTGGATATGCAACAGCAAATTTTTTATCTGTATTGAATTTAGATACTGATGATCTTGATGATATAAACTTGCTCACGTTTAATGTAATTAATGGTCTGGAAGGGAATAGTTTAAATATGTGACTCATGTTTCTGTTTTCTTCTCAATTTTATTTTTTATTCTAATATTTATTGTAATGTATGTAGAAATAAGTTTTAATTGTAAAATGAATTGTATTATGTAAATTATGTTGAAAGGTTGAACATTTCAGCCGAATCAATAAAAATAAAAATAAAAATAATATAAAGTTGTTGTAGTGAGTCTTATCAACCAGAATGAACTAAAGTGGCATAAATCTCAGAACAGCATTAATAAAACAGACACTGATTAGACTGTGAGCAGAATGTACCTTCTGACAGAACAATCAAAAGAAGTGAACTGTTGAAGAGTGAATCCAAAGTTTCGGATTGCGTGAGCTGTAATGGGTGGACTGTGTGGTCTAAAACTGCGCCAATACCAGAGAACCTCTACTTGACAACAAGGAAGTTTACTGCTGCCGAAGAAAGAAACCAACCATTGGTGTATATCAGACATGGGGAAGGGAACCCTAAGTTGTAAAGAATTCTTGAAATACTAAACCAAAGCTCAAAGAAACGTCTTTTGTGTCACCTTTCGATATTGATCATGAGTAAAGAAACCCTGAGACCAGAGGTATTGCTAGGGGGGTTTGGGGGGTGCTATAGCGCCGGGTCTTTTGGTTGTAGCCCTGGATAGACGCTCAGGGGTTGCAACCAGAAAGGTTAGCTAGCCCCCAGTCCTGACAGTTCTGACATTAGCGCATCCCCGGATCTTTTTCAGACCTAGCAACACCCCTGCCTGAGACATATTCTGAAATTGGTTATTGAACTTGCGGAAGGGCATTCTGACCTTTTACAAAAGCGTGGAACTTTATCGCTTATTTGAATGTTGGGGAAGAACATATTGACACAGACTTTCCTTAGTTTCTTTAGGTAGGGAAATCCGACCTTATCATAGGGCACGTTAGGACTTACTCCATCCTGACATTTTCATTAATAAAAGCGTTTTTGCTAAATTTTGAATCTGTTTTCTGTGTTTCCTTCCAAGATGCCAATCTCACAGCAGTTCCTCCTCCACTTTGCGGTGGAATGGGATGTGGCACACTTTCATCGCTATGCAGACGTACCTCGTGACTTTTCACTTGGAACAGGGCATACAATTCACAGATGATTTCTTCCAGTTCCTATTTGTTGACAGGAAATGCAAAATGAATTAGCTGCAATCTGTGGCTGTGTTAGAGCTGAGGACTGTGGCTGTGTGTCTGCTGGAGTCATGCATACTCATCCTGCAACTTTGATGTCACAGTGTTGAAAGTCAGTGGCCGCCATATCCACCGAGTGGTTTTGTTTCCTCCATAAGCAAATATGTTCAACTTGGTGGGCTTGAATTGAGGCCTAGATTGCAGCATTGTAAACTGTACATTTCTCATGATGTTTATAAAGGCTCCTGTGTCAATGAGTGTGTGTGTGTTGGAGTGTCCGAAATCAATATTCTGTAGCAAGGCTTGTGTCATAGATCAGGGTTTATAGCAAAGGGTAGAGATTAGGAACACCTCATTCTCATGTTTCCAGTCATTAGTGTTGTCTTCGGGTAACACAGCCACTTGCCATACCTGTTGTCTTCAGGGACCTGTTTCTCTCATTGTGACTGGAATGCTGACCGATCTACACACTTTTACAAAGTGGTTCAGCTGACCACATTTGAAACAGTCGGGCCATTTAGCTGGGCAGTGACCTTTGTCAGATAGGGTTCCACTGCAGTAATTGAATGGCCACGGTCCTTTTGGTGTGGGACCTGTCGTTTCACTTTGCAGTGATTTGTCCTTGCTTTATCCATGATTATTCCTTGCCACTGCATTTACTTTGCTCACTGCTACATGCTGCAATACCACTTCCATCTGATCAGCATGCACTTCCTTCAGTTTCTGGGAGCGACTCAGCAGCTCCAGGATGTGCTGCAGAGGGAGGCCCGACTCTCAGTATTTGTGTCCGCAACTTATTTGAGTAACACCATAGAATTAGCTGAGCTTGCACTTGGTGTGGTGCACTAGGTGAGGTGTTGTAGCCTGGTGTGGAAGGCATCTATGGGCTCATGTGCTGCCTGTTGAGCTTGGTGGAGTTGGCTTCTCTCAAAGTCTGCATTGGCTTTAGGACTGAAATCTGAAATAGTCTGCCAGAATGCGCTTGGTGGCTTTCTACAAGTCATCTACAGTCATGAGTATTTTGAAAATTGTATGCATGTTGATCCCTGCATAGAATAATAGGGAGGATTTTTATGCCCCTACATCCGTCTCCTTGATGGTGGCAAAGAACATTCCAAGCTCTAGACCCACAGTGACCATTTTGAGCCTTATGATTTGGGATCCTGCAGTGCCTCAAACTCCTGTATGGGGCACTAAGTGTGTGAAGCGCTGCAACAATTTCTCCCTTATTCTCTGTCCCATCCGTGTTGCCGTTTGTTGTATGCAGTCATCTATCTGTGTGTGGGCTAGTAGGCTTGAACGCTATCATGCTATAAAAGAATACCATCTGTGAGGGCAGACTAGCCTGAGATTGTTTTATTTTTGTAACCCAAAATGATGCTGATAATTGTGCCTCTGCAGGCGAGGTGAGGTCTGCCAATCAGACTCACTATCATAAATGCTCAATGCTGCAAAGTATAGTGTAAACATGTAACTTTGCTGAGCCCGCTACTGACACGCATCAGAAGCTGCCTTGTATTTTGGCAAAATGGCAGCTACAGAGTAAAATGTTCACTCCTGCAAACATCCTGATGGAACCCAATGTTCTAGCAGCCAGGGACTGCCCTTCATCGTGGGCCACTATGATCCAATTGATGTCATCGCATACTCCCAGGGCATAGTGACAAATTAATATCAATGTATAAACTATAGCTAGCTTTCAAATGGTGTCCTCTGGAAATCTTCAATCATGCTTGCCAAAACATTTTGGTGTCATTTTATTATCAGCTTGGTTTCTAGGGACCTTTCGGTGTATTCGCTGTCTGGGACTGAGTGTCGCCCAAAACAGACCATTTGGACTCAGTCCTAGTTAAATCCTTTTGTCTCCTCTGGGAAAGACTTGCCAGTTTCCAGTATATACCCCCAGAGGGGGAGAGCGACCCAGGGCTCAAAAAAGGAAGGCTCTGCCAGGCCAAGAGATATCACACAAGGGTGGTAATAGGTGGCGTCTCTTTGATGCAGAGCAGACAGGAGAGATGGTGGAGTTAGAGTAGCCAAGTGTGGAGAACCAGTCCACAGAAAGGTCCCACCATCTTGGAATCTTCCAGGACTCCAGCAATTCATGTACACCCTCCCCACTTACTGCAGACAAAGCACTCTAGGAATTATATCAACAAGCAAAAGAATCTACTGTGGCAGATTTACTATTTAGGCGGGTGAGACCATACCTCTGTTGAATCTTCATGAATCATCATCAGGTTTCATATGGAACATTACTGGGGTACAGTCTGCCCCAAAGTCCATAGCCAGAGATGTGAAGATAAAGTATCCAAGAAGGGAGAAAGACCCTTCTCTCACCCATCCTAGAGGGACATTTTGGGTGACCTGTGGACTGGACAAGGCCACCTGTAGCTGAGGCCAGTGGTATCAAGAAGCCTCTTTGATGGAAGTGACAGCCCCTGCAAGTGCTCTCTGACAACCTTTCTAGTTGGGATGTGCAGGTGAGAGTCTACCCTCGTCCCTGGAGCCCTTGGACAATGTCCTACAGCAACCAGAAGTCAGGAAAAACAGCTCTGGGCCCCGTGTTACAGCTTTGGTCAACTTCTGAGCTGACTCGATCACATTTGAGTCATTTTTAGAACTGCTGAAAGTACCTGATTGGCCTTTGCCACACACGTCTTTTTGGTCCAATTTTGAGCCATCGATTCACTGACTCAATCATCTCCTTCCTGTGCAACAGTTGTTTTCAAGTTGATTGCCAATGAAGGCCAGCATCGCATCATTGGACCTTTTTGTTTTGACTCGACCGATTTGTGACACTGACTCAACCTTCTCCTGCCTGTATTGCACCCGAATAGAGCTAATCACCATAAAGGGATCATACTGCATCGCTGGACCTTCTCAAGCCGACCTCACTGTCTCGATGCCCGCTATCTATTGGGAATAACTGACTTGAACGTCTTCACGTTGACTTGACCCATTTTAAAACACCTAGAAACCTGTCTTGATGCTGGTGAGCACCAGAAAAAGCCTAAAAGGTATTGGTGTTGTCCCCATTGCATGCCTTAGGGCCCTCGTGAGAGTTCAGAGTCCACTCCTTATGTTTTTAAAGACCATCTTAATTGATCTTGACTTTGCTGCTGAAAATAGTGCCTGTGTACTGTGACATGACGATGCAGATAGGTTTACAGCTTTTATTATAAAAAATACATAAAAAATGATAAATGGGTCTCCAAGCCTAGGGGTGGTGCCTGGAATCTTTCCCGGATCCCTGAAGGGGGGGTCTTGCACATCCCTAGCCCATGCTCCCTACTCAACAAGTTGTTATGATTGTACATATTCTCAAAAGGCAGGTGACCCCTACTGTCTAGAATAAAGGCCTTAGCTTTGTCTATGAAACTCCCCCAGGGACTTCATAGGTCACAAAGTGGGGTAGTCTGATTACACTGGCATGTCTTTCTTCCAAGATGATCATCTTGCTGACTTTTTCTCACACTTCTCCCCCTATGCCTATTTCCTCTCTTCTTCATCCTTCTCTCTTACTCTGTACACTGTCTCTTGGCCTTATCAATCTCTTCCCCTTCTCTTGTCTCCACCCTCCAGGTCCCTCCTGACCTTATACGCTTCCCTCCAAATCACACTCTTCCCAACTAAGCCTGTGCCTCTACTCCCCTGTACCATCCTGCCCCCCTCTCCATTTCCCAACACACACACACACACACACACACACACACACACACACACACACACTTTCAATCCCAAAACTTTACCTTCATTTTCTCTAAACGCACCAAAAGTCTCCTCTGTTAGCAGACATGTGTGAGGACAGTTCACCTTTAGCTCTACATTGCTGTTTACGTAGCTGCTTTTGTGGGACTTTTTCAGGACCATCTTCTGTCGAATACACCTCCATTCACCGGACCTGCATATTAGCTGCAGCACTGCACAAAGCTCTTATGCAATGTGAGCAAACAAGTGAGCGGACAAGTGTGAGGACAGTCTGCAATCTGATGTTGGCTGCTGATTACATGTATCTCATTGATTTCTGCCTGCCACATGTTCCTAACATTGTTGTCACAGGCCCTCAGAATACTATTAGGGAAGATTACTGAAGCTGCCTTTATTTTGATACAGCTTCTACTTTGCTATTAAAGCATAAATTGTGCAGTCTAGTCCCACTCTCGTATGCCTTTCAATTTACGGAGCATGAGTCTTAAGGAGTCTACCATGCCGCCATTAAATCCATCCACGATAATTAGTAAGATTGAGGAAATTGATTTCTTAACTGCTCCACAGACCTTTGAACCCTTTCCATGCAAAGACAAGATTATGACATATTTCGCTCCTAAATTATTGGCTGCTAATTCTTTAATACCTAGCAAGGGTCCAGCAAATCAAAGTGAGCTTCCTGAGAGTCCTCTGATTTACACACCCTGCCATATCCCCCTACTTAACAAACCTAATCTCCTCCCTGAACAAACGTGCAAACTTTAATCTACCCTCCAATCTTTGCTCACATCTCCCAAGCCAATATCCATTCCCTCCTCCCCTTCTGCTAATGACTTTGCTCACTACATTTTCTCTAAAATGTTCAACGCTCTCATAGCATTCCTTTCTCCCCCTCACCTATCCTCCTTCTGTCCATTGCCTCTCCCTCACCTCCTCCACTCTCGACTACTTCTCTACCTCTCCTATTGAATTAGCACCCATCCTTCACATTACCGACCCATCTTGCGCTCCCATCAACCCTTTTGCTCCCTAAATGGTCAAATACTTAGCCTCAATCACTTCCCCTTATCACTCTGACCTCTTTAACGTCTCTCTCTCTTTGCTGAACACTTCCATGCCTCCTTTAAACATGCAACTGTTTTACCTCTATTGAAGAAAACCTCGGCTGGCCCAAACGTCCCAGCACACTATCGCCCACTTTCTACCGTTCCCCATTATTCAAAAGTCATTGAGTGGGTGGTCTTTGACTGGATAATAAGGTACTTTGAGGACAATTGCCTTGAAGATCCACTTCAATCTGGCTTCCATAGTAAACACTCCACCGAGACTGTACTCATGTGTGTCTCCAACTTGCTCTCTAATGATCATTGTTTTGTTGTGCCTTCTTCCTGTCTTGTGTGCATGTATGATGAGGGCATATGAGTTCTAAGTGTAGAATGTGGCATGGGTGGTGCCTGCTGCGTGTTCCATGCTGAACAGTTGGAGAGAGGCTGGCTGAATGAGAGGGTTTGCCAGTGGAAGTCTACCTTATTTTACCTAAGTCTTGTGTCCCGTGGATGTTTGGGACGGAACTATCCTGTGCTGTAAACAATAAAGTGTCATCTTCATTAAAGACAGAACACAACGTCGATGACTGCCTTATCTACTTGCTGGGGTACCTGCACTGTGCCTGTGTGACATCCACGATCCCCAAAACTAGAAAGCATCCTCCTTCTGCATGATACAATTTGGCTAGCTTCACTTTCTGTTTAACACAGCTGTCACCGGTGCTGCTTGTGCCTGCCTACTACCTGTGCTGCCCTGTCTTCATTCTTTAGAATATGCCTGGCCTCTGCCTGCACTTAGTTTGAGCAGAACCTCAACAATGCAGCGTTTTCTACTTTGTCTTTGATGACTCTGTACCCCTTCGTGAGCATGGGGTGTGGCAGTGTGGATGAGTTCCTGTGGTACCTCATGAGTAGTAATGGATTTTGTCGATGTATGTGTGTCCGTAATCAGCACTTTGCCCCCTCCCCCCCTCACCCAGCTTTACATGGGGCACCTATCTCTGAGAACTCGCTGCTGCTGGTTGGTGCTGTGGATGGTGTAGCTAGGTAATACTATTGCACTTGGTGGTCTGGAGAGCTGAGCAGGCATTGGAGAGTGCCTGGCAGAGAACGTCACTGAACAGTCATGTAATGCACCAGATATGCTGTGTACAGTGGGGTTCCATCTTGCATGTCCTAGTGGAGACCGTTCAATGTCTGGCGTATGGCCTTCAGATCGCTTTCCCAGGCTAAGGAAGACAACAAAGAGGGTGTGGCAAATAGAACTATTGTGGTGCAGTCAACATGTGCACTTATTCTTCTTACAAAATGCTGACTTGTGCATGCAGCGTTCTCTGGCCGCTTCCATAGATGCTTGACTGCTTGAGTGCTCGGTCTGGCCTGCAGATTCAAGGTAGATTGCATGCCTCTTGAGTGAGTCATGGTCCTCATTACGAGTCTGGTGTTAAGCCTGCCGGTGCTACCCACGGGTTGCCGGCCGACTCATAACATTTTATAGGTACCTGACTTTCTGGTGTCACCGGGACATTACAAGTGCCGGCGGCGCGGGAAGTCAGGTGCCAGATTTCGTAACTCCCCACTCCCATAGAGTCCCGTAGGACTCTATATGATTGGGTAGAAGAAACCGCCGGCACCGTTAGCAGCGGTGCCAGCGCTTCTGTGATGAGTCTGCCTAACATGGCCGCTGCGCCCGGCAGGGTCAGACCTGTCAGGTACAGCAGCCCCGGCAAGCAACCTGTAATTGCCCGGTCCGGAAACAAGGGTGCTGGTAAGCTTACCGGCACCCTTGTTTCCAGACTGGCAATATCGTAATGAGGCCCATTCTATTTGAAAAGCAGACGATCTGAGAACTACAGCATATTCTGCCAACTACACCTTGGCCACTCATACCATTTAATTGGACATTCTGCTTAGTCATGGTGGCAATTGAAGCAGCTGACTTGCAACTGGTCTCAAGGAGAAAGAGTTCTGAGCATGTTTTGTTGAGGCTCTGCAACGTTACCAGCTCAGTCAGAGTACTAGTTTGATGTGAGGCCTCTGAACGTGTTTGTACACTTTGGATGTGTGTGCTGGTCGCTACAGTGTAGAATGTGGTGTGTGTATTACCGACTGAATGGTGTATTTTTGACAACTGGATGAATGAGAGTGTGCTGGTGGATGTCTACCTTACTTTGCCTGTCTTCTGTCCTGTGGATCTGTAGGGATGAAATATCCTGTGCTGTAACCATAAAGAAGCTTTCCGTTTGTATTGCAGATCCTGGTCACCGAGTTAAGATGATCATCACTGTGATAATCTCTAATATGCCCCAGGTACCCCCGTTAACAGGCCTTGCCTTCTCATACCTGAAATCATACGCAGGACACAAGTCTGTTTCGTACGGGTTCCCGGCGTGCTCTGCTGAGCTCCGGTCCACCCACTTTATTCCATGCGCATGCACGATGGCGAACAGTGCCGTCGCGCTCACGTGACTCTGTCACATCCCTCCTTTTTCATAACAAAACATTTACCACACATTATCATATAACATCATGTCAACGTGACATATAACCATGTAATGTCTATGCCCAAAGTGGGCAATACTGTCAGTTGCAGGTCTTCTGCAGCTCGGGTCCATGATGTAGTCCTTGAACCTGGCCGGACTCTTCCGGCCATCCCGGCAGGGGTATCTCACGTCACTTTGCCCTCTCTCTGCTCTGTGTCCTTCTGGTTCGGGATCCCCCGTATCTTCTTCGAGGGTTGGCCCTCTCTGTATCTCTCGTGCCGGGGACATTTCTGCTGCGGGCTCGTGCTGCTGCTCTTCTATAGCGATCTTCTTGAAGAAACATGAGTTCCTCGTCACTGATCCACGCTGGTCGGCAGCAGTCACCATTGACCCTTTTACATGGGCCATTCCATGGGAGTAGGCTCGTAGCTGAGGGATAACTTTCCTTCAAGGTGTCGGTTCCTTACTAAGAACGTATCCCCCCCTTCAATGTTGGGCGGCCACAGCCTGTGCCTGGTGTTTTGCTTCTCATTGTGCACCCGCCTGTCCTCAAGAGTCTTCTGGTCATCAATGACAACCGGTGGCTGGCCGTCTGTTTCAGGAATTATGATGTCTGAGTCTATCAGATGTTGCAGCTCTTTTTCAACCTGCGCTCTTAGGTGGAAGGGTATGCGCCTATGTTTCAGAGCTGTTGGGCACACCGTCTCATCAATATGTAACTTAATGGGTTCCCCTTTTAACTTCCCAACTCCTTGAAAGATATCTGAAAACTTTTCAATGATGTCCGTAATGTCTGCTTCATAGACTGAGAGTGCAAAGTGCACAATGTCTAGCGCCTCGGATGCAGCACAATTTAGGAGTGAGTGGGGGCTTACGTCTGTCACAAAGAATTTCGCTCTAATGGTGTTGTTGCCGTGAGTGACCTGAGCTACAAACACTCCTTGGAGCAGAAGTGGTCAGGCCCCTCCAAATGAGTATATTTTGGCTTTTGTCTCCCCCAGTGCTGGTGGTCCAGGGAGCGACTCATAATGTCTAGTCGCAAGTACGCATACTGACGCGCCTGTGTCGATTAGCACTGGAGTGGGGGTCTCGCAAATCTTCACCATACATGTGGGCTGTCTCCTTTTCTTTGTGTTTGAGTCAATGTTTGATATTAAGAACACTTCTTCATCTTCCTCTGCAATGTCCAGTTCTTGGAACTCCTGTGCCACCCTGGCCACGTTTTTCTGCTTGCGGGTGCAGTACCTATTGCTCTACTGGGTCCCCTGGGAATCGCAGTCGGGGCAGCGGCCCAGCACATTCTAGCAAAATGTCCTGCAGCCCCACAGCACCCACACAATCTCCCTTTCGCTGGACAGTCACTAGTATGTGGGAGGTCGTAACCGCACTTTGGACAGGGCTATGTAACGTCTGCCTTCTTCTGGGGACACTGTGGACGTGATGGGCTGGCAGTCCCTGTTCATCTAATCGCACATACCTCTTCACTCTTCACCGGTCTGACTCCAGTGTCCAGTTTCATGGCGCGACTATCAGCAAGCTTGTAGGACCTCCCCATCTTAAGGATCTGCGCTAGCGTGAGCCCTGGTTCCCGGAGTACCTTTTGACGCAGCTTTGCCTTGTAGAATTTGGTTTCTGACCATGCCCTCTTTGTTTTCCCAGTGGGATGTGCTGGCCAGTTGACATAGCCTTCCGCACAACTGGTCTAACAACTCATCATCCCACTGCTTTTCGTCACACATTACGAAGGGTTCAAAGTCTTGATTGGCAAGGGGCAAGAAGTGTTCCTTGAGTGCGTCTTTCACAGCTTGATATGAGTCACCTGTGGGGGTGAGCGACTTGAAGATGCGGTGTACTTCAGATCCAGCAGCGTATAGTAGTGTTGCCACCTTCGCTTCACCGTCCGTACCCACGTGGCCTTAAAATACATCTCCAGCTTCTTGACCCACAGCAGCCACTTTGGGCCCAGATTCGAAGGCGGACCTGATATGTTGAACTCTGGCATGGGGGCCAGCGTGCCTTGCTGTCTGGGCACCCTCCTGATCTGCTGGGGTGCCCCCGCCCCTTGAGCGTTGTCTGCAGGGTTACTCCTGACTACGGACCGCACAGCCACCTCTCACTTGTGTGCAGGCTGCAAATCCGCTGAGGTGATGGGCCCTTGGGGTTGCAGGAGGCCGTGATGTGATTCCCTTAGGCACACACAGTCTATGACGCCCTTTACCTTTGCACCAGACTATCTCAGGCAGGCACAGTCAAGGATGCCCTTCTTCCTTGGCACCAGTGACAACAGATGAGCAGGAAAAACAAAATCTCTGTTCCAGAGACACTAACCACGCAGTTCATCCTGGCATGCACTGTGTGCATGTGACCAAATGTCTTCTTTTTTCTTTTGATGTTGGGGCCCCTGAGTCCCTTCCTGGTGGCCCCTGTGGCCTTTTCGGCAGGATATAGCCTTGGATGGCTTAAAAATTGAAGAGGACAGTGCACGAGCACCCCACGTGTGGGGCCGCAACCGTCGCCAGCACAAAATGGCGGTCGGAACTTCTCCACGCAGGTAACACTCCTGGTAGGCGTTGGGACGGTAATGTGAACGCTGAAGCTGGCGTCAGATTCTGCACCCCCTACCCAGTGGCATCCTCGTCGCCAGTGTGATAATCTCTAATGTGCTCCAGGACCGCTCCAGGACACAAGTCGGTAATGTGAACGCTGAAGCTGGCGTCAGATTCTGCACCCCCTACCCAGTGGCATCCTCGTCCCCAGTGTGATAATCTCTAATGTGCTCCAGGACCGCTCCAGGACACAAGTCTGCTTCGTACGGGTTCCTGGTAATCTTTGCTGAGCTCCGGTCTGCCCACTTTATTCCATGCGCATGCGCGACGCGAACAGTGCCGTCGCACTCACGTGACTCTGTAACAATCACGTCAGACATCTGCTGAATTTCAAGGGTTTTATTGCGTTAAATCTGATCGTCTTAACTGTCCTTCACTAAAGTTTTTTCAACGGATATATATTCTGTTTGTTTTGTCCCTGGGACATGTCCCAATTTTTTTTTACACGCTCATAAACAGGCTCACCACTTGTTTTCATCTGTGTGGCATTGTATAGGCGCCCTTTGCAAGAAAGCTTCGGCCATCTGAAAATGTGTTACTGTAAGACATTTCTGATGGAAATTTACATCCCTGTTATTGAAATAAAAACAAATACAAATACAATAACTCTTTATTGGAGCTATGCTAAAGTCTCCAGAGTGTTACAAAATTTCAAGTGACAAATTCTAACAATGGAAATCACAAAGAAATAGAAGATTGTGTGTAGGCATGTAGCTTAATATTGAATAAAGTGTCTCACCTTCGCAATATTGTTACCAAGAAATAATTTGCATCCCAATAACGCCATTTCCATGAAATCCAGGCATGTCACCACCACCTGTCGTAATTAACTTTGGCCTGAAAACCCTCATTAGAATATGCAATGGTCAAGCAGGGCATGGTTTTGGAATGCATCAAAACACTGCTTAATTAAACCCTCTGGCTCAGATTCTGAGACTTTGGCCCTCATTAGGACTCCCGGGGAAAACCATGGTGCTGTTAGCACCATGGTCGATGCCGGAGTCAGCCATGGCGGAATGGGGAATTACCACCCCATTCCAAGGTTGGCGGGGCGGTAATTCCCCATGCCACCATGGCCCTTCCCCATTCCCATTTTTGCCCCATAGGGCATAATGGGAATGGGGAAAATGGGGAAGGCGGTAAGTACGGTACCGCAAATTGCGGTACCGTACTTACCTCGAGAGTCCCTTTGCGGGCCCCTACTTTAACGGCTGGTCTAGACCAGCCGTTAAGGTCGGGTCCAGCAAAGGGACCTCGTAGTAAGGCGTTAAGGGTTTAACGGCGCTGACACCTTTTACGGCGCCATTAACGCCTGGGTCCTAATGAGGCCCTTTGTATAAAGAGGCTTCAGAAGTAAACATGGTGATGAACGATGCTGAAACAGCAGCATCTCAAAGAAAACACATCCATTATGTATGTCAACGTGAGCCGGATATAAATGTTAACCTGAAGCTTGCAGTTGCAACTGCAACTTGTTATGATTTTTATGAGAACATTGCTGTTGATATACAGGAACGAGGATATATGATAGAGTACACATCTATAAAAATTGACAATTGTTATTTTTCGTTCCCTTTTGTTTTCTTTATCTTTAATCAGAGAAAGGGGTTAGGTAATAATTGGATACAGGTCTATTAAGGAGAAGTATCATAATTTAATTGAACTGTATTTAGCTATTGTTTTTGCTTGGAGTTTACGGGCCTGATTCACAGAGCATTTTCCTATGGGATTGCGCCATTATAAAATGCTTCTATGAATCAGGCTCTACATCTCTGCTTTTCTCACAAAACCTGCTTTTTGTTCTCTTTATCTGTTTAACTGCCTTATTTGTTTTATTTTATTCATTCAGTCTCCATCTGCTTATCTCTTTATTTATCTCCCCTTGTACCTGCAGTACCACTTTCTCAATTTTTGTTTCTTAGACATTTTTCAGATACCTACGTTGATCAGCGATTTTGGCTACTTTTTGGGTGCCGTATGTCATCATCGCGACTTCATGCAATTACGCAATTACGCGCCACACTGTGTGTATGCTCTACCTGCTTGGGAGATCTATTTATGTAGTAGCTAAATCGCATTTGTTTCTGCCATTGCAACACCATACTTCAAAGCCGCTCTCTTGTGGGTGGTGTGAGACAGGCATGGTATCAAGAGAGACAAAGACACAAAAATATTCGTTTTAAAACCTTTATTTACTAAGGTCCCTGGGTTAGTGGAATGCCTGACTGGCCCGAATTCTAAAGGGATGGTTCCCATAGCTGATGTTTCTAATGGTCGTTGCTGTCTAATGGTCCAAGATAAAAGTCTGTCTGTGTCTAAACCGATGCTTGCCCTCACACTTTACAAAAATGTGGTAGCAAGCCTTTTGAAAAGGATAAATACTGATTCAACAAAAATGGCAAAACCAAAGTTGGTTTCAGGTGGCCTTCTCACCAGGTGTAATATGGTCAATGTCACACAGATGGGATCATTCAACAGGGCTGTTTGTATGACCTTCTCCACAGGACTCTTGTAGTGAGTTCAAATACCTTCAGTGTCTTTTGAGTTCCTTGTGGTTCCCTTCCCCAATCTTCAACTTGTTCACTTTACTTCCCCAAGCTCAGGCCTCTTCCAGCTTTCAACACAAAACACAAAGTCTACTTTCCTCAACAGGCCTCTCAAGATTCCCTTCCCCAAGCTCAGGCCTCTTCCAGCTTTCAACTCAAAACACAAAGTCTACTTTCCTCAACAGGCCTCTCAGGGTCCCCTTCCCCAAGCTCAGGCCTCTTCCAGCTTTCAAAACACAAAGTCAATTTCCTCAATAGGCCTCTCAGGGTTCCCTTCCCCAAGCTCAGGCCTTTTACAGCTTTCACCACAAAAACAAAATATTTCACAGTTCCTTATTCATTTCTCAGGGCGCCGTTCCTCAAGCTTAGGCCCCTCTAGTTTTAAGCACCAATTCAGCTGGTCAGGATGTGCCTTTTCCTTAAATATCTTCTTTCTTACATGCCATCCTCTCATGGGGTAGAATCAGAGGCTTTCGAAAATGCCTGGCTCTTTTCTTTTTCTCAGTGCGACCACTCTGACCCTTTTGCCCCTGTCTTTGTTTCTTACTTTTCCCTTTGTCATGCACGCTTGCACTGTTCTTTATTCCTTCTTGCACGCTTCTTTCACTCTTTTGTCTTTTCCTTTTGTGTCTCTTGCAACTTTTCCATGGGTTTCTGGCCCTCTTTCTACTCGCATCACTTAGTTGTCTGACTTCCTTATATTAATAATTTCATACATGCGCATTTCCCTAGTTTCGCGCTTGCATTGTTACTTGTATCATTGCCTTGTTTAATCTTCCCGTTAGCTTCAATCGACCACTCACAGAAATGCTGCCCTCTTTCTTACGTTTTTCTATTGTTACTTTGTATCGCGCTCTTCACAACCCAGCTCTGCAATGCTTTCAGACTCACTGTGCTGACTTCTGTGCTTCAGATCCACAACGGCTCTTCGTTCCGAGTTCAGGGTCTCACCGCTTGCCCCTCTGACACTCCTGGGCTGTCTCACCATTTCAGGGGAATGAGCATTTGCATTCACACGGTCTGCAGAGGACCAGCACGCCTCTCGGCTCCCATACACGGACTCTTCTTGGCTCCCTGGAGACATGGCTCCCTCGCCACGCTTTGGCTCTTTCCAACTGCCGCTTTTCAATGTCTCAGCATTGCGGCCTCTGGCCTCCAATCCTGGGCAGCTCTGGCATCTCGGTTCTTCTCCCAACTCGTCCCCTGATTGCTATCCTAGTCGCTCATCCATTTGTGTAAGACCACACCTTTTATAGTGAAAAGACCAGACAGGTGTGGATAGTTACTATTAAATGCCTGACCCTGCCTGACTCTATTAGTGGGACAACTTGAGTTCTTTCTAGGGTAGGTTGCCCTTATTTTCCCCATATTATTCCTATGGGGAATCTTTACTGATCATAGTTGCCTCTTCCTCGTCTCAGTATGTGTTTAAAATGGGGAGGGAGAGATAGGGTGAGATTGGCGATACCCCATAAAGGCTGAGGGATAGTAGTTTGGGGTATTTTTGGGACTGGAGGGATATCATGTCACGCCCTCTGGCATCCTCCTCCCAATCCCTCATGGCCCTACACTCAGGTGATCCTCCCTCACTTGTCCACCCCCGGGGTCGGGATCCAAAAGCAATGGCCCTTCCCTGCCCACCTGAATGGAAGATCCTTAGGGAGTGGGTGGGAGAATACTGTCAGGTTTCTCACAGTGGATATATTGGAAATTATGTACAGACCAGGTGAGTTCCATTGAAGCAATGTGCCATTTTTCTTTTCTTTTCTGTGTTATGTCGAGTCTTATGACAGCACATAATGTGATATACTTGTCTTGTCACCCCTATCTTCACTCCACATATAACCACATAGTGGTTCAGGTATTTCATGTTTTTCCTGATATTATACTGTTTGGTATTTGTTTAGGTTTGGATTAGAAAATGTTTTTGGCACTTCTTTTGATAGATGATATTTGTATACCGCAATATCTGGCATGCCTTGCATCTTTGTGAATGTTGATCATTTCAACAGTATCGCATCCTAGATATGTTTTTTCACTGTACTTCTCTAAAATGCACTGGCTATTTTCATTCTGTTTCCTCTGACATTGTTCTTTGGCGATCACCTTAAAAATCTGGCTACAAGTTGATAGAATATTTTGGTCCAATATTTTCTAAAGAACTTTATATACACAAATGGGTTTTCCACCATTATGTGAGTATGCAGCACCTTGGAAAGGGCTCCTGGATTTCTTTGAGATCATTCATTCTTATGACACAATCCTCTTACAGGAAACGTGGCTATGCAGATCACTTAATGTTGGTCGATACGCTCTGATAAGCAGATCTGCCATCAAAGGCAAACTGGGTAGGCTCTTTGGCAGTGTTGTAATTGGCGTTAAAAATGAATTTGAAGTTACCAAACTGGTACTGCCCATCTAATTACATATATATTGGGCAAACCTTCATTAAGTATAGTGAGAAACCTATTCCCAAGTTCCTTAACATGTTTTTGACCCTCTGCATACAGATACTATAATGAAATGTATTTCAGAAGTAAAGAAGGGCAGGTTATTTAGCCAACAAAAATGATATGATAATAATTGGTGCTGATTTCAATGCATAAAGTCAAGCTTTTATGAGGAAAGGCAAAATCGTTCTAATCATATATATTCTCTGTTGGATAACACAACAATTTGTAATGTTCTAAAGGGAAAAAAAGAATAAATGCCTGAGAGTGTTCAATGTTATGTTCATTAATGTTTTATATATGCTTAATGGGAAAACATCTGGCAATGCCCCTGGACAGCATTAATGGAGAATGGGGACTACATCCAGCACTTTCGATTATTTATTTGTGAACGACAAAACTGTGAAGAATATTAAGGGCGTGAATGTAACTTTTAATCATCCTTACCGTGATCATGGTCATTTGTCTTTGTATCTGCATTTCACGAAGGAAATGAACATTAACTAGCAGGTTGGTCGCATAGATGTAAATACCAAAAGTAATAAGAGAGCTTGAAATTAAACAAACACAAGAATGTTTAACTCACTGTTAGGGAGAGTTCTCAATATGTGCTAATTTCCCTTACCTTTTGAGACCCCCAGCAACTTTGCTGGATTTCTAGGATTTGATTGTTTTACCTGGGAAGAGTGAGAGCCTTTTTTCCCACTCTTCCATGTATTTTGATGTGTGTTTTACTTTTGTGTTCTTTGGTTATGGAGTTTTAAGGCATCATCTTTTTCTGTGTTTCACACAGCACCTTCAGTGCAGTGGCACAGGGATGTCTTTCAGACTTCCCAAGGTTTAAATACCTTCTCTGGGACTGACTACTGTCTCCCAGAGCATGTAAAGTTAAACTGACTTTACTAGTCTCTTTAAATTTACTGACCCAGCACACACTGGGCCTCATTCCGAGGCTGGCGGTAAGGGGTTAACGGCACCGGTAAGGTTGCCGTTAACCCCTTACCGCTGCATTACGATGTCCTTTAGCGGGTCCCACTAAGGGTGGCTGGTTTTACCCTTATGGGGGCTCAAATGGGAATGGGGATGGGTAAATTAAATGAGGAATTACCGGGTTCTCCAAGGTTGGAATGGCCCGGTAATTCCTCATTCAAGGAACCCGGACCCGAGTTTGGAGGCAGTCATGCCGCAAATAGCGGCATGGCTGCCTCCAAACTCGTAATGACCCCCACTATCTTCCTATAGATTGCTGGAGGGGTTGCCTAGCTTCCCCTGAGTCAGAACACTCATGTAACAGTCAAATGTTACCCTTTACTAATTTAAATGGCTGGTGGCAGTGGTTTAGATCAAACTACCATGATTTTTCCCGACCGCTAACAACGGTAGCTAGAAATCGGGTCAGCCATGTTTTTCAATATGGCACCCAAGACTTATCTGTAAAAACAGACTACGGTCGACTTTTTTTGCCATTTCTTTTAGGAAAGGTCCTTCTTGTGTTTGTCTCTGCGTGCCAAACCAGGTTTGGTCGCTTTGTTTGTTGGCCTTTGGCAGGGTTCAGTGCTGAAGTCCTCCTCTGGCGCCAGGGTGTCTGGGGTGGACAGGATATGAGGGAGGTGCCCGAAACTCCCTAAGCTTAGTCTCCAAAGAGACCTGAATGCACTCTGGCGTGATTGGCCGGCTTGTATGTCATCAAAAACTCTATATAATCTCAACGACTGGATGTGGGTAATGTATCCTATTGGACTTACCTTCTGAACCCTGTGAGACAGTACTGTGCGTATTTGGGAGCTCTAATCGCTGATTTTCCATTTCACGTCCTTTCGGTATCCATTTCGGGTTTTTGCAAGCCAGTATGCGTTTTTATTCAAAAGACTACGCGTCCCAGTATTCCGTGCCCACTGCTTCAAATTCACCATTGCAGGACAAGGTTGGGTAGAGGATAAGGAACACCTGCGGCTCCATGTGCTAGCAAGCATCACACCTGAGGGGTGTTATCGTTAGCTAGCTTTAAAATCCCCAGTTTGCTTCAGTCAGTGGTGGGCTGGCCTATGAAGAGCTGTGGAGCGTTCCTGCTGGGCCTCTGCACCACGGGGCTCTTTTAAGTGTGATGAAGTAAAGAATGTGTTACAAAGCTTCCAGTATATGTTAATATGGGGCCACAAAAAAAATTCCAGGGCCCTTTTGGTTCCCAGTCCAGCCCTGGGTGCAGTCCAGCAAGTGTCACTGTTGCAGTGTTCTAGTCTGTGACTGGTCCCTTGTTTCGGGTTTGTATGCTTAGTTTCTAGTTCCTCGTTCATTATTTCTTGTTTCTGGATCCCTGGATTTCGAATGTAGTGTGCACATCCCTTTACATATATTTGTATTTTAATCAAAGCATCAGTTCTAAAACAAAGGAGCTCCTTGACACGAACAGGAATGTGCATGCAGACTATTGCTCCCACTGGATGTCACATCTTACATTGCCAGATCCAAGTTCACTCTGTTGTTATGAACCCGATTTTATGTATGTACAAGCCTTAACAGCAGAAAACACATTATTAGGTCTAATTAACAAGACTATGGGCCTCATTACATGTTTGGCGGTCCGGAAACCAGGGTGATGATAGCAACGTTCCAGCACCCTTTTTTGCACCGCCAAACTACGAGTCTGCCGGGAGTTCAGGCCCCTACCAGCAGTGTTTCCACTGAAGCACCGGCACCGTTGCTAACAGTGCTTCAGTGACCCCAGTGCTTCAGTGTCCCCATTCCCGCAAAGTCCCGTCGGACTCCACGGGAATGGGGATTTACCGTTCACCCGCCTGCCATGATATTCCGGTGGCACCGAGATGTCAGACGGCAGAAACAGCATTGCAGGGTTGGCGGTAGCCCGCCGCCTAATAACGGGTGCTTCCACCTACTGCGTAATGAGTTCCTATCTCTGTTGTTGAACCCCAGGTTTCCAGTCACACAGATCCTCAGATCGAACAGTTTAATGAAAGGCAAATAAAGAATGGGGCAGATCATTGCATAAATTCTGTTTTCTACCCTCAGTTGTAGGATGCCCCTCTGTATCAGAACAGATTGTATCCCCTACTGTTTAGACGTCTCATGTTAATAGTTTGCTTAAGGGAAACACAGACAAAGTTGGTAAATCGAAGAGGAAATCACAGTCATAATGTACAATCAGGGAACATCCAGATCAATAGTGTAGGCCCCAGCTCTGATGCCATACGCGTGCGAACTCCTACCGCAGCCGGACACTGCAGAGGCTGCCCCTCTGATATCCTTTCCATCGGCAGTATCGTGCGAGCCCTTCTTCCATGCTCCCGACTACAGTTTCTCCAGCGCTACAGCTTGGATCCGTGCCCACATACTTAGGTTTTGTTCCTGGGTATGCATGAAGACGGACGTATTTTGGGCTTAACTTGATGTCACAGCGAGTCATCCACTCCCGTTTTGGTAACACATGTGAAGATAAAGCAACCCATTTTTCGATTGTTTGGATATACGGGTACCATTAATTAGGTTACCTCCGTCACCCCCACCTGTGGTTTGACTCTCTTCCCCACAGCACTTCCTGAACATCCTGACCACACTGTTTTCCTCTCCTGATGAAGTCCCTAGGAAGAAATGGCTCGCCTAGCCCTTGTGTAGGGCTGAAACACCTGGTGTAGACGCATTTTTCACCAATACACAGTACCACCACTGTTAACTGTTTGTTCCCATGTAGATATGTATTACTGACTTGTTTGTTTATTTATTCACTTTTTGTTTGACGCCTGTCGTCTACTCTTAGTAGCGACAGCAGTAATTGCAATATGTTTGTTTACCAATATCACTTTGCAAGAACAGGATCTTGCCTCTGTTTTGTTCTGATCATGCAAATTATGATTACTTGTGTTTGTTGCCTTTTACATGATGTTCAGAATGTAAAAAATAGAAATTCAAATTCTATCCGAATATAAAACTCTTTGGAAATCTCTGGTGTAATTCATTACACCCGTTTGTGTTGTCGTCTGGAATGACCTAGAAGGGAGGAGGTTCCTCAGTAATTTTGTTCTCAACCCATTCATTTTTGTTCTAGTAACGCAAGCCTTCCTGGGCAGAATAGGGTTGTACCCGCCAGGAGCCCTTTTATATATTTCCCAGCTCTGATGCTACTGTGCCTCTCGCTGAGCCTACTGATAGTGATGTACAGTGAATGCAGGATATGCTTAAGGTTCCATGTCATTTTATCGTGGGATGTTTTTTCGCAGGGTTTTTTAACCACATTTTTCTCGAAAAAAGCCATCTAAGTTTTTTTAAATTATTTTTGGGGGGGTTCCCCCTCAACCACCCCATTTTCTAAAAAATATGATGGGTAAAAAACACTGCGAAAAACATCCTGCGACGAAAGGACGTCGTACCATGCTTCAAGCTAAGCTTCAGGAGTTAAAACAAGAATTTGTTTCTTTGCAAGAGGATGATAAAATGTTACATTCTTTTCTGAATATGCCTCAGACCTTATCTGTTGTTGATGTGAACACTGTCCAGTCCCCGGGTGCAGAGGCTTTAGTAGACTATGCTATTTGTCGGTATGTAAGATCAGCCGGGACAGATAGTGTTTTTTCTGGGGCAGCTCCTTATCAGGGCACGTTTTTCTGATAATCGTTCCCCTGTTTGTCAGGGATTCCAGTTAGCTAAAGACACATTATGCACTGCTATACTTAAGATTTCCTGTGTAGCATCTTGTCGAAACCCTCAACTAGCACACACACTCACGCTTCTGATTTCAGAACATATCCCACAAGAGAGGCCTACATACATTCATGCCCTACAGTAGGCATGGACTCTGCTCTTGATCCATCTGCTGAGTCCGAAGTAGATGCGCTAGCTGATGTGGAACATGATGCTAACTCTGTGTCCACTCTTCCTCATACCAGTTTGGGTCACAAAGAGCAGACAGAGAAAGTACAGATTCCATGCTCTGAAGAATACAATCCACACTTTACAGAACCAGAAACCTTGCTGGCGATTCCTAAACTATTGGTTGCTAATGCACTAGGTGCAGAGACTAACAGAGATGAGTGGTCAATTGATGAAACCTTGATTAACATAGACTTTACCATGGTGATTCCTCTAGTTGATTTTGACTTACACAAAGAGACACTTTGTCATCCACTATGGAAAGGGCCTGAAAATGTGCAGCTCAGTCTTTGGTTACTGGTGCTAAGAAGCATACTGCCCTAGAGGCACCTACTGTTCCTGAGCCATCAATGTGTCTGTCTACTTCTGAGTCTTCAGTCTGTCTGCCTATAGCCTTTGACTGTTCTGCGTTCTGGTCTCCAGCTCTGCAATCATCTTTGGCACAAGTGAATTCAATCACTGAAACTCTGCTATGTCTGCCATTTACTCAATAGCCTCCACTGCAAGGTGTCAGCCCCAGAGCCCTTTAAATGCTTGTCTCCAGCTGACAAGATAGCTCCAGCATGCATGTCTTCAGCCTCAGAGTCCTCTCTGGCATGCCTGTCTTCAGCTACAGCGACACATCCATCACAACACTCTTCAACCATAGAGCCTCTAATTGCATGTCGTTAGTCCCAGAGCCTGCTGCATGTCTGCCTTCAGTTCATGAGAGAACTGTGGCATGCTTATCGTCAGTGCTAATGGCTCAGGCATACCTGTCCACAGTGTCAGATACTGCTGCATATACTTAAGCTCCAGAGATGTTTCCCGAATCCCAACCATCTATTCCCAAAGCACCTCCAGCCCGCCTGCCTGCCTTCAGCATCAGCATCAGCAAGACCTCCTGAATGCCTGCCTTCTGCACAGGAGGATTTCCCCAACTACTTGACTTCAGCGCCATAGCCTCCAGAGATTTCATCATTTGATATTGTCAGGATTGGGCCTAGAGGAAGAAACACCAGGGGCTTGTGGGGGACACATGCCCGGATATGTGTCAGGCTTCAGCGCACCCATGTAGGCAAAACACATGTACAAGGATTTGGAGGTAAAGGGGATCAGAATGGAGCAATTAATGGTCACTTGTGGTTCGATCCTACAAAAACTACACTTCCCGGCATACTTAGCTAGGACAGTACTTCCCCTAAAAATATTGCTCTTGCATGATCTTGAGGCTGATCCTATAAAAGGCCATGCCCTTAACCCACCAATTGCTTGGCGTTCATGCCTGTTCCCAGCAACACCTTATCTGTTTGTAGGCAACAAGCCCCTCGTCCACTGCGTGACTTCCTTCTGTCACTGCTCCAGCGCCGCTTTTCTGAACTGGACCTTTTCCTGTCACCTCACCGTCCACAGACCTTCAGAACTTGCCGGACGCGTAAAGGGAAGAAACAAGAAAGAAAGCTAAGTAAAGAAATACTGCATGATGACCATGTGCATTACACAGTTGTTACTAAAACTCTAAACTACAGCAGCGCTAACCTGCATTACTGCATGAACACTTGCTACCATGAACCCGGAGAATAACACTGTGCTGCATGTATGCGCAGCATGCAAAGAGAAGGACATTATGAACTGTAACGCCAGCCCTAACAAGAGCTCAAGGAAGTCAGTACAAATTTGGACACTGTGCTGAACTGGTGTGCCTGACGATCAGGTGTCCCAAGGGAACTTGTATATTTGAATACATTTCTACGCAAGAATAAGACTAGAATCTGGGACTCGAAAACTTGGTGTGAAGAAACGCTGAGTGTCTCATTAGCGAAGGACACTATCATCATCATGGCTGGTCCATTTGCACTGCTATGCACTGGGAACCTCTTGACTCTTAAACCACAGATAAACAAGGATCAAGGGGGGAGGGCATGGGCAGAATTAGTGGTTGACCACCACACCTTGTCCTACTTACCGGTTGTTATTTCCAAAACAGGTAACCAAAGACCCCCTCAGAAGTAGACGACTACTAGGTTGGGTTCCAGCACTCCTTCACTCATCCCTTCCCGGGTTCTGAGTGAGGACACCATTAACATTGGTGCCTAATGTCAGATTCACAGCTAGGTTGAACCCGAACATGGCAGACCCCCTAACGTCCCCTGGAAGATTTGCGGCTGCAAGGTTCAGGTAAGGCATTACAGATATTAAGACATTTGCAAGCCATCCTGGAGTTTCCATGCCTTCTGCCTATCCGCTCTTGGCAGAAAGGCTAACAGACTGTTTGCCGTTGTCTACTAAGTGTTACACTAGCCTGCCATCACCATCTAGGACTTACAAGTGTCCACCCACAGTGACTCTGTTTCAGATCCTTCAACTCCTTCCCAATTCTCTTCAACTACTGAGCATCTTCCTCACCAGAGCCCTGCTTCGGATTCTTAATTTTTACGGCTTGATGATACGCACTCCAGCCCACATGTTTTTGCCAAAAGACACACCCTTTTCCATCAGTAGTACCTCAGAAGAAAATGATCCCCTATCATGGAAAGAAGAGGCCTGGTGCGAGTGGCGGGGCGCCAGAAGACGGCCTTGGGAGCGGGTCACGATTCTCTCCCTTGGCTCCCATTCCTGCCACTTGGTGGCATGATTAAGGGACTGTTTCCAATTGGTATTACCGTCTGAAACCTGCAACACAGTACTGTGCTGATTTGGGAGCTCCAAAACCCTATAGTCCATTTCTCTTCCCTTATGATCAATTTTGGGTGTTAGGCAGCCAGTATGCATTTTTATTCAAAAGACCACAGTTCCCAGTATTCCTTGCCAACTGCTTCATTCCCACCCTTGCTGTACGAGGTTGCATGGTGGATAAGGAACACCTGTGGCTGCAGGTGCTAGCAAGCATCTCACCTGACAATGTGATGATTAGCCTGCTTTAAAAGCCTCTGTTTGCTTCAGTCCAGTGCTGGTCATTGTTGCAGTTTGTGACTGGGCCCTTGCTCTTGGTTCTTATGCTTAGTTTCTAACTCCTAGTTCCTTGTTTCTTATTGCTGGATCCCTGGACTTTGAATTTAGTGTGTTTTTAATTATTTTCTGCTTCCTGGATCCCCTTTCTGTTTTCCTCTGTTTTGCAGATCGCACTTTGCAGTGTTTTCCTTTCCTGTGCAGCCGAGTGTGACAGTGTTATATATTTCTTTGACAGTTTTTTGTTCTGCAGTTATATTTGTTCCTTGAGATACTTACACATTTTTTACTCTTTTCCTTTCCTTCCCTGGGTGGGGAGTGGAGGAGGGTTTGGGCTTGTAATTTCGTTTTCCCTGCTCCTGTTCCTTGACTTCCTCCTGGAGTCTGTTCCAAGTTTTCCCTAATACTTTTATCTTGGTTCCCTAATCATTGTTAGGTTTGGTATGCTGCTGTGTCCAGCTCCGGCGTGAATGCCTATGTTTTCCTCACTATCCTCTAAACACTATTCCTACTTGTCCCTTGTCGGGAGTCTTATGTATTGTCATTCTTTCCTTGCTGTTACAGCCTTTCTTTCTCCCTGTTTGATCAGCAGGGTTTGTGGGCTTCACTGACATTTCAAGGGGGGGTTCTCATCCGTGTGAGTATTGTCTTTCGGTTACCTTATATAATACCATTAATGGTGTTAGTTTACATACTCTGTTGTTGCTTTCCCTCTATGTTGACTTAGCACTGACACTACCTGTTACATCAAATGTGGGTGAGGAGCTTTCTGACTTTTCTTGGAATCATAAGGAGCTTCGAAGTGTTTACCCCACATCCCTTTTCATATATTTGTATTCTTATCATGCTCTACTTGCACATCCTGGGTTTTAGTGTAAATGTATCTTGGTTCATGAATGCATGTTGTTTGATACAATGATATTCACTTTGTGATCTTGTGCACAGTTCCCTTGCCATATCCACTGCCTTTGTCCTCTCTTGAGAGTATTTGCCGATGTTACATTTTACTTAAAATAATGCGATATAGAGCTATACAGGAACTAATATGACAGTTCAAATTAATTCTACCACACATCTATTTCACTTGGAGTCCTTGCATTTAAAATCTAAAAGGACCTGCCTGAATCTGGTGATTGAAAAGGGCAGTTTTGACCATGCCTAAAAGGGGAATTCAAACCCCTATGTAGATTCATTTCCAGGCCTAACCAGCTGAGGAATTTACAATAACAAAACTTGAAGAGCCTGCACAAAGGGCCTTGGGTCTGTCCAAACTGGTTATGGATACCAGCCCGGGCCTTAGTAGATGGTCGAGCTGATAAACACGGCTTGTCATCATTTCTTAAAGTCCAGTCCTGCAATAAAAACTGCATTTGCCCAAGAAGTCAGAGAGAGGTTATTGAACTATGCATAGCAAAAGACATCTGTTCTCACATACATTAATATCATGAAAAAGGAGTAGCTAGGCAATGCACCGCCACTGCCACCTGCATGAAAACATCATCAACTCCACACTAGAAAACCTGATTCCTATTAACATAATCGAAATGTCGCAATGCAAGCTTGGATCGACACAAAACTTTGACAGTTAGTAGATAGAAGTTATATCTACCAGAATATGTAACACAATATATACAGTACCGTGCCATGTTTTTAATAAGTGAATAATGGCAAAAATTAGTAATTGTGCCAAATTTTCCTGTAACGTGATAATTTAAGTCTCTAAATGTGCACATAAATGTACAAAATATGACAATGTTAGTTTTTATTAAGCGAGGATGTTTTAATCAGAAATTAGAGTCCAAAAACGAAATTGGCATTTTCTTCAGTAGGAATAGTTTTCCTTTGCAACTTGTCACAAGACACAGGTGGCATCAGAAAGATAATATACTTGCATGCTTACAGGACATGGATGATTATGGAAAATGGGGGGTGACCATTAAGAATTGGAACTAACTGGAGATGGGAGAACAGAGCTTGAAGGACTGACGACAGGAGATTGGTGACCAGTCCATTGAGAGTCTATGTTTGGAAATGTATTTTCATAAAGCCACCTGAAGACATGATTTGCTGATAAAATTAATCCAGGCTGACTGAGTCGCCAGTTTACTCTCCACAAAAAAAGGGCAGCCAATTTCAGGGAATGCAATTTGAGAACAGGAATGCAGGTGCTGATATTTTACTTGCCCGGTGTCTGTCATGATTCCTGCCCCTCATGTCCCCAGCCCTCCAAGATGTCAGGCTGGATCCAGGCCACGATCACCTACATGGCCCTCAAGGGCCTCTCCATCCCTCCAAAGACCCACTTGGAGTCAGACTTGGTGCTTGTGGCACCAGACTCACTCACTCCCATAGGATAACATTGTGGATTGGACTTGTAGTGCATTGATGGGACAAGATGGATGCCCCCACATATTTCGGTTCCCAGAACTGCATGTGCGGTCTAGTCTTGTGGGTGTGGTTCAGCCCAGAGGCACCTGGGATACCCAGCAGTGGTCGAAGTGAGCGGGAGCGGTTGTCAGCGGTGCTCTATACTTTTTTAAATTACCTTTTACAGCTCCTATACTTTTATTTTTAAAAGAAACCATTCCAGAATGGTTTTGTTTTAAAATAAAAGTGTAGGAAGAAGTTGAAACCTTCACTTTCAGTGCGCTGCACTGAACGTTCCCTTAAACAGCAGGTGCAAGTGTTTGGGGGGGGTGTATTGTGTGTGGGAGGGGTTGTGGCAATAGGGTTTGTGGGGAGCAGGGGCAGGTCAGCATGGAACATAGTTCCACTACTTCTTTTCGTACACTTCGACCACTGATACCCAGAGACTATTTAAGCCACACCCAGGCTGAGAAACATGCTTTGTGTTTTCTGCACCTGCAGCGTGACACTCACCGTGTTCAGATCGGTCTCCAGTAGGCTTGCATCTTTCTTCTGCGCTTAGCTCCTGCAAGAACAAGAACACCGTTAGGAACAGCCTTACCTTGCAGCGCTTCTGCCTATCAGTCATCGCTCTTTCTGTGGGCATCTTCGGCGGTGTCATTCCCATCCCGGCACGCCGCTTCCTAAGGAAAAGGGAAAAGAACAGAAAAAGGCATTAGTAAGCATTCTGCAAATCTTCGCTTATTTTTAAATACTGTACGAGCTTCAAACGCTTACCTGAATCCCAGCCGCTCTGGGGGAACTCTGTCTCCGGAACTTCTCATCCATCTGAAAGAGGGAAAAGACACTCCAGATTAGCATGGAAACATCTAGAGGCGCCGCATACTGCGCTTACCCACCGCATTTGTTCTTCATAACCGGAATCCATGCTGAAAACGTTGCGGCACCTAAAAGACACAGAAAAAGAACTCAGTTCAATGGAAATACGAAAGGGGTGCATCGCGCATCACGCTCTCACTCACCTTCAGCGCTACTCATCTCAGCAGCACGCCGCCATCCCCGGACACCAGCCATCATCTGAGTAAGGAAAGGAACGAAGTTAGAGAACTGTTCAAAAGACTCATTATACTTACCTGTCAGACTCTTACCAGTGAAGTAACTAGGCAGCAATGAGCCCGCATCAATCAACGCGCCCCTGCTCTGAAGGCAGGACGGAAAGCACCTATCCAAAAAAACAAGGTGAGCTGTGGATCAAAGGGAAGGGTTGGACCCTGGGGAAGAAGGGGTTCAAGCACACAGAGACAATAGGGAGTTGAACTCTACCAATCCTGTGTTTCAGGCCCAGTCTCCAGTCGAATAGCCTCCAGGGAAGGGTTTGAGGTCATAAGAGGTCAGAACAGGCTGAGTGACGTCCCCGTGGATACCAGGTGAGCGTTACAGTGTCATTGCAGTTATATAGGAAAGCAAGTGAGTTGCTCCTTTAAAGCCCAATGCACTTTGTATGGGGAAATGAAATTTAAAACGGAATGCATTTTGGTGCCACTTTAATATGGAATTGCCTTTGTAAAATTAAGTACTATTTAAAATATAATTAGTGGCTTAAACTGGTCTAGAGTCATCGTGGGTAATAGTACAGTTGCAAAATGCTATCGCCTAGGGTGATATCATGCATTACTGCATCGGGGGGGGGCTATAGTCATAGATTAGGTGATGGTGCAACAAAAGTTAATATAAAGAAAACATGCTATTTATTTAGAATTGTGTGAAGTGCAAACCCTTGCATTCCCTTATCTTTAAACACAAACAGATTAATGTGGAAGGGATGTTTTTTTTTAAATGACGGTACATGTTCGGGGCGAATACTATATCTTCATCCTGAAAATACATGCAGGGTGAAACTACACATAGATACATTAAAACAAACTGTGCAGATATACATGGATTGAAAGGTGTGCATGCCAATAGATTGAAATGAGCACACACGCAAGTACATTTAAAGATGTATACACAGCTGAATTCACAGTTTCAAACACACATTCAAGTACAGACTGCAAGTAACACACTCATGTTTATTGAAAGTCACACATGCATGTCTAGTGAAAGCTGCACTCATGTATTTTGAGAACACAGTATACATTTGGGTTTAAAACAGGGTAAACAAATCCTGGAGAGAATTTTCAAAATTAAACCTGCAGGAGCCAAATTAAGTTGACCAATGTCTACATTGAGTGGCCATTGCATAGCCAATACGTTCACTACCTCACATCGGTACAGGGGAGTCGGTTGATTGTATGCATACTATAAGGTAATTATTCAAGCAACTTTCTCCAATACCATACTTGTCTGGATACTGGAGAAAATCAAATGTTTTACAGACACTTGCCTCATCTTGAACTGCTGTCATTGAGTTAAAACGTGTTGTTTAGACTGAAGCCAATGCAGAATAGAAATGGTTAGAATGTTTTGTATCTTTTAGGATTTAATATATATTTAAACTAAGAGTGAATGCTTGTATGGACTGATAATAGAGAGCTTCACTTAAGCAGGTAATTTGTTTTCATTTTGATTGACTATTGGTTTCGATATAGTTTTGCATTCATCTCCATGGTTTAAAGCTGGAGACTAATTATTATCCTTTTAAATAGATTTCGAGTTCTGAATAAATCACTGTCTGTTCCTTGCCCAGAATTGTCAGTGGGATTGTATACATGTGGATGTGAGACTGGAGTGTTACACCTCGGTTGAGCCAACGAAAAAAATACAAAATATTCCTACAATTGTCTGCTGGCAAATAATGCTCAGCATATTGAAAAGCAGAGGCTCTGAAATGTTTTGGCAAATTGTGAGTAGATTCAAAAGGGATGACAATAAACAGGAGCTAAATCCTATCTCAGTAGGGATTTGGATAGAATATATTGATTCGAAGTTTGCCAGACTGAAACATGTAACATTCTCTGAAGAGCCTATAACTAACGGTACAACGTCCTTTCATCGCGGGATGTTTTTTCACTGGGTTTTTTACCCTGGATTTTTTACCCTGATTTTTTTATGGAAAAAAACGAATCAACATTTTTTGGGGGTTAGAAAAATATATGTTTGGGGTCTGGGTGTTCGGGAACATATACAAAAATAAAAGGGGATGTGGTTTGGGTGGCCTCCCCAAAAATAAAAATTCAATGAGTTTTATCATTGAAAAATCTGCTGTAAAAAACCCTGTGAAAAAACATCCTGCGATGAAATGACATAGAACCTAACTAACAAGCTCTATAATTACGATCAATACTTTGATGACATACATAACATTATCAAATAATTAAAATCTTCTGGGGCCCTGGGCCCTGATGGCATAACTAATATTGTCCAAAAAAGGATCCCCAAACATGGTTGAAACTATTTCATCATCTATTTAGGAAAATTGGTGACAATAATTGTTTACCGCCTTTAATCGAAGGAGTCATTATTTATGCCTGTATTTTAAAAGGGGGGTCGTAGAATTCCAGCTAATTATAGACTGTTAGCAATGTTCAAGTCATATTTTCACTACCATCTTACTAAGGGAGTTAAGTGATTGGGCTACAGAAGTGAAACTAATAGATCCTTTCTAAACTGGATTCGGCCAAGGATCATCCAGTGGTCATAATATTTTGTACTTCAGCTTTAGGCAGTTCACCTCTTTATGCTGCATCTATCGATCATAGTGCGGATGTCAATGGTGTTGAGAGTACTTGGTTATGGGACTAGCTTAGTAACTGGGGCATGCCCGCTGATCTTCCTAATATGTTAAAGCAATTATACACAGATATTATTGTTCGAATTTGCTTAGACAATACAGGGATATATTCTAAATCACAAATTAACACTGTTGGGTTGAAGCAGGCTGCGTTTTAGCTATCATGTTTTCAACCTATACATAGCGGGCATGCCAAAAGCAACTAATACAGCAAAGACTTTGGATGAGTGCATGTCCTTTGGATTAGCTATGCAGATAACATTCTGGTTCTGGATCATACTCCCATTGGTCTTATAAATTAATTATTTGCCCTAATATCTCATTCCATTAATAACCACCTTGAAATTAATTTTGAAAAAACAAAGATTATGGTCTTAAACACTAAAAGATCAAAGAAATCTAAAGCTTTGCAAATAGGGGCAACATTGATACAGCAAGTGACAGTATTTATGTACTTAGGAGTGCAGCATTCGAGTGGAAGGAAACTTTGTTCTGTTATGACAAGGGTTAACAAGGCTTGACACGGTTTGTTTGTATGTTTTCTTATGTCAAAAGCTTTGTTCAGGAAACAGATGGCCTCTCTTTGGAAGGTATTATAAAGGGTTACAAGCAAATATTGTTTGGTCTAGAGACCTACCCCCACAAAAATGTCACTTCGATCAAACATTTGAAGGAAGATTGCTACGCTCTACACTGGGCTTGCCTTCATTTGCACCTATAGAATGCATACCAGTAGAACTAGCTATGCATTAAAGGTACATCTAAGCATAATATGTACTAAAATCTATACTTCATATGATGATACCATATTCAGCATTCTAAGACAAATCATAATGCTTTTTTAACTTTCCATGAGAAAATAGACTGGACTCAGGATTGGAATACGGACTGTATGACATTGAATGCAAAATTCAAAAGCAAAGTCAGAATCTGGAATTGGAGTCATAACATTTTGTACATCTCAAAGAAGAACAATCTCTCAGAATATGCTACACAGTCTTTCCCTCGGCTACAACCTCAGAAGTACTTATTAATGTATCCTGCTAAACTACGCAGATTTTCTTTTATGTTGCTTCGATTTAATTTGTTACCTTCTTTTTTGGTAATTTCTGCTAGATTAGGCATGATTCGCAAGAGAAGTTGTATAGATACTGTAAGTCACGTAGTATGTTAAACCACATGAGACATCTAGAAACACAATGCCCGAGACCAGTGCCCATATATCACAATTACTTGGGAATATTTGTAAATAATGATAAAATGATATCTAAGGATGCGTTTCAGTCTTATTGTACATCGGGTAGATCAATGTCACTAAACAATGCTTTGATGTGATTGTGGAATCACATAATTGTGTATGACGTAAAATAGTTTTACTTTTTAATGATGTGCAAGAATTCTAATTTTAATTGAAATTGTGATATGTACAGTTATGTATCTGTATCTCTATTTACATTTAGTGTAAAGTTAGTATTTTAAATGTGTGGAAAATGTGTATATGAACTAACACGGATAATAAAAAAAACTACAGGTAAAAAAATGCCACCCAATACATAACTCTAATCTGCCCCACCCTCTATATGTCTCTTCCTCAGGGCATCATTTTACTGGTGGGGTTAGAAAATGACCCCCATTGGGCAACCCCTGACTTGGCAGACCTTGTGCAGGACCTCAAATACCACTTCCCTTGGCTCTGAACATTTCATGCATTAACATTTTTTGTAATATTAAAACGCACTACCCCCATAACTATTACCAGCAGCCGTGGCCTGCCCTAATGGTCTTATGTTCTTAAAGGACCCCTTAATATAACTGTCTCCTACAGTAACATTTCCCCTTTTTACATATAGTACCTTTTGTCAATTGAAATGATCAGGGCCTCCTGCCTTGTGGGTTCTCCCAACCTACTCTGCCGTGGGTGGCCGCCATAGGTAGTAGTCACAACCCATAACCACAAAAGTGATGGTTGGAAGGTTTTGAATGAATCTGGACCACTGGCATTACTCTGGGCAACCTTCCACACCACTGTTATTTAGCTTGTCTGCGCCATTGCAAAAGGGGTCTGGCAATATGCAAATCAGTCAGGTACTGCCACCAATGGTAGCAGTACAGCCCGAACTGCTAGGCCAGATTCCCTCTGCACAGAAACACAAGCAACCCCAGATATGTTTCAGCCTTGTTGGGCCTCCTCAGTGAGGTGCAGCTTGGTTCCCTATGGCACAGCGAGCAAGGGACCCACGTCTGGGCATACCCTCTCTCACATAGTGAGACAAACTATAACCACAAAAGTGATGGGTGGAAGGTTTGAATGAATCTGTACCGCTGGAAATGCTCTGGGCAACCTTCCACACCACAGTTTTTAGCCCGTCTGCGCCATTGCAAATGGGGTCCAGCCATATGCATATCAGTCAGGTACTGCCATCAATGGTAGAAGCCCAGCCCGAACTGCTAGGCCTTTGTTGAGCACCTTGTAAATGTTTTCTATATGTTAGTGTGATCAGGCATCAGAGAACAAACGACCAGGTACACGTTCCCACCAACTGAGATGTAACATAGCTGCCGGGACATTGGAGATGCCGGGGATAAGATTCGCTGAGGTGTGGAGAACAGCCCTGACACCAATAGCGAAGACATTACATCTCTAGACCCAGGCACACCAAAAGACCCACGGCCCCTGATCTTGTGGATGCTGAGGTTATGTTATGTTATCAAAATGTATACAGCGCACGTTCATCAATGAGGGCACCTTGGCGCTAAGATCCAACAGAATTTGAACACACTGACCCTAGAATAAAGGTTTTTTAAGAGACCGCCGAAAGTAGAGGTGATTCTCGACTCGCCTAAGACTAACCGGCAGTTCATTCCAAGGTTTTCCAGCAGCGACGGAGAACGCACGACCGCCTACTCTGGACGGCCAACATTTGGGAACGGCTACTAGGCCACTACTCCCCAAGTGGAGGGTCCATCCAGGATTATAGGGCAAAAATGTGTACCGCAGAAAATCGCCCCTGGTGATAGTACAGGGCTCGCAGAACCGGAGTGATATGACAGCCATATGGGGTGGACGTAGCTACCCGAGCTGCCAGATTCTGAAACAACTGTAGTCGGTGTATCAGCCCCACAGGTTTCGCCAAATATAGTACTTTGCAATAGTCAATGCGACTAGTGATTATAGAGGCAATCACCAGGTGACGCAGGTGCACAGAAAGAAAAGGCAGCACTTTGCGCACAACCCTGAGAAAACAATGGACGAATTTACAAACTGTGCTCACCTGGGGGGCAATAGATAATGACACAGAACGATGTACTCCTAGGTTTTCAACTACCGTTGCTAGAATAGGTAAAACACCAAGACCCAACGGCCAAAAAGAAGGAGTCCGGAGATTAGGGATTGGGGCAGAACCCATCACCAGACTCTCTGTCTTGTCCCCATTGAGTTTTAGCCAGTTGTTATTCATCCATCCCCTCACGGTATCAAGACAGTCATAGAGGCGTGATGACATCTCTACCTGGTCAGTATCTAATCGGACGAGGATTTGAGTGTCATCAGCATATGAATAACAACGGAAACCGTGGGAACGGATGAGACTCGCCAAAGGTTGTACATAGCTGTTAAATAGCGTTGGGGACAAGGCGCAGCTTTGGGCACTCATCACAAGAAAGTGAGCAAGAAGAAGAAAAGAAAGGAGGAAGAAAAGGTGTTTGCCCCCTATCAGTCAGAGGATGCAAACCACCCAAGGATGGGTACAGAGAGGCCTGCCAGTGCCAAGCGGGAGAAAAGGAGGGAGTGGTTGACGGCATCAAATGCTGCAGATAGATCTAACAATATACGCGCCCCCACTTTACACCAGAACACTCTCTCTCTCACGCCCCGGGCGAAAGCCTGACTGAAAGGGGTCAAAGAAAAAAGAAGTTTCAAGAAAATAAGCAAGAAGTAGTGCTACCAAAGATTCCAAAAGCTTCATAAGAAATAGCAGAAGAGAAATAGGATGATAATTAGCCACAATCGTGACATCCAGTGATGTTTCTTTAAGAAGAGGGCTGACTGTGGCCTGTTTGAGTTCTTTATGAAGAGCTCCAGATTGACAGGAAGAGTTAACTGCCTTAGTCACCCAAGAAATAATATTAGGCATAATATCCTTGAGGACCACCAGCGGACCCGGATCTGAAGGGGCGGCTGATTTGAGCTGAATGACAGAAAACTCTGGAAAATGGGCCCAAGAGTTCACAACGGAGGTCTCTTTCTCCGCCCCCGT
The DNA here is from genome assembly GCF_040938575.1 of Ambystoma mexicanum. Classification (NCBI taxonomy): domain Eukaryota; kingdom Metazoa; phylum Chordata; class Amphibia; order Caudata; family Ambystomatidae; genus Ambystoma; species Ambystoma mexicanum. Next base: position 1,040,950,420 of record NC_090921.1, read on the forward strand.
AGTGGGAGAAAAGGGAAGCCCTCTATCAATAATGGACTTACGTATGTCCACTATTTGTGTGGCAAGAAATTCAGACAAGTAGTCGCAAAGGCCTTGAGTTGGCACCACCATGGGTGTGAAGCGAACTGAGCAAGATAAAGATTTAACAGAGAACAATTCTCTAGATTCCACTTTAGATGTAAAAAAAAAGAACGCTCTGCATCTCGGATGGAGTCATGGTACTCACGTGTGAACTGCCGATAAGCCAATTCATTGGTCTGGTCATACAGAAGACGCCACTTACGATCACCTTGTCTCAACTTCAGATGAGCTACTTTGAGATCATCCGTAAACCAAGGAGCTGAAGGACGAGATTTAGGGCGACTAGGCTTTAAAGGGGCAATTTGCTCAGTTACCTCTTGCAGAATATGAGATATGAGATATGCAACCTAGATCTACAGTAGAGGAGTTCTGACATGTATCATTAATGAGAGGTGCCATTTGAGTGTGGTCCAACTGATCGCCAATTGCGCCACATAATAACAGCTGGAGCAGGTATAGGTAATAGCAGAGAGCTACGAATCTCAAATGGTAACAGATACTGGTCAGACCACAGCACTTGTCTGGCTGGGGCCACCGTTTTAGAAGACACTCCTGAGAAAATCAAATCTAAAATACCACCTAGCCGGTGAGTTGGTTCATGCACCAGCTGGTGCAGAACAAGATCTTGCAAGGATTTGAAAAAAATGTACCTAAAAGTTGAGGAATGTTATATCTAATATTAAAATCTCCCAACACCGCCAAGTTGGAAAATTTCCCTTGAAGAGATGCAATAAAAGCATTTACTAGCAAAAGCGTACTAGCAGCGCCTCCATTTTAAGACTATATTGCAAAGGTATCACACTAAGTGACAGTGCAGATTTAAAAACAATTGCTACCCTCAACCCCCACCCCCCATGAAGCATTGCACGATCAAGATGCAGTATTCTGTATTCATCAGGAAGTGCTAGCGAGAACGTGGGTGCAGAGCTATCCACTAGCCACGTCTCAGTAAGACATAATATGTCTGGGGAGTGCTCCTGTAATAAATCATAAATAGATGCTGCATGTGCACAAGTGAACGGGTATTCAACAAAAAAGCATTTAAAAAGAGCTAACCTACTACCACATGACACTCAATGGTAGGTGGCGCAAATCTCAAATTCTCTGGAAACACTGTACGCAAAGGTGCTAAGCTCAGAAGACAGGCACATGTAATTTTAGGCAGGGGAGGATAAGCAATCTGACCGTCTGGCCCGTCCTTGCCCCGAACGGGCACATACAACTTAACTTTGGCGCAACTTCGGCATGAAGGTCATGGTCCTGCTGCGCTCGTCCACAGCGTGGCTGCTGTCTGAGCTGGTTGTCGTAACACATTGTATTCCCACAGCCAATCATCTGTGACAGTCAACTGACAGTGAGAAAATACTCGTAAGGAGCCAAACAATGCGTGCAGTAAGAAAATAAATTCAGCAGCAAGCGAGCACGGGTCTCGGTGTGCTTTACGTGAGGCCAGGCACCCTCACTGGAGGATACCAGGAAATAAATAAATAAATAGCAGAAAAAATTAAAACTATGAAACAATTAAAAGTATTCTCATGAATGCGTGTAGTGCGGCTCCCAGTCACTCACCACGGCCCGGGTGAGAACCTGAAACCTAAAAGAAAAGGAAAAAAGTGCACACTATAACGAACAGTAATAAAACAATACGTAATAAGTAATAAGGTTGCAATGACAAACCTCCCCCCACAACCCCCCCGCCCCCACATGTATCAGCTTCTCTGATGTGTGGTGAGCAGCCCAACACCAATGCGAAAGCCCAACACCAATGCGAAAGACATCACACGACAGGCCCAGGCAGCCCCACGAGACACCCATGGCCCATTATCTTACAGATGCTGAGGTTGTGATGACAAACCGCCTCTTGGGAAGGGATCTTTGGCACATAGCCAGAGGCAGCTCTGCCTGACCAGCTTCAAACACGGAAATCATCCCGAGCCACAGGGAATGCGGGACAAGAGAAGAAGCTTCATTTTACCCCAGGGGAGGAGTCCAACAGGGTGGTACAGTCAGCACCTGGGAGGAGGGATCCAAACCCCAGCAAACCAATGAGGAGTGGCTGATGGAGGGGAAGGAGCAATAAAGGGGAGAAGAGACAACAATCAGTGTCTCTTCCATTTTCTTCCAGATGGCAGTCAAGGAGGAAGACCAAGAATCCTACACTGAAGTAAAGCCTCCTCGTCGAGCTTCAGGGGGCTGCAAAACAATCATATGTGGTGATGTTTTATGGTTGAGGTGAGGACTTGGTGTGCTGGTGGGTGGGGTCAGTTGATGGTTGAGGTGGCAGGTGAGGGTGGGTGTGATGGTGGTTGAAATGACAGGTGAGGGTAGGTGGTGTGAGTTGGTGGGGTGGGTGAGGCAGTGGGGTGAAGGTGGGGTAAGTGTAGGGTTGATTTTGGAGCAGGGTGTGTGGGTGATGTGGTTGGGTGGGAGTGGAGCATGGGATTGTTAGGCGGGTGGTTTGAGATGAGGTGGTGTGATGAGGGAGGATGTGGTGAAGGTTTGAGGGAAGGCATGGGTGATGGTATGAGGTTGGGCAGGTGGGTGGTGTGAGGTGAGGTTGTTTAAAGTGATGGGGTGGGTGTGGCTGACAGGATGTGGTGATCTCAGTTGGTTGCGGGATGAGGTGCCATGGTTCAGGTGTTGGTGATGTGGTGAACTGGGGTGAGGTGGTGAAATAATGGTTTGATGTTAGGGTAGGTGAGGTAGTGTAGTGAGGTTTTGTGTTTGGGATGAGGTGATAATGATGAAGTGACATGGGGAGGTTGATGCATTGGGTGGTTTGGTGAAGCGGTGGGGTAGGGTGGTGGTGTGAGTTTGGTGGAATCATCGTAAGGGTGAGCAGGGTTAGGTGATGAAATTGGGAGAGGTTAGGGGATATGGTGGTGATGTGTTGAGGTAGCGATGAGTTGAGTTGGTGGGGTGAGGTGTAGTGCTAGGTGGTGTAGGTGGATTATGGTAGGTAGTGGGATGAGGGAGGATTGGCTTAGTGTGAGGTTGTGAGATTTGGTGAAGGAAGGTTGTTGGGTGTGTGGACAGGCACGTGTGATGGTAAGAGGGTGAGCTTGTGGTTTTGGGTGAAGTGAGGTGATGAGGGTGGGGTGAACTGTGGAAGATGAATGGGGGATTTATGAGGCGAGGTGGGAGAGTAGGTGGAGTGAGCTGGTGATGTTGGAGTTAGTGTAGTGGTGGGGTGGGGTTTTGTGGTTGAGGTGGGGTGTGTGGGGTCAGGTGTGATAGAAGTAGTGAGGTGATTTGAGGTGGAGGTGATATGAGGTTGTACAGGAGGCGGTCCTACCCCCCTCAAACTGAATGTATTGGAGATAGACCCTCTCCCCCTCAAAACGAATGTTGATAACTTGTTGGGTTGATCAATGACTCTAAATGTTGCGAAAATCAGAAATGTAGTGCCTTTCAGAAAAGCGCTTGGACGAGCGATCTATTGTGTGGGGTCAGAATGTCTTGTGCGAAGGAAGGTTTGTTAAGTAGTATATGCTTATTATAAATTACTGAAAAACTAGATTCAAATTGGAGCAGGTATTACATTCTTATCAGGAATAGGTTGATCCACCATTTTGTGATAAACCAGGCATGGTCAGGCCATTTCTAAAATGGTGGACTTTTGCAAGTCATGCCAGAAATAATGATATAATTACCTCATGGCAGTTCAGTGAGAGTTCAGTAGCCAAGGACATGGTGTCTTCACATTTCGTCTGTAATCTGGACAAGTGACGGGCCGGGGGAGCGAGGTAGCATTCAAGGGAAGATAGTAATTATTGCATGCAGCTGTTTAAAATAAGCAACAATTGTTGGGTTAGAAGACAAGGCACACAGCTGATGCCCATACTTGGGCTTCTGTGACAGAGATAGATGATGCTGTTCGCTAAAAGTATCTCAGAATTGACATCAGTAAAGGTTGAGTGTATCACACACAATTTTAATCAGTTACATGCGTAGGTATGACATATGTGTTTGATGAGTTACATTTCAGTCAACGAACCCTAGAAGGGGAAGGGGCTTGTCTTGGAGTGTCTAAATCTATGAGAGTGCACTGCATCATAAATGGGGGGGCTGAGCCAAGTTAATAGCATATATAAGGAGGTAAAATGTATAGCTTTTTGAAGATCTGCGGGAGCCCTGGTGTATGATGACTGATGTATCCTGCCATGATGTGCCCCAAGAATAAAGATGTCTTTGAAAATCCAGCGGAGTCTTTTGCCTGCTTCCATAATTGGTCCTCAGAATGCCTTCCCAGATCCAGAGAGATGTCAAGACCCTAGGGAGGGCGCTGGGTCCTCCAGAACAAGGTGGTGTGGTGAGATGGGGTGAGGTTTGTGGTGGTGTGGGTGAGGTGTGGTTTGAAGAAGAGGGTGGGTGATGTGGTTTGTCTGAGTTGGTGGTGTGAGGGTGGGTAGTGTGAGTGGGTGATTTGGTGCCATGAAGTGGTGGTCTGAGGGTGGGTGGGTTGAGGTGAAGCGCTCCTATGTACAGGAGAGATGGTGGGGTGGGGTGGATGAGGCTGGGTGGGTGATGTATGTGGGCTGAGGTGGTGGTGTGACTGGTGAAGATTAGGTGTGTGTTTTTGGTGAAGTTGCAGTGCAGGATTGCACAAGTTTTTCTCATAGTGGTGAGATGAGGGTGCAGTGAGGGTGAAATGGTGGGGAAACATTGGGTGAAATTAGGTGGTGGAGTTGTGTTGGTGGTGAACGGGTTACATGAGATGGTGGGGGATGTTTCTGAGGTGGGCTGGAGTGGGGGGTTGTAGTTGATATGGTAGGTGAGGTTCAGGGGTTCATGCCTGTCAATGCGGTTGGGTGAGGTGGAGGAGTGAGTGTGGGACACATGGTGGCGTGGTTTGGGTGAGTTAAGTGGTGAGCTGATAGTGTCTGAATGGGGTGAGGTTGCTTCATGAGGCAATATTGATGCATGGCATTGGTTGGTTAAGGTGAAGTGGATGGAAGGTTGGGTGCAGGTAGGATGTTGAGGTAGGGTTAAGTGACATAATACTACTACTGCTAATAATAATAATAATAATAATAATAATAATAATAATAATAATAATAATAATAATAATAATTTTGTGATTCATATATCACTTCATACCAGATTCTTCCAGTTTCTGACTGCTGTAATAATCGGTGTCACCATTACTACTCGCAGGTAGTACTCAGTTTATCTACCTCAGAAGGATGAAGGGATGAGTTAGCCAGGCGAGGGTATTAATACCATGTTTCATAGCATCTGAGCATGTCGCATTTCAGCTATCGTCACAGCTTGGCGTGGTAGTGGAAATGTGGCAGCAAGCAGGGGTGATGGTATGAGGTTGGGAGGATGGGTGGCGTAGTATGAGGTGGTGGTGTGAGATTGGGTGATGTAAGGTGATTGGTGTAGTTGGTTGGTTGGGGTGAGTTGATGTGGTTGTTGAGGGATATGGAGGTTAGGTGGGAAGGCTAAAGTGTGGGTCGGGTGAAGTGGTTGGAAGGGGGGTGGTAGTTTTTGGTGTGAAGTGGTAGTGTAAGATGGGGTAGGTGAGGTGGGGATATGAGGTTTTATGGTAGATTTGGGGAACGTCGGGTGTGGGGTGAGGCCTTGGTGATTGAGGTTGGCGCTGTGGATGTGGTGCAGTGATGTTAGGTGGTAGTGTGAGGAGGAGCAGGGGCTGAGGTGGTGGTGGTGTGAGGGTGTGTGGTGAGGTGAGATAGGTGAGAGTAAGGTGGGCAATGAGAGTGGGTGTGGTAATGGTGTGAGGTTGGATACGTCGGGGGAGTGGTTGGCCGAGGGGAGGAGGCAAAGTAAGGTTGTGTGGGTGAACTGGTTTTGGGGAATGTGTGAGGTGGCAAAGATAGGGTGTGGGTGCACATAGCACATGCTATAGCTGGCAGTAATTCTTGTGGAACGTGAATTATATTTGATTGCTACATTATCACCTGGGAGACAATGTATCATGCGGCCATTGCTCCTCCTGTAGCAATCAAGATTTCGCAGATATCTAGAGTTTTGGGGGAACCAGATCCATGCCAGATGGGTGGAGTTTAGGCAGGCCAGGATTGATCTTTTACACTCTGGTGGTTGTCTTTTTTCCTTTTCCATTACAACTGCAAATACCTGAATTCTTAGAAAACAAACATAGACGAGAAACCCCCTCCTGACATGGGTCTAGTTGCGAGCTATGAGAGCCATGCTTTTGGGTGTCTTTTTTGGTTTCCCTCGAGCATGTACAGGACCTCGTGGATGCATAATAATACTGATTCGGAGTTGATAAACTTGGAAATCTTCAGATAGCCCCCATTAACCCCCATGCAATATTACAATTCTGCTTTAAAATGTACCATTTGAGCGTCTTCAAAAAGTGATGCTCAAGAGGAGCCCATCCAGGTGAGCCAGATTTACCTTCAGATTTCCCGCCAATTTCTGAAATGAATCTCAGTCACTGAGTTCTTACACGTTCTTAGTTAGGATTAGATTCTAAAGTAACTTTTGACAGGTTTTTTTTTCAGAGAGGTAAAACAATCACCATTTCTCATTCCGGCAGACCTTGCAAACTGGTGAAAATGAGAGGTGACGTAAAGTACACATTTATGATTAAACATATAGTGAGATTTACATTCAAATGCACTGCAGCCCATTTTCTGTTCAGCGTGAGAATCAATCCAGAATTATTCTTGGTTAAACCTACAAGTTTCTCGGTGAGCTGAGCTCTGGTCACGCGAGAGAAAGTGTGGCGCTCTAGGAGGCGTTACAGCGCCGAGGCTGAAGTCCGCTTCCTCGAGGCGAACTGTATAACTTCCCCTGAAAGTCCAAAGGCTGATATCCCGAGGCACTGGAATTTAGGGAGAGAGAATTCTACTCCTCACCTCTGACTGCAGCCGTCTTTGGATGGGAGATATCTGCCGTCACACTAACTAACCCAGGTGAGTGAAAATCTCACAGACCGCATCTTTCCAAAAATCGGCAAAACAATCTTGTGCCATGTCACAGGACACCCCGGGATGGAGCCCCCTTGTTTTCTGTGGCAACATTTTTGTGTAGGGAATCTGATCTCTGTACTGAAACTAGCACAAGAAAATTGAAGCTGTTCCACAGTCTGGCATCGAAGCAACGTGCACCCCCTTGCATGGACAATTCCACCCACCCCACATCCAGCCACTCCACAAGACCATAAACGAGCATTGGTAAATACAACTGTTCTGTCTTTTGTGTAGCTGTCGGATCAGCATTTTCCAGGCACTGACATAATGGTACTAACTGGCCATTAGATGTAAACAGCTGGCAACTGTGGTTACTACTTGGGCATAGCTAACAGTGCTTGGCAAATGTCTAATGCCTATACAAGAAAGAAAACGGATTGCTTTGCCAATGCTCGCTTTAACAGGAATTCAATGCAAGGAATAGTTGCAAGGATATATGATAGTTTATTTATATAGCGCCTATACACAATGTGTTTCAATGCGCTTCAAGGCAAGGGAGGGAACACGGCAAAATACAATGACATTCTTACAGGCCATGAACAGTAAGGATGTGAAATTAACTATTGTACTCGGCCTGAAAAAAATCCAGAAAGTGCAAGAGCTAAGACATAGACAAGGAAGGGAGGTGGAGAGTGGGAAGGAAATGGAAACAGACAGGAGACTACTTTACTAGGCCCGAAGAGCCGGAGAAAAAAGGTGAGGGAGAGGGGTGCAGAAAGGGAGGGGAGGAACAAAACAAGCGACTATTGTACTAGGCCTGACAACATTTCAGATAGTGCTGGGGGGGGGGTAGAGTGAACAAGTAAGGGGAGAGGGGAGGAGACAGGCGAGGTTGCTATCATACTAGGTCCAGGGACAATTTTGATAGAGTAAGTGCATAGAAGAAAGTAAGGGGAGGAGGGGAGGAGATAGGAAAAGGGAGAAAGGGAGAGGAGGAGAGAACAGAGAGTAAGCAGTCAAAAAGAGTGGAGAATCAAGATGGGAGATATAAGCAGGATAACCGCAAAAACAGAAGTATTTCATATAAACCACAAACAAAGAGAATCAGCGATACTAGTGTCCGGAACTAAGCAGCAGCATGTGTTCGGTTTTGCCTTTCATTTGGTATGTGAACATATGTGAGTTCCTGCTTTCCACTTAGCCACTATGTGTCAACACGGTGCAAATCACGTTGCCTCCTTGTTATGTTAAGCTGCACACATTGTTTTTCGAGAAGAGGCCTGAGAAAAATGAACCATGATACAGCTACGTGCTCTTGTGTGAGGCAGTTGGAGGGACACAAGCAAAGCAAAGAGTTCCCCCTATTTTTGTGCTTCGTTCTGACATTAACATCAAGAATTCCCACCAATGAAATAGCAAGCCATCCAAACATGCCACTGAAGCCAAAACAAAAAATGCTTACTATAGAAATATATTAATAATGGATTGCAAGCAGCCCCATTGAGGGGGGGGGGCAAGTCCACCGTTTGGTCTTTACTTTGGGGCAAAACCTCATCTTGGCTTCTCTCTTAAATGAAAAAATGTAATGAGGTATTTATACTGCGCTTCATGACAGCCTCCTGCCTTCAAGCACAGGACCAAGAATCAAACCCGTGTTGCTAGGCAGTTGGTTGCTCCCAAGACAAGCACGTTGCCCCTGCTCTATCGTCCCAGACAGGGTCGGAATGAGGCATACAATTGTCTCCAGCACCGATGAATACCTGGCCCACAGTTGCAAATGGCAATTCATTACTTTAGTGACAGGCTCTTTGAGTAGTACCCAAGGGGCATGTTTTTGATAAATTGTGATGCAAATTGTAAATTTTAAGGAATATGTATTCAGTAACACTGGTTAAAACTACTACGGCTGGCAAAGTAACTTATCAAACTGGGCCACATGTGCAAAAAAAGTGACTCACTTTGATCAACAAAAAAGTGGCCCACACTTGCATTTTGCGGTTTTGCTTCAAGTGGCTGAAGGCAGACTTGGTTTAGACAAGTGTATTGCACTAGGAGCCGGTTTGTAGCTGAAATTTGAAGATGCATTTGAATGACCAGCCTATCGCCTTGGAGACTTAGGGGTCAGAAAAACCTGACAAAGCGACATCGAAGATAAACTCAATCCGAATTTAAGCTATGTATAAACGCACCACGTAGGTGGACACATGCCTCTGGCACGGGTCCCCATTCATGCACTCTAAAATGCATCTACGGCTATATCAAATTCAGTCTAGCTGCTCACATAGCCTATCACACTGAAAACCCTGACGTGCCTCAACACTTCTGCTATTAGTATACAGCGACAACCTGAAGCAAATTCGGTCTAGCCGGGCACACATCGAGTCTCCTGCACTAGCGATCTGTCTTGACCGCCAACAGCTCCCGCCCACGTACCTGATCCCTTGGGTTGCTTACTGGAGCCTAGCCAGACTTCCTAAATTGTAATCCCGGCCGAATGCACACACAACTTAAAGTCTACTCTTAGAACGTTTTCTCATACCTGGACTTGGGTCTCCAAGGGCGTTCCAACCACAAAGCGCATTGAGGCCATACAAATGGGAAAATGGCCCTATGTAAATGACAACTACAATACAATACAATTAAGGCATGACCTTTCAGAATGTGGGTCAGAAAGGACAGAACTAGCTCAACGTGATCCCAGGGGGGATGGGTTTTGGGTGGGGAAGGGCAGGCAGGGGGTGGGAATGGCCAAAGGGGCACGCATGGCCATAGGCAGTCAATGGGTGGGTAAATAACCCAACACATGGTTCCATGTCATTTAATCGCGGTAAGTTTTTTACAGCAGATTTTTTGTTAGAAAAAACTCACTTAATGTTTTCTTTTTTTCTTTTTGGGTGGGTTATCCCCTAAACCCCCATCCCCTTTAATTTTTTTGATATTCGTGTACACCCACACCCAATCTATATAATTTTTTTACCCCCCCCCCAAAAATGCGATGAGTTTAAAAAAAAAAATCTGTGATAAAAAACCTGCGAAAAAACATCCCACGATGAAATGACGTCGTGCCCAACACACACAGGCTGTGTGTCCCTCCTCATATCTCATCACACTCCTATTTTCACTTTACATGACAGTAGTTTTGGCTTATGGCCAGCGTTTTCAGCAACACTTAATAGCCAAAACTAATTAATGACCACTGACATCAGTGCGGGATAAGGGTAATGTGATTAAGTCCCCTGCCAAGCTCTGCGAACAGGATGGAGGGTGGCGTTGGGGATGGGTGCCACGCTGAGCCAGTAGATGATGGGCCCTGGAGCGGAATCGGGAGGATCCCTGGGGTACGCACCCTCTGTCCAGGCCACTTGGCAGGTGTCTGTCACAGTGGTACTACAATTCCCCCTCTTGAATGTGGACCAAATGGTAACGCATGCCTCCCTCACACTGGGTCAACGGAAGAACCCAACGCTACCCCAAGTGGCGTGAGAGGCACCGGCTGACCCCCAGATCCACGCCGGTTGCAATCTTTGCGCATGCCATGAGGTACAGAGGCCTGTTGGCGTTCACGGACCTGCTTGCAGCATGCACATGCCTACAGAAAATTCCACACACACACACATCTAAGGTTGAACATATGCATAATGCAGAAAAGACAAAGGGCCTCATTACGACCCTGGCGGAAATCGGAAAACGATGGCGGAGATGCAATACCGCCATCGAATAGCGCTCGGTGCGACTATGACCCGCCACCGCAAAGTACGAAGTCATTAGCGACACCGTAGTGAACGCCAACGCTAACTGCACCAAGTACGCGCGCGCGCGCCATGCCAAACCGTAAATACCACCATGGCGCAAGGGTACGCGAATTCCGACCCTAGCGGACATGCACCTAACGCCATCAAGCATGGCGGAAAGCACCATTCCGCCATGGTGAGAAGTACGGCATCGCGAATCAACCGTAAACGGCCCCACTGAGTGCCTGTACACCGCTCCCTGCCCACAAAGCACAACTCCTCGTAGGTGCAATGAAGTCACAATGCTACCAGTGAAATGTACAAGTCACCCATGCATGCCAACGAACAAAAGATCCACAAGAGGGGCCAATGGGAGCTGCAGGGCACAGATGGCACGAATACAGAAGCCATTCCAATGGACATGACCACATTCCCCCCCCGAAACGCACGCAAACACAGGCACCTGTGACCAGCAATATCACGAAACTCACAACATTCCACCAGTCCACCTGGCTGACCGTCGTCTGTTACACAAAACCCAATCCCCCGCCCCTGAGCATGACAACATCCAAACAGTCATATTGGCATCCCCCATCCCTGACCTCACTGGGCTCCGTAGGCAAACGCGCCCAGCACAGTACCACGCGACCATACTCCGAAACCGGAACCCAATGCAGATCTCCTCACAAAACATCGCTCCCCAAATAGGAATATGCCACATCACTCGCAAAGAAGAACGCTACACGGGCCATATCAGAATAGAAATTCAATGCACAACTAAATCACCAAGCCCATACAGCCATCAGTCCATGAACTCCAAAACACATATCACCATTGTGGGCTGCATCCGCAAGGAATGACCAGCTACTACTTGTGTGACGCCCTGTCCCATCATGGTACACAGAGCCACATTCACGTACGAAAAGGCATCTGTGGCCGTTTGAAATCACAAATTAATCCAGCTAGTGCAGCTGTGTGTGAAAATGTCAACTGCCATCACCCACTAATGGGACGCCCCGCCCGTCGTTGCAACCCTGTACAGTGATGCATGAGGGCCCACCGTTACTCGAGTACTACGTTCCACTGACCCATCACAAGTCTGTTCGCGACTGCAAAGATTGTATGTAAAACAATGGGACCATAGCCGAATGTACATATCAACAAATGTTACACGGCCATCGGGTACAAATACATGATTGCAATAGCAAGATGCCGTTCCACGATTAGCAGCGTTGTGTGCGGGACGTGCTCGGCCAAAGGGGAGAGCAGCTTGCACAGGTGGAATGAATCACCACAGGTGGAGGCCATACAGCCTGAAAACACATAAAGTGCACACCCAGTCTCCTCCCACAACCACACCCACTCCGAAATGCTACCGGCAGGACTCGCGATGTTGGCCCTGGGGGACCTGATAGCACTGCAAGTACTCCAACTCCAAGAAGAAGACGAACACCAACTACAACCGGCCGCACGGAGGAGACGCAGGAGGAGGAGGAGGCCAAGGCAGGGCCCGCAAGGGCCGCCAGCACAGCCACTACCACCACGCAGGCAGCCCGCAATCCCACGCCTCCGAGCACATCCGTTCAACCTCACTGATGAGCAGATCCACGCCCTCTACCGTTTGGACCGGAACACCATAGCCGCAATAGTGGACATGACACAGGCTGACCTTGTCAGCATGATAGACAGCCCAACCGCCATCCCACCCCTACTGAAGGTGGTGTCTGTACTCCACTTCCTGGCCACAGGCACCTACCAGCACACAGTCGGACAGTTGCATGGCATATCACAGCCACTGTTCTCACGGACACCATTGCAAGTGCTCGATGCCCTCCTGAAGCACGCAGACGACTACATCTCTCTACCACGCTCGGAGCAGGACATTACCAACACCAAAGTGGGATTCCATGCACTTGCCGGCATACCGGGTTGCATTGGTGCCATCGACTGCACCCATGTGGAATTGGTCGTCCCACATGCCATGGAGGCCCAGTACCGCAACCGAAAACAATATCATTCCCTGAATGCACAGATGGTGTGTGACTCCAACAGGATCATTACACATTGTTGTGCCAGATTCCCTGGATCAACCCATGATTCTATGGTCTTGAGGAACTCTACTATACCACGCTACATGGAGCGACACGCAGGGAACAGATCCTGGCTACTCGGTGAGTCTCTTTTCATGCATGATGATGTGGGGTATGTGATGCGGCAATGACCTGGCAGGAAGGGGGGGGGGGTGCGTACGTAGCAATGGCATCCCACATCATACTTTTATCGTCCACATACAGGTGATGCTGGGTATCCACTGAAGAGATGGCTCCTCACACCAGTCCGGAACCCACGGGACCAGCATGAGGAGGACTACAACCATGCCCACTCACGTACCCGTGTAGTCATTGAACAGGCATTCGGCCTACTGAAGGGTCGTTTCCGCTGCCTCAGCAGGTCTGGCGGGGCACTCCTGTACCGCCATGAGAAGGTTGCAAAGATGGTGATGGCATGTGTCATGCTCCACAACATGTGCGTACGTAGAAATGTGCCCATGCCCCCAGACGCAGAACTGCAAGCACCTGATGATGGTCATGATGAGGGTGGGGATGTGGCAGCACCTCAAGGAGTCTGCGAGGCGCCGGAGGGCCGTGACATTCGTCAGCATGTCATTGATGCATGCTTCTAGCACTCACGCCTGGTGGCTGATACATGGACACGGGACTCGTGGCACTGTGTGTGTCTGGTACATGCACAATATGGACTATACGCCTAGGATGGCCTAGTACATAATGATCATCGTCGACACATCTCATTGGTTGATCGTGCACTTGTTTATGGCATATGTGATATCATGGTGAACACCCTATCGACCCGCCACCCAAGTGAGCCCAACACACCCCCTCCACCCTCCTACCTCCCCCCCGAACACCAGTGTCCGAAGATGCTCATTGTCAGTGGGCTGTCGCTATTGCAAGCCCCCTCTGCGGGTATCAGGGGCACCCCTGCCTGTGGAGCGCAGGTTCCTCCCAGATCTACGTTGGGGGCTGCCCTGGACGGAACTTGCAACGGATGATGTCTCTGCCTGCTCACGTCCATGCATGTCCCTAAGGGTTTGTGAGAGCTCAGTGAGCACACGGCGCACTGCGGCAAGTTCGGCACATACGTCTTTGGACGTCGCATGCAGTTCCCCCCTCAGGCTCTCGGTGCTTCTCTCCATTTGTGCCCTTAGTGTCTCTGTACTTCTCTCCATTTCTGCCCTAAGTGTCTCAGTTGCTGTTTCTATGTCTGCCTTAGTGCCCCCACATTCATCGGCATGGTCCTTGAGGAGCGTGGCCAGTTGCTGCTGTTGCCCGATTGACTTGTCGAGGGACTGTTGCCTCTGCTGGGCCATGGCCATTTGCGGGGGGGTCACAGAGGGGCTGTTGACCTCATGTTGCCTTGCCACAGGGCTTGGGGGGGATGGCCAGTCGTCGTCTTGTGGGTGCCCCTGCGTGGTATTCTCATGTTGTACGGGATGGGACAGACAGGGGGATTGGGACAGGTCATGGATGGATCTGACTTCGACATCTCCGTCTTCCGTGTCGGAGCATGCTGCCATCATTGGGGTGTCACCTATGGTGCTGCTGCCACCAGAGCCAGTGCCTTCTGTGGCATCCGTTGGGGGGACCTGTGGTGGTGGTGTAGTGGGCATGCTGGCTGCTGGGGTGCCTGTTGATGTTCCCTCCTCTGTGCTGCCACCTGATTTGTGCTGCTGCCGTGTCTTGATGCGTGCAGCTGAGGTGGAGGGTCTTTGGCCGTTGGTCTTGGCCCTCTTTGCAGGTGTGCTGGTAGGGGTGTCCTGATGCTCGTCGTTTGGATCGGACCCTGTGGTGGAGTAAAGGAGGGCGAGGGTTGTTAATGGGTCTGTGGGTATTGGAATGGCATTGTATCACATGCATTGGGGTGGTACATGAGGGTGATTTGGGTCGGGGCCTTAGTGGTGCTTTCATTTGTGTGTGGGGTGAGGGTGCAGTTGTTTGGCAGCCTGCAGTTAGGGTGTGCCTGCTGGACGTGTGGTGGGTGTTTTAGGGGTTTTTAATTATTTATGTATTTATTGTGGTTTTAAGGTGCGCTATGAGGGCGATGTGTGTGGACGTTCTCCTGGACATGTGTTCCTGTTGCACTATGTGGACACATGGTACTTCACATGATTGGACATTGTGGTTTTAGCATTATTTTATCTGGCCCACCTACCTGATTCTTCTGATGTCTGCACTCCTTTCTCCATCCCTCCGACTCCCTCAATGCTCTCCATTCCGATGGTGGAGGCACAGATTTCTTCCCGGGGGGTCAACTTGATGGGTGATTCAGGACCTCCCCCGGTGGCTGTGGCAATGTTGCGGTTGGCAGAGAGTATGCTGCGGACGCGTATCCGCAGGTCGTCCCACCGCTTTCGGCATTGTTGTGGTGTGCGGGGTGCGGTCCCCACCGCGCTTACCCGCTGTGCTACCAGAGCCCATATGGCCTTCTTGTTCGCAAGTGCCGTCCTGGTCATTTGCGTGGAGAAGACGACGGCATCATTCTCCTGGAGGGTCTCTGTTAGCACGGTGAGTTCCTCGCGGGAGAAGTGGACCTGCCGCTTGCGGTCGCACGCTTTCTTCGCTGCTTTTCCCATTTTACTTGGTTTCGCTAGGGTGGATGACGGGTTGGGGTGTGTCTCAGGGTTGTGTTTTTAGTGGTAGTGTGGTTTTAGTGGTTTTATAGGTGTACGGCGGGTTGTTTCCCGTTCCGGGCCCATGTTTTTGCTTCCGTTTCCGTATATTTCCGGTCACCGTACTTTCCGGTAGGCGCACTCTGCGGTGTCCGCTGTGATGGGTGGCGGTATTGCACCTAGGGCGACGTACGGCGGCGGTGTGGGCCGTTTTGGGGCCATTTGCGCCATCGCGGACTTTGCACTTCCGCCATGGCGTGGTGCTCGTGCCCGATGGGTCGGAATGGACCGCTCTTTGCTCCTTCGTGCAATGGCGGAAACGCTATTTACGCTGTTGCGGTCCGGTCAGTCACTTTCCGCCAGGGTCGTAATGAGGGCCAAAGTGCATACGGCTAGCTCTTCCAGAACAATCTCGCCTGATCAAAACGTAGTCACAAGCAGAACCACATGCAGGCAACTTAAAAAGTTTCAGGAAACGGATTGCAGGTGAGAAACTGCTCTTTACTAAGCATCTCATATATGCCCACTGGCTCCTCAGCACAGTTGCCTTCAAATGACTAAACAGATTTCCTCCATGCATTTTTCCTCTAGCATTCCATATTCTGCACTCTACACTCCATACCTATGAACCCATAGGCCCTTTAAGCAAAGTAATGCTCTATGGGATGGATGGGGATGCAGAAGTTACACATACATCAATGATAAAACCGACTCAGGAAGTTGGCAAAACATAAATGTTTTTAATTGCAGTTGTCTAAAACAGGGAGTACAACGGGCATCAACAGATGTCCCACAGCATCAGTCTCAATGCATCTTTAAAAAAACATTACTTTTATAGCAAAAATTCATCCCACGTGACGTCACACTACGTGGCAAAATAAGAAAACCTACGTGAGATTATGGTTGGTCTGTGGGGAACATCTAGGTATACTTTCTCTGTGGGATATAGTTGTGATTGGATCTCTAAGGTCAGGTAGACAGCTATGCCCACCCCTAGTGCAAGTCATCTTCGCTGTCATGAAAGACACAGCGGTTCATTGGCTTTCAAACTATAAGGCTCTTTACTACGTGGCCCTCTATGATTGATTGGCACATTTGTACCCTTCGTACTTGACCATGCCTCCCTACACAATTAGTCCAACATCCATCATCACTCCTGCTGTCTGTCATTCACTTAGTCTTTGAACTCGGCGTTGCAAGTATCACTGTACCTGAGAATAGAAGAGAGTGTGAGCATGGTCTTATCTTCAAGTCTCGGTGTAGCTTGCCCAAAGTCTATTTTCATCTTGACCATGTGACAGGAGACAGTTTTTGAGCTCCTTCTTCACATTTAACACTATTAAATGAATAAAACCTGGCACCTCTAGTGTTTTTCCATTATACCTCAACAGGAGCTTGCCTCACTTATCACGTTCATTGTATCTTCTCGAATAGATAACCAGTTTCTTGGCTAACCCAACCCTTGACACTGGGCCAGAAAACCTTTCTTGAATCTTCCCTTGTTTGTCAGCTGTTTTCTTCTACTGTGCCACACTTTCAGCCCTTCTGCTCATGGAGTCCTAGTTTGCTAAAATGCGTCATGAAACATCCAGATTCCATATACAATGGCGGTGCAGCCTGCAGTCTATTCACTACGTATAGCCAGCTTTCACGATTACTTTGCCTACTTGCGTTTCAGCATCTGCACAATTATAAAACGGCTTGCATTTTCTTCAGTGCTGTCCGCACGTGCAATCATCATTTTGCTCGTAAAATGTTGCTCAATTCTTTACTTTGCCATCAGATTCTATAAGGTCGATATATTCTCTTCATTGGCATCTCTTCTGGGTGCATCATTTCTGCTTCCTGTGACGTCACCAGTCTTCTCTTTCATTCATCTTCACACTTCTTCCGGAACTTCCTTTAAAAGACTGCCATTTCTCTGTGGGTACATCATATAGGGCTTTCTCAATGGATACCTTGTTTTGAGGACTCGTCGTGGTATAGGTACCATTATTGCCATTTTGCATGCTGCATTTTCCAGTTTCCAACATATAGGCAACCTACACTCCACCCTCTAGTTGATTCATCGACCACTCTCCCATCAGTCTTCACATCTAGACATCCTCATCTGAAAAAGTACTTCTTCAGAGTACACATCTTCATTACTCCTTTCAGAGATCCTGCTGATATTACATGGTCATCAACACTACAGGTCATGAGACTACATTATCCATTCGGGATGCAGTAGATCCATCTTCCCACATACTTCTTGTGGTTCCTTGGATATAGGAACTTTGTTCCCTCAGGTGCTAGAATACTTGCTTCTATATACTTTTTGATTTCTTCATCTGTCAGCTCTTTGTGTCCAAACCCTGACTCAACATCAATCATGATCTTCATTTCTACTGCTTTCATTGCCATCTTCTTACACTGTGTGATTATTATTCTGATCACACAGAATCCAAACATGATCATCACCAACAATGCTCCGAGGAACTTGAAGATATTCGCAATCCATTGTGGAATCCATGAGAAGATTGATGCAAACTAGCTGTCATCTGAAATATCTTCTACCTCCTCCTCCATCTCGATGTGCAAGTTCGTCAGCATCATTAGGTCCTCTGTCATGGTCCCATTCTCTTCATCATGAGAAAGTATGAATGTGCAACATGATTCTCTGATTTTGGCACAAACATCTCCATCCATAGCTGTAATCATTTCCAGGACATATCTATTCTGAAGAGTCATCAGTCGTATGGCTCTCAACTCTTCTTTGATAGCGTTGAATCCCTTTATGGTAGTGTTGATCGTCTGCAGGAGCTCCCCTCTGGTAATCTGTAACCATTTAGCATTTGCCATCATCTGGATCCCTGGCATGAAGTTTGTCGCGAGAACTGCCAAAGTCTGACTGAATAACTTGTGCCCACACAGAATACAATCAAAGGCTTCTATTGATTTAGCTGAAAAGTAGTTTCCCCTCTTTTTTCGATTGAGATTTTCAACTGATCTCCTCTTTCTCAGGTGAGCATCTGCTTTTGGAAACTCCCCAATGTTCAGGTCACTCTTTGGAATCACCAAGCCTATAACATGGACAATCACTATAGAACACTGCCCTCTCCATTTCTTGGACAACTTCATGTAAACTCTGGATCCACAAGCCCAGTAGTGGTCAATTATCACTACTGTTCCATCCTTCATTCCTGGTAAATTGAGAATTTGACTGCACTGCTGATTCATTACAACCTTTCTTGTGCCATTGTTTCTGAAGTATAGTTCTGCGCTGGCTAGAGGCACTATCAGCAGCGTGCTTCCTTTATCATCAACCCATGTCAGCAATTTTGCAATCTTCGGCCAATGTTGTTTGCATTCTTTCTCTGCAGTTGTTATAACTGACTCATAGTATTCTGTAAGTGCTAAAGCCCTACATATGATCAGGCCTTCCTCCCATCCATCTGGAGAAAGCAACTTTCCCTTTATTTGCAACTGCGCTCTCTCCTTGCATCTTCGTATTTCTTCACAATTTTCTCCTTGACAAATGAGATTTCTGTTTTTTTCCCATCTGATTCCTGCTCCCTTCATTCTAGGCTGTTCATAATTTATCACGTGATCTCTGGTGTGTGCTCTCGCTCTTGTCTTCAAATCTTGCACCTAATCATCTTCTTCTGCAGCTGTCCACTTGGTTACCCATACCAAGGATTATGTTCGACCCTGGAACTGACCTCTCTGGCAGAGTGCAAGGTGCATCAGGCAACAAGCTTTCTGGGCTTCTACTTCTATAGCTATGAATATTTTCGAATTCCCCATAGCATAAGGTAGGAGAGCACAAACATAGCAACCCTGCTGGGATGTCCTTTTTCCCACCACTTTCATGCGTTGATACCACATGTTATTCTCCAAATGTACTGTGCTGTCTAAATAATTAACTCATAATCATCTTCCCTTGTGCTTCTCCTGTGTCTGTCTCTCTCTTGCAAGGAAGGTGCATGCATAATGCTCATGAAGTACATCAATAAGGGTCCTTCCTATGCGGGAATCATAGGCACACTTGTCAGAGAAATGGGTGACATTACATGTGTCATTTGTGTGGGGATAATCACAAATGGCCTTGATCTTTTTGTAACAGGTAATTCTGCATAAATCACTTGAGTGGGAAGAATCAAAGGGACTCCTACCTTTCTCTGACCATCGAAGTCGACAGTAAGGATTAGTGACATCAGAACAATAACAATAAATGCTGGGGACGCATATAGTATGCACCAATACATCAATCCCCACCATTTGCGATTCTCCACATGTTGTTGAGTTTGCTCACTTTCCTAAACTGTACCACTTCCAACATTCTGCATTGTGCCTGTGTACTGCTTTAAGGACGGAAAAAACCTTTTTAATCAGGCAACTGTGTTAGATGGGAAGGTAATTGCAAGATCTGTTCAACTATTGCCATAAGCAGCCTCCTGATTGCACGGCCATTTTAAGGATTGTGCAGAAAAACACATATATTAGTACTGCACCTAACAAGAGCAGGATAAACTTGCAAAATGAAAATTAAAACAGCGAGAAGGAGCCTATGGACATCGACATCAGATAGGAACATGGGCTTAACCAAAGAGAAACTCAGTGAGGAAAGAATTGGGAAACTTCTCCCTTTTCCAGTCGTCGAACTCGAATTCTAGATTTGGCATATTTAGCACATCAACACTTTTTAAAGTCCAATTCAAAGATTCCTGTGACTCGAGAACTTTGCTTAGCACTCCTGCTATAATATCTATGAAGAGTGTCCGGGGTGAGCCACAGTCTAAAGGCACACTTGCATTTATTTAATCAGCAATCTTAGCATCCTTCTTCCTCGTCATCGATCGAGTCTGCAAGTGCTGAACTTCTTCTTGTCTTGCTCCCAAAGCAACGGTTAGGGGTGCATCGGTCTCACCCGCATACTGGTTTACATCGTCCAAGTGTATCCATGCGCGTCGTTCTTGGACTTTTACTGCTGAGGGAGTAACGTTCTCCACAATATAGGGACCACTAAAACGGTGCTTGTGCCACTTCCTTGTGAAGTTGTGCACTAGGACTGAATCTCCCACAAACAATCTAGGTACAGGAAATAGTTCTTGAAGTGTGGTTGCTGAATGGTCTTCATTTGTGTCCTGAGACCTATACCCCTTGCGCTTGAGTTGATCTGAAATGACAGAGATACTAGCGGTCATACTTGTCAAATAAGTTTGTAACTCATTTCCTAACAATTGTACAGTATTCTGGGCATCACTTCTGCTCCTTGATGGAGGAGACAAAGGCGTTCTCATTCACCTCTCTGTCACGAACTCGTGGGGTGCGAGGTGGTGGCACAACCGAGGCTGATTCCTTAATGTATATAATACTAGGGGCAGGCAATACAGCCATCCCTTTGTAAGTGACAATTTGAGTTTAGCAATTCTCTCTTTGAGAAGACCATTGAGTCTCTCACATAATCCGTTTGCCTGCAGGTGATAAGCAGAAGAAAACTTGTGTTTTATACTAAGCAATAAGCTAATCTGTTCAAATACTTAATTAACAAAATGGGGCCCATTGTCAGATCTCAGCACCTCACACACTCCCCATCTGGGAAATACTTCCCGGACTAAAAACGTTGCTGCGCAAGTGGCATCAGGGTCTGTACAAGGACCTGCTTCGATCTACCTCGAAAAGGGACACACCACCACTATCATATACCTGTATCCACTACATACTTGCAGCATATCAACATAGTCAGTATGTAAATGCTGAAAAGGACCATTCGGTCGAGGAATCAGTCCTCTGATTGTTCGCAGTGTGTGTCCAGCGGTAGACATTTGACATACAATGCTATTTACTACTTAAAATGCAGCATGTTCTAACAGGTTCAATATGAACCAGTCACGGCAATAGCTGCTATGCGGCTTTCCAGAGTGACATGCGCAGAGTAGTGCAGCTGTTCAAGCACTACCCTTAACAAGGCTACACAGGGGATAAAGAACACCCCCTTCGTTTCCACAATTCTTGCTTTTCCTGTGATGCACTGCCTTGAACCTCCAACAACTGTGTTCTTGACAAATGATTATACCCTTCATTTATAATCATAATTGTGACTACTTTCTCCTTTACATCTAGAGAATCAAAACTTGAAATATCTGATGAATATGCAACCCTTTTGGTTTCTTCATCTGCAGCTTCATTCCCGCAAGAGATAAAGTCAGTTGGCTTAGTATGTACTGTGAATTTAACTATTGCGTTGGCTACTGGGAGTTGTAGTGCCTTGATAAGTCTGTCCAATAATGTTGCGTTTTGTACTGGAGTGCCATCCGCTCGGAGGTAGCCCCTCCTTTTCCAACGTGCTAGCCCTGCATGCTGGGTTGACGTCACATAGGCGGAGTCACTGTACACCATCACTTCCTGCCCTGCATGTTTATCGAGCGCTACAAGAAGCACCACTAATTCTGCTGCTTGCGCCGAAAAGTGAGACAGTAGTCTTGCACTTGCTACCACCTCAAATTCACCATTGGCTCTGTGTCTTACCACAGCTGAACCTCAAGGCCTTTCCCCATCAGTTTGATCAATTTTTGAAGACCCATCAATAAAGAGAATCCCCCCCTGCTAGCGCTTTTCCCATTACACTTGGAATATCATCATAGAATTCCTCGTAGTTAGCGCAATCATGCACATGCTCACCCTCTGCCACAGGCTCAGCTAAACACCTGGGAGGGTTCACTATTTTACACCTGACTATTTTGATCGCTGGATTACATATAACTACATCATATGCAGAAGCCCTCTGAGATGTTAATGTACCCTTAGGATTCTCCAAAATGGCAAACAAAGCATGCTCAACCAACAATGTCATAGAACACCCCATCACAATACCATTATACTTCTCTATTGCGAACACGCTGCTGCCAGCGACTGTTCGCCTTCTCATAACTGGATCTAAAATCCCACTGTAATACGCTAGGGGTTTGTACCCCAACGTAGTCCTCTGTGTAAGCACTGCAGTCATGACTGTTTCATTCATATGTGAAAACAAAAAGAATTCCTCATCATAGTTTTCCTAAAACTGGAGCTGTACGAATTGCTTTCTTCAATTCTTCAAATCCTTCCTCCATTCCCTCAGTCCATTCAATTTTTTCCTTATTCACTTTTGCTTTCTTCAGAGCCTGCAAAAGGGGTCTTGTGTACGAACTATAATCCAATACCCACACTCTAAGATAGTTGCATAATCCCAAAAACTGCTACATTTGCTTTATCGTGTGCGGTCTTATTGTTTTCATAATCGCCTCAGCTCTTTCATGTGTGACTCTCTTCCGTTCA
Organism: Ambystoma mexicanum; assembly: GCF_040938575.1. Lineage (NCBI taxonomy): Eukaryota > Metazoa > Chordata > Amphibia > Caudata > Ambystomatidae > Ambystoma > Ambystoma mexicanum. Next base: position 1,040,973,123 of record NC_090921.1, read on the forward strand.
TATGAGATTAACTGACCTATGTACAACACCTCTTCTTGACAATATTGCAACTCCTCTTTATCCACTTTATATCCATTGTCTGCAAAAAAAATAATCATTAACTGAAGCGAATCTTGCCTGCACTCATCTTCTGTTGTGCTACAAACCAAAATGTCATCTACGTACTGCAGCACAACACTTTTCAAATCTATATTGCCTAAGTCCATCTGCAGGACCCTTTTAAAGATCGATGGAGACTCACAGTACCCTTGGAGCAAACAAGTGCTCTTCAGCTAAGTTTGACAAAACGTAAATGACGTAGGTCTTGAGAGTCCCTATGCAACGGGATTGAGAAAAATTCATTTTTCAAGTCAATCACCGTGAAATATTGTGCCTCTGTGGGGATACTACATAGTAGCGTCGCCAGATTCAGAACTAAAGGAAACTTGGCCTCTACAATCTGGTTCATTTGTCTCATGTCCTGAATTAGTCTCCACGACCCTCCTTTTGATTTTTTCACAGGGTGCACCGTGGTATTACACAGTGACTCAGACATCACTAAGATACCCTGTTCCATTAGTGCGGAAATAGTCTTATAAATACCCTCATCCGCCTCTCGAGACATCGTGTATTGTCTTGCTTGAGGTAAAATTGCTCCTGGCTTCAGCTTGGTCCTAACCTCCCCTGCCCCCTTCAATAGGCCTACATCATAGGGGCCTGTAGTCCATAAAGAATTTGGCACTTTTTCCAAATCCTCATAAAAAAATACTGGGCGCTGCCGCACTATCACCATTCGCTAACAGATTTCCCAATATGTAATACTCATCTCGAATACTACTTCATGATCTGCTGGATCATCCCTAAACATATCCTCATCAGTGACATCACTCAATCTATACCCTTTCCCAATGGCAATCACTGTACTCCATGGCCTGCGCTCGTCATTGGTTCTTTTGAGCACGGCCAATTCCCCTAGCACTATGGCTGCATTTAACTCTAGTGGAATAGTCTGTCCCCCCTCTTTGTCTATCGGTATTTGTGGCCTGAATAAAAACTCATCAGGTGTTCTCATAATCTTTCCCACTAAGCCGAGTAGCCATGTTAACAAAATGCATACCCCACAAAGAAAGACTTCTGGCTCTAATGGCATTCCTCGCAGAGCCATTTGCCCTGTAAATGCCAATATAAATTTGCCCACATTCATATAATGTATCCCTGGAGTACAACTCATTACTTAATCGGTAAAAGAAATCGTCATATTAAGCACTGTCATTAAATCTCGGCCCAAAATATTAACTGGAGTCTGCCTTGAATACAATAATGGAACAGACATGTCACACTGTCCTATGGAGACTGGTTATTCATCAGTAAAAAGAACTCTACTTGTAGCTCCAGAGAAACCTTGCGCATCCATGGCACTTCCTGACATTGGATATTTTCCCACTCGTATACATGAACGAGTAGCCCCAGTGTCTCCTAAAAAAGAAAAAGACCTGCCTCCTATCATCACATCAACCCTTGGTTCCTCTTGGGGGTCTGGTGTCACCGATAGTACTGAACACATCAAGTTGCCCTGTGAGCTGTCCTATTGGGCGTACATAGTTATCCATGTACCTGTAAAAGGACTTTCTCCTACCACAGTGACACCCCCTACTCTAGGTGTCAATGACTGTCCCGTGTTTGCATTCTGCTGTATCTGCATCAGTGCGTGCTGTGACTGCCTTCACAGCGGATTCAAGGGTGTTTGCTGTGGTTGCAATGCCTGTTGCATTTGCTGCGCTTGTGCTTGATATACTGTCTGATCCTGGGCAAACCCATCCATAGCTTGTGAGCTATATGCTGAAGGATAAGCTGCCCCTTCTTGAGAATTGCCCATTCTGTAAATATCCTTGGCTTCCACATGGACGTGCAAAGTGCCCTGTCATTCCACATGTCCAACATATGTGAGGAGCTCTTCTGACTAGCCCTCCTTGATTGAATCCTCCTTGCACATTCTGATTATCATTCTGTATATTGTGAAAACAACCTTGATTATTCTGAAAACCACCCCTTCCTCTGTAGCCCATTCCTCTGCCTCTCGGGATAAACCCATTCCCTCCTTGATCCATCTGGCATTGATTATTCACCTGCGATGCACCCACTGGTTGCTGCATTCCCAGTCCCTCTCCTCTTGTCAGTACTGCCCCCTTCTATGGCGTACTTTGACAATTTCTTCTAATCTAACTTGGCTTCCTAAAGTTTTCTAGCATCTTACTTCTTCTTATTTTTCTCTTGTAATAGCCGACAGTGATGTGCTATAGTCGACTATATCTCTGCCCATAGCTTCACTTCCAATCCCACTCATTTCTTGAGCTGTCTCTGTACCTGTTCTGGCAATCCCTGACATAAAGGGGGTAATTCATGGATTATTTGCACCAAAAGAAATGGGATTTGTGCGCTATCCTGCCCGCAAATCCCTGTTTAACACATGGGGATTTGCGGGCAGAATGGCACACAAATCCAGTTTTTTTCGGAGCAAATAATGCAGGAATTACCCCCTAAATGTGGTAAAATACTACCACAGATGTTCCCGACGGCTCCCGCGTTTCAAGAGGCCGCATTCCTGAATACTTTGAATGTAAGCAAGCGGTTCTTCGACATTTTTCATTTTACGTGCCATAATTGCACCTATATCTGACGTATCAGGATACTGTACCCTGAATGCCCTCCAGACATCTGCTCTACAATTATTAAATGGTGCTCCATTGTGCGCTGTGTTCTGGGCCGTGACACTTGAGTAGCCTGCTCTCATCCAAATGTCATCAGCCCTTTCACCAAGAATGGCTTTTAGGAGACTCTTAATGTCCCCTATTGCCAGAGCATTTCCTCCTGTCATCGACCTAGCTCATAAATCCATTTCCCCACACCCACCATTAAACTGGGAAGTTTCCACCTTAAATTATCCTTATCCATTTGTGGCCATGGAATATACTGCGTTCTGACCCTCCTTTCTCCAAAAAAGGGAATTGCGTGATGCCAAATCCACAATCTGCTCCCATCGCATGCCTATCCATAGTAGGGACAATGGTTCCTGAGTGTCTTCTGCCTGGCAATGACCTCAGCCTGCTCACATATGGTGGTGACTCTCCCTTCTCACTATGCGATCGTACTTTAGGGTACTCTGGATATGCTATAGGATCTGGCATCCTATCCTTAGGCTGCTCTAGATCAGAGAATCTCACTTCCTTGTCTGTTTGCAGACATCCCTCGGGACCGCATGCACTTTCTCCCTCCTCCACATGGAAGGTTTCTCTCTCTTGATCTGACATCTCTAATCCCCAGCTAGTATGGCTTTCGTCCCCATAACCCTTCTTTAAAGTCAGCCTGTCTAAGGACAAGGCTCTATGCTCGAGACTGAACGGGTCTCTTTCTTTGCCTCATGATTGGACGGCCAGGGATTGTTCTCCCTTCCCTCGGCTTCCCAATCTGCTGCTTTATCTTAAATCTTGATAGGCTTTATCGATTCTCTCCCTGATGCTCTCTATTTCCAAATTCTCCTCTAGGGTTATCCTAGATGGTCCTGCCGTTGCTCCCTGAGAGGGGAGGAACTCCTCTATATTGACGCATGGTATTACTGGATCCGGTTCCATTAACTCTTTCTGAATGCGATCAATATCACGTTCCCTTTGCCTTCTTTTTCACTTCATTTCTTGGTTTAATTCTCTTCGCTTTCTCGCTTCTCGTTAAACCCTTTCCTCTTCTTGCCTTCTCTCTTCCCTTCTTTCATTCGCTCTATGCTCTTCTTCTTCTCTTTGTCTTTGCATTCTTTTATCCCTTAATTTCTGTGCTTCCTCCTCTTCTCTCTTCTTTTTTTGCCTTTCTCATTCTTCGATTGCTCTCTGCCTGTTGTCATACATCTGTTGTTCCTCTGCCCTTTCTTCTTTCTTTTGCTGCTCCTCTTGATACATCTGTTCTTGCTTTTGTCTATTCTTTCTCTTATGCTCTTCTTCTTTCAGTCTTTTCTCTCATTCCCTGTCTTTTCTATCCTGTTTGTCTTGATATTCCCTTTGCCTAACTTGCTCGATACTTTTCCCATCAAGCTTGAGCAATATCTGTCCACCCATCCATTTGTTCTGTACGAGCGTTACCCCATCAGCTTTATCCTTTTCTCCTGTCCATCTCTTAATCTCTCATTCTATTTCTGCTGATTGTTCACTTTTCACCTGCTTCTCCTGTAAGACCTTAAAGATCTCCTCCTTTCTTTTAGTCTCTTCTGGACTATCGTCACTGTTGTAGGCACGCGGTTCATATATCGGATTACTATATCCTGTCGCCCTTTCAGTTCCTTTAACAAATACAATCCTATATCTTCTGTACTATCACCATTTACTTTGGGCGAGGTAAGGGGAGCAGAAGGCTCTACATCTTCCTCCCTACACTGATTAAGCATCCAATTCTCAGGAGGCAGATCTTCCCGCTCCTCCTGGTACATTTTCCAGAGATCTAATATAGCTAACCTCTTCTCCAATTTCTTCCCTGTGTACGCAGCGGGCAAGTATGTGGCCATGTGTTGCTAAACCGCTTTTGACAGCGATCCCCCTTGTGGCCATTACATGAACATTTTATCTGCTTTGCTCTTTACCCACTCCGCACTATACTGTCTGAGCTTGGGCGCATGTTTTTGCAACGTCTTGCACAGATGCATGAGTGGAGTAACATTCCCCATTGTGACAAGTCTCAATTGACTGTCAATACTTACCGTTAGTTACACAGATATATTTCAGAAAAACAACAAATATGAGCGTCCTCCAACCGTCGCTGCTTAAAGCATCTACTTCTCAATGATCGCAATCTATCTATTCAGTCGGCGCCGACAATAACCTAGAGTAGATAACAACTTTGAAACTCTTCTTTAACCTCACAGTTTGTCCTTGTCGCTCTTTGATACCTTTTTTCAATTACAAAATACACAGACAGACTAGTCGACTTTACACATATTCACTGTGGTACTCATTTTCTCCTAGCCCCTACCCTGATTGGAGTTTGAGTCATTCCCCATCATAAACCTGTTTATGTTCTGCCCATTTACCCCCTTGGGGTTTTGAAATGACTCCTTCTAGACCTGCCATGAGGTAGGAAACTGGGCTTTCTAACGCTCCTCGTTATGTATCTCTAGCACTCCTTATTAAATACTAGACAACCCCCCGTTACTTTTCTATGTTACCACAATCACATCCCCTAATTTTGCCAGTCCCCTTAATCTACTAACCATTCGTTCTTCAGCTCTAGGCCTTCAGTATCGTCTCCACTCCTCCAATAGACCACCATCGCCTTCAGTCCGCTCAGCGCCTGTGGAAACCAGGAGGGATTTAGTCAACCCTTCCCACCTCTATCAATTTTCTTGCAAGAGTTTTATATCGGCCGCTCTCCACAGAAAACTTTGCGATCTTCCATCTAAATGGCGGAGGGTATTTGATTATCCGCAAATCTTGAGACCTGCTAATCGATGGGTCTTACTGAGCCATCCTCCCTCTGCTACCTCATGAACCCGAAGGCCCTTTAAGCAAGGTAGCGCTCTATGGGATGGATGGGGATGCAGAAGTTACTCATACATCAATGATAAGACCGACTCAGGAAGTTGGCAAAACATAACTTAAGTTTTTAATTGCAATTGTCTAAAACAGGGAGTACAACAGGCGTCAACAGGCGTCTCACAGCATAAGTTTCAATGCATTTAATAAAAAACATTACTTTTATAGCACAAACTCATCATATGTGATGTCATACTATGTGGCAAAATAAGAAAACCTACGTGAGATTATTGTTAGTCTACGGGGAACATCTAGGTATACTTTCTATGGGGGGTATCATTGTGATTGGATCTCTAAGGTCAGGTGGACAGCTATGCCCACCCCTAGTGCAAGTCATCTTCACTGTCATGGAATATACAACGTTTCATTGGGTTTCAAACTATAGGGCTATATGGCCCTATATGATTGGTTGCCATGCTTGTACCCTTCTGGAATATTCCACTTGCTAGCAGCTCGCAAGCTGGTTCCCCAGGTTCTGGAGGGTTGGACTTGACCATGCCTCCCCGCCCATTTAGCCCAACATCCATCATCACTCCTGTTGTCTGCCATTCAATTAGTCTTTGATCTCAGCCTTGCAAGTATCACTGCGCCTGAGAATAGAAGGGAGTGTGAGCATGGTCTTATCTTCAAGTCTCGGTGTAGCTTGCCGAAAGTCTATTTTCATCTTGACCATGTGACAGGAGACCGTGTTTTGAGCTCCTTCTTTGAATTTAACACTTTTTACATTCTGAAACTACCATCCTAGTGTCCATGTGGATTGGCACAGGAATGTTGTTTCTTCCTTGGTGGGGCTTACCCCAGTACCTGACAGCGACAACACCAGCCCACTGTATAGTCTTCAGACACTGTGCTTAGGCCCTTTGCTGTTGTGTTGGAGCTTTTGCTGACGCACATATTGTCAGATGAGGCAAAACTTTTCAGTTGCACATAGAGATAGTTACAGTTATTATATATACAAGTTTCCGTTTTTAGGTTGCACATAGAAATAATTACAGTTATATACACAAAAATCCTGTAGGGAACAGATAATGTAACATGTGTTGGATATATCACAATTTACATAGCAAGAGACAATTAGTGTTAGGGCATCCATACGTGTCCTACAGTACATTATAGGTATTTGGTGACAAGCTAGCTTTTTGAATTTTTCCTAAAGCTAAGGAATGACTGGTCTGTTCTCAGAGAGGTGTGAAGTGAGTTCCATAACTGGGCGGCCATAACAGGGAAGCTGCTACCACCTACATTTTTCAATGTAAATCTGGGAACTGTAAGGCAGAAAGAATTAGCGGACCTCGTTGGGCGTGTTGATGATTTTATGCCAATTTTTTCCATCACATATAGCAGGGCAGAGATATTTAGGCATTTATGGGTGAGGGAGGCAGTTTTGAATTGAATTCTGTCCTTGATAGAGACATATTGGGCCTCATTAAATGGTGGCGGAATGGGTTTAACGGCACCGATAATGGTGCCGGTGCAGGTAAACCCATTCCGCCTTATTCCGAGGTTCCCTTGCGGGACCCGCTCTGGACGTCTGGTCAGACCAGATGTCCCTTGCGGGTCCCGCAAGGGGACCAGGGAGCTAATTTCGGGCCCGTTAATAACAGGCTCGTTATTAGCCCCCTCCCCATTCCCATTGAGCCCTATGGGGCTCACATGGGAATGGGAATGGGTTTTTTGAATGAGGAACTACCGGGTCCTCCAAGGTTGGAATGGCCCGGTAATTCCTCATTCAAGGAACCCGGTACCGGACCCAAGTTTGGAGGCAGCCATGCCCTTGTTAAGGGCATGGCTGCCTCCAGACTCGTACTGAGGCCCATTGTTTTTTTCGTCTAGCCTCCGAGATCTGTTGGCTCCTGGGAATACTTAAGGTCATTCTAAGTGCATTATTTTGAGGTATTTGAAGCTTGTTGATAATGTATTTGCTAGCACCTAAGTAGAGTGCATTACAATAATCAAGTTTAGGGAGAATTAAGGCTCTCGTTAAAGTGATGCAACTTTCTGAGGAAAGGAATGGTTTACAGGCCTGTATCAACTTGCAAGTGTAAGCTGTTGCTGAGGAAGTAGCATTAACTTGTTTGCCTAAGTTCAGAGTTAAGTCTCGGTAGAAACCTAAACTTTTTACCTCCTTTGCCATTTTAATGTCAATGCCCTTGATGTTGAAGCATAGGTATTGGTTACTGAGTTTATTAAGGTTGGTCGGTGCTCCTAAGATCAGGAGCTGTCTCGTCATCATTCAGGCATAGGCCGCGTGAAGCCATCCACGCCTGAATGATTAGGTAGATTTTGTTCACTAAGGCCAGGTCCGAGTCATAGGGCCTCATTACAAGGTTGCCGGTCTAGAAACAACGGTACCGGTAACCTTGCTGGTACCGTTGTTTCCGGACCGGCAAACTACGAGTTCTGCGGGTGGGTGCCATCCCGCCCCCCAGGTCTGACCTGGCGGGTGGAACGGCACCCACCCGCAGTCCTTGACGGTAGCACCGGCACCATTCTGCATGGCGCTACCACCCTCCCCATTCCCATTTAGTCCAATGGTACTCAAATGAGAATGGGGAGTAATTTTTTCCGGCGCTCGGGAATGGGAAATTACCAGGTCCACCGGGGTTGTAATGCCCTGGTAATTGCCCAATCCCGGGCGTCGGAAAAAAAATGAGTCCGGCGGCAGTCGTACCAGTACCACCAGAGTCATATGAGGCCCATAGTCTCCAGTGAGTGGGATGAGTTTCTGGGTGTCATCTGCATAGTTTTGGGAGGTGACACCCAGATGGTCAAGGTCATCAAACAGGTGCTTAGTGAAGACATTGTACATCGTGGGTGATACACAAGAGCCTTGAGGTACTCCACATGTTATTGGTGTTGGGTCTGCTGAGTGTTACGCTCACCTGGCTCCCACAGGGGCGTCGGTCGGACCCGGACTGCTGCGGCATCCACCCACGTGATGCGTAGTGCAGCAATGACTGACTGGATCTGCCCTCCTAATCTTGTCAGCTTGACCCGTAGAAATATTCTCTTACAAGTGGAGAGATGGATTTAGCCACTTGTGGATTCAAGTGATAGCACCCCCGCTGTCCTCCCCACTAATCACCTCTGAAGCGCCCTCTCAGCAATCTCACCTTATATTCTTGAAGGATGAGCCCTCCATCCTGCGAAGCACGCAGGGGCGCGTTGATGACCAGTTACTTCACTGGCCTGAGGATATTGGAGGAGTTGTAGACGAATCCTGACTCCAAAAGGTCCTGGCGAAGAGCCGTAAGTATATAGTTCGTAAGAGTTCAAAATGTCTGGAGTTCACTCCTGTCCAATTCCTCTTTTATCTTGCAGCTTTGAAGATTGACAGCTGAAAGCGCTCTGGTAAAAGTCTGTGTTACCCAACACTGTCCGGTAAATAATGCCAAGGGTTAAACTTGCTGCTTTCTCCTTATTTTACAGGTGCGGCATAAGAAGATGTGGCGTGCTGATGAATTATACCTCCGGCGGTAAAATCAGGTAAGCATATGGCGGCTAAAGAGATTGTCTCAGTCTGTTCTCTCTGCTCACCTTGTTGTTTCTTGTCCCCCTTAGGTGCCGGGATTCGACGATGTAAGGATGGAGACAGCGCCGGATCGAAGAGATACTGCGTGGAACGGTGAGTATGGCACGGCGCTGCTGCTGGCGATGCGATGCGTTTAAAACAAAGTCTTTCCTCTGGTTTGAAGATGCGATGAATCCGGAATCAGGTAAGAAATCAGGTAATACTCTTGTTCTAACCTTTGCTTCTTTCCTTCTTTCTAGGTGCTCCAGGTTCGAGGTGGGCGTGGCAGAAGGCTGGATGCTGCTGCTGGCACGGTGAACGTTACGCTGCTGGATGCAGAATAACGCAAAGCGTGTGCTGCTCTTCGGGTGTGGTTTAAATAGCCTTCAAAGTAGTCCCAGGTAGGTATTCCTCCCCGACCACACCCGAGTAACAAAATAGTCCCTAAGGTAAAGTAGTCCCTTCCAGGCCTCACATGGGCTTGGATCTTCTTGCAGCATGGTCTGCATCAGGTAAGTGTGCACTTATGAGCCTGGTGCTTATGGCGCCAGGACTGATGTCCCATATGAGCCTGGCGCCATAGGCGCCAGGACTGCACCCAGACAGCCCCTAGCAGGGGTTGTTGGGTTTTCTCAAGGCAACATGATGCTTGCTCCCGGGGCTGATGGACGTGGTCTGGATACCCGGGGGTATGCATCATGACACTGAGGCCCAGGGTGAGAACACTCTCATTGCCCTGTTATTAAGAAATGATTGGATCCATGCTGTGGCTTGCTGGGAGAAATGGGCCGCTGTGGATAGGTGTTTGCATAGCAGTTTATGATCCACTAAATCAAAAGCAGCTGATAAGTCTAATAAGAGTAGGAGGGCAAGTTTTGTATTGTATTTGTATTGTATTGTATTGTATTTATTAGGCTTATATAGCGCTTTATACCAAAGCGTTGCACATTAACAACAACAGGATACATTTAATATAACAATAACAGTAACAAAAGGAACAGTGAGGAGGAAGTGGTCAGTGCAACGGAGGGAGCGAGAGGGAGTGTAGAAAGAGAGAAGGGAAGAGAGATAGGGGGAGCAAGATCGTGGAGAGATTTGAAGACTAGGCAGAGAAAATGAAATTTAAGTTGAGAGTGAAAGGGGAGCCAGCCAATGGAGGATAAGGAAGCAGAGATGGAGTCTCGGGGGGGAGAGGAGACAGAGGGTACGGATGGCAGAGTGATAGATAGATTTGAGGGGGGCAAGATGAGAAGAAGGTATACCAAAAAGTAAGGAGGAGCAGTAGAAGAGGCGAGAAAAGATAAAGGAGGAGATTAAAAGTTTAGTAGCATGGAAAGTAAGGGAGGGGCGACCTTTGCGAATATTATAGATGTGGTAGCGACAGGCACGAGAGGTGAGTGAGATGTGGTGGGAAAAGGTGAGAGAAGAGTCGAAGTGAAAGCCTAAGTTGCGAGCGTGAGGGGAGAAAGTGAGATTAGAGGGAGGAAAATGAATGAAAGGAGGAGGTGAGGGAGGGGGAAGGGAGTTGGAAGGGAAGAAAACTACTTCAGTTTTGTCTTTAAGTTTCGTATTGTCTTTAAGTTCGTTGATTTGGTTCTTCAAATCTATCAGAGCCGTTTCTGTGCCATCTTGTGGTCTAAAACCGGATTGCTGCAGCCCTAAGAGATTGTTAGTCTCCCGGTACGCTTGTATCTGAAGGTAGGCTGACTTGTCTATTATCTTAAGTAAGAATATGACTGTTGTAATTGGTCTGTAGTTGGTTAGGATTGTAGGGTCCAAGGAGTTTTTTTTTTTTTAGAGTGGCAGGACCCAGGCATCCTTAAGGTTGGTGGGGACACTGCACATTCGAAAAGAGGCATTGATTAATTTGGTAATGAAGGGAGCCAGGTCTCTGGCCACTTCTTTGATAATCTGCGCTGGGCAAGTATCACCCTGGCATCTTGAGGGTTTGAGCGAAGCAATGATGTTTACCACCTCTAAGGTAGTGACTTGGACAAATTTGAAACGCTGAAAAGGTTTAGAGTTTTGATCTTGGGTCCTTTGATAGTAGTCTGTTTGGGGAAGGTTCAGCTTTTTTTCTGATATTTTGTTTTGGAGAAGGGAGATTTTATTAGACAGAGCATTTTGGATATTTATACACCATACTTGATCCTTGGTGTAGGTGTCCGCAGGGGGTATGGGGGATTCCATTTCTCTTATAATAACAAAAGGTTCCTTGGTTATGTATATCCTAATTGACCTTCTAAATTAGGTCAATTCTCCCGCGGTCAATTGTGAAAAGGTCAATTAGTATACAACCACTAGAACTAGCTTTGTTGGTCCTGTCATTATAGGTCTCACGTTTGGTTTGTAGTATTTCAGCTTTGTATTTGGCTAATATTTTCATAAGGTTGCATTTATTATCCTTGGTTGGGAGATTTTTCCACTGGACTTCTAATTTCTTTTTTTCTGCCTGCAGGGCTTTTAGTTGGGGTGTAAACCAGGAGTTCAGGTGGGTTCTAGGTTTACCTTTAAGCATTTTGAGCGGGACAATAATGTCTAGGGCTTGTGTGAGAGTAGAAATTATATAAATCAACTAGGATTGCTGGGTCAGAAGTAGCCGGCAAGGGATTTAAGATCTGGAGCAGATGTGGCAATAGCCTGTCTACTGTAATGTTCTGTTTGTTCCTAGTGAGGAGTGGAGGAGCTATTTGATTGGTCTTGCTAGGTGGTAGACTTGCTTGAATAGCGAAGGACAATAAATAGTGATCTGTCTACATCTGAGGTTCAATGGAGGTGATGGTAGTCTTGCAATTAAGATCGGCCACCCAGTCTAAGGTTCTGCCTTTATAGTGGGTAGGCTGATAAACTCTTTGCGTAAGACCTAGTTCGGTAAGGGTGTTTGACAATGACAATGCATGTTGGTCATTGGGGTCGTTAAGGCCAAGGTTGAAGTCTCCTAGAACTAGTATTTGCGAGGTAGGTTTGGTATTTGCTGATATTATAGTTGTGATGTCTTCCTCGAAAGAGCCGATGGTACCTGGAGGTCTATAGATTAGGTGGGCAGTTAGGGTACTTGAGTTGGATATAGGGAGTTTCACTGTGAGCAGTTCACAGGACTGGACATGGGGTGATGTGGATACTCTAAGACCTAGATTATCCTTAGCAATGAAGGCAATGCCTCCCCCTCTGGAAGCTCATCTATCTACTCTCAAGATAGTATAGTTATCGGGTGTAGCGAGTAAGAGACAGGGACCAGCAACTGCATGGAACCACATCTCAGTTATAGCTAAGAAGTCTAATTTTTCAGAAATGATCAGGTCAGCTATGTCTGTGGCATGTGCTACCATGGATCTCGCGTTGATTAGAGCACCTTTGATTAGCGGGGTAGCCGCGTTAGAAGCGTTGGTACGAGTGTTTCTTTGGCTTTTTCTTTTTGGTTAGTTTTGGTAGTAGACTTGTTGAGCGAGGAGGCCTGAGTAAGTTTAGTAGGAAGGCTAGTCTGTAAAGGGTAGGTTCTAGTACATCTTGAGCCTAACCTGTCATTTCTAACTCCAGTAGAGCAAGGTTGGTTCGGTACTGGTCTGATGGCAAAGCGTTTGATCCATTGGATAGGAGATAAGGTACATTCTAATCCAGTAGAGGTATTGGCGTCTGTATTAAGGTGCTTGGTTTCCAAATGTAATTCTGGAAAGAATGTGGTAGGTCTAATCTATGTCAACTGGGGGCTGTGCTTAAGGTGGGGTATGAATTTAGTCGGCTTAATCCATAGTGGTAGTGAGGTAGGAGTAGTCATAGTATAGTGCGGACACTCAGTATGTGAGGGGTCTGCAGCTGTACCAGAGCAACTAGCAAGCAGTAAAGCAAGCAAAAGTTTTACAAGGGGCAGATGAGAGCAAGCATAGTATAGGTGGAGAGGCCAGCTGGCTCGGGAAGTAAGACAGTCAGCGCGTATCGAGGAGAGTGTATACTGTGCAGAAGAATGTAGTCTGGAGATATAGGCAAATCGATACGCGTAGAGGTCACTAAACATATGTTACCAAAGATACTTGGCAGAGAATCTGGTAGCTTAAAGGTAAATGATTAATATGACAAGCACATCTTTGAAACAGGCTAACAAAAAGTAAATAAATAAAATACACATCCAGCTTTGGCAAAGATAGTAGCATGAAATCAGCAGGTTAGCAGTATTACACTTGGTATATTTCAAAGCGTGAGGTATATTCAAAGGGTGTCGGAGGCACAACGCCTCAGTGGTTTTCTGGGGAATCACCCAGTCTTCTAGTGGTGCAAGGCGGACCCTGGTAGGCTGTGCGCACACGGGCCTGATGGCGTGTCGGTCCACCCATGGGTGCCTAGAACATCCGGTTACTCGGTTGGCCTATGCGGCCCCTGGCCACCTGGCTGGAATGAGGGGTCCACGGCAACATGGACTGCAGGCTCAGTGGTCACACGGTGTGGCCCTGCAGAACTGAAATGTGACACAGACTCAGTCGTTCCATTCTTGGAGTCTGCGGCCATTCTGAAGTACGTGCATGCAGGAGTTCCTTTTATTAGGCCCATCTTAAAAAGGGCAATACACTTGGGAGGGTCACACACAGCCTGTACTGTCTAGCAGTGGTTGCACCCAAAATACTCTCCACAAATCCCCAGGCAGGTGTCAGTGCTGAAGGTGTCCGATTGTCAGGAGGCATCCATCGGTACTGACCCCCTTGCAGCCTGCCAGCCAGGCACCCTTCCAACCATTGATCGTGCAGCGCCTTTGTGGATGTGCCATAATTACCCGGGCCCTTTGGGCTCCTCCTAGTGTGGCTGGGAAGCGATGCACCCAGAATGTGTATTAATGTCAGCACGTGCACCGTGGGTCTATGATGCACTCTATGATGGTCTATGAGCTCATGTCTCACCCCTAAGAGAGCCGCGTGGCCCCATGAACTGAGGAGCCGCTTGGTTAAGTTTGCTCCTCCCTAACTCACCCCGTTTACATCTGCAGTTGCGATGTCTAGAGGGTCACCCAGTGACTACACTCAGCCGATTCAGATTGTCCACTCTTATGTCAAAGGGGTCCAGATGCATACGTTTAACTGCAGGCACAGTGGGAGCAATTTGCAGGAAGCCACACGCGGGGTATAGCCCTGGTCTGAGTGTCACTGGCAAAACACAAATAGGAAGGTATGGATGGCTCTGATCTGCCAGCCACCCAGCCCGATATGGCACAGACATCTCCAACGGCAGCAGTGTTCATAAGGTCATTACAGACATTGTAGCGGAGGTGCACATGGTCATAACTATCTATGACCGTAGTTGTTTCTTTGGGTCCAACCTGGAAAATGTCTAATCGTGCCTGCAATGAATAGGGCACAGCAGTGATCAGCAAAAGTGCCCGAGCTGTTATCCTTTAATGGAAATCCTGGTGTATGTACTGTATGCTTTTCGACAGTTAACAAACCCCTGGATTCTGGTGCCTTCCTAATCACAGAACCTGTTAATTAATGTTAGTCATAGGGATCCAAAGTGATCACCCTGCACGTGTGATTGGTTTCAAGCACAGGTGTCATCCTGCATCCTAGTCACATGTTCAGTTTATGACCGTAATCTGCCCCGGGGTCCAAACATTGACGACGAAGCGGAAGAACCCCCGGGGCGAGGTTGGTTGCACACTGGGAAAAAGAAATGACTGGCTGCAGTGTGTAGGAAGTGGAAGGTGGGTGGTGCGCGACCCAGCGGCCAGCCGGAAGTGGTACCATGTGTTGGGGGCGGGTCAGAGCCCCCACGCGGTCCCGTAAGCCCCCTCACCCAAGGACTCACACGGGCACCAGTCCTTCCAGTTCGGGCTTCCCGGTCGCTCTACCGCGGCCGGGAACGCCCCCTTTATTTATACAAACTGCGGCGGCGTGATACGTCACGCCGCCGCGTGCGCCCGTCATCGGGCGGCGCCACACTCCTCCTTTTCCGGGAGGAACAACAGAACGCAATAACATTAACTTTCTTAACCAGAAAATCACACATCTACTTTAAACGCTACTGCACACCCAAAGACAAAACCCCTTTAATGTCATCCACCCAGATCTGCTCACCCCAGTTCACTAGCCATTTGTCCCACGACATATTCGCTGAGGTAGGCAGGTTTCCCTCGCCCAGCCCTCTGGGGGTACCTCCTGCCTACCTCCGGCAGGTGACGTCCTTCCACCGCCTCTCCCCGGACGGGGGATTTGGGCGCCGCTTCATAGAGGCCTCCGTCAGCCGGCGTGTCTGGTGGATCCGGTTCAGGTGGGGTGTCAGTTCGTGGATCACCCAGCTTCTTGAAGAAGCTCACGTTTCGGGTGACAGCTGATCGTCCATCCGAGGCCGTCACCATGGACCCCTTCACGGCCACTACATCCAGGGGCTCCGGTTCATAGGGGAGTGATAGCTTCCCGTGGGGGTGTCGATTACGGATGAGGACCTCATCCCCTAGTTCAAGTCTCTGAGGGCGGAGACCCCGGCGCAGGTTTTCTTGTTCAATTCGGACTCGCCTTTGAGCCTCTACCCGCTCATTATCGATGACCCCCGGTTCTTTCTCCCCAACTTCCGGCAGCAGCCCCCGGGGGCATCTCTTGAATAACACCTCTGCCGGAGCCACTCCCGTAGCTGCATGTGGGGTGGTGCGGTACACCCGAAGGAACTGATAGAGGGCCCGTTGTAAAGATTGGCCCTGCCCTTGAGCAATCCGGAAGGTTTTGTTTAGGGTCCGCATCAGTCTCTCTGCATCCCCGTTCGCTCGAGGCCACAGGGGGGATATCTTCCGGTGTTGTATTCCGCAGCTCTCCAGCAGCTCGGAGAATCGCTCACTTTGGAAGGGCGATCCATTGTCGGAGCATAGGGTGTGGGGAAAACCATGGGCCACAAACATTTTCTCCATCGCTACAACCACATGCTCAAAGGCCACTGAGTCAACGAACTCCACTTCGGGGTATCTCGAGTATTCATCGACTAGCACCAGGAAATGGGTACCCACTGATGTTGAGCCAAAGTCGGCGTGGACGATCTCCCACGGCCTCGTGCCTCGGGGCATGGCCTCAATGGCAGGTTCACGTTGCAGAGGGGAGGCCGCCTGACACCATACGCAGGCCGCCACAAAGTCATCCACCCTTTTCTCTAACTCTGGAAACCAGACCTTTGAGCGGAGCCGCGCCTTGGTCTTGGCGGCGCCCTGATGTCCATGGTGGGCGAGATGGATCACCTCCGCCACCTTTGCATGTGGGACAACAATCCTGTCACCCCGGAGCAGCAGCCCAGAGTCCGAGAACGACAGCTCCTCCTTTACCTTCCACAGCTGCTCCAATACTGTTTTGGCTTCTTGCGTGCGTCCGGCCCCTGCTTCGAGGATGGACTTCCATGACCCACTGTGCATTGAGTCTTTTAGAATTCGAAAGCACTCGTCCTCAGCTGCCGCAGCCTCCAACTCCTCTAGGGATATCGCGTTTGGTGTTGCCGCTTCCACCACCATGCGAACATGACTGTCCGCTTCCTCTCCGCAGGTGTCATATCCCTCTCCCCCGCACACTCCCGGGTGACGAGATAGATAGTCCGCGGCATTGTTGGCCCCGGGCCTGTACACCAGGGTAACAGAATATTCCAGGAGGGCGAGCATCCACCTCTCGATTCTCGCCGGTGGTTTCGAAGAGGAGCCCACCAGGATCGGAAGCAGTGGTTTGTGGTCAGTAACCACCATCACCGGGCATCCCAGGACGTAGAGCCGGAAGTGCCTGCAGCCCCACAGCACCGCCAAGGCCTCCCGCTCGATCTGGGAGTACCTCTGTTCAGTCTCAGTGAGGGCCTTGCTAGCATATGCTATGGGTCGAACACTCCCATTGCGGTCCACCTGCGTCAGCACTGCTCCCAACCCGAAAGGACTTGCATCGACCACGATTTCAGATTATAATGCTGGGTCGAAGAATGCCATTGTGTCCTCCGCTGTGAGGGCACCCTTAATGTCCTCGAAAGCGGCTTGTTCAAGGGGGCCCCACTGCCATGGTGATTCTTTCTTGGTCAGCGCCCGGAGTGGCTCAGATCTCGACGCCAAGTTCTGGATGAACCGCCCACAGTAAGTTACCATCCCCAGGAAACTCCTCACGTCGGTCACCGACTCGGGGGCTTTCGCCGCCTTGATGTCCTGGACCTTTTTCGGGTCTGGCGACACCCCCCCCTCCTTGAAGATGAATCCGAAAAACTCGATGGAGGAGCGCATGAATTCACATTTTTCCCGGTGAAGGGTGAGGCCCAGAGATTGGAGTCGTTCTAAGGTCTTTCCCAGCCTCCTCATGTGATCCACTTCAGTTTTAGCGAACACCAGGATGTCGTCGCTAATGTTAAGGACGCCCTCCAGGTCTGCTAGGGCGCCCCTGATGATATTTTGGAACACTTCAGCGGCAGACGACACCCCGAAGCTCAACCGCTTATATCGATACAGACCCCGGTGGGTGGTGAAAGTCGTTATGTACCGGGAGTCAGGATGAAGGACGACCTGGTGATAGCCAGCTCGGAGGTCCAGCTTGGAGAAAAATCGAGCCCCTTGAACATCCGCAATGATGTCATCAATCGTCGGTGTCAGATGCCGCTCCCTTCTGATCGCTTTGTTCGGGAGCCTCATGTCGACGCATATGCGCACTGAGTCAGGTTGCTTGGGCTTTCTGGCCACCGCGATCGGGGACACCCAAGGGGTTGGGCCTTCCACTTTCTCGATGATATCCAGGCTCACCAGCTTGTCCAGTTCCTTATCCACAAGCCCCCTTAAGTGAAAGGGTACTCGCCGGTGTTTCAGTGCGATGGGTTGCACCGACTCATCGATGTGTAGTCGAATGGGTTCCCCCGTCATCTTTCCGATGCCGTTGAAGAGGGCAGCGTACTTGTCCAGGAGGTCATGTATATCCTCAAGGTGGACGGAGTAGGCGAAGCTCACGATCCCTAATGCCTCTGCAGCTGCACAGCTGAGCAAGGTATTACTGCTCACCGGGGTCACGTAGAATCGAGCCTTAATGTGTGAGCCATCATGTTCCACGTCAGCCACGAAGGCACCGTCCAGCGGTATCGGTTCCTGGCCCCCAAACGCAAATATGCGGGCTCTCGGTGTGGCCAGACCCGGGAGGGGTTTCAGAGAGTCAAAATGTCCTCTGGCCATCACATTGACGGAAGCACCAGTGTCCACGAGCACCGGGACTGGGGAGTGGTTGATCTCCACTACACATCTTGGTTGTCTCCTGCTTTTCCTTTTGAGCGTTTCTACGCGGGAGACAAAAAAAACGTTCTCTTCGTCTTCCTCCTCAGCTCCTTCCGCCTGGGGCTCGACCTCACCCTACTCCACCTGGGCTACACTGGGCGGTTGGTTCTGGCGCGGAGTCCACAACCGTGCCTGACCCCTCGGCACCATCACTGGCATGGCCGCACGACATACCCGCGAGAAGTGATCGGCCAGCCCACACCTCCCGCAGGTTTTTCCGACCGCAGGGCACTCTGTCATGTGGGGGAGGTCATACCCGCACTTCTGGCACGACTCCCCACTCCTTCCTGCCCTGTCTCGGGGTCCTCCACCTGGGCATCTCACACCTCGGCCACCTCGCCACACCACACACACTTCCTCAGGCCTCCCCGACCGAGACCCTGCTTCCATCTTGCTGGCTCGGGCCTCCGCTACCTCATGGCATCTGCCCAGCTCCAGTATGCGGGGCAGCGTGATGCCTGGCTCTCTCAGGACCTGCCTCCTGAGCTTGCCAGAGGAGCATGCCTGGATCAGCATCGTGCGCATCATGTCGTCTGCGTCTCCCCATGCACATCCGAGGGAGAGGCGGCGTAAGCGACCGTAGAAAGTGTCCAGTGTTTCCTCTTCCTTCTGCTTAGCCGAAAGCATAACGAACCTCTCATAGTCCACGTTCGCAAGGGGGAGGAAATGCGCGAGGAGCGCCGCCTTGGCCGCATCGTAGGAGTTATTGATGGGAGTAAGTGATTCAAATATTTCCTGGACTGCCGGTCCGGCCGAGTATAGCATGGTGGCAATCCGGCTGTCGTCATCCGTCACCTGAGCAGCCCTGAGATACATGTCGAGGCGACTCACCCATCTTCTCCATCGGGGCCCCATGCTCGAGGGTGGGCCCGATGCATCGAACTCAGGAATGGGCTGCAGGGCGGCATGGGCCGCAGGTGCGCGTGCTTGGGCCATAATGGGAAGCCCTGGTTGTCCAGGAAGCAGTCCTGCAGGGGCCTGGATCACCGGTGGAAGGACAGCCTGTTGTTGAGCAGCAGCCTGGCCACGATCGCGGGGACGTGACGCAGCTGCACCACCACTGTCCGAATCATCAGAGTCACCCATGGGTTTGAGCGCACAGGCACCCCCTATCTACTGTCCTGAGGGCCGCAACTCAAACTTCTTCCTCTCCAGGCACCCAACTTGAGGGAGGTTTCTAGGCAGGGCACCAATGGAGGCACAACATGCAGCCAAATCTGATGATGAAGGAGCCAGCAAAGAAACCACAGCGCTTTGATGATGAAGGAGACAAAGAGAAAGCAGTGAATTCCCCTTGTCAAAGTCCATATAGGCCTGGGGGTTCCAAAAATTGAGCCTAGGCACTGGATGGGCCTGTACAGGCCCTGTGATGTTGGTCCTTCTCCTGGCTTTCACACGACGTAAGAGTCCCAAAATTGTGTAAAAATGCACAAAACCAGCATGGGCATGCAGGTCATAACTCCCACTTCTAATTTTTCCAAAAATTAGGCCCGTGATGTACTCCCGCTCCAAACCGGAGCCTTGTGAAGTTTCACGGCCTACAAGACAAAATGGCCGCCGGCCGCGTGTGCGTCCCGCGACCCGGCATGAAGCGAAGCGATGCTTCGTTCCGCTTCCATTCAAAAATTCGGAATAAACAATTTCACCGCCGGGCCCGGGTCTCCCTCATCACTCGTCGCCACTGTTGGGGGCGGGTCAGAGCCCCCACGCGGTCCCGTAAGCCCCCTCACCCAAGGACTCACACGGGCACCAGTCCTTCCAGTTCGGGCTTCCCGGTCGCTCTACCGCGGCCGGGAACGCCCCCTTTATTTATACAAACTGCGGCGGCGTGATACGTCACGCCGCCGCGTGCGCCCGTCATCGGGCGGCGCCACACCATGCCGGCATTGGCAAGCCCCGAAGTGATCCCGGGCCCACCAGCGGTGATAAGTAAAGTGCTCCATGTCGGAGCAGAAGAAAATGACTAAAGAGGCTGCCCGCGCTTATGGGAGATGCTGGCGGCAGTATATGTCTGCACTCTGCCGTGCCGGCTCTTCCCATGTGTTGCCGGCCGCTGGGTGGTGAGTTTGTGAGAGGCTCCGGTTTCGGAGTTTTGAAAAAAGCAATGACAGGAGGGAAAAGGCCACTCTCCCTGACTGAATCCGGGCGAGCCGACAGTGAAATCAAGGTACTCCGTGATTGGAGTGTAAATAGATAATAAAAGGACAAAAGAAGGAAAACGCAAGTGGCTGGTGGTCCATGCCAGCAAGTAACACTGCTGGCTGTGCCTGCCTACATTCTGAGGTGCTGGCAGCCCCCCTGTAATGCCAGCCGCGACAAGATATGCATAATTACCACCAGGGGAAGGGAGAGAGAGAGATATCTGCTGTGTGCTCCAGTGCGGGGCCAAGAAGGAAAAGTTGTGTGGCAACCGCGTTCACCTTACAGGAGCGGGCCACCTGTGGCAGTGTGCACCCCATATACCATGCTGGTTGGCACCCTCCATGTGTGCCCGCGACAAGCGGCAGTGACTGGTAGCAAAGGAAAAAGGAAAAGTTCACTCCGTGGAGTGTTGCTGCCACATCAATGTAGTAAAGGACAAGGGAGAATTGAAGCAACGTCTCCAGAGCAAGGAGACCCAGCAGCACATGCCCAAGGCAGATATCTGCGCATGAGGGTTGTGGCTCAGTAGGATTGCTTGTGCGCCCTCCACTGCCGGCAGTGTCATGCCAACAATCCCTGCCTGGGAGGGGGGGGGGGAGTGTAATAAGTGGCCCAGACACCCTGCCACCAGTGGTATGTCTCTTTCCTGCCCCACTATCAATGGCCTAGGCCGATGTGGCCCCTGGTGTCCCCGGGTGCGGCTTTGCTGGCCGCTGAACTTTGTTATCAACTGTCCTAAACTGACACTAGTGCAAGTTTGAACCGCCATGTCAGTTATATGCTTAAAGTGGTCTCAGTAAAGATGTGTCAGTTAAGAAAAGTTGTGTAAAGCTGTGCTCCAGCAGATTGTTGGCATGCTCTATATGGTGCCAGCAGCTGACCATGGTGTCATTAGGTGGCTGGAGTTTCCATCCTCCCAGGTGTAATAGAATTTCTCTTAGTGGGGGAGAATTGTAAACATGCCACCAAACCCAGAAGAACACTCTCATTACATGTGAAGAGTGCTCGCAATATGTTTGATGTCTGCAACTACCTGACTCCCAATATATGTGTTTAGTGTCAGATTTCACAAATCCTAAGTGGTCCAAGGATTGCTTTTAGTAACCGTTGCTTTATGTACATCCAGTGTTACTTGTCATTGTTTTATTATGAAAACAGAGGAGTGTGGTGTGCTCCCCATTTTAAGAAACAACGAGTCCCTGATAAGGGCTTGGGCAGGTGTCATGTGTCTGTGCACCAGGTGACAAATGTAATAAAAGTTACAAGCGGTTTCCTGCTCGTCAGTCATTCCACCAGACTCCTGCCTCTGTGGTTATTGCTGCGCAGAGCCCTTCACCTTGACAGTGCCCCTGCAAGGCAATACTGTCCCCTGGTATCAAGCAGAGCTCCTGCGAGGCAACTCTGCCCACTGTTGTGTCCGCCGTTGCAGAGCTCTGTGTGACAACTCTGTTAATGGGTGACCTGGGTGACCCCAGGCCATGGTGTAGCCGTGTCACCATGGCTAACAAGGTGATCCAAAATTGCCAGTCAGGGAGAAGATAGTAAGTGTATCATTCAGCCTGAAGTGTTAGATAAGATACGTTTTTTCACACATAGAACACTTCTGGAGGCCCATTGTATTACCCTGGGCTTGCTTGTTGATTTACGATTAGTGTATGAGCCCTACGTTGTTGACTACTTGCTGTATTAAAAAGGATGTATATACAAACATTAAAGACAACGTAATACAGTACTTATAAAAAAGCCCTTTTGGTAAGGCCAAGGATTAAATAAGGCTAGGTTAGTTGAGGGGTCCAGCCTTAGGATGGTCTCGCAGTGGTGTTTTCTACGGAGCACTGGTTGCTTTGGAGTTCAAAAGCCAATGTTGTTGAAAAGGTCTAACGCACTATAGGCTCCCATCACCCCCAATGGAGGTGGGGGAGAGGTTCTTCTCTGGGGCGTAGTCCCTTGTTGGCATATTTCGCAATTAATTGTAACGTGTGGTCCTCTTGAACATTCTTCCTTCATACTGATGCTGATATGCTGTAAGTAGTGCTTTCCTCTGCATCTTCTACTGATGCAACTACACAATCGTTCAAGTTCATCCTTCACTGGGCTTGGAACGTAGTAGAAGATGTGACAGACAATCAGCCTGAGTCTTCTGCCACCCAGGAACATACTCTATTTTTAACATGAACTCCAGCAACTTTGCTGCCAATTGTGATGTCAAACAAAGGGGGGTCTGGGAATCTCTCTACCAGCACAAACACAGCACAATGACCTGTTCTTCGGTGAATAATCCCTGGGAGAGACTCTACCAAGTCTTTAGCTCACTGTCCCTTTCACAAAGAAGAAATGTCCCCGCATATCAGCCTTTGTCCTGCCCTGGGGCAGTCCAGCATCGAGATGCTAGGCAATTCTCCTCTGAACAAGAATACCAACAGTAACCCCATACACGTGTTTCAGCCTGATTGGGCATCATCAGTGAGGTGAAGCTGTGCCTCTCTAAGAACAGTGAGCAAGGGGTCCACGTCTGGAAAGCCCTTTTAATTTAGGGTGAGACCCAAAGTCAATTTATGCAAAACAAGGGGGGTCTGGGAATCTCTCTACCAGCACACACACAGCCCATTGACCTGTTCTTGGGTGAGTAACCCCTGGGAGAGACTCTACCAAGTCTTTAGCTCACTTTCCCTTTCACAGAGAAGAAATATCCCTGCATATCAGTCTTTGCCCTGCCCAGGGGCAGTCCAGCACCAAAATACTAGGCAATTCTCCTCTGAACAAGAGTACCAACAGCAACCCCATACACGTGTTTTAGCCTTGTTGGGCATCATCAGTGAGGTGAAACTGTGCCTCTCTAAGAACAGTGAGCAAGGGGTCCACGTCTGGATCGCCCTGGTAACTTAGGGTGAGACCCAAAGTTAATTTATGCAAAACAAAGGGGGGTCTGGGAATCTCTCTACCAGCACGAACACAGCCCATTGACCTGTTCTTGGGTGAGTAACCCCTGGGAGAGACTCTACCAAATCTTTAGCTCACTTTCCCTTTCACAGAGAAGAAATATCCCTGCACATCAGTCTTTGCCCTGCCCAGGGGCAGTCCAGCACCAAAATACTAGGCAATTCTCCTCTGGACAAGAGTACCAACAGCAACCCCATACTCGTGTTTTAGCCTTGTTGGGCATCATCAGTGAGGTGAAACTGTGCCTCTCTAAGAACAGTGAGCAAGGGGTCCACGTCTGGATCGCCCTGGTAATTTAGGGTGAGACCCAAAGTTAATTTATGCAAAACAAGGAGGGTCTGGGAATCTCTCTACCAGCACAAACACAGCCCAATGACCTGCTCTTCGGTGAATAACCCCTGGTAGAGACTCTACCAAGTCTTTATCTCACTGTCCCTTTCACAGAGAAGAAATGTCCCCACATATCATCCTTTGTCCTGCCCTGGGACAGTCCAGCGCTGAGATGCTAGGCAATTCTTCTCTGAACAAGAGTACCAACAGTAACCCTATACACTTATTTCAGCCTTGTTGGGCATCATCAGTGAGGTGAAACTGTGCCTCTCTGAGAACAGTGAGCCAGGGGTCCACGTTTGGATTCCCCTAGTAACTTAACAGGTCATTGGGCTGTGTTCGTGCTGGTAGAGAGATTCCCAGACACCCCCTTGTTTTGCATAAATAGGCTTTGGGTCTCACCCTAAATTAAAAGGGCAATCCAGACGTGGACCCCTTGCTCACTGTTCTTAGAGAGGTGCAGCTTCACCTCACTGATGATGCCCAACAAGGCTGAAACACGTGTATGGGGTTGCTGTTGGTACTCTTGTTCAGAGGAGAATTGCCTAGTATTTCGGTGCTGGACTGCCCCTGGGCAGGACAAAGACTGATATGCAGGGACATTTCTTTTCTGTGAAAGGGACAGTGAGCTAAAGACTTGGTAGAGTCTCTCCCACGGGTTACTCACCCAAGAACAGGTCATTGGGCTGTGTTTGTGCTGGTAGAGAGATTCCCAGACCCCCCCTTGTTTTGCAATTATGATGTCAGTTTGCTGGTACCTCCAGACATTAGTCTGTGGAGTAGCGTTTTTTTGTCAGTGCGAAGGGTGAAGGCTCTTTCCTATATGTAGTTACGGAAATGCTCTGTGGCCCATGCGCATGGGAGCATTTTCCTCTTGTTGACCTAGTAGTTCTTTTCAGGATGCGCGAGTGTTTGGGATGTGTAGCCACAACCGAGTGATCTCGCTATCTACTTGCTTCACGGTTGCACCGAGGCCATATTCACTGACGTCCATGTTGATAATGGTAGGCTTGGCTGGTACAAGTGGGCGAAGAGTGGGGGAACTGATTATGTTTGATTTAATGGTGTTGAATGTCGATCGAAATGACGGTGTCCACTCATGGTGCATTCTTTTTGAGGAGAGCCCGAAGTGGATCGGTCCTAGCTGAGAACGCTTCAACGAATTTGATAAAGTTCTATGATAGCTCCATGAACAAGCGTAACTGTTACTTGTTGGTGGGACTGGGGGCATTCGTGATTGCTTGACCGAACCAGATTTTGGGGCACATTCCTGATGTTGAGATGGTGTAGGCCAAATACTCCACTTCAGGTTTTTTAAACCCACACTTTTCTTTCCTTAGCATCAGTCTACTGTCTTGTAGTGTTTTTAATACCTTGCATAGTGTGGCACCATGGGATTCTGTGTCCCAACCACAGACTAATATGTCATTCTGAAAGAAAGCAATGTTTGGTACGTTTCTGCGTAGGTTTGTGATGAGCTGTTGGAAAACAGCAGCTGTTGATGATTGATCGAAAGGCATCCTTGCGTATTAAAAGGTGCCCTCCCGTGTGATGAAAACTGTGAATGTGTTTGAGCTGGGATTAAGGCAAATCTGGCGGTATGCGCTCCTGATGTCCAACTTGGTGAACAAGGTCACATCTTGCACCAGAAGCAGTAGTTCCGTTATGTTAGGGAGAGCATTTAAATCGGTGATGATGTTCGTGTTTAGGCTGCGAGCATCTTCACATAAGTGGTAGTTTCTGACACCCTTGTTTCTTCCTGAGTACCATGGGATTTAGCCATTCAGAGGTTTCTACTGACTCAATGATGCCTTGTTCGAGAAGTTCTTCCAGCAACTGTTTAGGTTCTTTGCGGGCTGTCAACGGAACGGACCACACGCTGTTTAATTGACATTGCATTTGGACCAAAACTATCACAGTGGTTGCCTAATAAATCTGCAACTGCCATTTGCTGGGCTCAGAACACTTGTTCATGGAACAGGGATCCAATTTGATCTCCAGGAGTCTTTGGTCATCCCAACCTAAAAAAGTTAGACCTTTTTTCGATGCATAAACTTTGATAACCATTGATCGACTTTTTAAATGGATCGTGTTGCATCTATACCCAATTACTTCCATTTTTGTTTGCCGTAGGCACTTGGTGCTAAATCTGGACAATGTAAACGATCACTGCGGGGTATAAATAATTCAAAGTATTTCTCTTGTGGAATGATCATGTGGTCAGATCCCAAGTCAGCTATGAATGCTGTGAGGACATTGTCTATCTTGATGCCAAACAACAGTTACCTATGATTTGTCCGTGACCCATTTATGCAGAGAACCAGTTGTTCCTTCGTCGTCTGGCTCATCTTGTACTGCTGCTAAAGTATGTCTCCTTCTGGTGTTGCACATGGATGCAAAATGTCTAATCTTGTGGCCCTCCATCCATTCCTTTCCCATGGCTGGGCAGGACCTATCCCTTGCGATGGGAGTTTGATTTCCGCCTCTAAAACACTCTCTGGTTTGGTCTCTTCTCCTGGTTTCTTGTGGACGTTTTTATCTAGAGTCTTCTGATGGTCTACTTTCCATAGGGATGGTTCCTCTCTCTGTTTTGCGCATTACGTTGCAAACTTCTTTGTTGACTTGTGCTTGACTCACTTCCTTGATTGATCGAAGAGAGCGCTCCATTATCTTCGCTATAGCATTGGCTTACTCGAGGGTAGGGTCACTGCTCATCCATTGTGCCTGTAGAGTTTTGGTATCGCAAAAGTGGATAATGAGTTGGGGCCTCATTACGACCCTGGCGGTAAGGGGTTTACGCCAGCGTTAGCTGCGCCGACCCCTTACCGCCAATTACGAGGTCCCTTAGCGCCATGGAGGTTTTAACACCCGCTTTTGGCGGGTGTTAAACTCCATGGCGCTAAGGGACCATGGAGTTAATTACGCCACCGTAATTTACGGTGGCGTACTTAACGCCTTCCCCACTCCCATTATGCCCTATGGGGCAAAAATGGGAATGGGGAAGGGTAAATGGGGATTGGGGACTTACCGCCCCGCCAAGGTCGGAATGGGGCGGTAAGTCCGCCAACCACCATGGCGTAAACGTAGTTTACGCCATGGTGGTAAAGTCACGGCCCAGGCGGTAACTTACCGCCTGGGTCGTAATGAGGCCCTTGGTCTCTTGTAAGTTGGTTGGCCATGTTGCCAAAAGTGCATGTTTTCGCTAGGTCTTTCAAGGAGGTGACAAAATCGTCTTTTGACTCGGAAGGTGATTTTAGTCTTGCGGATGCTGATTGTAGTCTTGTACAGAACTTTTGGCGTTCCAATAAAATGTTGGGAATTTTTACTCATCTAATTTCAAACCTGGCTAACCCTTCCTCAAAGGCATATTTGGCAGTGTACCATCTATCTTTTATGCGACATCAGCTGACGCGTTGTCGGCCCTCAGTTCCTGAAGTATTTCTAAGCAGCACAGATTTACTTTCTGGGGTGAATTCGGTACCGTCAATGGCCTCCATATACGTGTGGAATGGGGATTTTCACTGGGACCAGGGAATGGGTGGCGCACCTGGGGCTTGAAGAAAAATGTGTGCGGATTGACCCCTGGCATGGTGTTGAAATACTTTGGCTTTGTTGTAGACTTTGTCCCCCGTTGATTGTTGTCTTCAGGTGTTGGTGTTGCTGTGAGGGACTAGATAGGGATTGATCCCACCTCTGTCGCAATTATCTTTACTGGCAATAATGAAATACCCTTCATGTGCTGTGAACGCAGGGCTTATTCTTTACAAGTATACAAGTATAATCACCAATACCTGGTGTGTAGAAATGATATATATTTATCTGGAGCCACGGGAGGGCTAACTGCTCCCTGCTGCTCCGCATTCCTCTCTGTCCTGTCCTCGCGCTGCATGTGCTCCATGGTGTGCGTTGCGTCACAACGTATATGGGCCCTTCACAACAGTACTATGCGGTCTATTCCCAAATGAACCAAGATACATGAACAGGTGACAGCTTTGCATGAGAAGTGTTATTGTAAGTGGTTCACTTTGCATCATTTACTTGAGAGACGGAGAATACCACACTGAGGATCCAGGATGGGATTCATTACACAGTGAAGCTACTGATAGGCTGATCTTGCATCAACTTGGCCATCTCCCGGCAGCTCTTCACAAAATGCATGACCATGCAAGGAGCACAGCCACCTCCAACATTCTTATATTGTCCCGGGTAGGGGTGTCACGGTATTAGTTTTATGACGGTACAATAACCTTCTTGCCAAATGATGGTATATCATGGTTATCGCGGTATAGCAGGTGGAGTTAACTAATCTTAACAAATATTTTCTAAAAAGTCATAAATTGTCAGGTTTATCATCACAAACAAAACCAGGCACCCAGGGCCAGAATTGGGCTTTTCAACATACTTTCCACTGAAATGCCACCCCTTGCTTCCACCAAACACAAACACGTGTGTAAAGGGGGGGGGGGGCTGCTGCAACTGGCAAAGCAAACTGAATAGCTTTTCTTAAATGGTCCTTTAAGCTTTTAGCTCCCCCCACTGGCTACTGGTGAAGATGAACATGTTGCCATCTTGATAATCTGCATGCCACAGATCAATGGAGTCTGATGGTAGTATACGCTTGTGCGCATACACACACACACACGCACACACACTCTCTCTTTATGTTACAGCCTTTAGTTTACTTCCGGGCCAAAAGGTGTTCAGTAATCACAGACATGTTACCCTTTGGTATGGCAGCAGGGAATACCCACAGAGATGATTACATTTCGCAGTGTGACTTATTATATGTAAATTCAATGAAAGAACCAGGCAAATCCCCCATTGTCATATGTTTAGAAAACATTATCCATTATAAATATATAAACCCCAAAGCCACCAACCCAAAGTCCCGGGAGGATAGCTCAGCGGCAACGTGCGTGCCTTGGAAGCAAGACGACACTCCTGGGTCCGCGCTTAGAAACCTCTGGGTGCTTAAGTGCGTTATAAATACGCAACGAAGACAAAAACAATTACGCAACTAAATAAACAAAACCAATTTCTTTAACAGCGCCTCGATGCCCGCAAGCTGTATGAGCGCTTTAAAAAAAATGTACATAAAAAAAAACCCTCTTCCTTCTTGGCACTGTATTTATTCTTCCTATTGCTAACATATTGCTTTTGTGTCAGGCACGTGTGGTTTATGGAATGGCATTAAAAACTGCTCAAACTGAAACTACTTAGCAGACGGCACATCCAACAGTGCAAGACCAAGACTGTGCAGCACTTGCTTACTGCAGCCTTTCCAAATCAGATTGAAAAGCCCACTTAACGGTATGAACGGTATACCGGTATAAACAATGTGACGGTTATTATTGTTCAATTAAGTGGTTCATGGTATCTTTAACGGTATACAGTAATACTGTTACATCCCTAGTCCCGGGACACTGACAATACCATGGAACAAGTGGATCAACACATATGTAGAGGCAGTGCCGGTAATGGAAAACATTTATTGGGGGAACTGTAACCTCTTTGGAGGGGTGGGACTGTGTGAAGGAGGGGGCGGGTCCAATGGGGGTGGCCCCCGGCCAGGTTGCGCAACACCCAATCCTAGCGATTTACATAAAAGCAAAGAGCATTATGGGAACATCACAATGTGCACAATTTTAAATGTTAAACCTGTCTTATAGCGATTCAGTTTGAAGCCCTATTAAGTGAATAATGGACTCTTCTGTTTTGATTGGTCACAGTATTCATCCTAAGAAAGAGATGTCTGTAAATTGCAGAACACATATACTAATTTGGACAGCTGCAGCACTGTATGTGAGGCTTTTGTAATTTTTGCTTGCTCTGCTGAGTCTTCAGAAAGCTCTGTGGCGAGTTTTCTGAAAGCGGTCGGTCTGCTCCTTGAGGCGCAGCACTTGGGTCTGGGGGACGGAGTGGAGCTCCAGCAAGAAATGTTTTGTTGGAGCACAGCTCGGTCTTGTTTACCGGACCATTCCCAGCACTGTATGGAGGCATTCCATGGAATGGAGTATGCAGAAGCTAGAAAAAGCCATGCTACTGAACAATCTGGGGGTAGAAGGACACTGTACTTTTGAAACTCTAACAGAACATCCTCCAGTAACAGCAGACACTGCGCAAGATGCATTTTTAGAGGCAAGATTGCGGATGCTGAAAAGGTTTGCTGATGCTCCAAACGTAATGCTACACAGGACAAAATTCTAAACTAGGAAGTAAAGCTCATCGGGGAATAGCAATTATTTTGTGGTAGTTCTTAGGGGACTGGACATTCTGTATTACTTTGGTGTCACCAAAAATGACAGAATCAAAGGCATGTTCATTACCAGCTGCAGAGACCAAAACAGTGAAGAAGAAAGGATTACCTAAAAAAAACGCTTGTTGAGGCGATCATGATTGCTCAAACGGAAGAAGAGACAGCAGAAATGCTCAACCATGCAGAGAACAGTGTAGATTCAGAAGTCCAAGCAAAAGCAAGCCATAGGAATCACGGCCATAGAAGTTATCAGAAACATGACAAGAAATTGACCATAGTGTTTACAAAGGCAGGTGAGCGCACCAAATGTTATAGGTGTGGTAATGCGCAACGTCTAGACAATGATCCAAGATGTCCTGCGAGAGGGAAGCAATGTTCCAAATGCATGACCTGAGAGAAAAACCTAATGAACTGGATGGACCCCAGTCGGCCCATAAGACTGGGGGTCTCCAAACAGCCCTTTAAGATGAGCAGCAGCACCCTTGAGATAGATGGGGATGCAGATTCGTACTCTCGCATCAAATAATAATGACAACTCAATAGTTTGGCAAAGGGAGTCAGTTTAATGAAAAGTACAAAAAACGGGAAGTTCATTGAACATCAGCAATCGCTCGATCTTCCTTCTCGCTTAAACTCTGAGTTCTTTCAGAAAAAACACAAACTTTATACCAAAAACTCGTCATCATTGACATGTAATCTTAAAAACCTAACATGCAACTTGATTGGTTATAGGAAGGTAACTTTAACATAGATGCTATATCTATATATGGTAACGGCGAGAGGGGATTGGGTAATAATGTCAGGTGGGGCAATTAAGCCCTTCCTTCGAACTGGCTTCTGTAAACGTCACTAAAAGTACGACATCTCATTGGCTCTACTCTCTATAGGACCCTAGATTACATGGTCCACTCTGATTGGGTTGGCATTGATCCCACACATTCTTTTCCACTTGCGCTTAGCAGCATGCAGAATAATTGGCCAGGTGCAGGGACTAAGTCTGCACCCCAGCTTTCCTTCGATTTATGTTACAACCATCTATCACCTCAGGGGCCGTGTTTCAATGACTGCTTTGTAGCTTGGCCTTGGGTCTGCCTCTTGGTCTGAGAAAGTTTAAGGAGTATGGGTACAACAAGGCTCCATGCGTAGGTGTGAACGTCTCATTCCTTTCTGCCTGCCTTACCACATGACTGGGACACCGTGAAATCGGCCTCTTCTTCATGCAATTCTGTGTATTTGATTCAGTTCTGTCAGTCGTATACCATCTGCGCTTATCTCAACCTTGCTGAACAGGAGACTCTTGTTATTCTTATCTTTAGTCATAGGCATCGCTAGCCTAATCCCAGCCCGGTACGACCTTGTCTTCCTTGCATGGTTGCCTTCAGCGGAGTCTCTCTCCGTCGTTAATTCTCGATTTGTTCACTGAGGCCCTCTCCTCTGTAGGCCTTTGGTAACTTCCATTAAATTCTGCTCATGTGCGTAGTGGATTATTTACTCATTTAAAGGTTATTTGAGGTAGATGTATATATTTGGCGTTTTCTGCAATCTATTTCTCTATTAAGCGTAAGCAAGCTTCACGATTTCTTTGCTTCTTGTGGTCTCTTGCTTATGTACATGTTTAAACTAACTGAATGTCTTCATCGTGCATATGGCATAAGTTTCCTCCATCTTGGAATCAACTGTTTCACCTTAGGCTCAAGATGTCACATATCCATGGTATTTCGTCTCTTTATCAGCATTCTTAGGTCCTTATATATTCCATGTGCGTCAACTCGATTTCTCATGATGTCACCAGTCGTCTTCTTTTAGTATCTTCTTGGTTTCTTCGGGTATTCCATTCTGACAAGCGTCCTTTTGTTGTATGTGTAGGTACAGATTTCTCAGTGGGTTCCTTACTGTCCACGTTTGCTTAGGTGTCGGTACTTCAATAGGTGCTGTTCTTCTGATGGGCACTGGGCAGAGCCCGACCGCGGCTCTCTGCTGGTTTAACTGTTCTCCATACGTCGCATATTTTGGCGTGAACGTTCCTGCCACTATGAAGGAGGTGGCTGGAGTGCGGATAATGCCTTGCACTTCCTCTTCACTCCCCCCCTATGGACGATTCATCAACCACTCTTACCTCTTTCTCTGCACTTAGTTTTCTGTCATCCTCTGGATCTAGGCATCTGGGTCTGCATGACTGTTCCTTTGGGGTCCATATCTTTATCACTCCCTTTAAACATCCTGCTGTCCTTATGTGCTTGTCGTTCCATGTCATTAGTTGACATTCTCCACTTGGATTGCAATAGATCCATTTTCCCACATACTGTCTCTGGTTCTTTGATTATAAGGTTCAACCTGCATTACGATACCATGCAGGAGCATACTCATCTGTACAGAGTTCGCTGGGTCTGTAATGAAAGTGAGGACATGTACACTGGCATGTCTCCCCACAAGTTCTGGAAAGTCTTCAATTAGGTGAAAGAAAACTTTACTAGCTAGTCTGCTATCTTCTCGTGACAGGGACATTTGTCTTGTCCTCGATGAATTCTGGAAGCAACAGAAGTTGCTCTATAATCACTGTGAGCAGCCTCCTGATTGTGTTTTCGTTTTCAGGGTCTTGAAGAAACTCCGTTATGCTCAGGATTCTTCCCACCAATGAGGGGTATGACCGCAATACTAACTCGAAATAGATCAGAACGTCTTTGGTGAGGTCACTATTGCGTAACACCATGAGTAAGTCTGAATAAGGCTTCTGTATCAAAAGAGTCAGGATACTGTATTCTCTTCCAATTCATGTATCCTCAATCAAAATCTGGCATTTCTTTTCTTTTCACAGCTTCGTTTGTGTCTCAGTCCAAAGTCCAAAATCAACAGACTACTTTTGTGGCTTATACGTGCAATTCTTCTTCTTCACCCTGCAACTAGGATGCACAGAGTGTCTGTGTTTTTATGTCTCTTTTTTCCTTTATTTTGCTCAAAAGGAAGTGTTCAACCTAAGCCACAACTTGCACAAAATGTACTCTGTCTCTGCTCTGCTGGTCATTCGTCCTTCTTCCTCGTCATGGATCTTGTCTGCACGTGCTGTGGTTCTTCCCCGTTGTCTGTAGTCTCGACGCAGTGGGGTGAGGGCAGAGGGTCTTCTCCGATGTATGGCTTGATGTCGGCCAGAAAGATCCAAGCACTTTTTCCCTGTAGGTTGACTGCAGAGGGTGTAACGTCCTCTACTTTAAAGGGGCCATTGAACCTCGGCTCGTCCCACTTTTTTCTTGTGTGGTTTCTCACAAGGACTGTGTCCCCAGGGAATATTGGAGGAACATGTAATTTCGGAACTGGATCTGTTGTAGTATCTCCTTCTGTGTTCTGTGCTGCCCTGCACCCTTCTTGTCGTCGCTGCAGCTGTCCTGAAATTACAGTAATACAAGATGTCATGCAATTCAAGTAATTTTGCATTTCCAATCCTAACACTTCTCCTGTTGGCTGGGCATCACATCTAGCTCTATTTTGAGGTGTCACTGGTGTGTGCATCCTTCTGCCTGTCACGATTTCGTGCGGCGTGAGATGATGGTCAGAACCAGGCTGGTTTCTGAGTGCATACAGTGCCAGTGGAAGACAGCGTAGCCATCCTTTCTTCAGAGTAAGCTTCAACTTGGCTATCCTTCCCTTTAACAAGCCGTTGAGCTTCTTGCATATGCCATTCCCTTGAGGATGATAAGCCGAAGAAAACTTGTGCTTTATACCAAGCAACAAGCTAATCTGTTCAAATACTGCATTAACAAAATGAGGACCATTGTCTGACCTCATGACTTCACCCACTCCCCATCTGGGAAACATCCCCTTCACCAAGAATTTGGCCGCACAGGTAGAGTCTGGGTGTGTGCATGGACCAGCTTCTATCCATCTAGAGAATGGACACACCACCACAATTAGATACCTGTACCCATTACATACTTGAATCATATCGACATAATTGATATGTAAGTGTTGAAATGGCCCATTAGGCCTTGGGATAACTCCTCCAATCACACATAGTCTATGCCCAGCCTTGAACTGCTGACAAATTATACAGTTCATCATAAAAAATGCAACGTGTTCTGCCTAGTTCGGTATAAACCAGTCTTCAGCAATTGTTGCTGCTAGGTTCTCCTTCGTCATGTGCGCTGGATAGTCTAACTGTTCCAGTTGTATCATCAATAAGGCTATAGGCATCACCGGTTTACCAGTGCTGTCTTGTCACCACAAGCTCTCAGAGGGGTTTAAAGAACACCCTTGTCGCTTCCATAGGTTCTTCTCTTCCTGTGGTGCCTCCCCTTGGAGCTCTATTAACTGAGTTCTTGCCAGGTTGCTATAACCTTCAGGCTCACTTCGTGCAAAAGTCATTCTCTCCTGCACATCAGTTATTTCCACATTCATGATTATTTCATCTTTAGCCGCCACACGCTTGGCTTCAGAGTCTGCTGCTTGATTTTCACATGAGATAAAATCTGTCCCTTTTGTGTGGGCGGCGCATTTCACGACCGTTATGCCCACTGGCAGTTGTAGTGCCTTGATGAGCCTGTCCAATAAGGCTGCGTGCTGCACTGGCGTGCCATCCGCTCGGAGGTAGCCCCTCCTTTTCCAGCATGCTAGGCCTGCATGTACTGTTGATGTCACATAAGCGGAGTCACTGTACACTGTCACTTCCTGGTCTGCGTGATTCTCGAGTGCGAGTATCAACGCCAGTAATTCTGTAGCTTGTGCTGAATAGTGTGAGGGTAATCGTGCACTAATGAGTACTCAAAATTCCCCATTTGCCATGTGTTTCATCACAGCGGCGCCTGTATACCTCTGTCCATCATTTTGATCGATCCTCAAAGAACCATCAACAAAGACGATTTTTCCTTCTGCCAATGCATTTTCTTTCACTCTGGGAATCTCATCATAAAATTCTTCATAGTTCGCACAATCATGTATTGGCTCTCCTTCAGTGACTGGCTCTGCTATAAACATAGCTGGGTTCACTATTTTGCATCGAACTATTTTAATCGTTGGATTTGATATGACCACTTCATAAGCAGAAGCTCTCTGAGATGTCAATGTGCCTTTTGGTTTCTCTAGAATGGCAAATAATGCGTGCTCGACAAACAACATTATTGGGTACCCCGTAACAATGGTTGTAGCCTTCTCTACGGCGAACGCTGCAGCAGCTAAACTTTGTTCACACGGGAAGTGACCCCTCATCACTCGGTCCAAATTCCCACTGTAGTATGCAAGGGCTTATACCCCAAAGTGGTTCTCTGTGTGAGTACTGCTGTCATAACACTGCCATTCATGTGTGAAAACAGGTAGAATTCCTCTGCATAATTGGGAATCCCTAAAACTGGTGCCGTGCAAATGGCCTTTTTTAGTTCAACAAACCCTTCTTCCATGGTTTTGGTCTACATGATTTTTTCTTTCATTGCCTGTGCTTTCTTTAAGGCTTGTAACAAGGGTCTGGTGTAGGAACTGCAGTCAAAGACCCATACCCTGACATAGTTGCATAATCTGAGAAAGCTCTGCATTTGTTTTATCGTGTGTGGCTTGGCTGTTCTTAAAATGGCTTCAGCTCTTTCAGGGGTAACCTTTTTCCCCTCATGTGAGATTAGCTGGCCTATGTACAGCACTTCTTGTTGACAATATTGTAACTTCTCCTTGTCAACTTTATATCCTTTCTCAGCCAGTACAGTCAATAGCTGAATAGAATCATGCCCGCACTTTTCCTCTGTCGAGCTGCAGATTAGAATGTCATCCACGTATTGTAAAGCAACACTATCTAATGTGATATTGCTCAAGTCCATCTGCAGTACTCTGTTGAAAATCCAAGGAGACTCACAGTACCCTTGAGGCAGCCTTGTGCTTTTCCTTGTGCTTTTTAGACGAACTTGTCTGAACGTAAACAATGTAAAATCTTGAGAGTCTTAGTGCAATGGGATGGAGAAGAAGGCATTTTTCAAATGAATCACAGTGAAATAGCTTGCTTCAACGGGTATGTTACATAGGATCGTGGACGGGTTAGGGACTAGAGGGAACTCGGCCTCTACTATTTGGTTTATTGGTCGTAAATCTTGCACTAGCCTCCAAGACCCCCCCTTCCCTTTTTTCACTGGATAAATCGAAGTATTGCATGACGACTCTAACGTCACTAAGATGCCCTGCTCCATCATGGCGGAAATTGTCTTAAAAATCCCGTCATCTGCCTCCCTAGACATGGGATACTGCTGTGCTTTTGGTAAAATTGCTCCTGGTTTCAATTGAATCTTCACTTCTCTGACTCCTTTCAGTAAGCCCACGTCATAAAGGCCTGTAGTCCATACTGAGACAGGCACCTTTGTTTTTATAAACATATTTTATTGGTGATTTAAACAAATTCATACAACATATCAACAGTTTCCCCTCCTCCCCACTCCTCCCTCCCATCCCGGGTTGATTCCTTGGTCTGTTCATGTTTGTCACTCCATGCATCACCTCCAGTAGTATATCGCCTGTAATGTTCCAAGTAGGACCCCAGTGCTCCCGCCACTGCCCACCAATAGTTCTCAGGTTTCACGTTCTTCCCACTTTCCCCAGATTTTTGTAGCTTTTGCAGGGCACCCCCGTACCGTGTATATTCTGTGTTCTTTCGTCGCGCAGATGTCCATTTCATTGACCCATTGGACGACTGTTGGGCATTCCGGGGCCCCCCATTTCTGTGCTATGTCCCGTTTTATCAGGCCCATTGCCGTGGAGAGAAAAATACCTTCCCATTTGTTCGAGGTGCTTTCATCCGGAGCGCCCAGTAGCATTATTGCGGGTTCTAGTGTTATTGTACGGCCCAGAGTTCTTGTATGTAATTGTGAGCATTGTGTCCAGAAGTCCCTGATTTTACGGCATTCCCAGAGGAGATGAACAAAAGTGCCTTCCTCCCCCCGGCATCTCAGGCAGTTGGGATCTGTTGCCCTTCCCCAACCGAAAAGGGCCACATGGGGGTAGTATACCCTGTGGAGTATCTTGAGCTGTACCAGTCTTATTCTGGAGTCTATTGCGATTTCGCGAGGGTGCATGAGGACCTGAATCCAGTCCTCAGGGTCAATATCCCCAACATCCCGCTCCCATCTAGTTTTGAGCTGGTCAGCTACGGAGTAGCGAATGCATTGATGGCTTTAAACAGTATAGTCGTTACCTTGGTGGGGATATATTGTGTTAGCAGGTTACGTTCCAAGGGTGTATAATCTGGTGCGTCGGCAAGTTCTTGTCTGTAACTCCTGAGAGCATATGTTAGTTGTGTGTAGTTATATTGTTCCGCTGCCGGGATTCCAAATTTCTGTTGGAGCGTTTCAAACGGGAGGATGGCGCCATCCGCGATAACATCTCCCACTGTTGTTATCCCGGCCCTCACCCACCGGGTCCATGTGGTCAGCTTTTTAACCTCCGCCAGCATATGATTACCCCATAGTGGTTGTGCCGTGGTGATCCTGTTCCCCCAGCCTATGTGCCTATGGGCCTGCCTCCAGACAATCGTGATATGGGATGAGGTAGTTTGTGCGGGGGGTCTGGATAGGCTTTGGTATATTATTTGTATTGGTGGGGTGTCTTAGGTAATAGGTAATTCCGCTCTGATGTGTGGGAGTTCTGGATCCCTATGGAGGAGGTCATTGACTATATTTAATTGACTGGCCCAGTAGTAGGATCTGAGATGTGGGACTCCCATGCCCCCCTCCCAAATAGAGCGCTGCAGCGTGGCTAGTGCTATTCGAGGCTGCCCCCCTTCCATATCAGTTTCCTTAAGAGGCCCTCTACCCGGGTAAACTCAGAGTTCAGTATGGCCAACGGGGCGTTCTGCAGGACGTAGAGGAAACGTGGAAGTGGCATCATCTTAAAGAGGGCCGCTCTCCCCATGAGTGTTAGTGGCAGGAGCATCCAGTGCTGTACATCACCAGCAAAGCGGTTGACCAGCGGATGTAGGTTATGCCGCACATAGTTTGATAGTGTCTCAGTGACCCATATGCCCAGGTAGCGAAAACCTTCCCTCTCCACTCGACATGGGGTGTCCTGGGGAATTGCTAGATCGTCACCTTTAACTGGGAAGAGGACTAATTTCCCCCACTTTACCCTGAGGCCACTGAAATCCCCATAGGTCATCAGCATTTGGGCTATGATGGGGCATGCATGGTCCGGGTTACTCAAGTACAACAATAGGTCGTCTGCATAAAGGGAGAGTTTATCCTCCCGTCCGTTTGGCCATTGGAATCCGGACCATGTAGTTACTTGTCGGAGCCATCGGGATAGTGGCTCGATTGCCAGGGCAAAGAGAAGGGGGGACAGTGGGCAGCCCTGCCAGTGCCCCGGCCCAATGGGAAGGTTCTAGAGGTCCAACCGTTTACCCTGACTGCGGCCAAGGGGGCCTCGTATAGAAGTTGAACCCAGCTGAGAAAGGTTTTGCCTATGCCCATACGCCGCATTATTGTCCAGAGACTTGCCCATACCACCGAGTCGAACGCTTTCTCAAAATCAATTGCAAGTAGCGCAAGTGGTGTATTAAGGGTTGGGGCCCTTTCCAGTAGCAGGTGTAAACGACGTAGGTTCATTCTGGTCGATCTTTGCGGCATGAAGCCGCATTGATCTTGATGGACCAGTGCCGATATGACCGTTTGGAGCCTGTTGGCCAATACCTTGGCCAGGATTTTAGTTTCGCTGTTAATGAGCGATATCGGTCTATACGACTAACACTGGTCGGGAGGTTTTCCTTGTTTGGGAATGACCACGATATTGGCGGTTCATAGGTCCGGAGGAAGAGCGCCCTGCGTCTTGGCGGCTAGGAACAGATCGCGGAGGGGGGCCGCCATCTTGTTGGTGCCTAACTTCTTCCAGGTCTCGGCCGGGAAGCCATTTGGGCCTGGTGTTTTCCTCGATTGTAGC
This sequence comes from Ambystoma mexicanum, assembly GCF_040938575.1. Classification (NCBI taxonomy): domain Eukaryota; kingdom Metazoa; phylum Chordata; class Amphibia; order Caudata; family Ambystomatidae; genus Ambystoma; species Ambystoma mexicanum. Next base: position 1,041,011,978 of record NC_090921.1, read on the forward strand.
TGGGTCATGGCCTCCACGATCTCAGCTTCATCCATTTCCCTATCTAGGTGTGCTCTCTGGGGTTCCGACAAGCGCGGGAGCATGATCTCTTCCAGAAGAGATGAGTCTGTGGGGGCCGTTGGGGCGTCGTAGAGTGAGGAATAGAAGTTGGCAAAAGCCTCCGCTATCTCTGGATCTGTTTGGGCAGGTCCATTTGGGCTGTCCGTGATTAATCTAACATGTCTGTGCACTTCTTCCCGTCGCTCCAGCCACGCCAATAATTTACCCGCTTTATCTCCCTGTTCATAAATTCTGGTTTTCGACTCCCTGTGTGCCTGTCTAGCGTTATCCAGCGCTGTGTTATGCAGGGTGGCTCTGTGCTTTAACAGGGAGCGTGTGTTTCTGGGGTAGCGTCGGCTATGTAACTGGTTTCCCATTTTTCTACCTCAGTCTCCGCCTCAGTTACTTTCCTATGATGTTCTCTTCTTTTGTTGCATATCCAGGCCGTCATTTCCCCTCTAAGTACCGCCTTGTGTGCTTCCCAAAGTGTCACTGGGTCCTCCACCGAGCCTGTGTTAATTTCGAAGAATTCATCTCACTTTACAGTGAGATGTTCCACGAATTCAGGGAGGCCCAGGTAGTAGCTGTTTAGTCTCCATGTTCTGGGGGGTAGGGGACGCTCCGTATGGAGCGTTACCTCCAAGGGAGAGTGATCTGATATGCCACGGGGGAGGAGCTCTGCCGCCTTTACCCTATATGCTTCGGGGGTTGGGAGGAAAAAGTAATCTAACCTGGATAGAGATGCGTGTGCTCCCGAGTGGAAGGAGAATCCCTGGTCTGTGGGGTGTAGTTCTCTCCACACATCGCTCAGACCAAGCGCTGACGCAAAGGTCGCTAGACCCGTGGGCCGGCGCAGGTTTCGATTGCGGATATGGGTCCGGTCAAGAGTGTCACACATAACATCATTAAAATCCCCTCCCAGGATCCACACCTCTGCCTGTTGTTGCGCCATCAGGACCGTCACCTCCCTCAGGAGAGCCTCCCCCAACCCCGGTGGGGAATATATCGCTAGAATAGCCATTGTCTCCCCCCAGAGTGTACCTCAAATCATCACAAAACGGCCACTGGGGTCCTGCACCACAGTAGATACTTCAAAAGGGAGTCGCTTATGTAGGAGGATTAGGACCCCTCGGGAGCCCATTGTATACCCTGCGTCGTACGCCGCTCCATAGTTGGATCTGCGGAAGAACTGGCAGTTTGAGCCCGCTAAGTGGGTCTCAGTTAGAAGAGCTACATCAGGGGAGCGTCTGTTAAGAAATTGCAGGATCAGTCGGCATTTTATACTTGTGCCCATACCATTCACATTCCAAGTGACGAGCTAAGAGACCTATGGAGTTCACTAGGCATTGATGAGGCTTGTGTATTTTGGCTATTGGGGTCGCTATGGTGTTGTGTGGCCATTGCTGTCTAGGGGTTTATAGTGTTGTGCTCTGCGGGTGCGTGGTATGTATCATCGTAGGAACATTATGTTCGCATTTGGTGGGAGCGTGGGTGGCGAGCACCGAGTGTTTGGTGAATTCGCTATGGACGTTTGCGTGGTGTGATTTCCCGGAAAAAGATAAACATAATACAACTTCCCTTCCCCCCTTCCCATACTCCTCCCCAACATGAAGTATCTGTCGCCCGAACTCTACTGGCGCTTAAAAACTATGTCGCCAGGTTAACTTAACATGAATTGTTCACACTACCCCTCCGACTTACTATACCCGTATGGGTCTGGTGTCTCAAGTCCCAAGTCGGGGGTGTGGCGGCCGCCGGTGTCATGGTGTGTTACTGGTGACTGCTTGCGGTTCGTGTGATCCATTGCAGGGGGACGAGGGTAGCCTGCTGTCGATGACACTCCCGGAGAAGTGTTCCTTGCAGGTTGTTGCCAGAAGAAGTGGCCGGGCATTGAGTACGTAGTGAATCAGCCCGTTCCCGTGTCCAGCCGCTGCACCCCTTTTCTCTTAAGTGCTCGTTAGTTATTGGGGTCTCCGTCTGGTTCGATTAGGACCTCCGGTCTGGGTTGCTGTGCAGGTCTTTCTCCCCGTGGTCGGGGTCTTGATCTTCTTCTGCGATTTTGATTCGGTCCAGTCCAGTCCCCTCCAATGTGAGTTTCTGCCCATCTCCAGGCCTCCTGCGGGTCAGTAAAGTGGACAGTTTTGCCCTCATGCAGGATTTTCAATTGGGCTGGGAACAGCAGTCCGCATTTCACGTTCATGGAGCGTAGTTTCTTTTTTAGGTGTTCAAAGGATTGCCTGGCCCGTTGGACCTCACGGGTGTAATCTGGAAAAAAGGCAATTCTGGCTCCGTTATATGTCATTGACCCTTTGGGACGGGCCATTTGTAGGATGGCGTCTCTGTCGCGGTAATTAAGCAGCTTCGCAATGATTGTTCTCGGGGGAGCCCCGGGGGTTGGGCGTCCCGTGGACATGCGGTGTGCACGCTCCACCGAGAAAAATTTTGAGAAGGTCTTTGGTGCAAAGAGATCCGCAAGCAATTCCTCCAAGAAAAGTTCCACGCTGGGTCACTCCGCACGTTCCAGCAGTCCCAGGATGTGAATGTTGTTGCGGCGGGACCTTCCCTCTCCTTCATCGACTCGGGCCTCCAGGGTTTTCAGTCGGTTCAGCGGTTGCGCGAGTTGTTGGTGCACCCCGCTCAGGTCATCCTCCACTCCGGAGATTTGTTGTTCCATTTCCCCGGTCCAGTACGAGAGTTTCTGGAGGTCGTGACGGAGGAAGGAGACTTCGGTGGAGATGGTGTCCATCTCTTGCTCCACCGAGGCGTGCAAGTTTTCGATGGCAGCCATCACATCCTTTAATGAGAGTGGTTCCTCCGGTTCCTTTGGTGGGGAGGGGGTTACTCTCGAGTCCTCGGTGCTTAGTGCCGTAGTTGTGCTCGTGGCGTATTGGTCATTGGTGCATTGGGTCGAGGTTTTCTTGTTCCTTTCCTTGCCCATGGTGTTGCTTTGTGTGGGTCGTGTATTGCCTGTCTGGAAGAGCTGTTTTTTCGTGCCTTATCTCGGGCCTCTACCGTGATCTTGTAGCTCGCCCAAGATGGTTCCGTTCCTGTATTGCACAAAGTTCTCAATTATTTCCTCCCCAGGTGACCGCACTGCAGCGGGAGTGTGGTAGGTTGCCTCACCGGGTTGCCAGGCGGCATAGGATGTCGGGGCCGCTGGTGCTCCGGTGATGGGGGGGTTCCCAGGCCCCTCACGTCTGGTTTGGTCCTCTTGACTGGGCCGGGCAGTGCTTTCCGTGGTGTCCAGGAGCAGATGTCTTGTGTCTTTCCGCTCGGGCTCCGCTCGCCCTAGAGCCGAATGGTGCTCCGAGGTGCCGTTGCCCGGGAGTGGCGTAGTTACGCGGGTCGATTCTGCCATCGCGTGTGCCGGGGGGGGGAGTCGCACAGTCTGCCCGCCCTCGGCAACAGCAACAGGATATGGTCCACCGCCGCGTGGCGTATGTCATCCGGCTGCTCCGAGGGCAGAGGCGTTGCTAGGGGGGGGCTAAGGGGGCTATAGCCCCAGGTCTTTTGGTTGTAGCCCTGGATAGAATCTCGGGAGCTACAGCCAAAAGGCTAGTTAGCCCCCAGTCCCAACAGTTACGACATTAGTGTAGCCCCGGGTCTTTTCCAGACCTAGCAACACCCCTGTCCGAGGGTATTTAGCACCGCATCTGCTCCGGCGGTTGGGATTCGCAGCTGCCCACGCTTGTCTTCGTTTTAGTTCATCGCGACTCGGAGGCGGCCATCTTGGTTGGTGCCGCACGATACCTTCTTACAGTTTCCAACGGCGATATCTTGCGTTTTTCGGCATGGATTCGGCCCTTTTCACGGCTAGGTGCTTCTATAATGTTCCGCTGCCCGCCTTTATTGTTTTGTTAGCAATTTCACCTTTTCGTAACGAAGGATATTACAGGATTTTTCAGGTGGCCGTGGGAGCGCCGTCAAGTCACGTCTTCATCGCTCGCTCGCTGGCCAAGCCCCGCCGAGACAGGCACCTTTGACATGTCGTCATCAAAATATTCAGGACGTTTTCATGCCAGCATCATTCTCTGAGGCACTTCTCTGTTGATCATTTTCACCAAGTAGATGAGATTAACCTCAACTGTCATCTCATCTTCACTTGTTTGCTCTTCGAACAGATCGTCATCAGTGACGTACGTCAATCTGTAACCTTCCCCAATGGCGATTACTGCACACCATTGTCTGCCTTCATCATCACAACCGTCAAGCAGAGCCATCTCTCTTCACACTATGGCCGCTTGTATTGTCAAGGGAAACACTTGTCCCTTTTCCTCATGCATAGGTATCCTTGGCCTGAATAAAAACTCATCTGGCGTTCTCATGGTTTTGTCTGCAAGGCCTGGTAGCCATGACCTTAATATGCACACTCCGTAAGCGAATATTTCTAGTTTCAATGGAATAGCTCTCATTGCCATCTGTCCTGCGTATGCTCTAGTCATTTCGCACACGTTCAAATAATGCATTCCTGGAGTTGAACATGCTATGCCCTTCTCCGTGAACGAGATTGTCATGTTTAACTTTGTCAATAGATCTCGTCGCAATATATTCACTGGGGCTTGCGTTAAATATAGCAGTGGCACAATCATCTCACATTCTCCAATGGAGACTGGAAGCTCTGTTGTAAAAGGAACACGACTTGTTGCTCCTGTGAAACCCTGAGAATTTATGGTTTCACCGGACAAAGAAAACTTGCCTTCACGTATACACGAGTGTGTCGCACCTGTGTCGACTAAGAAAGAATATTCTTTATCCCCTATACAGACATATACCCTTGGTTCCTCGTGAGGGTTCGGTGTCACTGATAGGATAGAACACATCAGGTCTCCCAGTGAGCTGTCCTAATCTATATATAATATTGTCCCATTTTGAGTGAATGGATTTCCTCCGTCACTTGAGGCATTTCTCATTCCTGTCTTCAGTATCTGTCCTGTACCTGTTATTTGTGACAGTTGTATTGGCGACTGTTGAGACTGACCCTGTGGAAAATGTGTAACATTCTGGGGTTGCAGACTTTGCTGTACTCCCGGCGCTTGCTGCTGCACCGTGTGATTCTGCGCAACTCCATTATCACCCTGCTGTGAGAACGCAGATGGATTCCACATCCCTTCTCTCGTGACTTGGTCGTTTTGCACCATGCTTTGACTTCTGCATGTACGTGCTATATGCCCCGTCATTCCACAAGTCCAACATGTTGGCAGTGGTCTGATCATTTGCCCATTTTGCATACACTGGTTTCCATTTTGCATATTTTGAAAACCTCCCTGATTATTCTGATAACCCCTTCCTCAAGAGCCTCTTCCCCTTGGGTAAAGCCTGTTATTGCTTTGATCAAACTGTCTTTGGCTATTGGCCTGCTGCATGCTAGATCCATCTGTATTAATTATCATTGCCCCCTCACTTGCATACTTTGATAATTTTTTCTGCACCAATTTAGCCTCTTCGTTTTTTCGTGCAGTGTCCTTGTTTCGATTCTTCTCTTGCAATAGCCTGCAATAGTGAGAGATGGTCAACTGTATTTCAGACCATGGCTTAGCCTCACTCCCTACCAACTTCTTGAGCTCCTTCTGCACCTTTTCTGGCACCCCTTGGCATAATATAGGGTAAAATACGGGTATAGACTTTCCCCAAGATTCATGAGTTTCTAGCACCCAGGCGTCTTGAAAATTCTGGATGTAAAGCAAAGGATCATCTGACTCCTTCATCTTGGATGTCATTAAAGCTCCCATATCAGAAGTGTCCGGGTTTAGCTCTCGAAGCGCTTTCCATACCGCGGTTCTGCAATTGTTAAACGGCACTCCGTCATGCGCGGTATTAACTGTAGGTACTACAGGGTAACCTGCTCGTGCCCACAATTGGTCAGCTCTATCACCAAGTATGGCAATTAAAAGACCCTTAATATCCCCTATAGCTAACGTGTTCCCTTCTGTCATTTTTTCTAACTCATGTATCCATTTTCCAGCTCCCGAAGTCAGCATTGGGAGCTTATTTTTCAAGTTCTCTCTGTCCATGTGAGGCCAGGGTATATATTGTGGCCTCGTTCCTCCTTTTTCTAGTAAGGGGAACTGAGATACATGACACTCCTTTTCCTCTCTCATTATTCTTCTGTGTATCGCAGGGGTAATATTCCCACATCGCTGTCTACCTGGCAATGTCCTCAGTCTGCTCACATAGGGTGGTGGAGACACCCCCCTCTGACCATACGATACTCCTTCATGCCCCTCTGCTGGTGTGGCTGATTCTGATGTCTTAGGTGCAGATCTCCTAGAATCTGACCATCTTACTCCCTTTCCCCCAGAGAAGCGTTTTTCTCGTCTTCTCTCGTCTTCTCTTTATTCACATTCTTCTCTTTCTGTGTCTGATATTGTCTGTGCCCAACTCGTGCAACTTCTCTCATCCTCCTCATTTCTGGTTAGGGTCAGCCTATCTAATGACAGCTCTCTATTTCTGCTACTTTGTAAGGCATTCTCAGTATCGTACAACTGAGTGCTCTCCAGACGTTCATCCTATCCTTCCCTTTGGGGTACTCTTTCTAGCTCCATCTCATCTCTATCGATTGTCTCTCCGATGCTTCTGGTGTCAAAGTCATCTTCGATATTTGCCCTAGATGTGCCTTGTAATGAATCGTACTCAGGGAAGAATTCTTCTATATCTTCCCAGTCTACTACTGGATCGGGTTTGTTAACCTCTCTTTCCAGATATTCAAGATCCTGTGCTCTCTGTCTTCACTTACGTTCTATGTCTTTGTCGAACTCTCTATGTTTTCTCGCTTCCTCTCTGACCCTATCTTCTTCTTGTCTCCTCGCATCTCTTTGTTCAATTGCCTTTCACATTTCCTCCTCCCTTTTATTCTCTTCTCCCGTATCTTTTTTTCTTCTTCTTCTATCCTTCTTTGTTCTATTCTATCTCGGCCATCAACAGTTCTCTGCTTATGATCGCGTTGTCTCTGCTCTTCTGCCTTTTCCTGTTTTCTGACCTGTTCGTCATGATATAACTGCTCTCGTTTCTGTCTATCCTTTTTCTTAGCCCCTTCGTCCCTTGATTGTTTTTCCTTTTCCCTCCTTTCTAATTCATCCCGTTCTCCTTTTTGTCTCATATCCTCAATGCCTTTACCATTGAGTTTCAATAAAATCTGACCTCCCATTCATTTGTTCTGTGCGAATGTTGTCTCATCAGTCCTATCCTCATCTACTTTCCATCTCTTTCCCTCTCTTCCCGTATCTAGAGATGTACTTCCTGGTGTGTGGTTTCCTTTTTCCTTTTCACGCCTCTCCTCGTCCCTCAGGACTTTGGAGCTAATATCCCTGTCTTTGCCCTTTTCTTGGCTTTTGCCGCTACTTTGCGTAGTGACTCATACGCTGGGTTGCTATATCCCGTGGCTGCTTTAAGCTCCCTCAATGGGTATAATCCTTCGTCTTCGCTAGTTTTGCTTTTCACTTCAGGAGGGGCGGGTGGAGCAGAAGGCTCTCTACCCCCTTCTGTGCATATATTCAGTATCCAATTTAACGGTGGCTCCTCCTCTTTCTCTTATTGGTACATTTTCCAAAATTCTAAACTAGCTAGGCGTTTGTGTAACTTTCTGCCCATGTATGTGGCGTGCAAATATGTTGTCATGTGCTGCAGGACCGTTTTCGATAGCGATCCTACTGGGTCCAATGCATAAACATTTTGTCTGCGGTCCCTTTAACCCATTCTACACTGTACTGTTTAAGCTTAGGTGCATTTTTCGGCAGCTGTTTGCACATGTGTGCCAACGGGGTAATGTCTTCCATGCTTAACCTGTGTATCCTATCCTTGTACAACACTTTATTAGACTTTACATTTCACAACCACAATCGTCGCAAGCTCCAGTCCCGTTTTTCCAAAAAAATGTCACTGTTATTTTCATTAACTTCAACCATCAATCCTTGCCATGCAACTTCATATCATTACAATCGCGCAATTTCCCTGCTATTTTAAACAAGTTTTTAACCTTCTGACATCATCGAAGAAAAACATAAAACATAAAACGGACAAGACAGACTCCAGCCGGCTACACAAATCTCATGCCATATGCTTCCTCAGATGCATCCTGCCCCTAATTGTATTCCGACATGGAATTTAAGCCCATTTCTTTCAGGTCGTCTTTAATCGATTCTGGTCGCCTACGTCGTCCTAGCAATTCAGGACCTTCAATGAAAGCTTCTTCTAGCGCTCTTTTAAAACCTAGGAAAAATGGGTGTATTCTCTCTCTACCTCGGTTACTTCTGGTTATCTCTCCATTGCTCGGCCACCCTCGAGTCAATACTTTCCCCTTATATACATTATACTTTTACTATAATGTTATTTTTGTTCCCGCTTCCCTCTGTTACCTTCCCTTTACTTGTTCTTAAGGCATGCACTTTTTGCCAAAGCATTCAGTCTTTTTCACTCATCGTTTGCAGGTTTTTCCTCTCCAGATGCTCAGGATCACCGCCTTCATTACCGCCTCTCCATGCTGTTCGTCCGATCGGCTGCTCGTAGAAGTCGGAAGGATTTTTTGGAGGAAAGCAAAGGTTCCTTCAGACCTAACCTGCAGGTTTTTAATTACACTAGCCACTATCTACGGGGAGCTTCTCGTTCTATCAGCCAGATGGCAAAGGACTCGTGATTTACCGAGGACCCAAAGTTACTTATGTCGACGGTCAATGGGTGTCTTATCTAATCTAACCATCTAATGTCTGCTACCAAATGAACTGGATGGACCCCAGCTGGCCCAGAAGACTGGGGGTCGCCAAACAGCCCTTTAAAATGAGCAGCAGCACCCTTGAGATAGATGTGGATGCATATCCGTACTCTCGCATCAAATAATATTGGCAACTCAATAGTTTGGCAAAGGGAGTCCGTTTAATGGCAAGTACAAAAAACGTGGAATACATTGCTCGATCTTCCTTCTCGCTTAAACTCCGATTACTTTCAGAAAAGACACAACCTTTATACCAAAACCTCATCATCATTGACGTTTAATCTTAAAACCTTAACATGCAAATTGATTGGTTATAGGAAGGTAACTTTAACATAGGTGCTATATCTGTATATGGAAAGGGGGAGAGGGGATTGGGTAATAATGTCAGGTGGGGCAACTAAGCCCTTCCTTCGAACTGGCTGCTGTAAACGTCATTAAAAATATGACGTCTCATTGGCTCTACTCTCTATAGGACCCTAGATTACATGGTCCACTCTGGTTGGGTTGGCATTGATCCTACACATTCTTTTCCACTTGCGCTTAGCAGCATGCAGAATAATTGGCCAGGTGCAGGGACTAAGTCTGCACCCCAGCTTTCCTTCGATTTATGTTACAACCATCTATCACCTCAGGGGCCGTGTTTCAATGACTGCTTTGTAGCTTGGCCTTGGGTCTGCCTCTTGGTCTGAGAAAGTTTAAGGAGTATGGGTACAACAAGGCTCGATGCGTAGGTGTGAACGTCTCATTCCTTTCTGCCTGCCTTACCACATGACTGGGACACCGTGAAATCGGCCGCTTCTTCATGCAATTCTGTGTATTTGATTCAGTTCTGTCAGTCGTATACCATCTGCGCTTATCTCAATCTTGCTGAACAGGAGACTCTTGTTATTCTTATCTTTAGTCGTAGGCATCGCTAGCCTAATCCCAGCCCGGTACGACCTTGTCTTCCTTGCATGGTTGCCTTCAGCGGGGTCTCTCTCTGTCTTTAATTCTCGATTTGCCTCTCCTCTGTAGGCCTTTAGTAACTTCCATTCAATTCTGCTCATGTGCATAGTGGATTTTTCACTCATTTAAAAGGTGCTTTTGAGGTAGGTAGATATATATATTTGGCGCTTGCCGCAATCTATTTCTCTATTAAGCGTAAGCAAGCTTCAAGATTTCTTTGCTTCTTGTGGTCTCTTGCGTATGTACATGTTTAAACTAACTGAATATCTTAATCGTGCATATTGCATAAGTTTCCTCCATCTTGGAATCAACTGTTTCACCTTAGGCTCAAGATGTCACTTATCCATGGTATTTCGTCTCTTTATCAGCATTCTTAGGTCCTTATATATTCCATGTGCGTCAACTCGATTTCTCATGACGTCACCAGTCGTCTTCTTTTAGTATCTTCTTGGTTTCTTCGGGTATTCCATTCTGACAAGCGTTCTTTTGTCGTGTCTGTAGGTATGGATTTCTCAGTGGGTACCTTACTGTCCAGGTTTGCTTAGGTGTCGGTACTTCAATAGGTGCTGTTCTTTCAACGGGGCTGAGCAGAGCCCGACCGCAGCTCTCTGTTGGTTTAACTGTTCTCCATACATCAGATATTTTGGCATGAACGTTCCTGGCACTTCGAAGGAGGTGGCTGGAGTGCAGATAATGCCTGCCACTTCCTCTTCACTAACATTACTTTTTTTTTGGTGTTCCCACAAAAGAAAACGACACAGAATAATAGCAAAGCAATCTGGACTCGCAAAATTAAAAATTGTTGTTCAGTTGAAAAAATTGATCTAGACTAAAACTGCAGTACAGATCTCTAATTGCCCTATTTCAGCGCTTTGCTATGTGTTAAATTTTTATTGTTTATTTATTTGCATTTTTAAAGCACACAGCTGCCCTCGGGCATCGTGGCGCTGTTACCAGAAAGTTTACTTGGCATAGGTGAATATAACAAAGACAATGGGAACATGGTTACAGACATAGCTAAGGTTACAAGGTTACATGGGTACAGTTGTATATTACAGCCATTATTCACATTGCAGTGGTGTTTTAAGTAGGATTCACTTAAATAAGATGGTTTTCAGTGACTTTCTGAAGGCCATGTGGGATGTTTCAGCTCCCAGTTTGGGAGGTAGAGAGTTCCAAGATGTTGGAGCTAGAACTTCGAAGCTCGAACCGCCAGCTTTAGCTCTGTTGAAGTTGGGGACTGAGAGTTGGTTTGCGTACAGGTCCCTTTTTGGTCTGAGTGTCTGGACTCGCTGTATACGTTCAGTAAGGTAGCTAGGGGCAGATTGGGATGTGCATCTGTGGGTAATGGTGAGAGTCTTGAATTGGATGCACTCTTTGACTGGGAGCTAGTGGGCATTTTGTCTTGCTAGGCAGATGTGTTCCCTCCTAGGAATATTGAGGGCTGCTCTCAAGGCGTTGTTCTGTGTGATTTGAAGTCTATTAATGTTTTTGTCCGAGGTGCCTAGTAGGAGGACGTTGCAATAATCCAATTTGGCACCTATGGTGGCCCTAGCAATGTTGAGGCAGTTTACAGTGGATAGGTGAGGCTTTACTGCATTGATTTTTTTAGTTGTTAGTGCTGCTGAGGAGGAGATGTAAGTAACATGTCTGTCCATGGACAGGGTTGAATGTAGGTATATTGCCAGAGTTTCTACAGCAGAGGAGACTGAGATTACAGAGTTCTCAATTAAGAAGTTACTGTATTTGTTGTCTAGTTTACTGAGGGATTCTTTTGGTCCCAACGGTAGGATCTCTGTCTTGTCTCCATTTAGACATAGGCCATTGGCTGCCATCTAGGCCTGGATGATAGCATATGTGTTTTGTAGGGTTTTTAAGTCTTGCTCTTAATCACCAGATAATGGGAGAATAATTTGTGTATCGTCGGCATAATTGGTGAATGTTATGCCGAATTCTTGTAGGTCGTTGAATAGAGGGAGTGTGAATAGTTTTATAGTGTGGGGGAGGTGCAGGAACCATGTGGTACTCCGCAGTTAATAGGGGAGGGAGTGGCTGACGCTTGGTCTGAGTAGACCCTCATAGCTCTGCCCTCCACGAAGGCTGACATCCAAGGTGTGGCCTCAGTAGAGAAGTGAGCCGTATTGGTGTGGTGTGTCTTTAGGATTTTATGGTCGACTAGGTCGTACGCAGCCGACAGGTCAAGGAGTAGGAAGTTTAGTGTTGTGCAAAATCACTGTATATTAATTCCCAGTCACATTTCATGTGTCAAAGTGTTTTTTTTAAAACCTTTTTGATTTAATTACTCTAAATTCGTGTGTTTTGTTGAGCTGATGTCAGCGGTTTTATAATTTTGTACGTTGGAAAATAATTTTCTAAATAAATAGTGATATAAGATAAGGTGATTTTCATTCCCTCTCTAGCTCTGTGCGCAAGAAGTGGCAGCGGCATTACAAATAAACAGTGTATGCCCATTAGTGTGTTTAAAGACTATGGGAGGGGTAACCATGCTCCCACAGATATATAAATGAGGATGGATCCCTCCACGAAAAAACTGCTCTTTCAAGACAAGGCGGGAAGTCAGCATGATCGTTGCTTCTTCAACCGACTCAGAGACAAATGATTTGGAAGGTACTATTTTCCTGGCAGTGAGCAATAAAAGCAGAAACGCCAAATGTAATCCATTCTGTGATGTGTTAAATAACAGTGTGTCTATTTTAGACGTCACCATACTACCACTAGGCATCTTGAAATCATGTATGGGAAAGGATGTCCTCTGCCTTAAGCCCTCAGACAATGAGCCTGGAGTGTACAGTGGAAACAAAATTACCCTGGCGCGACCTGAACTTCAAAGGGATGAGAGTGTATGCCATGAACATAGGTATGAATAAACAAATGAGCCTAAATATTCATCTAGATCCTTGCTGCAAAGAACAAGTATACTCTGTGAGACTGAAGTCACTGACAAACATACACGACAACCATGCCAAAATAGTTGATAAAAAAATTGGTTGTCTGAAACACTACACCAATAGAATCCTTTTAAAGAAAGATGCAGTACTCATCAAACAAAGTACGACCGGTGCCCATCACAAACAGGACTGAGCTAAAAAACGACTCTAGGACATGGAAAATGGTGGTATTATTGAATTTTTCAAAGCCAGTAGCTGAAACCAGTGTCCACTAAACTCGACATACACGACGCATACCACCAGGTTTCTCAGCATGAATAATTTAAGCTCCTTCCAGCCTTCATAATGCCTGTTAGAGTCTTTTGCTTCCCCAGAAAGCCTTTTGGCCTTTCTCCTGCACCCTTACAATTCCAGCAAATGATGGAGCACCTACTTAGTAAAGTCAGCAATGTAATATACTTCCAAGATGACGTTGTAGTGTTTGGTGTCGACATTGCAGAACAGAACAAGAGGCCTCATCACGACTTCGGCGGTAACCCTTAAATCCGGCGGTAGTGCTATTACCGCCGGATTGAAGGGTCCGCCGAATCAGGGCTTAGGCTGATTTCGCCCCAGCTCTGAGCTGGAGGAAATCCACCGAAAATTTGCGCTATTACCACCGGCGGGAAATCCGCCGGCAGTATTAGCGCAAAGATTCCCCATTGAGCCCAATGGGGAATGGGGCATTCCTGAATGGGCTCAGTGGGGAATGGGGACTTACATTACCGCGGAACTCATGATCCGGCGCTATTAGCGTTACCGCCCAACTTGTGATGGGGCCCACTGGCTACAGTAATGCGTAAGCTGAGGAAGGCAGGTTTGAGAGCAAAACATGAGAAATGGTGTTTGGCTGTATTGTCAGTTGAGTATTTGGGGTATACAATATCCAAAGAGGGCATCGCATCCTAGGAAGATCTTGTTTTGGCCATCAGGCAAGGACCATCACAAGGAGAAGCTTAAGTCATTCATTGGTCTAACCGAATACTATTCGAAATTTGTTGAAACGTTTTACAGCAAGACATAATTCATGAGCAGACTGTTAAAAAAGGCATGCCAGATGAGTGCCAAAGCTCATTCTAACTAATCAAACATGAAATAGCCCTTTGATGATGACTTTCTGGTAATATTCCAGGTGCCAACAACACTGAAGAAGATGCACTGTCTCACTCTCTGCGATTCATGAGCCTGTGGATCTCAATCGTGCACCCATGTTACCAGAAAGAAACTTTGTGTGTTCTCTCCAACAGTATGTGCTCGATACACAACAGGCGACAGCCAGTGATCCAGACCTATCCGATTTAGTGAACCTACCCCAGACCCGATACCAGGATGGTCTTCTCTTTATGAATGACACAATATATGTGCTCTCTGAAGCGCTGCATACCATGGTTTTGTCCCGTTTTCAAGATTCTCTTGCAGGAGGCCATGTGGGCACAAAAGCAACCCTGAAAATAATATCTCAGCAGTTCTGGTGGCCCATTATAGCGAAGCAAGTGGACCAATATGTGGCCTCCTGCCCATGTGTGCCCACAGAAAGATACCCGGAATGAAGCCCTATGGTATACTGTGTTCCCCTGCCTTGCCCACGTACCTGAGGCACATGGTTTCAACTAACTTTATATTGGACGTGCTCTCATCCAAAGGGTTTGGTCGTGATTGACAGCTTCACCAAGATGGCTCATTTTGTCCTTTTCTCCAAGGTTCCCACTGCCAGTCAGATGGCCCATGCTTTCTTTCACAAAGTACATTGCCTAATTCTGGAAGGCGCTTTGCATTAATGTCGGCGTTCACCGGGCCCTCAGTTTGGGCTACCATCCCCAGAGTAACTGCCAGATGGAGAGGGCCAACCATATGCTGGAACATTAGCTGAGTTGTTATGCTAATACGGTGCAGAACAACTGAGCATCTCTGCTGGATAGGTCGGAGTACAACTACACATGCCACATACACAGGTTTTAGTCCATTCTTGTGTGCTTCTGGACTGCATCCGAAACTGGTGTCTTTCCAATGCATTGTGCCCTGGCTCTGTTCTCTCGGCAGATGCACTGGTGACCCAAACACAGAACATTCATCGGTTGACCACCAAGGCACTCCAAGAAGCGTGTGACACGAGCAAGAGGCAGGCACACAAGACACATACATCGGGAACCCAATTTCCTTGTGGGACAACAGGTATGGCTCTCACCCAAAAACCTGCCCCTGCAAAACCTGCCTTCCAAACTGGCCATCATTTCCTTAGCCCTTTTTGTATCATGCACAGTATTTCCTCTGTGGCTTTTTGGCTGCGCCTACCCCCGTCCTGGCATAGCCACCCTGTTTTTCATGTCTCTTTGTTCAAACCCTTTGTTCCTGATGCTTTTGTCCATCTTCATCCCAAACCTCCTATCATGCTAGTGGAAGGCCAACCTGAATACCAGGTCCTGGAGATCTGTGATTCCTGTTGGCACCGGAGCCATCGGTTCTTTCTGGTGGATTGGGCGGGTTATGCTCCATGCGACAGTTCCTCGAAACCAGCCTCCCATGTCCATGCACCCCGGTTGGTTCAGAATTTCTTTTCACAGTTCCCTTGGTAGCCTGGTACCCCGGGAGGGGTGTGTGGTGTTAGGTGCATTGCGTGCGGTTCACACCATCTCGCGGTACTGCCTCAATTATCTGTCGGATCCTGGTGCCTGTATTGGGGCTGGTGGCTCCTCCTATGTTTGGCTGCTGCGGGGAGACACAGGAGAATGCAGCAGCCCGTGATTCCTGGAGGGGCAGCTAAGAGATTGGTTCGGGTGCTGCCATGATGGTGATCCTATGATGCAGTGGAGGCCCTGCCCTTCAGCTATGAGGAGAGCAGTCCGGCGGCCCCATTGCCATGTCAACATTCTCCCACACTGAGACGTGAAGCAAAAGTGTGCAGGCTTTAAAAGCCATGTTAGAGCCAGAGGCCAGTGTGTCTTAACTCTCCCTGCCGGCTCTGTTCCTTTCAGTGTGCCAGATAGCGTTCCTTGCTGTTCTGCCCCCCTTCTTGTCCTTCCTGTCCCTGGCCTCGTTGAGCTCCTCTTGGGTTCCCTTTGGCCAAGCCCTTGTCCAGTGTCCTCTTCTCTCCCTCGAACAGTCTTTTCTGCCCTTCTCCTTCTTCCATTCCAGGCTTGTTGCCTTACCATCTTTTTTCCTGTCCTGGCTACACTCTACTCTTGGGGGTGTATCCTGCTTAGTCTACTTGCTCCTGTCTTCGTTCTGCCATCGGGACTGCAGTGACCACTGGATCATCACCACAACCATCTTGTTGGCTCCCCTGCCAGTGCCCTGCACAGTCCCTGTACCACAATATTACAGGGAACGCCACCACGTGGCATACGGAAATCTTCCAAGGACCACTGAGAGTATACAATCAGGGGTTACTTTGGGGGTGCTTCCTGTGCCACACATGACGTTATCATCTTCGCCACAGCAATGCCAGCAGTCCCACAGGAGAGCAAGAGGATTTCAGGTACCCAGCACAAGTAAGCCCTAATCCTTGACAGAAATTAGAGTAGCAGGTCTGATACTGTAGTCCTTAAACTGTTCTGAATCTTGGTTGGTCCTCTAGGCCCTGTTGTGAATTGTACCCTTCCTTTACCTCTAAGCCTTATATTAAGCATATGGTTCACATATGGAGAAGTGGCTTTACGATGTAAAGTTTGGAGGAAATTACTGGGGCTATCCATGTTGGGCATTTGTGGATCTTGAGTATGACTCAGTAATATGTGTTGCTTGTGTCTAAGGATCCACTTGTTCTCACCATTACCTCCTCATTCCATCTTGCTTATCCCAAACCAGAAGTTATGAGGGCTGCTGGTCCCGGACATGGCGGACAGACACTTTACATATCCAAAGCTTTATTTGCATGACTATATGCTTAGCCTCAACCCTTCAAGGGTGGAAGCATATAGTCCATCAGCCCCATGGCTTTCTGTTTGTCTGTCCATGGACGGATTCATTGAACCCGCCCCTGGAAGAGATAAACGTAGGGATCTCAAGGGAAATGGTTGGGGGTAAGGTGGATGGTGGAACAGATGTGCCCGCCAAATATGTTGTCACCCTTTCCCGAGCGGGTGCATTTCCAGAGTTTGTGTCAGCCCTGTAAGGCTGCCTCTAACTTCATGTGGAGGACACCGCTAGAAGGCAGCTGGTACATGGGCAAGCATAGAGAAGGCCTGGTTGCCAAGCAACATGTCTTCCTGCAACAGAAGAAACAGGGCAGGGTAAGTCACGCTCTGCGCTGAAGATTCCCGTGAGTGTTTTCTGGATTTTGCCTGCATTGTGCATGCAACACTCGAAAGGGGTCATTCCAGATGCCCTTCCAGACACAGAAAGCACAAACACAAGCACAGGCATTGCTCTTTGCCTGTGTCTGCGTCTGTTCCTGACATCCCATGGGATGTCACCTCGTGACAATATCTTGTGACCCTTTGAAAATCCTGGATTTTTTTATGGGATGGGTTTTCCTTGGGGTTGGCTTTATCCTGCTTGAGAGCCCAGCTGGTGCAATCAAAATGGTCAGGGGACTTTGGGGAGTTAGTGGTCCGATTGTTTCAGTCTATTCCGGAGGAGCATCTTCCATTGCACCCAGGATTCCACCATGGGATATCCCCACAGTACTTGAGGCCTTGAGGAGGCCTCCCTTTCCTTTATTTGAGGTTTTCCTCAAGATGCTTACTTCAAAGGCTGTGTTCCTTTTGGCAGTTACTTCAGCGTACATGTTGGGGGAGCTACAGGCTTTGTCACGCAATGCTCCATGCATTGAATTTTCAGCTACTGGGTTGGTCATCAAGATTCCTCCTCCTTTTGATTCAATTCAGCACAGGAACTAGTTTGTCTGTCCCTATTTGAGTCTGGCTGTGTGTCAGGCAGTAGAGATCTATCTGGAAAGGTCAGCTGGTTTTTGCTCATGCGACTCCTTCCTGGTGTAATTCGGTCGAGGGGACAAAGGGACTAAACCTTCGGTGGCCACAATTAGCTGATGGGTCACTGACTGTGTTACTATGGTTTATGATCATCAAGGAGTTCCTTTGACCTGGGCTCCTCGGGACAGGTCCACTAGAGGGATAGGCAGGTGCTTTTTGGGTCGAGTTCAAGGCTGTGTTGCTGAAGGAAATCTGTCCAGCTACTACTTGGGTATCTCCTTCTACATTTGTGCATCACTACAAAATGTTGCTCAGAGAAGAATCTGTGGGTTCTTTTTGTACAGCCATTCTAAGTTGTGCTTACTGTTGACTAGGATGTCTTTGACCTAATTAAAATAAAAAGTGGGATTTCTTTGCAGTTTGCAGGGTGTTGGAGTGGTATTCGTCCAGTCTTCGGCTTATTACATCCGCATTAGTACTTGACTACGATGAGGAAAATGGGGCAAGGAGGTAATACCCTGATTGTTTACTGCTAATCTTTATTACTCCTAGTATTCCTCATCCCAGTTTCCTTTTCCCTTGCTCCCTGGCATTCTGAGTGAACTAAGATTGGGCTTGGTATGTTCAGGAAGTATCTGGGGCTGACAGAGACTATATGGTCCCACCCCGGAACGGGCAGGTCTAGGCATACAGTCATGCAAAGAAAGCTTTGACTTTGTAAAGGATCTGCCCCGGGCCAGTGGCCCCATTCGTACTGGACTGGGACGAGGAAGACTTGGGACTTGGAGTAATGAAGGTTACCCTTAAATAATCAGTGCATTACCTAACATTATGAATGTACTGAGTTACTGCCAGGTATAGGTCCTACATTGGTTTTAGGAGGTCGAATGGTCTGTTTCGGCCTAATTTACAATGCATGTATTTATGGGTTAAAGATCTAATATTCCTTTGTAACATGTACAATGTTAGAAATCCCCTTTTGAATCACCTTACACATGAATCTGTCTGTACGTTACAAATAAGGAGATACAGTGGTTCGCACTTCGCCCAGTTCTAAGAATTAAATTGTTTCTTTACACACATTTTTATTGTGCCAGCATCTGAACTATGACGTCACCAGGCTATACATGTCATACCCTCTGCTCATTCCACTAGTGAACCCAGGTTCCCTTCAGCCCGACTGACCCCACAACCCCCACAACTCACTTCACGCAACTCTCACGGTTTCCGGGGCTCACGTTGCAATCCGGTTTGGCCCGCGGACTGGCGCAACATCGGCCCAAGGTTTTCACCCTGCATTCACGCCTACGACCTTTTCTTCATTGGCAGTTGCCCTGGAGACTAGGAAGCAGCACGCTTCGAGGAACGCATCCTCATCGCGTTGCCGTTTCCATCCATTCACGTGACCCAGAGTTTCGGTCATGTGACGCGTTCTCACGTCATGTGACCAGGAAGCGTTCAGTACAAAGGCCGTAATTCGCTTTCATACCGCGCTTCACAGCTGTTTTTCTTTCGGAAACTCTGTTTGGCTCTTGTGCTTCCTGTATTTGCTCTTGGAACCTGTACCCGGCTTCGTCTCACGGATTGTGTTTGGATTACCCTTGGCTTTGAATTGGAACTTCGAAATTGTTGCTTTGCCTGCCGACCTCGGACCGTTTTATGGACTTGCTTTTGGATTGCCCCTGGCCTTCGTCCTACTGACTCGGAATTCTACGGACTCTCCTGCTATCACGTGCTCTTGCCAAGTACTAAGGAACCCGCTCCAGGAACAAGCCCAGGTGGGGTTTCTTGGATCTGCAGTTGGCTTTCCTGCTGCTTCCGTGGCATCTTGAACCTGTCCGCGTGAGTCCTGGAACCCTTCCACACCCCTAGGTTTCCCTCAGTTCTTCTGACAACACTTGGTAAGGTCTCGTGTTTTACCTACGTTTGCACAAGTTATTCCTGCTTGCCTGGTATTTAACCTACGTTTCTTTTCAGCTTCCTTGGGGTTTCCAGCACTCGGCTGCGTCTGACTTCTCCACCTGTGGCCTCAAGGGTTATACAGGGAGTAGATTTATATCTCCCTGTGTGACAGTTGGGGACGGAGGTCTCACATATCTGCACGACGGTCAAGGTCTAAAAGACTGTGAAGCCATTGTCGTGCCGGATATGGAGGGCACCGCAGAGGACCCCATGGCCGCTGTAATCCAGGCAATCACGGTGCTTCGGGCAGACATGGTTGCTGCTAATACAGCAATCCACCAACGTCTTGATCTATTACAAAGTGCCCAGCATCCGCTGCCCTCTGATCCGGAGCTCGGGGACACTGCCCCACCACCCCCACTGCCCGTAGTCCCGAACCCAAACATCCCGAATCCCGTTCCTGTAGTGCTACCTTCCCCCTTTCCCCTGGCAGCCCCCGAAAGGTTCCAGGGAGACCCTGGGAAGTTCAGAACGTTCCTTAATCAATGTAAGTTGCACTTCGTATGTAGACCCCTTGCTTTCCCCGATCCCACTACAAAGGCGGCATTTATCCTTTCACACTTGTCCGGCATAGCTGCTACATGGGCTAACCCTCTGTTAGAAACTGGCCACCCGCCCTCTATGATTTCGATCTCTTGATAACTGAAATGTCACATGTGTTCGATACCAGACACAAAGCGCAGTCTCATGACTTAGAACTATTAGAACTCACTCAAGGTAGAGGGTCCCTTATCGAATACATTACTCGATTTAATCAACTAGTGGTGGAAACATCATGGCCGTAAAATAAGAAATCAGTGGTCTTCTACCGGGGTTTAAGTAATCTGATGAAAGACGCCCTATCAGTGGTCCCATCCTTGTCTACCCAATTTCCTGATCTTGTTGATTTGGCTCTCCAAGTGGACGCCCGACGTTCTGAACGGAGGGCCCAGGCGGGGTCTCCCTTCCCCTCAGGTACACCCACACCCGGGTCCTCTTCTGATGCCTTCGGGGAACCCATGCAGATTGGAGGGGTTAGGTCCCCTATTACTTCAAGGGAAAGAGAGAGGAGGAGAACAGATAATGCCTGTTTCTATTGTGGCTTGAACGGTCACTTCGTTAAAGAATGTCCCCGTCGACCTGAACCAAGGACTCAGGTTTTTCACACAGCTCGACCCTAGAATCGGGGCCTGGATCGAGCGCTCTCTGTCAGACCCCAGACCCTGTTCCCGCATTTGGCCGTGTTAGGCCCATTCAGGTACAGGCCACCCTTCAGCCTACCCCTGGCACCATCCATCCAGTCACTATCATTATCGATTCAGGAGCCACGGGGAATTACATCGATATCACCCTAGCCCCAACACTGAACCTACCTTTAGTTAACAAAATCCGACCAGAACCTGTACAAGCAGTCGATGGAACTGCATTGACCTCCGGTCCCATCAAACAACAAACAGCACCACTCATGTTAACAATCCAGTCCGTGCACAGTGAAACCATTCATTTCGATTTGATCGCCATGCCCCAGTTCGGGCTGATACTAGGGATACCCTGGTTACGGGACCATAACCCTCATATCAATTGGGGAACGGGTCAGGTGCACTTCGAGTCGGAGCTATGCCAGAACTACTGCCTCCCTATGGTCAGAGAGGAAGGAACACCTGCGTCAGTGTCGGGGGCTATCACCCATCTCAGGGTGTCAGACGACCTTGAGTCACCACATATAGTGGGCATGGTTGCCGCTAATGTCCCTGCGGTATACCATGATTATGCTGAAGTCTTTGACCAGGGTTCTTCCGAGGTACTTCCCCTGCATCGCCCCTATGATTGTCCCATTGATCTAACCACTGGGATCCCAGTACCTGTGGCTCGTATCTATTCTCTGTCCCCATCCGAGGATCAAGCCCATAAGGACTATATTACGAAATCCCTATGTTTGGGCCATATTAGACCCTCCAAATCATTAGCTGCCAGTCCAATCTTCTTCGTCCCGAAGAAGGAGGGCGATCTTCGTCCCTGTGTGGACTACCGACTTCTCAATGCCATTACGGTTAAGAATCGGTATCCCATAACGCTTATCTCTCCCTTACTGGACCGCCTAACCAATGCTTCCGTTTTTTCCAAACTGGATCTACGGGGGGCGTATAACCTCGTCCGAATGCGCAAAGGGGATGAGTGGAAAACCGCCTTCTGTACACGGTATGGTCTTTACGAATACACCGTCATGCCTTTCGGGCTCTGCAATGCCCCGGCCACGTTCCAGCATTTCATGAATGACGTTTTTTGTGATATACTGGACATGTTCGTGGTAGTGTATTTAGATGATATTCTCATCTTTTTGCATAGTCTGGAAGAACACGTACAACACGTCCGAGAAGTACTCTCTCGCTTGAGGAAACACTCCTTATTCGCTAAACCCGAGAAATGCCAGTTTCATGTAGATAACATCGAATTCCTAGGGTTCAACATCACACCTGGTGGCCTGGCGATGAATTATTCCAGGGTACGATTGGTCTTAGAATGGCCAACTCCGAAGACCCTAAAGGCCCTACAATCTTTCTTGGGTTTCTCCAACTTCTATCGTCGCTTTATCTCTGGGTTCTCTTCCATAGTGTCACTGCTTACGTCTCTTACGAGCCCTCACACCCCTTTCGTCTGGACAGAGGTACACCAAAAGGCCTTTGAGGATCTAAAAACAGCCTTTACTACCGCTCACGTATTGCAATATCCCGATTCCAAACGTCCATTCATTGTCAAGGCAGACGCCTCCTCATTTGCTCTAGGGGCGGTTCTGTCACAAACCTGTGCCTCCACTGGTCGCTTGCATCCCGTGGCCTACCACTCCCGTAAGTTTAGCTCCACGGAGGCCCATTACACCGTCACCGAGAAGGAGCTCCTGGCAGTTATGGACGCCTTTCGGGTTTGGCGACACCACCTCTTGGGGGCGAAGCATAAGACCACTGTGTTTACCGACCATCAGAATCTGCAAGACCTAGCCTCCCTTAAGTGTGTGAATAGCAGACAGTTCAGATGGCATCAGTTTTTTGCAGCCTTCGACTTCCAAATCAGGCATTGCTCTCGCATGGCTCACGGCAAGGCTGACGCGCTGTCTCGTTCTCCTGGGGGGGTTGCACTACCTGTCTTCCCCGAGACTCTCCTACACTAAGGAAACGTTATCTGTACCTGTACACCCCAACTGGCGCTACTTAACACGATCCGTACTTGGGTACTGCAGCACCCCGATCAGGCATCAGAATGGGACCCTGTATACTATGATGGATTACCTTATGTACAAAACCGTCTAGTCCTACCCACCAGCGAAACCAGAAATATAGCCCTGGAGTGGTCCCACGACTCCCCTGTCAACGGCCAGCCGGGTCAGGACCGTACTCTGGACCTCTTGAAACGCTGGTGCTGGTGGCCCTCCATGAAGCGGGACGTTGTACAGTATGTACAGACATGCTCAGTGTGTGCCCAGTGTAAACACCGCAGGAGCCGACCGGTGGGCCTCCTATGACCGCTACCCATTCCACCAAGACCTTGGCACACTCTGACCATGGATTTTGTGACCGACCTTCCTAGGGTGCGGGGATTCAACACTATCTGGGTGGTGGTTGATACCTTCACCAAAATGGCCCGTTTTCTTCCCTGCCAGGGCATTCCATCAGCCCCTAAATTAGCAAACCTGTTATTTGAGTCCGTTTTTTGTTTTTTTGGCCTGCCATCGGTACTCATTTCGGATAGGGGTTCCCAGTTTACGTCCCGTTTTTGGCATGCCCTGACCGGCCTTCTCTGTATTGACACACGCTACTCCTCTGCCTACCACCCGGAAACCGATGGTCAGACCGAAAGGACAAACCAGTCAATGGAACAGTACGTGCGTTGTTTGACTCTGCAACTACAAACAAACTGGTTGCAGGCCCTCCGGTTTGCGGAGTTTGCCTACAACAGTGCTGTCCATTCTTCCACTGGTTCCTCACCCTTTTATGCTTTGTATGGCCAGAATCCACATGTTTATCCCGTCCCCGATATCTCTTGGGCGGTCAATCTAGCCGCTGCTGCCTGCATTCGGGATATGTACTCTGTTCATGCGCAAACCATCACTCACCTCAAAGAGGCGCAGGCATCAATGAAGTCCCGGGCAGACGCTAAACACGACCCAGCCCCGGTATATTCTGTGGGGTCCCGGGTATGGTTGTCCACCTGACACCTTCGCTTGGCGGGTTGTCGGAAGCTGCTGCCCCGTTTCATTGGTCCCTACGTGGTTTCCCGGGTCATCAATCCAGTGACTTACCGTTTGGTGCTCCCGTCCTCTTGGCGCATACATCCCGTCTTTCACACATCCCTGCTCAAGCCTTGCCCGGACACATCCCGTCTTCGTTCCTCTCCTGCCCCGGTGTCCCTAGGTTCCCCTGATGCTTTTGAGGTTTCTGATATCCTGGGTTCCCGTCTCCTTAGGGGTGGCTTGCAGTATTTAGTGGACTGGAAGGGTTATGGTCCTGAAGAGAGGTCCTGGGTTTCCGCTGCAGACGTCCAAGCCCCCCGTTTGGTGGCCTGGTTCCATCGGGAACATCCTTCCTGCCCACGTGGTTGTGGGCCTTTGGGGGGGGCTCTGTCATACCCTCTGCTTATTTCACTAGTGAACCCAGGTTCCCTTTAGCCCGACTGACCCCACAACCCCCACAACTCACTTCACGCAACTCTCACGGTTTCCGGGGCTCACGTTGGCAATCCGGTTTGGCCCGCAGACAGGCGCAACATCGGCCCAAGGTTTGCACCCTGCATTCACGCCTACGACCTTTTCTTCATTGGCAGTTGCCCTGGAGACTAGGAAGCAGCACGCTTCGAGGAACGCATCCTTGTCGCGTTGCCGTTTCCATCCATTCACGTGACCCAGAGTCTCGGTCATGTGACGCGTTCTCACGTCACGTGACCAGGAAGCATACAGTACAAAGGCCGTAATTCGCTTTCGTACCGCGCTTCACAGCTGTTTTTCTTTCGGAAACTCTGTTTGGCTCTTGTGCTTCCTGTATTTGCTCTTGGAACCTGTACCCGGCTTCGTCTCACGGATTGTGTTTGGATTACCCTTGGCTTTGAATTGGAACTTCAAAATTGTTGCTTTGCCTGCCGACCTCGGACCGTTTTATGGACTTGCTTTTGGATTGCCCCTGGCCTTCGTCCTACTGGCTCAGAATTCTACGGACTCTCCTGCTATCACGTGCTCTTGCCAAGTACTAAGGAACCCGCTCCAGGAACAAGCCAAGGTGGGGTTTCTTGGATCTGCAGTTGGCTTTCCTGCTGCTTCCGTGGCATCTTGAACCTGTCCGCGTGAGTCCTGGAACCCTTCCACACCCCTAGGTTTCCCTCAGTTCTTCTGACAACACTTGGTAAGGTCCCTTGTTTTACCTACGTTTGCACGAGTTATTCCTGCTTGCCTGGTATTTAACCTACGTTTCTTTTCAGCTTCCTTGGGGTTTCCAGCACTCGGCGGCGTCGGACTTCTCCACCTGTGGCCTCAAGGGTTATACAGGGAGTAGATTTATATCTCCCTGTGTGACAGTTGGGGACGGAGGCCTCACATATCTGCACGACGGTCAAGGTCTAACAATACAACTGGGGTCCTCTGGGATCGCAGTATTTTGTAAGGGTTCTTTCCTGGTATGCAGATGCTTGTTTCTATTGGTGTAGGTGTGACAGTTATTGACTGCGAGATCTACATCGGTGTCCATTTCTCTCCACCAATATGTCTCCAATGTCCTTTTTATTAGTATCTGATTTGAGAATGAAAGGTTTCATATCATCAGGATGGCGTAACAATGGGGCTGACATAAAGGCTTCCTTAAGGGCCACAACGCCGGCATTGACTTTTCCATCCCACATAAAGGGTGTCTTGGTGCTGGTAAGAGGCTTCAGATCTGTGGTTATGTGGGTAAATCTGGGAATAAAGCGACAGCAAAGGTTTGAAAAGCCCAGGAAGCGCTGATGGGCTTTCATCGGCTGTGTCTATGCCATTCCTGTATAGCTATTTCCTTGTGTGGATCCATTTGTACTCCTTGTGTTCCCATTTCACGATCCGTGTCTGATGGAAGAGAGATTTGCCAAGCTTGGCATACAAAGAGTTGCCAGCCAGCCCACACATGCGCTTCATGCTCTTTTAAAGATGGGAACACCAAGATATTGTCTAAATACACCCATGCTGAAAGCCTCAATAAATCCTAAAATGTATGGCCCATGAAGCGCTGGAAAATCGCTGGTGCATTACAGAGTCCAAAGAGCATGACCTTGTATTCAAAATGCACCAGTGGGGTCTTCAAAGTGGTTTTCCTTTCATTTATTTATTTATTTATTTATTTCAGTGGTTGACCGCGCCCAGACCCAGAGGTATCACGGAGCTGGTACTTAACTGTTGAGAAATAAAGAATAAAAACAGGCAAGGAAAAAATACATTGAAAAAAACTATAAGAAAGGGGGAGCCTTAGACATATTTGCAGAAAAGTAGGGTTTTCATCATCTGCTTTAATACGCAACAACTGGTAAGCGCACCTGAGGTCCAATATAATGAAGACACAAGCCGCCTTCAAGCACTTCATTATATCCCTTATCAGTGGTAAGGGGTATCAGCCTTTTTTGGTGATGTCATTCATGTCACAATAGTCCATGCAGGGCCTAAGGGCTTCTTTACCTGAGGGGCCAGCCTTTCTTGCCCGGACCTGCATGCTTCGTGTGTAACTGGTTTCAATAACAGCGACCTGATGCCCCAGGCCTAAGGCGCTTTACAAATGTAAAAATAAATAAATAAATAAGTGTACACTCTTTCTCTGGGATAAAGAAAAGTGGAGCAACCGCAGGAGAATCCAATGCCGAGATGTGCCCCTTAAGCAGGGAGTCATCAAGGTATTTGCGTAGTACCTCTTTTTCTTCATGGTCATGGAGTACATTTTGCCATGCGGTATCACTGCTTCTGGATCCAGACTGATCATGAAGTGGTAACGGTATGAATTCCTGGGCCGAAAACACGTTATGGTGCAGGGATTTCGCTCAGCAGTCAGAGGAAAGGCGTGGGTGATTGTTCTGGCTGTCCGCCTGTACGTTGGGTTTGCTTTTGAGCACAACATTCCTGAGTGCACCCATCTGAAGCAAAGAGAAGCGTGTGGGTGTCCCAGTTGATGTAAGGGTTGTGGTATTGTAACCACGGTAATCCCAATACCCTAGGAAATGCAGGTTCTTGGAAGACATCTAAAGCAATGTGTTTTCGGTATGGTCGTTTATGCAGAGCCGAAATGGGTTGGACCGCAGGACCCAATGCAAGTGGAGTACCATCGATGACCTCTAGTCTGTCAAGATTTTCCTTTTCTCGAACTGGAATATCCATGGCTTGTGCGAAAGAAACGTCCATGTAGTTACCAGATGCGTCTGAATGAATCAGAGCAAGCGTTGCTCAGCTCTGCGTTCTCCAATACAACTGAACTCTCACGACCAACAGCACTGTAGGTGGCATGGGTGTCAAGGATGCATTCAAGGTTCGAGGTTTGCAGGATAGGGCTGGTAGAGACTCAGGGATTGCCATCACCTTCTCCTTGGATGACAAGTCTGTTAGTTTCCCAATGATTTGGGTGATCGTAGCGAGCAGGTACTCAAGAAATGTCCCGCTCTCCACGATATAAAGATAGGCGATTGGTTCATCTGATCTTCTTTTACACCTCAGACAACTACCTCGTAGTACTCCTAATTGCATGGGTTCACTGGAAGCTTCAGAGCATGCCGGCCTAGGTACTGGAAATGCCCATTGCTGAGCGTAATGTGGGTCTCCCTGTTTGCACTCACCTCTTCTTTCTTGCAGTTCATGCTCGATGCGCGCGCAGCACGTGGCCCATCGGAATCTGCAAGGTGTCTGGCTCTGCAATGTGCACTAACTCTACCTTGGACTTGTCTCTTAACCCATGCTGGAAGGGGCTTTTCTGCCATTGGGAATCATTTGCCAACTGTCGAAAGCGGCTGATAAATGTGATGAGGTCTTGTGTCCCTTGCTTGATGTCTACCAACTGGTTCTGGGCACCAGGAGCAGGGTTCCCTGATCGGAAGGCGCCCAAAAAGGTTCTCTCGAAGACTGAAAAGTCATTCAGGATGGGGCTATCCACAGGTTGCCCAGGCCAAAGCACTTCCCATCCAGCTGCTAAGGATATATCCGATCTTAGCTGCTTTGACCTGGAAATGTGTGGGGTGAAAGAAGAAGTGCACCTTACAGTGGCTACAGAACTCTGTAGGTTTTCTGTGGTCTCCATTGAACTTTACTGCGGTAGAATGGGCCATGGCTTTTTCGGAATAGTTGGCTGTTGCACCCTGTGTCTTAGCTTGTCGTAAGGCTGTGTTTTCCTGTTTTAGGGCTGACACCTCTAGACGCAAGAACTATAATCCCTCTCTTAATTCCTGGAAGGCATCAATGTTGGAAGGTAGGCGCCTTAATCTGTCAAAGACTAGGGCTCGCTTGGAGTGGGTACCTGAAGTCCTCTTGCTCTCTCGTGGAACTGGTGGCATTGCTGTGGTAAAGATGAAGGCATGTGCAGCGCAGGAAGCCCCCCCAAGGAAGTCCTAGAGGATTGTATGCTCTCAGCGGTCCCTGGAAGATTTCCCTATGCCACGTAGGGGCGTCCCCTGTATTATCGAGGCACAGGGACAGCGCCGGGCACTGACAGAGGAGCCAACAAGATGGTAGTGATGATGATGATTCAATACTCACCGCTGTCCCGATGGCGAAACTCCAATGCAGAAGGAGAACAGGAGTAAGTAGGGAGAGGCAAGACTAAGCAGGATACACCCCAGGACTTGACTGTAGCTAAGACAGGACAGAAGATGGTACAGAAACAAGCCTGGAACGAAAGAGGGAGAAATGCAGGAAAAGACTCAGTGAGGGAGAGAAGAGGACGCTGGATAAGGGCTTGGCCAAGGGGAACCCAAGAATAGCAGGACCGGACCCAGAGATCGCTCTTCGTTTCTTAGCGTGGGAGAAGGTAGAAATGGCAGCGGGGACACACTGCTAATAGCTGAGGGGCGGGGCCTCCAATGCGTCACAGATGCAGCATAATGGCCGCGCCTTAAACGGTCGCCCCACCAAGAATGGCAGGGACGCTGCATTCTCCTGGGTTTGCCCGTGGCAGACAACTGTGGGAGGAACTATAAGTGCCAGTGCAGGTGCCAGGAGCCCCCACGTAAGTGTGGCAGCGCCGAGCAACGGTTTGAACCACCTTGCGCGCCTAACAATTACACTCCTAGAAACATTTTAGATGCAACCTTTCTGTGGGCAGGCTTCTAATGCATTGATTTAAAAGTCGCCAGAGAATCAGGAATCCCAACTATAATTCTAGTTCTTGGTGGTAAATCCCAGGGACCTAAGGGTGACCCAGGAAGCATGGCATTGCTCAGGTGAGTACCTTCAGGAGTCACTTTTGAGAAGTATAATAGTTGAAGAAAAGTTCCCCATAATTAGTTAATTATAATTGTTCTTTTATAATACGCTTAATAGCAGCAAGTGGTTTCTAAGCGCGGGATGGGGATTCAAACCTTTGTTGCATTGCGTTGTCTTGCTTCCAAGACAAATGCGTTGCCCCTGAGCTGTCCTTCCTCACCATAGGAAGTTACAAGACAAATCCAAAAGGCAGGACCTTAGTTATGGGATAGAGGTAAGTCTGTGTTCTACCGCATAGGTTCAGAAAAAGGTGCAACCAACCACAGAGGACTTTAAAGGAGACCCCCACAAAGGGTTTCAGTTCCAGGTTTGAGGACCAGAAGACCCAAGGAAGACCAATGTAAGTCAACGGCCAAAACGGTTCAAGGGGGCCTGCAGAACTCAGCGAATGCAGACCACAGAGTCCTCTGAGGGCACGTTTCTCAGATAACTCACACAAACAGGGCTATGTACCCATAGTCATAGTCCCCAAAAAGATGGCTCAGGAATGGCAAAGCAGTCCAGCAAGTACAGGTCTTCTATTGCAGATCTGGTCATTTAGAGTGCTCCTCGGACCAATGCTAACCCACATGACCCAAAAGAAGAAGAATCAGCATTTGCAGTAGTGGGGCCCACCAACCAAGAGTAAAATCAAAGACATATATGTCACATAGAAGGCGTAGGAACACAACCAAGGAGTTCCCAGCGGCCTTGGGTGAAAGACGGGGCAACCAGTCAGCAGACAACAGTCCCACAAAGTGGCGTTCAGTGGAAACCCAAGATGGCCCAGATGAGCAGCAGAAGCGAGTAGTGGAGTTGCACAACCTTCCGGAAGACAGCAGCTTCCTAACCTAGGGACCACAACCAAGCCAGCAATTCAGGGAAGCAGAGGACAAAATGGACAAGAGACTTCATGGGGATCCCAGCCCATCCAGTGAGGAGGAGTGGGGGAGGGAGATGTGGACAGCCCGGGGAAAACACCCATCATCCAAGAGAAGAAACCCAGAGGCAAGGAAAATGACACAGGACCCTGCCAGTATGGCCATACATGAATACATGCATACATGCTAAAAATACAGCAGCTTCAAGGCAAATCACCCAACAGGTAAGTAAACCTGCAAAATCCCTGGATAAAACCAGTATAGGTGAGGAATGGACAGGGTGCCCCCTATCGATAACCACTCATTACGACCCAGGCGGTAAGTTACCGCCTGGGCCGTGACTTTACCACCATGGCGTAAACTACGTTTACGCCATGGTGGTTGGCGGACTTACCGCCCCATTCCGAGGTTGGCGGGGGCGGTAAGTCCCCAATCCCCATTTACCCTTCCCCATTCCCATTTTTGCCCCATAGGGCATAATGGGAGTGGGGAAGGCGTTAATTACGCCACCGTAAATTACGGTGGCGTAATTAACTCCATGGTCCCTTAGCGCCATGGATTTTAACACCTGCTAAAAGCAGGTGTTAAAAGCGCCATGGCGCTAAGGGACCTCGTAATTGGCGGTAAGGGGTCGGCGCAGCTAACGCTGGCGTAAACCCCTTACCGCCAGGGTCGTAATGAGGCCCATTCACACAAAGGGATACTTAAAGGTTTTGACAGCGAACAAATCAGGTTGGTCTCAAACATTGCACCCACAACAGCCCACACAGATTTTGTGTTGGCATGTCGGAAAATAGGGATGAGTCAAAACCATCCCAAACCAATACTGAGTATTCAGCAGAATATTCAGTATTGAACTACCAATGCATTACAAAGTACTACACCCATGGTGTAGCAAAAAATAAATTACAGCTGTCACCAGCCTACTCTACAACATTAGGTTAAATATAATCACCCCAGGACTAAAAGATGCTGCGTAAAAAGCACCCCATTCCTAGCAAGCATATGGGCGATTTTAGGAGACCACATCAAGTGTTGCAGTTTCAGGGGGGTCCTCAGTAAAAGTCCCTCTGACCACAGACCAACAGGCAAACACAAACTAGCTGTCCCACAAAATTGGACATCAGAACTCCTAAAAGGGAAGTCTGCCCCTATACACACACCTTCCTGTGGCTGGAGTTTCATTTTAAAGCCATCTTTCTTTGCCACACCCTGCATTCCCAGAGGAATCTGTGCACTACATAAGAGTTCTGCCCAGTGCTTAATTCGTAAAGAAACAAGTGCCAGGGCTCAAATATTTTCTAACATGCCTATGACATGTCAGAATGGGCAGCGCTCTGCCCACTGTTGCCACCACCCATGGCTGCTCCCCATGCGGCCAACATATGTATGGGGTTAAAGCTGCAACTCCCATTGGCTTGTTGTGATTGAGTGATGTACCCACTATGGCAGATGTGTGAATTACAAATGCCAATCAACATACACATAAAATAACATTCTCCTCGTGTCTTGATTTGAGACACATGATTAAGTGTATCTCTAAACACAATAATCATTTACATTTTGCTCTGATTCAATAGGTGTTTATTATGTGACTGGCAGTTAAAATAATAAAGTTGCCAAAACACTACATCATAACCAAACTGTGTCTGAGAAAATAAGTGCTGCGGCTCCGAAATAAGTGCCAGGGCTGAGCCCGGGCAAACCCCCTCACAAATTAAGCACTGGTCTGCCTCGAAAACAAAGCTCCAAAACAAAGCTATTCTAGCACAATTCAGAATGTATACCTGCTTCTTCCCAGCCAGCCATACCCCCCCTCATTTTCCGTGCAGCCACCTACCTTCTCCATGTTGGGCTGCACCTTTTCTTCATTGTCTTTTACCATCCATAGTACACCTTAACTTTGTTCCATTCCTTCTTCTACTCACTTTTACTCTCCCCTTCTCTTTGACCCTTCCGCAACAAATCTGTCTAAGTTTTACCTCCCTCTCCTCATCCCATCTGCCTCCTCTCCCCCTGCACCTGTACTCCACAAACATGATGCTCCTCTTCTCCCAGGATCTCCATCATCTATCTTCCTCTAGAACCACAAGACCTGCTCCCCTACCCCTAACCCACCTCTTATCACTATTTCACTTGGCTTCTGGAATGCATAATCCCTATAAGACTAGTCTTCCTACGTCAGTGACCACTTCATCTCTCCTCATGACTCTCTAACACTAGTGGCTCTCCAAACTGACTCTGCTACCTTCTCTCACTCTCACTTTGGTCATAGCGTTGGAAGCGGTTGTAGAGTAAAGCAACATTGCGGCTTGATGCCTAATGAGTTATAAGGTGCTCTTCTCTAGAGTGAGTGCACTAAGGCCAAGTAGGAGCTGAAAAGAGCCACACACAGAGCCACGAGACGCGAGTGATGGAGCTCTTTGGAGCTGGCAGGGCTCATGCTGCATATTTCATTGGACCCCAGTGGCAACTATGAGACTCGGGGCTCGAGACTCTAAGGTTAGCAGTGCCACCTGTGAGTACCCAGGTACTCAGAAGCACCTGCTGGGGCGGTTGTGTGGCAGTTGTTGTGCAGCTCTGCAAGTAGAGCAGAGGGCGCTGGCACAGATGTCCGGGTGACTCCACTGTGGGCTACAGTACGAGGCTTGATGAGGCTCTTGGATTCGGGGGCTGCCTAAAGTTTGAATTCAATGTTTCCATATCATGGCATCCTTTTGATCCTCTGTTCACATCAGCTTATTTTCCGATTTTATTTGTGCATAACTGCCTAACCATTATTTAGGTGGTGCCAAACACTCTGGCATGGTACTTGTGCGCTTTTATTGAAGCATTTTAATTCTTCTAGGCTTTGGACTGGTCCGGCATTTATGTGCAAACTTAAAGCGCAACAATAACTAGAATTCAACCTAATTACAGCCTGATTCTGTCTCTTGGCAGTATAGGTGCTGGCTTTAAGGCTTGTGTGATGAATCTGATGACATCATCACTCCTTTCCCTGAGGTAGCCTCCCCCTCATGTGGCCATGGGATGGCAGCCGCTACCGGATCCTGTACCTGGGGGAGGCTTTTTGAGGGAGGACCAGGGATGTCATTTCACCAAAATGCCTGGGGTAGCGGAAGTGACATCACATGACCCTTGACCTCTGATGACATCAAAGGAAGTGATGTAATTTGACCCCACCCCGAAGTGATATTGCGGGAAGCGATGGAACATGACCTTTCACCTGTTGACAAAACAGGAAGTGGCATCACATAGCATTGTACACTACGAAAAATATGGTTACAATATCACTATAATGTGATGTACATTTCATACAAGAATGGATCGCCATATGTATCATTAAGATCAGTGTGTATAGGCCCATATTACCAAATAATTGTGAATGCAAGCAGAGCTCTATGACCAATAGCACTTACGCTTAAGCGCTTTATATAGAAAAATTATACACCCAATATCAGCCAACCTGTGTTGGTACTCATTTATCAACCTCAGAATGATGAAAGGCTTAGTTGAGGCGTTTAAGAACAGACTAAATCAGTGACTCACCCCCGAAGTCTGCCTGAAATAAACTTTTAATGAGTCTATAAATTATTGTATAGAATTCCAGAAAGACACATTATTTGGTATTCCTATTCTTTCTTATTTAGGATCAGTGCTGAAAGTGTTAGACTTGTGGCACTCCTGTTCTTATTTTTCTTCTTTTTTTACGGGGCCTGGACAAGAAAGCCAGCCACTCCAGCAGTAAAGAGCCACATGGTGCTGGCCACAGCCCAGGAGCTTGCATTACAAAAAAAAAAAGTCCTGGCAGGAGAGCATACCAGGCAAACCCTAGAGTGGGAATGAACCGCATAAGAAAATCCCAAGGAAGACACATGTCCTTAGGATTGTGAATTACATTGAAAGTGGAAAGAAACCTTGGGACGGTAGTCATTTCCACGGGAGTGGATTACGACACAAAGTGGAGGGAGCTATCCTCTTGGTCTACAAAGAACTTTATTATTTTTTGGCTGAACTATTGTTTTGGTGGAGCGAAACATGGGCAAGGGAGTCATTCACTGGACCAGTGACTATTAACCAGTTCAGACTTTTGCTGGATTTATACCTTTTTGTTGGATTTGAACATTTTGTGCAAAGGCAATATCCTTTACACATTAGAGTTACTTTTAGAATGTGAGGGCTAGGATAGGATTTCAGACACAGGACAGTTTTGCTTTGGACATCTTGACACATGACAGACACTTTGTTTTGGTTGAGGTAGGGAAATACCTCCTAGATCAGGGATAGTGAGGTATTTTACAACCCCTGTATTATATAATAAAAGCCTATATCCAAAAACATGAATCCTCTGTGTCTGTGTCTCATTACTGGCTCCTCACATTGGGTACACTAATTGTATTTGCCTTGGCGGGTGCTGTATGCCAAGGTTTTTCAACAAACTACAATGGGTCTGAAAATAAATTCCAAATGTGTAAACCCCAGAAACAGCAGGAAAGTCAAACCATTGGTCTGTAAACATGCAAGTTCAACGTCCTAATGGTGTGAGCAAGTACAGGATATGAAAACTCCTTTAGATAGACATCAGACCCCATGGTAGTGATGTAGGGGTCATCTGCTTTTCATGTTGTTATATTGTACAGTAAATGTAGTTATGCAACACTTTAGGAAGCTTTCGGGCTATATGCTGCATAGAAAAACACACGTGCAGCAAAGTATGTCTCTGCATTCTTGTCACCACACTTATATAATTAGATAAAGATGAATTATTTGGATTTATTTAGATTGTGTTGCTTTAGTGAGACCAAGGCTACCACATGCTGACATAGTATTTGAGAACACTTCTTTCTTTGATTGACAACTATCCCACATCCCTTTTTGTATTAGTTGTACAGTTTGGCAATAGGTTTCTTAGTTTAGGCCCTTTTTATTTGACATGACGCCACTAGTGTCGGTCTAGGAAAAATGGACACCTCTCACGATGAACTGCAAACGCATTTTGGTGGCCGAAGGCCAACCGTCTCATGTACGAAACGATACAAATACAGGTTTCCGAGTTTGACCAATGAACGACCATTTTGATGTAACAAGGATCACCATTTTGTGTTCTAACGATTGCTCACTGCTTTCTGTTCAAATTGCTTCGCAGCACATTTCTGCTTACACTGCTCGACTGTTAACATTGTTGTCTGAATGTGAAAGGACAAGGCCGCAAGGCCAATAGGCTAATAAGAGTTTGTTGAAACACAACGTAGGCAGCTCTGGAGAGGAATGCCCGGCTCCCTCCCGAATGTAGCCTTGAAGCAGAGCCGCAGGGCATTTAATCATTTCACAGCTGCCAGCCAGTCTCGTTATATGGTAGAATATGTTAGAATAAAGCAGCTGAAGGCTTGAATTATGCTCTTCTTACGGCCCCCCTTTTCCGAGCCCTGTAGAGCGGTCCAGCTCAAAGGGCACGAATAACACCTCATAGATAGCAAGGTCTGGAATGTGACTCTTCCCCCGTATGTAGCTCGCTTACAAGAACAGAAGCACTGTGTTCTGTTCAACAAAGAAAAGATGTCTCTGCACTTGCAAGGTTGCATATTGTTACTAGAATAGATATTTGAAGGTGTCATATTCGTCGGGAGTGTTCATCATCAAACCGAGTTCAAAGAAACCCAATAAAGGGGGGTGTTAAACATGTCACAGCTGATTGTATGATATGCATTTTGTATATATGTAACTGATGTACGTAATTCGCTCTCTTGCTTCCCTCGAGGTCTAGAGATACACGTCGCGGGGCGTGAGACCGAGTTGGCCAACTGAGACTATTTGCTTTGCAATAAACCCTAGCTTTGGGAATACAACCTCGTGTCTGGCGTATCTATCGTGTGTGGTGACTTGCCTTGTTTCCATAACGCGAGGGACCCCTAGGGGCCCCTTTCACTAGGACTGCATTATTTTTCATTTGATGGTTGACGCTTGCTCCATCTTAGATTTAGGTTTAGAATAGGTGATTTTCCAACCTGCATACAGAATTCATTGTCCAATAAACACCCTTAAACTGTTATCACATGTGTCTGTCTTACTTGTTGCAACCATGAGTTCCACACAGTTCCCATGCTAATAGACACAGGTTCGGATTACACTATTGTGGCCTGAGAGACCCGGTCAAGACTCTTTGTCGGAAAGCGGAACAATTAAGCCCAGGGTGAGGGCCAGTAAATACAGGGGAGCCAGGAATGAGATCATGGGTGAAGTCAAGTGTAAACTGGAGTGTAAAGGAAAGTTCTCGGAAGCAGATGTTTTTGTCTCTAGGAATGGTGGTAGTCTACTGGGGTGGTACGAGCAAGCTGAGATGGGGCTTGTCATAGATCCCAGTGTGCCCGGTCTAGTGACGGTTGTAGACAAGGATTTGAAGGTGGGGAGTGAGTTTGGGTTTGTTTTTAAAGACAAACTAGGGTGCCTGTAGGGCTATTAACATATGATTCAACTGAAGCTGGGAGCAGTGCCCATGATGGGTAAACTCAAGCATGTTCCTATAGGTCTCTGTTATGAATTATCTTGGTAAATCGCCAGATATTGTGTAACTTGCCTATAGGAAGCCAAAGGCTTGAGAAACAAGAGGCACATGCACAATGAGGTTTTTGTCGGCTGTTCATCACTGCATCTGTATGCAATGACTGAATAAGATTGTAACCTTTACATAGTTTTTCATCTAATCAAAGCACCTCTAGTTAAATCCAACAAGGAATACAATTACTATTTCAATAACTGTTTGCAGGCATTGAGCGCACAAGTGTGAGGGGTCACCCAGTTAATCCAGTTCTAAAAGGGGTCAGTTACGATGCATTATTGTACACCAATGAGAGAGGGCGCTAGAGAGCCAACCAAGATGGCCGCTCCCTTGTGAGCTCCTGTGCGGCCCATATGAATCATGTTTAATCCTAGCTCCTCCGGTGGGAATTCAGACCGGTCCATGGTTTATATCCTTTGCTGTGTACAACTGTGAATATCTAGACCGGCATCGAGGCGACCCGATCCTCCTGTGACCGTGAACCATGTCTGCCATCACCCAGCGCACCCGAGAGGCCGCTGGGCCCCAGCTTCCCTGTTGCTGTCGGGAGTGCCTCCCGCGGGCAGGTGGGCAGAGCCCGCAGAGTGAAGCAGTTGTACAGTGAACAGCCCAAAGCAACACAGCGGGAAGGCGCTCCTGCTCCCCCTGATGGGTCGAGGACCACGCTCCTGCTAGGACCAAGCACTGACACACCCCGTCGCCGGTGGCTGAGAGCTGCGCACCACAAAAGCCCGCCTCAGAGACAGACTGGTGGGCCAGAACGAGGGCATACCGGGCAAGATCCTTATTGTGGGAGTCAAGTAGGTGGAGGCGATGGACACCAGCTGTGCTGCCAGCGAGGGTCTGTTGGTGGACACCCGGCAGGCACATCGGCCCGCCAACAAGAATTGACAGAAAGGGTGCAGCGGCCTGACAGCCCTCCCGCGACCCACGAATGGTTTCCGACAGCTAAGGTACGGCACCGGCCCCCGCTGACAGCGAGTAACACACAGAGCCAACATGGAAGGAAGAATTTTCTCCCCCCGGCGTTACAGACCAAGAGTTTCAAAGCTGGCAGTAGTCATGAGCAGCTCTCGCCCCAACCTGGTGAGAGATTACGTCGGAACAAGGGAATCAGAGATCACCATACTACGCAGCTCCAACGTTCCTGAGACACTTGCCTGATCGGGGACAGTGGTCGAGTTGTTATTCTACAGTAAGCCCACGCAAGAGTTCCTTGGGGCAAAGTGAGGCGCACATAACAATCAAGGACCCGGAGATCCCCCACATTTAAGGTACTGCACTTTGAGTGACTTCCATATACCGAGAGAGTCACCGGGAAGCGTAGTGGATGGTGAAGGACCGACTACATAATCCCTCTTGCTACGCCCATGGAGAGAGTCAACCAGAAACCAGGAGAAGGCAAGTTAATTGCTTCGCATTTTCATTGATACGCAGGTAAAGATCACAAATATATATCACCCGTCCGGGTCATAACCAAGCAGGGATCACCAAGGCGTATAGTGACAGAACACTTACTCCGATCGCCGTACAAGCTTGTAATCCTGCAGTAGATCCGGAGTAGAACACGTGCGATGGCCAGCGGAAATCACTACAAACAGAGAGGAGACAGCCGTCACAAAGGGTAAAACGTACATCACGCTAAGCACGAACATTCATTGACAATGAATGCGAGGTGGTGTACTGTGACCCCTGTTCCCCGCGCATACCACCCCGATGCATAGACCGCCCCAGACGCGGCTACTAAGCAGAGCGTTCCCTTAAATCAACAAGCCGTGAAACGCCCTTCCGTGCAGATGCGGGTGCAGGCAAGAAGCAGCAAGGGGCAACAAGGCATCCACCAGACAGAGTATAATTGAATACACTGCTCCTATTGTCACGGATTTGGAAGAATTCCCCCATTGTAAGACATACTAAGAACATTACACCGCAGCCTGGCCGACTATACCCTCCACAGTAATCCAATACCGCAGTGTGTGTCACAGACAGTCCTGTTTGCCAGTGTTAAGCTGTGCATCACGTGACCGTGACGTACCTGGGTTTCCGGAAGACGTCCGTGCTGGAGAGGCCAGGCTGGTTGGTCAGGAAGCCATTAGATGAAAAGGTGACGCAAGATAGCAGCCCCAACCCAGCCCTGATTGGACAGGGGTGGATGGGGACCACCTCCTGATGCCACGAACACTCTTCCCTGCGGATTTACGTGACGTCAAGACAGTGCAAGCACTGACAGGGAAGGTTATGATGTTGACGGCAAGTCCAAGGATCTCAGTATGCAAGTTGAAGGTTGAAGAGGTTGACTTCAAGTAGTGGAATAGGCACACACAGTTCAATAGAGGAAGCCAAGAAAATTGTCAATAGCAGAACTCTGAGAAGCTGATGAAAACTGGTGGAATGATGAAGTCCAGACTATGGAATCCAGGGAGAGCAGGAGAGGTGATTCAGATGGTCAGCCCAAAGGCAGGAGTCCAGAGAAGCAAAGGGCCTAAAGCAGGAAAACAGGCAGAGCTGGTACCCAGGTGCGGCAGACAGCAATGGAAAACCCAGGGGGAAATCAAAAGAGGGAACCTCAGGGAAAAGGGTACCCAGGGAGAGAGGGAGACCCTCCCAAGGGAAACTGGGAAACCAAGGAAGGGAACCAGGGAACCCAGATCTGGCAAGGACAGGAACCAAAAGGTGCAGGGAGGAAAACAGGATCTGGGAAGTAGCAGCTGGAGCAGGCAAAACAAATCGAAAACAACAGCGAGTCAGGAACAAATCGCGTTAAGACGCGATCTGCTCCTGCACTCAGCCGCTATTTACAGCCCACGGCATGAAGCCGAATCTTGAAACGCTGGCCGGCCCACGCATGCGCCGCGGCCCTGCCGGGGCGAGAACGAGGCTTCACACACAAGCCGTCGGCCGCCGTGTACCGCGGCGCAGGCGTGCACCCGGAACTGAAACAGGGAAGCGAGTTCGGACGTCGGGAGAATCCTCTCCCGGCGAGCCGAAATCTAGGGTAGAGCTGCCAGGGTTGGTGACATCCCGCCTCCCTCCAGGTGGGTGTCCTAACAGCCAGTTCACAATAAGAACAACGTTGAGCGACAGACATAGAAGTACCCCGGTCTGTATACCAAATAACTACGCATATTCCAAAATCCCTCTATCTCTAATTGCATCCTGGCTGCATAGCTGGCAGATCATCAGCCTCTGAACTGGTCCAGAAACGGACCTGTCCTGACAGCTCATTATCTCCTTTATACACCAGCCATCAAGTTCAAGGAGACCTTCTGGAACCAGCCTAGCATCTGCTGTAAAAGACACCATCTCGTGGCTATCACAACTTTCTTACCAGCGCCTAACCCGGGTGCACACACTGTGGGGAAGACAGATAAGTCGCAACGCAAGCTGAACTTCAAGT
This sequence comes from Ambystoma mexicanum, assembly GCF_040938575.1. Taxonomy (NCBI): domain Eukaryota; kingdom Metazoa; phylum Chordata; class Amphibia; order Caudata; family Ambystomatidae; genus Ambystoma; species Ambystoma mexicanum. The sequence continues at coordinate 1,041,051,702 of NC_090921.1, forward strand.
CCAGCAATGCGTCCAAAAAGCCCCGATCCAATGACGGATCAGAGTCCCTGACGCATGAAACTCCTCAGGAAGATGACCTTTCCCAACTCCACGATATCAGAGAGATCCTCCTTGAGCTGAAAGCTGGGATTGGGAATCTTGACAGCAAAATCGACGGTCTCTCCTCCAAGGTGGATCGTCTACAACATCGACTTGACAACCATGCCGAACATCTGGACATGGTAGAACGAGTGTCCGACTTGGATGACGGCACAACAGCCCTAGCGACCAGAGTGTCCACACTGGAAGCTCAAATGAAAACGGCAAATGCACGCAGTGAGGACCTAGAGGGACTCTCCAGGAGAAACAACGTGCACATTGTCAGAGTCGGGGAATGGCAACTGCAGACGAGAATGGAGGAGCATGTTGAAGCAATGTGCACAGAATGTTTTTGGTCGGAGGCACTGTCACGTCTGTTTGTCGTCGAGAGAGCCCACAGAATCCCATCAACAAAGCCAATTCCAGGGGCCAGCCTGCCAATCATTGCAAAATTGCCCAATTATAAAGACCAGGGACACGATCCTGAGACTCGCGAAAGAGAAAGACGAGATGCAGCACGATGGCAATACCATCCACTTCTACCCAGACTTTTCACCGGACGTTCAGGCACAAAGGAGAACCTTTACAAATGTTAAACATAGACTCTGAGACAACCAGATACCTTATTTGATGCTCTTTCCCGCCAGGCTTTGAGTACAACACAACGGGAAGGCCCAATTCTTCCAGTTACCCGAAGAAGCCAACTCGTACCTAGACCGGGCAGGATACAGACCACCAAACAACAACCCGGGATTGCCACAAAGAGAGAGAGAGCGCGGAGAAACACGCCGTAATCATCTGCCAGAAATGGAAAAAAGCACATATGCAAGAACAATCCCACCGGGGACCCTTAAGGGCCTCATTACGACCCAGGCGCCAATGGGTTAACGGCGCCGCAGCCTTTTACCTATTAGCGCCTAATTACGAGGTCCCTTTGCGGGACCCAACCTTAACGGCTGGTTTTACCAAAGGGACCTTGGTGTTAAGTACGGTGCCGCAATTTGCGGCACCATACTTAGCACCTTCCCCATTCCCATTGAGCCCTATGGGGCAAAAATGGGAATGGGGAAGGGCCATGGCGGCATGGGGAATTACCGCCCCGCCAACCTCAGAATGGGGTGGTAATTCCCCATTCCGCCATGGCGGACACCGGCAAGGACCATGGTGCTAATAGCACCATGGTCCTTTGCCTGGGTCGTAATGAGGCCCAAATACTCTGGGGCCGCATGTCTTGGAAGGCCCCCTGTGCCCCTTGCACAGCAAAGTTAAAGTCCACTAGTTTAATGTTAATGGGGTGGAAGAAGACGACGAGCAGGTTGGGGGTTGCTCGTGAGAGGGGAGGGAAAACAGCAGGCAAGTTGGGGAATGTCAAGTTCAGTGAAGTTTATAATGTTACACATGCACCAGTCGTGAGTGGGTCACCCTGCACCCATCCCCGATTTAGAACTTTGTACCGCTACCAACACCCATGAGAGTTGGCCAACATCCGGTGGGCACGTGAGAACAATTGCCCGGAATCCGCATAGTGGCTTTTAAAGACTTAGCTAGAAAAGTGAGTAGAAAACCGGCATATTCAACCTAGCCACATGGAACATTAAAGGAGGCAACCAGCCAACCAAAGTATGGAAAATTACGCAGTATCTACGCCGACACAGGATTGACATGGCCTTCATTGAGTAGATGCATTTGCGCCCCACCTCTGAAAATCTCTGGCCCAAAGAATGGGGCTGCCACAGGTACTTTGCTTCCTTCTCCTCCTACACCAGGGGAGTTGCCATCCTAATTAACAAGACAACCACCTTTAAGATAATGCTGACTCACAAAGATAAGGAGGGTAGATCTATTGATGGAGAAGAAATTATTCTAGTGAACTCCTACAGCCCGAACACCGATGGCCCCAATAACTTTGACTGGGTGATGACACACTTGGAATTGAACAAGTGAACCACAGTCATCTGGGGTGGAGACCTTAATACACCACTAAATCCCAACAAAGATAAGTCACACAACACGGAGATTCCCCCCTCCAGAGTGAGTTTACAAATTACCGAGATATTCAAAGCTTATGATATCAGAGATATCTGGAGGCACAAGCACTGGGATGCCCGAGAGTACACTTTCTATTCCTGGGTCCACGAAACCAGCTCAAGACTGGCTACCTCCTTGTATCTTCACACAGCCGTTTTCAATGGGGTGATTGCCAAATCCTTCCCAGATCCCTATCGGACCACTCAGCAGTAACCCTGGAATGCGTCACGTCCCGAATTAGTACCAGTAGACCCCACTGGAGGTTCAAGCACAGATCACTTAAAGACCAAGTTTTCGCTGATGAACTCCTAACCAAAATAGTATCCTTTATCGAGGTCAACCAGGGTTCGGTATCTTCAGCAGGGACACTCTGGGAAACCCTAAAGTGCTTCCTCAGAGGAGTCTGTCTAGCAAAGGAAAACGGGATCCTCCAATTGGTGAGGAGAGAGCTGACCTCGACCGAGACTCGCCTCAAGGAACTCGAACATTTACTTTCTTCCACCAACAACCCTCACAATCTAGCACCACTTAAGAAAGAACTAGAGACATACAGAACCGCGGCTGAAAGGGAAATAAAATGTCTGGCTAGTCATCACAAGGTCCGCCAGTATGGCGAAGGGCAGAAACCCGGAGCACTCCTGGCAAGACTCGTGGCAGCAGAGAGGAAACCCACAATGGTTTAAACGGTCTTCGATTGCACCGGCAATCCCGTCTACGCTGACGAGGACATTGTGGAGATGTTCTGTCAATTTTACCAAGGTCTACACAACTCTCCCTATACAGCAGATCCTATTGAACTAGCACGCTACTTGGACACAATTTTAACTGTACTGGACGAGTGCCAAACTCCGAGAGCCACTCAATGGACCTATCACTACTGAAGAGATTCTAGAAGTCTTTCAGGAACTACCAAACACAAAGGCACCTGACCCAGACGGCTTAACAGGCGAATTTTATAAATCCTTTGCAAACCTCCTGGCTATTGCTATAGTTCTATGTCGAGGCCTTGGTTAATGATCAATTACTACCAACACTCTATATGGTGAACATAATTCTCCTCCACAAGCCCGGCAAACCGAAAGACGACCTATATCACTAATAAACCTGGATAATAACGTTTTCGCAAAGATCCTTAGCAAACGGTTGCTGCCACTGATGCCTGCCATGGTGTTAGCAGATCAGGCAGGCTTCATCCTGGGCAGAAACACATCATTCAGCATAAGAAGAATGTACGATGTGATGGAAGCCCTTGACCCGGAGAGCCAAGCAGTAGCTGTACTATTGGATGCCGAAAAGGCCTTCGAATCGGTCAAATGGCCCATCCTCTACACTGTCCTGGAACGCATGGGCCTCGACAAGCGATTCATACATCTAATCTCTCTCCTGTACAAACGGCCAACATCCAGCATCACACAGGGCACCAAATGCTCGGCCGACATATACCTACGGAGAGGAACTAGACAGGGCTGCCCACTGTCCGCACTGCTTTTTGCCCTAGTCATGGAACCATTGGCTTCAGATCTTAGACTCCATCACCTTCATAGAGGCCTCTCCTTCGGCCCACATAATCTGATCATTTGCCTGTACGCTGACGACATTGCACTTTTTCTGCACGATGCCAACGAAAACCTGAACCCAGTAATGCGCACAGTGCTTAAATTTGGCCATTTCTCAGGGCTGAAGATTAACAACTCAAAATCTGTGATCTTCCATCTAACTGCCTCCACCAGCAAATTCGTGGACGACTTTGGCTTCCAGTGGCAACATCCACAAGTCAGGTACTTGGGTATCTTTATGTCCAGGTCCAGTCGTGATATCATGCGAGATAACTACGAAAGAGCAGTAGATGCTATTCAAATTAAAGTGAATAGGTGGAAATCATTTACTCTCACGCTTTGGGGGAGGGTATGTCTAGTTAAAATGATTATCCTTCCGGAACTGCTATACCTTTTCTCGAACATCCCTTTGGTGTTGATGCAACGGTTTTTACACCGTATCAAGAGCATGGTCCTCGAGTTGATATGGGTGGGCAAAATAGCGAGGGTGGCATATACCACACTGTCTCTTCTGGTGACACAAGGGGGACTGGCCCTCACAGATATAGAACGTTACTACTGGGCCACCCAGGCTCAGTTTCTCAGTCATTGATACACCACGCACTTCGTCAGGCCCCATGTCCAGCTTGAAAGAGCTTTGGCGGCCCCCCACCTCCTTCGTGCCATTATTTTAGGAAAATTACAAGCACCGCGAACGCCGATGAACATCGTCTTCACAACATACATGATCTGGGAAAGGATGGCCAAGAGAAGTGAGGTCCAAAACATATTCTCCCCCTCCTTCCAGTAAACCACATTCCAGGAATTCCCATCACCGCAGAAAAAGTATTTCATCAATGGACTGAAAAATTGCAGGTGAAAACCATGAGCAACCTCTTCCCAGAAGGCACATTTCTGTCACTACAACAAGCCCGCGACATGGGGGATGTAACGCCTTAGACACTTTCATTTATTCCAGGCTACGGCAGACTCTACAGGTCAGCATCTCCACCTTTCCACAACAACCTCCCACCTGGCCATTACTGCACAGTGCAATACAGGCTCAAGGAGAAGGCCGTTTAATAACGAACATTTACAGATCCCTCCTGACCAAAGCAAAGCTACCAAACTCAAATGCCAGAAGGAGATGGGAAAGGTCACTGGGCGCGACGATTGCAGAGGATGACTGGAACTACATATTGAGACTCACTCAAAAAGTAGCAATGAATACAAGATATAAGCAGATTCAGTTTAATTACCTCCACCAAGTGTACCACACCCCGGCGAAGCTCCATGTCCAACGAGCGGCGATATCCGCATCATGCAACCGATGCAAATTCCTCAAAGCAGACTTCATGCACTTGGCATGGACTTGCCCCGTGGTGGCCGCATTCTGGAATATGGTGTTGGAGAAGACGTCAGCGATAGTCGGAACGCAACTGAACTCTGAACCTATATTTACGATGCTGGGTTTAACCAAACACCTTCCAAGTACTGTTCGGAAGCTGGCGAACCTACTACTCATCTTAGCATGCAGGAAAGTGGCATGCAACTGGGGGAGAGGACCACCTCCAAGTTTGCAACGCTGGCTAAAAGACATCACGTACTGTCAGGATGTGGAATCCAGTTTCCTTAAGACGCTGCCACTAAATGCGCGCCCTCCAGACATCTGGGGTCCGTACATAGCTTACTTGATATCGACCACAGATGATCTGGACTCACAGATGTTGACCCCGGAGAATAGTCAGCTGTCCTCACCGCAACGTGAAGCCAATTTCTCAGAAAACACGTAACGTTGACTTTTGTTTTGACCTCTAACCTTTGCCCGTGGGGTAGGAGGGGGGGAGGGTTAAGAAATGTGAGGGTGATGGAGTGCTGCAGGGAGATTTTCTTCGCGATGGCCGGTGCATGGCCTTATTGTTTACTTTTGTGAAAAACCAATAAAGAAAGTTTAAAAAAAATATATAATAATAAAATAACATTATTGTATACCAATGATACAGCACGGATTGACCCCACACAGACAGGTTTACAACAAAGCTTGTATACGGCTAGGTTTTTTGAGGAGCATGACCTGGAACTGAATCGGACAAAGACTGCAATTTCTGTCTTTGGAAAGGATTATTAAAATGTAGTTAGCAGCTGGTCTCCCAATATTAGAATGGTTGTAAAGAGGGCCCAGACAAATTTTAGGGTATTACTAAGATTTTATTACAGATTTGGTGGCAAAACACTGGATTACTATCTATTAGTACCTGGCCCCGGGTGGCGGGGTGACAGCCTCCCAGCCAAAGAGGAGGCTCAGAATGGGGGAATTACCCTCTGTCCTGAGCCTCCTCAGGGCTGGAGACTGCCATCTTCCCCCACCAGATTTCCCTTCCGGCACCCACCTCACTTCACTTCTTTTTGGTTCCTTTTTGGGAGCAGACACGCTGGGAGCACTTCTGTCCCCAGCACGTCTGCTCCCGATCTGAGACACGCTGCCATGGAACACGACAACACTAGTTGTAGTCCCTTCTTCCTTTCAGTGGTGGCAATTTTTTGTTGATGACATTTTTTTGTATTTTTTTAATGCTGCTATGGAAAGGGAGAAAGAAGGGACTACGTATACAATGGCTGCAATGGAAAGGAAGAACAGACTTTTTTTTTCTTTTCAGTTGTAAAATGCCAGAGTGTTTCGCAAATGAAAAATAAATGCTTTTATTACCCTGGTTTTATGGGCCAGGGTACTAACAGCAATAAGCCTCTCGCAGGAGGGGGGCATTACGGCTTCAGGAAATTCCTCAGGGCCTGCGTTAAGGCCCTCGCTTCACTGGGGCCTGTAGCTATGGGCTCCGGGGCATTACCTGAAGCAGTAATGCCCCCACTGCTCGGGGCTTATTACTGAAATGGGGATGGAGGCAAAAGTGCATTTGTCTTTACTATATGGTAACGAAACCTGGGACTATGCCAATTGCTCGAGCCTGGATTACACCCAAACCTTTTTTGAGGAAGTGACCGGCCTTTCTCCTAGCACCCCGGCTAATAGCATAAATTTGGAATTGGGGAGGAGGGGAGTGGACAGTCCTTTTTAAAAGCAAAAAAAAATACCCAAACATGATATATGTAGTTGCAAAAATTGTATCCTCGTCAGTGCAGGATATATTTTCCTGGGCTAAACGGGGTGTAGCTGTAGCGAAGAAATGGGGCATTGACTCGGGAGAGGCTTTTAATATTGCGTCACTTAAACAAGCTCGGAAAGGTAGGGCGGCGCAGTTAGAACATGCCGCCACGTTGAAGCAAATCTGCAGTTTACTATCAATTGAATTTTTTGTAGCCTCACGTCAGAGTTTAGCTGACAAAAATTGTACAGGCACTTTCTGATCCTCAGGCCACAGAAGGATACCACTTATGATTCGCTGGAACGCGTGACCATTATTGGCAAGAATAAACTGGCTGAAGGGCAACAAGGAGTGCATGTGTGAACTCATTCTTGATGAAGACTTACTACAATTTATTTTGCTTTGCTCTATTTTGTGTGATCCTAGAAGGCAATGGCTTAAGAAACATTTTATTGAAAATCAAGATAGGGCAAAGAGGGAAGCAAAGTGCTTATTCATGAATCTTGACAATATTGATTTTGCATCCGATGCATGTGAGTTTGTAAAAGTTTCTTTTAAAAGAAATGGTTTTTTGGTTTAGAATTGTATCTAGGCGTTTTAAATTGGGCTAGTTTTTAATTCTATATGTTGGCGGGATTTGGGGGTATTGCTTTTAAGGTAATGGGCCTCATTCCGAGCATGGCGGTAAGGGATAGCGGCCACTGCTAACGAGAGCGGTGGCGGTAATCCCTTACCGCCATACTCCGAGTTCCCTTTGCGCCATGGTGGTTTTAACACCTGCTTTTAGCAGGTGTTAAAAACCATGGCGCTAAGGGACCTTGATGTAAATTACGCCACCGTAATTTACGGTGGCGTAATTGACGCCTTCCCCACTCCCATTATGCCCTATGGGGCAAGAATGGGAATGGGGAAGGGTAAATGGGGATTGGGGAATTACCGCCCCGCCAACCTTGGAATGGGGCGGTAATTCCGCCATCCACCAAGGCGCTGCCGGTCCGGGTACAGCGTCAACCAAGGCGTTAATAGCGCCATTGGTTAGCGCCGTACTCGGAATGAGGCCCAATGTGTTGTTATAATAATTGTTATTGGCCACAGCAGAATAAAATGATTTCATCTGTCAATCACTCTCCCCAAGCCACTGGCAAGGGTACTAGTGTGGGGTTCCTTATCAATAAGGCACTCAGCACTGACTCCATCTCTCCCCTGACATCACCTCTTCCTTGTTTGAGTATTGAACTATTGAAATCCTTCCTCCTATTCATCTCACTGTTTTGGCTCCCTATATACTGTGCACTTATGACTCAGTTTGACCAACAGGTTTCTGAATGCAGATTTGCACCTTCCCATCCCCGTCCTCAGCACGAATAACACCTATGAGATCCAGACCCTCAAAACAAACACGGGTTGTGACCTATGGCACTGGTGCAAATCCCAAACCCCCATCTCACTCATAGCCTCCAAAAATGCCCTTGCCGTCCTCTCCTCTGCACTGCCAAATCCTCTTCACAAACCTTATATCCTCTATTCACTATCCCACCACAAACTTTCATCTACCCTCCAAGCTCTACTCGCACCTCCCAAGCCAATATCCATTGCCTCCCCTCTCTCTCTCTCTCTCTCTCTCGCTCTCTGATGCCTTTACTCACTACTTTTCCTCTAAACTGTCTAAACAGTCATGACACTATCACAGCCCTCTGGCTCTCTCCCTTCTCCACCCTTCTTCTGTCCAACACCTCTCCCCCTACCCTTATTGCTTTCAACTACTTGTCCCCTACCATTTCCTATGGAATTAGCAACCATCCTTCGCAGCAGCAAACCATTTTGCACTCCTTTCTACCTGTTTGCTCCTCAAACTGTCAAAGACCCAATCACCAGCCCTTATCTTTCTGAATTATCTAACTTCTCTCTCTGGTGAACTATACTTTGCCTCTTCCAAATCTGCAACAGTCCAACCCCTTTTAAAAAAATGCTCTGCTGACCCAAACATCTAGGCAAGCGATAACCTAGATTGTCTACTACCGTATCCTGGAGGAGGTTTGTCTTCAACCGGATCACTAAGTACCTTGAAGATAATGGCCTTGGTGATCCAGCTCAATCTGGCTTCTGTAATAAACACTTGTTTGTTTGTTTGTTTGTTTATTTATTTATTTGATAATGCGCACCAAGCCCAAGGGCAGCTGGGCGCAGTGGTACAAGAATACTCAAAGCTTAGTTACAGTGTTACATAGTTGGTGCGTGCATAGATTAAATAGATTACATAGATTACGTAGATTACATTACAGTATGGGAGACAGGTACAATGCAGGATTAGTGACAGCCATTCTTAAAGATAGCGTATACTACAGAAAATGAAGTGAAACACCAGATGGGTGGCCTATAGTTGCACTTGGGAGAGCAGGAAAGTGTGTCATAAGAGTTTGAGTTGTGCAAGTCAGGAAAGAGAGATGTTATAGGTCATTCGAGCAAAGCCATTTGAGGGCGATAATTCTGAAACTGGTGTACGGGAGAGGGCATCTAAGGTCAGTAGGGAGTGAGTTCCATGCTTGTGCGGCTTCACAGAGATTGCACTCAAAGTCTTCAACTTTCTCTTTAATGCTCACCACTCCAAGCGCTCTTCTATAGTTGTCATTTTGGACTTCTCTGCCACTTCTCTCTCTCTCTCTCTCTCTCTCTCTCTCTCTCTCTCTCTCTCTCTCTCTCTCTCTCTCTCTCTCTCTCTCTCTCTCTCTCTCTCTCTCTCTCTCGGAGATTGGGTTTCACAAATATGCTCTTACCTGGAAGGTCACCATATTAAAATCTGCTGGAGCATGAAATCCTCGGACCCTAGGGCTCAAGTCGACATTACACGCGGGTGGTGCTCGCAGTCCCCCTGGGTAGCGTGTATAAAAAGAAACATTTCTTGTCTTTTTTGAACTTATGCCATCCTCAGGTTCGTCGGCCAGGCACTTCACCACTGCCCCAGATAAGATGATAAAAAATAGCAAACAAGTGAAGGTGAAATGTCACATTTCGGGACTGCATTTTCCAGGGAAAACATTCTTATTGATTCTTGGGGTTCAAACCATGCACACCGTTTAACATTTGCAAAACACTATTAGAAGAAAATATCCTCTCTTGGTTTTTTGTGTGTTGATTTTTGTTAAAGACAAATGCCATTCGCCCTATGCAATTCGTATAGTAATGTAAAGCCAATTGAATGAAATGTGCATATTTCACCTTGATATGCTAATATCTGGTGATGTCACATGCCACTGCGTATGCTAATGAGTCCCTGCACTTCTTTTTTTAGGCCTTGTCCCCTGTATGACCACCACCCTTCTACCTGTCAGCGTCCCCCAAGGAACACATGTGTACAGGCGCGTTATAAATGACTTATCATATCATATCAGTCCTTGGACCTCTGCTCTTCACAATCCATTCCTCTGAGCTAGCAAGACTTATCCCTTCCTTAGGGTTTCACTGTCACCTCTTTTGCCTTGCGCTTATCATTATGAAATCGATGATTTTCTAGACTCTTCACCCATCAAACCGCTTGCCATGTTTTTGCCACCGGCTTTTTACAGGTTTGCTTTTTTGAACGTGCCCTTTTTGCTGCCGCCGTCACCCATTTTTTAAAACTATATATGTGTTGTTTGTTTAGGGTATGCGATTGGAGGTGGTGGGTTAGATGGGGCTTCCTTAAAAGGGAAATCTGTGAAAATGACGGTGCAATAAGTGGCCCTTTAAAAAAAATGGAAACGTGCAACACTGAAGAAACTGCAATCATGAAAACATATTTGATGGGATGCTCATGATTTTGTCTGTCTTTTTTTGCACACTTCCATTTTCAACGTGCACTTTTTGCGCCGTTGTTTTGGCAGATTTAATTTTTTAATGGGGAGTTCTATTTGCTTCATCGCCCAATTCATAATAGAATTTAGTTTGCAATACGGCTAATGACATTTTATCTGCTCTTAACACTCCTAATTTGGTCAGAATAGTCCTCATTTGTAGCCCCAATGTTCAGGGTAGGTTTTAGACTTCCATAGTTGTCCCTAAAGCACCCGAGCTTCTCTTTTGCTTCTTCCCTTGTGCAGAGAAGTGCTGAGACTGAAATATTGTTAAATGGTGTCGCTTATCCTATTAGCTTTTATACACTCCGCTACCTCTACCATGCCTCCTGATAGTGGATACATCTTATAATTTGAAAGAGGGCACCTCTTTCTGGTTGTGCGTTAACCAAGCCTAGGAGTGATGGCCATAGTAGGCTAAAGATGCCCTTAGTGGTAGGTAAATGTTTTGAAAGGGAGATTACCAATAGCATCACACAATTGGTAACAATTACCACTTTCTGTAGGCGATTCTTCCTATTGCACGAGTGAGCGAATGACCTGCTTGTTAAAACGATTATCCGTTCAACTGGATGCTCAACTTATCCCGAGTATGGCTACTACTAAGAACTGCTTGCCGTATCATTTTGTCAGTATAATGTGTCTGTTAATGCAGCTAATTGTGTCAATGTCCCCCTGTTGAGTAACGCAATGTGGCCGATCTGGTCTCGTAATCGTATTTTGAAAGTTTGATTCCGTTGAAGTCCTTGTTGAGTGAAATAATCTTGTATTGCACCTCTGTGACTGAACCCATTGTTCTTGATTGGTAGGTAAAATGGGGAGACGTAGGAGACCTATGTGGAAGGTTTTCTGTGGTGTGTGCCTCCTGATATCAGTGGTCTTTGTGCTTCACTTCACCCAGCAACCTCCCGAAAGCAATCACAGCCCAAAGACACATCCCATTAACTCCCAAAAAGGTGGCTCAAAAATCCTTAAGTTACGAGTGCCGAAGACTAAGCAAGTTGGAAGCCACCCCCACAAGCATCAGAAGATCAAGACGATGTTGGAGATCCTGGAGTCAACCCTAGAAGAACAGGGGCACTTCAACAGGAAGCCAGTGAAGGACAAATCCATTAATGGCATGTGGTGGCTTGGGGATGACAATGAGCTGTTTGATGCTGAGGGTGAAGCCGGCAATGCCCCATCAAAACCATTGGCAGACAAACACCAACTACTCTGTGGAGGATGTGCCAAACTTAACAAAGGTAATGGACGTCTTTCAAAGAACCAAAGGTGCAGCCAAAGGACCTCAACCAAGCTGTCAGAGACCCACCAGAATAGCTTCACAAACTTCACCCAGTGGGTAAACCTCAAGGACCAAGAAAGCATGAGTTTGTTGACTCACAGCAAAATCCAGAGGCAGCTCAAGTTCACCAGGTGGGAAAGTGCAATTGGTTTGGTGTTGGAGTCCCACCTTCCAGCCCCCCAACTTGGTGGAACAGGCTGGTGTGAGACAGTCATTTGTGCTTTATCCTGGGACAGCAAACATCTCATGGAGGTCCTGGCCTTTCACCTAGACAGACTTTTAGAGTTGAATATCAGTTCCCCCGTGGTGGGGCGAAGGCTGGCGCTGGATGAGCTAGCTAGTGCTGTGGTCTGGTGGGACTCAAAGTGGTCACATGGAGTCAGCAGGAAGCTGCTTCCTGTCCAGATCCTTCAGTATCCAGAACTACTCAGATCCCCATGCAGAAACGGGGAAAGGAGATCCAGAGGCGGGACTCGATGCAGCCTCACGGATGGCTCTGTCTGGCACAAGCTACTCATCCTGGAGTACCTGATGAAGGTAACATTTTCATGGCTAAGTCAGCTCACTTTCACACAAGGCATGAGGTCCATACAATTATATGTGTTGGATTTACAAAATTGAAAGCAGCTTGCAAATGCAACAGAGAGTGAGTAGAGGGATAACGTTGGTGGTCTACTGGTGGGCTATGGGGGAAATATTATTATTATTAGGGTATTTATTGAATGCTGACCTAGCATCGGGAAGCAACAGAGCACTTTACAATCATAGGGGGAAGAACATACTGAGGGTAGCAGAGTAAATGGGAGCAGGGAGCTAACAGGGGAGGACAAGGGTGAGCAATTGGAAGCAAGAGATGTGCAAGCAACCAGTAGAGGAGTCAGTGGGGAATATGTCTAATGGAGGTTTGGTTGAGTGTTTGGGCATTTGAGGGGGACAATGGTCTGATTAAATTCTAAGTCCCTGCAATACACAGGAGGATTAAATAACAAAGAGGTGTTAATGTTTAGATGTCTGATTAGACTGTGGTGCTACCAGTGGCTTTGTTTAAAGTGTCGTTCCCCTGCTTCCCCCCCCCGCATCCATTCCACCTTCACTATACTGAGTGGCAAGCCAGTGAAAGGCAGAGCGTTGGTGCCTGACGGTAGCTTTACTATTACCACTGCTAGCTTGGGGATGGTGATATCTCCTTTTGCACCTTCCTTCCAGACATCGAAGATGGCATAGATATATTATTTTCTCTAAATTTTAGGGGGGTCCCGATGGTCACTAATTCAATAGTGAAATCCCTACCTTTTTCAGGGTGAGGGTAATCTTTAAGCAAAGTATAAAGGTATATAGATAATACAACAGTTCAAAGAGTCTGATGAAAGTTTTACAAAATATATCAATTATTTATTAAACACATTCTCTAAAAACAGTGAAAATATAATGAAAATTCATACATTATTACAAGTAAAAACTATTATAAATATTGTCTGTGACATGCTTTTTCCTACTGATGGTAATATTGTTAATGAGAGTAAATTCGATAAGAAGTCAAGGAAACTCTTTAGTTGTTATTCGGCTTGTTGCTGTTTACAACCTGTTTTCTATAAAGACTAATAAATTATACAGGGTATAGCTCAACATGTTTCTGTTCACTATTTTAAGTCTGGAACATTATTCAGGAGAAAGAGTAATAGTCACATAGGCTATTAGGAACTCCAACATTCTGTAACGCCCACCTGGTTCCCACGGGGGCGCTGATCTAGTCTGGATTACTGCGGCCTCTTCTAGCGTGATGCGCAGGACCCGGAACACCGATTGGACAGGACCTCCAAATCGTGCTTCCTTGGCCCGTAGGAATATCCTTCTGCAGATGAGAAAGGGGATTAACAGTCTGCAGAACGGTGTGCTAGCTCCCCCTTTCCCCCCTCCGTTCCTCTCTATTCCTCCAAACCCGGTTTAAGCCGAGGTGAGTAGTAATGAGGGCGATCCCTCTAGATGCCCTTATCATTCCTCTGAAATGTCTCTAGTCCTTTCCCCATAGGGGCCGGGGTACGGTACCTGCCAACGGGGCGGTGCCGACCCGAAATGTGGAAGAAAAGCCGGTAAGTATTATGGCTGTTAATCAGGCTTTCCTTCTGTGTGTCCTTCTGCTCACCTTTTGTTTCTTCCTCTCTCCCCTAGGTGCAGAGATGTGGCGTCCGATGCTGACAGCCGCGATGGAGCCGGGAGATGTCTCGAGGACAGGACAGGTGAGTGAAGCGTGGCGCTGCAGCGAGCAACACAATGCTTTTAAATTGAAGTCTTCCTTCAGGGATGCTGGCGAGAAGATTCCGGATGCAGGTAAGAAGCTTGAAATAATCCTTGGTTTTCACCTTTCTCTTCTCTTCCTTCCTTGCAGGTCTTCCAGGTTCAAGATGGGCGTGGCTGTAGTCCAGGAGCAGGAGCAGACACGGTGAGCGTTAAGCTGCAGGAAGCAGAACAACGCGAAGCATGAGCTGCTGTCTGGGCGTGGCTTAAATAGCCTCCAAAGAAGTCCCAGGTATGTATCCTTCCCCAACTAGGTATGTATCCTTCCCTGGCCACGCCCGAGTGAAAAAATAGTCCCTATGAAAAAATAGTCCCTTTCAGGTCTCAGGGAGGCCTGAAGCGTGCAGCATGGTCTGAATCAGGTAAGTGCACAAAACACCTCCCTTTATGAGCCTGGCGCCTATGGCGCCAGGACTGATGTCCAACATGAGCCTGGCGCCAAAGGCGCCAGGACTGAGTCCAAAGAGTCCCTATAAGGAGCTGCTGGGCTTTTACCCGAGGGCATGATGCCTGCTTCCGCGGGTGCTGGGCCTGGCCTGATGCTCCGGGGGTAGGCATCATGACAGCACTCCCCCACAAGGCCCCTCCCAAGGTCGTTCCTTCTGGAGGTTTCGGTTTGTTTGGGAAATTCCAATGGAACCTTTTTACCAGCCGAGGTGCATGTACGTGATCACTGGGTTCCCAAGACCTTTCCTGAGGCCCGTACCCTTTCCAATCAATTAGATAGAAAAGCTTTGATTTTAAGATTTTGGAATCCAAAATGTTCTTTACTTCGAATTCTGGCTCTCCATCTATCAGGATTGGGTCTGGTGGCTTTATTAATCTGGTTCCTGGTTGTACTGGTTTCAAAAGTGACACATGAAAAACGGGGTGAATCCGCATGTTGGCTGGTAGATCGAGCTTGACTGCTACTGGGTTAATTATAGCTTTGATTGAGTAAGGGCCTAAATATCTTGGATTAAAAGTTCGAGGTCCCTTGAGCGATAAGTGTTTGGTAGCCAACCATACTTGATCCCCAATTTGGTACGGAGGCGCCTCCTTTCGATGTAGATCCGCATTCTTTTTGTATTTCTCTTTCGCATGTTGCAAATGTGCAGTTGCATCCTTGAAGGCTTGAGTTATCATAGAATGCAAATGATCCACTGCCGGCATTTCAAGGCTCGAAGGTGAGTCCAAGTCTGAAGTACGAGGGTGATGTCCATATAGGGTAAAAAAGGGGCTTTGACCCGTTCCAGAGTGTATCGAGTTATTATAAGCATATTCAGCCACCCACAGAATATCCTTCCAATTACCCTCCGATTGGTGCAACATACATCGTAGAAATTGTTCAAGGGTCTGGTTCGTTCTCTCCGTCTGACCATCGGTCTGTGGGTGTTGGCTGGTCGAGAGTCTTACGTCGATTTGTGCCAGCTGACAACACTTTTTCCAAAAATGAGAAATAAACTGGCTTCCCCGATCGGAGACTAGTATGGACGGGAATCCATGCAAACGGATGATATTCTCGAGGAATTCCTTGGCAAGAACAAAGGCTGAAGGTAATCCTTTCAACGGAATAAAGTGGGCCATTTTGGAAAATAAATCCACCACGACCAGAATAGTATTGTAACCATTACAAGAGGGCAGGTCCGTGATAAAATCTAGTGACAGGGTGTGCCAAGGTGCTGGTGGAATGTCTAAGGGCTGAAGAAGACCGGCGGGTCTTGTCTTTTGACCTTTGTTTTGGGCACAAACTCCACAGGACATCACGAAAGATTTAATATCCTTTCGCCAGGAAGGCCACCAGAATTGTCGTCTAACCTTTTCCTCAGTTTTGGCAATGCCAGGATGTCCTTCCATCAGGGTGTCATGATGACGGGAAATAACCAGTTCTTGCAATTCCTTTTCTGGCAAAAATAAGCGTCCTTGGAAGTAAGGTAAGCCATCCTTGACTGAAAAGTTAGACCCCTTTTTGATCCAATCCTGCAAGGCTGAAGAGTCCAGGACTTGTTTTACTCGTGCTTGAATGTCGTCAAGGGTTTGTAAAGTGGTTATTCCCAAAATTCTTTGTTCGGGAATTATCGGCACAGGTTCTGAGTTTGTGTCTATTTCTTCCATTCCAATTCGGGATAGAGCGTCCGCCTTACCATTCTTAGAACCGGGGCGGTAAGTGATTACAAAATAGAACTCAGCAAAGAACAAAGCCCATCGGAGCTGTCGAGACGATTGGGCCTTGGCAGTTTTTAAATATTGTAAATTTCGGTGATCAGTGATCACGGTGATGGTATGCCGGGCGCCGAGGAGATAATGCCGCCAAGCCTTAAAGGCGGACTTAATGGCTAATAGTTCCTTATCGGTAATCGCATAATTTATCTCCGGCGGTGAGAACTTTCTGGACCAAAATGCTACGGGGTGCAGTTGGTTGGTTTCAGGGTCTCTCTGAGACAGGACAGCTCCCATGGCTAAGCTGGACGCGTCGGTTTCGACTATATATGGGAGATCAGGACGCGGGTGCTTCAAAATAGGTGCGGACGTGAACTTAGCTTTCAACTCCTGAAAGGCCTGTTCGGCTTCCTCGGTCCATTCAAAACGTTTATTTTTTCGCAAGAGTGCAGTGATGGGTTGCACCACACGTGAAAACTCCGGGATAAACCTGCGATAAAAGTTGGCAAAACCAAGCATGCTTTGGACACCTTTCACTGAACTAGGTGATGGCCATTTGAGGATGGCATCCACTTTCCGTGAATCCATTCGGACCCCTTTAGGTGTCAGGATGAATCCGAGAAACTCAACCTCGGTGGTATGGAAAACACATTTTTCCAGCTTGGCAAACAATTTGTGCTGGCGCAGTTTCTCTAGGAAGGCCCTGACATGTTTTCTGTGATCAGATTCCGAAGAGGAGTACACAAGAATGTCATCGATATACACGATAACACAGACATCGATGAGTTCCCGAAGGACATCATTCATGAAGAATTGGAAGGCAGCAGGCGCGTTGCACAACCCGAAAGGCATCACCTGATATTCGAATAGTCCATATTTTGTACGGAAGGCCGTTTTCCATTCGTCGCCTTCTTTTACTCGTACCAGATGATAAGCCCCCCGGAGATCTAACTTGGTGTATACGCAAGCGTCCTTCACCTGGTCAAGGAGTTCAGGGATCAGAGGCAGAGGGTAACGATTTTTAACAGTTATCAGGTTCAATGCGCGGTAATCGATACAAGTCCTAAGGTCGCCCTCTTTTTTAGGCACGAAGAACAAAGCTGAAGATGCCGGGGACTTTGACGGGCGAATGAAACCATTGGCGAGGTATTGATCTAAATATTGTCTCAAATGCAGATTCTCAGGTTCAGTAAGGGCATAAATCCTGCTACAAGGGGTTGTGCACCGGGCACCAGATCGATTTGGCAATCGTACGATCTGTGGGGAGGTAACGCGTTGGCCTGTTCCTTTTGGAAGACGTCCTGAAAGTCTTGGTACTCTGGAGGTAGTTGCACGGGGACAGAGGTTACTGATGCTAGATTAATCTTTGGATTTTCTGGGTAGCAGGTTTGTGCACAATCCGGGAAGGTTATTCTCTTCGCTCGCCAATCAATTCGAGGATTATGTGTCTCTAACCAAGGGACTCCGAGAATAAGCTGAAACTGTGGAGCCTTGATCACATCAAACACAACTGCCTCCCGATGGCCATCCGGACCTACAAGTGTCACCTCAGCTGTGGAATGTGTTACCGGTCCAGAGGCAATTTCGGTTCCATCTACAGTGGTGATGACATCTTTGCTGGTTTTAGGACGCAGAGGGAGGTTTATCCTAGAGACCAATTCTCGATCCACATAGTTTCCTATAGCCCCACTATCGATGTATGCCTTTATAGCATGCAACCGTTTTGGCTGTTCCGGATCTATGAGGACCATTGGCACAAGGAAATGCGAGGTCTGAGAGTTAGTTTTCAAGCTCGGCAAGCGGACCCCTACGTTTGCCGGGCGTGGTCGTTTCCCGATACAGAGTTTCCATGGATTTTATCAGCGGCTCCTACCACCTTCTTGGGCGGCTTAACCGGGCAATCTCGTAGAAAGTGTCTTGAGGACCCACAATAAAGGCATAATTGCATCTGTCGTCTTCTTTCCCGTTCTTTTTGAGTTAGGGGTCCTTTAACTCCTCCGATTTGCATAGGCTCCGAGGCATCAGCCCCCTTGGGGTTAGCGTGGGTTTTGGCCCACACACGGGTTTCAAACTTGGACCGATCTGCTTTTCTGTTTTGCAGCCTGTGATCCAACTGGACCACTAAGTCTATATATTCAGTGCATTCTTGGGGCGGATTTACAACTTGTGCCAGGACATCTTTAAGTTCTCCGCGTAGACCTCGATAGAATAACGTGATTCTTTTATCCTCTGGCCAACCAGTTTCCACAATTAGTCTATTGAAGGTTGCAATGTAGGATAGAAGGTCTTGATTGCCCTGTCGCAGAGATAGAAGTTCGTCATCCAGAGCCTGTCCCTGGGAATGTCGAGCAAATAACCTTTCCATGCCTGTTTGAAATCCTTGAAAATCACGAAGAATCGGGTCATCTTGAGTTACCAGTGGGACTGACCAATCGGCAGCACAGCCGCTGAGATATGACAACACAAAGGCTACCTTGGTCTGATCATTAGGGAAGGCCCCGGGTCTGCATAGGAAGTGCAAACGACACTGATTCATGAATACGGCAAATCGTTTGGGGTCCCCAGCAAAGCGTTCGGGTGGGGCCAGCGGCATGTTTGCAGGTAGATTAATCAGCACAGGGTTACTGGAAACCACAGGAGTGGGGTTCCCCCCGGAACCAGGTAAAGGAGTTTGTCCAGCTTGACCTTGCAAAAGCTGTCTAGCCAGGTCATCAATCCTTTCCCTTGTTACAATTAATTCTCTTCTGAGGGCATTAGTCTCTTGACGAGCGGCGTGTACCTCGGCCCGTAATTCCCCCAGTAGTTGGGCCAGTTGGTCAGTCTCAGAAGTTTCCATAGCGCCTGGGTGGGAATTTGTAGGGAGGCTTCGCGTTCTGTAACGCCCACCTGGTTCCCACGGGGGCGCTGATCTAGTCTGGATTACTGCGGCCTCTTCTAGCGTGATGCGCAGGACCCGGAACACCGATTGGACAGGACCTCCAAATCGTGCTTCCTTGGCCCGTAGGAATATCCTTCTGCAGATGAGAAAGGGGATTAACAGTCTGCAGAACGGTGTGCTAGCTCCCCCCTTCCCCCCTCGGTTCCTCTCTATTCCTCCAAACCCGGTTTAAGCTCACCTTATGGTTTGGAAGGTTGAACTCTCCATCCTGCTTCTGGTGCAGGGGCGCGCGTTCGTCCAGTTACTTCACTGGTTTTCAGAATGGCGCTGGCAAAATCCACGTGACTTTCCTGAGCGATGCGCCGTAAGTATGAAAGTTCAAAGTTCAAGTGAGGCCCCCTTTATGCTGTCTTTCTCACCTGTGATCTGTCCTTTATTTCAGGTGCAGAATGAAGGCGATGCGTCGAGGGGTTAACCTGCCGAGGTGAGTAGTAATGAGGAGATCCCTCTAGATGTCCTTATCATTCCTCTGAAATGTCTCTAGTCCTTTCCCCATAGGGGCCGGGGTACGGTACCTGCCAACGGGGCGGCGCCGACCCGAAATGTGGAAGAAAAGCCGGTAAGTATTATGGCTGTTAATCAGGCTTTCCTTCTGTGTGTCCTTCTGCTCACCTTTTGTTTCTTCCTCTCTCCCCTAGGTGCAGAGATGTGGCGTCCGATGCTGACAGCCGCGATGGAGCTGGGAGATGTCTCGAGGACAGGACAGGTGAGTGAAGCGTGGCGCTGCAGCGAGCAACACGATGCTTTTAAATTGAAGTCTTCCTTCAGGGATGCTGGCGATAAGATTCCGGATGCAGGTAAGAAGCTTGAAATAATCCTTGGTTTTCACCTTTCTCTTCTCTTCCTTCCTTGCAGGTCTTCCAGGTTCAAGATGGGCGTGGCTGTAGTCCAGGAGCAGGAGCAGACACGGTGAGCGTTAAGCTGCAGGAAGCAGAACAACGCGAAGCA
This sequence comes from Ambystoma mexicanum, assembly GCF_040938575.1. NCBI lineage: Eukaryota > Metazoa > Chordata > Amphibia > Caudata > Ambystomatidae > Ambystoma > Ambystoma mexicanum. The sequence continues at coordinate 1,041,071,879 of NC_090921.1, forward strand.
TGAGCTGCTGTCTGGGCGTGGCTTAAATAGCCTCCAAAGAAGTCCCAGGTATGTATCCTTCCCCAACTAGGTATGTATCCTTCCCTGGCCACGTCCGAGTGAAAAAATAGTCCCTATGAAAAAATAGTCCCTTTCAGGTCTCAGGGAGACCTGAAGCGTGCAGCATGGTCTGCATCAGGTAAGTGCACAAAACACCTCCCTTTATGAGCCTGGCACCTATGGCGCCAGGACTGATGTCCAACATGAGCCTGGCGCCAAAGGCGCCAGGACTGAGTCCAAAGAGTCCCTATAAGGGGCCGCTGGGCTTTTACGCGAGGGCATGATGCCTGCTTCCGCGGGTGCTGGGCCTGGCCTGATGCTCCGGGGGTAGGCATCATGACACATTCTGGATGTGTTCTCTTAACCGCACCCACAAACTATATCAGGTAATTATTCCCTTGATGTTAGTCAGATAGTCATTACTGACTAGAATACCAACTTGAGCATCATTAGCTCATACTATTGTTTGTTTTTATCAACAGTTCAGAGACTCAATGCTGATATAGCCAAAGGAAGGGAAGATTAAAGCTGAATTCCTAATACCCCATGCGACTATTACTCTTTCTCCTGAAGAATGTTCCCGACTTAAAATAGTGAACAGAAAGATGTTGAGCTATACCCCGTATAATTGAATGTTTTATGGTTTATAGAAAACAGGTTGCAAACATCAACAACCCAAATAAGAACTAAAGGGTTTCCTTTACTTCTTAACGAATTTACTCTCATTAACAAGATTACTGTCATTAGGAAAAAGCATGTCACAGACTACTTTATTTTAATAGTTTTTACTTGTATTAATGTATGAATTTTCATGATATTTTCATTGTATTCTTTAGAGAGTGTGTTTAATAAATAATTGATATATTTTGTTTAACTTTGTCAGACTCTTTGAACTGTTGTATTATCTATTTACCTTAATACTTTGCTTATTGATATATTCTTTGCTCGGTTGTGTGGTCCCGAACGAGCAGGGGAATTCCTTTGACATCCCAGATTCCAGGGAGGGGGATAGGAGTGGGACTTTCCCTGCTAGCCCTGATCTGTTGTATGCTACCTAAAGAACGATCTGGTGGTGCAGGTAAATTCTTACACCAGGCTGTTTACTGCCAATGACCACTCTATGTTGTATAATAACCAGGCTTGGTGCTGAGTTGTAACCTTGACTTTAATGATGCAAACTCATGGTAACATATATGCATTAAATTGAAGGTGACAGTTTACTTGACTGTCTTAGATGTCCAAGTCTCTGGGGCTTCTTTAGCAGTCTGTGAGTGTTGGGGAAGGTTGCCAGCTCCAAGTGCAGAAGGAGCGCAGGGAGCTGCTTCTGCTCCGTTGCTCCGTAGCCCTCTCTAATGCAGCTACTGCTCCTGGCGGCTTCCGCACTTCTCGTTTCAAGTCTTGTGAGAACTTGGCATTGCCGAGTCACGCGAGTAGCTCCACTTGCCTCCCCTTGATAACCCAACAAATGTTTTATTCCATCATATACTCATTATACTTTTTTTTAAAAACAATTTGTATTGGTTTTTACAACAAACAATCAACATTCCCAAAACCAGCAGTACTTATTATAATACTTTAGGTGCACTTGCTAAAGAATTCCCCAAACTGTTTAATGGAAAGATTGGACTCCTGGAAGGGTTTCAACATAAGATCATTCTAAAAAAAGGAGCAACACCTATAGCACATAAAGTAAGGGGTGTTCCCATCGGCACAAAAGAAGCATTTAACATCGTTTTTCACCCCACTTGGTGCTTTCATGTTCAAGTGGATGCCGTTTGGACTTGCTTCGGCTGCAGTGGTCTTTCAAAGACTAATGTCACTTTTGTTCAGAGGCCTTGAAGGATTATATTGCTTCCAAGATGACATTTTAATATCTGCTTCTACGGAAGAGGAACACGATGCAAAACTGATGGGAGTGTTACAAGTGATTCAAAAGAGTGGACTCACCTTGAAGTTAGAAAAGTGTAAGATTAAGTGTGATAAAGTATCATATTTGGGTCATTCTATTAATGGCGATGGTATAAGTGTCATGCCTGTGCCATGGGTGCATACATTGGCAATCAATATGGACTAATTGTTATTCATTTATCTGTGGAAAACTCTTAGATCAACCACTATTCACTTCTTGGACCTTATTTCCCATTTGCGGACTTTGATGCTTTTCTATTTTTCCCAAAAACTACACTTACCACAATGCACTTGGCTACAACTATATATCCCTGGCTATTCCTATTTGTCATCATCAGAACTACAATCCCCAGAAGCCCTAGGGGCCAGCTCTGCTTCCACCAGCTCAGGATCAGAGAAGAAGGAGGCAGATTGTATGCAGGTGTGCTGATCCAGGTGCGACCAATTAGCCTGCCTCTGTGCTGGGCAGGGCGGTATAAAAGCTGCTGCCTGCAGGGGCTCAGTCTCTTGCATTAAGAGTCCTTCCAGCACCTTTTTGCTTCGAGCTACAGATCTTTGTATGCGGTTCCTCCTTACTCGTGCTTTGATTCCAGTGCCCTGCCGGGCTCTCTGCATTGCAGCTGATCACGCTCTGCTGCTACCTTCCGCCCTTGTCTTCTGGGCTCTGGCCTTGCAGCCGATCACGCTCAGCTGCTACCTTCCGCCATTGTCTTCCAGGCTCCTGACTTGCAGCCAATCATGCTCCGCTGCCTTCTACCTACAGCCTTCGTCCGCTGGGCTTCCAACCTAGCAGCCCTCTACAGTCTTCTGCAGCCTGCTACAGTCATCGGCCCTGCTCCTCTGGACTTACTCCTGGCTGCCCGGTCCTTCTGGCTCCTTGCCGCGCAGCCTGCTTCTCTCCGCTGCCAACAGCCCTTGTCCTCGGGGCTTCCTACCTTGCAGCCGATCACGCTCCGCTACTTGCTACCTACAGCCTTTGTCTGCTGGGTTCTCAGCCTAGTATCCCTCTACAGTCCTCTGCAGCCTTCTACAGTCAGCGGCCCTGCTCCTCTAGGCTCACTCCTTGCTGCCCGGCCCTTCTGGGCTCGTAGCCGTGTAGCCTACTTCACTCCACTGCCCTAAACCCTTTCCCTCTGGGCTCCCTTCCTTACAGTCCTGCTCCTTTGGGCTCTCAACATTGTACCCTACCGTCCTCTGCTATCCACAACAGTTTACCTACATTATTTACTTTCAGTTATTGCAGTCCCCCTGTTTCCTGACTGCTGTTCCCTTGCTTTCTCCCTTGTTTTCAACCCTCTGTTATTTATCCCTATCCAATCCTGTTATACAGCTTTCCCTTCATTTCCTTCTGCTAGTTTGCTCATCGACTTCCTTTTTCCTGGATTTGTCTGTTAGTGTCTTCTCTTGTACTGTTTGTAGACCCCTTTGTACAGAACTTGTCGGTTGGTTTCAGTCAGGCAACCTCTGCCCCTTTCCTTGTCTCGTTTCTGCATTACAGACACCCATAGCTGTTGTTCCAAGCCATGAGCAAACAGCCTGGGCCTCTGTTATAGCAAACTGTGCAGAAGGCTAGAGTTTTTCCTAAGGTCCGTGGAATACTCTTTTCCTATATCTGCATACACCCCAAGAGGGAATCCAATCTGTTGTACCTTATTCCCTTGCTACACTTGCCTACTCTTTGTTCTCTTTTACTTTCAGCTGTGTGTGTACTTATCTGTCGATCTTACTCCGGCACAACTCCCCAAACCCTTCCTGGGTGTCCTGTGCCACTCTTAACAGAGTGCCATCCTGTGACAATAAGTCTCAAGAAGGAATTGATGAACTCTATATTGAGCATTCCGGAACCAAAACCAAAGGACCAATTGAGAGGTTTTTTGGGCATGACAGAATACTACTCTATTACTACTCTAGGTTTGTGAGTCATTTCACTAATAAGACCAAAAGCATGAGAGAACTTACGAAAAAATCCACGACATGTTTATGGTCAGATGAGTGCACAAGTGAATTTGATCAGATAAAAACTACAATCAATGAGGCCTCAACACTAGGGATGTTTGACTGCAAGGCAAAAACCATAATTTCGGTGGATGCCAGCAAGATTGGTCTAGGAAGAGTATTGGAGCAACTTCAAGATAAAGGTGTAGTCACAATTGCGTTTGCATCAAGAATCCTGAGGGGCGCAGAATTACACTACTCCACGATAGAGAGAGAAGCTTTGGGAGTAAAATGGATTTTGGAACACTTTAGGAATTTAGTGTGGGGGCTGCCCATTCTTCTCAAAACTGATCATAAGGCACTAGTGCATGTGCTACAATCCAAGACTTCACATCTGATATCACCAACGATTAGACGTTGGATTTTAGACATAATGCAATACAACATTTGCATATGCTATACTCGGGCAAACTAAATCTAGTTGCCGACTGTTTCTCCAGGTTGCCATGGGATTGTGAAAATGCAGACACTGAATCAAGGAAGGAGTCTGAGCATGATGACATTGTAGCTACCATAAACCCGAGTATAACAAAAGAAGAGTGGAAGAATTTGGCTGAAATTGACCCGGAGCAAGTGATTGAAGCCGTTAACTGCGATTGGAATGACTATGATCAAAGCTTGGGAGCTTACACTCAAATAAAAGGTGAGCTATCAATGGACTCGACACACATTTATAGAGGAGATCGTGTCATCCCTCCCACGAAGCTGAGGGAAAAGATAATCACGTTGGCCCATGAGGCACATTTGGGCAGAAGTTTAACCAAGAGAAGAGTGAGATGTAATTACTGGTGGGCAGGAATGTGAAGGGACATGGAAGAAAGTGTCAGGAACTGTACCGCATGTGCAGCAAGTGATAAAGTGAAGACTGTAAGGAAAACACCTTTACAACCAGTGGAGATTCCCAGTAGAGTGTGGTCGAAACTGGCGATTGATATCTGTCAGGAAGGTCCGTAATCTCCTCTTCCTCCTGAGATGCTCCAGACTCCCTTTCCTCCCCTTCCTCCTCACCTCAAAATCTCCAGCGTTGAGTCAGCTTTGGATTGTCCTTTGTTCGAGTCTTCACCCCTTTTTTTTGAAGATAGGGACGACCAAGGTAGGACGCCACAGTGACACCCTTTGGGTGATCTATGGCAACCCTCCTCGGTCGCTGGTCTATGGGGAAAAAGCCAGTGGCACAAAAAACCCCGGAAGAATTGGGTCTTCAAACGCAGAGAGGTAGTAGTAAACACACTCCGGAGGCAGCGGCAGATGGAGAGGAACTGGTGGACACGGTCCGGAAATAGAACAAGTTCCAACGAGAATCGGGTATGAGACCAGGTAATGGGAAAAGTTCCAGTACAGATAGACAGAAGAGGGCTTGGCGAGGCAATCCACAAGACAGGCAGTGGTCGGTACACCAGGATATCAACAGGAAGTAGTTCCGATACAGGATAACCAGATGAGGGCTGGGCGAGGCAATCCACAAGACAGGCAATGGTCGGTACACGGAGAGATAAGCAGAATAGGAACAGAGGAGGGCAAAAAGAAGAGGACCAAGAGAGGTAAGCACTATACAGGAAGGAAGCAAGAATCAACAGAATAAGTATAGAGAGAAAAGCACAAGACGGGAGGGAGGAAGGATGAGAGGCAGGAACGGAACAGACAAGGGAGGAGGAGCCAAGAACGTGGGGCGATCCTGGCTAAAGGTACGGAGGCAAGGAAAGGAAAAAAAAGGGCAAAAAAGGAAAGAAAGTTCAACGGCGGAAAAAAGGGAAACTCCACGAAAAAACAGCAGCGCTGGAAAACAGGACGAAACACTGTACGTTGCAACGCACCCGACCCCGGAAGTGAAAGGATTAAATACCAGTGTCGGGAACGTCGCAACGACAGCTAGACCTGCACAGCGCGTTTCCCAAAAACGTGATGGAACCCGCTATGGCGGGCGCAGCTTCCACTTCTTCCAAAGCCGCCAGGTTCCCTCAGGCGTGACAGTATGCCCCCTCCTAAGGTCCACCCCACCAGGTTTATTTGGGTGTCTGAAATGGAACCTACGCAACAGGAGGGGAGTATTTAAATGTGATCTGGGTTCCCACGTGTCTTCAGACCTCGGGTTTCCTTTCCAGTGGACTAGGTACTCTAAACGTCCCTTATGATATCGAGAGTCACATATTTGGGATACCTCATAGATGTCTTCAGCTGGATCTGGAGGGACTGGAGTGTTATTCCTTCTTCGGGACCACTTATCTTCCATGAAGGCCTTCAATTGGGAGGTGTGAAACACCGGGTGTACACGACGTAATGGTGTAGGCAGCTGTAAGCGAAAGGCTACTGGGTTGACTACTTGTGTTATCTTGTATGGTCCAATAAATATAGGGGACAGCTTAGATGGGCGTACCCAACGTGGTAAGAATTTAGTGGACAGAAGTACTTTGGAACCGACTCCCCAATCGGGCACCGGTCTCCTGTGTTTATTAGCTTGGGATCTATTTCTCTCTTGAGCCTCTATGAGTCCCAGCCTAGCCTTGTTATGAGCCTCTCGGATAGTCGCTAATGAAGCTCCCACAGAGGGCACGGAGGACTCAATGGGCCTCATTACGACCCAGGCGGTAAGGGGTTTACGGCAGCGTAAACAGCGCCGACCCTTACCGCCTGAGTACGAGGTCCCTTAGCGCCATGGCGGATTTAACACCTGCTTTTAGCAGGTGTTAAAATCCATGGCGCTAAGGGACCATGGAGTTAATTACGCCACCGTAATTTACGGTGGCGTAATTAACGCCTTCCCCACTCCCATTATGCCCTATGGGGCAAAAATGGGAATGGGGAAGGGTAAATGGGGATAGGGGACTTACCGCCCCGCCAAGGTCGGAATGGGGCGGTAAGTCCGCCAACCACCATGGCGTAAACGTAGTTTACGCCATGGTGGTAAAGTCACGGCCCAGGCGGTAACTTACCGCCTGGGTCGTAATGAGGCCCAATGTTGGTCAAGGGAAGAAAGGTACGGGAATGATAACCGTACATACAAAAAAAAGGGCTAGTACCGAGGGCAGAGTGGCAAGTGTTGTTATAGGAGAATTCGGCCGTCGGGAGTAACTGGACCCAATTATCCTGTTGTTGGTTGACAAAACACCGGAGATACTGCTCTAAGGTTCCATTTAGACGTTCAGTTTGTCCATTTGATTGTGGATGGAACCCAGAGGTCAAGGCCCTTTCAATGCCTAATCTTTTGCATAAGGCAGACCAGAAATGAGAGGTGTACTGGCTACCACGGTCTGAGAGGATCTTAGTAGGCATACCGTGTAGCTTAAATATGTCTCTCAAGAAAACCTCAGCCATGCGAGATGTAGAAGGTACACCAGGTAGAGGGGAAAAATGCGCCATTTTAGTGAATGAATCAATGACCACCATTATACAGGTACAACGCTGAGACTCTGGCAACTCTACGATGAAGTCGGTCGATACAGTGGTCCATGGGCCTGTAGGAATGGCACAGGATTCCAACAATCCTAGAGGTCTTTGTGTGGAATACTTGTTACGAAGACAGGTAACACAAGACTGAACATATTGTCTGGTCTCTTCCTTCATCTTTGGCCCAAAAAAATATCTTGATAAGAGTTCTTGAGTATTACGAATGCCACGATGACCCGCAAACTTGGTATCATGGCACCAGGATAATGCTGTCTTCCTTAACAACGGAGTTGGCAGATACAACTTGTCGTTGACCATATATAGCCCATCCTTGATTACATAATCTGTCTTGTTGCTATGTTTTTCTTCTTCAAATCTCCCTCCAGAATCGTCCTTGACCTGTTGCAGGAACGTAGACACCACTCCTATTCTCTGAGATCTTGCAAACATCAATTCTGTAGTAGCTTCTTGTTCAGACAGATAGTCGCTGCGTCGGGACCGGGCATCAGCCACTAAGTTTTGTTCACCCGGGATGTAAGTAATATTGAAATCAAATTGGGCGAAAAAATGAGCCCACCTTGCCTGCCTTGTGTTATAACATTCAAATTGACACAAAACCTGCAAATCCTTATGATCCGTTCGGAGGGTAAAAGGGTGTTCTCCACCTTGGAGGAGGTGTCGCCACTCTGTGCAAGCTAATTTCATAGCCAGCAATTCCCTCTCTATCACAGAGTAGTTACGTTGACTGGGGTTCAGTGTTTTGGAATAATAAGACACCGGATGTTCCTTACCCTCATACTCTTGCAGTAATACTGCACCGATAGCGGCAGAAGAAGCGTCAGCTTCCACTATAAAGGGACGGAGCTGGTCAGGTTGCCTTAATATGGGAGCTGAACAGAAAGCTTGTTTGAGTTGTTGGAAACTCTCCTCAGCTTGAGGAGACCATTGGAAAGGGGAGGAAGATTTCTTAAGAAGCGAGGTCATCGGGAGTACCCGTTGTGAGAAGTTTGGGATACATTTCCGGTAGAAATTCGATAAACCAAGGAATCTCTGGATGTCTTTAACAGACTTAGGAGACGGCCAGTCTAGAATAGAATTGACCTTCTGAGGGTCCATAGCAATTCCCTCTGAGGAAAGAATGTATCCTAAATATGATATGGACGTCGCCGAAAACACACACTTTTCCAATTTGACTGAGAGATGGTTGTCTTTGAGTCTTTGAAAAACCTCCTTGACATGAGTGTTATGCTCAACTTGGGTGTGGGAAAAGAACAATATGTAATCGAGATAAATGATGACAGAGTGTCCCAGGAGATCTGAAAAAAGTCTGTCCATAAAACGTTGGAATATCGATGGAGCATTTACAAGGCCGAAGGGCATCACTTGATACTCATACAAACCAAAGGGGGTCCTAAAGGCTGTCTTCCACTCATCTTCGGATTGTATACGAAACAGATGGTAAGCGTTGTGTAAGTCTAGTTTTGTAAACACAGTGGCCGACTGCACGGCATGAATGATTTCAGAGATGAGGGGCATAGGATATCTGTCCTTAATGGTTACTTTGTTTAATCCTCTGTAATCTATACAGGGGTGTAGCTCTTGAGTGTCTTTCTTGGGAATGAAGAATAAAGAGGCACCAGCAGGAGATTTGGATGGTCTGATCAACTCATTGGCTAGGTTCTTGTCTAGGTAATCTCTCAGATACTGCCTTTCTTGCATAGTTAAGGGATACATGCGACAAAATGGGACCAAGGCATCTGGGTGTAAATCAATACAGCAGTCTTCGGGTCTGTGGGGAGGGAGCTCCAAAGGGATTTTCTCTGTCACCACTTCAGTGTATCCTCTCAAATAGGATGGTAAACAATGTATGGTCTTAGATTCCACCCCACAGGAAGTTAGAACCGTAGAAAAGGTTGGTTTTGGCAAACAGCTTGCCTTGCAGAAGGTTGAATGAAAACTTAACAGGTTTCTGGACCAGTCAATGGTGGGATTATGCCGGCGTAACCATCCAATGCCTAGAATCAAAGGGAAGTGAGCAGCTCTGATGATATCAAAGGAAAGGCGTTCTGTATGCTGCATGATACGCATGGTGAGAACTTCAGTAGAATGGGTAATAAGGCCGGAGCTCAAAGGCTCGCCATCTACTCCCTCCACCTTCTGGTCCTCGGTCTTGGCTATCCGAGTCAGTCCTTGGCTCTCTGCCCAGGGGGTATCAATGAAATTTCCTGCGGCTCCACAATCCAGGAGGGCCTGAGTCTGTATAGAGGTCTGGCCACTCAAAAGGGTGACTGTCATCACCATAAGTCGAGCATCGTCAGAACTCTCCAAATTGGTGACTGAGAGGGTAACAAAGGGACTGGAATCCTTCCCACAGTAATACGTCCCTAAATTTACCGAGGGTGCTCGTTTCCCGAGCGTCTGGGAGGTACATCAGGACAGTCTCGAAGTAAGTGAGTCGAAGATCCACAGTACATACATAGACTCCCTTCTCGCCTCCTCCTGCGTTCTTCAGCCCAGAGAGGGGAGCGGGTGATGCCGATCTGCATAGGTTCTTCTCGAGAGAGACGAGTAGAGGGAGGTGGTGCCGAAGGAGGAGGAACTGGAGGCATCGGAATTCCACTCTTTATCTTACGTCGCTCAGCTCGCCCTTCAGACAGCCGGAAATCAATCCGAAGTGTTGCAGTGATCAGGTCAGCAAAGGTTAAGGGGCGTTCGATACGTGCAAGTTCGTCTTTCAACTCTTCTCACAGACCCCTCCGAAAGATGGCATACTGCGGCTGTTCTTGCCAACCTGCTTCCGCTGCTATCTGTTTAAATGAGGCGATGTAGGACATTAAGTCAGAATTTCCTTGTCTGATGTCCAACAGATCCTCGGAGGCCAGATAGGTGCTCTCGGTTCGAAGGAAGGTTTGCTTCATCAAGGTCTTGAAAGCCTCATAATCCTGAAGCACAGGATCAGTTCTATTGACTAAAGGGGTGGCCCAAGCCAAGGCATTGCCTGACATGTGGGTTATCATAAACCCAACCTTGGCATGACCAGAAGTAAAGGCCAGTGGACGAAATGAAAAATGCAAGTGACACGCATCCAAGAACTCCTTTAGTCTCTTGGACGTTCCATCAAACTTCCCAGAGACTAACGGTAGGGGAGGCAAGTCGGTAGTCGGTTGTTCCCGCTGTTCTATCCTCTGTTGTAGCGCTGCATTAGCGCCCTTAAGATTCTGGACTTCCAGGCTCAGGTTTTGGACTGCAGCTACTAGCTCCTGAACCTGCTGCGGAGTGGCCATGTCGAATTCAGGGCGTTGCAAACTGTCAGGAAGGTCCGTAATCTCCTCTTCCTCCTGAGATGCTCCAGACTCCCTTTCCTCCCCTTCCTCCTCACCTCGAAGTCTCCAGCGTTGAGTCAGCTTTGGATTGTCCTTTGTTCGAGTCTTCACCCCTTTGTTTTGAAGATAGGGACGACCAAGGTAGGACGCCACAGTGACACCCTTTGGGTGATCTGTGGCAACCCTCCTCGGTCGCTGGTCTATGGGGAAAAAGCCAGTGGCACAAAAAACCCCGGAAGAATTGGGTCTTCAAACACAGAGAGGTAGTAGTAAACACACTCCGGAGGCAGCGGCAGAGGGAGAGGAACTGGTGGACACGGTCCGGAAATAGAACAAGTTCCAACGAGAATCGGGTGTGAGAACAGGTAATGGGAAAAGTTCCAGTACAGATAGACAGAAGAGGGCTTGGCGAGGCAATCCACAAGACAGGCAGTGGTCGGTACACCAGGATATCAACAGGAAGTAGTTCTGATACAGGATAACCAGATGAGGGCTGGGCGAGGCAATCCACAAGACAGGCAATGGTCGGTACACAGAGAGATAAGCAGAATAGGAACAGAGGAGGGCAAAAAGAAGAGGACCAAGAGAGGTAAGCACTATACAGGAAGGAAGCAAGAATCAACAGAATAAGTATAGAGAGAAAAGCACAAGACGTGAGGGAGGAAGGATGAGAGGCGGGAACGGAACAGACAAGGGAGGAGGAGCCAAGAACGCGGGGAGATCCTGGCTAAAGGTACGGAGGCAAGGAAAGGAAAAAAAAGGGCGAAAAAGGAAAGAAAGGTCAACGGCGGAAAAAAGGGAAACTCCACGAAAAAACAGCAGCGCTGGAAAACAGGACGAAACAATGTACGTTGCAACACACCCGACCCCGGAAGTGAAAGGATTAAATACCGGTGTCGGGAACGTCGCAACGACAGCTACACCTGCACAGCGCATTTCCCAAAAACGTGATGGAACCCGTTATGGCGGGCGCAGCTTCCACTTCTTCCAAAGCCGCCAGGTTCCCTCATGGGACTGTATAAAAATCTGGATACTGTCAAAATATATATTGTGGTTCTAATAGACTACACCTCAAAGTGGGTTGAGTGGGGAGTTGTGGAAGGGAATGTCACCACTGAAAATTTTTAACGTTTTTTTAATGAGATTTTTAATAGAGAAGGTGATCCCAAAGAGATAGTTTCTGATAATGGAGCTCAGTTTACCTCACTAGAATTTCAATTGTTTTTAAAAGACAGAGCAATTGAGCAATTGAGCATATAACTACATCACTCTATCATCCCACGGCCAATGGCCTTGTTGAGAGAATTAACACATTTGTAAAGGGTGTAATTCAATTGGCAGTGGCCAACTCACTTCCATGGAGAGATGCCCTTAAAGAGGCTCTTTGTACTTATAGAACAACTCCACATTCCACCACAGATGTAGAGCCATTTACTATGATGCGTGGCAGATTGGCATCTAATCGTTTGAGACCTGCATGGATGTTCACGGATACAGGTAAAGTTCAATTGGACATTGAGCACGTTATAAGAAGAGTGAGAGAGAAACAGGCAAAGTACAAAGAGTACTATGATCAGGGAAACGGAGTGAAGCAGAACATACTCAAAAGAGGAGACTGGGTTTGTATCAAAGAGCCCAAGAAAATGTTAAAAGGCGAGTCCAGGTTCAGATCGCCACAAAGAGTACAAAGTTGTTCTGGTAAATCTGTTGTGTTGGAGGATGGAAATAAGTGGTCATGCGATGATATTGTGAGGGTGGAAAAGGATTTCAATATGCCAAGTACCAGCAAGCCTAATACCCAAGTGGTGACAGACCACACCAGCAGGAGAATACAGGACAGCGACTCTGACAGAAGATATGTGGTGGGAAGTAGGAGTGAAGTTTCAGAAGGCGTGTTATCCAAGAGAAACCGCAGGATGATCCAGAATTTCAACAATGACTATATTTACTACTGAGTTGGACACCTAGGGAACACAGATGTATCCTTTTCTCTTATCCCAGTTATGTTTTTTGTTGTTGTTTCACATGCTGTTCGTTTCCATTGTATTTCATTTCATTTCATTCTCTGTTTATTTTTCATCTTCATAATATAAGGGAGGCGGATGTTATAGTGGGTCTTCTATGCATTCTACGTATTACATTACGTATGCTTTGTATGGTTCTGGAATGTAAGCATTCTAGAACCATTTGATTGTGAATGTGCCCCGGCAGCCATACGCTCCGGGAGCTCTACGAATGAACCTAAATATCCATTTACTTATACCTCACATAGATTTATTACAGTGTCCTTAAATACAGGCTTTAGTGCACTGTGCAGTGGTGAGTTTTAGTCCATTTTCTCGAGTTTCAGTCAATTTCTCTGGCTTAGTGTCCTTTAAAATGTTCCATTTCCCACAAACTCTGCCCACAAAAGGCCCCGTGTTACTGTTCCGTTTGTAGTGTAAAATCCTCATTTGCAGGCCATCCTGATACTTGCTCAACTCACTAAACAGGTCCGCTTTTGGCAGAAACAGTACACTTTATTCAAATGCAGAAAAGACAGCACGTGCAGCAGAAGTTCATTCTTAAAGCACAAAATGGGTAGCAACGGAGACATTGACCCAGTGCAAAGAACTGGTGCAGCACAGGAATCAGCATTGACCGCTCCAATCACACTGTGGACAGGTAGACAATGGGCAGCAGCAGCAAATGGCCACAGCTGTGGCCTTCCAGAACCAGTGCCAGTTTCCCTTACAACCATGCACAAAAATAACATTGGCAGCACAACTGTCTGCAAGGGCCGGTGCACACCTTTCTCAACCTTTCTTTCTGAATTTAGTATTATATTTGTATCTTAAATCCACCTGTATCTCCTCCATTTGCATTGAGAACCAACTACCAGCTTTATTCATGGTGCATGTAGATGCAAGTACCTCCTTAACCAACTGTAAGTACCTCCTTAAACAGACTTGTGGAGCATCGGCATGCATTAATCCATTCAGCCACTTCTCCATATATCAACACTTAGCCTTTACCTATTACGGCCTTCGATAAAATAGTAACAACTAAGGATGCGTTGTGACGCATTTTGATTAGAGCCTTTTACTTACTTTCTGGTCAGTTTCTATTTAAGTAAATGCGATACTGAAGTTCTGAATAACTGCTGGCTATATGTAAGCTTATATGGACACCTACTGGATATTTCTAGCAATGCAGTTGAAATCAAATTTTTGCACACTCTTTTTATTCGATTGTCATAGGAAGTGAAGATAGGAGAGAGATGACATGTGAGAGGAGGGGGGGCAAGAGGGTCGGGGGCACAGCTCATTGGGGTTGTTTGATTATTTACCCACCCATTGACTGCCTATGGCCCTGCAAGCCTCTATGGCTGTTTCCACCGCTGATCTTCCCCTCTCTGCCCAAAACACACCCCTCTGGGATCTCTTGGCCTCATTATGAGTTTGCCGGTAAAAAAACAATACCGGCATGCCGGTGCTGCCGTGTCTGTGTAGCACTGCTGCCGGAATCTACGGTAGATTCCGAGTCAGCGTGCACGCGTATTCCGGCATGCCGGAATCGCCCCACAAACCCTCGATACCGGCATCCACGATGCCGCAGGCACCAGCACTGATGATGCCGTAAGTATCGGTATGCCAATGCCGGTAATACCGGCACCGGAAGCAACGTCATCAGGCCGGAACAGGAAATGCACCGGCGGCCATCTTTAAAAACGAAATCTATTGCAATCCTCAGTCCACAGCACTTGATATGGAGAACTGAGTAGGCAGGAAGGTAGCTGACAAACATGACAACCAAGCAAGGCACCGCACTTCGCTGCAAAACCCTGATTTAGCGACATAGAACTAAACATGTCGGCCGACACATTGGTTGAACACGCAGATGTTGTGTTTTGTGCAGACCTGCGGTGGGCAGCCCAACTAAGGAAGAAAGTGGTATGGGATGATGTGGCCCACAAGGTCTACGCGGTGGGGACGACAGCCCGGACGATCCGCGATTCCCGCAAGCGGTGGGACGACCTCCGTCTGCGGGTCTGCAGCCTCTTGTCGGCCCAGCGCAGCCAGGGGATGGCCACAGGAGGCGGTCCGCCATCTCCCATAAAGCTTGCCACATGGGAGGAGACCTGCAGCACGGTCATGAACATGGAGGGCATTGAGGGTGTTGGAGTTGCTCAGATGGGAGCAGGATCAACAGATGATGATGGTGAGTCTCTCTTACTGTAATCCCAAAGTGACACCACACACCTTTCTCCCAAACCCCAATGGAGAAGTCAAAAAGAGAAGTAGGTGACACGGATTCCATGCTGCATTAGCACCCACCTAAAGCCATCTCCCACACAACTACAATGTACCTGCCACAAACACAACCAACAAACCCCACTGACACACCACACATGACCCCTTAATTGACAACACAAGCACCATCAGCATGCGCATACAAACATACACATAACTGTACAGCTGCAACCCTCCCCACTGTGACACCTCATGGCAAGATGCACACATCACCTCCACCAGTTGCACACCTGACACACCCACCATGTACGTACACGCAGTGTAAACATCAATGGCTCAACATACAGGATATGTGCACGTCAGTTCCACAATCAAACACCACATGCCATACAGCCCCAGTGACATGGACACAACACACAAACCTCTACACATCTGAAGTACACCCAACAGACACCATGCACAACATGGCCGCACCATAAGGATGCCCGACACTGCATCCCCCCCAGTCTTGTGTGCACCATGCCAGCCACTCCAACATGTCCATGACAATGCGCATGACTCCGAATGTGGTACCATTGATGCATGTTGGATGTGTACACACCCATGACTAATGCCCTGCCTCACTGTCCCCCACAGGCACTGGAACAGACAGCGAGGATGAGCACGCCCCAACCCCCCCCAGAGACTTGATGGATGGCAGCGCCGCAGCGAACACACCGGCTGCAGCCAGGAGCTGTCAACCTCTAAGGTGAGACCAAAGCGTGCCATGCCTTCCACGCCACAGCCCCCCTGCCAAGAGGACACACCAGCCGGCCAGCAGCCCACGGAGACACCATCTACCTCTAGGAAGGGCCCACAGGAAACCACAACTCCTGCCAACAAACAGCTCCCAGCAACATCCACACCTGGCAACAAAGGCCCCAAACCAACCTCCACGCCTGCCTACAAGGCCCCCAAACCAACATCCACATCAGGGGCACCAGAGACACTTCAAGGGGAAGAGCCGCAATCCCCCGTGGCCAGTGAGCCCAAGGATGTACATTCAGCGGTTCCAAGTGAGCAGGGTGAGGTGGCACAATCTGCACTTCACAGTGAGGAGGAAGGGGTAGACTCACCAACCCGCAGCCAGCAAGAGTAGGGCAAAACAACAGGGCCCATGCAGGGAAGCACGCCTAGTGCACCTGCACATGACTCAGGTGCGCACAGCGCAGCGGAGGACATTGCCCCGGACACGTACAGCGATGAAGCTGTCTTCAGCCCCGCAAGCCCTCCCAGCCCACCTCCCCTGACAGCACATGCGCCATAGCACATCAGGGGCATTGAGGGGCGGATGACGTGCATGGAAGGCCGGCAGCAAGCAATGCAGGCCCTGGTGACCCAGTTCGTATCGTACGCTGAGGTAACACGCCAGGCCATGCAGGAGGGCCTGCATGAGAATGCTAGGATGGTGAGCAGGGCTGTGTACAGCATTGCCAGGTGCATCTGTGAGGGTAATACAGACCTTGCGCAGTCCATTAAACAATTGGCAAACGCCATTGCTGAGCAACGTACTGTGAACACAACCCCCCAACCCGGTCCATCGCAGAGCAGCGTACCGGCCAGTTCCACTCAGATGAGCCCTGTCCATCACTCGGAGCAACTTGTGCAACACACAGATCCAAAAAAGGGGCCGTGAATAATGGAACTATGAATTGCATGTTAACTTGCAGTACTTGTGAGGTGGTTGTGTTGGTAGTTGGTGAGGGGGAGTTGGGGTATTGGGTGTGAGGGGAGTTGGGGAGGGGGAGCTGGGGTATTGGGTGTTGGGGAGGGGGAGTTGGGCATTGGGTGTGGGGGTAGTGGGGGAGAAGTGTAGTGGGCAACTCACGTAGATATTGATGGTAATACTGCATTGCCAAATGTGCATAGTTTTTGTTTGATCATTTCAGCATTTATGAGGAATTATGTACAGTGCCCAGTGTGACCCATTACCAGTGCCCTCTTCTCCAGTACATCAGAAGTAGTGGTCAATTACTTCTTGGCGTGTCGCATGCCCTTCATTCACACTGTGGGGCTGAGGATTTCCATCATCCTCATCCGCAGGTGGCATCATGTTCATGTCAGGGTGCAGGGGTACTTTGCGTTGGATACACATGCTGTGTAGCATGGCACATACTAACACAATCTTGCCCACCTTCTCCGGCCTGTAAATGAGTGCCCCCCCTGACCTGCTGAGGCAGCGAAACCGGGCATTCAACAGCCCAAAGGTCTGCTCAATCATGACATGAGTGTGTGCATGTACACGGTTGTAGTCCTCTTCGTGCCTGTTCACTGGTTGCCTGATGGGGTTCAGGAGCCACGGCTTCAGGGGATACCTAGCATCACCTAAATGGGAGCAATGGAGAATGTACGTGTGATTAATTGGGTAATTCCTTGTAAGCACTGCCTGTAGTGTTCATGATTACATGCAACAGAATATTCATGACTACACATGACATGTTCCTTATTCAAATACCCAAGTAAGTGTACTTAGGGATGATCCATGTTTGGGGGATGGGGGAGTGCTGTTCACGTCCCAAGGACCAATCAATCAGAAACAGCACTCTCACAAATGAAGTCCAAAAGCCCATGATGTGCTCACATCTGTTGGATGTGTTACCAATGGGAATGGCCTATGAATGCACAGTGCATAATGACACATTTGCCTAATGTGCTTCATGAAACACAGTGGTTTCCAAATCATGCATTCGACTACTTGATGTCACCATGTACGTGTCCATCAACGCCTTCCCCCATATGACTATGGCACATTCACATTGGTGGTATGGGCCACCGATGAAGGGATTACGTTTCGGTGATACGGCTGGATGGGGACTGCATGTTGGGAATGAGGTACTTTGGATGAGTCTGCACCTCTCAATCATATATTGGTGGTGGTAACTGATTGATGATTGCAATCGTTTTCATGTTTCACCCATTGTTTTTGGAGGTGTCCCTTAAGGTGACAAGACAGGCATACTGGTCTGCTGAGTGCCTGTGGAGTGAGTGCAGTGACTGAGATGTCTCTGTGTGGCAGTTGGATTTAGCTCAGGCATGGCAGCGTGACTCGTGATTTTCTTTGCTGCACTCCTGTATTTCATGCATTGTGACTGCAGGGTGGTGCATTGTGGTACCTGTGGTTCATGTCTTATGATGTTCCTGATGCATGTGCTGGTGCAAGCACTGTGTATGTTGCTTGCATGTACGCACTGCTGTGCAAGCATGCCACATCTGCATCCATTGCCTGTGTCCCAGAGTCTGGTGAATTAACTAGGCTCACAGTTTTAGGCACCCAGGACGCTGTATGTGGGCTTGTTCCATTCTATGAGTGTGATTTGTTATTGTGCAGGTTGGGGACGTAGAGGTATGTAGGTCTGGTTCCTCAAGCGACTTTGACTTCTATTGCCCAAAGCAGTCTATATGCAATGCATTGCATTCATGGTAATGCTTACGCCTATTTTCAGGTGCGATTATGGATTCATGCATGTGGTGTGCACTTGTGGTGCTCGTGCATTCAATCCTGATCTGTGTTCCAACACCCCTCATGGCCTAGCCAGCAGACAGGTTGCCTATGCTTGTGCCAGCCCCCCCCCCCCCAATCCACACCCCTCATGGCCCAGCCAGCAGACAGGTTGCCTATGCTTGTGCCTACCCCAATCAGCACCCCTCATGGCCCTGTGGTTAGACTTACCCAGCAGCCAGGTACGTTGTGCAGCATGTCGTGCCATGTAGCGGGGAAGTGTGGAGTTGCGCAGCGCCATGGCATCATGTGTGGAGCCAGGGAATCTTGCACAGCAATGCGTTATGATTTTACGAGCAACGCACAACATCTGGACATTCAGGGAATGGTAGAGCTTCCAGTTGTGGTACACTGCCTCCACGGCATGATGGACTACTAGCTCCATGTGGATGCAGTCGAGGGCACCAATTACATTTGGCATGCCTGCCAGAGCATGGAATGCTATTTTGTTTGTAATCACCTCCTCCGCAGTCTGTGGTAACTTGATGTGGTCCCTTGCGTGTTTCAGGAGTGCATCTACCACCTGGTTGAGCACACGGGAGAAACAGGGTTGTGAGATGCCATGCAGCTGCCTTCAGCAAGGACGGGGGTGGCTGTCCGGATGTTGATGAGCCTCACCAGGTCATCATGAATGAGGTCCAGTATTGTGGAGATGGTGTCCCTGTCCAGGCGGTACAGGGTGTGGATCTGTGCAGGGGTTAGGTCAAATTGACTGGCCCTTCGGCGAGGGATTAGTGGCTGCATGCTGGGTAGAACTGCCTGCACTATTGGTATGTGCTGGCCCAGTCTGGCCCTCCTTCTCCTCCTGCGCCTCAGCTGCATTCTCTGGTTCACTGCCTGCTCAAGGAGTAGCAGTGCAGGCATGTCCTCCAGCACCAGTTTTGTAACTACTAATGGTAGCATTATGGATTTGGGAGGGGTGTGGTGTGTGGGGGTGCTCCTTTTGTCCTGTGCCAGACTCCATTGCCTCCACCTGTGCTGATTGTGTGCAACTGTGACAGGTTTCTACACAGCAGATTCCTATTAACGCCTGCTCCGCGATGCCGGTGTTTACGGCATCATGGTATCCGTTGTTACCAGCATCTCCATGCCTGTAATTGCATGTCCGTGCAACCCTTAATGTGCACTTGACTGCGGCATGCCGGTGTCACGGGCATGGCTGCCGCGTGTCCGTGCTCATACCGGCAAGGGAGAGCCCGGGCACAGCGGGTCCCTGCCGATGCCAGTGACTCCGGCATCGCTGCTTGTAATACTCTGGTCTGGTAAACAATGCGGTATTACCATACGGCATCGATTTTACCGGACCGGCAACCTTGTAATGAAGCCCTATGTGCTTTTTCTTCATCCGTCTGAAAGTTAATGGGCCTCATTACGACCCTGGCGGAGTGGGTTTACGCCAGCGGTATTCGCGGCGGACCCGTCCGCCCTACTACGAGTTCCCGTAGCGCCATGGAGCGTTTTCCGCCTGGTTTTTCCGGGCGGAGAAATCCATGGCGCTACGGGACCTTGTTGTTAATTACGCCACCGTATTTTACGGTGGCGTAATTAACGCCTTCCCCACTCCCATTATACCCTATGGGGCAAAAATGGGAATGGGGAAGGGTAAAATGGGGAATGGGGATTTACCGCCCCGCCAAGGTCGGAATGGGGCGGAAAATCCGCCAACCCCCATGGCGCTATCGGCAGCTTTCCGCCGTGCTCCATGGTGCATTTTGCACCACGATTTCCGCCAGGGTCGTAATGAATGACTTAATTGCTGTTGTAAACCAGCTAATAAATTGTCCTAAGTATGCCTTCAGCTTAGCCACTAGATTTATCATTTCCAATTTAGCCATTTCTAGGACTACACCCATCAACGTTTCGTTTGAGGACCTACATGTATTTTGCTTTTCTTTTCTTTATCCTTCATTTCATGGCACATTGGCTCGTGCCATGGCTGAGCTGAAGCACAGATGCATCTGCATTGGCAGAAGCTGTGAGAGACAGTATAAGCCAGTCACCAGCCTTATATGAAGGCAAGTTTTTTTTCAATTAATGCATTTTTATCCTCATGTTTCTGAGGCAAATGCAGGAACATTGGATTGCGTATGCGAAACTAGGCAACAGAGCACAAGCATACTGCCAGTCAAAGCTGTAGTGTCATCGCATCTCATAAACACAAATAAAGCTAGAGCAACCTGTTTGGGCTAGTGGTAGGGTGACCAGATATATTACAAAAATTAAAATTCAGGACAAGCCATAGACATAGTAGTAGGACTACAGTAAACACAAGCAGCACTCCGTTAATCTGTAGTCCTACTTCTATGTTGCAGGCCTGTTGCAGTGTGTTCACAGGCACACTCCTCTAATTGGAGGAGAGTGGGCAAGGAGGGGAAGGGGGAGGAAATGGGAGTGTGAGAAAAGCATTCACGCTCAGGAAGAGTTCCCCCTGGCCCGATTTCCGGGACCGTAGCCCCCAACCATCCAATCCCGGGACTGGGTTTATTAAATTAAAAAACTCTCGGGACCCCTTAACGGAGGGTGATTTCCCAGGACTGTCCCAGGAAAACCGGGACGTTTGGTCACCCTAGCTAGTGGGGACGAGTGTGTAACTCAAAATGTTTATAATGGTGATGAGGGGCAGTTGCTTCGTAAAGTTGTAAAAACATTCAAGCTTTCTGGATACCTTTTAACATTCACTTGACTAGTATTACCCACTGTACAGAAAATGTACATTTTAAAGTTACATTTACTAACTACACCCCCTATTGTGCAAAGGATGGCACTTCCGATTTTGCTTAAATATCAGAGCTCTCAAGTTTTCCCATATGTGAGAAGTCATCTAGACCTCTTTTTGTGAAATGCTGGAACTCGTAGTTTTCCAAATTTTCAAATTTAAGAACTACAAGTCCCAGGATCCAAAGAAAAAATTAAGACTGAGTGGCCTTCAAATGCATAACCTGAATGCTCTACAGGATTTCAGTGCAAGCATTGTTCTAATTCTTGTGAGGTTGGTACAAAAGTCCTATAGTACTATAGCCTAATTCTGAAACACATTTCATCAGTCATGTTTTACAGAGCTATCATGTGTCGCCAGGCATGTGTGAGTTGGTCACCCTGTTCTGTTTTGTCTTTGGACTGTAGCATTTGTACTTTTAATTTTCCAATTTTAAATTCAGGACTACAAGTGCCAGGATGCAAAGATAAAACAAAGGACTGGATGGACTTCAACGCGCGTGGCAAGGGGAAACATTCCATCAGAGTGATGTTTTACAGAGATATCATGTATCCCCAGGCATGTGTGAGCTGGTCACCCTGTTCTGTTTTGTGGCAGTTCCATTGAGTTTTCAGGATTTCCCTTCCCAAAAATATAATGTGACCAGACTCCAATAATGTGTTCAAGGGAGTGAGGGAGCAATACAATGTAGGTCTTGCCTAAATAAAGAATATTATGGCTTAAGCCGTTTGGTAGTATAAATATGCAAATAATGATAAACGTAAAAACACAGGGGGGACTCATTACAAGTCTGGTGATGAATCAGCGGTGAAACGTCCAATTATCCACCAAATTCATTGACCGTTACCTCCACTCGGTCCTCTGTAATTACCACGGGATTTCAAGTGGTGGTACGGCGGTGCAAAGCCTCATTTTTTGAGTCCATTCAGCATTGGTAAATCAGCTGCTTGTTGGCCTTCAAGTGCAGGATTTACCTCCAGAGTTATCTTGGAGTTGGAGGTAAAACCACCACTTCAAGGTCAAACTCAGAATTCGGTGGTGCGGTAAAAGAAGCAGTCATTACCATTACCACAAAAGAAATGGAGGCAAGAGAATTGCTGTCTCCTTTTTACAGCATCTTTGAACTCGTAATGGGGCTCAAGGTTGGAGGGCTGGTGGGATTGTAGTAAAATAGGAGTGTTTGGGGCCTCTCCCAGCGATAGCAAAATCAACTTTCAATCTTGCCATCTCTGCAACACGGGAAAATACATGTGGCTGCCATTTCTTCTTCACAGCGACACATTCAAAAATTACTTTAGAGAAAGAAGTCTGTTCTTTAACTTGGGCCCTGAAATCATGCGAGGATGGCTTTAACAGTCATGTGTCACTGTCTTTTTCTGGAGAGTGTCATACAAAAACAGGAGACACGGGTTGTAGACATGCAATCTGCGGAAGACCAATTCCAGTTCCGATAATCACCATTAGTACCTGTCGAGGGGGGTGTGGCAGACTCCCAGCCAATGAGGAGGCTTGGAAAAGGGTCTTTACCACACAGGGAAAGACCCTGCTCCAAGCCTCCACAGAGCAGGAGGCCACCATCTTCCTCCCCGGGAATGAGGTAAGTGCGCTCTCCGCTCCCTGCTCCCCCTTTCCCCACCCCACCGCACTTTTCTACATATTTAAGTCCAATCCTTGCCCTCCCCAATTACCTTCTGCAGCATTGTCCCTTGATGGCACTGGGAACGATGCATCTCCGGTGCGTGGTTAGCCATCATGAAAACGGAGAAAGGACTACGTTTAGTTCTTTCTACCGTTTTCATGGCAGCCATTTTGTTTGTTTACATTTTTCAGTGGCCGCCATGGACAGGCAGAAGAGACTACATGCAGTCCCTTCTCCCATTTCCATGGCAGCCATTCTTTTGTTTATTCTTTTACTATTCATACGTGTAGTACCTTCTGCCCGATCTCGGTGCCCATTTGTTTTGCTTTTATTTTTTCTTGAGTCGAGAAACGGTTTCAATGCCGTTTCTAGGCTCGAGAGAAAAAAGCTATTAGTACCCCGGTACGATGTGCCGGGGTACTTATAGTAATAGAACTCTCGGAGGGGGGCATTACTGGTCTGGTAATACCCCCATGGCTACGTTAAACTGACAACCTGGGGGCATTACCAGGCCGGTAATGCCTCCCTCCTCGGATTCTATTGCTTCAGTAGAATCTGTTTATGTCTGTCAGGCCCCCATTACAGGTAAAGCCCATAACGCTCTTAAGCTCATCTCACTTAAGCCAAATTCAACGTCTATCCTCTACACAACAACTTCCAAACCATGTGCACCATTGTTCTCCTTCACCCAGACCGATTTAAATGGGGATGACAGAAAGAAAAGGGCTGATACGCGGAATTGGAATAATCAAAACTTTACAGGTGTTTACCAGTATCACAACAGCGTGGACATTGATACTGTAATTACAAAGGTTTCTTATGTATTGGAAATGGAGAATATTCCTTCTTTCTGCCAGCTGCTTAAGTTGCCTCTCAAACACATTTTATAATCTAGTTTCCGGTGCAATGTTTAGTTTTGGCTATTAGGTGGAGCTGAAAGCATTGCACGTAAGGTGAATCTATTGCCAAGGGAACTGCAGAGGAAGATGTGACGTGAGGAGGCTACACAGCGTATGGGTGTTGTAGGGTATTTTACTGACCATTGACGTCCCGTGGCTAGGCCATTCTTTATGGCCATTTCCACCCACTACCCCCGCTCCCTGCCCAAAGCTCACCACCCTGGGATCTCTTTGTGTCTAGCTCCGTGCTTTCCGTCCATCCTTCTGAAAGGATAGCTCAAATGCAGCTATAAACCAGCTCTCAATGTAATACATCAGACTTAGTGAAGTGTGCCTTCAGCTAACATGGTTTGTGTGTCCTTGCCTCTGTTCCTTGCACTGCATTCCTGTTAAAAAAAAAAAAAGCATCCCGTTTTGGCTCTTATACACACTCAGATAGGCTTGTACAGCCTCAAGACGAAACTTGCCCACAAGGAAAAAATCAGGGAAGGAACTCGAGACCTTACTCTTCTAGGTGCCCCTTAGTCTTCTTGCATTCCCACATCACATCCAACCCCCATGGCAGGAACCTTCGTGCCACATATCCTAATCTCATTTACCTCATATGTGAACCCTAAGAGATGTCCAATGTGCCATTGTTTCCGATCTAGGTCTGCGCTGCATGAAACCGAAATACTTCCACATCCAGATAGGTATTAGCATTTACCAGCCACGTTTGGAATATGCCACGGTACCTGCTCCGTTTCCACATTTTGCCATCTTATTGGCCAAATAGTACCATGATGGCAGTGCTTGGAAAATGTGGATCCCATGCCTACGCAAAATCCCCAAAAGTTGGCTTTGCCAATGCTTGTTCACAATGATGTTACGGCAAACATTTGGCAATTGGTGAAATAGTGGATCATTATTATTAACTTTCACTGCGCCCTGTTCAGCTGCAATATGCATTGCTCTGGAACAAATCACCTGACAGCAGAATGTGCATGTTACTGAGGGGCCCTTCCAAAATACAGAGAAGGGATTGAGCTACTATGGGACACAATGGCGACTAGAGGGGACACACACATAATATATATAGTTTCGCCGGCATGGAGGAGAATTCTGACCAGATTTCGCCTAGGGGCATTTTATCACCCTGATTTACCTATTGGGTTTGACAAAGTCCTACTTGGTATTTTTAGAGACATGGGTCCTTCCACTTTGCATTTGGGGCTTGTAGATCGCTGGGAGATTTCTATCAGAAGGGCTTTTACTCTCTTTTAATCAATGGGCAGTGGACAATAGCGAGCCGTGAGGGCACTTTTTCACTGTGCTAGAATGGTTGGGCAAATGCAGAAACTAGGGGAGGTTATACCGGATGGACCGGAATCCAACCCATTGCCGCAGGACCTTTTTGCAATAGAAGAGGTAAAGGGAACACCTTCACAGATTTACAAAGTGTTATTGCATGAGAAGCCGAACCCTGTTCTGACTATTAAGGGTCAAGGGGAAAATGTCCTGGGTCTCGCAGTTTTAGATCGGGAATGGCTTAAGATCTGTGAAGACATTAAAAAGGTACCCAGGAACGCCAGATTCAAGCTGATTCAGTTTCATTGTATTCTAAGGGTCTATCTGACTCCAGCTGGGATGCGTGGCATTGCCCCGGAGCTACCTCTTACGTGTCCTCCATGTAATCATGAGATGGTGTAATTTTGGCACATGGTTTGGGAATGCCCAGCGATCCAATGTTATTGCAGGGAAGAGGTAGACAGGATCAATATTTTACTTCATAGCTCCTATGACTGTGCACCGTCCTTATGGTTATTGGGCATGCTACCAGGCAACAATAGAGAGAAACATATGAGTAAGATTACTCAGTGTCTACTACTGTTGGCGAAAAGAAGGATAGCAATATCATGGACGTATCCCAGGGGTCCTCTTATCCCACAATGGGTGTTGGATATAAGGAAATGGAGTTGAGCCGAATCAGAAGTGACGCGTGAGTTCAAAGAGATGGACACGGAGGAAGGCTTGCTGATCAATTGGGGCAATTATTGAATGTTCTCACATCCTCACCCAATTTGAAGCAGCCCTGAGGAAGCATCTGCCCCAGTATTGATTCCCACCACCCTAGGGATCAGTAACCCCTATCTGTCTTTTCTTCTCTCTAGACTTCAGTTGCTTCCCTAAGTCGCTGGCTGTCTGGCTTCCAAGGGATCTTCTAACTCTCCCTTGCCTCTTCCCGCTTAGTATTCTCATATTCTCATGGCGTAATGGGCTCAGCCTTCAAAGGATCAGTGCCACACTCACTCCATGCATACACTCTTGTACCTGTCCTTGATCCCTTCTGTTTGGCCTCATTCCCCTCCCTTAGTGACCATCCAGTGTCTCACTCAGCCTTTTCACCTCCACCCTTCGATCTTACTTCCTTGCCCACTCCTTACTTTGCCTTTGACTCCAAACTCTATTTATATCTATACCAATAGCTACTCCCCACGCCCCCACTCACTGTCACTCTCACAGTCTCTTTCAATTGTTATTCCCCTCTGCTACTACCCTTACCCTTCTCTACCTTCCTCTCTCCAGACTCTCAGGATTATCATACCCTACTTACCCCCTCTCGCCAGCCCCTGGTCAGACACTCAGGCACACCCAGGGATATGTTGCCCTGCACAACCCTCTCGCTACCATTATTCCCACTCCCTACTATCCACAGTCCCAACTACCACTACTACCTGCGCCACTACTACTCAACTCCACTATGTCTACTCCTACTCTACCTCTACTGCTCACACTCTCCCCTTTCTTACATAAACACTCCACAGACCCCCTCCTTAACAATATCCTCCACACTTCAATTGCTTTTGCCTCCTGGTCTCTTGGATGTCCTCTACCACCTCCTGTCCTCATCCAACTAACCCACACACACCTCCCCAAATACCCCACCCCCTCCCAGGGTTGGATGCTCAACCTGTCCAATCACTTACCTGGCTCCAGGGGGTGTGGCATGGGGTGGCCATGGGAGGGCTTAAAAGGGCTGGGAAGCCCCGACCCTTTTCAACATGGCCCCTGCTGCATTTCTTACATGCAGCCTATACTGGCTCCCTTAGGCCAACTGTTTTCCCAAGCCTCGCTGTAGACTTTTTCTCTTCTCAAAACTCCCTGGTGGGTTAACGGGGCCCTGATTTATAGGGTTTTTTTCCCTTAGAAAACATCCCTTGTGGGCTAGTTGGTTCATTTCCTTCTCCTCTCCCGCCAACCGGTGTTGTCCCGGTCGCCGCTCCCCATGCTGCAGGTCCATTGGTCTGTGTCCCAGGCTAAGCGGTGTTGCGCTGTTCGCGGCATCCCTTGACAAGGATGTTTCTTTGATCTCTGACATTGGATAGCATGTCTCTCCTGACTGCTGCTCTGCTTCAGTGACCTGGAGGTCCCCATCGCTTCAGGTAAGGAAGGGTGACAGTTTGGAACTGCATTTTCTGCTAATCTAGGAACTTTCAAGCTCAAAATGGACCCTTGCACAGCTCCTACACCTGTTCTCGCTCATTATCCATTAACAATCTAGCACAGAGCACATACTTGGAAGAATATTAGCAAAACTGCTATTTATCTTAAGAATGGCATCAGCCATTACCATCCCTCTTTCTCAAAAGCCACCACCACCACCACCAGCTGGAGGACCTACACAACAAAAAAAGCGCAGTCATTCTAAAGACAATGAAGCTGACCAAGAAGATGAGGTAGAGGAAGTGCCTACCTCTAGCACCCAGAGAGAATCATGGGTGTGGCAGTTCTTTACCATTGTTGGGAATGTACCAAAGGCTAGAGCTACCAAAGTAAAATGCACTGAGTGCAACGTTGTACTCAGTCTTCGACCACCTAGACAATACTCCTATGGGACCACCACCATGCTCCGCCACACCAAATCCAACCACCACAATGCTCTCAGAAAGGTTGTTCCTTTCTTAGCAAGTAGTAGGTTGTCTTCCTCCACCTCATCTGCCTCAACCAATACTGTAACCACACAGCCTACTTCTGTTGGACACAAAATCCCACCAGCTACCATGCAAGCGAAAAAAGAGGCTGTCAATCCATATCTTTCGAAGACAACAGTACTCTGTATATACTGCAACACACCACTCTGAAGAGGGGAGCAATTTCGAAGTGCTTTTGAAGCTGTAATCAAGGAGCACAAGAAACACTGCCCCCTACCTTAGATGTAACACACGCGCATCTTCCCCTGTCCACCTGCCCCTCCATATTAGTAGTTGGTGCCTCTTCCCTCATTTCCCTCCCAACCTTACTTTCTGACCTCTCCTGCAAAAATAGTCCCTTTATGAACCACCTTTCACATTTAAAAACTAGAACAAAAAAATATTCTTATAGACTCCATTTACTTTACATTAATCAAAAAAGCAGATAGACTCAATAAGATTCCCCAACATTTCCATTAGCATTTTATGTTACACTAATGGGAATAATGTGGCGTTCATCCCCAATTTCCAGGGGCTGCAATGGGGCGGCCCGGCAGCCCAAGTTATCGGCCCAAGCAAAGGGTCTGTAATCTTTCTGAAAACCTTTGTCCATATTCGTCAAACCGCAGTTTTTCTACTTACATTCTTACACTTTTTAAAAATAAAACACAAGACATATTTCCCAAAACATGCTTTCAGGTACTTGCTAATGCTCTTCGTGCAGGTTTGCTGTAATCTAGTCCACCACTTCAGGCTGCAACCGTGAGTAGAATATTTTTTCCCATTCAAACCTACCACTTCAGCCGTGCTGCATGCTCCAATAAGCAAATTACAGTACACATTTCTCCTTGCTGACGGTCATGTCCTTTGCCGAGACACCAATGTTATATCACTGTGTTGTGTGCTTACATTTTACACTTTTGAAAAAAACTAAAACACAGGACATATTTGCAAAACCATGTTTTCAAGTTCTTGCTGACCCTCCTCATCCATATTGCTGCAATTCCATCCAGCACTTCAACCTGTACCCACAAGCAGATTTGATTTTTTCTTCCCATTGAAACGTATCTTAATTTTGAAAAACGTTACCACATAGCCGGTCTGGTGGCCATGCCCACTTTAACCCCATTGCTGGTCCCTCATGGTCATGGCCAGTAGCCAGATATACCGGGTCATGGCCTTAGGCTATGCCCCAGATAATCTGCCCACTGCCCATGGTCACAGGCTATACCTCAGTCACCAGAGGTATATCACTATTTTTTGTACCTACATTATGACACTTTTCGAAAAATAAAACATGGACACATTTGCAAAACCATGCTTTCAGGTCCTTGCAATACTCCTTACATGACTGCTGCAAATCCGCCCATGTTTTTTTTTTCAAAAGTGTCAAAATGTACGTACATTCAATAGTCATCTAACTTAGCCCCCACTTGACAAAATCCATTCAGACTTTGCAGAAACATTCAAGGTTGGGTCTTCATTCTTTCTGAAAACTTTGGTCCACATTCGTCAAACGGCAACAAAGTTATAAGCCATCTAAAAATGTTGAGCCCATCCTCTAATTTTCCCCTCTCTTTAAAACTTAAAAAATATTTTGGGACCCCCTCTAATTTTGTTCTCTCTTGACAAAACAGCACCATACTTTGCAGAAGCATTCAGAGTCTAGAATTAAATTGCTAAATTTCATGCAGTTTCATTCATTGGCGCCAAAGTTATAAGCCATCCAAAAACTGATTTCCACCAACCCTGTAATGCACAAATAAGCATAGATGTCCCCAAACATCTGCGATAATTGCGAACATCACAGGACTGCCCCGGACTTTTCGTGGACATTGGAGAAGAAACACACCTGTCTTTTGGCTTTTTATGGTCATATCCCATCCTCATCACCCCTCATCTCCCCAGAGATTGTTTCATCAGTTGGACAAGTGCAATGTTGTGTTTTTTAATTTGGTTTCACCGCGATGTTCGCGGACAACAGCCGCTGTCCGCAAATCCAACATGGTGGGTGTTCCACAAAAATATGACGCACTTCACGCTTTGCACCATCAAATCAGCGGGCGCATCCGATGTCTGCAGACCTCACGCTGCCCTCTGGGCCAATCGGAGGCCCTTTCATTGACTGAACAGAGAAGTGAGTCCACGTACCGAACCCAGATAACACACATTTTTTTAACCTATTTTTTGGTCGTTAAAAAAAAAACTACTGGACAGATTTACACCAAATATACAAAAGCATGCTTTCGGGACCAAGCAGCCGCTCCTGCCGCAAATTTGGTGAAAATCCATGCTGCAGTTTGGGCTGTAGGCATGAGCAACATTCTTTTTCTCCATTGCGTCTATGGGGAAAAACCACATATTTTTGTACCCCCAAATAACTTTGCCCGCCCTTAACGAAACCTCACCAAACTTTGCAGAATCAATCTGACGGGGCCATATAGTTTGTTTACAAAGTTTCGTGAGGATTTGTCCTGTGGCAGGGGGGGCAAGCAACCATGGGTTAAGCAACTTAACCATAACTACAGGGCCTCTACCGCAAGTCCTGTACTATATATCTTTAACTCACCAAAGCCGGTGGGTGATTGATAAATAAATATAAAGCTATATCTGGTTTTGATAACGTAGCCTTTGGGAAGCTACAGTTATAAACAGCCAAAATCAAATTTCTGTCTTTTTCTTCAACTGGCTTCAGTGACACCTGCAACTGTCAGTGTTTTCAGTATCACTGTCTGGTGCTGAGGTTCACCCACAACAAACGTCTGGGTCCATCACTAAAGGTTCCCTTTGATCTATCCTGGGAAGACTTGACACCTTCCCTGGGAGAACTGGCTCTTCCCTCACTGCTTTAAAGATAGCAATGCCAACAAAAGGGGGATATCACAGTATGGGGGATCATGAATGGATTCTCTTTGATGCAGGGCAGACAGGAGAGGGGCACGTTTAGGATAGCTGAGTAGAGACGTTGCAGCCAAGAGAGAGGTTCCACCATCACACACACTTCTTGCCCCCCTTCCCACTTCCTGCAAACAAAGCAACCTGGGACAGACATCACCAGGCAAAGACTCTTGTCACAGCAGCCAGGATTAGACTCTTATAGAAGGCTTGAAATGGAATCTAAGTGATTTGCCTGCAGCTGAAACTACTGCGGGCGAAACGTTTGCATGATACTCGCTCACTATACCATGAAGTGTAGTGAGCGGGGCGATGTGGAGGACACCCCCGCAGCTCCCGTTTTTTTATTTTTTTATTTTTTTTGCAATGCTTCCACCAAAGGTTCGAACTTTTGGTGTTGGCATTTTTAGAACTTTTGGTCATTGCGACCATTTTTTGTCGGTAAAATCGCCCTATACCTTGAAATGTACCAATCTGCTGTGTCAGAATTACTTTATAATATTGTGACACCCCTGACCACCCCCCCCAAAATGAAGTCATCTCTGGCCTACAGAAGAAGGTGGTATCAAACGGAACAGTATTAGGGTACAGTCTTCCCAAAGTGTCCTGCCATAGTGGTGAAGATAATGACTTCAAAGGAAGGAGCAAGCCGGTGGGTGATTGATAAATAAATATAAAGCTATATCTGGTTTTGATAACGTAGCCTTTGGGAAGCTACAGTTATAAACAGCCAAAATCAAATTTCTGTCTTTTTCTTCAACTGGCTTCAGTGACACCTGCAACTGTCAGTGTTTTCAGTATCACTGTCTGGTGCTGAGGTTCACCCACAACAAACGTCTGGGTCCATCACTAAAGGTTCCCTTTGATCTATCCTGGGAAGACTTGACACCTTCCCTGGGAGAACTGGCTCTTCCCTCACTGCTTTAAAGATAGCAATGCCAACAAAAGGGGGATATCACAGTATGGGGGATCATGAATGGATTCTCTTTGATGCAGGGCAGACAGGAGAGGGGCACGTTTAGGATAGCTGAGTAGAGACGTTGCAGCCAAGAGAGAGGTTCCACCATCACACACACTTCTTGCCCCCCTTCCCACTTCCTGCAAACAAAGCAACCTGGGACAGACATCACCAGGCAAAGACTCTTGTCACAGCAGCCAGGATTAGACTCTTATAGAAGGCTTGAAATGGAATCTAAGTGATTTGCCTGCAGCTGAAACTACTGCGGGCGAAACGTTTGCATGATACTCGCTCACTATACCATGAAGTGTAGTGAGCGGGGCGATGTGGAGGACACCCCCGCAGCTCCCGTTTTTTTATTTTTTTATTTTTTTTGCAATGCTTCCACCAAAGGTTCGAACTTTTGGTGTTGGCATTTTTAGAACTTTTGGTCATTGCGACCATTTTTTGTCGGTAAAATCGCCCTATACCTTGAAATGTACCAATCTGCTGTGTCAGAATTACTTTATAATATTGTGACACCCCTGACCACCCCCCCCAAAATGAAGTCATCTCTGGCCTACAGAAGAAGGTGGTATCAAACGGAACAGTATTAGGGTACAGTCTTCCCAAAGTGTCCTGCCATAGTGGTGAAGATAATGACTTCAAAGGAAGGAGCAAGCCCTCCTCTCACCCACTTCAAATTACTTTTTGAAGTGACTTATTGTTTGGAAAAGGTATACCAGGTGCCTTGAAACTGGTAACCAGTGGCAGCCCTGCAACTGTTCTGTGGCAACCTTCTGAGTCGGGAAGGGCAGAAGAAGAACTTACCTTTCCTTTGTGACCATGGGCAGGGTCCCATGGCAACCCAGAAGCAAAGAACAGCATTGGACTGTTTCGTACCTCAAACTGGTTTTGCACTGACTCAACCATGTATGACTAATTTTGTAGCTGCCTTTAACACTCGCGGTCTTCAAGCCACTTCAAGCTATAAGCAAAGCAACCTGACTACGACCCGCCTCCTTCAGCCATCTAGGGCCCTATCACTGCTGCAGGACTGCACTGCAGCGCAGGACCACATTGAACCGACTCAACAAGTCTCGACGCTGACTTGACCCATTGGAAAGCACCAAGAAGCCCTGCTCGATGCTGTTGAGCGATTGTTCCTTCCCCCTGGCCTGATTTCAAGGGCCCTAGTGATAAGTTAAGAAACCACTGCATACCTTTCTAAAAATGTAGAATTACAACTTGACATTGCTGCAAAGACAATTACCTACAGAAATCTGTCTTCATACCAGAGTGTCCCTATTAACCAAAGTCTGCATACACGGTGTATTTCTTTACAAGGATGGGTTATTAGTGCTGTTAATAGTGTGTTTGTATTTTTAGTTTCATTAAAGACTCCTATGTTAATAGAACTTGGCTTGGACATTTCTTTAATTTTGGTATGACAGTACTGTTGCTGTTGTGGGCGCTTCCTTGCTGGCTGACACCCCTCTTGAAGAATAAAGCCTGCCCTTGCTATCTTTACGAGGTGAAGTAGGTTACCATTCATGTTGTGCCTGCTTCACCTTTATGACTGAGATTGTTGCTGGCTTAGTAGAGGCGTGGGGTTGAGTAGGAGTTTAGAAAGCACTACACAGCCCAGTACTCCTGCAGAGCAGTAGTCATTTTCTCACAAGCACACTATTCTGAGATTGTGCGAATAAGCCATTCAGCTTCTTGTTGCTGAATTTGCATGATACCTCTACTCTCAGACATCTCCTTCCTGCTCCTCTATAGGCTGTGGCCCAAAAAGGGCCTGGACAGATAGGGCTACATAATTGTCCCCTAACAAAAACCTAGGAATAAAGACACATTACAGCAGGATTTAAATAATATGCTTTATTCAATGTAGTGTGTGTATGTGTGCCTATGTGAATCAAAGTGTTTTGGACTAATCTATCCAGCCCACCATGGGGCTGGATGGAATGTTGCAAAGGAAAAGAAAAATAAATGGACACAACTCCCCTGCCACAGAATGAGCTGGGCAGGGGAGAAAAGAATCCAAAAAATGTGAAAATTAAAAACCGTTCGAGAACGGTTGAAAAAGAAGAAAGGAAGAAACCAGAGGAGACAGAAACGGGGAGAAAAGAAAAGAGACAACTCCCTCGGGGGACGGGGGAAGGCACAGCCTTCATGTGCAAGGCAGCATGTGCTGGCTGACCCAGCATTGTTACCGTGAGCACGGTCTTAGTATGTGGAGTAGCTGGGCACCTACTGGCCAGGCCGGATGGATCTACCCACAGTTAAGACCCTGGTCAGCGTGTGTGCTGCTGTCCGGGCAAGAACCAAAGAGCTGCTCAGTCCGGACCAAGTAAGGGCAACTGGGCCGTACCCTGTGTTGGCCCGCCTCAAAGCTGGCGAGGCGACCCAACAGCAGAGTTCTGTTGGGCTGCTTCTGCCAGGCTTCCCAAGAGGTGAAGAGCAGCAAAGTCAGTTCCACTCAGAAGGGCGGAGCAGTGAAGAAAAGTCCTGTGATACTTCGTAAGGCAGCCCGGGTGAAGAGCATGAAGACGGTGAAGTCTCAGACTGTCTCGTCGTGGCAGCACAGGTGAAGAACAGCCACGGGCTGTCACAGCCAAAAAGAGTGGGTGAAGAGAAGCAGGGATTCTGGCAGCACCATGGGTGTAGCAGTGAGGATGGCAGTGGAAGGACACCGCCTGACGTCAAGATGGCACTACAGTGGGTGGACTGCAGCCTAAGGGAGAGCCCAGAAGATGGAATATTGGTTTCGGGTGCAACATTGACATTGGGCGGGCCTCCATGAAAAGGGGGCCGCCCAAAAGATACCCATTGTCTAGCAGAGCAGCAGTGACCATGAGGGGTTTCCCCCCATAATATGTGATCACCTGGGAGAGCAGGCTGCGGGTTATAGCAGTGAGAATGGTCAGATGTACACAGAGAAGGGGGCTTCCCACTGGCGTAGCGGAGTCCTCACAGCCCCCGTTTTGCAGGGGACCCTCCACACCAAGTTGGGGGGAGGGCGCTTGGCCCATTCCTCACCTATGAGGGTGAAGGCTGGGGCAGGGCTTGCAGCGAGAGAAGGTGGCACACAGTAGGGGTTGGAGCTGACAATGACATGTGGCACGTCAGCTCCAACCCCTTCTCTTCCGGCTTCCTCACGGCTCATATACAGGAACCAGGAAGCTCTCCCAGCTTCCTGGCTCCTGTTTGTGATCAGCATGGAGGAGCCAATGGTGGTCTGGAGGGACGAACCGAAGCTGGAAAAATAGGTAAGAAGGTTTTTTTTTAAAAAAACTGTGATGTGTATTTTATGTGTGTGAAGTGGCTGCAGCCTGTCAGATGTATGTATGTATGTGCTATGCCTCAGTGTGGGGTGGTGTGTGCCTGTGTACAGAACGGAGAGAGAGTGGATGCAGGAGAAGGTGCATGAGTGAGTGGCTGGTGAGTGAATGAGAAGAAATGTGACAGTGTGTGTTTTTGAGTGCTCTTCTGTGTGTGTGCCTATGTAGATAATGCAGCGAGAGTGGATGTAAAATAATGTGAATGAATGAGTGACTGGTGGGTGAATGAGTAAGAAAGTGATAGTGTGTGTTGAATGTTGTGGGTGAGGGGGTGGATGGGTGGATGTTTGCCTGTGTGGATAATGCAGTGCGAGTGGGTGGAAGAGAAGTTGTATGAGTGTGTGACTGATGGGTGAATGAGTAGGAATGTGATATTGTGTGTATTTGAATCTTCTGGGTGGGTGGGTGTTTGTGTGCCCATGTGGGTAATGTAGTGTGAGTGGATGTAAGAGAAGGTGTATGAGTGAGTGGCTGGTGGGTGAATGAGTAGGAATGCAATAGTGTGTGTGTTTGAATGTTCTGGGTGCGTGGGTGCCTGGGCGGTTGGGTGGATGTTTGCCTGTGTAGAGAATGCAGTGAGAGAGGGTGTAAAATAAGGCGAATGAGTGAGGGGTGGGTGAATGAGTAGGAATGTGATAGTATGTTTTGGAATGTTCTGGGTGGATGTGCACCTCTGTAGATAATGCAGTAAGAGTGGATATAAGAGAAGGTGTATGAGTGAGTGACTGATGGGTGAATGAGTAGGAATGTGATATTGTGTGTATTTGAATCTTCTGGGTGGGTGGTTGTTTGTGTGCCCATGTGGGTAATGTAGTGTGAGTGGATGTAAGAGAAGGTGTATGAGTGTGTGACTGATGGGTGAATGAGTAGGAATGTGATATTGTGTGTATTTGAATCTTCTGGGTGGGTGGTTGTTTGTGTGCCCATGTGGGTAATGTAGTGTGAGTGGATGTAAGAGAAGGTGTATGAGTGTGTGACTGATGGGTGAATGAGTAGGAATGTGATAGTGTGGGTATTATAATGACCTGGGTGCGTGGGTGGGTGTGTGCCTGTTTGGTTCATGCAGTAAGAGTGGACGTAACAGAAGGTGTATGAGTGAGTGACTGGTTGGTGAATGAGTAGGAATATGATCGTTTGTGGTTGAATGTTCTGGGTGGGTGGGTGCGTGCTATGGGGATAATGCATTGTGAGTGGATGGGAGAGAGGGTTTATGGGCGAGTGACTAGTAGGTGAATGAGTAGGAATGTGACATTTTGTGTTTGAATGTTCTGGGTGGGCACATGCCTGTGTGGATAATACATAGTGAGTGGATGTGAGAGAAGGTGTATGGGTCAGTGAGTGATGCGTGAATGAGTAGGAATGGTATAGTGTGTGTTTGAATATTCTGGGTGGGTGCATTCCTGTGTGGAGAATGAAGTGCAAGTGGACATGAGAGGTTTATGGATGAGTGAATGGGAGATGAGTGAGCAGGAGTGTGTGTGTGTGTGTTCTGGGTGGGTGACTGCCAGTGAGAGTGTATGTGAGAGAAGGTATATCGATGAGTGACTGGTGGGTGAATGGGTATGAATGTGATTGTGAGTGTGAATTTTGATGATTCGACCTGGGACCTTCCTCATGTGGCCAGGCAAAAGCAGATGATTCCTGATACCGACCCTGGGGGAGGTATTATGTGGGAGGATCACATGGGGGAAGAAACAGGTCAGGAGGACAGCAAGATTGCCCTGTTCAATTTTCCCTGATGCCCTAATCTTTTAATGGCTTATTGTCAAGTTGGAAAAGTTAAGAATACTAATTTTGTTATTCGGGACTTCAAGTCCCATAATTCCCTCAGTACTGGGATGAAGAAGAGGGATGCAGTGGAACAAAGCTGTAGTGATCAG
This sequence comes from Ambystoma mexicanum, assembly GCF_040938575.1. Taxonomy (NCBI): domain Eukaryota; kingdom Metazoa; phylum Chordata; class Amphibia; order Caudata; family Ambystomatidae; genus Ambystoma; species Ambystoma mexicanum. The sequence goes on from NC_090921.1 coordinate 1,041,108,561, forward strand.
CTCATTTACCTAAATGACCCACACCTGAGGGCAACTGGGAGGCTTAAATGACCCCCTCAGGTGCAGGCTGTAGAGAAGCCAGAGAAGTAGAAGCAGAAGAAGCAGTGAATGCTGTGCGGGCCGTTGCAGTTGGAGGTGGGGCAGGAGGAGCGAGAAGACGCCGGGACTACTGTGGGTCCAGAGAGGGTCTGTGCCTCTCATTATCCCCCTTTCAGAGGTCGCACAGCAGGCAGCGTGAAAGAAGAACGCTTCCCCCTTAAAGTGTTCAGTGAAACAAAGTAACTGTGTTATTCATTTTGTCAGTTTATGAAAGTCCTAACAACAAGGTGGGGGAACTACCTTGAGAAGTGAGGTGTGCAAGCAATTCCCAAGCCAAAAGAAAGTAAAACCTGGGCAATTTAAAGGGCCTCATTACGACCCTGGCGTTAACCATGGCGCTATTAGCGTCATGGTTGACACCGGTATTTTACCAACTCAGCCATGGTGAATGGCGGAATTACCACCCCATTCCAAGGTTGGTGGGGCGGTAATTCCCCATTCACCATTGGCCCTTCCCCATTCCCATTTTTGCCCCTATAGGGCTCAATGGGAATGGGGAAGGCGGTAATTACGGTATCGCAAATTGCGGTACCGTAATTACCTCAAAAGTCCCTTTGCAGGTTCCTTCCTTAACGGCTGGTAAAACCAGCCGTTCAGGTCGGGACCCGCAAAGGGACCTCGTAATTAGGCGGTAAGGGTTTAACGGCGCCGACACCTTTTATGGCGCCGTTAACCCCTTACCGCCTGGGTCGTAATGAGGCCCAAAGACAACAAATATTGCCAAAAGCCAGAGGGAAATGATAAGGATCCAAAGTATCAAAAAGTAACTGTTTATGTTTTGGGGAAATAATACCGGATTTAAACTCGCATTGCCATTGTCAAGGGCAAAGCAGGAAAATTCTTTATCCTGACCACTATGTTGTTATTGATGCAGAAGGGAATGGAGCTGTCCAGTGGGAGATGAGCATTGTTTGCAGAGCAGTCCTAATGTGGATTCATGTGAATGTTCTATTCCCTGAAAGCTGCTAATATTCTGATGTCAAAGAAGACTAGTGAAGCTGTTGTTATTGTGATTTGGAAGTTATCATTGAAGCACTTTTCTGTTCTGGTTGTTGAAGAAGTAGTCGGGCGGGCGAGAATACCCATAGGGCAAGAAGTGATTGCCCAGAAGAAACCTGGTGAAAGAATAAGCCAGGTAGTGAAAGGTGTAAGTGCTGAAGAGTGGTACTAATGGAACACAACATGTTGAGTTGTGACATTAGGGTAAGAGTTGTGAAAGCTGGCTGAAGAATATTTACAATTCTTTCTGCAGTTAAAATTGTGGTAAACCATCCTGCCCAAATCATTTGTTGTTGCTACAAATGTGATACAGTTCTTATTCCTGGAGCAGTGAGAGTTTATGACTTTCTCAAGGCACTTTATTGAAGCAGCGGAACTTTGTGACTTTGAGTGCAAGAACTTAAGAACTATATTGGAACTTTCTGTGAAACCGGATTTCCTTGTTTTTCCTTTGAACTCTGGAGAAAACCTTTCTTTTGATCTGGGGAAGGGAAGTTCATCTAGACCGTAATAAGAGACATTGAGCACATTGTGAACCAGGTCATATTTTACAAAGTGTTGTTAAATTGAATTTCCATATATTTCCTTTTTGCTTTGATTGTTGTATAAGTGTGAGGGTTAAATATCCCTGGGTTAGAGTGTTTCCTTTAGTTTATTTTAGGCAGCGAAATCCTCATCAGGGTAGTAATAGTGGGATGTTTATTCATCCTGTTTATTTAATCAAATGGCTAAAGTTGAAAACTCTTTACAATGTTGTCTGCCTCACGTTTCTGACCCCTCACAGAATGTTCTGTGTGGGTGGGTGCATGCCTGTGTGGTGAATGCAGTCTGACTGAATGAGACAGGAGATGTTTGGGTGGGTGAAAAGGGATGTACATGTGCATATATGTGTGTGTGTTTAAGGCCCTGGGGATCACTACAGCATTTTTGACACATGCTTTAATGACTTTGCATGTTTTACTGGTATTTTTGGGCAAAGTCAAGTTCATGTGTGTCATTACCTGATAGACTGGTATTTTGGTGTACCCAGCCTAGCCATTACTTACTGTGCCATGACATTTATTTCTCAGCATCTTTGATAAGGCAAGCATGATAATTAGTATTACTTCGGTAGGCTGACGTTTTGGTGTAGCGGCCTGTATATTTCTTACTGTGTCATGACTTTTTATTGACTGAGCATCTATGATGAAGCAAGCATGATAGGTGTTCTTATAGATCTAGACTTACTTACAATGAAACCAGTTTGGACATGTTTTCTTATTGTGACTTGTCACTTTTAATGGCCAAACCAACAGGAGTATGTTCTTACATATGCGTACTGGCATATATTGGCAGAGCCAGCAATGTGCCTAGTTCCAGTAATGATACTATAAAAAACATCTCAAAGCGAACATGAGTATGTTCTTATATGGGAATACTAGCCTATGTTGGTGGAGCCAGCATGCAATTGTATGGACACAGCCAGCATGAAAATATTGTTTATACTGGTATATATTGCAGGGACTGGCGCGCACCAGGCGAAGTACCTGGAAGTACCTCTTAGTCTCTTCGCCGCGATGTTGCGGTGGAGCGGCGGAGAGATACTAGGTGTGTATTCTTTGGTCAGATTTGTTTTCTAATTCTGATTTTTGCCCAAAATGACACACTATATAATGCCTACATTGAAAACAGGCATGTCTGTCACATTAAACAAATTGGATCAAGTTCCAAAACAAAGATCCCAGTCGCTTACTTCACGTAAACGTCTGTTTAACTACTCTACATCGACACCAACGGACAAACGCTCTTGCAAAGTTGCAAAGCATGGACCTTTACAAGCTCCGTCACACGATATCCGAAAATTATGCAAGGACGCTCAGTCAATAACGCGCAGAGAACTATCAAAGAAGGTTTGACAATTCCCAGTGAATTACCTAAAATCACAGCGCATATCACCCTGGATACAAGTCAATTGCCTAAACAATCATCTGATATGTCTGTGAAGGCTCGGGCACAAGGTGAATCGGAAACTATTCCGATATTGGCGGTATCTGGTGACAATGAGGTAACTGTTGATGCAGCGCCAACTCCCTCTCTGATAGTGGAAAATGTACCCACTACGGCGGAGTGTCAAGGAGAGATGTCTTTCGAAAATGTCCGGCCTGATGTGGCCATTATCTATTTAGACTCGGGTGTCTCTCGCTTTTCGGCTGATGACCATTCCCAAAATCTTTCAGGCTCCCAGTTAATGTTTAATGAAAATGAAAAATCCACCTCTGAGACAGTGGCCTCCTTCTATGCGCCCACCCCACGGAGAGCGATTGCCCCGTTATTGAACCCAACTGTACCATTTTATGTGGATTCAGCTATGGCCACAAACCTAATAGAAGTAGCCCTTAATGAAATGAATGTAACGATGCTGTCTCTGAGTAAATTATATGAATCGTTAGATAAAAAAACTAACATTGCAATCTGCCCAAATAGAAAGAATTCTGACATGGCAGGAAGATACTGGGCGTTTGGTTGTGCCGAAAGTCGAGAGAAGCCCGAGATGAACCCCCAGTGACTATAACATGTGCCAGTGTAGAATGTCAAGCTACAATTTGTGTAGACAAATCAATAAGTTTAAATGATGTATTACCTGCAACTGGACATGCCGAAATAGGCTCTGTAATTCCGGTGCATGCCGGTAGCACGTTTGATCTGCCCGTGCAACCACAGGGGGTAGCTAATGCACAATCTCCTCCGCAACACGTGACTCCAGTAGCATGTCAAAGCACATACACGATTTTTGCTAATCAATCGAGAAAAAAATCTTGTGTGTGTACTCAGATAAAGCTGCCCAAAAATCAAAGAGATCTGAAGAAAAACACTCTAACAAACTCCAAACAATTTTTTAAAGCTATCAAACTACCAGTGAAAAGCTCGGTAATAGCGTCTAGTGCAGTGTCAAAACAATATCAATTACAAGCTCAGGTGTGAGCCTCCCTTCAACTGGCTGCTCCTAAGGACATGTCTGCGTATGCCGCTTTGGATGCGCTAATTGAAGCTGCTTCTGAGTCACTCAGATGAAATACTACAGCCTAGTAAGGTCCCATCTATCAAGAATATGATCGGACCACCGCTCTCTGCAGATCCTTCTGAACACCATCGACGAGAGATCAGATGAGCGGTGGATGCCTATATGACCGGTCACCCGTTACTTCCTATAGTTGGGCGTTCGACTTCCTCTGATAACTCGCCAGCGAATGGTGGGATTCCAAGCGTACATATTGCTAAGCAAGCTCAGCTGAGTGAAGATCTTTCGACACCGAGCTCTGGTGCGAAGACAACTGTTGCAAGCAATGCTAATGTGAAGAACAATCAGCAATATAGAAGTACTGGCCATGCGGAGGCGAAAGAACCGACTCTGTGCCCTAAAAAGCTCATTGCACATGAGGAAAAAAGCGCCCTGTTAGCTGATCTAGCGTCAGAGTTAATTCAACTCATTCAATCGGTGCTGGTCAACAATAGGGAAACAAGTCGGGTAGGGGAGGCCTTGCGAAAGACAAAAGAGGAAATTATTCCGAAAAATTGACCAAAAAATAGTCCACTTTTCAAAACGGCCAGCTGCATATTCTCTGAACCTCCAATGCAGACCGAGTCTGTGTACTCAATTTGATTTGAATAGGTGATCTATTTTTGCCATATTCTCAGATATTTCACAACTCGAAGACATTGTATCAAATTACATTACATTTTTTGAATTTATAAATACATCCATGCTAAATAATCCCCGAATCTGGATGAACTCTCCAGTTATACAGAATACAATATGGCTGGCAAAAAAGCAGCTATTTGCTCTAGGATTCGAAATTTCAATAGAGGTCCCAGAGACAAATGCTATAAATAATACAAAGTTAGATATGGTTAATAAGATCCAAGAACTGCGGCACCTTGCTTTTAGAAATGTGATATCAGGGACCCAAATTGGGTGTGTTTGCAAATGTCTTGAAGCCTCTAAATAACTAGACGTAGCTACGCCTGTTGTGGAGATTTCTTTGTTTAGTTGGAACTCCAGAGGATTCAAGCACTTGCTAAACAACAAACAATGAAAACACTTTGAATGAATTTAATACTCTACTTTTACAAGAGACGTGGCTCACAGAGGTTCCGGTGTGGGATAAATATGACATTCATCTAAACGCAGCTAATAAATCTATTTGGGGGAGACCAACATCTGGTCTACTTATTGCAATAAAACAAGACTGTGGTTTACAATATGAGTAATGGGCTTCACCTAATAGTTATAAGCAAATGATAAAGGTATATACAAACTCTTTTAGGTGTGCAATTGTCAATCTATATTGGAACCCAGTGGCAATGTCTGATGCTTGCTTCTTTAAAGATTTGATCGATTTTTTTATGATGATTGTATTAGATACATCAATCACCTTAATATTACTCAGAGGTGATTTAAACCTCAATTGTATAACTGATAAAGTAGGAATTAATAAAAACAGACTACTAAAATGGAATCATTTCATAAAATCGCAAAATTTGTGCAGACTAAATGTAGCATTTAAATCAGACATTCCCCCTTTGCCGACATGGCACAGGGGTGCGAGTAACTCTATCATTGATTATATTTATGTGAACGCGAATCTCTTTTCTTTGATTCTGGATTCCCGCATTGTGAAATCAAAAATGAGTGACCATGATCAATTGTCAACTAAATGGGGTATTTCTAGCAATAATCAATCAAATATGAATCATCTTCAACAAAGTTACCTGGTGTCAAATATGGGGCAAACAGACTATGATGGTCGGAGAAGTCATTAGAACAGTTCAACATATTATTATCAGAATCAAATACAAAGACTGTAGGTGATAACACACAAAGGGCCTCATTACACGGTAGGTGGTAACCATGGCACTATTAGCACCATGGTTGCCGCCGGTATTTTACCGTGTCCGCCTTGGTGGATGGCAGAATTACCACCCTACTCCAAGGTGAGTGGGGGCGGTAATTCCCCATTCACCAAGGCCCTTCCCCATTCCCATTTTTGCCCCCATAGGGCTAATTAGCACCAAGGTCCATTTGCGGCACCCTACTTTAACGGCTGGTAAAACCAGCCGTTAAAGTCGGGTCCCGCAAAGGGAACTCGTAGTAAGGCGGTAAGGGTTAACGGTCACCGGTAGCATTACCGGTGACCGTTAACCCTTACCGCCTTCCGTGTAATGAGGCCCAAAGTGTTATTTATTGTGATATGACTTTTCCAACAGAAATCGGCGAGACCAATTAGACGCAAAAATCAAGTCACAAACCTTCATGTTTACAACTATGAGGTAAGGAGGCAAAACAACTCTGCTGAGAGCTCATAAAAGAGAAGCCTTAAAACAGCCTATAGAGATAAGAGCAGCTATACTAGCACGACTCCAAACTAGGTACAAGAATTGGCTCAGAAGTAATCGGGCCAAGAGATATCAGGCAGATGGAGCAAGTATGTTGAGCACGATACAAACCAAAAACATGTTAAAAACCTGTCCTCTATTAAATCAGGCCTCTCATGCATAATTCAAGCAAATTGCACTACAGAGCAGCTCTGGATTGAGCATTTCTCGAGTCTTTATTCACTCCCGGAAGGTGGCCGGGGTGTGGACTCCAACAAACTGAAGTCTTTCTGTCTCAAGTTTGATTTAGCCGATATACTATTTTACATTAAAAAGGCCAGTAATTCTAGAGCTTGTGGACCGGATGGCTTATCAAATCAAGTCTTGAAAAGGAATCCAGAAATTTGGGCCAAAATATTGTTCAACATCTTCACCGCTATAAACAAAACACAGCTGTTACCCCCATTGTGGAGACACTCTATCATTGTTCCAATCTATAAAAAGGGTGATCGCCAACTCCCAATAAGTTACCGGCCAATAGCACTTCTGGATGCTCCCAGAAAGATATTTTCATGATTAATTCTAAGGGACCGTAATGATTGGACAAAAAAAACTAAATTGAGAGATCCCTTTCCTGGTTGCCTATAATTGTCCTCCCTCACTGTGTTCATTCATTATGTTGTTACACACTAAAACCACAATGCAAGTTAGAGTGTCTTTAGATGGACAGTTAACAGCGCAGTTCCACCTCACTTATGAGGCCCAACAAGGCTGAAACACTTGTACGAGGTTGTCATTGGTACTCTTGTTCAGAAGAGAATTGCCATAGCATTTCGGTGCTCAACTGCCCATGTGGACGGGACAAAGACTGATATGCAAATGGATATTTCCCTTATGTGAAAGGTACAGTGAGCTTAAGTGTGGCTGCGGACTCTCGAGTGGGTACCTTCCCAAAGAACAAGTCATTTAGCCGTGTTCGTTTTTGCAGAGGGGCGCCTATGGACTATTTGTTGCTCATAGAAAGTAAGGCTAAAGGTAAGGAGTCCAAACAGGTTAAGTTTCTACTTGCACATATTTTCGATAACATATTCTTAGGTTTGGCATTACAGCATTTGACTACACTTACCCCCTGTGGGTGATATATTAAATGAAACGTTTGCCTTATGCCCAATGCCTGACACACCAGCTACATTGCTTTATACACAAAATTCTTTAACAAGGGCTTTGGCTGTACTCAATGCAGTGTTATATCTCAAGGGATAGGCGTCTACCCATTTACTGAACATGCAAATGATAACCAAAACATATTTGTATTTCTGACAGGGAGGCAATTCTAAAAGGTCAATTTGTAATGCTTTGAATGGTAAATTTGGGGGACCAAAATTACCCATTGGTGCTCCTTCTGGCTTTCCAACATTGTGTGTGACACATATGATGCTGTTTTTACAAAACGCTATTGCTGCTTTGCGTATATTTGAGTTACTCCAAAGCATTGTTAATAAATGAATCATACCATACGCCCCTTTGTGAGACCCTCCATGGGCGACTGATATCATCATAGGTACATATTTGTTTGACAACATCCATCTCCCCTTGTTCACCCAACACCCATCCTCAACTGCATCAATCGCCCATTGTTTGAATTCCTGACAGGCAGCATCTGCTTGGATACCGGCAATTATGTCAGGTGTATTTTCAAAAGGGGGGTGGTCTTGTGTGCGTGGACAGGAAAAAAGAGTGAGAGAATATGGAGTTTGGTCAATTGTCTTTGCAATTGCATCAGCAAGCACATTTCCTTTGTCCACATGGTCAGTTATTTTATTATGTGCACTGCATTTTATAATACCAAGATGACTTGGCAAGGCCAGTGAATTCAGCAATTTGTGAATAAGTTGGCCATGTTGAATTTTGGTTCCATGGGCGGTAAGAAAGTCGCATTCTATCCAAAGCCTCCCAAAATTATGGGCAAAATTATGGGCAACCCCAAATGCATACTGGCTATCAGTATAAATGTTTACTGCAAATCCAAAGCTAAGCTCACATACTCTGGTTAGCGCTATAATTTCAGCCGCTTGTACTGAAAGCTGAGGTACTTTATAGGTTTCCACAACTGTTTTGAATGTAGTTTTGGCATGAGTTGAGGTGGACGAGCATTGGGGTAGTTTGGAACAAGAGCCATCCACATATTAAATGCCATCAGGCTTTTCTAACTGAACATCAGTCCAATCAACCAATCTCCTCGTCTATTATTAGTATACAATCATGAAAGACATCAAGGTCATCAGAAGGATGGGACAACAATGTGACAGGGTTCATGGTATAATAGCTTCGGAAAGTACTGTTGGGTGCGAACAGGGCCAACTCATACACAGTGAGATGTGCATTAGTTACATTTTGTGTTTGTGTTTTGTTCAGGAGTATATCTATTGTATGGGGAACAACAACAGTTAAAGAATGGCCCAATACTAAGGTTTCTGGTTGTTTCATAGAAAGGTTAGCAGTTGCTTTTAGGCAATCTGGCAACCCTTTAGTCACTGGGTCTAGAGTGGTTGATAAATAGGCGCATGGCCTATTTTTCTCCCCTTGTGGTTGAGTTAGGAGCGACAAGGCACACCCTTTTAGTTCATGCACAAAGAGAGAAAAAGGTTTAGTATAGTCTGGTGTTCCTAACTCAGGAGAGTTACATAGCACGTACGTGAGTGCCTCAAAGCTTATCTGATGAGACGGAGTCCAGGGGAGAGGTAAATGGGTGGTGTTAGTAGTCAGTTCCAGTAAGCGCTTAGCTAACAAAGAAAAGTTCAGAATCCATTGTCTACAGAATGAAGTCATCCCCAAAAATCCCCTAACCTCTTGCTGTATGCTGGGTACTGGCATGGGAAGTATCATTTGTATTCGCTGAGGGTGCAATCTTTTTCTCTCCCTTAGTAAGTAAATGACCTAGATACGTGACCTGCTGCTGACAAAATTGCAGCTTATTTGGGGAACCTTATGTCCCAAGGGAGCTAAAAACTCTAACAGGCATGTGGTGCAGTCCACACACACTTCATTGGTATCTACCGCTATAAGTAGGTCGACATACTGTAATAATAGAGTGCCTGGAAATGTGGTAAAAGTGACCAATTGTCTTGTTAATCCCTAGCTGTAAATGTTTGGGCTATCTGTGTTTCCTTGGGGGGCTCTACAAAATGTATAAGAGAGATTGTCTTTGCTAAAGGTGAAGAGGTAGTAGCTGCCTTTATGTACTGGAATGCTAAAAAATGCCTTTTTTAAGTCCACAACTCTAAAGCATTGTGCGGAGGGAGGACCCATAGTACAAAGTGATGTCATATCCTGAACAACTAGGAACTGGGGCACCACAATTTTATTGATAGTGTGCAAATCTACCACCTTTCTCCATTCAATATGTGAACCTTCCCTGCCATCCCTCTTTTTCTGAAGTGGCCAAATTGGGATGTTGCATGCACTCCCAGCTATCTCTTAAACCAGTAAATCTTTAATCACTCCCCTTACCCCTACTAATCCTTCCTGGGATATTTTGTTTTGGGGTATCCTTGGGAGTATGGCATTGGTCTTAACATGAATTTGAATTGGATCTACTGCCATACATCCTACATCATTTTTACTGGATGCCCCCACCCTTTTATCCACTTTCTCAAGTTCAGGTGGTAAAGTGTGAGTGATAGAAACATAACATTTAGCAAAAGATTCAGCAGAGCAAATGAGGTAGATGCCATCCTGCGAAAATTCAATGTTTGCATGCAAGCGCTTCAATAAGTTCAAAAGATTTAAAGCACATTTATCTGCTTCAACAAACTGAGCCATGCAGGAAATGGGCCCTATCTGAAATCGAATGGGCTGGACTATGGACTGGATCATTAGAAAATCCCACTGAGGTGTCAATTTTCCCGGAGAGGGGTATTGAAGGCATTTGTTTGTGGGAAATAGAAGTAATTATTAATAATAATAATAATCATAATAATAATAATAATAATAATATCTAAAAGGAACGTCTGCTTCTTTTCAACAATGCAAAGTTCCACAAATGGACCTGTGGGGTCAACGGGTATTTGTACTCTGCCTTCCCCTCTCCTGGGCAACCCTATGGTGCATAATAATCTGGATATGGCTGGTCTGCATAATAGTCCCTGGCAGAAAACTGCTTTCCCTGCCTTGGATCAAAATAATTAGACTGTCCTTGGCCCTGGCTTTCCACATTATTACCATCAAAGTGACTCTCAGTTCCTTTTGTTATCCCTCATCCCATAGACCTTCCTCTTCCCCTTGGACATGTGTAACATTCCTGTAACCAATGATCTGGGCTTTTGCAATAATGACATCCATCATCCACTATTCCTCCTCTGTTTGCTGGAGGAGCATTTATCCCTATCTCTCTCTATACATTCCCCTCAACATTTCTCTTCCTCGTGGCATACCCCTCCCTCTACCTCGTTCTGGAAATGCTTGATGCATTCATACTTTTGTCTTTACATTTTTTAACTTTATTTCCTTTTCACCCTTTTCTTTTGTATACCTATTCAAATAATATCTGGCCATAGTCCAAATTTGAGCCGCTGTCTGCAGGGGTCACGTTGATTCATATGTTTATATGTCATTTTTCTATTGGGGGAGCAGTCCTTCCGCAAGGTGTGAACAAAAAGCTTTTTGTCCTTCTATGGTACCTAGATTCATACCACTGTAAGAGGAGAAACCCTTTTCCTTCCTTGCAAAGTACTTTTCTACTGACTCACATTCGTGCTGTCTACAGGTCGTTCATTTATCCCAGTTCATTTGTTTCTGGACTATTTGCTCAATTTCTTTTTATAACAGCCCCGGGTAGGGGCAATATGTCCTCATGCAATTACCCTGCTTCCCATCTGAAATTCACTACTTCCTTCTACTCCAAATCCTCCTATTTGATTGATGGTTCTTCACTATTCTGTTTCCTACACTGACTCCATATGCCGGTAGGTAATAAACACTAATGTTAATGGGCCTCTGGGTATATATAAGTTAGTCTGATTATACCACTTTTCAGGGTTCTGCCTGATGTCAGGAAAATATTTGGTAAAATACAACAACTCCATCCTATTCCATGGTACATGTACATAGTGAGCCGGATGGTTTGGACTAACCCAGAACTTCCCTCATAGGGCCTGATGAGTGGAGACAGAGGCTTTTGCAAGCCACTCTAGGAAGATTCAAACTTCCCTTTCACACCCCAATTCATTTAAATTAAAGCTCTTGCTCTTGCAGTCTATATCCTCATACTGGTCAGGCCGTAGATGAGATTGGTTGTTTGGGCCCTTATGTGTCCTTCTGGTTCCTGGCCTTTCTCTCAATCACCTTCAGCCTTCCACCCTCTCTCAGCACTTACGTTTAGGCACCCAATGGCCATGTTGTCACACAACCCTGTACTTATTGTATTGGCACTGATCACTCTTCACCAATTGATCTCTGCCAGACATTTAACTGTTGCTCGCAAATGACTCCCTGGAACTTCCCTCTGTGGATTTCCTAGCACTTACCCCCTTCCTGTGTCCCTTCTCTCTCTCTGCACTTGCATGCTCCGAATGTGCACAAGGCCTAGTAGGACCACCTCTTTCTTGTTCATCAGTTTTATTCTATTTACTTTTTGTTCCCATGTTCCCTCCCGTTTTTGCCCTGTGGGCACTTTGAAACTCAATTTCTTGATGTATAAGTGCCTTACAAGGGCACAATAAATAAATAAAAGACCACTCCTCAAGAGACCCCTTCTGACTGCCATTATGTTGTTTTATATATTTCTCAAACACTAGTGCAGATAACTCATCTACAATGATATTTGCCTATAGAGACTGAGTTCTCATGACTTTAGAGGCAAGGGCTGGAACCTTCATTCCTGCCTTAATCCATTCTGCCAACAATGATTCAATGTGTGCCCAAGTTTCTGCAAGTGTGGAACCCCGGGTAGAGGGTCCCCTGTCGTCTTTGCCAATCATGTCTATCGTATCATCCGTAATATAAGAAGGAGGAAGAGGTTGTTTAGTCAATACATTTTCCAAGAGGTCTGCCTCTGAATACTCGGAGGGTGCAGAAGCCTCTGTCTGTGGCCGATGGACAACATAAGTCTATTATTCTTGCATGAGTATTTATCTGTCATCCTGTCCCCAGTACTCTTTTAACTTTTTTCGATCTGACTGTGGCTTCATTTTTTTTATAGCTGTCCTTCCCTCATTGCTTTCTGCCTAGCACAATTTTCCCATTTATTCTATGTTTCCCACTGAAGTAATCTTATGTCCTTTGGTCCCTTTGCTGACAACCTTTCCCGTAGGTACCCTAATTGTTCTCTAAGTTCTAAGTTAAAAGTCCCATGCTCTGGAATTTGTAAATTGCGATTGTCAGCAGTATATCAGTGCCATTCCTTCAAAAATCACTGCCAGTCCTTTTTTTACTATTAATTCCCATCCCGGGGAAACTTCTGGGCAAGTCGGAACATGCTGTTCAAGTTTATTTAAGCATTTTCTACACCCACAACATTTGGTGCTTGCATTCCCCATACTTCATGAGCTTGTGATCACAAGGTTGCATGCAATATGTCTAGACTCACTTAAAACAGTCCCCAAATATTGCCCTACTAAAGAAAAATAGCATGTATTCATACCATTTTTTCAATCAGCACCATTCTCACCGGTTATTCTGTAATTCTCCCTTCCATGCACTCAGTCCAGTCTGTGCCGTATCTCTAAAGCAAAATGCTGTTCTAGGCGGGGAGCTCAGCCAGAGAAAATTGATGTGTCAGTTAATCTGGCGAGGTCAGACGTAGACACAGTCCTTCTGGATTTACCGCTTATGAGGTCCCATCTGCAGGGTGCCATTTGCAGGAAAATGCTAATTGGAGTAAAGCTGTGAGCCCCTCCTACAGAGGTTCCCGCCTGGAATATAAAACCAAGAATGAGAGACTATGACAGAATAACATAGTCACATAGTTATTTATTAGCATACATCAAGCACTCGAGCAGAGATACGTTTTTCTAGTTCCCTCTGACTTAAATTCGTCTGCTCTTAAATAGTTTTTTCAGCTGAGTTAGCATGACACATAAATAACACAGGGTCTTTGGAAGATAAATCACTGGCAGGGTGAACAGAAAGTTTTGTGGGTAATTGTAGCGGAAAACAAATAAAGGCATACAGGGGAAGACTCAGCATGTGTTCCTTCCTATCCTTGGCATGAGGTCAGGGGGAAGTCACCACCAGCTGGTATTTGTGTGTGCTATTTTGACCACAAGCTATTTCTTAGCTTCCAGCCTGAAAACAGTGCCTGTAATTTGACACACAAATATTGCTTTGGGATTTCGCTGTTTGTGGACCACGGGCAAAACTGTTGTGTGACATTTTAACAGAGAAAGAGAACTGATGTTCATTTAATGTATATTTCCACATTTATTTTAGAAAGATGACTGCCTTTGCCCAAGTCTTCAATGTTCTGACCAGCATTACAAGCCTGGATTAGTCATTGCGGAATTAGTTTTGAGGTTATGTCCATATATTAGCTGAACTGGCAAGGTGTTTGTCACGTCCTGGCACACAGACAGTTAATCAGCCCAGGAAACTGTGGCTGACCCAGGCACGTGAGAAAAGGGAAGGGAGGAAAGTTCAGTTGGTGCGCAGCAGAGCAATAAAGAGCTCCTGTGAATTATCATCTGTGTGTGTATTATTCTCTGCAGTAATACAAAATGTCCCGAAATACAACAGTGGACAGGACAACTGACGATGAAGGTGGGATTACTGTCAAGAAAGAGCAACTAGACAAATGACCCTGGAAGCACATGAAGTGCAGATGACATAAGAAGGCACATGCACACATCGACTGATCCACTTCCCCTGCCTACAGCTTTCCCTCTCACAACAGCAAACCACGCATCTCTACTACAGTGATTTGTGGAGTGCGGCCCTCAGGATGTCATACACTAAAAATATAGGAGATGAAGTTTCCAATGCAGCAGCATACAGGTGTCCTATCCACTTCGACATGACAGATCAGCAAGCCTTGGGCCCACATTGTAAATGCTGGCTGAGGCATTGCTTAGCAGCATACAATGAAAATGGCTCCCATAAATTCACCAGAGACATTGTATCAACCTGGTAGGAGTTGAGGTTGAAGACCTTATACCCACGTTCCCTCCAGACCAGATTGATTCCTACGAGGGTCTCCAAGGAGTGCTAAGTGCCTACTTTGACCCACAATCTAATGGAGCATGAGTGATAAACTTTCACTTCTGCCAACCAGCTGACAGGAGAATCCATGGACATATTTACAACTCAACTTCGCAAGCTAGTTGTCCACTGTGACTTTCACAAGTTCACTAATGAGGAGGCCATCCAACTCAGGATTAGTGGTGGATGTTCCTCTTACGCCTTCGGAAAAAAGTTGCTGAGGGAACCCCTACTTAGTAATGGCACCAACGGAGGCCCGTGCTGAGGCTCAAGACACTCAAATAGAAACTCAAAGGGGAACAGGAATATCAAGTGTTGCGTGAAAGGAGGAGCAGATATGCGAGTGGCACAGTGGCAAGAAGATACCCATTGAGGTTAAGGTGCTATCAATGTGGCCTACTATTTCTGCACAACAAATGTGTAAAGTGCCTGGCTCTTGGCCAGAAGTGCAGTAACTGCAAAAGAGAAAATCACGTAGTAAGCACATTGTGATGAATCCGATGGTGTCATCACTCCTCTCCCGGCATTTACATCCTCCCATGTGGCCAGAGGACGGCAGCCACTACCTGATCCTCACCTTGGCAGTGGCTACATGAGGGTGGATCACATGGGGGTAGACAACCTCCGGGGAGTTATCATGGCGCCATCGGATGAGTCATGGTATCCCCCTTTTTCGTCTCAGGATAAACCTTCCCTCCTGAATGCCCTAATGGCATATTGCCATGCCTTCTGTCTTCCATTACCACGAATGTTGAAAATATTTTTTTAAAACCCAGAGGCTAATCTTCTAAATCTGACCTGCCTTGTAAAATTGCTGGAAACCCCTTTCCAGACTCCACATACCAATCCTCCAATACTGGCCTGTCATCTAAAACCATTAAGAACATTCACCCCAGGTTTTTATGCAAGTCATCAATGGACTACCATTTCAATAACCACCAAACTACAAGGAAGAGGAGTGGAGTAATGCAGAGCAAAGGAAGCCATGAGTACAACCAGCGCTCTAGTTGCTGGGAGACAGAGGTGTTGCTATGGGGGGGCTCAGGGGCCTATAGTCCCGGGTCTTTTGGTTGTAGCCCTGGATAGAAGCTCAGGGGCTACAAACAAAAGATTATAGTTAGCCCCGAGCCCCGCCAGTCCCGACATTAGCTTAGCTCCTGATCTTTTCCAGACCTAGCAACACCCCTGCTGGGAGAACACACCTGTGACCGGGACATTGAAACTACAGAAGCAGAAAGCTACAGAAGACTGCTTGCTGGAGAGAGCTGGTCCTCTCCATGCAAACCGGGAAGGTGACAGACTGAAAGAAGCTTGGCGGAGCCAACAGGCATGAGAACGGAGGGATGGAAAGCTGCTCCAGGCGAAAGACACACTGTGGGAATGTCAGAAGTCATCACAGGACTCCCGGGCATTTACAGGTGTCAGGTGGCAGCGTTTCACTTACCTGAGTCCCGTAAGAAGCAGACAAGCCCAGCTGATGTTGCGAAGAGTAGGCACTCCAAAGGAAAATGGTCACAAGAGAGAAAACAGCAAAAGGCCATCAGTGGCTGGCAGCAGTAGAAACAAGGAACTCCTTCAAGAGCGGGTGAGTCCATCCAGGGACAGAGGGAACACCGGGGTGTATTGGTGGCCATGGTGATTTCAAATAATTGGCAATAACGGAATTGAGAAAGAGAGAAAGAGTATTTTGGAAAGCCTGCAAGATAAAGGATAAAAGACCAATTCTGCAAAAAGTGAAAGTAAACCAAGAAGGAAAGACTTTCAAAGTTGCCAATGTAGGCAGTATACGTATATGATAAACCCCAACAAGACAATATAAATCAAGCAGAATATATTGGCTAATAAGGCAAACGTACAGGACTATCAAGTCTGGAAGTGTGAGCAAAAGCTCACCGGTGAAAAGCTCTGGCAGGAGAGTATAGCATGCAGTTACAAGTGTGTGCTTATCAGAATCCCTTTCAAGAGAGTATACCAGGCAGTTGCAAGTGTGTGAATTACAGAAAAGACCTGGCAGGAAAGTATACCAGGCAACGGCAAGCTGAATAGCATACAGAAGTTAAGAAAAGGTCCTGAGAAGGATATATCAAGAAAAGTCAAAAAGCTATGTGTGAATCCAGAGAGTAAAGAGTTAAGACCTGGCAGGAGAGTATACCAGGTATCCTGACAAGATAAAGCCAAAAGGTCAAACAGTTTTGTGAATAACTTTTGTTGTTGAATCAAGAGAAACACCAGGAACTGTTACTTGTGAAAAAACAAGATTGTATCATAAGGAGGAATCTAGGGGAAGGGGAACAGCCTCTAGAAAAAGGATTCCTATTCTTAAAATACTTTTTGTTCGAGTTATACATTTTTCCTTTGAACATTTCTAAAACACTTGAGGCCCAAGACATAACCCTTTTCAACTTAAAATTAATTGTTTTAGAATGTAAGGGTAAGAATAGTACTTTGGACATGTTGACACTGACATATCCTTAGTTTCTGTTTTAGGTAAGGAGGCCCCTCTTGAGCAGGGACAGTGAGGCATTTCCCCACCCCTTTTGTTCTTTTAAATAAAAGTATTTAGCCAAAACCATGCCTAACTTGTGTCTCTGTTTCATTTCTGACTCCTCACAATGTGCAACTCAATACAGAGAAGAAGAGAGATGGCAAGTGCTTACACACCAATCAGGCAAGATACTCACTCCTATGGGTCTACATCAGCAAGAAGAGGTACAAATGCAAGAAAAACCTGGTCAATCATGTTCGACAAATGATGGGGTGGTCCATCTCACCCACATCATCCCAATATGATGAGAGGGATGACTATGCGTACATGATGACTGACCTCGTGGACACGCCTGCAACTGATGTCGAGTTACTAGTGGGGGATCACCTAGCCAAGTTTGTCATTGACGCAGGAGCAATGCTGAATATCATGTGTGTGTGTTGGAATTCAACAAGATGTTTCCTCCACCACTGTTGACAACATCTGAAGTGAGAGTATTTCAGTGGGCAGCAAAGTGACCTGTGATCAATCATGGAAGGTTTTACACAACGATACAAAGATATGAAAAAAACAGCAGAAATCATGCCAGGTAATGTTAGGACGAACAACTCCCACAACAATGAGCATTGCAGCCATAACGTACAATACACAGTGTAAGCATTCGATAACACACCATTTTCCCGCTCTATTTCAAAGTATAATACAACTCAAAAGAGAGCCAGTGATACTTCATATTGATGAGTCAATCATGCCCGTGACAGAGCATCCGCGGCAGATACCTATACATCTTCAACCACAGGTGGAGAAGAACCTACAATGCCTGCTGGCAAGCAACATCATTCAATTGGTGTCTGGTCCCACCCCATGTGTGTCACACATGGTGGTTGCTCTGAAGAAAGGCACCACCAAAGAGATCAGACTGTGTGTGTAGAGAGGAAAGGAATCAGTCATGAGAGGCACCCAGGAATGCACCTATATGACCTGATCAGACTACTAAATCGGGCCAGAGTATTCTCGAAACTCAATCTAAATAAGGGCTAACATTAGTTCGAACTTCATGTGCACTCCCAATACATCACCACGTTTGCCACGCACCTAGGTCTTTTATGCTACAAACGGCTAAGCTTTGGCATCTCCTCGGCTGCTAAAATATTCCAGAAGAGTATAAACTGAGTCATACGACACGTTCAGCATTGTTTCAATTATAGTGACAAAATACTGGTATTTGGATCCACAATTGAACAGCATGATCGAGCACTAGCACAGGTGTGTACAGCGCTGCAAGAGGCAGGACTGAGTCTCAATCTGGAGAAATGCACATTTCACAAATCGCATTTGAAGTTCTTTGGGCACATTTTCTCTGAAATAGAAATGAGTCCTGACAAGTTGAAGGTGAAAGCCATCTCTGAACTTTTTCCTCCTGAAGATGCCAGTGACGTTAATTCTTTCCGGAGGATGGCTAGCTATTGCAGCAGATACATAATACATTTTGTCACCACAAGCATGCCACTGAGAGATCTCACAAAGGATGGTATCCCAATTCTATGGTCACAAGCATGTGAGGTGGTGTTCCATCAGATCAAATGTGACATCAAATGGGCGGTTCAGATGGCATACTTTGTTCCATCACTTGACACAAAGCTGATGGTGGATGCCAGCCCTGTTGGGCTTGGGCCCAAACTTGCGCAACACAAACCAGGTACAGACTCCCCAAGAGCTGTGATTGCATACGCCAGCAGGAGTCAATCAGACATGGAAAGACGATACCTGCAGCCCGAAAAGGAAGGGCCAGCAGTAGTCTGAGCTTTTGAGCACTTTCACACGTTTTTACTCGGCAAGCCCTTCACGATTGTGACAGATCATCAGGCACTGATCACCATATATGGCAATCCCAGGTGAAAAATGTCTCAGAGAATAGAAAGATGTGGCTTTGGCTACAAGAGAAAAATTTCAGCATAATTCAGTAGCCCGAGAAGGAATACAACCCGGACGATTTCATGTTATCACCTGCTCCTTGATTCGACAAAGCATGTGTCCGTAGCAGAGGAATACATGAACTTCATCACTCAGACGCTCCCGTCGGTCCCAGTGACCATGAATCTCATGGGTGAACATACACTATGTGATGACTAGCTGCAGAAAGTAGGAGAACTGATTGAGTCCAAGAGATGAGGATCCATATTTCCTGGGGGTGTGCGAGGAGGAACAGTTTCAATGGCAGATCTTTGTGCCTTTAAGCAGGTGAAAGATGAGCTCTGTATGTCGAGGGAAGGCCTCATCATTTCCCACTGAGCTCCAACAACAAATTGTAAGTAACGCTAGCTCACGAAGGTCTTCGAGGTGTGGTTGCCAGCAAATGTCAGATTTCACAAATTGCATATGAAGTTCTTTGGGCACATTTTCTCTGAAAGTGGAATGAGTCCTGAGCCAGGGAAAGTAAAAGCCATCTCGGAAATGTTGCCACCTAAAGATGTCAGTGACATTTAGTTTGCTCCTGGGGATGGCCTTGTGGTATCCAGGGATTTATACAATGGTGGAACACACCATCAAAGCTTGTCACTTATGTCAAAGCACAGTACGTTTGGACAGGCCAGAACCCTTATGAATGTCTGATCTCCCGGACACTGTGTGGAGTCATTTGGCCATTGACTTCACTGGGCCATTCACAGGAGGTAAATACTGGCTTGTGATCATGGATAAATACTCCTGATTCCCCATGTTACAGATGGTATCTCCTACTGCCTCAGCACTGTAATGACCCAGCTAGACAATGGGCGTCATTAGGAGTGTGGCGGCCACGGAATGAACGGTGCCGGTAAGGGACCGGCACCGTTCATTCCGGGCCGCCACATTACGAGGTCTGCAGCGGGTCCCGCTGAGGACGTCTGGTCAGACCAGGCGTCCTTAGCGGGACCCACTAGCAGACCATGATGCTAACAACGGGCCCGTCATTAACGGGCCTGTGCATCCTCCCCATTCCCATTGAGCCCTATGGGTGCTCAAATGGGAATGGGGATATACCGGGTCCGGGTCCCGCGAAAGGTATTTACCGGGCCCTCCAAGGTTGGACTGGCCCGGTAAGACCCTTTAGCGGGACCCGGACCCGAGTTGAGGCCCAATATATTTTCAACATGAAGCCTACCGGGCGTGCTCAAATCTGACACTGCACCCCCGTTCAGCAGCATGGAGTTTGCTTGATTCATGCAACAAATGGGAATTCGACACCGAAAGATAACATCTCTGTGGCCATGAACCAATGGTTTATGAGCAGTCTCTAAAAGGTACTACAGTAGAACGAGTTAAGCAACATGTCACTCAATCAGGCACTATGTAACATGTTGTAAGACTATCAGGACTACCTGCATGGTACCACATGCAGCTGTCCTGATGACATAATGTTTTAGAGGAAAGTGAGAACGTGACTTGCACATCTGCCTAGCTAACCTGATTGAGAACTGGTTCTAGTGGATCAGAGCCATAAACAGGGCATGAAGGTCTATGCCGATCAGTGGAGACATACTATGGAATTGTAAGTGCAGACTCAAGCTGTTGTGGAAGCTACAAGAGATTAAACAGAATGCAGATTTCACCCAAAACCAATGAAGGGATCCATGGTGATGGCAAAGTCTCCAAATCATTTGATTACTCGTAATGTGTCTCATTTCATGAGGTATCATGAGACAGCAATTGAAGAAGGTAAGGACAATGCACATGATGGACTGTCAGCGGATGGGCAGAAGCCAAGGGAAGAAAGAGAACAGGTGATCACATCAGAAGGCCAGTGCACCTCATTCAAGAGATATAGAGCCAGAGACTGTGTGCAGTCATGTATGTTATATCTGTCTTTTTGTTTGCAACGTAGAAGAATCAGCCCGGGAAGCTAGGGTTGACGCAGGCGTGTTAGGGAAGGGAGGAGAGTTCCGTTCATGCGCAGCAGAGCTCCTGTGAATTCTCATTTCCCTGTGCGTTATTCTCTGCAGTACTACAAACGGCCCTTAAATACAACAGGGGAAAGGACAGTGATGTGGAGCGGAAATTCCCTTTTTTTGTGGTGTCAGCCGGTACCGGCCCTCCCTGCTTCCAGGAGGTCGGGCCCGTTGGAGTTTATTTGGGGCACTAATGAATAAAGGACAGACACGCAGCATTATTAGTTCAATCCCAACTGCTCCGTTTTGGTGCGCACTCTGCCTTTTTATTGACTCATCTGTGTTCTGACAATGGCACATCAGAACGCTTCCAGGTACTTTCCTTTCGATGCCACATACCTCCCCAACCTACATACCAATTTCCTCTGGCCTTTGCAGTATTATGGTATGAGCACTTTACACAGGTTGTTTATGTCGCCTTAGCTTACAGTTCGTCGGTAGACCCGGTGTAGGACAAAACCTCTCAGCCTCGTGGACGTCAGGGGTCTCTATTGCAGTGCATTCCGTGACCCATGGTGCCTTGGCAGGTGGGTCGGTGGGTCAGATTGTTCTGGCTGTTCTCGCTCATGGGTATCTGTGCTCAGCATCTCCCTTGGTAGGCTGATGGGGGCTTTGTCGCCCTCATGACATCCTGAGCTGCTCGTTGGTTCTTGGAGGTCAGACTGGCTCTCATCAGGTGCCCCTGCTGAGGGGGGCATTTCTTTCCACAGGGCTGGTGGCACCCTGCAGAGGTGGGAGCCATTTCCTATCATTGACACTTGTTCTCTCTGGGCTGTCACCGTTCCATGTTCCTTGCATGTGGCGACCCACGGTGTTGACTCGTACGGGAAGGCTAGCTTGGTATGTGGTGCCCAGTTCTTGACTGGTACCATGTCCACTGGGCTCAAATCACTGTGAATGGCCCTTCGATTGCAGCTTTCGTGGTTGTTTTGTGCTTATCTTTTGTTCTGGATTCGTTCTCTTTCAGGCTCCGGGGCAGACCGGCTGTGATGGACAGGCAGTCCTACTTGTATCGGGAGTCCGAACATTAGGGCTGCTGGACAGATATGGGATGAGGAGTAAGACATCTGTCGATATACTCAGAGGAATCGGTAGACTTCTGGAAGCCATGATGTTTATTGCTCCTTTGCAATGTGGATCACCTTATTTAGTGAGGTCATGAAACGCTTTGCATCTCTGTTCTCTTGGGGCCAGTGTGGGGTGATGCAATGGTGCTGGATGTTCAGCTTTCATATGAAGTTGCGCAGCTCTCGCCCTTTGAACGGAGGGCCATTGTTGCTTTTGACTTTATTGCATCTGCCATGCACTGCAAACATCTTCTTCAGAGCAGTGTTGATGGAGCTCGCATCGGTGGACCAGATTCGCTCAACTTCCGGGTATCTGCAAAACTCTTTGATGGCGACAAGTAGGACAGCCTCGTTGGCCGCTGAGCAAAAGTCTAGGCTTATTCTCTGTTGGTTGCGAGGAGGACTTGTGATGGGTTCTGGAGGCTGTATCTCTAAGTGGCTTGACATGCGGCGCTTGCGCTTACAAGGGATATATGACTTTTGCTTGGATGCTGGGCATCCACACTCTCGACTTGAGGAAGGATTGGGTCTCTGTGATGCCCTGATGCACTTCATGAGCTAGGCGCAGTGCTCTCTCCTCTTGCGCTATGGGTAAGATCTGGTGTCCCTTCAGTATGATCCCCTTCAGGGAGTTTGAGAGTTCATGTTGCATCCTAGTAAGTGTTGTAATAGTTCTTGGGCTGCTGTGGTGTGATTTGTTGCTGCTGCTAGTATGTTCTCCCAGTCTCCCGACAGGATGGAGTCCTTGACTCGCTGGAAGCAAGGGTCCTGGTCTGTTTCACTGATTATTTCCTCCAATTTCATCATTTTCGGCCGGTCATATGCAATAACATGACCGGCATGTAAGACTGTCTCGCGTGTGCTAGCTTGCTCCTCTGGTGTCGCTAGCCGGGGTGTCTGGATAGGTAGTCTGCTGAGTTGATGCTACCGGCGCGGGACACCACTTCGATGTCGAAAGGTTGGAGTTGCAGCATCCAACACTTGAGCCTTGCCGGAGGGTGTGGAGCCGACCCCTTGAATATGGGCACTAGGGGCTTGTGGTCTGTGCATACTGTCACACAGTGCCCTCGTAAATAGACTTGGAAGTGGCAGCAGCCCCACAGGATGGCTAGCCCTTTCCACTCTATATGGGCATAGTTCTGTTCCGTGATGGTCAACGCACGACTGGCGAATGCTACCGGGTGTGTGTGTCCCTCTTGGTCGATTTGGGTGAGGACAGCTCCCAATCCCACATTGCTGGAATCTACTAGCAGTTCTGTTTTGTGTGCATTGCCAATCATATTTGGTGATAGCCAGATCGAAGGTTTAGCTTGCTGAATACTTTTGCGTCTGTTAAGTCCACACTTAACTCATCTATAGTCGGGATGATGTGGTGTTCGTGCCAATTGCTTGGTTTCGGCAACCTTATATAAATGCATATTCTGACTGCATTCAGTTGCTTCGTATTTTTTGGTGACTACCATGGGTGAGACCTAGGGGGCTGTCTCCAACATTTTTTCTATAATACGGAGGTCTTCTAGCTTGTTGAGTTCCTCTTTGACATCTGCCCGTAGGTAAAATGGGACTCTTCCATGCCAGAGCGCTTTTGGTTCAATGGTCGGGTCCATGTGGAATGTCACTGTTCATTTTTATTTTAGCAGCCGATGCCCTTGAACAGTTTTGGGTGTTGGGTGATGATTTTGTCGACCTTGTTGGAGTTGGAGGGCAAAGTGGATGATTTTCTGTTTTGTAGCTGTTCAGCAACTTAGTAAGGACTTGACGCCGGCATCCACCACGTAGAACCTGGTTCTGCATGCTTCCCCATTGTATACAACGTCAGCTTTGAATGACTCTTTCACAGGAAGGGGGTTTCACTCCTGTATGCATATAGGCGAATGGTTTTGCATTGGATGGCTGGTTGGGTGTCCATTGTCTTTAATTTATGGAGCGGTATCACATGCACTGTTTCCGGAGTTTCACTCCCCACCTTGGCGGGTGAGTTCTTCATAGGTACTGTGCATATTGGCTGGGATTTGCATGGCTTCTTCCTTGCCTTGCTATGTGACTTCACCACAGAGATGAGATGCACTCTTTCACCTCATTGTTTACGGTGTGAGGCATGCCACTCTCGGGATGATTCATCCTCTGAATCCAGACTTGCCTCACTGTTGCAGCTGCACGTGCGCGTCCTCCAATCAACTGTTCTTGTCTTGCCTTTGCCACCCCCCCTTCGGTCTGGGTTGGTCACGTGGGTGGGACTCTGGGGTCATTCGCCGCTGTCTAGAACTGAGGCAGTCTGAAGCGAAATGATTCAGCTTCTTGCATTTCCGACACGTGGTCCCAATGGCTTGGCAGGGCTTATTGCAGTGCCATGCACTACAAACCATTTAGACGCGTGCTGGGGGCACTGTGTCCATGTTGGCAGGCCGCGGATCCATCCAGGTTGCCGTCCTTTGGTGTCCACAGCGGCTATGGTGGCAGAGTTTTTGTTCTGCATCGATCAGTGGGTGACTGATGGCAGCCTCCATCGCGGCTACTTGGCAGTCAGTTTTCTCCCTCTGGCGTCCCATTTCCAGATTGCAGTCTAGGTGGATGTTGCGTTCAGATAGAAAGTCTCTCTGGAGATTCTTGGATGATATACCGTGAATTACCTGTTGCCTCACGGAGAATTCTTCATTAGGGAACTCACATCCTGTGGCCAGTTCATGGATCCTAGAGTGGAACTCATCGATGGATTCAGTTGGCCGTTGTCTCGCCAGACTCAGTTGCAAGCGTTCGTACTCAGGATTTAGCTGGGAGCAGAACTTGCCACTGACAGCGTTCCTCGCTGTTTGGTAGTCATCTTCTGGGCCTCTATTTGGAAGCGTGTTGAAATGCTGCAACGCGAGCGTGCCTAGGTTCAGCATTAGTAGTGGGCATTTTTCTTCATCTATTGTGACTTTTTGGGATTTGAGGTGGAGCTCAAATTGCTGCAACCAGCGCTCCCACCTGGCAGCTATTCTTTTGGTGTACGGGTCAAAAGGTTTTAAGAATGCACCCTGCGCCTAGTCATACCAGGTGCTCCAGTCATGCCGTGGGTTTGCTGGGCTGAGACGCTCTTCCGGGGGCCTAGCCCTGCTGCGGGTGGTCGGTGGGGTTTGTTGTTCGTCTGCCACAGTGTTTCGCTTGGGGTGGCTGGCTGCTTCTTATGCCTCTTATTGCTTGTCTCTCTGCTTGTGTGTTGTAGCTGGGCTTCAGGTGGGTCTGCGTGCACTCCTCTATTGGATGGAATGCTGATCTGTTGCGCTTCTGGACCCTGATGGGTCTGACTCTCTGCTGATGGGGCAATGGTTGTTAAAATGTTCCTCCCTGGCCATCGTTTGATTGACCGTGTTCGGAATGGGACTCTGCTATTCACTAGGTGCACTTTAGGTTTCCCTGCAGCGCTCAAAAGTTGTGCATGTTTTTCTTTTGGCCACCAGGGGGTGGTGTTATTAGAGATCACCGCTGTCACCTGTGGTCTGGCTCTGCGGGGCTCTGGTGAACTGTGTGGCGGGGAATAGAGGTTAGAGTGCAGGCTGCAGCACTGCGATATTCAGCTCTGCCCCGTGGGAGCTACAGCTCAGCAGCTCATGCTCTGTGGCGGATAGAGCAACTGCATAGCACGGCTGACTAGATTCGGACTCTCCTCGTCACCAGTGTGGTGTCAGCTGGTACCGGCCCTCCTTGCTGCCAGCAGGTCGGGCACAGTGAAGTTTATTCAGGGCACTAATGTATAACCTTTATTTTACTTTACTTTGCAAATTTATAACACGCTCCTCAGAAACCAGAGACAAATGGGTGCAACAAGGACTCACAATCAAACATAGAATCATGGAGCTCAGTTTATAGGAAACTGGGGGGTATGGTTATCATAGAGGCAGCTAGCAGGTTAGTTGAAAATATATGTTTTTAATTTTTTCTTAAGGTTTTCAGCTAAGTTGATCTTTCTAATTTCTTCTGGCAGAGAGTTCGAGGCATTCGGGGCCGCTGCGTAAAAAGTGCTCCGTTTAACCTGTGATAGTGTGCCTCTCTGCTCTTTGGGCTGTAGTGTGGCATTTGATATGAGCGTTCTTGTATTCAACTTCACGTGCAGGTCCCTTGAAAGATATGCAGGTCCTGTGTATGTTATGCACTTGTGTGCCATAACAAGTACCCAAAATTGTACCCTATCTTCAATGGGTAACCAATGTAAGTCTCTTCTTGCTTTGGTTGCATGGTCAGATCTCCTTAGCCCTGTGATGGCTCTGACTGTGCTGTTCTGTATGACCTGTAGTCTTAAAACCTCTGTCTTGTTGATGCCCAAAAGAAGACTGCCACATTAATCCATCTTAGATCCAATAATCGCTCTAGCTATGATATCGCAGTTGGTTTTTGAAATAAAGGGACGGATCTGTGCAAGTAATTTTAGAAGGTATGCAGATGAGGCTACCAAGTAGCTCACTTGCGCTCTTATGTTAAGATGCTGATCTAAAGCAGTGCCTAATGTTTTCACTTTTGTTTTAGTTCCTATGTGGTTTCCTGCCAAGGTGAAAGTTTCATAAATTTTACCCTAACTTTTCTATTCTCGTAGGGGTTCTAACAACCATAAATTCTGTCTTTTCTTTCTCCAATGCGAGTCCGTTTTTAACCATCTATGGTTGGATGATGTGATAAACGTCTTTCAATCTTACAGAATCCTCCTCATGATTTCCTGACAGCGAGATGACACATTGCGTGTCATCCGCATAGTTAGTGAATTCTGCCTGATTTTTGTCAAACATCTCAAAAAGGGGGGTAGTACAAATATTATAGAGAAAAGGTGATAAACAAAATCCCTGGGGGACTCCAAAAAGAAAGACACTCAGGGGGGCTTCCGCAATGTCGCTGCACACCCTGAGGGCCCTATTCTCAACTTGGCGCAGTGAAGGTGTTAAACAGCACGATTCACTGCGCCAAAAGAGGACACCCAGGCTCCACTCCTATGCTCAAGTGGGCCTGGGCATCCTCGTGGAGCACGACAGTGATCTGTGAGAATTGCGCCCGTTTTAAGGTATTAAGGGCGCAATCCAATCTCGGCAGCATTTTTGTAAAATAACGACAGATTTGTTATTTTATGAAAATGCTGCCGAAAACACAGATTAACACATTCCTATACACCAAAGTGAGCAGCTTCAACATTGCAGGATGTTGAAGCTGCTTACTGTGGTGTATAGGAAAGTGTTCATATACATCTTTATGGTGTATATGAACACTTTCATTTAAAGCAAGCAGCTTCAACGTTGCAGCATGCAACGGTGAAGCTGCTCGCTGAATAAAAGTGCTCATATACACCACATGGGTGTATATGAACACTTTCATTCAAAGCGAGCAGCTTCAACGTTGCATGCTGCAACTTGAAGCTGCTCGCTTTGGTGTAAATGGAAGTGTTCATATACAGCCGTGCGGTGTATATGAACACTTTCATTTACACCAAAGCGAGCAGCTTCAAGGTTGCAGTATGCAACTTTTAAGCTGCTAAGTTTGGTGTAAATGGAAGTGTTCAAATACACCCGTGTGTTGTATATGAACACTTTCATGTACACCAAAGCAAGCAGCTTTAACTTAACATTGAAGCTGCTTGCTTTGGTGTACATGAAAGTGTCCATATACAACACACGGGTGCATATGAACACTTTCATTTACACCAAACAAGGCTTCTTGTGGCACTCCTCCAGTTTAACAGCACCAAAAGGGTACCGTATTTGTGTGCTAGTTTAGTGCACATATTAAACTGCTGGAGTGCCACAAAAATAGGCTTCCAAAAAGCCAGTTTCCGAATGTGGCGGTTGCTAGGTTGGTTTCCAACCCATCCCAGCAACCGCCACATATATTCCGAAAGTGGCGCACTCCTTCCGACTTCGGAGGAATGCGCCTCCTTCAGAATAGGTCTTAAGTACCGAAAAGGTTGTTGAGCCTTTTAACGTCCTTTTCGGTACGTAACACCTAGATGAGAATAGGGCACTGAGTGTTCTATTACTCAGAAAGGATTGTGAATCCAAGATGATGCAGTATCTGAAAATGTGGCTACCTCACTCAACCTGGCGAACGGATAGCTGATGGTTGACCATGTCGAAGGCGGCTGATAGATCTAACAACATCAGAAGCGATGTTCCACCATTGTCCATGGCACGCAGCAAATTGGACTTAAGATCCAGTAAAGCTGTCTCTGTAGCATGGCCCTGTCTAAAACCAGATTGCCTGTCATGTAGTACCTTATGATTATTCAGAAATTCTGAGATCTGGATATACGCAACAAGATCTAGGCTCTCGGGGTGTTGGTTATGGGCCTGTAATTAAGTGCATCAAAAGGACATAACCCAGGATTTTTTATAAGTGTAGATATCCATGCTGTTTTCGGGTCATCTGGGACATGACTTTCAGAGAACAAGGTGTTAATGAACTTGGTCAAGACTTCAATCATAGACGCAGAGCAGATTTTAAATAACTCCACCGGGCAAGAATCCCCGTTACAATTTGTCGGTCTAAGTTTGTCAATGATTGCGATAAGTTCTGTCGGTGTTAGAAGGTGGAAATTAAAAACAGGTGTCATAGTATTATCAAAAGTTTGCTCACTGTTTACTTTAGCTGGAACTACTTCTCTTCTCTTCAGCTCTATATTTTGTTGAATCCCATCAAGTTCATTTAACATTGCTTTTTGCACAGAGGCACACCATTCTGTATCTTTAATTGACAGATTATCTGGTGGCGGACAAGGTGTTTCCAATTCTTTTAGGATTTTAATCAGTTCTGTAGACTCATATTGTGCCTTATGTATTCTACTGTCCAGCATATTTCTTTTTGCTTCTATTGGGCTATTATGAAAGCCCTGGAGGCCTCATTAAAGGTGTGTCTGTCTCTTTCCGACTTAGAAAGTTTTCATTTGTAAAAGTATTTATTTTTCTTTGATTTAGGGCTCTGTATTTCTGGTGCGGACCAATTGTTGGTTTTCCTGACAGGTAACCGTTTAGTTCCTTTCCTGGGAGTCCACAGCTTTTTGTTGGGTACTCTGAATTGCCTCACTCATTCTGTTAGCATTTTCTAACTATTCAAAACGTACTGCTAGTGGCTGTAGCCATTTACTCATAGCTGTAGGGGTCCGTTTCTTAATATTCTGAGCTGTTTTCGACTGCCTTGTTTTTTTTTTGTATCTTATCTTTTCTTCACATATAATATCCAAGTGGATGAAAGAAGGATCTGACCACGGACATTGATTTACCACAGAAGTAGATGTAAGAATGTTATGTGAGGCAATCCAGTCTAGAACATTCCCTTTATATGAGTTGGCTCTTGGACAAGCTGCACAAATCCCAGGTTACTAAGTGATTTGTCCAGGTTTTTATAGCTGCCAAATCTTTTTTACAACCCAACTATAAGTTCATGTCTCCCATAATAACTTTAGTATTAGGTTTGAGGAATGAGAGCAGTCGATTGCACAGTTGTGATGAACATTCTTTTGATAGGATTAGGAGGTCTACATAGCACTGTCATGTTAATGGTATTTTTGGGATTAGTCCTGATTTTAAAATGGTTCATTTCACACCCAGAGATACCTTCTTTGTCTATTTTCCATGCATCTAGTGTGGACTTGAAAATAATCGCCACACCCCTCCACACCCCGCCGCCACATTTGATTTCTTCTCTATCGTGCCTCAAAATGTTATATCCATTTGGAATTGCCAGTGATAGAGATGGCCCAACTGCCTTGAAAAGGCGGTCGTCGGTAATGGCACAGAGATCTAAGTTGCATTCAGTAATATAGGATGAAATATCTGTGGCAGTCTGTAGCAATGACCTTGTGTTAAGTACCAGGGCTTTAAGCCCTTCATTGGTAGCTAACTCTTTCATTCGTGCATGTTTTAGTGAGTCGAGTTTTTTATAAGAAATTGTCTCTTCCTGGTCGACTCGAGCATTCAGTCCTTTGTGTGGCATATTAGCCCTTTCCGTGTAAAGTAAATTAATTACTATGGTAGTAGCATACTATTAATATTATCAACGTTAGTGTTCTATGGCTCACAAAGAGGAGTAGTTGACCTGGCAATCTATGTATAAAATAGATAAGGTTAGTGGATGCTGTCCAGCTGATAAAATGCTTCCAGAAAGCGAGCAACTATCTCTGTTCGTTTCTTACTGGGCGTAAAAGAAAGTTCCTGCAATGTAGCCACGTTTGAGGCAGGTGCAGCAATAGCACTGGCTGTGCCATTATTGAGGTATTAAAAGAAAAGTACCTTACCTAGCGGAACTGGCTGTTCATTCCAACCAGCAACCAGCTCATACCCAGAACGGACTGGAACAGACCGGCCTATGTCACACGCTGGCGCTCACATGCCTGGTTGTGGTATAAATGAGGGAAAGAACTACAGGCAAGATGGGAAATGTAGTTCTGTTGGCAAATGATCAAGAAGATCAACATAAACAACAGACATGCAGCATTATTAGTTCGATCTCGACTGTCCTGTTTTGGTTGGCAGTCTGCCTTTTTATTGACTCATCTGCGTCCTGACACTGGCACGTCAAAACACCTCAAAGGCCTTTTCTCTGGATAGTAACACAATAAGAGGAAGGGGTGGGCAGGCAAACCCTAGTGTTGTTGCGTCTAGGAACATATATAATGTTCGTAGATGGTTCTAAATGTCTCAAGGGAAAGAGAAAGGGCGAGATCAATGCTCACGTGTTGTACCATTATGTGGTGTAGAAAGCTAATGTTATGGTCTACAGATAACAACAAAAACACAGTGGGCCTCATTACACGGAAGGCGGCGAGCCATGGCGCTATTAGCGCCATGGCTCATGCCGGTAAAATACCGGCACCGCCTTGGCGGAAAGGGGATTTACCGCCCCATTCCAAGGTTGGTGGGGCGGTAAATCCCCCTTCCGCCATTGCCCTTCCCCATTCCCATTTCTGCTCCATAGGGCTCTATGGGAATGGAGAAGGCGCTAATTACAGCACCGCAATTTTGCGGTGCCGTAATTAGCTCTGAGGTCCCTTAGCGGGTTGGTTTTTAACACCTGCAAAAAGCAGGCGTTAAAGCACCAACCCGCTAAGGGACCTCGTAGTAAGGCGGTAATGGTTAACGGTCACCGTTACCATTAACGGTGGCCGTTAACCATTACCGCATTCCGTGTAATGAGGCCCAGTGTCTGGGCTTGTCAATAAGCTACAGAGTTGTGGATTCCGAAGAGAGGCAGAGAAGGTTCTAACTATCCCTACCTACGTGAGGGAGGGCTATCCCTAGTCGGCCCGAATGAGCCGCTTATCTGATGGTGGATGTAAAAAGAGACAGAGTACTAAGCTCAATTTTTAAACCAACTTTTACTCTCATGTAGGAAAGGCTTAATGAACTAGCCACCCAGACCGTGTTATGCACAGAATGTGAACAAAACAGATGGCATTGATCTGCCAAACCCTTGCTTCTGAATGATTTAACATGATGGGGTGTTTGTTAAATACCAAACAGCATTAGGGCAACACTATTGCTTTATTGGCCATTGCTGAAGGTAAATAGCCCCTATTTAAAAAAAAAATGTAATATTGTCTCAAGTTGCAAGACTAAAATGCAATACTTTCAGAAGCAGAGGTTTGGCCGATCAATGCCATCTGTTTTATTCACATTTCGGTCATAAGGTCTGGCCCGCTAGTTCATTAAGCCTTTCCTACACGAGAGTAAAAATTGGTTTAAAAATTGTGCTTACTACTCTGTATCTTTTTCTATCCACTATTGGATAAGTGGCCCACCAGCGCCGACTAGCTACAGCCCTCTCTCACATAGGTAGGGATAGTTAGAGCCTTCTCTGTCCCACTTTGGAAGCCACAACTCTGTAGCTTATTGACAGGTCCAGCCACTGGGCCCGATTCATGGAATGTTTGCCCGGTTCGAAGTGAATTTGCACTGCTGAAAAGTGACTTTGCACTGCCGACAGAAACCCTGATTCATGGAACTGGGCAAAGTGTATTTTTGCGGTGCAAAGTCTGGGCAAAGTCATTTTGAACTGCAAAAATGACTATGCGCTGACTTTGCCCGGATTTTGCACAGCAAAAATACACTTTGCATGGTTTCATGAATCAGGGTTTGTGTCGGCAGTGCAAAGTCACTTTTCAGCAGTTCAAATTCACTTTGAACCGGGCAAATATTCCACGATTCGGGCCCACTGTGTTTTTGTTGTTATCTGTAGACCTTAACATTAGCTTTCTACAGCACTTAATGGTGCAACAGGTGAGCATTGATCTCGCCCTTTCTCTTTCCCTTGAGACATTTAGAACCATCTACGAACATTATATATATTCCTAGGCGCAACAACACTAGGGTTTGCCTGCCCACCCCTTCCTCTTATTGTGTTACTAGCTAATGCTTGGGCATAACCCTTCCACTGACACTAAGCGACCCTTACCCCATGTGTTTTTTCCAAGGGTCAAATCCTAAAAATAAAAGTGGGGGGACTCCTCAACAAACGCAATGGGATGTGACGTTGCTGCCATAAATTAGCATATGAAGGTGAAATATGCACATTTCAGAACCAATACAAATGTTTTCCCTGGAACATGCAGTACAGAAATGGGACATTTCACCTTTAGTTGTTTGTTATTTTTCATCAGGTGGTGAAGTATCAGGCCTGCAAACCTGACGACTAGGGCCTCATTAAACGGTAGGCGGTAAACCATGGTGCTATTAGCCGGTAATTTACTGGTACTATTAGCCGGTAATTTACTGGTACCGCCTATTCCAAGGTTGGGAAGGCGGTAATTCCTCTTTCCTCCATTGCCCTTCCCCATTCCCATTTTTGCCCCATAGGGCATAATGGGAATGGGGAAGGCTCTAATTACGGTACAGCAAATTGCGGTACCATAATTAGCTCCCTGGTCCCTTTGCAGGTTGGATTTTTAACGCCTGCAAAAAGCAGGCGTTAAATTCCCCAACCCGCAAAGGGACCTCGTAGTAAGGCGGTAAGGATTTACCGGTACCGGTAGAATACCGGTAGAATACCGGTACCGGTAAACCCTTACCGCCTACCGTGTAATGAGGCCCTATGGTTCGATTCCCGAGTTTGGCTTTTATTTCAAAATTCAAGGAAGACTTTCAATGTTTCTCATTTCAGCTGGGGGGACTGAGTCCACCCTCTGAAAAAAGTGGGTGGACTCTGTCCACCCGCATGCACCCTCGACTTTAGCCCTGTTTTTTTCAGGCTTTCCTCTGGATGCCACATCTTTGTATGCAGAATGTGATTTTCTGAATGTGTAAGTGGTTTCCTGCAGTACTCAAAACTTGCACCAGGTGACAGTGTATAACCACAGAGCTAGAAATCAGAGTGTCGTGGTTCAGTCTTGCCAGAAAAGTGTCAATGTTGACAGGCTTAAAAACGGAAGGACGGAAGGAAGGAAGGGTGTGAGAGAGTTATGCAAGATTCCAGTTCGTGCTTTCAATTTAATTTCGTGCATGCTCATAGATTTCTCTTTCCCCTACAGGCAACCTGAGTGTAATAACAAAGCAAAACGTCATTGTTCATAGGTGTACAAAGTGCTCATATTTTGCCCTCATGAATACAAATAAATCGTTGCCGAGAGCCATCCATTTCGAGGTGCATTATAGTGCTGGTTTTGCCTGCACAGTACCAGGTTGTTCCTCCATTTTCTAGCTACTAGTAGCGGCAGCGGGGCACGCTTTTCTCCAAGTTTAGCCACAAGTACAATCGCGCCATTGTCTTGGACAGTTCCATCCAGTCCACCTAATTACTTTCACAAGGAGAGGAAATACAAATACAGGTCCACTCCTCCCCCTTCCTTCACACACGCATACATCTTTGGTGTGCGCGTTGTTGGATTTTCTTGAACAGATATCCCCCCTTGCTCCCTCAGAGACTCCATTCTTTCCGCTGATGTCTACTTTGCTTCACGTTCCTTTTGTTGTTATTCACTCTACTACATCTATCTATATTTACTTTTAAGTTCCATGTATAAAGCACTGCCATTATTGCCATCGAGGATCTAGGAATAGGGAAGAGCAGGTCGAGTGGAGGGATAGCTGTTGTCAGAGAAAGGCCAGGAGGATGTCAAGGCTTTCCTGACGAGAAAGAGATTAGGAATTTCGGGCAAAGAGGGCGAGAATTCCAAAGGCAGGTTGGTTCGAATGAGAAAAATTGACCACCAAGTCGAGAAGAGCAGATCTTAAGTTGGGTTAAAAAACAAAAATAGCCGTTAAGGATTGGTTTGTCTGGGCAGGTTGATAGCTAGTTTGGCGTTGCCTGCAGTGACGGGCTCACGCGGCGGCGTGACGTAGCACGCCGCCGCCTAATGTATAAATAAAGGGGCGTTCCCGGCCGTGAGCAGAGCGACCGGGAAGCCCGAACCGAAAGGCTGTGTCCGTGTCTCCTTTCGGGGCTGGGGCTTACGGGAACGCAGCGGGGGGGCTCAGGACCGCCCCCCAACAGTGGTGACGAGCGAGTGCGGATGCCCGGGCCCGGACGTGCAGGCTTCCGAATTTTTTCTGCATACACGGAGCGCCTGGATGCTCCATGTTACGCTGTGGCTGCGGCTCGTACACGCGGCCGACGGCCATTTTGTGTGACAGGCCGCGGATGTTCTCCGAGCTCCGGTTGAAAAGGGGAAGTGAATCCGGGCCTAATTATTGGCAATTCTGCTTGCAGGCAGCTTGATCTGCACACCCATGGTTGGATTGTGGATTTTTATGTAGTTTTGGTGTAACTACGTCGTGTGAAAGCCAGGAGAAGGGTTAATATGGCTGGACCTGCTTAGCCTACTCCATGCTTATGGCTTAATTTTTGGAACTACTAAGATATTGGTGGATGCCAGTGGATGGAGACTGCAATCTTCTTCGTCCCTTTCATCATCAAGTCGCTGTGGCTTCTTCTTCGTCCTCTTCATCATCGGGGAAGGCTAGGATTGGGAGCCATTCACACCTGTATGCTGTGGTAGTGGTCTTGGGAGCTGGTGCCCGTCCCAGGTGTGTACTTGACATCGGATGTGACTGTTGAAGGCATTCATACTGTGGGTGGTGAAGCGAGGCTGAGTTGCGGCCCCCAGGGTAACTGGTGGGGGTGCCTGTGCGCTCAGACCTATGAGTGACTCTGGAGACTCGGATGACGGGGCAGGGGCTGCGCCAACTCCTCAACTGCTTGGGCAGCCTCCAGTGAGTACATTGCAACAGCCGCCACCGGCTCCACAGTTGCCCCTGCCGGGACCTCCCGCAGTGCTGCCAGCGGCCCAACCTGGAATCCCCATCATGGCTCAGGCGAGAGCTCCTATGGCCCACGCTGCTCTGCAGCCCATTCCCGAGTTTGATGCATCAGGGCCACCGTCGAGCAGGGGCCCCCGGTGGAGAAGGTGGGTGAGTCGCCTGGACATGTATTTCAGAGCCTCTCAGGTGACGGATGATGACAGCAGAGTGGCCACCATGCTGTATTCCGCAGGACCTGTGGTCCAGGAGATATTTCAATCCCTCACACCTGCTAATGCCTCCTATGATGCGGCTAAGGCGGCGCTCCTTGCACATTTCCTCCCCCTTGCTAATGTGGACTATGAGAGATTTGTCATGCTGTCGGCCAAACAGAAGGACGATGAGACACTGGACACCTTTTATGGCCGTTTGCGCCGCCTCTCCCTTGGATGTGCATGGACGGACGCAGAAGACATGATGCGCACAATGCTTATCCAGGCATGCTCATCCGGCAAACTCAGAAGGCAGGTCCTCAGAGAGCCAGGCATCACTCTGCCCCGCATACTGGAGCTCGGCCGGTGCCATGAGGTGGCAGAGGCTCGGGCTAACAAGATGGAGGCAGGGTCCCGGTCAGTGCGGTCGGAGGAGGTGTGTGCTGTGTGGCGAGGCGGCAGAGGCATGAGACGTCCTGGTGGAGGACCCCGTGACAGGGCAGGCAGAGCCGCAGAGTCGTGCCAGAAGTGTGGAGACGACCTCCCTCACCCGGCAGAGTGTCCGGCGGTTGGAAAAACCTGTGGCAGATGTGGATTGGCCGACCACTTTTCGAGGGTATGCCGTGCAGCCCTACCCGTGATGGTGCCGAGAGGCCAGCCAAGGACGTGGACTCCACGCCAGAACCCGCCGCCAAATGTGGCCCAGGTGGATCAGGGAGAGGTGGATCCCCAGGTGGAGGGTGCCGAGGAGGAGGACGAGGAGAACATCTTCTTCGTCTCGAGTGTGGAGGTTCTGAAAAGGAAGAGCCGGAGACAGCCCAGATGTGTGGTGGAGGTCAACCACTCCCCAGTCCCGGTGCTCGTGGATACGGGGGCCTCCGTGAATGTAATGGCCAGAGGACATTATGACAAGCTTGATCCCCTCCCGGGTCTGGACGCACCGAAAGCTCGCATCTTTGCGTTTGGAGGGCTGGAACCGATACCACTGGATGGTGCCTTTGTAGCCCGTGTGGAGCATGACGGCACACAGATTAAGGCTCGCTTCTATGTTACCCCGGTGAGTGATAACACCCTGTTCAGCTGTGCGGCCGCCGAGGCCCTGGGGATCGTCAGCTTCGCCTATTCAGTATACTTGGAAGACATCAATGATCTCCTGGACAAGTACGCAGCACTCTTCAGTGGGATCGGGAAGATGAACGGCGAACCGGTTAGGCTTCACATTGATGAGTCGGTCCAACCGATCGCCCTGAAACATCGCAGGGTAGCATTTCATCTGAGAGAGCAAGTGGACAAGGAGTTGGACAGTTTGGTAAACCTAGACATTATCGAAAAGGTGGAGGGCCCAACCCCCTGGGTGTCACCGATCATGGTGGCCAGAAAGCCGAAGCAGCCTGATTCGGTCCGCATCTGTGTCGACATAAGGCTCCCCAACAAGGCAATAAAGTGGGAGCGGCATCTCACCCCCACGATCGACGACATAATTGCGGAAGTGCAGGGGGCAAGGTTCTTCTCGAAACTGGACCTCCGAGCTGGTTACCACCAGGTCCTTCTTCACCCAGAGTCCAGGTACATAACAATGTTTACCACCCACCGGGGGTTGTACCGGTACAAAAGGTTGAGTTTTGGAGTGTCATCTGCAGCGGAGGTGTTCCAGAATATCATCAGGGGAGCCCTGGCAGATCTCGAGGGCGTCCTCAACATCAGCGATGACATCCTGGTGTTTGCTAAAACGGAAGTTGCTCACATGAGGAGGCTGGGTAAGACACTAGAACGACTCCAGTCTCTGGGCCTTACCCTGCATAAGGAGAAATGCGAGTTCATGCGTACTTCCATCGAAATCTTTGGGTTCGTGTTTAAGGAAGGAGGGGTATCGCCTGATCCAAGAAAGGTCCAGGACATCAAGTCGGCACAGCCCCCAGAGTCAGTGTCAGATGTGAGGAGTTTTCTGGGGGTGGTGACCTACTGTGGACGTTTCATCCAAAACCTCGCCTCCAGGTCGGAACCACTCCGGGCACTGACAAAGGAGGAGTCAGCGTGGCACTGGGGCCCACTTGAGCAGGCCGCTTTCGAGGACATTAAAGCAGGCCTCACAACGGAAGACACCATGGCGTTCTTCGACCCAGCCCTGGAGTCGGAGATCGTTGTTGACGCCAGTCCTTTTGGCCTGGGGGCCGTGCTGACTCAGGTGGACAGCAACGGGGGAGTTCGACCAGTGGCATATGCCAGTAAAGCACTGTCAGAGACTGAGCAGAGGTACTCCCAGATCGAGCGGGAGGCCCTGGTGGTGCTGTGGGCTGCAGACATTTTCGACTCTATGTCCTGGGTCGTCCGGTGACGGTGGTAACAGATCACAAGCCGCTGCTCCCGATTCTGGTGGGGTCTTCGTCAAAGCCGCCGGCAAGGATTGAGAGATGGATGCTTGCCCTCCTTGAATATTCTGTCACCCTGGTGTACCGGCCTGGGGCCAATAATGCGGCAGACTACCTGTCCCGCCACCCGGGGGTGCGCGGGGGAGAGGGGCACGATGCCTGTGCGGAGGAGGCTGATAGCCATGTGCAGATGGTGGTGGAGGCGGCCACACCAAACGCGATGCCGCTGGAGGAGCTGGAGGCCGCGGCGGCCCAGGATGAGTGCTTTCAAGTATTAAGGCACTCGATGCAACACGGCTCCTGGAAGTCCGTCCTTGAGGCGGTGGCCGGGCGGACACATGAGGCCAAAACAACGCTTGAGCAGCTGTGGAAGGTCAAGGATGAGTTGTCGTTTTCGGAGTCGGGCCTTCTGCTCCGCGGTGACCGGATTGTCGTCCCCCTGTCAAAAGTGAGGGAGGTAATCACGCTGGCACATCATGGACACCAAGGCGCGGCCAAGACCAAGGCGCGACTCCGGCTGAAGGTCTGGTTTCCCGAACTAGAAAGGAAGGTTGATGACTTTGTAGCGGCATGCGTGTGGTGCCAGGCAGCCTCTCCTCTGCAACGGGAGCCTGAAATAGAAGTGATGCCTCGAGGTACCCGGCCCTGGGAGGTCGTCCACGCGGATTTTGGATCGACGTCGGTGGGCACCCACTTCCTGGCCATTGTCGACGAATACTCTAGATATCCAGAGGTGGAGTTCGTCGAATCTGTGGCGTTTGAGCATGTGGTGGTGGTGGTGGCGGTGGAGAAGATCTTTGCAGCCCACGGGTTTCCCCACACCCTGTGCTCAGACAATGGGGCTCCTTTTCAAAGTGAGCGGTTCTCCGAACTAATGGAGAGCTGCGGGGTGCAGCACAGGAAGGTGTCCCCGCTGTGGCCCCGAGCCAATGGCGACGCAGAGAGACTCATGCGGACTCTTAATAAGACATTCCGGATCGCCCAGGGACACGGTCAACCCCTCCAACGGGCCCTGTACCAATTCCTGCAGGTGTATCGAACCACCCCGCATGCGTCAACTGGAGTGGCTCCCGCAGAAGCACTGTTCAAAAGATGTCCCCGAGGTCTGCTCCCTGAGGTTGGGGAGAAGGAACCGGGAGTGATTGATGATCAGCGGATTGCGACGGAGAGGAGAATAAGGATTGACCAGGAAAACCTACGACGGGGTCTCCGGCCTCAACGGCTGGAGCCGGGAGACGAAGTTCTGGTCCGCAACCGACACCCCCACGGGAAGCTCTCGCTCCCCTATGAGCCCGAGCCTTTGGATGTGGTGGCTGTCAAGGGGTCCATGGTGACGGCCTCGATGGGCGGTCTGCCGTCACCCGGAATGTGAGTTTTTTCAAGAAACTGGGTGATCCCCGGACTGACACTCCGCCGGAACCTGACCCACCAGAGGACCCGGGCGCCGGAGATTTCTGGGACGAGGTCCCGGACTCCCCAATCCGGGGAGCCGCAGCTGAGGGACACCACGGGCCGGAGGTAGGCAGGAGGTACCCCCAGAGGGCTGGGCGAGGGAAACCTGCTTACCTCAATGAGTATGTTCTTGGACACTTAGCGTGTAAATTGTGAAGCAGGGATCCGGGTGGTTGACAATAAAGGGGCGTTGGGTGTGCAGTGGAGTTTTATAGCATAGTTGTGTGTCGAAACATAATGATCATTAAAAGGACTGTTTTGTGGTTCCTCCCGAAAAAGGAGGAGTGTGGCGTTGCCTGCAGTGACGGGTTTACGCGGCCGCGTGACGTAGCACGCCGCCGCCTAATGTATAAATAAAGGGGCGTTCCCGGCCGTGAGCAGAGCGACCGGGAAGCCCGAACCGAAA
The DNA here is from genome assembly GCF_040938575.1 of Ambystoma mexicanum. Classification (NCBI taxonomy): domain Eukaryota; kingdom Metazoa; phylum Chordata; class Amphibia; order Caudata; family Ambystomatidae; genus Ambystoma; species Ambystoma mexicanum. The sequence goes on from NC_090921.1 coordinate 1,041,148,305, forward strand.
GGCTGTGTCCGTGTCTCCTTTCGGGGCTGGGGCTTATGGGAACGCAGCGGGGAGGCTCAGCACCGCCCCCCAACAGCAAGGGAATTTCGACAAAAATAACCCAATGAACTTTAAACGTAACCCGTTTGGAGACAGGAAACCAGTGTTAAGTATTAATTGCAGAAGAAGCATTAGGCGGTAATTTCAGGCCCGGTAGTAGCCTCGCCGCAGCACTCTGGATCCAGTGAAGCCAGGCGCCAGCTGAGTTAGGGAAATCAAATAAAAAGATCAGTGGCCCTCATTACGACCCTGGCGGAATTCGCGGTGCTAAATGCACCGCGGAGCATGGCGGAAAGCCGCCGATAGCGCCATGGGGGTTGGCGGATTTACCACCCCATGCCGACCTTGGCGGAGCGGTAAATCCCCAATCCCCATTTTACCCTTCCCCATTCCCATTCTTGCCCCATAGGGTATAATGGGAGTGGGGAAGGAGTTAATTACGCCGCCGTAAAGTACGGCGGCGTAATTAACAACGAGGTCCCTTAGCGCCATGGTTTTCTCCGCCCGGTAAAACCAGGCGGAGAAAACCTCCATGGCGCTAAGGGAACTCGTAGTAGGGCGGACGGGTCCGCCGCGATTACCGCTGGCGGTAACCCACTCCGCCAGGGTCGTAATGAGGGCCAGTATCTTATACAGGAGATGACATTTTGTAACAATTACAGTATTTGCAGAAAAGGAATAAAAGAAGGGGATCTCATTTTAGGAATTGAAGATGGGAAATACAAGATAGGACCGTAGAGGTCCATGTGCAGAGACACAGTGGATATGGCATCAGTCTTGACACAAAGGTTTTTTTTTAGAACAGGAATGTGGGACAAAAGCCTGAGCAAGAAGGCCAAAAAGCTGGAAACCATAGGTCAGGATGAGGGAAGTGAGCTAAAATATTGTTCTTTGAACCATTCATTTTCAGCCTCTCATATTCATGAGACTACAAAAGTATGACATGCTTGAATTTCAGCAGAGAGGAAGTACTGGTTACCATCTACCTGCATGGGAATTTGGATGTCATTGGCATACATAGAAAATATCTACCTGCCGAAAGATTAAACAAGGGGGCCACGCCCGGATTAAAGAGAAGATGGAATAAAACCAAGCCCTGGGCAACCCCACAAATGAGGTAGACCCGATCATGGGTAAAGGGGAGCAAGGCTAGCTCCATTAAGTGGTCTGTAAAGTATGACGAGATGCAACCATTAGCCAAGTCTGAGAACCCCATTGATGAAACGTGAGATTAAAGCAACTGGCGGTGAACAGTGTCAATGGCAGGGGATAGATGCAGTGGTATCCGCACTACCACACCACCACCATGACCTGTCAACCTCGGGTTGTCAAAAACGCTCATCAAGATTGGTGCAGTGCCCATGTTGGGGAAGAAGCACGTCTGGTTTTCATGAAGAAGGCTGGAGATTGCTACAAAGCTCGGCAATCGATCTGCCTCAACATCTTCTGAGGTTTTGGACAGTTAAGGGAAGTGGGAAGGCAAGTGGAAATTACTCACGTTTGGGGAATCAAATGATGTTTTCTAAGCTGTGGGACCACAAAGGCCTTTTACACATCAGGTGGATCTCTTCCAAGTGTTAAAGAAATATTAACTAGTAGATAATGTCTGGTTCTAGTTTCATAAGTTTTTCGGGCAAGAATAAAGAAGGGAGCCGTAGTGTTTACACATGCACATGAGATTTAGGTGTCGGAGAAAGGATAAGCCCGGAATTCTCATCCGGTGCTGAGCGAAGTGGATGGAAGGCTGAATTCATGGGACATCATCCCTTTGCTGAAACTCATTTTGTCAGAGAGTGTCAAGGAGTTACAGAAAATCAGGAAAGAAATAATCAGATTGCATGATGGGAGCAACAAGATCCTGAACAATATGGAAGAACTCTTTGATGGAGTTATTAGTTTGATTCGTTTTGTCTGAAAAGAAGCTTTCTTTGTGTTATTAATATCAAGTGTGTACCAACATAGTCCTTCTATAAGCATTTCTTTAGCAGAAGAGCCATCAATTTTGTTTGAGTTTACTTTTACAGATCGGGAAGACATAAGCTCAGTGGTAAACCATGTTTTATTTTTGCTAGCTTTTAAGGAGGGTGACATCCATTTCTCTGGAGCAATGGAAACAATAGACTCAAAAGAATAATCACTGCTCTGACAGTATGATGAAAAGTGGCGGATCAAACAGTCCCTCAGAGTCTCTGGGATTGCATAGTGCTCTTGAGCACTTCCTTCTTGATCTGGGGCTTGCTCGGCTAGCGATGTACTAGCCAGGATGTCATATTGGTTCTCTTGGACAGTGCTACCAGACACCACCCTCCTGGCACCATTGGCTTGTCCAATGGGGGTCAGGAATCAGATCCTTCAGGAAAAATTGGACTCCAAGATATATGACAAAGTCTCCTGACTGACCTTAGGGTGAAGTGGATGGAGCAAGCGAAGTATGTGTGAGAAATGAAGCATAGGGTGGGAACTGAGGAAGTATGTGAGTTGAACGGATGAACTGTGTGGAACAGACAAACTGGGTAGAACGGACAAACTGAGTAGAACGGACGAACTGGGTGGAACGGACAAACTGGGTGGAACGGACGAACTGGGTGGAACGGATGAACTGGGTGGAACGGACGAACTGGGTGGAGCAGATGAACTGGGTGGAGCGGATGAACTGGGTGGAGCAGGTGAACTGGGTGGAACGGGTGAAGTATGTGGAGCGGGTGAAGTACGTGGAACGGGTGAAGTATGTGGATGGATCGGGCAAAATGGGTGGGTAGAATCGGGGAAGTGGGTGAATGGAATAGCGAAGTATGTGGAAGGAACGGGTGAAGTAGGTAGGTGAAACAGAGAAAGTGGATGGATGGAATTGTTGAAGTGTATGGATGGAACGGGTGAAGTGTGTGGATGGAACGGGTGGTGAAGTATGTAGATGGATGGAACGGATGAAGTATGTGGAAGGAACAGGAAAAATGTGTGGAAGGAACAAAGAAAATGGGTGAAAAGAACAGGTAAAGTATGCGGAAGGAACAGCTGAAATAGGTAGAGTGAACAAGTGAAAGTGGGTGTACGGAACGGGTGAAGTGTATGGATTGAACGGGTGAAGTATGTGGATGGAACGGGTGAAGTATGTAGATGGATAGAATGGGTGAAGTATGTGGAAGGAACGGGTGAAATATGTGGAAGGAACAGAGAAAATGGGATGATGGAAAGGGTGAAGTATGTGGATGGAACCGGTCAAATATGCGGATGGAACGGGTCAAGTATGTGGATGGAACGGATCAAGTATGTGAATGGAAAGGGTCAAGTATGTGAATGGGAACGGGTGAAGTTGATGGATGGAACTGATAAAACTGATGGATGAAACGGGTGAAGTATGTCGAAGGACGGGTGAAATATGTGGCTGAATCGAGGGAAATGGATGGACGAAACGGGTGAATTATGTGGATGGAACACGTGAAGTACGTTGATGGAATGGGTGAAGTATGTGGATGAAACAGGTGAAGTATGTGGATGGAACAGGTAAAGTATGTGGATGGAACGGGTGAAGTAGGTGAATGGAAAGGATGAAGTATGTGGATGGAACGGGTGAAGTATGTAGTTGGAACGGGTGAACTATGTGGATGGAACAGGTGAAGTATGTGGTTGGAACGGGTGTAGTATGTGGATGGAATGGGTGAAGTATGTGGATGGAACGGGCAAAGTGGATGGATGGAACTGATCAAATTGATGGATAGAACGGGTGAAATATGTGGAAGGACTGGTGAAATATGCAAATGAATCGAGGGAAATGTATGGACGAAACAGGTGAAGTGTGTGGATGGAACAAGTGAAGTATGTGGATGGAACAGGTGAGGTATGTGGATGGAACGGGCGAAGAATGTGGATGGAACGGGTGAAGTATGTGGATGGAACGGGTGAAGTATGTGTATGGAACGGGTGTAGTATGTGGTTGAAACGGGTGTAGTATGTGAATGGAATGGGTGAAGCATGTGGATGGAACGGGTGAAGTGGATGGATGGAACTGATGAAATTGATGGATGGAACGGGTGAAGTATGTGGAAGGATAAGTGAAATATGCGGATGAATCAAGGGAAATGGATGGACGAAACGGGTGAAATATGTGGATGGAACGGGTGAAGTATGTGGATGGAACGGGTGAAGTATGTGGATAGAACGGGTGAAGTATGTGGATGGAACGGGTGAAGTATGTGGATGGAAAGGGTTAAGTATGTGGATGGAATAGGTGAAGTATGTAGTTGGAACGGGTGAAGTATGTGGATGGAATGGGTGTAGTATGTGGAAGGAACAAGTGAAGTATGTCGAAAGAACGGGTGAAGTATGTGGAAGGAACGGGTGAAGTAGGTGGAAGGAACGGGTGAAGTATGTGGATGGAACAGGGAAGTACGTGGGTGGAACGGGTGCAGTGGGTGGAACGGGTGGAGTGGGTGGAGTGTGTGGAAAGGGTGGAATGGGTGGAACGGGTGGAACGGGTGGAATAGGTGGAATGGGTGAAGTGGATGAAATGAAAGAAGTGTGTGGACAAAACGGGTGAAGTGAGTAGAATATATGAAGTAGGTGGAAGAAAGGATGAAGTATGTAGATGGAAAGGGTGAAATGGGTGGAACCGGTGAAGTGGGTGGAACCGGAAAAAGTGGGTGGAACCGGTGAAGTGGATGGAACCGGTGAATTGGGTGGAACGGGTGAAGTGGGTGGAACGGAAGAAATGTATAGATGAAACGGGTAAAGAGGGTGGAACGCATGAAGTGGGTGGATGAACGGATGACGTATGTGGATGAACGGAGGACGAATGAACGGACAAAACTGGGTATATGAAACGTATCAGGGAGGTGTAACGCTCACCTGGTATCCACGGGGACGTCACACAGCCTGTTCTGACCTCTTACGACCTTGAACCCTTCCCTGGAGTCTACTCGACTGGAGACTGGACCTGAAACACAGGATTGGTAGAGTTTAACTCCCTATTGTCTATTTGTGCTTGAAACCCTTCTTCCCCGGGGTCCAACCCTTCCCTTTGATCCACAGCTCACCTTGTTTTCTTGGAAAGTGTGCTCTCCGTCCTGCTTTCAGCGCAGGGGCGCGTTGATAGATGTGGGCTTGTTGCTGCCTAGTTACTTCACTGGCAAAAGTCTGACAGGTAAGTATAATGAGTCTTTTGAACAGTTCTCTAACTTCGTTCCTTTCCTTCCTTAGATGATGGCCGGCGTCCGGGGATGGCAACGTGCTGCTGAGATGAGTAGCACTGAAGGTGAGTGAGAGCGCGATGCGCGCTGCAACCCTTTCCTCTTTGTATTGAACAGTTATTTTTCGGTGTCCTTTAGGGGCTGCGACGTTTTCAGTGTGGATGCCGGTTATGAAGAAGAAATGCGGTGAGTAAGCGCAGTATGCGGGGCCTCTAGATGTTTCCACGCTAACCTGGAGTGTCTTTTCCCTCTTGCAGATGGATGAGAAGTTCCGGAGACAGAGTTTCCCCAGAGCGGCTGGGATTCAGGTAAGCGTTTGAAGCTCGTACAGTCTTTAAAAAATAAGCGAAGTTTTGCCGAATGCTTACTAATGCCTTTTTCTGTTCTTTTCCCTTTTCCTTAGGAAGTGGCGTGCCGGGATGAAAATGACACCGCCGAAGATGCCCGCAGAACAGAAGGAGCGATGAATGATGGGCAGAAGCACCGCAAGGTAAGGCTGTTCCTAACGGTGTTCTTGTTCTTGCAGGAGCTGAGCGCAGAAGAAAGATGCAGGCCTACTGGAGACCGATCCGAACACGGTGAGTGTCACGCTGCAGGTGCAGAAAACACAAAGCATGTTTCTTAGCCTGGGCATGGCTTAAATAGTCTCTGGGTATCCCAGGTGACTCTGGGCTGAACCACACCAAAAAGACTAGACTGCACATGCAGTTCTGGGAATCGAAATATGTGGGGGCATCCATCTTGTCCCCATCAATGCACTACAAGTCCAATCCCCAATGTTATCCTATGGAAGTGAGTGAGTCTGGTGCCACAAGCGCCAAGTCTGACTCCAAGTGGGTCTTTGGAGGGATGGAGAGGGCCTTGAGGTAGGTGATCGTGGCCTGGCTCCAGCCCGACATCTTGGAGGGCTGGGGACATGAGGGGCAGGAATCATGACAAGCGTTTAGAGAAAACCTTGGGGCAGGAATCATGACAGGAGGTGAATGAAGGATGCATAGAGAACAGATAACGTGGAAATGAGCAGTCCGGATGATGAAGCGATAACATGTATAGATCGGACGAAATGCATTGATTAGAAGGAATACATACAACTGATCAAACTGATTGTTTGCTTAGAACTGAGCAAGTACATACAACGGATGGAATGCATGGAACAGACAGCGAGCACGGAGGACACTTAATTAAAAAAAAATAAAAAAAATTTAAAAAAAGATTCAAGAGCATGGAACGATCTGTAGTGCATAAAACAACCAAAGTACATAGAATGGTTGGAGTGCATAGGATGGTTGGAGTGCATAGAATGGTGGGAATGCATGGAACGGTTTGGAGTGCATGGAACGGCTGAAGTGCATGGAACTACTGGCGTGTGCTCGACCTCAAGATATAAACCACCTTAGCACATCTCCACGCTTACTCTCTCCTTTACACCACCACTCAACTAGAACACAGCGATACTATGACACCATTCGGTATAGCTGTTCTCATACCATCACTTGCCGCATACTCCCCATCATCCTATCTAAACACAGCTGGTTACACACCCTCCAGCCTAGGTGTTCTCCTCAGGCCTAACGCAGCCAGAATCGGTCTGGATAACAACCTGCCAGAACGAACACATACTCTTGATCTCCCAGCCACCACACCTACCGCTAGGAAGCAGCTATCACAGGAATGCAACACCGCTGCACACATATCCGGTGCTCACACGCACCTTATGACCATCTCTCTCTCTACTAACTTGAACTTCGGTTCCCGAGGGCGTTCAACCTACCAGCGCCTTGAGATCATACCAATGGTACATAAGGCGCTATATAAAAGCAAAATAACATAACAATAACATAACATTAAGTTGGCTGATGGGGTATCCCAGGGGCCAGTGACAGGCACCAGGCAAATGCAACCCATTGTGCGCTTCTAGGCTCAGGGGAAGTATTGTGAGGATCCGCTTGCTACCCCCACCATGTTATGGGCAGAGAGTAGGGGATCATCACACGCTGCCTTAAATGGGATGGGTGTGACTTGTAAGGGTGCAGAAGTAAGACCCTGACACAGAGGGCTCATTGTGGTTGGCACAAACCTTTATTCAAGTGAGAAAATGAAAAGAAAACCCTATCTTGCTCTAGCCCTAAGAGAGGTTTCCTTGTCTCACCTAAAATACTAATGTCATAGTCAGGGGGTCCAAAAGCAAGGTTCCAAAGTCCTATGTCAGAATCCTATCTCTGTCCCTCACACTCTAGGTTAAACTAAATAAATGGAGACCTTCCTAGTCCAGAGGAATGACTGCCGTCCCCCGGACAAACAAGGCAGTTCTTGGTTGGCAAGTTTCTCAAGTGTTGGGGGAATGTCTCCCTTCCCCATCCTTCATCAGGCTTCTGGTATCATATGATATGATATGATATGATATGGCATTTATAACGCGCCTATACACAAGTGTTTCAAGGCGCGATGAGGCAAGGGGGGAGAACAAATGGAGGACAGACAACGATCTTACTAGGCCAGGTGTCATTCAGATCGCGCAAGTGAAGGGAGAGGGGAAAGTGCAGTACATGGGAACTGGATTAAATAAGATAAATAAAACACATAAAACAGCCAGCTGGTGGCAAGTGCAAGGAAGTGCAGACATAAGTGCTGGAAGGGGGACTGAAGGGATACAGAAAAAATGTTCCCCAAGTGCAGGGGTTGCCAGGGAGGCAGTGCAGGTGGGCAGTTGACGGGGCCTGGGCCAGAGATCAGAAAAGGGTGGCCAGGTAACCAGTGCAATTTCAGTCAGGAATTCAGTAAGGGAGGGGAGGAGAGAAAGCAGAAGCAAAGAGGAAGGTTTTGAGGTGTTTCCGGAACCGGAGATGGTTCTCCTCGAGGTTCAGGGAGGCAGGAAGGCTGTTCCAGAGAGAGGCCCCTGCCAAAGAGAGCGATCTGCCACCAACTCGTTGCTTGGAGAAGCGACTGACCCTGAGGGAGTTGGAGGCAGATGAGCGAAGAGCTCGAGAAGGAAGATATTTAGGAAGAGAGAGTTGAAGGTATTGCGGCCCTAGACCCCAGAAGGCCTTGTGTACAATGCAGAGGGTTTTGAATTTAATCCTTGCAGCCACTGGGAGCCAGTGCAGAGATTTCAGTCCTGGAGCGATACCAAGGACAAGTCTCACAGTCCTGTTCTGGATAAGTTGCAGAGGGCGGAGAGTGGAGGCAGGAAGATTTAGATAGAGGCTGTTACAGTAGTCCAGCTTGGAGAGGACCAGGGCTCTGGAGACAGTGAGCTTCTGGGGGAAGGAGAGGAAAGGAAGAATACCTCTAAGGAGGTGCAGCTGGTAGTGTGACTTCTTACACAGTTCTTGGTACGGTTCATCAGCTTCTGGGGGAATGTCTCCCTTCCCCAGCTTTCTTCAGACTTATAACACATTTCAACAATTGGTGGGGAAATGTCTCCCTTCCCCAGCTGCCCTTCCTCAGACTTCTTCTCTGTCTGTGGGGTCCCAAACCCTGTTTGGCAGACCTGCTCTCTGCTACCAGGCCCTGCGACGAAAAGGTGTGGCTTGGATGCTCCTCCAAGCTGTGGTGTGTCCCTGACCCTGGTTGGCAGACCTAGTTTCCTTCTACCATGTACTGCGATGAAGATGAGTGGCTTGGATGCTCCTTCAAGCTGTGATGGGTCCCCGACCCTGGTTGGCAGACCTGGTTTCCTACTACCAGGCACTGCGACAAAGAAGAGTGGTTTGGATGCTTGCAAACAAAAATTCCAATGTGTTCAACTTAAAGTTCCAAACAAGTTCCAGTACATACCAGGAGGGATACCTTGCTTCCTCTGGTTTTCCTTCAGTCTTTCCTTGCTCTTATGTGATGCCCTTAGCTCTTGCAAAGACTGTCCGTATTTCTCAGAGGGAATGACTCCTTTCCCCTCTGATTACCTTTGGGATTTATTTCAGGCTGCCCTTGCCCTGCTGTACTCTCCTGCCAGGAATGGCCTTCTTTCCAAACTCCTTCCTTCTTTTCACGCTGTCATCAGCAGCCCTGGTGTACTCTCCTGCCAGAGACTGCATTTAACTGTGGTTCTCAATCAGCTGGGTTTCAGCTTCTTAATTATTGGTCCCAGGTCCCTGTTAGACAATCTTATTTGCTCCTTCTTATTTGATTCAACATTGTTCATCCTCCACCACCTCTCCAGCCCTCCACATACCTTGATGCGTGGTCGGTGGGGCCCTGGACTTCTCTGAGGCTTCTGGAGGCAGCTGTACCTTATCTGTGGCTGCCGGGGAGCTCTGTGAGACTTCAATCTCTGTGTTGTTGTCCTCGTTGTGCAGCTCCACCTTTCCACATATCCCAACCTCCCAAGATCTGTGGGTCTCCCTCCACTGGATTGCGTGGTTGTTCTCTCTCTCCAGACCAGCTCCGGCTTCTCCATCTCTGCATTCGGCATCTCTGTTCTTCTCTGGACTTCTCACACCCTTGCAGCTCTTCAAAGACGTATTGCAAAGTCCTTCTTTCCTTTTTATGATGTACCTGAGTTTAGTTTCTCCATGGTGTCTAGTGTGTGGCTCTAGTGGTTCTGCGGCGACTTCCATATTACTCTATGCCTCTTCTTCGTCCACGACTCTTAGGTGACTCACAGAAGTAATCCCTACTCTTCCTTGTGTCAGTAGAGGATCGTGAATTGGGATAATCTACTTTACCATGGAATATAGAATAGGGAGGGGTAGGGGGACTCTGAAGTTTATCAGAGTGGAAGGTGGTCTGAGAAGGGTGAATGCATGAGGGATGGGATGAGGTATGAGGATCATACTGCGTTCTCTCTGTACGGTCATCCCATAGGGGAGATCCCCATCCATGAAATCCTCCAACTGAGCAGCACCCCCAGGGGGACTATCCGGGAGCGGCCTCACCTCCCTGGCCAAATGGGAAGGGTTTCCCCTAGGGTAGAAGGGACAACATCTGCAGATTCATCACAAACTGTAAGAGTAACAAATGCAAGCCCCTATGGATTTGACTTGAACCCTGACAGGAGAAATATAAACACAGTCTGTGGTATACTCTTTATGACACATTTGCTTATGTAAAAACCTCATGTAAAGCAAGTGAAGGTACAACATGACAAAAAGGAGCCTAGCATTTTCTGTGTTACCTGTGGGGAGAATGAGACAGTTATTATTATTATTATTATTATTATTATTATTATTATTATTATTATTATTATTATTATTATTAGGGGATTTATTGATCAGATATCTTGCATCGAAAGACCCTGCATAACTCATTGACTTTCTTATCAAAAATGTTTAGTCCTACTAACGAAGAACTACTGTACCGAATAAGGGGAACTCATGATGCAATTCATTTTCTACTAAATTGCACATGCATGTATACTTTGTTTCTGTTATTGAACTGAATCTGAAGCATTATTCGTTTTGAGTTGTTTCTATTTGTCTTATTATGTTTCGAATAGATGAAACTTGTCTGTATTATTTGTTAGTAATTTCTTTCAAAATCTGTTGATGTTCTTTAATTTTAAAATATATTTCTTATCTAATTTTGGTTTAAATGCTGTATTGTTTTATTGAGATGTTTAGAATCAACCTCCCGAGTGGGTGGTAAAGATCCATTGAGCGGCTGATTCACTCTGGGATTGCTAGAACTAAGCAACTCACCTCTTTTCTAAACAGCCCGAGAAATAAGGCCAAACAATTGCTTTTACCTGCTTTTCTTGAACCTATGTGGTTATAGCTACAACAGTAAGGGTACCTTTCTAGTTTTACAATTTATTGAGTGCAGACCTAGCTTTGGGAAGCAACAGACGGTGTGGAAGCATTCTGGGCATCTTCAGAGGTAAGGCAGAGAGATGCTGTTGATTGGGAGAGTCCGTGCACAGGCTCTCCTCTGCGGTGGAATGCCATGGCAGATTAAATCCAGGATGGTCAAGCCCATTAATAAACTCTCAGCCCCTGAGCATGGCATGGTCTGCCTAAAGAGATTAAACACAAATGATGAAGTTTTAGTCCCAAACCAACTCAGCGAATCCAAAGTGTCCTAGCACATATTCCCCTAGGTGAAATTGCTACAGAAATGTATTCACCAATTAACAATCTGCATGGCCTGTATAAGAGAGACGGATAACCAAGGTTTTGTGGGTGGTTGGAGAAAGAGCAGGAATGTGTTTGGAGTAAGCTGGAGAATGGAGAGAGTCTTAGCGAGAGGAAGTTAAAGTGGGGATAGGAGGAAGGAGGACAGACATACCGGCTGGGAAATGCGGAGGGAAACATCTTTAAGAGGAAGGAGGAGGATTGTCAGAGCAGAGATGAGGAGATGATTAACATTTATAGGAGGAAGGGGGAGGTTGTCAGAGAAGAGAAGTGGAGAGGAGGAACATCATTAGTGCGATGGAGGATGTTACAAATAGAGAGGAGGATCATAGGAACATCTATTGGAGGAAGGAAAGAGATTGTCAGAGAGAAGAAAGGGTAGTGGAGGGAAACTAGAAAGATGTTGGAGGAGATTGAAAGAGGAAAGAGGGAGTGAAGGAGAACATCAGTATGTATGAGGATTGGACAAGGAATTTCATAGAGGAGGAGCAGAGGTCCATCCATAGGAGGAAGGGTGGGCAGTCAAGTAATGGGTAGGGCAAGACACCAAGAGGAGAATGGAGGTCAGATAGAGGGATGTAAATTTAATTGAGAAGAATAAGACAGAGACAGAGAGCTAGAAAGAGACAAATGCTGGTTCAGAAGGTTTGAGCCAAGGAGGGGTGGAGGAAGGTGCACTTGGCAAGGCATTACGAAGGTGCAGGTGAAGCATAGGAATGAAACGCAGAAGAAAGAGGCAATGGGAAAGCATCCCTTACTAATGAGCACATGGTGAAGCGTCAAGAAGGAAATTAAAGGGGCTGAGGTGTAGTATCGCCAGGACTCTAAGTTAGGGAGGTGGAAAGAACCTCCAGAGAATGCCATTGAGAGCTCTAAGCTGGGATAAGTGGGTTTGGGCCTCGTTTGTCTTGAAAGAGTCAGGACTAGAGCGCCATCCCAACTAAAAGTACAAGACTTCTATGTTCTTGAAATAAAAGATTGATTAAGGAGGTGATCTCCGGGCCTGTAATCAAGCAATACAAGACCACACCAAACATGCAGGAAGAACCCAGACGGACATCCTTGGGAGACTGTGAGTGATGCAGAATTGACACATTTGTTTAAATTCATTGTGACTGTAAATTAGTATCCAGAGGATTGGTGACTGCGGATTCAAGTCTTTTGTCTTTTTTCACTTTTGATCAGCTTTTACTTTCCCCCCATTTTCGTAAAACCCCATCAAACTTTCAAGGATTTACCTTATAAAAACCAGGAGGGCCCAAAAGACTTATTTTGTTTTCACCTTTACACATTGATTTCCTTTTCCCAGGAGCCTGGGTTTCCCTGTTAATTCAAGGGCCATTTTGTGGACTAAGGAGAGGATTTGGTGGAGAAAGTTCAACCTAGGAATAAAAAGAGACCCTGGGTGGGAGCCATTGTGGGAGAAGCCATCCTGGGCCTTTTTAGCTTTCCAACATACCAGATTCCCTGAGACCTTCAGAAGTGTTTTTGAATTATTTCCTCACTAAAACATAATGAAACCAATACAAAACTATCTCATTGTCTGATTGATCAATTTTTGTTTGTCTGTGTCATGACAGGTACATCCCCTTCCCCCTCCTGGTAAGCCTTTTAAGTGGCCCATTTAACTTATGGTTGTACTTGAGTTTACTTCTCCTATTCTCCTGACTCACATTGCCTCTGGTCTGTGCCCAGGTCTTCAATACCTCTCCCTCCCTTCCTTCCTTTTGGCAACCATTTGCCTCCACTCCTCCCTCTTATTGCCTCTTTCCTCCATCCATTGTCTTTTCTCATCTGGCTTTCTCTCTCCATGCTATGTTCTTTCCCTCTCTTTGCTTTCTATTTGTATGTCCCTTCTCTCCCTCTGATTTCTTTTGATGTTCCTCCTTCCCTTGCCCTCCTGCTCTTCTTTGATGATAGTCCTCCTCTTTTGCTCTCCCTTGAAATTCCTCCTCTTCTCTTTCTTTACCTCTCGAAATTATGGTCCTTGCCTCTTCCTTTTCTCTCTCCCTAAACCCTGCGTCCTCTGCCTCCTATTTCTTCCACCTTTCCGCTCATCTCTCCACTCGGTGTGTTCTGTTTTGAATGTCCCCCTCCACCTTGCCTTCCTCATTCTCTTGATGTTTCTCCTTCTCTATTCCTTCCTCTCTCTCTTGATGTTCCTCCTCCACTTCTACTCTCCTCTGATATTACTCCTCCTCCTCGTGTCCTTGATATTCCTCTTTCTACTACTCGTCTTCTCTTTCCCTGCACTCTTTGTCCTCTAGGTGTTCATCAAAGACCCTAACACACACCCTACCATATTGGCCAGGCTCCCATTAATATCCCTTCCAGAACTATGGGCGACATTACAAGTTTGGTGGTCTGGAAATAAGGGTGCCAATAGCAACGTACCAGCACCCTTTCAGAACCGCCAAACTACAAGTCTGCTGGTAGGGGCCATGGAACTCCCGGCAGACGCTCTATGATTGGAATCATCAGTGCTGAAATCTGGGCAGCTCTGTGGTAATCAGGAGTGGGCACTATGATACATGCTGAAAAATTAAATGGGCCATAGCCACCTTGAAGTGAGGCAGCCCTAATTCTATGGCTGCCCGACTGCACGAGTGCAGCAAGGCTGTATGTTGCTAGTGTGCTTTTTTGCATGTGAGATTCCTTGTTCTGATGTGTGAAGTGCAAGCTCCCCTTTGCCTGCGCAGGGATGCCTCACACAGTGTGTCCCACAAACCATGCTGACCCATCTGTTACCAAATAGTATTTGATATCTCCTTAGAGTAATATGCATACGGCCACCCAAGCAGTCCTGCGAACAGGGCCTTCTCAGCCATACTTACTTTGCCCTCTCTTCTGAGTGAAAGCTATAACGTACAGACTACAGTGAGGGTTCCCGAACTTTCTATTATGTACAGCACTCAAAGATAGAGATGGGGTGGTAGCCCTGGGAGATCCCCTGTGTTGTGGCTCTGGGGCCAGCATTACAGAGCATGCCGAAGTCCAGAGCCCTCAGGGATTCCAGGGACCTATTTCCTAGTCTCTACGAAATAACACACGCCTACCCACCCTCCCCCCCACACACACACACAAAATTATGAAAGCACACACACACATACACATAAAACAGCAACAGATGGTAACATACACACAAACTTAGCAACAATGGATGGCAAAGCACACACAAACACACACCCACACACAAACATGCACAATATCAACAACAATAGCCAAGAACACAGAAACAAACACAACTACAATTATTGATTGCAGCACAAACATAAACACAACAGCAGATGGCAGCACACACATGCACACACGCACACACACAGGCACACACACAGACACACAATAAGAATGACATCTGGCAGCATACAAAAATACATCACACAACGGATGGCAGAGCACACAAAGAACAACAAGGAATGACAGCACACACACGCACACACACACACACACACACACACAACAGATGGCAGCACTACCACAGTCACCCACATACACACAAACACACACACACACAACAATTCAAGATGATAGCACACACACACACATACATATGCACAGAGACATGCACAATAGAAACAGCGACAATACCTGGTAACACAGAAACAAAGACAACTACCATTACCGATTGTAACACAAACATAACATCAACAACAGCAGATGGCAGCAAACACACACAAGTGCGCGCACACACACACACACACACACACACACACACACATAGACACGTAATAAGAATTACAGCTGGCCGCATGCAAAAGTACATCACATATCCAATGGCAGCACACACACAAAAAGGAACAAGAGATGGCAGCACACACACATGAAACAGATAGCAGCACACACACAATACAAATGAATATCAGCCTTATAACACCCACCCACACACAGAGCAGAAGAGTGGATGGCAGAAGACACACACATCCGCCAACAACATTGGACGGCAGCACACACACAACTACTGATTTCAACACACACATATACACACACACCATTGACAGATGGCAGCACACACATCAGGGAAAAATGGCAGCACACACACACACACACACACACACACATACACAGTCGATGGCAGCACACACACACACAACAAAAGATAGCATCACACACACACACAGATAACATCTAATGGCAACAGAGACTCACAAAAGAGGATGGTAACTCACACACGCTATGTGAGGGGTCAGAAATGCGAGACAGACACAGAGATAACGTTTTCTCAATGTTTGTCATTGATATGGCAGGATTGTTATGCTATGCTATGTTATGCTATGCTATGATATGCTACATTATGGTCTCTCTCTACATTATGCTCTCTCCAAAAACCTTTCAAAATCTGCAGGGAACTAGCCAACGCTTCCACAGTCTCCTCCTCTCCTATTCATTCTCAGGCCCTCTGCAACGTATTGGCCACTCACTTCACCACCAAAACTCAGGACATCCTGAACACCCTTGTTATTTACCCTCCCAAAACATCCCTCACCCCCTTGCTTCCCTTGGCCACTCACCCTCCTCCTTCCTCCTTCTCCTCCTTCGCCCTTGTCCCACCTGAAGAAGTCACCAGAGTTGTCTGCTCAATGAAGGTCTCTTCCAAACAGGTTGCCCTTGCTCATCCAGAACCATCAAGGGCCACATTGGCTCTCTTGCCCCTGAACTTGCTGATCTGTGCAATCACTCCTTTGATACAGGTTCTTTCCCCTCCTCCCTCAAGCACTCCATTGGGCACTCCCTCCTTAAAATACCACCAGCAGACCCTACATGTCCAGCCAACTACAGCCCTATCTCCATCACACCCTTGCTGGGGAAACTGCTGGAGAAGTTGCCCTGCCGCAACTCAACTCTCAAACTGAACTTGTTGGGGTCTCCACTACCATCAATCTGGATTCCGAGCATCCAGAGGCACATAAATTGCTCTTCTGAACACCTGTGAAGAACTGCTTGCATCCCTGCATTCCAACTCCCCAGGTGTCCTTATCCTTCTTGATATCTCCTCTGCCTTTCACACAGTCAACCACTACATCCTCATACAAAGGCTCCACAACACCCTTGGTATCGCGGAGCGGGCACTGGAATGGCTGACCTCCTTCTTAACTGACTGCTCCTCCCAAGTCACCCTGGGCACATTCTTCTCTCCTACTTCCTTCACCACCTGTGGTGTCCCCCAGGACTCTATCCTCTTGCCTTGGCTCTTTAACATCTACCTTACTCAGCTGGCACTCCTCATCTCCTCCTTACCCCCCGTCCCCCAACTTCCAGTGTTATGCAGACGAAACACATCTTTTCTTCAAACTTCCTACTGACCCTCTTGCACCTAGGATTGGTCATTTCAAAATCTGACCCCGCATTGGTCACCATTTAAATTGCAGTACGACCATATATTGGCCACCTGTTAAGACTGCAAAACAATCACAGTAAGGCCGTACTGAAAATGGACATATGAATTCAGCTCTAACTGTGTTGATAAGTAGATGCTACAACAACTCATTATACTGTAGCTTGCTTTACTTTCCGACTACACTGAAGTGTAAAACAAATGTTTGTGTGTGTTTTTTTATTTTGATTTTATGACTTTATGTTTTGTAACAAATGACTATCCACTAAAGTTTGCTGTGTTATCATGTTCACTTACCTGTGGTAAAGAACAATTGATATTTGTAATGTTTGAAAGAATTACGTTAAAGAACATTAAATGTTTGCAGAAAAAGAAGAAATGTTAAAAAAGAAAAAATAGCGGTATCATACTGAACCGCATGGAAAAATAGAAGTTAATGCTATTTATGTCCTTTGTCTAAAGGCAATAACTATACCCTTGGACTCTCCTGACCTAGCCTATCTAGGAGTCTTAGAGGTCGTTCTACAGGCTGACTTATCCCAGCCACTCAATAATGAATTTGTTACATGCTAGATTTAAATTATGAAAAAATGAACTAGTGGAAAGACCACGCCCCATTGTTTCTTATCTTTATTAAGCCCTTTTATCTTTCCACGTAGGGGCTACCCTTAGGTTTACGACCCTCTTGCACCATCCATCATCCCTGACTGCCTATTTGCCATCCAGGCCTGGCGCTCTTCCAATGATCTCTGCCTCAATGCCAGCAAACTAGAGATCCTTCCCATTGGGACTCCTCCCAACTTCTTCCATTCACTCTGGCCTTCCTCCATGGGCTCTCCCCCTGCTCCTTCTTCTGAAGCCAGAAGACTTGGCGTCATCTTCGACTTATCTCTCTCCTTCATCCCTCACACTCAGGACATTCCACTTTCAGCTTTCCTTCTCAAAGGAATTCTACCCTTTCTCACCTTCTTCCAGAAGTTCAATGTTACCCGAGTCCTGGTTCTCTCTAGGCTTGACTATTGCAATAGACTCCTCCTGAATCTACCTTCTTCCCATCTGCAACCCCTCCAGCTAATCCAGAATAGTGATCCTTGGCCTTAAGCCCAAGGACCGCAACTCTCCTACCCAGAAAAGTCTTCACAGCCTTCCGGTTGCCTCACAGATTAAGTTCAAATCCCTCTGCATCATCCACAAGGCTGTCTGGGGCCTGGGACCACACTATCTGTAACTCTCCTTTGCTAAATATTCCCTGTCTAGACCTATGTGCTCCTCTGGCACCAACTATTTGTGTGTAAAACATTTAATTAAACAGAGGGCAGGAGGTCAATTGCTCTCCTCAGCTGGCTCCCTTCTTTGGAACAGCCTCCCCCCTCCCTCTTCGTCTTCAGCAGGACTTTCTTAAATTCCAGAAGCTCATCAAGACTTTCCTCTTTACCTCCTCCTTCCCACCTCTATCCTCTGCTAATCTCACAATTGCTTGTTTGGTGTCCTGGGCCCTTATGCATCCTCGGGGCCCTGACCTCCCACACCAAGCCGCCCCCATCTTCTCTGCCTATCCTCGACACTTGCCTCAGCACACCCTCCTTCCTGGAGGCTCGCACTTACCACACATTGCAATTATTTTCCTCTTTTCCCCTCCCTGTTGCCCTGTGGCTGCTTTGAAACACCATTTACTTGATGTATAACCGCCTAACAAGTGAACAATAAATACATTAAAAATAAAATAAATGTAGGCCTCCATTTTGCCTTTGCCCGAGGCCTCCCCCCCACTCAGCCACTCTGACATGCCCACACCCCACCTGTTGCAGATTAAACCAAGACCCCGTAACAACGCAAAGGGAAACATCAGACCTTCTCTTCCGTTTGCTCTCTACAAGTATAGCCTTAGCACCATATATGCTAGAAAACAGTAGGGTTTCTGCGAATACTGCTTATCCATATTACAACATAATGTATGTACCTGCAAGGCTTCGTCACAAGGTCACAAGTCAGATGCTGACAGTTATTGCCAAATGTCTGCAAAGTCATGCCAAGTAACACCCCCCATTGTGAAAATGCTATAATAGATCAGTGATTGCTTATGATATGCTATATAACCGGTGCTCTAAGGGAGGTCCCTAAAGAGCGGACTTGTGTGCTGACTGCTCCCAACTTGTCCTTCTGTATTTTTCTGCTTCTCTGTTGATAATCTCTCTGCATGCTGATTATTTTCTGTCTAATACAAGATGCTTGTTTTAACTCATCAATCTGGTGTCTTGTCTACTTATTGCTGCAAGCTGAGGCTGATTCAGGGGTGTCCCTTGGGAAGGGGACAACCTTAGCTACCACAGAATGGTGCCTGTGTCCCTGGCCTAACTGCACAGGAGTTTTCTGTGGGATGCCCTTGACTGTGACCGCAAGACCTGAGTAACACACGGTCCTTCACATACCTGAGGTCACTTTTATAAGCGTGGCACACCTGTTGACTGTGAAGTTGCCAAATCTGTGGTGTAGTGGGCCACGGAGGATCTCCAGTGCGGCTGTGAACCTATTCCCCTCTGGCTGATCAGTAAAAACATCCTTCCTTCTGCTTATTTTCTGTCACTTGGTTTTTCTCGGCATGGTACTATATTTAGTTGTGCTCTGTCTGTCGCATTCATCGGGTTCAACATGTCTGTCAAGCTTCTAGCGGTGCTTGTCATAGGTGCGGCTTTGCTGGCTCCAGTCTAGAGCTCAAATTGAGTCTGTACAAATGAAATTAGTGCTGCAGACTTTCCTGTGCGTAGGTATTTTTTGTGCCATTCTCTGAGAGACCATTAGGGTTACAAGTCTGTGTGCAGGGATATTGGCAGACAAGTTCAAATCAAGCAGTTTGATTTCCCATATTTTATCAGAGCAGGTCCCTACAGTCGCAGAATCACTAACAGGGTGCCACAGCCCACGACTCCCCCTCTTCCCATTGCCAGGTCAGCTCCCTGCAGACGCAAAAAGCACTGGCAGGGTGCTTGCCACAGCTCACGTCGAAGCAAATGTTTTTGCCAAACACATAACAAAGATAAAGACAATCAAGGAACTACAGATCGCAGTCCTTCTGTAGTCCTATTTGGTCGATTAAATCTGGGTACCGTAGTTCACTGACTCCTACTCTTCCCTCAATAAAGATCTGTACATTTTAGAGGGCCTTTCTTGCAAACAGCTCATACATGTTGTTACTGTCTATTGGTGTTGTTACTGTCTGTTGGTCATGTTATGTTAAAACGGCTCCTGCTGCTACTGATGTTTATTTTTTTTTTCACACTTTTGCCGCTGATGTTTTGATTTCAATTTTTTGGGTTTGTCATGTTAGGTTTAACCGTTTATGCTGCTGTTCGGTATACAGTTCACACTGTTTAAAGATAATGTTTTGATCCTCATTGCGTTTTCATGTGATTGAGGTGTACGGCTCCTGTGTGATGTCACAGTCTATTTCTGATTTGCAAACTATGGGGACATGCTACTGTCTCCAGATTGAGTGAGTTTCAGAGTCACTGCGCCCATGGTTAATGTGTGCCGCCACATAGCCACAATTTTGTGACCTGGTTGGGTGTACAGATTGGGGGTCCCAGTATGTTGTCGCATGGCCCCCAGGATTGGCCGCAGGTTCTGATACATTTGCCCCTGCTTGTCTATTAAGAGTTAATTCTCAGCGTGCCATCGCTGTAAGATTTTTGTGTATTCCTGGGACTGCAGTTTCTATGGTTGCAGCTGATTGAGTTGCCTTGTCGTTAAATTGCGTATGGGGCATTCACCTGTAAATATTTGAAAGATTGGAATTTTTGACTTGGGTTCAAAAGGAGTTTCCGTGGCCACTTGAGGGCTCATTTCATGCAGATCATCTGGTTGTCTTGCGCAGGACTTTGGAACAAAGAAAGTGTAAGGTGTCTGAATGGTCATTGGTCAGTCTATTTCACCTGGTGCAATGAATCAATGATCAGATTACGTGACAGTCAGACTAGATCACTTAGGAACTCTCAGGCTAGACTAGAGAAGGAATTAGAACAATAGAAGCATCCCTCCAAGTCCGGCCGGCCAGCCAAACAGTAAACCCACTCACAAAACAGGACTCTACCCAAGTGTTTCTGCAGACACTGCTAAAGTCTACCCTTCAGACACACCTACAGCACCACCTGTTGACCTATTAGAGGAACTACCTCCTTTGTCCGCCTCTTCGGAGTGTCCGCACACCACCTACTCTGCACCAGAAGGACCCACCACCCCCTACACCACAGCGAGCTGACATGCCAGCCCAGTCACCAGCCACATCCACCCACCACCCTCCCCTGCCTCTCACAACCCTGCCTGAATCCCCGGCTGCCCATCTTCCTCTCCCACCACGACCACTCCATCCACTCCTCAAGGAAACTTTACAACATCTCCTCCCCCTGCCCCACCTACACCTCCGCCACCAGTGGCATCTACCTACACACTACCCTGGGCTCGCTACCAACCAAGGCAGTTCCCACCATAATTTAGATCTACTCCCCTGCCTATCCCCCAGTCCTACAGGCGCATGTCTGACTCAATCTGCCAAAAATACATTGATGACTTCCAAGCACTGTCCAACTCTTAAGCTTTTAACTCCAGGCCAGGACAACTTACCAGGCAAGATGTTCACTTATCACAATCATCCATGTCTGAGCCAGCCTCACTACACACTATGGACGCCTCACCATCCTCTGCTGCTGCGACCGCCCTTATGCCTATACGCACCTACCCTCAGGCCAATTCTGATGCTGTACCAATGAGAATTCACACTCTCTGGACCTGCACTACTTACACCATATGGCACAACAATTACCCACATTGCCTGACAACCCCACTGCTTTCATGGAACATTTGAACACAGTGATTTCCTGTTATTATCCCCCCATTGGGACCTTAAACAACTCCTATGAGCTGTGCTCAAAGATACTCTATACAGATATATCATGGACAAACTGCAACGGCCTGACACATTTGAGGAAGGAGAGGCTATTACTGCTAATATTACCTCACTTACCACCCTCATCAAAGACAAATACCTGGACAAATCTGACTGGTTGAATATAGGAGCCTGCAAGTAGAACCAGTCTGAATTTCCCTGTGATTACCTATCTAGATTGACTGTTTCAGTAAATACTCCGGTATTGCAAACGATGGGGAACAAGCTAAACCTGCATTAGTTTCTCATTTTGTGAATGGTCTCCTTCCTGAAATTTCAAACAATATTCAGAATGTTCAGATCGGGTGCCAACCTGAATCTATTGAAAAAGCACTGCAAGCAGCTCACCATTTCTTTGACGAGCTCAAATGCCAGGACAAGATGGTGCTACCCACCTCATGGCATTGGAGATGCAACATGCTCAACAAAAGACTGCCTATGGGGGACGGGGACGCCCGGGTACCCCACGCCAAGCATACACCCAACCAACTCCTCCCCCTTTTCACCAGGGCCACCAGTCACAACAGACGTTTGCACACCCATTTTTGCCTGCCCAGCAACCCCTGCCATGGCAGCCATTCTGCATATATTGCAAACAGACGGGGCATCTCATCCAACAATCCTCTACCACACTTGCCAGACCACGGCAATATGGTCCCACTCCTTCTCACAATGATTTAATTCTGTCTGACAATTATAATTTCTACCCGCCACCACCCCCTGCGCCTCCTCCTTCTCCTAACGGGGGCTTCCAGGGTGTGCATGTCTCCTATGGTCCACAATGACATTGCCAGAGGGACCGTGCCGTGCTGTCTGCTGCGTTGCTCCCGCTGGAACGGTCTGGTCCCTATCTCCAATGTGATATCCAAGGAAAAAGGGTGAATTGTTTAATTACACAGGTGCCAGGCGATCCTCACTATGAGCTGCTGAACTTCCAAATGTTGATGTTTCAAAGGAAATTGTAAATGCTGTTGGGATATCTGGCACCACTATTCCGCACAAATGAATTGTCTGTTTCTATTGGTCCCATCACTGAACATCATTCCTTTCTGTTGAGCCCTTACTCATCTGCAAATCTGTTGGGTACAGATCTGCTATGCAAAATACATTGTACCATTTATTCTTCTCCTGATGGTATTTATTTAGAGATTCCACGGGTATTCTCCAGGCAGGCTTTGCCGTTTGCATCTCCTTTGAAGTATTAGAAGCATTTCATATTGCATCAGTACGATCAGCAGAAGTTGCTGAACTCATTGCCCTCACACAGGCTTGTACGATCGCCACACAACTCACAGCCACTATATGCACTGATTCACATTATGCCTTTGGTATCTCACACAACTACGGGACCGTCTGGAAACAGAAAGGTTACCTGACTGCCCAAAGTACTCCCATTCTTAATGCACCTTATGTTGAATCACTGCTTAATGCCATTCTGCTACCCACCGAGTTGGCAATTGTGAAATGCAAGGCCCGTACTCAATTTTCTGACAGCACCTCGCAGGGTAACACATTGGCTCACTGCCATGCAAAAAATGCAGCCCTCATGCTCCTGATTATGTGCCTCTGTTCCTCCTCTCATTTGAGAACCCCAGAGAATCTCTTTCCATCCTGGCAGACCTCCAAGATGCTGCTCCCCATGCCGAGAAACAGTGCTGGGAAAGTAAAGGCTGTGTTTGTTGCTCTCACCCCCTATGGCGTGATAATTCGGGCCAGTTAGTGGCCCCACTCTCATTATTTCAGTATGTAGCACGTGTTGCTCACTCTGTGTCCCATTCCAGCAAGGGAAAAATTGACTCAGAGGTCCAGAAATATTGGTTTGCTACTAAGTTCCCCCATGTTGCTCAGAAATACTGTGCTCACTGTCCACCATGTCTCACATTCAACCTTGGAAAGCCTGTGAAAACCAATCCAGGGGCACATGAATTCCTTTATGGCCACTTCGTCAATCTCCAAATCAACTTCATTACCATGGCCAAGTGCGCCTCCTTTGACTATGTCCTGATGGTGATAGACACATTTTCTGGATGGACTGAGGCCTACCCCTGTAAATATGCTGATTTCATTACACTGGTCAAGAAACTGCTGAAAGAATTCATCCCACATTTTGGCCTTCCAGTTTCCATAAACTCTGACATAGGCACCCATTTCACTGGCCAAATTATACTGAACATTTGCAGTGCTTTAGGGATCCTCCAGAACTTTCATTGTCGTTTTCAACCACTATCGGCAGGGGCGGTGGAACGCCGAAACTTCGATGTGAAACTCTGCCTTGCCAAAGTCTGCCAGGAAACAGGCCTTAAGTGGCCTGATGCCCTCCCTCTTGTACTCATTGACATACGAAACACTGTAAATAGAGTACATAGTCTCTCCCCACACAAGATTCTCATGGGAGGCCCATGAGAATGCTAGATAGTCCGCCATCTTCCCCTGAACTCTGTGATTTACAACTGAATGATGATCTTATGGTTTCCTATTGCAAAAGACGAATGCTCGTTGTCAGTTCTCACTTTCAGCAAATACAAGAAACTCTACCTTTACCGCCTGAAACGCCGTGCCACAACCTCCTGCCAGGAGACTGGGTAGTGCTGAAAGTGCATCAGCAAAAATCCTCACTGCATCCATGCTGAAAGGGTCCGTTCCAGGTCCTGCTTATAACCCACACCGCAGTACGCTGTAGAGGCCATGACTCCTGGGTCCACGTCCAGCCAGTGTGTGAAAACAGCACCTCCAATCAACGCCGAAGAACTGTCATGGGTTGTTATCGCTGGCATTCTCTACGGTTTCATATGGGCTTGCTCTATGCTGGTTTCCCCAAGATGGCACTGAGTGTGCCATGTAGCAGTCTAGTCGTTGCACACTGGGCGTGTCCCGACTTCCCAGACTGCATTATTAGCCGGAGTTGCCAGGACAACAGTGTGTCGCTACTATTGAGCAAGACACTCCATAAATTCGTCTCTTCCTCTGTTACTCCTTCTGTTTCCCCCCTGAAATTAAACCTTTCTAATACTTTCCTTTCCTTGTAGAACCTTACAAACCACATAGTGGCATCAGGGTTTCCTTCCAGTATCCGCAATTCAGCCAGACTACCTGCTCCTCATCTGTCCGTCTTCCCAAAGGCTTCCCCCTTCCTCTCTAGTCAAACCTATACTGATCTCTACTTACCAGTGCGCTCTCTCGCTTCATCTTCTACCAGCGCAGAGGAACGAGATACCCAGCTGTTTACTAGAGTCCATGGGAAAGCAGTTCAAGGGCAGCTAAACAACCATAGTCGTCAGAGAAGAACGCTGCAGGATTCTGGTTTCCACCCCGAACACTGACAGGGTTTTCTTCCCCTGAGGGCTTCCTTAGGCCCCCAGCCTCTTGGGATTCTGAGCTTTCTTATTAGAATCAGGTGGCAGGGAAGACCATGGGTGCTACTCACTTACTGCAAACAACTGCTGCATTTCCAAGGTCAGTCCTATTTGTGTTAAGTTCTGTATATAATGAAGTTGGTGAGAAGAACAGAAAGTGGTCCAATGACACAGCAAAGCTGCAGTCTGCAGGGGTACAGGACAATGACACCCCTCTGCAGCTGCCCACCGGGATCCCAGCAACTAAAACCCCAGTGACCCCACATCCAGCACACCTCAACGACAAAGTGCCAAGGTACAACTTGCGGAGTGCAGCCACCATGTCACCTGACATCAGCAGGTGAACCAAACCTACCAAAAGCACACCACTTCTATGTGTATCTCCTACAGGTGGCCCATCACTCTCAAAGGTTTGCTACACCTGTCTCCTATGGATGGTCCATTGCTCTCAAAAGTTGTTGTCATCTAGCAGCTATAGCAACGCTGCTTACCTGGAGTGTAGGTGCATAGGTCATCCTGCCCAAGAAGTTTGGGGGGACAGCTGAATGTGGCCAGTGCCTCAGTTGATTTCTTCCAGCTCTACACATCTGTCATCATCATCCTCTCTCCTGTCTACCGGGTCCTGTATTGACTGACACTCAATGGAACGTTTGGGCACAAGGTCCCAATCTCCATGACGTTGGACAGCTAAAGCAAGGAATAACGCTGCTATTGCATTATTGAATCTGAATTGTTTCCAACATGTTGCTGTTCCTCACCATGGTATTGGCTCTGCCTCCACCTACCTCTGCCTGCCTACACCCAGATACCAACACCTTCCTCAACTTCTCTTGGGCCTACGTTGACGTAATTAATGCCTCTGATTGCTATGCATGCTCCCACACTCCTATGTACGCCAGTGGGGCGATCCCCTTGATCCCCATCCCATTCAATCTTGCTGAATGGTGTTATGACCTCCTGATCAATGACTCTTTTTGTCCCAATTTGACCTATCCCTTCCCCCAGGAATTCTTCTACCCCAGCTACGCCAATACTTTACCTACTAGGATACCGACCACATTGGTTCCACATGCTCTGATTTCTTTCCCTGCCTTCAATGGGTTTCACACCAGCCACCTCCGTCCTTAACAGAAGTGCTACCACCACCACCTATAACCACACAGGTGTCAGTAGGATAGGACAATTTCATAGTATTGGCACACCTAGCACTGCAATAGGCCTCTACACCCACAGAGGGTTATATTTCCTTTGTGGGGGAGGCGCGTACCAATGGCTACCAGCTAACTCGACTGGTCAGTGCACCATTAGGTTTATTCGCCCAGCGATTCGCCCTGTTTCCCTTTTTCCAAAAGCTCACTACACACCGATGTTCCAAACATGATGCCTGTATATAATTCAAGGCCTCCTAGGGTTGCTGATCCCGACCTTTGGCACTGTTATCAACAGAGCTAATCTCCATTTCCTATCACTCCTCTTCGAACAGTTAGGAAAAAATACTGCAAAAGAAATACAGATACTTAAAAGCGAACAGGTTGCACTCAGACCTATGGTCCTCCAGAACAGAATGGTGCTTGATTAGTTACTAGCTGCCCAAGGGGATACCAGTAAAATTAGAGAACAAGAATGCTGCACCTGAGTACCTGATAATTCCTCCCAGGTTGAGGGTGTCATAAAACACCTCCTTACGCAATATAAACAAAGATTATGCAAGGTCACTGTTAATGTAGATTCAAAACATTTTCAGTTCACTGGGCTCTTCCATTCTACATGGTATTTTAATCATTGTTGTAATAATTGCCGCCTGTGCAATGATAGTTTTTCTTATTCGCTGTCTTCTATGATGTGTGCTAAACAGGTGTCTCACTTGCCCACTGAGGCCAGACTGCTGCCACTTGAAATAGCAATTTCTCTAATTAAGGAGGATGCCACCAAAGACGCCTCCAATGAATGGGAAATGGTAGATGTATTAGGACAAATTTCTGATGCCGAATTCTATCAATTTTTGAATTGGGACCTTAGAGGCTGATGATCTATGTCTCTAAAGCAAACTCCTTTATGTGACAATCCCTGTGCCTATCCACCTATGCCCATGCCACCCATGTACCTGAGCATCTTTTATTGGTGCTATGTCCCAATCCTGCTCCCTGTGGTCTATGCCCTTTCTTAGGGACGACCAAATAGGGGGCTGATGTGGCAGGATAGTTATGCTATGCTATGTTATGCCATGGTGTGCTACTTTATGCTCTCTCATACATTTAGGCTCATTTAGGCCTCAGATCCTGCTCCCTGTGGTCTACACCCTGTATTACGGATGACCAAACAGGGGGTTAATGTGGCAGGATTGTTATGCTATGCTATGTTATGGTATGGTAAGCTACATTATGCTCTCTCATACATTTAGGCCTCAGTTAGGCCTCCGATCCTCCATTTTGACTTTGCCCGAGGCCTCTCCCCCCACTCAGCCCCTCTGACATGCCCACACCCTGCCTGGTGCAGATTAGACCAAGACCCTGTAACAAGGCAAAGGGACAGCCAGACCTTCTCTTCCGTTTGCTGTCTACAAGTATCGCCTTAGCACCATATATGGTAGATAACAGTAGGGTTTCTGCGAATGCCGCTTATCCATATTACAACACAATGTACCCACGCGGCTTCGTCACAAGGTCACAAGTCAGATGCTGACAGTTATTGCCAAATGTCTGCAATGTCATGCCAAGTTACACCCCCCATTGTGAAAATGCTATATTAGTGATTGCTTATGATAAGGGAGGTCCCTAGAGAGCTCCGAGTGCTGACTGCCCGCCACTTGTCCTTCTGTATTGGGCTGCTTCTCCGCTGATAATTTTTCTCAATGCTGTTTATTTTCTATCTAATACAAGACGTTTGTTTGTACCCATCTTGTCCGGTATCGTGACTTCTTATTGCTGCACACTGAGGCTGATGCCGAGGTGACACTTGGGAAGGGGCCAACCTTGGCTACCACACCATTTTATTAAACTTAAGAACCTATCCTAACGAGGATGTCCATATCTAGCAAACGTAAACTAAAGAAAGATGACCCAGTGTCCAAAAGGTCTCTGACCCTTACGCTAATACATACAACAGAAGTATACAAGGAACATTTGGCTATCATTAGTTCAACAAAACTGTGTAAATGTTCAAACTTATAGGTTTTTGAAAGTACTCCTTATGACTAGGTTTGTACTACTTTCCCTTGAATCAATTTAGGAATATCCTTGGAACAGTTCTGATTCAACAATGTTTTGCTCAGTTCAACACAAAATGTATTTTTTCCCCACTGTGTCCTTCCACTTGACAAAGTAAATGTTTCTTTCACAAACACTTGTTAAAAAAAAGCAATTGTCATCCTCTACAGGATCCTTCTTGTCAAGGCAAATGTCTCTCTCATAAAACACAAGTTCATAAACCAAGGCAATTGTTTTCCTCGGAATGCAAAGTAATTGTTAGCACATCACACTTATTCTTCAAATGGAATAGTTTTGTTAGCATAGCTCAGCAGCTACCTTTGATGATGCAACAGTTTGTCAAAAATGATAATAGAGTTAAGACGTTTTTTCCACCACACTTTTTTGCCACAACCACACTTCTTCAAAACATCATCTTCTTTCCTGGTATCCTGACCTTGTTCAAGGTTCTCCACAGTGTCCTTTGTGAGGAGAGCTGAACAATGGCTGCCTCTTTTTCTAGTCTCTTGGTTTCCTTTGGCATCCCAGCGTCACTTTCTGCTTCTGCGGCATAACTTCAGCATTCTGCTCCCTCTGTTGCCAGCTCCCGTGTAACTTCAGCAGTCTGTATGGCTCTTTTCCGGAGATCCGGAGATCTGGCAACTCCATTGAGGTTCCGCATCCACTTCTTCCGCAAAGCAACCCACGTCGGGTTGGGAGCATGTCTCCCATATGGCTACACATTCTGTATTTTAGGCAGGGAAATCCTCGTCAGGGTAGGGATGGTGAGGCGTTCATCCAACCTTTAAATATTGATTTGTTGAGAAAACTTTACCAGGTGGTCCGCCTCACATTTCTGATCCCTCACATACTACTGAATAAATGATATGTTATGATATGCCTGAATGTGATGTGTGTTCCCCTAAAGATGTATGGAATTAGACCAGAGTGAAGGTGTCGCAGGAGAGGATTGTGGGGCAAAGTCTGAACTTGAAAATGTTATGTTCTCCCATAGCATACTGCTGCATTATAATATTGAGTAGGCACTGCAAACTGCCATGTTCAAAAACTGTTTCTTGCCTGTGTGAGGTCAGGTTTTAGGCTTTACTGCACATGTCTTTGCGATGAGGCTCTTCACCTAGTGTGTAGTAATGCTCGCCTTCACCTCTTTCCCTTATGAAGGGTTTCCCTTTTGGCACATTGGCACATGTAAACATGTTTTAGGCTCCTTGTTTCTTAAGAAAAGAGGCATTTGCAGACAGAAGTCATCATAAAGTAAGCATGCTCGCCTGCTTCAGACCGTGTCTGAACCTTTGAGAAGTATATTCAGCCCAACTAAATGTATTATGTTATGCTGTCCTTCCTGATAACACTGCCTTGACGTGTAAGAAAGCAGCTGGTCAAAGACTTGTACAGTGGGGCCTTGTTCCCTGCTTGTAACATTATTTCAGTATGATTCCTTGTCCTGTTGGGACCTTCCCTTTCATTGAAATGCATGTGTTTCTCTGGATAAAATTGAGTGGTGCACAGAGGGAGCTCTCACTTGCATCGAAGTCTTATACTATCATTGGTTTGTGCTGTCTTCTTGCCTGCTTTTTACTAATAAATTGTTCATCAATCCAACAGAATAGTCAGTGGTCATTTCTCCACGACACACATACCTGCTCAGTTGATAGCAACCTGCTGTCTTGTTTCTGACCAGTGATTTGTGTTTCCTGATACTACTAGAACACCGGGTTTCTGAGTTCATGTATGGCATCTTTTCTTGCCTTCATCCCTGCTAGTCCTTGTTCTCTGTTCTGATTTCTTGGACATGATGTTCTCTGTACTAGCATTCTAGTATGCCCTTTAAGTTAGTGCTTGTAAATATTCAATTTGTTGCTCTTTCTACAGTCTCTGCTTTGTGCTTCCTTTCTCTGCCTATCTCTTTATCTAGAAGCCTACGCTCTTCATGCAAGCTGTATACCTAACCACTGTTTATTTGCTTCTGATCGTTACCTTGCTTTCCTCTGTATCGCACACTATCTCTGCCCTCTGTAACTAATAGAGATCTGTTTACCTTAATCAAAATTTCTTACATATTCCTGTAACAGCGCCTCGATGCCCACAGGCTGCAAGTGCGCTTAGAAATGCAAATAAATAAATGAATAAATAAATAAATGTACCTGGTTATTTCATTGCAAACTCATCCTCATCTCCGTATGCACATACACTGTAATGCCTGGGTTGGTCTCTGTTAAAATCAGATAACAGGAAGATAGTTGCTGCCTCTGTCATGCTAGGTGGAGTTTTACCTGTCAAATTGATACCTCCGGGTCTGGGCGCTACCAACAAATGCAATAAACAAATAAAGTATATAGATACTCATTACAAGTTTGGTGGTAATTCAGCTGTAAATCTGCTGAATTATCTCTGCACTCGATTATCATTGCCACCACTTGGTACAGTGGGTTAGCCACAGGATTACAAGTGGTGGTAGGGTGCTGTATTTCAGAAATCTACAAGTCCATAGATCTCAATGGGGATTTATTGAAGATTTCCCGCCGGTGCCATCTATGTTTTGCTTAATTGTAATACATTGTTTGGCACAAAGTTTTATATGATGTTACATGTATTGTAGTCAAATCATTCATATGGGTGCAACGTAATGATAATAATGTATTCATTGGCATGTATGAATGTGATTGCCCAGCCCTGATGAGGACCTATTTTCTTTGAGGTCGAAACATGTGTTGGCAGGATCAAGAAAATCACCACATTGGATGAAATATTTTTTAAATGGAAAACACTGATGGTGTATACTTTATGGCTAAAGAGTGGTTTGATTTAAATTTCAGAACACAACATTAGTATAAAATAATTTGCCAGTAGAATTCTTGAGGGTTATGTGCAGTGGACAGACCAAATATCTTTTTGTTTTCCTGTATCAGGCTCGTTAAGGGACTTTGAGTCTGTTGGTATTAGTCCATTCAGCAATACCACATATTAGTATATATTAATCCATACATTGATTAACTAACTATTTTGGAGGGGTTTGCGCAAAGGAAATAATGTGTTATTGTTTAGAACAACCTCATTACTTTGGGGGCAGACCTCATGAACAGGCTTGGCAGAATCTTTTTGAAAATGGGGCAACACTGGCATATATTTTTGAGAGAGACCTCCTGTTTTTTGTTTCCTTTGGGGACAGCCAGAATCAACAGCAATCACAATTTTCCTGCATCCATTTAAAAATGGCTGCCGCTGTTGCAGAGCCTGTTCCCCTCCAGGCCAGCCCTCCTGCAAGCCTGCCTCTGTATCCTGCTGATGGGATGCCAGAATTACTTGTTACTTGTGCCTATGGGAGCCGGCAGGCGAAGCCGCCCTCCCCCACGATTGCCCCACTCTAAGGCCTTCACCATCTTCTGTCTGGCCCTGTCTGGGCCTGGCCGAACTGGCAGGCTCCCACTCTCCTTCACAAACATCAGCTCTTGTCCTCGGTCCCACTCTAGACTTGCTGCTGCATTTTCTAACACAACCACTTCACTGCTCACGGCACTGGAATCTAAGGGTAAGACTCCTGTGACCTCATAACCCACCTCAACGTTCTAAGTAGCCCCCAACCCCAGGATGCAGCTTTCCCAGCTAATCCCATCATGCCTGCTCACGCTCACTATCCCGCGCTACAGTACTTGACTTCCACCCCAAATTCCTTGCGACTACCTATTGTGGACATTTACTGTGCATTCAACACCCAGTGCTGCTCTTTTCTTTTTTGTATCTCCCTACCGACGTAGCCCCCGCCTCACGGGATGAGGCTTTCCCGGTTTGAACGTGGATACAGTAATTGCCGTACTGCCCCTTTCTTTCGCTGTATTCCCACCACTGCCACGCTTAATCGGCACCCAGTGGACGCGGCTCATTCCATAAACTCGTTTACTGCCTAAACTAGTATGCACTAACTTGCATTCTATGCTTGTACCTCACTGTAACTGCTTGCCCCGAATAAGTGAGGTAGCCACTAATCACAATGAACGCTGCCCGCCGGCGCTAACCACAAGCCCTCCCCCCCGTATTCATCTGTAACCATTCATCTGCTTACCATGCACACTGGCCTTAGCATGTACTCCACATTTTACCTGTCCCATCGCCCCAGTCTTGCACTGCTAATGGCCTGTATGTATCACCATCCCTCTTCTGACCTCCAGTCCTAGACTGTATGGATGCTGCACTGCCTTAACACCAAATCTATTGAGTATAACACCTATTCATATGTGACCCTGAGCTTTCAATCTATACTGCTGTTATATTGCGCGTAAATTACCAATGGGGGTCCTGGGAGTCCCTCTGCCAGACATTAGACCTGGTTACAAGAGACTTACCCAGAGTCTTTAGCTCACTATCTTTCACAGAGAAGAAATATCCCAAACATATCGGTCTTTGTCCTGCCCTGGGGCAGTCCAGCACCGAAATGCTAGGCAATTCTCCTCTGAACAAGAGTACCAACAGCATCCCCAGACACGTGTTTCGGTCTGGTTGGACCTCATCAGTAGGGAGGAGCTGTGCCTCTCTAAGAATAGTGAGCAAGGGGTCCACGTCTGGATTCCCCTAGTAACTTAGGGTGAGACCCAAAGTTACTTAAATATGCAAATTACCAATGGGGGTCCTGGGAGTCCCTCTGCCAGACATTAGTCCTGGTTACAAGAGACTTACACAGAGTCTTTAGCTCACTATCTTTCACAGAGAAGAAATATCCCAAACATATCGGTCTTTGTCCTGCCCTGGGGCAGTCCAGCACCGAAATGCTAGGCAATTCTCCTCTGAACAAGAGTACCAACAGCATCCCCAAACACGTGTTTCGGTCTGGTTGGACCTCATCAGTAGGGTGGATCTGTGCCTCTCTAAGAACAGTGAGCAAGGGGTCCACGTCTGGATTCCCCTAGTAATTTAGGGTGAGACCCAAAGTTACTTAAATATGCAAATTAACAAGGGGGGTCCTGGGAGTCCCTCTGTCAGACATTAGTCCTGCTTACAAGAGACTTACCCAGAGTCTTTAGCTCGCTATCTTTCACAGAGAAGAAATATCCCAAACATATCCGTCTTTGTCCTGCCCTGGGGCAGTCCAGCACTGAAATGCTAGGCAATTCTCCTCTGAACAAGAGTACCAACAGCATCCCCAGACACGTGTTTCGGTCTGGTTGGACCTCATCAGTAGGGAGGAGCTGTGCCTCTCTAAGAATAGTGAGCAAGGGGTCCACGTCTGGATTCCCCTAGTAACTATTGCGCGTAACACCCTGATTAGGCTCACATATGTTGACTGTATCCCTACCTGCCCACCCGATGTAGTCCCCCGTGCCATGAGGTGAGGCTTTCCAGGAATGTGCTTTCACATGTATGTTTACTATTTTGCCTACCTGCACACCCAATGAAGCCCCCCGTGCCATGAGGTGAGGCTTTCCCAGAATATGCACTCATAATCTACCCTAGGCTGTAATTCCTAGCCTTGGTCCTACAATGTGGACTGTGCTACTGCACTTACATCGTAACCATGTAACTAGCGCCTAGATGCCTCTGGGTTTTGTGCGCTGCTATAAATGTAAAAATAAATACTGTTGGTGAGCTGGTATCTATAGGAGTGTTTAATGTCTTGCCCTGCAGAACGGAGTGTGAATTCTACCTTGTTACCCAATTTTTCTGAGATTTGTGCTGTGAAATGCACAATTTCTACCCATTATTTTACAGAATATCTAAGCGGGCGCAACAACCAAAAAGTTCTTTAAAAATTCAGGGGCGCTCACTCGGTTCAATTCTGGGAAAACATTTACACCCGTCGTCTTTACAAATGCACCAGCTGCAACCATTCTACACGGTAGTGGTATTATAGGAGTGGAGAATGGAAGACTATTAGAGTGGCTAGTTAGGTCTTACTACCTTCTTTGACTACACATTGGGAGAAACAAATTGCCCCGATAAAAAAAATGGCGTTTTCCATAGCTCGAGCTCCCCAGTCCTGCCTCTGCAGTTCCTATGGCTACCTGTCTCAACTTCGATCAGCCTGGTGGTACCCTGTTCCTGTCCCATGCTAAACGTTACCTTCTGAATAATCCCCTAATATGCAGTGCTCCCTCTGACATATATCTAATGCCCTGTGCTCTCCCAACACGCTCCTGATATTACCAGACTAATTGTGCTGCACACTGGAGGTGAAGCTGCATGCGCACCTCTCACAGGTGAAAGCATTCTACTTCTGATTCAAGAAGGAGGGCCAGTAGTTGCATGTAGACATGGTGCAGCTGTGCACCGGGGGCTTAGAACTGTCTGAGTTCAGTCTTGCTTTCCTCGGCGCCTCGCTGCGAATACCTGTGAAATCCTTGCTCACGCACCCCCTCCACTCAACCTGGGGCAGGCATGGGATGGCTTGACAGGAAGCACCAGGAGTGGTTAGGAAGGGTGCGTAACTACTCAGCAAGCGCCTTTATCTGGCACTATTGCCCTACAAAACTACGCCAACCATCAACAAATGCGTCACCATTCGAACAAGCCCGACTCTCCACACAAAACCCCACTTTCTCAGACGTTTCAGATTCATGCCCCTGCTTCACCCCCGGAATCTTCTGGCTGCCTCTGTAAAACTGCCCGGTCTATCTAAACACACCTGCGTCACTCGGCTCCCGCCTCCCCCCAGTGATTCCGTTACTACTAGTGTGACCATCCAGATCAGAATTTTTTTTACCAAGGTCTTTGCAGTATTATAACAATGAACCACAGTACATGCGACACAACCTCAGCCGGAAGGTCATTTTACTTTAACTGATAAATACATGTCTCTTATTTCAACATAGTACTTATTAGTGACTCATAATGAAACTGCAATACATATAATTTCAGGCTGCAATCTTTTGGTTTTTGAGGAAATGAAACTAATTTAAAAGATTGATGAAACTAACTCAAGATAGGAGAAGGGAGGCACCGTTCTTGTAAGGGCACTACCTTCAGCAGGAGGAATTAATCTTACTGGCTATAATAAAAGCTGTCGCATAAATGCAACAAGGTTACTTCATGATACCAGCAGTGGTTGCAGAGAATGCGTAGAAGCCGGGCTTCAGATAGGATTTTGAAGTGGCAGCATTTTACCACCTATTTTTTAAAGTTGGGAGTGAAATGATTTTCCTTGTAGTAAAAATCTAAGTCAATTTCCCAATGGGAGTATTTTAAAAGCGAGTAAAATATGTTTTAAAGGGAAAACTGACGTGTTTTTTGCAATAATTATTTTGTTGCACCTAGGTATTTGCGCACATTAAAAGATGCGTGCTTACTTCTTCGGATCAGGCAGTAATAAAAGTCATTCTTTCCTCTTGTACTACATGCACTGCTGGTCCAAACATATCCAAGGAGTGGTTTGCGTGAAAGCAGGGGCACAAGGTGTCTGTTTACTCATTTTTGTTGGGAGTATTTTTACTCCCTGTTTTTGTTTTTTGGGAGTATTTGCCTATTTCTAGGGAGTAAAAGTGTCCGAAACACCCCTTGTCTGTGGAGATGTCTAGAGTTACAGATAAATAATGGTAAAACCTGACCAATGCTGCCAACATCTGAATACTACTAAATACAAAACCAATTAGGGCAAAAGGTTTGCGTTGCCTCGTTTCATTTGAATCATTAACCGACACTGATGGATAGAAGTATATTAACTTTGAATAAACAGGCATTCACTGAGGTGTGATAATACAGACTAAAGTAAAGTACCTATCAATCAGTAGACACCATCTGAGTACCTAAATACCGATTGTGTTTACTGTAGACAGACAAGAACACCAACCAATTTAAACACTATTCAGAATATTATTGAAATTTGAAACAGCATAGTTCTATGAATGATATTCAACGCTATTAATCCTATTTTTAACGAAAACAATGTGTTGTCCTTTCTTTCCCTTGTCACTTACTCCTTAATATTATTTCTGCTGTATATTTTTTCTCTTTGCGGCTAATGACAAACCTTGCAATGCATTGGTGTCCTGAAGTGATTACGTGCTGGATGCAATGAATATCCATAATATGATTTATGTTTTTTTATTTTATTTTTTGCTACTTTTTTGAAAAAAGTGTTTTTTGTTGATGCATGATTTTGTGGCCTTTTCCTGAAATGTGTCATTTGTTACTAAACTGGATACATAACTTATAAGGAAATATATAGGTCCAGAGGAATCTGCGTATTAGGAGTGGAACAAGTGCTGTGCCAAATGTATTAGAATTATAAGGATATAATGCAACATGTTTTGATCATTTCATTTATAAGGTTGAACGAGCACGATTTAACCATATTCAATATGTATGATGCATATTATATACATATTATATTATTTTCAAATGCGTTACTTAAATCTAACAAAAAAGAATGAATTTATAGTAATCGCCTTCTCCACAAATTCATTTGAAAACCTAATCAGATTAAGACCTTCTTCAACCCCCTTGCTTACTTTCCCCCCTGAAAATTACATTAATTTAACTCTTAATGACCTCTTAATTTACTTTCACCAACTCTGGCAGCCTTGTCCTGTGGCAAAGCCCTCGCAGGACAAGGCCGCAGTGTTGAGCGGCCCAGGTGCGCAGGAGATGCTGCCTGATCATACGCAGCATGCATCGCTACGTCCAAGCTTTCGTACCTATAAAAACCGAGGTTTGGACCCTCTGCGGCAAAGCCCTCGCAGGACAAGGCCTCTGCGTTGAGCGACGCAGGTGTTTGGCAGCAATGGGGTAGTTGTGCAGATTGTGAGCACGGACGACCTCACCCTCCTGTCTGCGGCCGCAAGGTAAGAAGTTGCAGGGAGAGTTTGCTTCACTACACTCCACGCAACCCCCCTGAACTTGTGCCCCTTCTCCCTCTTGCATATGCGTTGCTCCACCTGCAACCAGTCCTTGCACTCCCCCACGCGCTTGCATCTCTCCTTCATACATGCGCTCCCTTGCAGCCCAGGCCAAATGCGCTCCCCCGCAATTCAGGCAGTGTGCACTGCCCCGCAACTCAGGCCGTGTGCGTTCCCTCGTGACAAGGCCACGTGCACTCCCATGCTTCTCTAGCTGCGTGCACTACCTCACATTGTAGGTCCCTGAATCCTATTCTGTCCCCCTCTGTTCCCTGCTTTCCTCTCGCATCTTAGCCCCTTCCCTTCTTTGATCTATTTTGTTGTGCTCCACGGTTTTTGGCATTACATTGCATTGCCTGTATTATTTACTTCTAGGTTCCTGTTGTATATTGTGCCTTGTTGATGGTATTGACTTTGTGTTGTTCTCTACGGTTTTCATATTGTGTTGTTCTCCACGGTTTTTGGCACTACATTGCATTGCTTGATTTATACACTTCTACGTTCACTGCTGTGCTCTGTGCTTTGTTGTTGGTTTCTGTATTGCATCTGCATTCTTTACTCTATGTTACGTTTTGTTCTCTGTGCTTTGCTGTTGGTTTTGTATTGCATCTGATTTCGCAGGTCCATTGTTTTTGTTCTTTGTTCTGCTCCCCTTCCTTTGGTGTACCCCCCTTGTGCCTACCTCCTATCTGCCCCCCGGCACGACCCTCAACCGCCCCTGCTCCCCCCTCTTTCCTCCCTGCACCCTCTATGGTTCTCTCTGTATAACCTATCTTTTCTAACTGCATTTCTATAAATTATCCTATCCTTCTGACTAGGTCTGGCTGGAAGAAGCTCAAAAGGGACATCTTGGTCTCCAACCCAGGCCTCCCTATCGCTGATACCTACACCAGTGCTTCCTCCAGACAGACCCTTACCGATATCCTCTTTGTCGTTCCCTCTCCAGGCCTATGAACCCCCGATATGGTCTCTGTTCTCTCTCCTTTTTCCTCTTCTGCCATTAATGGTGGCACATGGTGAGAGGCCCTCCTGGCCCCCTTCCACTCCTCTAAAACCATCCTTAATGTCTACTTAAATGACACTGTGTTGGTCCAGGGCCCTCAGGTCAATCTCATCCTTTTTTTTATAGATGCTTCCCACGCCTTATTAACTACCTTTCCTCTCCTGCTATCCCTGCTTACCCATCTCTGGCTCCTCTGCTGGCCTCCTTCCTCAACCATCTCTTCGGCAGGCACTCCCTGCTGCTTCTCTGTCCATCCTGTTGCCTTCTTCCTCCACCACCCCTCTGGCACTCTCTTCTTCCTCTCTGACTACCCTGCCTTCTCTTTCTCCCCCCTCTGCCCATCCTCGGGCACCCCCAAAACATCAGCACGGCGTACCTCTGCCCTGTACTCCTCCAGTGAAGACCTTCAAATTTGGCGATCTGCTCCACGTCGCTAGTCTCAACTCTCGCTCAGCTGTCAAACATTCCTCTGACATCTGCCATCTCCTGGAAGAGCTTGATTTGGATGTACTCGGTCTCATCAAGATTTGGTACAGGGCCAGCTCTGTCACGAACCCAGAACCAACCGTCACGGTGTGGGTGTAGCTGTCAAGTTCACCTTCCGAAATTAGATCCCCCGACTCCTCACCTGTATCGGCGGGGCTGATGGCAGGATTTCTTTTTCTTCTGTAGTCCTTTTTCTTATGGAGGTAAGGCCTACCACGAGAGGCCACCACTGTGAGTACTTATAAGACAAGCAGTCCAGTGGCGGGGCTCCCAGGATAGCCGGAGAGGGGAAAAGGCGAGATAGGCACAAAAAAACCCTGGTGTAGAGCGTAGAAGGTCCGTAGATTACCAGAAAGGAACTTCTTCCAAAAAGCCTCAAAGTAGCGCAGTGGCAGTTGCAGGTCCAGTAATGTTGACAAAAACGTAGCAATGTAGTGAAAGCAGAGTATCCAATAAACCAAGCGCTGGAGTGACAGCAACCAAGAAACAAGTAAGGACCCAGGAGAAAGAGAGGGCAGCGGTAAGACTGGGAGGATTGAGCCGTGGAAAGAGAAGGGCGAAGCGGGAAGCACAGGAGAGGACAGAGACGTCCGAAGCAAAGGTAAGAGAGAATAACGGGAAGGCAGCGCCAGCAGAACTAAGCGAACAAGCAACAGGGTTGATCGTGCGATGATCTCATAGGGTCCCAGGTTCCTAGGGAAGAGTTTGGAGTGACGTACCCAACGAGGGAGGTACTTAATGGAAAGCCATTCTTTGGAACCTGCTTCCCAGAGAGGCCCCGGAGAACGCTTGCGATCAACCTGTCTCTTGTTGCTGCGTTGAAAGTCCTGAAGATTAGTCTCTGCGAGACGATGAGCTTCAGAGATTCAAGGTATGGAATGTTGGTAGGGTGAGAGAACACTGGTAGTAAACTACGAGGATGTAGACCGTATGTAGAATAGAACAGACTCATGCCGTAGCGTAATGGATGGAGTTATTATAGGAGAACTCTGCTGTAGCCAACAAGGAGACCCAGTTATCCTGATGAGAGTTGACATATCATTGCAGGTACTGTTCCTATGTGGCATTGAGGCGTTCGGTCTGTCTGTTGGATTGGGAATGGAAACCCGAGGAGAGGGCTCTCTTGATACCAGGCCTGGAACACCAGGCTGTCCAAATATTAGGTGAACTGACTACCTCTGTCAGATACCACCTTATACGGAAGACTGTGCAGATGATATATGTCACATATGAAAACCTTGCCAGTTACGGATGCTGATGGTAGGCCGACCAAAGGTGTGAAATGTGCTAGTTTGGTGTAATAATCGATTGTCACCATAATACAGGTAACCTTCAGACATCGGCAGTTACACAATGAAATCGGTGGAGATGTGGCTCCAAGGTCTAATGGGGGGAGCTGCCAGTTCAAGAAGGCCAATGGGTTGTTGAGTTCTGTTCTTGCTTCTAGTGCAAACCGAACAGGCATCGTTATACTTCTTGACATCTGCTGCCATATCCGGCTAGTAAAAAGACTGAGACACTAGGTCCAGAGTCCCTTTAGTACCTTTGTGGCCTGCTGAGACATGATCATGACACCAGGAAAGGGACTTGAGCCAGAGAGCGGGATCGGGGAGAAATAGCTTCTGGTTGACGAAGACAAGACCCCCTCTTTCCTCCGTGCAAGGGAGAAACCGACTGGGAATTGTGGGCCTGGAGCATATGGTTGCTTCCTTGACATCCTTCACAAAAGAAGACACTTGAGAGATGATCCTATTCCGGGGAAATAACGGTTCTGATGGCTTTTCAGATATACAATCAGGGGAGCCTCTGCGTGAAAGTGCGTCAGCAAGAATGTTTTGCGAACCGGCAGCTAAGTAATTTCAAAGGCATACTGAGAAAAGAAATGTGCCCAGCTAGCTTGTCTAGAATTCACATAGTCCATTCTCTGTAGAGTCTTAAGACTTTTGTGGTCTTTACGGATAACAAATGGGTGATAACTCCCTTGGAGCAGGTGCCTCCATTCCTCACAGGCTCTCTTCATGGCTAGGAGCTCGCTTTCTATGACTGAGGAATTACATTCGCTGGGAGTGAGTGTCTTAGACAAATACCCAATAGGATGCGCCCTTCCTTTATTCTCCTGTAGAAGAGCCGCCCCTAGGGCTCTGTCTGATGCATCTGCTTCAATAATGAACACCTTAGATTGATCAGGTTGATGTAGAATGGGGGCAGAAGAGAACTGATACTTAAGACGTAGGAATGCCTTGTCGGCTTCATCAGTCCATCTGTATGGGCCAGCGGATTTCTGCAATAGACCGGTAAGGGGCAGCACTAATTCCGAGAAATGAGGTATAAACTTGCGATAAAAGTTCGCAAAACCCAGAAACCTCTGCACCCCTTTGACCGAAGAAGGAGCTGGGCAGTCTGTGACTGCTGTAACCTTGCGTGGATCCATCATAATGCCATCACTCTAAAGGATGAATCACAAATATGGGACCGAAAACACCATAAAGAGGCATTTCTCAGGTTTGATGAGCAGATGATGGGTTTGGAGGCGGGCCAGTATAGATCGCAGATGGAATGTGTGATCGAGAGCTGAAGAAGAGCGGGCCAGTACAGATCGCAGCTGGGGAGCAGGTGTAAGTGGATCTAGGTCACCTGGCCTAATCCCCGCCCACCTGGTGCCTTCCTGGTTGCCAACCTTTTTCACCACTTAGCAAGCCCCGCCCACCTGGTGCCTTCCTGCTTGCCGCTCTTTTCCCTACTTAAGGAGCCCTGCAGCCTATTTTCATTTGCAGCTGGGGAGCAGGTGTAAGTGGATCTAGGTCACTTAGCCTAAGCCCCGCCCACCTGATGCCTTCCTGGTTGCCGGACTTTTTCACCACTTAGCAATCTCCGCCCACCTGGTGCCTTCCTGCTTGCCACCCTTTTTCACCACATAGCAAGCCCCTCCCACCTGGTGCCTTCCTGCTTGCTGCCCTTTTTCTCCACTTAGCAATCCCTGCCCACCTGTGCCTTCCTGCTTGCTGCCCTTTTTCACCACTTTGTGAAAACAAAATCAAAATATCGAGGCTGAGTACCCCAAAAGGAAATACACCGAACACGGGTTACAAAGGAACATACAAAGTACTTTATTTTATACTGAATCCAGTTACAAAAACAGAGCAAAGTCAGATAGCTATCGGCCCTCAGTACAACACAACGAACTCCAGCGTGGTTCAGTGTGTTCAGTGAGAGACGTTGTACATCAGAATGCATTCGCTTTTTATACACTTGGTGGGCACGATGTCCAGCCCCACTTCGGGTTAATATTCCATTTAATACATCACCAATCTAGGATTCGTGCCAAGTCTCGAACAACCGCATATAACTGGTTTGCCTTTAATACATGTATCAACAAGCCTATGCAATAACTGTGTATTCTAAGATTTTCCATGCAGGCCTTCTCGAACATTAATACAATGTAGTTAAACAGATGTTCTCCGTTCAGTATTTGAATACATTGTTTCAACATATGCTCGTGGATTAGTTTTCATTGCACGAGTAATCCTTCTACACACAGGTCAACGAAGGACAAGGTCTCAGTTCACGACCTTAACAAGTGGCCTGCAGGCAAGTTACAGATTAGCTATGCACAGAGGTCAAGACGGCCATGTTGTATTCTGGAAGGACATCGTCCACCATTGTAACTCACAGGGTGACTTTTACAAAGCGAATCCTAAAATGGCGGTTTGACCTAAAATGGCGGCTTACATTGATTTAAGGTCAGGACCTTGCAACAAGGATTCTTTCGCAAGCGATTTTCGAGCAGCTTGGTGTAGGCCAATATTCATATATTTATTGCAATAGGAGGCACGATATGATTTCTCTTTTGACAATTTAGCAAGCCCCTCCCACCTGGTGCCTTCCTGCTTGCCGCCCTTTTTCACCACTGAGCAGGCCCCGCCCACGTGGTACCTTCCTGCTTGACGCCCTTTTTCACCACTTAGCAAGCCCCGCCCACCTGGTGCCTTCCTGCTTGCCGCCCTTTTTCACCACTTAGCAATCCCTGCCCACCTGGTGCCTTCCTGCTTGCTGCTCTTTTCCCCACTTAAGGAGCCCTCCAGCCTCTTTTCCTTTGCAGCTGGGGAGCAGGGGTAAGTGGATCTAGGTCACCTGGCCTAAGCACCACCCACCTTCTTGGCCCTGCTTCTTCCTTCCTGCTCTTAACTCTTAGATCAAGGGCGTCTCTCGCCCGGGCGTCCAAAGAAAAGAGCAATCCATGTTTGGACCTGTTCAGACCAGGAGGACCCAGGGCCCATACCCCTGCTAAGTCAGCAGGTAAGCATGCACCAAAATGTGTTTACACCCTCTGCCCCACAGGTCATCCCCAGCCTACCTGGTCCCCCTGTGTTGTTCCCTTGTGCCCCCCCTTCCCACACACAGGAGTCTGTCTTGCTACATTCTGGTTTCACCATCACCGTCTTGTGGTC
The DNA here is from genome assembly GCF_040938575.1 of Ambystoma mexicanum. Lineage (NCBI taxonomy): Eukaryota > Metazoa > Chordata > Amphibia > Caudata > Ambystomatidae > Ambystoma > Ambystoma mexicanum. The sequence continues at coordinate 1,041,191,184 of NC_090921.1, forward strand.
AATGCTGGATTTTACTTTTATGGACTTCATTGATTCACGGTGCGTTACCTTCTCAACTCTCAGGCTAGACTTCCTTTGCATCTTGTACTCATGGTGGCCCTGAATCATGCTGTTCCCATCTTCATCTTGTATCCTGGCTTGCAACATTATGTGTTACTACTGACTTCTGCAGTTGTATTCACTCTCCCCTCTTGCTTCTCCACTCTTTTTGAGTGCTTACTCTCTGTTCTCTCCTCCTCTTCCTTTCTCCCTTTTCCTATCTCCTCCCCACCTCCCCTTACTCTCTTCTCAGCACTTACTCTATCAGAATTGTCCCTGGACCTAGTATGATAGCAACCTCGTCTGTTGCTCCCCCATCCCCTTACAGTCCCCCCCTCCCTCCAGCACTATCTGAAACGTTGTTAGGCCTAGTACGATAGTCTCTTGTTTTGTTCCTCCCCTCCCTTTCTGCACCCCTCTCCCTCACCTTTTGTTTTTCTCCGGCTCTACCAGAAATATCGTCAGGCCTAGTACGGTAGTCGTCTGTCTGTTTTCATTTCCTTCCCACTCTCCCCCTCCCTTCCTTATCTATGTCTTAGCTCTTGCATTATCTGAAATGTCGTCAGGCTGAGTACGATAGTTAATTTCACATCCTTACTGTTCATGGCCTGTAAGAATGTCATTGTATTTTCCCTTGTTCCTTCCCTTGAAGGGCTTTGAAACACTTTGTGTATAGGCGCTATATAAATAGACAATCATATCACATCAAGATGTCGTCTAAATAGATGATGACAGCGTGGAAGAGCATGTCGGAGAACAGGTGATCCATGAAATGCTGAAAGATGGATGGTGAGTTAACAAGGCCAAAGGGCATAACCTAATACTCCAAGTGGCCGAAAGGTGTCTTGAAGGCCGATTTCCACTCGTCGCCCTCTTTGATCCTAAGAAGGTGGTAAGCACTCCGTAAATCCAGTTTAGAGAAAATATTAGCTCCCTGTACGGCCTCAGGAATATCAGAGATGAGAGGCATGGGATAACGATCCCTTATGATTACCTTATTGAGCCCCCTGTAATCGATGCATGGTCAAAGTTCAGTGGAATCTCTCTTGGGAGTGAAAAATAATGAAGCACCCGCGGGGGACTGAGAAGGCTGAATTAGGCCATTCTCTAGATGGGCATCTAGGTAAACCCGCAATTCTTCCTTCTCAATAATGGACAAAGAGAACATCCAACCAAACGGAACCAGGGCTTCTGGGATCAAGTCAATGGTGCAGTCCTCTGGTCTGTAAGGAGGTAGATCAAGTCGGTCTTTGCCAAAAAATACTTGCTGAAATTCATTCAAATCAGGGGGTATGCAATGCACAGTTCGTGATGTCGCAGAAAGACTAGGCAGAGTTGTGACTGCTTCATGACCCGGTTCAGGTAGGCAATGTTGTTTGCAAAAGGTAGACTGGAAGTCCAATACATTATTGGACCAGTTGATTGACGGACTGTGCTTCCTTAACCATGCAATTCCCAAGATGACACGGAAATGGGCAGTGCCAATAATGTTGAAAGACTTCCTCTCGGTGTGTTGCATGATGTTGACCTGTAACGGCTCAGTAGTGTGTGTTATGAGCCTGGAGATGAGCGGCGTACCATCTACCCCCTCTACCTTCTAATCCTCCTTCTTCTTCACTCGCTGGACCCCGACCTTATTGGCCCAAATAGTGTCAAGGAAGTTTCCGGCAGCTGCGGCAGCTCCGCAATCAATCAAAGCAAGGGTGTCAATCTTCTGATCCTTAAGTAGAATTGTAACGCTCACCTTGTTTCCACGGGGATGCCTCACGATAAGCCAGTAACTCTTTGGGACCTCTCACCTTTCCAGGAGTTCAGGCTGTTGAGGATCGGCTCTGGAAGATAGGAGGTGAAGTTTAACTGCTGTTCCTTCCGTTGCAACCCACCTCCTGAGTTCCCTTTGCAGTTCCCCCCAGGAGACGTCTCTCACCTTGCGTTCTATAAGGATGCGCTCTTCATCCTGCCGCGCTGGGCAGGGGTGCATCGTTAATGGCACCGTACTGCCGAGTTTCTTCACTGGCGAGGGCCAGAGTCCAGACCGGCTGCAACTCCTTATTTTCAGGTAAGTCTTTATTGGTGAAAGCAATGTCTTTATTTGGATTTGCATGTAACCTTCTCGCTTCTTCTTGCAGGTGTTGGAAGCTGCGGTGGAAGCCGGAGCCGGGTTCGAGAAGGTAAGATGGATCGCCAAGCAGCGCTGAGAGCGTCCTTGCAAATGGCTAACCTACGCTATTGTTTGTCTTGCAGGTCGAGAAGATCTGAAGATGAATGGTCCCCAGGAATCCAAGGGGACGAAAGATGTCTTGAAGGTGGTGGAGGAGGACAACGAGCATTGGACGACTTCGATCGCCGGAGGATGCTGCAGAGCAGGTGAGGATGCCGATGGTTCTTGCCTTGGACGTCTTCGATTCCCGGAAGATGCTGCCGAGCAGGTAAGGATGCCAGTGGTTCTTGCCTTGGATGACTTCGATTGCCAGAAGATGCTGCAGAGCAGGTAAGGATGGTGATGGTTCTTGCCTCTTCTCGCCCCGGTAGGCCAGGATGCAGTGCAGGACCCGGTGAACGTTGCGCTGCTAAAGCAGAATAACGTGAAGCGCGTGCCTCTGATCGGGTGTGGTTTAAATAGCCAGGTGGTATCCCAGGTGCCTTCGGGGCAGGCCCCGCCCTGGATGCTAGACAGCTGAATGCAGTTTCCCAGTATTCCACATGGGGGCGCCATGCTTGTCCATTGCCCATTGAAACCCTGTCCCAGCATGTGTCTCCGATGCCAATAGCGCCAGGACTGGCTCCAAGGAATCCGAGGGGGACCGAATAAGGTCTTTAGGGCCCCGTGAGCCCTCGGTGGGGATGAGATCGTGCCAGAATCTGCAAAGCCACAACTATGAGACAAGTGTCTTCTTTGTCCTCGGGAGTGGTTACAGTTATGGAAACATAGGGACTGATGAGTGAAACTCGGGTGCCCGTCCCCCCGGTTGACCGTTACCCTGATGCCTGGGGGGGACCTTGGGGCAGTCCCGAAGCAGGTGACTGGAGGAGCCACAATACATACATAATTCTCCATCCCTTCTCCGTTTTCGCTCCTCCGGAGTGAGTGGTGGTCTGGTTATTCCCATCTGCATGGGTTCGTCTTTAGTTTGCTTAGAAGCAGTTGTAGTAGAAGGCATTGGTAGAGTTGGTAATGAGGTGAAAAAACCTCCTCCCTTCTTTCTTTCAGTCTTCCTCTCTCCCGAACAAAAATCGATCTGTAAGACCGAAGAAATCAGTTCCGAAAATGTAGAGGTTCGAGGGATCCTTGCTAACTCATCCATGACGGAAAATCGTGAACTCAGCCTGTTCAGGCCAACCGGCCTCTGTAACTAATCGCTTGAACTGTGTGATGTAGGAAAGTAAGTCCATAGATCCCTGTTGGATGTCTAATAAATCTTCACAAGCACTGAAGCTTATCTCGGGACGTTCAAAGGTTTGTTTCAGCAAAACAAGGAAAGCCCCATAATCTTGCAACACGGGATCATTACGTGTCACTAAAGGGGTAGCCCATGCCAAGGCATTGCCTGACAAATTAGATACCATAAAGCCCACACGAGCGTGTCCTGATGTGTAGGTCTGGGAGCGGAAAGCAAAGTGCACAGTACATGCCTCCAAGAACTCCTTTAGTTTCTTTGGGGCCCCATCATACTTCTCTGAGGAAAGGGGCATGGGAGGCAAGTCAGTCGTAGGGGCATCCCTAGCTGCCACCATTTGACGGAGGGTTGGGTTTTCAGCCTTAAGAGTCTATACTTCCAAAGTCAAGTTCTGAACTGCAGTAGCCACTTCTTGTAGCTGTTCCAAGGTAGCCATCTTGACCGTGGGAGATTCTGGGCATTTAAAACTGTTGAGTTCACCTTCCGAAATTGGATCCCCCTACTCCTCACCTGTATCGGCGGGGCTGATGGCAGGATTTCTTTTCCTTCTGTAGTCCTTTTTCTAATGGAGGTAAGGTCTACCACGAGAGGCCGCCACTGTGAGTACTTATAAGACAAGTAGTCCAGTGGTGGAGCTCCCGGGATAGCCGGAGAGGGGAAAAAGCCAGATAGGCACAAAAAAACCCTGGTGTGGAGTGTAGAAGGTCCGTAGATTACCAGACAGGAACTTCTTCCAAAAAGCCTCAAAGTAGCACAGTGGCAGTTGCAGGTCCAGTAATGTTGACAAAAACGTAGCAATGTAGCCAAAGCAGAGTATCCAATAAACCAGGCGCTGGAGTGACAGCAACCAAGAAACAAGCAAGGACCCAGGAGAAAGAGAGGGCAGCGGGTAAGACTGGGAGGAGTGAGCCGCGGAAAGAGAAGGGCGAAGCGGGAAGCACAGGAGAGGACGGAGACGTCCGAAGCAAAGGTAAGAGAGAATAGTGGGAAGGCAGCGCCAGCAGAACTAAGCGAGTGAGCAGCCGCCAAAGTAAAGAGAGAGATGCGGAAGAGAAGCTAAAAGGAAAAGAGAGATATCAAAAGCGGGGCTCAGCAGAGCCAAGGGAAAACAGCAGAGCGGTAGACCCAAAGAGGAAAGTAGCACTCACAGGTTGAAACACGCCGCGCGTCGGGGAGAACAGAGCAAACTACTTCCCGGCGCCGGCTATACTGGAAACAACTAGACCGCTGAACTACGTTCCTAGAAAACGTAATGGTCTGTTAATGGCGTCTGGAGCGCCATTTGACCCACAACCACCAGGAACGACGGAGCGTGACAGTAGCCTTGATTTTCCTGGAGTGGATCCCTGCTTCTATCATTCCAATGCAGGACTACTCTTCCTTTGAATGCCTGGTCTGCAGGCTCTCTATCTCTCCTGGCCTCTCTCTCACTGTGGCCACTAACTACAGGCCACCTGGCTAGGTCGCTCTCTTCATCTCTGAGAGGTCGGACCTTTCCTCCTCCCTCATTGCCTGTCCCTCTCAACTTCTCCTCCTTGGAGACCCGAACATCCGCCTGGATGCTACTAGCCCTTCTTCAGGACTCTTTCACAATCACTGTGACTCTCTCTCTCTATATTCTTCCTTCTGGCCCAACTCACTCTGCAGGGCACACCCTGGATGTTCTGATCTCCTCAGACGTCCCCTTTTCTAACTCTCTCACCACTCCTCTCTCTTGGAGTAACCACTTTCTCCTTTCCTCCCACCTCTCTCACTCTACTCCTCAGGTCAAGCCGACTCCAGCACTGCCACCTACCTTCTCAGTCACCCCGACCCATGAAGCCTGTGTCAGTTGAGGCTTTTGCAGCTACTTTCTCTCCTCCTCCTGCACCTTTGGCTGACTCACACCCTGACACAGCCCTCTCTTACCTTCATCTCTCTATCTCTAACACTCTGAATGTCCTTGCCCCCGTCATGAGGATCTGCTTAAAGCCCAAATCCAAGTGCAACTCTTGGTACGATCCTGACCTCGCCACCCTTAAACGCATGTGTAGGGTGGTGGAGAGGAAGTGGAGGGCATCAGGCGCACCCCCTGACAAACTGGCCTGCCGCCTGCTCCAAAGGCAGTACAGATACTCTGTCCTCACTAAGAAGAGAGCCTACATCCAAGCCTGCGTCTCTGCAGTATCTAACAACTCAGCCAAACTTTTCAAAATCTGCAAGGAGCCGGCCAATCCTGCTGCAGTCTCTACCTCTCCTGTTCCCTCCCAGGCCCTCTGCAAAGCCTTGGCTTCTTATTTCCCCACTAAAACTCAGGACATCCTGTCCACTTTCTCTTCCTCTACCCCCTCTTTCTCCTCTTCCACCACTCCTGACCCGTCTGTGGCCGTCTCTCTTCTCCTCCTTTCCCTTGTTCACCCCTGACAATGTTTCTAGAGAAGTCCTATCTATGAAAGTCTTGTCAAAGCAGGTTCTCCCCTGCTCATCCAGAACCATCAAAGCCTACATCAACACACTTGATCCAGCCTTGGCCGATTTCTGCAATCACTTCTTTGCCACTGGAGGCTTCCCCTCCCCCTTAAGCACTCCCTTGTGCACCCCTTTCTAAAGAAACCCTCGGCTGATCCTTCCTCTCCGGGTAACTATCGCCCGATCTCCATCACTCCTTTCCTGGTCAAACTCCTGGAAAAGCTGCCCATCTCCCAGCTTAATCTGCATACTGAATCTGTTGGTTGTCTCCACGACCACCAGTCTGGCTTCAGAGCTGCCAGAAGCATGGAAACTACTCTCCTGAACACCCGTGAAGACCTGTTCTCCAATCTTGACTCTAATCTTCCTTCGGTCCTCATTCTCCTCAATCTATCCTCTGCTTTTGACACGGTCAACCATGCCATCCTGCTCAATCACCTCTGTGACAACTTGGGTATCAGTGATCAGGCCCTGTCCTGGTTGACCTCCTTTCTCACCGACCAGCCCTCTCTGGTCCAACTGGGGTCTTTCCTCTCTTCTATCTCTCTACTCGTGGTGTTTGCCAGGGGTCTAATATTTCTCCCTGGCTTTTCAACCACTACCTGGCACCTCTTGCCCACTGCATCGCTACTTTCTGCTCCAAATTTCAGTGTTATGCGGATGATACCCAGCTCTCTTTCAGGCACCCTTCAGCCACCTCTGCTTCTTCTCTCATACCAGACTGTCTGGCTGCAATTCAGGAATTGTGTGATGCCAACGATCTCTGCCTTAATACCAGTAAGACTGGGATCCTCCTCATAGGGACACATGTTCCCTCCTTTACTCTCTCTGTCTGGCTGCCCACTCTGGGCCCTCTTCCTGCTCCTTCTGGTGAGGCTAAGAAACTCTGTGTATCTTCGACTCCACCCTCTCCTTCTCTCCTCACATCTCCAACGTCCCTAAGAAGTCAAACTATCATCTGCACCTCCTGAGAGGTATTCTTACTTTTCTCACTTTCCGCCAGAAGCGCACTGTCCCCAGAGCTCTGGTCTTCTCCAGGGTGGACTACTGCAACAGCCTCTTTCTAAATCTGCCTCCTCCTACTCTTCGACATTTACAACTTAGACAGAACAGGACTGCATCTCTCCAACTCTGAAATCTCTTCACTGGCTCCCTGTGGCTGTAAGGATCAAGTCCAAGACCCTTTGCATCGTCCACAAGGCTTTCTGGGGCCTGGAACCACACTACCTCCAACTTTCTCTTCCAAAACATCTTCCTTCTCGAGCTCTCCACTTATCCACCTCCAGCTCTATGAGGGTCAGACACTTCTGCAAGCAGAGAGTGGGGGCAGCTCTCTCTCCTCGGCTGGGGCCTCCCTCTGGAACAGCTTCCCTTCTGCGCTTAAACTTGAGCAGAACCACCTCCGGATCCAGAAGCAATTCAATACCTTCCTTTTCGCTTCCGCTTTCTCTCTTCCTCTCCCCTGCTGATGTCCCTGAATGCTGCGCGCACTGGTCACTGGCTACACTCTGAACTCGGGCCCAGGCTCCTGCATGTACATTTGCCCCCGCACTGCCTCAGTGCTTCCCCAGCACTTACAGGTTTGTACCTGCAACCCTACAATCCCTTCTCTCTGCACTCATGAGCCAGCCGATGGCTGCACTTATTGAGTCACCTGCACTTCTCTCTTCCCCCCTCCTGGCACTTCTCCCCTACCTCTTCCCCGCACTTGCGTGATCTGAATGGAATGACACGAGATCTAGTAAGATCCATGTTTTGTACTCCCTTTGTTTCCCCCTCCTTGTCTTGTCGCGCCTACAAACACTTGTGTACAGGCATGTCATAAATGCCATATCATATCATTCCTCACGCATCTCTCCTGAAAGTGACATTTTTAACTCCATTAAACAGCTCCATATCATCAATTTCTGATCTGCTAAATTCCACTTTTCTCTTTCCAATAACCATTAAAAGACAGCAACATTGGGGGTTGTAGGTGATTCACAGTCTTGCTAATGAATGTGTGTGACAGGGTGGCAAGGATGGATGCATAAATAGAATTAAACACTGCTGAATTTTAATACAGAAGTAAGTTTCATTCTTATGCATGTAACATGTAAGGCAATGCAAAATAATATATCCATCAAAGTTCCTAAAGAAAGTCTCTTACAATGGTTTCAGCAATGGTGTTCGCCCAAACCCATTTTGGGAGTCCATTTGATAACTTGGTCTTTGTCTTTGGGCTGCAGGTTTTTGCAGAGTTTCCAAATTGGGTTGTAGGGCAAATTTGCAGGCTGCCACAGACATGTTCTGGGCTCAGATCACTCAGTATTTTCCTACAGTATGGTTAAGCAGTGGCTGAGCCTTACCAGGACTATCTCTCCTTGCTAGCTTTGTGGGATGGGGCTTGGAATCCTTCATCGGTTGATCACCTTCCTGCTCTAGTGTGCCAGTCCCCAAGAAAATCCCTCTCTGATACCTCCTACAATAGGAATAAGCACCCTGACCCCTGGTGAGATCGCCCTATTGTGTACCTCCTCCACCTTCCTCTAGTTTTTGCCCTGTACTGTCCTAATCTACTGCAGCCTCCCCGTTATCTCTTGCTATTAGGGGCACCAGCTCTCCTCCACCTCCTGAGGTGCAGTGATGTTATCTACCCCTCTATGTTCTTCTCCGCTAGTGAAGATGGAAAGAGCACCCACCTCTGTCTCTCTCCTGTGTCGTATTGCTCCAACCTTCTCCCAAAAATCTGTCTCTCTCTGATGACCCATCTGCTCCACTCTCCAACAACTTGCCTCTTTATGGTTACTGTCCGTTCCGCCAGGTTTTGATTAGGCATTTATCTCACCCAGTTTTACAGTTTAATAAACATCCTTGAACTGTGATCACTTGTGTCTGCCTTACTTTGATACCATGCCTTCCTCACAGCGGACAAGGGCTGGATTACTATGCATAATTTTTTCTTCACTTCCGAACGTGTTCCGACTGCCCTAACTCCCAATTCCTCCCTTTCCGGCCACCCTGCTCCGAATGCCTTCCGGCGCCCTCCCAAATCATGTAACACATCACGCAGGACATTACAACCTCCCCCCTTTTTAAACATGAAGTTAACTTTTAATCCATTTCTTCAATCAGTCTCTTTGTCTGAGTCCTTGCCCTTTGGGGTCACCCTGAGGAGACCTCAAACCTGATATCTGGGATAGAATGTTCAGGCGGGTTCCAACAATCACTCTTAGAGTCTTCTCCATCACCATCCTAAGGCTCCCCAGGACTCTGGGCTGCAACATCCTCCGTCCCTCTTTCTCCTTCCATCATTGGAGGGAATTTGCAAAAATGTGAGGATTTTCTGGTTATTTGCCACTGCTCATCCTCTGCCGTTATAAGCGATCCCTTGACATGAGTAACAGTGGAGCACTCCTGAAAGCCATAGTGTGTTTATGGGTGCAAGGCTGCCTTACAACAACAGTATCACCTTCATGGATATCCGCCTCTCGGGGCCATTGTCTGTCATCTGCATACTGTTTCATGTTTGCCTTTGCATGAGCATCTTGTCCTCTCATTTCCAGATCCTGCGAGTATCTTTCCTCTGGAAGGGTGAGATGGGGCAAACGCATTCTGTCATTGCACCCAAACATGACCCCGTATGGTCTTTTCCCTATGGTACTGTATGGGGTTTTGCAGTAGTGTCTGAGGGGATAATAGAGAGTCTTCCCTACCGACTCCCCCATCAAATGAGCTACCTGGACGGACCTCTTGACTTTGCTCATGAACCATTCAACTGTTCCGTTGGCTTGAGGTCACAGTGGTGTAATCTTTCTGTGCCTGAACCCTATGTGCTCAGCAAAAGTTTTGAAGTCCTGCCCCGTGAATGGGGGACCATGGTCAGATTTGACTACCCAGGGCACTCCGTACTCTGGGATGGTGTGATGGACTGCCCATGAATGGCACTATCTCTATGTCTGGATATCTGGAGTGCTCGTCCATAGCCACAAGTATGTGTTCACCTCCTGCAATTGGCCCAGAGAAATCAATGGGCACTATGTCCTATGCGTGTTCTGGTCATCCGTAGTGGTTCTGGTCAAGTGTGGGGATTCAGGACAGAGCATGTGGGACAATCTTTGAGTAGTGCTTCCACTTGGCCATCCATGTGTGGAAACCAAATCTTTTGGCGTAGTAGCCTCTTTGTGGATACGATGCTCCTATGGCCCACATGAGCCAAATTTAGCAGTTTCCTCTGTAGGATTTGAGGTACCGCAATTTTGGTTCCTATCAACAGCAGGCCTTCCCCAGGCCACGTTAATTCTTCCCTCACCAACAGTAATCCTTGAATCTCTTTGTTTCCAGACAGGTGCTCTTCCCCATCTGTTTAGCTTGCTTCCACCGTCCAGATCGCATGCAGCGCAGGTTAATTTGAATGGCAGGGTCATTTTCTGACTCCTGGGCTATATGCATAACATCAACTCCTTCTGGAGTAGCAGCCTCAACCACATTGTGTATTTACTGATCCGCAATTAACACATTTGTGTCTACCGAGGGGATTGGGTGGCCAGACAGGAAGTGTGCTGGGTCCTCTTCCTTGCCTGGTCTGTGGTGTTGAATGCACACCCTTGCCAGTGTATTGTCATGTTGATCTTGATTTTTTCCGAACACTCATATGTCATCACTATAATTGAGACAATTTGGTATGTGATTGTGCTTGATGACATTGTGCATTTCGGATTGAAATATTTCAGCAGCCGACGACACTCCAAAACTTAATCTCTTGTATCTGAAAAGCCCCAAATGTGTGAAGAATGTGGTCATGTACCTTGACTCTTCACTTAATTCTAACTAATGATACCCCTTGTTGAGGTCAAGTTTGGAAGATATTTGATCACCATTTAACAAGTGTATCATGTCCGTAATTCTTGGGGCTTGATGTCTTTCTCTCATAATTGCTTCATTGGGTCTGTGCATATCAACACAGATTCTAATGTTGTCCGATCTTTTCTTGGGGAACGGGACTATGGGCGAGACCCACGGGGTGGGCCCGTCGGCCGGTTCAAGGATGTCTTGTTTCCAGTAATTGATGCAGTTTCTCCTATACCTGCTTCTGAATGTTTATTGGAATGCATCAATAATGTTGTGCTACTGGGCTCACATCAGGGTTGATGTGTAGAATTATCTGTCTGTTCTTTAATTTTCTTAGCCCCTTGAACAACTTGGGGAATAGCTGTTCTATTTTGTCAGGTGCATCAATATAATAATGGGCGATGAGCTGATATAATATGTGGATCAGACCCATGTCTAAGGCAGCTCTGAAACTAAAAATGCACCCACTTTCAGCGGCAGCTTCCAGCACATGTATGGGTAGTATCTTGGATTGACCTTTCTATTTGCATTCTGCCATGAAGTTACCTTTGCATGGCAGTGGTGTTCTGGATCCGTAGAGGTATATGTTCACCTCTGCTGGTTTGAGTCTAGGAGCTTTATGTATTTTGCCATATAACTCTTCGCTGATGACATTCACGATTGCCCCCGTGTCAATGAGGAATTCTTCTGACAGTCCTTGTATTTGAAGTAGTAATATGGGGCTGTGTTCTTTTGCTGTGAGGTTTCCAAGGGCATATACATATCCTTTCCTCTTTGTTTCTTCCCAGCTAGTTTGTTTGGATTTCTGTTTTCTCCTGACCTCTTCCGCCGACGAACAACTGGAGCCGTTATCTGAAGTGGATTGTTGTTCCAGGCATCTCACATACCTCCTGGATTTCCAGTGGGACCTCGACCTGGAGGATCGACGAGTGCACCACTCTAGTGCAGGCTTATCATGTCTATGACTCTCTTCTCCATGATCCTTGTGGTGTCTATGTGGGGATTCATATGGTACAGGTATCTTAGTGTGTGGGCCGTTCGACTTGTCTTTTGCCCTGGCTGGCCCAGCTTGCGTGATCTCTCCTCTGGCCTGACTGCGGGACATGCGGCATACTGCTTTAAAGTGGTTTTCCCCTCCACACACTGTGCACTGTTGCCCCAGGGCAGGACATGCACCTTCATGTAGAAATTCATAGCCACATCAGTAGCAAAATGGGTCATTGTTCCATTGCAGTGCTGAGAATGCCATGTTATGAATGGTTTCTGATGCCGGTGCTGATACCTTGACATTTCCCATGGCTTCCACCTATTGCTCCAGCATGGTATCGGATCTGGCCAACTTCAGAATCTCATCGAGGGACCATTGCTTCTGTGAAAGGTGTTTGCGAAATACAGAGGACTCACAGCCAGTAATGATTTGTGACCTCAGGCCCTCTTCATTAGAGTAGCTGTTGAAGTCACATTGTTTCATCCTCACCAGCGTTCCCTCTAAGCTGTGCGCATGTGCGCTTGCCCAGCTTCCCTCTGGGTGCCGCTCAGAAGAGATTTAGCAGCGCACACAGACAAATCACATCTTCTCAAGAACTAAAAAGGCACGAGCAAGAGTAGTTTTATTTTGGCTGTAATATGAATAACGTTCCCGCACTAGAATTTCCATAGCCAATGGTGCCTTAACAAAAGAGTCACCCGCACTATGTCACCTAACATTCAGCTCAAATATTGGTTACTGATTGTAAGTAAGCAGGCTAATTGAATGTATAACCTCATATCATGATTCCTATTCTTTGTACATCTGTCACAAAGGCGCTTTGAAGCGGTGCCCCCAATGTTAATTTCTCCTCTAAAGATTTTGAGTAGGCAAATATCATGCTCATCCTCTTCCTCTTTAGCAGTGCTAATCTTATCCTATAAGTGGAGAGCAACATTGCAATCACATCTACTTATTCTACAAGGGATTATGGGTATGAAATATGCCTGGCACTACTCATACACAGCATTAGGGCAATGAATATGCAAACACCAGCATTGCTTTTCAAACAACCTGCATGCTTTCTAGATTTTCGGAGTTCCATTGGGCATAGACTTTAACAAATGCTATGGTCATGCTCTGCTGGTTTCACTGAGCACTTGTACAATCCTACACAAGAATATGAGGGGAGGTTGCAAACCATCTGGTTTACACGGCAGAATAATTGTGTGTATGCATGTTCATGACATGTTCTTAAACTGCCCATAATATCACGACGAGGCTTAAAATATTATTTGTTTGCAAAGTATTGTGAGTATGCAAATACTGCAGTGTGTGCTTTACTGCTACATTTCCCTTACTTTTTACAGTGCAGGATCGAGAGTGAGGGTGGATAGGGCACATGCGAACACTCCTGCCGTGGAAAACTAAAGACAGCAACCAAGACAGATGTTTGGGCAGTACAGTACTGTGAAGGAAATGCATTTTTTATTTGCATTAAAGGATAGTAAACTGTAGTAACAGTGTAGGCAACTGCACCTTCTTTCCATGCCGAGCTGCTGAGGGTTTTTCAAAATATTCATTTTTTCTGTGTTTAGTGCCACTAGCTTCCTTATGCATCTTGTTTAACTGATAAGTCTATCGCAGAAAAAGGGCCCCTAGTTGCAGGAGAAGGCCCTCCATTTGTTGTACCTCTGGGCATTGCTGCTAATAACTTTAAAGGGGCTCAGTGAAGCTCATACTGAATTTCATCAAGGTTGGGGCGAGGAAGGGTGAGAAAAAAAGCTGTAGGCTGCATTATGTGCCCAGTTATTTCACGTCCTATGTAAGGGTTACAAGCCGGGATCTGATCAGATTTTACCTCCTACTTGGAATAAAATGATCTTTTAGGGAGTACAACTGCGTTTTTTTGTTGGGCTTATTTACACCCTATTTTTTGTTAGGCACATTTCCCTGTTTTTAAGGAGTAAAACTGGGTGGTATGTATGACTCTTATCTGTAGAGCTGGTTTTGAAAGTGTTGCCACTGCTTTGTTCACAGGACAATATTGGGCCTCATTGCAGGTGTGGCGGTCCGGAAATAAGGGTGCCAGTCGCACTGTACTGGCACCCTTTCCGGACTGCCAAACTACAACTCTGGGTCCACCCGCCCACAGAGTTTTCACGGAAGCACCGGCACCGTTAGCAGCAGTGCTTCCATCTCCCCACTCCCATGGAGTCCTATGGGTATGGGGACAAACATTTTCTGGCGCCTGACCTCCCGATCCGCTGGGACTTGTAATGTCCGGTGGCACCGGGATGTCAGGTGCTGGTAAAGTGTTGCGAGTCTGGTGGCAACCAGGTTACCGGCGGACTCGTAATGAGGCCCAATGCAATGTTTATGTAATCAGTGGCACAGGCATTCTGATTATCATAATCTGTGGTGTAGTTATTCTGATGCAATTCTCATCCTGACACACATTATGAGAGGCATGTTCTCCTGGACCATGAGTTATGTGATTACATTGAACATCTTATTGGCATGTTTTCTGGCACACTAGTTTTCACTATTATTGTTTAATGAGTGGATTATTTGCCAGCCACATCAGCTGTGATAAGATCTTTTTTTTAAATAATACACAATGATTTCTTTTCCATGGGAATAAACACTCTGCATTGTCTCTGAGCAGTAACAACAAATAGCCTCAACTAAAATGATTGGTTATACTGAGCATACAATTCTAGGTGCTGTGGCAGATATTGAAATCGGGGACTGGATGATGAACTCTCTTTTTAATCATATCTAAAATGTTTTTTTAGCCTATATCTTTGGAAAAAAGTGCAGCAAGATGTACCATTAACACTGATTTGCAAATAATTGCAGAGGTTGGGGAGGGGAACATTCCCCTCCAAATGCTCTTCAGAGATGATAACTCACTATTTGTATTTGTATCTTATTTATTTATACAGCGCTTAACACCTAGTGCCATCTGCTCATGCTCACAAAAAGGCTTACCCTCATTATTCAGTTGCTCACATGGAAAATAATGTGTGCACGAAAGCCAACCACTTCCGCACATAGAGAAAAATAATTAGAGGGAATATTGATCCTCGCACGCAATTGCATCACAAATGCGTCTATCGATTTCCCCTTTGAATTGTTTGGTCATGTGGAACACGTGGCGTTCATAATCAACATTGGTGTGTGGAGTGAAGTATTGGGTGAGGGCATCTCTGAGGCCTGTGTAGGAGTCTGTGGTGTGTTAGGGAGAATTCTCTGTTTAGGCTGACTTTCCTAACCTAGTGAGTCCCCCAGCAGCTTTGCTGGATTTTTGGGGTTTATTTTTTTCTCCTGCCAAGAGTGAGACTCTTTTACCCTCACTCTTGGGCATGATTTGAGTGTGTTTCTTTGAATCTGGATGTGTTTAATGGGCTATGGGGTCTTTTACTCCATAGGGCTTCAGGTGTTTTTGTGATGTGTGTTACCCAGCACCCTCAGTGCAGTGACACAGGGGTGTCATAGTGACCCCCCAGTATAGACTCCATACCCTGGGACTGACTACTGTCTCCCAGAGGATGTAAAGTCACCATTGACTTTACTAGTCTTAAATTCTGAACAGAACCAGTACAAACCATCATATTGTGGACGTACTGGCTGGGACAATTCAATTGCCCCGGGGTCTGTTAGTCGAGGGGGCACGTCTCCGTCCCCCCTGATCGAGTTTTGGCTGGTGGCAGTGGATACTACTTTTTATATTCAACCGCAAATATTTTCCTATGGGATTTCCCATTGTTTTAGGCTACTATCTTTATTAATTTATTTACCGTAGCCTCAAACATACCGCCGGTTTATTTAATTAATATTAATTCTCCGGTTGGTATTTTTTGCCAAAACTTGATTCTAAAATGGCGTTTGTGTTCTCCTCTGTGACTACAACCCAAGTCGAGCCCTTTGTTCCACTTTTTGGCGGGCTTCTCCACAGAAGCCCTCCAAAGTGGTGCCACTCTGTCTGGGGTACTTAGGAGGGGTGGAGGGAAATTTAGGCACCCTGTACTGAGTTGCCTAGGCAACTCAAGTCACACTCCATCCTGATTGGCCCAAGTGGTGAGCCGACCGGCTCACCACTTAGCATGTTTGAGTGACAGCTAGGCTGAGTGAATGGGGGTTTGCTGCATAAAAGCAGGGCTTTGGGGACTGGAACTTCAGAAGTCGCCACAGGACCTAAGAATTCGACGAGGGAGAAGCTGAGCCGACCTGCCACGACACCACGACCGGTGGAGCCCTGCTGGACCGTCTTACCACTTTTTCCCAACGACAGAGGAGATCTCCCGCCGGAGAGTCTTCTTCCTTTAACTGGTGGGGATAACCAGTATCACCGTCTTTTCGCTTTCCCGACGTATCGCGTGGCCGTCTTGCCTCTTGCCCGTGCCAAGCACCCCGGCAACCGGGATACCACGTTTTACCACGACCGCGAAACCAAGGTACCACCTTTAACCGGAAAACTCTGCGGCTGGTTTCTGCCCTGGTAGTGCAACGACCTTCATCTTTCCTCCAAGTCGAGTTCTTCTCTTCCCCTGGACGACGACGCAACTTGCACCCACTACCAGGAACAACTGCCACCGCTGGAGGATCCTTCCCACCTAAGGTACCGTGTCCGGCCTGGCTTCCCTTGCTACCGACTGTACGGGGTAGATTTAGCCCCGGCTTTCGTACCTGGGTTAGCCTGGGACACCTTGGCTAAACTTTTCTAAACCTCTCTAAACGCTTTTCTGAACCCTCTGCAAGACTTTCTAAGCCTAGTGTAACTGTGTGATCTTGGGCACATTTGTGCTCTGCTCTCTCTAAGAGTGGGCCCAGCCTTTGGACTCCAATGACTTTTTGCTCTCTGCCTTGCTAACAGTGTTCTGGAATCGTAGAGTGGTGTACCTCTTCTTATTCTGTCTTTTTCCCTCCCCTTTTCACAAACTTATTAGAGTGCAATCTAGTTAAGCGCTCACCTCTGTATGAAAATAAGTGGTGCTTTACTGTGATTTTCTAATAGGGAAAAAGGGGTGTATATATCATAATAGTAACTGTGTTTAGAATATTTTACAATAAGAGTGCTGGAGGGTTTGAACTGTGTGTTTTTAAATAAATAATTATATACTTTGATACCAAAGCTCTGGTCAGTGTTTGCTTGTATTATTGTATCTGAGTGCCTATTGAGTATACTTTGCATACTGCCTAACTCTTCTTGAGGGAAGTCTGACTGCTCAGCCACAGCTACCAGGTAAATCTGGGTGGTACAGACTGCTACCAAGTGGGTTTACTGCCAACACCTGTAGTCTTAAATCTTTTGCAGTGGTCCCTAAGGGAACTGCACAGGTTTCTGCCTAACACTGGTGTACAGCGGTGGGATTTGTATTGAGTATACACTTTAGAGTGCTTGAGGATACCTTAGTACAACTAACCACAAATCTTAGCACTGAAAAAGTAATCTTTCTAACATGTCAACTATGGAAACTTATAGTCAAGAGTCCATTGCTACAAAAACTGCTGATTGTTTAAGAGTATTGTGTAAGCATAAGAACCTCCTGACTAAAGGCAAGAAAATGGAGTTAATAGAAAGGTTGTTAGCTAACCAAAGTCTGGATGATGGGTCTGAGGAACCTACCATGCCAGAAAATGTAGATAACAGTATAGAAATTGATATTGATCCAAATGTTGATAATCTTGAGGAAGAGTCAGAAGAGGAGGGTGAGGCTGCTGTGACTGTCCCCCCTAGGTCTCTGTCTGCTCTACCTGCTATACCTACTGGGCCTTTACCAAGTCCCACACTAAGTCCTCAATATCTCGAATTAGAGAAAATGAAACTTGAACTAAAGTTCAAGAGACTGAATACTCTGGCTGAACAGAGACATCAGGAAATGAATCAAGAACTAAGGCTAAGGGAAATGGAGCTCAAGCATGAGCTAGAAATAAAGAAATTATCTGTCGAAATGCTTCTCTCTCTGGCTCCTCTAGAAGTTCCAGTCCTAAAAGACCCCGGATGCCTAAAGAATTGGTTGGTATGTATGAGCCTAAGTTGGATGTGTTGGATTGTTTGTCTCTGTTTGAATATAATCATGGGCTCCAGAACATCACAGGAAATGACTTACTAACCTGGTTGTTCTCTAGGCTCCCCCCTGTTGCAACTGATGTGGTAATGCAGTTGGGGGAGGAGGATAGGAAAGAGTATGAATGTGTGAAACTAGCTTTGATAGCTAGGTTTGGGAAGACCCCTTCCCAGTATCTTAAGAGGTTTAGAACCCTCAAAAAGCATGATGGTACCCCTTGGGCTACCTGGGTGAGTGAAGGGTTGAAAAACTTAGAGGGATGGATTAAGGGTTACAAAGTGAACACTTATGAAGGTATGAA
This sequence comes from Ambystoma mexicanum, assembly GCF_040938575.1. Classification (NCBI taxonomy): domain Eukaryota; kingdom Metazoa; phylum Chordata; class Amphibia; order Caudata; family Ambystomatidae; genus Ambystoma; species Ambystoma mexicanum. The sequence continues at coordinate 1,041,209,241 of NC_090921.1, forward strand.
GAATCTTGTTATGTTGGAGTCAATTTATGATGCCTGCTCTCCTGAGCTCAGACAGCACTTGGCTGATTCAAAGGAATTAGATTCCCGAAAACTAGCTAAGGCTGCTGACTTGTGGGTTGCCAACAGGGCCACTCACAAGGATTCTGGGGTAACTCAGAAAAAGGATGAGGGGAAACAGCCTAAAAAGGACTCCAAAGAGAATTCTAATACTGCAAATTCCAAAGAGGGCCCCAAACAAAACCAGAAGGGTAAGCCACCAGGGAAACCACAGCAGAATAGTGTCTCCTCTGGTGCTAAACCAGAGGGAGGTCAGAACAAGCCTCTATTCCAGAAGGCATTTGGTAAATGCTTTGTTTGTGGCTCTACTGACCATGTGAAAGGAGATCCCAGATGCAAGGGTAAACCTTCAGGGATCCAACTTGCCTCCTTAGCCTTCGCTCCAGAAGAGGAAGTCCCAATGGCAAGTGGAAACTTTCTACTGCTGGCTGATGAACCCATTGGAGTCTCAGCCAGTGTTTCTTTAGTCTCTCTGGGGTTGTGGGAACAACAGAATTTAGATGTGTATAATTCTATCCCAGATAATACTAAATAGTATTATAAAGACAGTGTCCAGGTAAATGGTCAGGAGACTCCTGCCATTAGAGACACTGGGGCCAGCATAACTGTGGTGGATGAATCTTTTTTCAAGGCAGAGGATGTTGCTAAGGCACCCAAATGCCTCACCAAGTTAGCTGGAGGGCCTGTGCAGATGTGTCCCCAGTTACCAGTTCTCATCCAGTGTAATGACATGGCTGTAAAAATACCTGTCAGTGTATGATGTGAAGTGCCAGGTAGGGTTCTGTTGGGTAATGACCTGAAAGCTCTTGGAGTTGTGTCACATACCCCCAGACCACCTAGTAAAAGGTTACAGGAGCTCACAAAACCTGCAAGAGAGAAAACCCTGCGAGTGTTATCTCAGGAGATGATGACAGAGATCACTCCTTTACCACTGGAGCAACTCACTGCAGTAACTACCAGATCAGGAGCAAAGGGGCAACCCAAGACTCCTAGGAAAAAGTCAGCAGCAAGCACTCCAGTGCTTCCAACAGTTACACCTGTAACTCCACCTCCAGCTGAGGCTGAGAGGGAGGTACAACCCTGTATGGTTGAACTAGAATCTGAAGAAGAGCTAGTGGGAGGCCAAGAACTTATTGGAGATCTAGACCCTGAGGACCATCCTGAGCTGCAGTCTTTACTGGCAGAAGGTGGGCCCAGCAGGGCAGCTTTCCGTAAGGGACAAAGAGAATGTCCAACTCTGTAAGGTCTCCGCACACAGGCAGCTGCTCAGGCTGAGGGGCAAGAGCCTGGGAAGTATAGGTTGCACTGGGAAGATGGCCTCTTCTACAGTGAACCAACTGAGTCTGAACCTGGAGACTACAAACGCCTTGTAGTACCTCAAGAAAACGGACAACAGTTCTTGCACTTAGCCCACAAGATTCCTTTCGCTGGTCACTTGAGCTTCAAGAAGACTAAGGAAAGGCTCTCCCTCTACTTCTATTGGCCAAAAATGGGGGCCGAAGTAGATAAGTTTTGCAAGAGCTGCCATACCTGCCAAACTTCTGGTAAGGCTGGCGCCAAGAATGTGGCACCCTTAGTGCCTCTCCCAGTTGTGGGAGTCCCAATTGAGAGGGTAGGGATTGACATTGTTGGTCCCCTTGATCCCCCTACCTCCTCAGGCAACAGGTTTATCCTTGTTGTAGTAGACCATGCTACTAGATACCCTGAGGCAATCCCTATGAGAACTGTTACAGCTCCGGCTGTGGCTAAGGCCCTCCTTGGTATTTTTACCAGGGTTGGGTTTCCTAAGGAAGTAATATCCGAAAGGGGATCAAACTTTATGTCACACTACATGAAAGCCATGTGGAAAACCTATGGAGTTACTTACAAGTTCTCAACCGCCTACCACCCCCAAACCAATGGGCTGGTAGAAAGATTTAACAGAACCATGAAGAGCATGATAGGTGCTTTAGAGGAACCCCTGAAAAGAAAGTGGGACCTCTACTGCCATGCCTTCTCTTTGCTTATAGAGAAGTCCCTCAGGAGGGAGTAGGTTATTCTCCCTTTGAACTTCTCTATGGCCATCCGGTCAGAGGTCCATTGGCCCTGATTAAGGAGGGGTTGGAAGGCACTCCTCCCCTCAAGCCAGTCAGAGTGACTGACTACGTGATAGGTCTCCGAAGGAGAATGTCACACATGATGGCAGAAGCTAGTGATAACCTGAAAGCTGGACAAGCTTTGGTCAAGCATTGGCATGATCAAAAGGCTAACATGGTTGAGTTCACTCAAGACCAGCTAGTTCTCATTATGCTCCCAACAAGGCAGAGGGCCTTGCAAGACAAATGGATGGGACCCTTCAAAGTTGTGGGAAAACTTGGAGAGGTCAACTATCTGGTGGATCTGTGCAGACCCAGGGAAGCTCCTAGAGTCTTCCACACCAACCGACTAAAAGCGTACATCTCCAGACCTGAAGTAGGAGCCTTGCTTCTAGCTTCAGCAGCAGAGGAAGAAGAGAGTGAGTCTCTCCCTGATCTCCTCAGAGGTGTACCTTTAGATGAAAAAATTGAAGGAGTCAATCTCTCTTCAGATCTGACACCTGAGCAACAAGAGGAGTGAAAATCTATGTTAAATCAGTTTGCCTCCCTGTTCTAACTCTCACCAGGCTTGACTCCTTGGGGACAGCATGAGATACTCACTGGTGACTGTCTGCCAGTCAAAAGCAGAGGATACCGAATGTCAGAAAATGTGAGAACCCATATCAAGGGGGAGGTCAAGAAGATGCTTCATCTCGGGGTAATAGAACCCTCTACTAGTCCATGGTCTAGCCCAGTTGTGTTAGTACCAAAGGCAGGGTCCAAAGACTTGAGATTCTGTGTGGACTATAGAGCTCTTAATGCAGTCACAAAGACTGATGCCCACCCTTTACCAAGGACAGATGAGTTGGTGGATAAACTTGGTGCAGCCAAGTACCTCAGCACATTTGACCTTACGTCAGGCTATTGGAAAATAGCCTTGACAGACCATGCCAAGGAGAAAACTGCATTTTCCACCCCATTTGGCTTGTACCAGTTTAAGGTCATGCCTTTTGGATTAAAAAATGCACCTGCTACATTCCAAAGGATGGTAAACCAAGTTCTAGCTGGGATGGAGGACTTCTGCATGGCATACTTGGATGACATTGCAGTCTTCAGCCACTCCTGGGAGGATCATGTGAACCACCTAGAACATGTTTTGCAGGCTATTGGACAGGCCAATTTGACTATCAAGGCAAGTAAATGCCAGATAGGTCAAAGTAAGGTGGTCTACCTTGGGCATGAGGTAGGAGGTGGAGAAATAAGGCCTTTGCTCAGCAAGATTGAAGCTGTGCAAAATTGGACAACACCTACTACTCAAACCCAAGTGAGAGCCTTCCTAGGCCTCACTGTGTACTACAGGAATTTCATTGAGAACTATGGGACCATAGCTTCTCCACTGAATGTAATCTCCTCTCCAAAATTCCCTAAAAGGTCAAATGGAATGAGGAGTTCAATCAGGCCTTTGAAAAACTGAAGAAAGCTCTTTGCCAAGCTCCAGTATTGAGAGCTCCTGACTACCACCAAACTTTCTTTGTACAAACTGATGCTTCCAATGTAGGTATAGGTGCAGTTCTAAACCAACTGGATGAGAAGGGTAGGGAGCACCCCATTTGCTTCATCAGCCGTAAACTGAAGGATCCTGAGACAAGGTGGGCAACAATATAAAGAGAATGCTTTGCTATTGTTTGGGCACTAAAGAAGTTTAGGCCATACTTGTATGGTTCTACTTTTGTCATTCAGACTGACCACCAACCCTTGAGATGGTTAATGCAAATGAAGGGAGAAAATCCAAAACTATTGAGATGGTCAATCTGCCTGCAAGGGTTTGATTTCACCATTGAGCACAGGTCAGGCTGTCACCATCAAAATGCTGATGGACTCTCTAGGATGTATGTCATCGACTAGAGGTATGAGGTTCATCCATGAGTGGATTAAATCCTCCTGTACCTTAGTCTGGGGGGGGGCGAGTGTTAGGGAGAATTCTCTGTTTAGGCTGAATTTCCTAACCTAGTGAGTCCCCCAGCAGCTTTGCTTGATTTTTGGGGTTTATTTTTTTTCTATTGCCAAGAGTGAGACTCTTTTACCCTCACTCTTGGGCATGATTTGAGTGTGTTTCTTTGAATCTAGATGTGTTTAATGGGCTTAGGGTCTTTTACTCCATAGGGCTTCATGTGTTTTTGTGATGTGTGTTACCCAGCACCCTCAGTGCAGTGAAACAGGGGTGTCATAGTGACCCCCCCAGTATAGACTCCATACCCTGGGACTGACTACTGTCTCCCAGGGCATGTAAAGTCACCATTGACTTTACTAGTGTTAAATTCTAAACAGAACCAGTACAAACCATTATATTGTGGACGTACTGGCTGGGGCAATTCAATTGCCCTGGGGTCTGTTAGTCGAGGGGGCACGTCTCCGTCCCCCCGATCGAGTTTTGGCTGGTGGCAGTGGATACTACTTTTTATATTCAACCGCAAATATTTTCCTATGGGATTTTCCATTGTTTTAGGCTACTATCTTTATTTAATTATTTACGGTAGCCTCGAACATACCGCCGGTTTATTTAATTAATATTAATTCTCTGGTTGGTATTTTTTGCCAAAACTTGATTCTAAAATGGCGTTTGTGTTCTCCTCTGTGACTCCAACCCAAGTCGAGCCCTTTGTTCCACTTTTTGGCGGGCTTCTCCACAGAAGCCCTCCAAAGTGGTGCCACTCTGTCTGGGGTACTTAGGAGGGGTGGAGGGAAATTTAGGCACCCTGGACTGAGTTGCCTAGGCAACTCAAGTCGCACTCCATCCTGATTGGCCCAAGTGGTGAGCCAACTGGCTCACCACTTAGCATGTTTGAGTGACAGCTAGGCTGAGTGAATGGGGGTTTGCTGCATAAAAGCAGGGCTTTGGGGACTGGAACTTCAGAAGTCGCCACAGGACCTAAGAATCCGACGAGGGAGAAGCTGAGCCGACCTACCACGACACCACGACCGGTGGAGCCCTGCTGGACCGTCTTACCACTTTTTCCCAACGACAGAGGAGATCTCCCACCAGAGAGTCTTCTTCCTTTAACTGGTGGGGATAAACAGTTTCACCGTCTTTTCGCTTTCCCGACGTATCTCGTGGCCGCCTTGCCCGTGCCAAGCACCCCGGCAACCGGGATACCACGTTTTACCACGAACACGAAACCAAGGTACCACCTTTAACCGGAAAACTCTGCAGCTGGTTTCTGCCCTGGTAGTGCAACGACCGTCATCTTTCCTCCAAGTCGAGATCTTCTCTTCCCCTGGACGACGACGCAACTTGCACCCACTACCAGGAACAACTACCACCGCTGGAGGATCCTTCCCACTTAAGGTACCGTGTCCCGCCTGGCTTCCCTTGCTACCGACTGTACGGGGTAGATTTAGCCCCCGGCTTTCGAACCTGGGTTAGCCTGGGACACCTTGGCTAAACTTTTCTAAAACTCTCTAAACACTTTTCTGAACCCTCTGCAAGTCTTTCTAAGCCTAGTGTAACTGTGTGATCTTGGGCACATTTGTGCTCTGCTCTCTCTAAGAGTGGGCCCACCCTTTGGACTTTGGCTCACCAGTGACTTTTTGCTCTCTGCCTTGCTAACAGTGTTCTGGAATCGTAGAGTGGTGTACCTCTTCTTATTCTGTCTTTTTCCCTCCCTTTTTCACAAACTTATTAGAGTGCAATCTAGTTAAGCGCTCACCTCTGTATGAAAATAAGTGGTGTTTTACTGTGATTTTCTAATAGGGAAAAAGGGGTGTATATATCATAATAGTAACTGTGTTTAGAATATTTTACAATAAGAGTGCTGGAGTGTTTCAACTGTGTGTTTTTAAATAAATAATTATATACTTTGATACCAAAGCTCTGGTCAGTGTTTGCTTGTATTATTGTATCTGAGTGCCTATTGAGTATACTTTGCATACTGCCTAACTCTTCTTGAGGGAAGTCTGACTGCTCAGCCACAGCTACCAGGTAAATCTGGGTGGTACAGACTGCTACCAAGTGGGTTTACTGCCAACACCTGTAGTCTTAAATCTTTTGCAGTGGTCCCTAAGGGAACTGCACAGGTTTCTGCCTAACATGGTGTCAGCCAGAAGTTTGTCTACAATATCCCTGACGTTTGGCCCTATTGCCAAGTGTGGGAGGCTGTGCTTTTTTTCGTCCTTCAGGGACCCACTTGCTCGTAGGTATACATCAAAATCCCTCATCCCCTTTTCTATCTACATCCTAGGGGACTGGTTTCCATTATGTCAAAATGGCCATGTTGCTGCATGACTAGATTGCCCTGTATTCGCGATGGTAGGCCTCCTTGCAGTGTTGGCAGTAGTTTAGCAGGCGTGGCCATCTGATCTTGATTGGACATGACGTGATTACAGGTCTTCTTTCTATCACCGGGACACCTATTTCACTTTTCTGTGCACTGCGCCTTCCTCTCCTCCCCACCTCGACACTTGTACTGTGCACAACTAGGTGGTGTAGTCACACTGTCAGTTGGAATGGGGACTCCCCTTCGCAGAGGTACAAAGTGAAGGGTTTATGCACTTGCCCCCCACCTTCAGCTTCACAAACTGCCCCTGCTCTTGCCTCACGCTGCCAGCGTGGGGCTTCCTCTCTCTCTTTCACGCCCCCGGCATGACCTCAAAAGTCCCAGCGTGTCACACAGGCCTGGACACTGCTCGGGTTTATGCAGTTAGAAGTGTAAACTCATAAGCAGCTGACTTGCATGCATCTCTGTCAATTCGCGCAGCTCAATCATGCCACTTCAGACCTCCCACATCTCCTTGCGTGCAGCAACTCCAGGTCCTTGAATCTTGCATCGGTGCACTCGCGCTTCCTCCCAACAGCTCCGGCGCGTGAACCAGAGCTTTCCGGCGCTTCAACCAAGCGCAGCACATCGTGCAGACACTTGCAGGCACGAGTATCCTCATCGACAAATGTAGACTCCTTCTCGAGTCGTGATGACAGTCCTCCACACGGTACCTCACACAACACAAGGAAGGCGCGGACACGGGCTGAATGCGTCTTTATTTCTTAACTTCCATACGTGTACTGACTTCCATAACCCCCAACTCCTCCCTTTCTACACAACCTGCTCCCTGTGCCTTCCGGCGTCCTTCCAAATCTCGTGGCACATCACGCAGGACATTACAACCAGGAAGATCTCTTAGAACAAACCCCTCTATACCGCCTCCTGGTGCCTGTTTTCGGTTCCAGGCTTTCATTGATGCTGGGACATCATTTCTTTTAGTGCACAAACGGGAGGAGGTGGATGGACATTTTGAACCTCCCCATTTAAAAAAAATGTATACCCCTTAATGCCAACATTATCTATCTAGTTTGCGCACATTAAAAATACACTGCACCAGCTCCAATGCTTTTACATGGTAGTAAATAAACATTGATTTAAAAGCAATGCTGAATAGATATGTCAACCTGTGTTCTATCCCTTAAAAGGTGACACACTCCTTGACCCCTTTCAATCCATCCCATCTGTGTCGCTCTCTGTGAGCACCAGCCCTTTCCTGCTGCTGGCAGCAGGAGAAGCCTGTGTACAGGACTTTGCGCTGCACGGTTAGTGTAGTGATGTAGAGCTCTGAGCATGGACCTCGTGTGGCGCCGTGCCGTGCCGTGCATAAATTATGACAGAAGCAGTTCTGTTTACTTCAGGGGCCCGGCTTCGCTCTGTTGGCAAAGGTGTGAAGTCGGCCTCTTTATTCACTCTTGCACGTGATGACATCACACGTCATCACACGGTTCACGTGATACCTCACTCCTCCCCATTTTTATAACAGTAAAACTTTGCCTTGTGCAATATGTCATAAACAACGGTAAAGCACATTTTGAAAAGAAACATACAACAGAAAATACAACATGTTGAGGAACTCACGGTTACCCCAAGCTGGGTTAATTCACTGGGCTTCATGTCCCCGGAGTATCCACCGCTCAGGTGCTCAGATCATAGTCTCTCAGTCGCAACGGGGGCCCTCACAGTTCCCGGGTGGGATATCGTCTTTCGGCCTCAATGGCTGGGGAGGGTTCTGGGCGATGTCCGTTTCCCTGGGGTGCAGGCTCCGCCATCCTTTCTAGGTACGGAGGGTTGGGATGTGTTGTCTACTCTCTATCAGTACCAGTCCTTTTGCAGCCGGGGTGGGCCTGAGAGCCTCCAAAAGAAACTGGAGTTCTGTGTCACTAGCATGTGATCATCTGCCGCAGTCACTTGCAACCCTTGCACTCGCACTACTTTGAGAGGTGAGGGCTAATGTGGGAGAGACAACGTTCCTGCTGGGTAACAGGCTCTTACTAGAACTGTGTCGCCTGACATTCTCTTTTTGGATCGCCGTTTCCCTCTGGGAATGCACGATTTCATTGTCTATTGTTCCTGGAATTCTCCCTTTCAGTTCGTGTAGAAACATGCGTGGGCACCTCTGAAATAAGGCTTCTACAGGGGGCATTCCTATAGAGCAGTCGTGGGTGGTTCTATACTCAAGCAGAAACTGATACAGGGCTCGTTTCTCGCATGCCCATTGTCCATGTGCTATGCAAAAGCATTTGTTGAGTGTGCGCATGAAGCGCTCTGCTTCACCATTCGCGCGTGGCCATACGGGTGTGACTTTTTGGTGTTCAGTTCTTCTCTTGGCTAGGAATTCTTCTAGGCCAGCGCTTTCGAATGGAGAGCCGTTGTCCGAAAATACCGTCTTGGGGAATCGGTGGGTAGCAAAAATGTTCTCCGTCATTGGTATTACTTCTTCTAGGGCCAGGGGCGGGAGGAACCATTCATCTATTGTGAGTCCATTTGTGTGAAGCCAAAGTCCATGTGTATGGTTTGCCACAGCTCTTCGCTTCGAGGCCTGCACTGGATGGATGGTCCTCTGCTTTTTGGAGCAGCAGCTTGGCACCACTTGCAGGCACAAATAAATGCCTCGACTTTCAAATCAAGTGCTGGGAACCAGACCTTGAGCCTGAGGTGGTTCTTCGTTTTGCAGCGCCTTGGTGACCATGAAGATCAAGGGCAATCACTCTGTCGGTTAGTTACGTGGGGATTACTATGTGGGAACCTCTCAGGAGGAGGCCGTCTTCTGTAAACGTTAGCTCACTTTACACTTTCCATAGTAGTTCCAGGGTTTTGCCTCTTGTGTTCTGGAACCCAGGTCCTCAAGAGCGGATTTCCACTGTCCCGACTCCATAGCGTTGTGCAGTATTTGGAAACATCCGTCGTGCCTTGATGCTGCCTTGAATTCAGCGACGTCCATTGCGTTGGGGATTGAGCTTTCTACAATTAGTCGTAGGTGTTCCTCTGCTGCGGTGACCTCCTTGGGGGGTGGAGGGCTGTGCTTGCCTCTTTGGGGTGGCGGGATAGGTAATCTGTGGTATTGTTCTGTCCAGGCCTGTTTTTGAGGTCGACGTTGTACTCTTGGAGTGCAAGCAACCATTTTTCAATACGTGGCGGGGGAGTTGGCTGATCCACCCATCATTATGAGTAGAAGGGGTTTGTCGTCCGTGCCTACCTTCACCGGTTTCCCATAGATATATACATGGACATGGCGACATCCTCACAGCATGGCCAGAGCTTTGCGCTCAATCTGAGTATACCTCTGCTCTGTTACAGAGAGCGCTCAGCTGGCATATGCCACGGTGCATGGGGAGCCGTCTTTGTTGGTCTGGGTGAGGAGGTCCCCAAGTCCAAAAGGGCTCGCATTAACAATGATCTCAGTGTCTTTTTGTGGGTTAAAAAATGCTAGGATGCATTCATCTGACAGTGCCTCTTAATGTTCTTGAATGAGATTTGTTCCAGGGCTGTCCATCTCCACGCCGTGGATTGCTGTGTGAGGTTTCTCAGGGTTCCGGATAGGGTGGCCAGGTTTTCGATGAAGCGGCCACAGTAGGTGACCATCCCTAGGAAACGTCTGACCTCTGAGATGGATTCTGGGGTGTCCCTGACCTTCGCTGGGTCTGCGGATAGTCCTTCTTCCCGAAAAATGAAGCTGAAAACTTGATTTTGTTTTTCACGATGAAGAGTTAAGCCCAGTGACTGGATCCATGATAGTACCTTCTCTAGCTGCTCCAGGTGTTCACTCTCTGACTTGGCACGCACCAGAATTTCGTCACTCATATTCAAGGTTCCTGGCAGCCCCGCTGACGAGATGCCAAAGTTCAGCATTTTATATCTGTAGAGGCCGACGTGGGTTGTGAATGTGGTGATGTATCGACTGTCCTGGTGGAGTAGAAGTTGGTGGTAAACTGAGTGGAGGTCAGCCTTGGAAAAGACTGTTGCGCCTTCTAGTTTTGCGCTAATGTCGTCCAGTGTGGCGGTCAAGTACCTTTCTCTTCTAATTGCCTTGTTGGGCAATCGCATGTCCACACAAATGCGGACGCTGTTTGGTTGTTTGGGTTTGTGAGCAATGACAATTGGGGACCCCCAGGGTGTTGGTCCTTCGACTCACTTGATGATATCTAGGTCTACTAAGTTCTGTATTTCTTTCTAGACTTTGTCATGAAGATGGAAGGGCACTCTTCGGTGTTGCAACGCCACCGGTTGGACTGTGTCGTCAGATCGGTTTGCCTTCCATCTGCCCTATTCCAGTGAATATATTTTGGAATTTCTGTAGCTGCATCTGTACATCTTCGACGAACACCCCATGGGCGAATTGAATGAGTCCCAGGGCTTCTGCTGTGGCACAGCCTAGTAGTGTTTGGGTCGCTACCTTGGTCACGTAGAACATGGCACGTATGGAGACACCATGGTGTTGAACAGCAGCAATGAAGGTGCCCTCTACTGGTAGTGGGGTCTTGCCCCAAAAGTGAATATGCATACTCTGGTCTCTAAAATCGACGGAGGCCCAGGTAGCGTCCGGTGCTGCTCGTCGGCCATGATATTTACTGAGGCACCAGTGTTGAAAAGCACATGGAATGGGGTGTTCAAAATTGTCACTGCACATCGGGGTTGGCATTTTCCCCGGCCACTGACTGTGAGTACGGCCGATATCAAGAAAACATCTTCATCTTCATCCCCTATGCCTGCACCTGGTGGTTCCATCTTAGACTCAGTGGACGTAGTGTTGGCGGACTGGGCCATCCTGTCTTGTGGGAACCCAAGGGGTGTTCTTTTCCTCTTGGTACACTGGCAGGGGCCGAGGCTCTGCATACCTTGGCAAAGTGATTTGCAATTCCACACTTTGTGCAGGTGTACCCTATCGCTGGGCAGTCCTTCTCGTGAGGGAGATCATACCCGCACTGTGGGCAGGGAGCTGGGATGGAGGGGTTCCACGGCTTCCTCTGTCGCCACATGCTCCTTGTTCCTTGAGTCCTCAGGGTTTATTTCCCCACTGAGCATTCCTCTTCGAGTTCAGTGCTGACTCCATCTTGGAAGCCTTGACGTCCCCCAGTTTGTGGGAACGTCTCAGCTCATGGATCCCAGGGAGTGCAATTCCTGGTTCACGCAGGATTTGGTTTCGTAGTTTGACTGAGTGGCATCCAATAATGATTTGGCGTCTAACCTTTGTTCTCCCAGGTGCAGGTTGAAGCCAATTGTCTCAGGCGACCGTGGTGCTTTTCCAGGTTTTCCTCACTTTGTTGCATGGCAGTGCGCATGACAAACTTCTCGTAGTCGGTATTCGCCATTGGAGAAAAGTAGTCTGTCAGCGCCTTGACAACTGCATTGTATGAATCATCGGTGGGGCGCAGGATCTTGAACAGCTTGTGGTCCACTGGCCCTGCTGAATAGATTAGCGTACATTATTTTGTCAGGTCGTCTTTCTCCGCCGTGGCATTAAAGTACATTTGTAGGTGTTCCCGCCATAGTTTCCTCTGTGTGCCTAGAGTGGCTAGGGCCCCATGGATGTCAAACTCACACAGGGGTGCGAGCGATCCACGTTGTTGGCATGAGCCCCCTTGGGGACATGGTAGATTGGGGTGTCTTCTGCTGATATTTTCCTTCAGGATTGTGGGTCAACCCAGACACAGGCACTTTGGGGGGAGCTGCTGCCCCTTTTTGGGCACTATGCTTGCCCACCACAGCAGGCCTTCCTTGTGATTGGAGCCGCACCCTGCTGTGTGTATTGGGTGAGGGAAGGCACGTGAGCACCCTCTGAAGAGCCGCACCAACCCCAAGGTAGTGGTGACCCTCTGTGAGGTGAATGGCTAGCAGACACCTGGGGCGTCTAGAAATTCTGGCAATGGCAAGTTATTGCTGGTATGAGGATGTTAGGGGCACAGGTTTCCTTACCGGCATGCACGGAGCACGTGGCAACCGTGTGGCGGGCTGAGGGACAGCACGCTGTGTGGATTGGTAGCACAGACACCGCTGATCTGCCTAACTGGCAGGTGCCCACCGTGGACTCCTCGTCGCCAATGTTGTGGAGCTCTGAGGATGGGCCTCGTGTGGGCCTGCGCATAAATCATGAACGATGCATTTATGTTTACTTCACTGGCCCCACTTCGCTCTGTTGGCAAAGGCATGAAGTCGGCCTCTTGATTCACTCTTGCGCGTGATGACATCATACGTCATCATGCGGTTCACGTGATACCACAAGTGAGAGCCCAAGGTCGGGCCTGGCCGGCACACTCTCATGTGCAGCCACATGCTGGATGGCTACTTCTTACAGGCTCCTGGATACACGTCACTGTGAATTCACTGTTGTGCCACGTATTATGATCAATGACATTGGGTATTCTGTTAACCCTTCTTCTTAGTGTAGTTTTCCCGAGAAAAGGGAAACAGCTTGGACTGGAAGTGCTGGGTGAATCCTATAAGGTGTTTGCACGTGCATCAAGCCACCCACCTCTCCTCTCTTCTGATGTCTGGGAGCAGGTCTCTTTAATCTTAGGTAGCTCAACAGGAGGAACATGAGGCTGAGTAGTACAATACACCTTCCATTAATCAACAGCAGTCGTACAGGTAAAAAAAAGATACAGAGGTGTATAGGTTCCTTACCAGTACCAGCTGGTGAATTTTTCAATTGGAGGGGCATAAATATTTGCTGCAAACATTAGTAAGCGACTGAGCATAGCGAGGGAGCCCAAAGCAACCACCATGCAATGTTTTGAATATTAGGTTAAAGCACACATTCTGTGAACAATTAGGTAAAAAGCCAGATAGTCTGCTATCGGTTTTGTAGGGTAACACATTAAAAAATCCAATCGATGCAAGTCACCAACAGTGCACAGGAGTATTTCCCAACGCATTTTAGTGGTGCCTTTACCCACAATATATTTTCATGTTAGCTGTGCCGATAGATTTCCATGCTGGCCGCACATATACATGCCAGTATTCTCTTATAAGAACATACTCATTTTTGCTTTGTGCCTAATAATAGTAACTATACTATTGGAAAATGTCCACGCTGGCTCTGCCAAATCAGAGGCTCGCTCACCAGCATGGATAGTCGCGCTCGCCATGCTGGTGACAGGGCCTCTTGATTCATTCCCAAATCAAAGGCCTGCTAATCAGCACGATGAGCTGCATTCATTGTGCTGACGAGTGGGCTTCTGATTTTGGGGTACCCCCTCAAACCTAGCACAACTAAATTAGAGGCCCGCTCACCAGAACAAGCGGGCCTCTGATTTGCAGGCCTGGAGGGAGGGATGCATTTTTCACGCATTCATACACATTCATTCACACACCCATACACATTCACTCTCTCATTCTCATGCACACCCACACAACATACATTGGGCCTCATTCCGAGTTTGTAGGTAAAACCGTTCATTACCGGCATGGTGCAAATAGCGTGTCCGAGCTGGCAATAGACCGCTAAAAGCACCCTATTACGAGTTCGCGGGCACGGGCTTTGTGCCATGCCGGTAATAAACCTAGCGCCATGCCGCAAAAACGGCTGAAAAACCCTCTACCGGCATGAATCGCACCGAAGCGAACACTACCGCCTTAGAGTAACACGGCATTAGCGGTGACCGTAAATAGCGGTCACTGTTATTTACAGTCACCGTTAAATTGCGGAACCGGAAACAGCGTCATCGCACAGGAACTGGAAGGAGCACGGCGGCCATCTTTAAAAACACAATCCATTGCCATCATCACCAGACAGGACCCTTAGCAAACTTTCGACACACCGGAAAGATCCCATCATCAAGGAGGAATGCCCAAAGCGCCAAAAAAGGGAGCTTCCCGCCTCGGAAAGGAGCGCTTCAGCCCTGATGAACTCCAAATGATGGTGGATACCCTCTACGAGCATGCTGACACCGTTTTCGGCAGTGACATGCGGAGGGTGGCGGTGATAAAAAAAAGATCTGGGCTATGGTAGCGTAGAAGGTGAGCGCCGTGGGCAACACCCCTGCACCACTAGCATTGCAGAAAAAGGTGGGACGACCTGCGGCTGAGGGTGCAGAGCATCCTCTCGGCTAATCGAAGCCAGGCCCTGGAGACAGGAGGAGTCCCAGGTTCGCCCATGAAATTAATGCCGTGGGAGGAGACATGTGCGGCCCCATGATAGGCCCCGAAGCCATCGAAGGGGTTGGAGATATGGATTGCGGGGCAATGTCATCCGCTGATGGAGGTGAGTGTCCAAAGTCAATACTGCCAACGCCAATGTTTTAAAAGTCACTGCTAAGGGCTGGCCAAGTTGTCACGACATCATGGTTGGCTACACCCCCCCCCCCCTTTAAATCACGCCGAAACAAGTGAGACCCAGGCTAGTGCCAGGTGCGAGGCCATAATCTATATGACACATACCACACAAAGTGGGCCATTCCGTGAGGCACACAGGGCAGTTGATGTAAACAGTGTGCATGTGAGCCAGCACAGTACCCGGCCAACATGAGTGACACAGACATATGCATGCATTTCCCACCCAAGCATAGAATAATGTGCCGTTCTCCACCCAAATGATAACCCACTAGTATCTGATTGTGATATTGTAGCCTTGTCCAAATGCTGGCATTCAAATCATCACTCATGCCGTCCCTCTCTTCCACCCCCACAGGCAGCGAGCATGACAGCGAGGACCAGGCAAGCAACCGGCCCAGCACCTCCAGGGGCCAAGGCAGGGGCCGCCGTCTACCTGCGAGCAGGAAAACACCTGGAGGCACACCACCGGCTCCAGCGAGGCCTGTGGAGGGTGCACAACCCCCACCCCCACCCCTACCCCACACTGCACTGGCGGCAGACACATGCCCTACGCCACACTCTAAGGAGTCTAGTGTGGCTGAGGAGATTGCAACCATGGCCCCCCTCGATGTTGCTGACAGCCCCATTTCCATATGCGGAGCAACTGAGGAGGACACATATGGGATTGTCCACACCCCTGATGCCCAAACCAACCCCCAGGTCTCCTATAGTGACTCGGGTGAGGGTGACACACCTGGGCCTATGGGACAAGGAGCAACACAGGGACATGCCAGTCCTGTGGCCAGTTCCCTTAGTGAAGCGCCGGAAACACATATGAGCCCGATTCCCAGCAGGCCCACAACATCAGCCATTGATGCAGAGCGGGCACAGCAGCTCACAGGCCTGATCAATGACTTCATGCAGGACAATCGGCAGGCCAGGGAGGAGTGGCGGAATGAACTGAGGGCACTGGGTGAGGTCATTACGGACAGCACAAACCAGCTCTGTGAGGTCCTTGGCCGGATAGCAGATGCTCTGGAGGCTGCACATCCTGCACGACAGCCCCAGCAGGAGGACACACCTTCTGCATGCTCCTCCACCCAGACCAGCCCGCTCCGTCGGTCCCAACGTACGATGCGCCGCCAGGACATGCCTCCCCCTGCCTCCGGGAGCGCACAGTGACAATGCTGCCATCCACATGTGGCCTATGTGGTCCTTATGGGACTAGTGTGGGGTTGTTGTGGTGGGAGGGGGGGGAGGGTGTGTTTGGGAGTTGTGGTGGGAGGGGGGTGAGGGTGTGTTTGGGAGTTGTGCTGGGAGAGGGAGGTGGTGAGGGTGTGTTTGGGAGTTGTGGTGGGAGGGGCGGGGGGTGAGGGTGTGTTTGGGAGTTGTGGTGGGAGGGGGAGGTGGGTGAGGGTGTGTTTGGGAGTTGTGGTGGGAGGGGGAATGGGGAGGGTGGTGGAGGATTTGTTTTTCATGTTTGAACCTTCAATTTCAATACACCGGTTGTTCAGCTAAAAAAAACAGAGTGGACATTCATCATTGCGCAGGTGTCATTATATATTGCACAGTGCATAGTGTACATGTATCCCCACAACCAGTGCCCAATGTCCTGACATCCTCACACCCTCTGCTGACTTGTGTGTCAGAAATATTGTCCAATCAATGCTTGCCGCACGGCACGTCCCTCCTGTGCATCGGCACCGTGATGCTGTCCTGTCCCTTCTTCCTCCTCCTCCCCTTCATCATCATCAGGTGGTAGCAGTTCCATGTCAGGGGGCAGGGACACATTCCGACGGATGCACATATTGTGCAGCATTACACATGCCATGGTGATCTTGGACACCTTCTCATGGCTGTAGATGAGTGCTCCACCCGACCGGCTGAGGCAACGAAATCGTGCCTTCAACAGGCCAAAGGTCTGCTCAATCACCACACGTGTACGGGTATGGGAACGATTGTAGTCCTCCTTGTGCCTGTTCTGTGGGTTTCGGAGAGGGGTCATGAGCCATGGCTTCAAGGGATAGCCACCATCACCTGCTTGAGAGGGGAATGAAGGTAAGTGTTTGTACATTCATGGTGGACAACTGAACTAGTCTTACGTGGCAGCAGGTGATTTCTGGCAATACGCACATGTCCCTGGATGCATTGACCCCATTTCTGGCCCCACTATGTGTCCTGTGCAATGGAATGATGGAGGGGGTAGCATCTTCAAGATGGTTTATGGTGTGCACTCACATCTTGTTGCACGTGCATCGTATATGCATGCAGCAGTCTTGGGGTAAAATCATCGATGTGCTGTGTTCTGTAAGATTTGGTAGTAGGGAGTGTTGGCTGTAGTCAGTAGCATATTCGTCATTCTGCAGTGATCAGTACCATGGTGACTTGCAGCACTCCTATGGGTGTGCGGAACCAGTGACACGCTGTGGTATCCCTGTTAGGCTCACCTCAATGCACTCCCAGGGATGACTGTCCTGTGTGGTGATATGCTGGAGGCAGCGACATAGTGCATATGCAGTGCATAGTGCAGGAAGCATGTAGTGTTAGGTGTCGGCCTTACATCATCACTGTGGGATTTGGTAGTCATGTGCCGTTTCACTTGCTTTGGGGCACAGTATTCGGTGAGGTGCACATCGTGCACTGGCTTCAACATTTCCACCCAGGTGGAGTATGCATCTCCCCCCCCCTTTCAACCCAGGTGGAGTATGCAGCCACCCACCTCACAACCCCGATGCACTGCCATGACCCAGTCAGGCAACTCACCAAGCAGCCAGGCACGTCGTCCAGCATGTCGCTCCATATAGCGTGGTAGCGTGGAGTTCCGCAGTACCAAAGAGTCATGAGTTGATCCTGGATATCGGGCACAACAATGTGTGATGATCTTGCTGGCGTTACATACCATCTGCATGTTGATGGAGTGGTTGCGATACGCCCCCTCCATGGCATGCGGGACCACCAACACCACATGGGTGCAGTCGAGTGCACCTATACAATTTGGCATGCCTGCCAGTGCATGGAAGGCAACTTTTGTATCGAATATCTCCTGGGGAGTCCGTGGTAGGGATATGTAGTCCCTTGTGTGCTTGAGGAGGGCATCCAGGACGTGGCTCAGTATCCGGGAAAATAAGGGTTGTGATATGCCATGCATGTGCCCCACTGTGTGCTGGTAGGTGCCTGTGGCAAGGAAGTGCAGGACAGACACTACCTTCAGTAGAGGGGGAATGTCGGTGCGTATTTCTATGAGGCTCACTATGCTGTTGAGTATCAGGTCCACTACGGTGGTGATGGGGTCACGGTCAAGCCAGTACAGGGTGTGGATCTGCTCAGGTGTTAGGTTGAAGGGGGTAGCTCTGATGCAAGGGATTGGGGGCTGCCGGGGTGGTAACGGTGGCTGCACTGGTGGGGCATGCTGGGCCTGTCTCACCCTCCTTCTCCTCCTGTGTCTCCTCTGTAGTGGTGCCTGTTGTTGTTGAGGCCTTGCAAGCAGGACCTCCAGCTCCAGTAATGCTACCACTATAGTTATCATCTTGGTGTGGGAGGGGGTGTGGTGTGTGGGTGTGCTCCTTTTGTACTGGCGCTGACTCCATTGCCTCCACCTGTGCTGATTGTGTGCACCTGTGGCACTTGGAAACACTGCTCAGGGTTCTTAACACCTTCTCGGAGATGCCGTTATTTCCTCCATGCCGGTAAGGTCTTTTTCGGCCTTCAGGTGGCCGTTATTTGCATGTCCGCATTACTTGGGATCTGCTCCGGTATACGGCATGCCGCTAATGTCGGCTTGGTGTGTTCACGCGCGTGCGCGGCCTGGCCGCTATTTACGGCATCGTACTTTACGGGACTGTTAATAACTGTCTGGTTGGTCAAAATAGCCCGTAGTGGTAAGCGATACCGGTAATCCTTTACCGGCATCGTTTTTCCCTTATCTCCAACCTCAGAATGACCCCCACTCTTTCATTCATGTGCACACCCAAACATACACTGATTCATTACACATGCAGCCACGGACACATTCACATTTCTTTTCTTACATGCAGCCCAGGTCCCGAATCCACACCGGCAGGTTCCGCAACAATCTTTTGGCTCCTGCACTACATGAACATGACCCAGGAAGCAGGCAGTGCTTCTCGGTTCCTGCACATGCATGCAGGATCCGGGGCACACACTGAACTATGCTCCAATAGCTCTGAATGTACGGTGATGCACAGGTGCTAACCTTTGCACAATCAGATCTGCAGTAACCCAGCCTGCATCCCCAGTTGGTCCAGCAAGACCGCGGGAGCAAAACGACCCTGACCTTAGATGGCCCATTGGACATGGACGGATGTGGTACAAACTGTCAAAGGGAGACCAGGTTTCCCTTTGACAGTTCAAGCCAGCCTAGGAGCTCTCCCTCAGCTGCTTGTTGCAGCTGATGGAGCACTTAGTGTTTTCACTGGGCTTGCTTTGCAGCTCCTCCAAAATTCGTTGGTCAACACCCCGTAAACCATTATGGACGAGTCCCTCTGGGTCTTAACACTGGTACATATTTTGATGAGGAAAACTTGCAAAATCTCGACAATATCTTCAGTTCTTCCACACATAAAATAATTGTTTACTGATTCAATGTTGTCTTCTCTGTTTCATGTATTCCAGGATGAACCGTTGGACGTGAAGAAACCCGAAGTGGGGCAGCTCAGGAAGGAAGCATTTTTGAGAAAGCTGGATTGGTAAGGCTGCTAATCCATGACCTGTTGGTTTCCAGACCCATAGTCACCAGGCAGGGATTTCAATATCTGTCGGAAGCTAAGCAATACCAGCGAACACTTATGAGCTATGGCTTGTTAAAGGTGTGGCACCAGAGGAGGTTAAAAGGCATGCACAGTTCATCAGTATGGCACTGTATGTGTAGCCTATGGTAAATTCATGCACCTTCAGGCCCTTTGGTTGCCTGTCTATTCAGCTCTGGGTGTTCCCGCTGAGTATGGATCTGTTTTCCTAGTCAAGACAGGAGATGTAGACTTGCAGGTACCACATACAGATGAGATATGTAAATAAGAAAATTGTGCGCAACCATGAATGAATACACATTAATTCAGTTTCTTCATCCATAATAATTGTATTTTTTTTATTTTCCTTATTCACATTTTTATTCACAAATTTTCCTCCATTATGCTTATATCCATTTTTCCCACCATGTTTCACGGCATACAGCGCAGGTCCTTCAGGTGGACAATTTGTACTTCTTCTCATATTGATGCTCATTACGGGTATGGTGTATGATATGATATGATATGATATGATATGGCATTTATAACGCGCCTATACACAAGTAGCAGGGAAAGATGGCAGTAACTGATTTGCCGCCACTTTCACCACGCCACCATATGACAAGGTTCAAGGTGATGTGGAGGGACAATCTCTGGCGTGCAGCAGGGTGGTGGGAGGGGCTTTCCTCCATGTTAACTCCAATAAATCAATGAAATATCACCAGAAGAATTTACCTCCAATAAATCGATGAAATATCACCAGAAGAATTTTCACCAGTAATTATTCCTTCAAAACCCAGATAGAGTCCTTTAGAACTTCTTAATGGGGTTGACAGCACTATCCACCGACAGTAATTTGGTGGGCTTACTGAAAACCTGGTGCTGGTAGTTGTATTCGAGTTTGTTAGTATTATCATCTAGAAATGCTGCATCCAGGTCATTGGCTTCATATTTGTTTGATTTGATTTCCTGTTTAATGCATCTTCTGGGAAAAAGTATGGCTTTAATAATCATCATGTTTGCAATTCTTAAGACACTTCTGAAGAAGTGTCTGACTTTTGCATACGCTAGGGTGGCCTTTCAAACCCCCCTACATATTGATCTATTGATTAATATTGATATAATATTAGCATAATGATGCCCAAAGAAATCCAGCAGTCCAAAGCAGCCGAATGTTGAAGCCAGGCTTTCTGAGCTGATCTGGGTGCTTGGAAGGTTGGCACCCTGTCAATAACAGTTCTAGGTGTCAGTGGCATCTCGTGGGAGAAGTCTGTTCGAGGTTTGGATTGTTAAATTGTCAGATTAAAAATGACTTGTGATTCGATGCAGATTTATGAGTGGAACTCCACAGCGCAGAGATTGTTGTCACTGGATGGGGACAGCTCCTTTGGTGCAGCGGCGCAAGTGTTTTTCTGCCTTCGGCACATGATGATGCTGTGGAGTGCCAGGTCTTAAATCTGTACCTGGATCTTCCAGGCGATGATCCCTGGGATGGCAGCAAAAGTGCCTGGTCCCTAGTGTTGGACTTCTTCATTGGGTTTACAGGTCAGATTTTAGGTTCAGCACTGCTCCATGGGACTGGGATTAGGACAGACTATAGGTTTTATGTACACCGGCCACCCACCCTGATCTCTGTAGATTTTGATAAGAGACAGGCAGCAGAGGAAGCCTCAGCTCTGGAAGGGTTTGTTCTCCTTCTGCGGCAGCAACTCCTCTTCATTCAGCTGGCAGGCTGAGTCAGGGTCCAGTAGTTAAGACATAGTTTCAATGTGTTTCTGCTTATCAAGGCAATGGGCGCCACATCAGCTTGTGATGGTCCCTAACGTGTTTTGTAGGTTCATAATTAGAGATCCCAGTACTTTCTCTGCATAGCTTCACCTCGTTGGTAGCTTGTGTCCAAGTGTTCTTAACGTGGATTATGTCTAAGAGGGCTTGAAAATAATGCAAATAATGGCGAAAAGCCCATTATGTTTATTTAGATGTGGGGTGATGAGGCAATGTCTCATGCCCAAATCATACACATAATCAGACACATAGGCTGCCAGCCAATCCAGAGGGACAAAAACCTCTCAAGATGTTCAACTAAAGATAACAGAAGACTGGGGACGATGAGCCATGTCTAAGAATACGAAGCAAGCAAGTACAGAACCAGAATATTGGAAGCCGAGTTCAATCCAATACGATCCAGAAGGCAAGGAGCGAGCCAAGAACCGGGCATGAATAAAACAAAGCAAAGGAGCGATAGGGAGAAACAGAAGAGCACAAATCGTTAAAGCCAATGAACCTGATGTAAGAAGAAAGGCAGCTTGTTGAAGCCCACTGTGTTCTTCTATTTGAACTATCACACATCGCCTGGATACTGTCACAAGGGTGACATGGATCAACAACTAAGCCAAGGTGGAAGTACAGGTTGGGCTAGGTTTCTCTATTTTGGAAAGATAAGATAGGTTGGGTAAGACAACAAAACAGGACAGTAGCTTAGAACTAAACGAGTCCGCCTGTGACTTAGAACAGCAGCACATGTTGGGGTTTATAAGAAGTTTTCATTTGCTCCCCTTCTTCTCGGGGGTTCTCCCTTTGATTCCATGTGGGCTTTGGGGTTTAATACACCCTTCGCATTTGTCTTTTGTAGAATCTTCTCTTCTTTGGATTGCCACTATCAGGTTTAAGGAGTTCCCACACCTTTTCTTTGGGCGTCTTGTTTCCTTTAGTGCCCAGCCCTGCCTTAAAGGGGTTCCCACACGCTTATATGGCATTGCTACCTCAGACAGTGGGGCTTGTTGTCATTAGATCTTCTAGGAGCTTTGAAGAAGACCTTCACCTCCTCCCTGTGTTAGGGTCCTAACTCGTGCCCTCTTTATTAGCGTTCTACTCTTACACTGGTCCTCTTCTCGCCTCCACAGCATGTGCTTGGTCCTCGTAGCTCTGTGGGCTTCACCGATTCGATCAGGATCTCATTCTTAGCCTCTGCATAAGGCAAATTATGCCCCTCATCCCATCCTGGTCTTAATTACTAGGTTTCTTCCCTTGTGCTCCAGATCTTTCTCTAACACCACCTCATGATGTTCTAGTACCACCTGCACCTGGCCCTCACCTCCAATCACGTCCTTAAACTCTTTTCCTCTCACCCCAATGCTCTCTGTGTTCCACCACCTGGTGTTCTGCTCCTTTCACCTCCCAATGTTCTCCTCCCTTCAACTCCTGATGTTAACTCCTGTTGCGTTTTGCCTTCTATCTCCTGATGTCATCCTTTTTTCAACCCCTGATGTTCCTCCTGTCCCTTTTGTCTCTAACCACTTCAAAAACACCTCTCCTACTTCCTCCAAACTTTGTCCTCTTCCCCCATCCTTCTCAAAACTTCTTCCTAACTACCTAGTCTCCTCCAAACTCCTTCCACTCCGGCCCACCTCCACCAAATTCTCTCTTCTTTCTCTCCACCCTCCTTCAAACACCTATCGCCAGCTCCTACTTCAAACATCCATTTGGTTTGACTAAGACTCTGGGCTCAAATAACCCTATAACTCCTCCAGAGAGGTTCGGATTCCTATGCGGGTCAGCACGTGTGAATATGAATGGGCGTGGAGCTCTGATTGCCTGAGCCTAATTGGTTCTCCTGTGTGTGGTTTAGGATTTTTGGGCTGGATCAAGCCATGAACAGGTTGGTCTGCCATCTTGGATTATCCTCCCTCTGCCACACAGCTCCTGGATTCTCATGGTTTCTACCTCTAGTCTGGAGAAGTTATGAAACGGAAATGGGGTGTCTTTTGCACCAAATGAAGCAGAGGGGAAAACATTGTTAAATTTGCAACCAGCTCCTGGCTCACACTCTCTGGCTCTGCTGGTTCACGAACGCAGAATTATTCAACGTCAGGTCTTACCTCTGCTGCTTTGGTTTTCTTTTTGAGAAATAGGGCCTTTCATCCGATGAAGCCACCTTCCCACAGAATAGCACAGACAGGGTTGGTGGCCCCAAGGACAACAGTCAACAGAAGGGAAAAAAACAGAAGGAAAGGAAAAAAAGCCTCTTCTGGATTATCGACTTTCCAGAAGGCAATGAGTATCTCTGACTGCAAGAAGGAGTCCAAGGAAGGAAACCTCTATTATAGGCAGCGACAGAGCTAGGTAGCAGAACTAGGAAGGACTTGTTCCAATGGGAAAAACAAACAGTAGAAACAAAAAGGCAGGATACAAAGACAAACAAAATTAGGCAGGAAAGCGAGGCAAACCAGATGGAAGCAAGGCAGGAAAAGGATTCCAGAAGTAAGCATCATAAAGGGGAACAGGGAAAGAACACAATAAGGCGCAGCTTACCGTATCTGCTGCGGTCTCAAGTAGTGTTCAAAACTGCAGAACCGGAAACAGCAGTGCCGCCATACTGGAAGGGGTGCCATGCCTGTGGCAGCCACCATCCTGGAATGAGAAAAACGGCAATCGGCATGAAAGCAGATGCAGACCTCAAAGAGGTTGAAAATGCCAGCACCTGCGGCACAGGGCAAGGTAAGGCATGACACTAGTATACCTGCAGCACGACAGCCATCAGACATACTGTCTGTCCGCAGTGCAGGCATCTCAGAAAACTATAAAGCACCCCTAGGACCTGGCTGGTCTGACTTTCCAGGGTTAAGGGGTGTCTCTGTTACAACTGCCAAATGAGTACCGAAAGGTCTAGAGTCTTTGTGGACTGTTTTACTTTCTGATGTAGTATCCTAGAAGGGCCCTTTTGTGTATGTTTGGGTCAGGATTGACTAATGGTACCTTGATAGGCAATGAAGGTGGAACCTGACTCGGTCTGCCCCAGACCCAGTAACGGTGTCTAAGTGGAGTAACCAGTGGCTCCTCCCCATTCCACCCAGAGGGCCATCATCCACTAGTTTGGGCAGGCACCTAGCCACCGTGGTTACCACACAAGATGTCCTCAGTTTCAGGCAGGGGACTTTGTTACAGTACCCAGAAGCAGCTTACACAACCTGGAAGAGGAATCAGTATCTTGCCTTGGACTGTATTGCCAATGTTCTTTGGTGGCTTCCATCATTTAATTGGCACACAACCTGGATAGTATATGGTGGTTACCATCTTGTGGTTGGGCAAGCTCTATGGCAGTTGCCATGGTGAGGGTGGCACGTGGCAGAGTTTTCTTCTGGCAGTGACCTTCTGTGGGTTTGCAGAGGTCTACGCTCTCTGTCCTGGAGCTAGCCACAAAGAATTAAGAAGACACTGACACAAAGGAATGTTGTGGTGCAGACGGAGGTTGCCCTGGGAATTCCTGGGGTCAGCAAAGCACAGAGCAGTAGGAGATGAAAGAAAGAGCACCTACCATGCCCAGAGAGCCGCAACTCCACCGCTGATCCATGCATCCTGGTAGCATGTCTCCACCAAGCAAGGGTTGACCATATGAAGTACTGCGTGGTCACGGGGGCATGAATATCATTTCACCAAGATAGCAGGACAGTGACAAGTACTTCCAAAATCTGGTTAGGGGCACTTCTGGAACTGGAAAGGGAGGTTCATGATTATGCATTATCAAATCTGTATTTGAAAGCAGTCTTTTGTAGTGAATAATGCAGGGGAGGGACTAGCATTTTAGAAGAAGACCCAGTAGCCAAGGCACCACCTACAAAAACGATGTACTGCCCCCACTGGTTTCAATTTCACAGTCAGCCAGGCCAGGTTACTCCCCGGGGGAAGAGGGGTACATGCTGTAACCCAACATGCAGAAGCTTTTGGCTTCTTGTAGCACAGCTCATGAATTGCCACCTTATTGCATTTTTACAACCTATAGAACAGTCCCTTCATGAGCTTCCTGTTTTTACTTGGATATATAATAACAGAGGACATGGCACAACCCTTGGGCACCCAAGCACTTGGACCACAAATCAACTGGTAACAGATAAACTAAGTCAGGATGTCAGCCACAAAGAAGACATCAAACACCAGATGCTGACGTAAGATTTTAATTACAACTTGTTGACCTTTCATGTCAAAGAGGTTGTGACCTTACGTTTTTTACGTGGTCTTTGGCTATCCTGAAAATCTGGTGTAAACGGGACTCTTGAGGACTGGACTAGGAGACTCCTGCAATAAATACTGTCAAACACCCTTCTATACCTTCAAACAATTCTTAAATCACATATTTAATGATTTAATTCATTAAAATGTTACTCTGAAATAACCCTTCAGTTTCCTGGCTCTAGCCCTCTTCTGGGTGACCTTATAGTCTCTTTTGTTCCTGCAACCCATGTCCAATAAGCACTTTGCGGATCTTATAATTGATCATCCTGCCATTTCCTTGCTCCTATCCCTCTCAGGTTATGCCTGGTTCTCAGAACCGGTCATTCAGTCTTGTTCGCCATGTAGTTTGTATTTCTGGTGTTCCTCTATGGTTATTTTGTGATCCCTTCTCATTGCACTTACACCCAGTTCCCTTCTCCAATTGCTTGACCCTGCTGCATTCTTCTTATTTCTGTGGCGTCAGTTTGTTTCTTGGTCCTTGTTCTCCCCAAGGCTCTCATGTCTGTTTCTTAGGTCTAACCCTCAATTTATTGGTCTTTTGTTGAATCTTCTACTGTTTGTGGCTGTATTCCTGCACATGTATTGGTCTTATTCATGCCCTGAGTGCCTCTCGCTCTTTGACCTATTCCTGTTTGCAGTCGCTGCATTCCTATTCTCTCCTTCCTTGATTGTCTTGTTATTTCCTGTTTCTTTTCCTAGAGCGGGTGAGCCTGGCCTCCTGACTGTTTCTCACTTCACTATTTCACAGAATTGTTGTGATTCTTGGTTGCTAATTTGGCCTATTGTCACTCTTCCTGCGTCTGTGCATTTCATTCTTGCAGTTCCTATTGGGTGATTGGCTGCATCAGTCTGTACAGGTTGGGACCATGAGACTAGTAAGCAAAGAAAAGGGGAAATGTGCTGAAAGTGGCCAACATGCTGAATGACTGAAGTAATACGTATACTAAGTGTTTAGCATACAATATGAATTCAGTGCTCACAGATAAGCTACACAATCATATGGGATGAGAGCGAGGTGAATACTAACGTATTTACCAAAAAAAGAGTGCTGCATGAGTTTGGAAAATGTATGGTGGTTAATGTGTGATCTGCTTAGGTTTCAGTAATTCCCGCAGTCTAGGTAGGGGTGGCAGCTGTGAATGGAGTCCATTGCATGAGGAAGGTGGTGGCGCGTGCAGAGACGCGGAGCTCAGCCCGCAGTGGTCTCTTCAGAGCAGTCGTAAGGCCCACTAGTGGAGCTGGGAGGCTAACATTGGCCTGTTTTCAGAAATTGCAATGATCTCGTCAGAGGGAGAGGAACAGGAGAATCGATTTATATGGTGGGGAAGAGTGGTCCATGAGGATTTAGCAAGTAATGTTTGTTCAGTGCAGAATGAAGCAAGATCATGCATTTCGGACACCCAAATAGGAGGTGAGGTTTCCATGGCCTCCTCGAAGCCAGGAGACAGTCAATGCGATGAATTTTCTTAGGAGGTATAATGGCACAAGTCCTTAACAGCATGACACATGCTGGGGAGAATTAGGATAGATTTAACAAGCAATACAAGAGACAATTCCAAGCATGGTACACATCAGTGAAGAGGCTTCATCACAACTACTGGGCCAATTTCTGGAGGCCAGATATCCCCACAGATAAAGACAGGCTGTCGCACTACTATGAGAAGTGGTTCAAAAACATAAACGGATGGCCGATATTATGAAGATTTTCCAATGAAGAGAAAACAGACTACAAGAGAGGTCGCCTTTTTCTGTGTGAACGCACCTTCCAAGCACCCAAGGAAAGACATGAACTGGCCCGAGTGTGAGGAAAACTTCACTTCCCCAAGGTCTAGTCAAAAGTCAAACAAGATATACTTCGGTGGTAACACATAACACGTGTGGCGCTTGACTTTCACATGCCAGAGTTGTTTTCAATAAGAGTGTGCGATATGTGCAGTAACAAGGTTCCAAGCAGATCTTGGTCTCCATTTTGGTTCCCCTGTGTGGTTCCTGTGCCCATCCCTTCCTGGGCTGGTAGGATTCCTGTTATTAGCTCAATTGTCTACATCACATTTCGTATATGCCTACTGGTCGCAGATAATTGGAGTGACCTACAAATATGCCTTTAGAAAATAACCAGATTAAGGTTATCATGAACGATGGGCCCTGAAAAAGCATGACTAACACCCCCCTGTGTGTGTTTTTTTTTCCCAGGATGTCTCTTGGAGCCATCGAGCGCATCTCATCCCAGTGTCTGTCTGACCTGCTGGCCCGCTCGCTCTCCACAGACAGAGAGTTCTGGGGCATCTGGAGACCACTTCAGCAGCGCCTGCTGGGATTCCTGCAAAGGATAGACCAGCGCGCGCAGATCCTCCTCAAGAAAGCGGGAAAATGGAAAGGCCCGGAAGCCTGAGGCGAAGAAAGGGAACTCGTCGTCTGTCATATACAAACTGTGTTAATAGGTAGCCAAGAAGCACACGAGTGCAAGAAAAGGACTGGGAACAGCGTGGAGAACATTTCACTGCCCAATAGAAGAATAAAAACCGATATCATTACAGTGCTTAGAAGGCAGAGGAATCTAGCATGCAGCACTGTATAAAACATATGATGTGTAAAGAAATATGATACATGGGGCCTCTTATAGCTAATTGCAATGTAAAGCTTAATTGGTGGCATTGATTTTGCATACGCATAAAACAGGGGCGTAGGAGACACATAAAATCTGGGGGGACAGGGGACATCTTGGGGACTTTGCTTTATTTATTTATTTATTGTGTTTTAGTCAAAACTTGATTTTTCACTAAATTTGAATTAAAATAGCAGTACGTATTAAATTACAAAAATCACTGTATAAAACAAGAGAAAAGAAGAAACGAAAACAGAAGAACATTAAAGGATGCAGCAGCAAAGAACATGTCTTTGTATGTTGCATTTCTGGATTTTTGATCTGACTATGAGCTCATGGTAAGAGAGAGGAAATAACAATGACTTCCAGTGGGCCACAGCTTGGACGCCAGCTCGTTAAGAGGCAGGTCACCTGTAAGTGGACTCCTGCCAAATAAAGGAGTTGCTGCCTTTTCTACCAACTGCAAGTTGCAACTTTTTTTGTGTGGGTCAAAGAGACGTATGTGTCTCGTGGAATGGAAGGATGGGGGTTTCAAAGAAAGAGGAAATCTTGTTTTTACCTCTGAGTAAGCCCTGTTATGGGAGTAGAGGGACCAGGAGTGTGATGTTGCTGCTTTGACTGTCCTCCGGAGGTGGGAGGGGTACAGCAAACAAGGAGGATGAGCGATCGCAAGCCCACCTTCTTATAAGCACTCCCAAGGCCCGCGGCCGGATGTGTCGGACCCGAGGGATGCCTAGTAGGTGGGGTGTATGTGGAACCAGGGAGGTGGCCAGAGGGGCAGCCTGCTAAGTGGGCTGCCCTTCTAGCGCCCCTGCGAGGACTGGGCCAGCCTATCACGATGAGTGCCCTCTTATTCCATCTCATACTGGCTTCAGAGCCTAGCCTTTCTTTGCCTTTGTTATTCTGAATGCAGAGCTGGACTCTGTTCCTTTCTCATTTAACATTTGCTGCAAAGCCTGATCTTTTTGATTCTCTCATATCTTACTAGGACGGCAGAGCATGGGTCCTCTGCCCTGTTACATTATTCAAAGAGCCCCTCTGGCCTTTCTTTGTCTCTCCCTTGTCTCACTGCTTGCTTGCTTAATACATACCTCCTTGCTTGAACACTCAACATATTCTCCCTAACACAGCAATGGCAGCTGCAGTCTGTCTTAACTTCTATTTTTTCTGTGTCTTGAATTGGCCTCTTATTTCCACTTTTCTGTCTGCAGGGCAAAGGCATTTGCCAGTCACTGCCATGATGTTTCTACCTGGCCATAAGAGGGCAACAGCTAGCCAATATTGGAAGAACATGGGCATATTATGCCAGAGGCTGGCAACTGCCTTCCTAATGTCTACACAAGAGACACAACTCTTGCCTTTGTTTCTAACAGTAATTTAGTGGATGAAGAAACGCGAGAACACACATATTGCTTATAAATCAAGGGGATGATGTCACACTTGGTTAAGACATTTTGATCACGCCAGGAGCTAATTTCCAGCTGCAATTAAACGATTACCTTTTAGACTTCTGGCTTTAAATAACGTTAGTATCACCTAGAAAGCACAGAGGTTCCTCAACAGGGTTCTTGGAGCACGAGGGGTACCCTACTTGTGGGCATGGATGATTGGAGGATATTCTTGCCCTGGTTTGGAGCCTGGCCCCTACAGCCATGATGGGGGGAGGGGCCTATTACTTTTGGTTGTGCATACCCTTTGAGGGTGGGCAGACATTGCCTCCTGCTTTGCCCTGTGGGGAAGACACACACAGAAAGAGCAAGGCACAGTGCCCTTGTGGGTTTTTCACACTTCTTCCTCGGGGGGTGGGCAAAATTCATTCCACAGAGAAAGTGGCACATGCTGCGCAACATTCTCCCACTTTGACAGTGTCACCCAAAGAGCTTAATTGGCCATTTGAAATACCTCTGTCGACTTATTATTGTGCAATCCACACTGATGGGTTTAAGCACCTGCTTAACGCGAGATGGCAATTAAGGGCATTTGCCAAAGCACTCAAGAAGCACAGGACACCCTCTTACCAGCGACATGCCATGCTCACTCATTCTGATCATGAATTTCCATTTATCTGGGGTCATGTTAAATGTATTTATTTATTACATGTGTAGCATCACCCAAAACCCCCGAGCATCAAGGCGCAAAGTGGAGAGCGGTCGCCGGAGGCCTGAGGAGAACAGCAGGCCTGAGAAGCCCTGCCTGGGCCTCCGTGAGTGTTTTGTTTTGTTTTGTTTTTAAAAAAAAGAAAAGTTGAATTGTTCCTCGCGCTCCTAGCGCGGTGTTTGGCCTGCTCCTGCTCCCCCCTCCCACTTCCTGGTCTTCCTCTCCCTCCCCGCCTCCCTGCCCGCCCCCCCCCTCTGATTGGCTGTGTGCCTGCCTCCCCTCTGGCCTACTCGACGGCCGTTCCCCACGCTCGCTTCTTTTCTCCAGCTGAGCGTGGAGAGCGGTCGCCGGTGGCCTGAGGAGAACAACAGGCCTGAGAAGCCCTGCCTGGGCCTCCGTGAGTGTTTTGTTTTGTTTTTAAAAAAAAGAAAAGTTGAATTGTTCCTCGCGCTCCTAGCGCGGTGTTTGGCCTGCTCCTGCTCCCCCCTCCCACTTCCTGGTCTTCCTCTCCCTCCCCGCCTCCCTGCCCGCCCCCCCCCTCTGATTGGCTGTGTGCCTGCCTCCCCTCTGGCCTACTCGACGGCCATTCCCCACGCTCGCTTCTTTTCTCCAGCTGAGCGTGGAGAGCGGTCGCCGGTGGCCTGAGGAGAACAACATGCCTGAGAAGCCCTGCCTGGGCCTCCGTGAGTGTTTTGTTTTGTTTTTAAAAAAAAGAAAAGTTGAATTGTTCCTCGCGCTCCTAGCGCGGTGTTTGGCCTGCTCCTGCTCCCCCCTCCCACTTCCTGGTCTTCCTCTCCCTCCCCGCCTCCCTGCCCGTCCACCCCCCCTCCTCTCCCTCTGCCTATAACCTCCCCCCTCCTGGGCAGCCCTCTGCCCGGCAGCCCCCGCGGCTAAGGGCCCCAGGCCAAGGGCGACTCCTACAGTGCGGCTCCCTGTGTGTCTGCAGGTGTCCGCAGGGGACGCCAGGCGCCAGTTCCACCTGTTCTCCGTTCCCCGGCCCACCCCTCCTACTCCTGGTTACATCCGCAAGGGGCCTGCCGCACTGTATTCACAGTTGAGGTATACTAGGGTGCTTTTTCTCCCCTCGCAGGATTCTCAAACTTAGGTGGCCCGGTACCTAATACGCATTACTGTTTGCTCTGATTTGTGGTATACTAGGGTGCTTTTCTCCCCTCGCAGGATTCTCAAACTTAGGTGGCCCGGTACCTAATACGCATTACTGTTTGCTCTGATTTGTGGTATACTAGGGTGCTTTTTCTCCCCTCGCAGGATTCTCAAACTTAGGTGGCCCGGTACCTAATACGCATTACTGTTTGCTCTGATTTGTGGTATACTAGGGTGCTTTTTCTCCCCTCGCAGGATTCTCAAACTTAGGTGGCCCGGTACCTAATACGCATTACTGTTTGTTTGCTCTAATTGTGGTAACTTGTGCTTGCCGCTCACTTCCTGTCTGCGTGCTCTCGTTTCGTCTGTCTCCCCCCTCCCCCTCCCTCCCTCCTACTCCATGGTGCTCTCCGTCTCGCCTATCTTCTCTAACTGCTTCTCCATTGACTATCCTGCTCTCCTCACTAAATCTGGTAGGAAAAAGTTTAAAAAGGACATCCTGGTCTCCAACCCAGGCCTCCCTATCGCTGACACCTACACTAATGCCTGCTCTAAGGAAACTCTCACTGACATCCTCTTTTTCGTGCCTTCGCCTGACCTATGGACCCTTCATATGGTCTCTGTGCTCTCTCCTTTCTCCTCCTCTCCCATTAATGGTGGCACCCGTTGGGATGTCCTCTTGGCCCCCTTCCGCTCCTCTAAGGCCATCATTAATGTCTACGCTAATGGGACCGTCTTGGTCCAAGGCCCTCAGGCCAACCTTCACCTCTTCGATAGACGCTTCCCACACCTCATCAACTTCCTCTCCTCTCCTGCTGTCCCCCCTCCTCTATCCTTGGCTACCTTGCCTCTACCCTCCCTCCCTGCCCCCTCTCGTGCTCCTTCTTCACCTCCTTCTTTAATACCTCCGCAGGGCGTACCTCTGATCTGCACCCCTCCCCGGAAGTTCTTCAAGGATGGCAGCCTTCTCCACATTGCCACACTAAACACTCGCTCTGCCATCAAGCACTCCTCCAATATCTGTCACCTTCTTGAGGAACTGGACCTCGACGTCCTTTGTCTCACTGAGACATGGTTCACAGCCAGCTCTGCCACCTGCTTTGACACACTCCTACCTGACGGTTACAAGATCCTCTCCATGCCCAGGCCCAACCGTGCAGGGGGGGGTGTTGCCCTTATCTTCCCTGAGTGGATTCCTGCCACTGTCACTCCTACGCAGACCTACTCCTCTTTTGAATGTCTTGTCTGCCGACTCTCTCTCTCTCCTAGCCATTCCCTTACCGTGGCTACTATCTATCGGCCACCTGGTCAAATTTCCTCCTTCCTCTCTGAGTGGGCTGACCTCTCCTCCGCACTCCTGTCCTCAACCACTCAACTCCTCTTTCTTGGCGACTTTAACATCCACCTTGATGCCTCCAGTCCCCCCACTGGTCTCTTTCGTGACCTCTGCGACTCTCTCTCACTCTCTATTCTCCCATCTGGGCCTACTCACTCTGCTGGGCACACTCTTGATGCTCTGATCTCTTCTGACCTTCCCCTCTCCGTCCCTCTCTCCACTCCTCTCTCCTGGAGTGATCACTTTCTCCTATCCTCCCACCTCACCCTGCCTACCCCACAGGCAAAGCCACCCTCTTCACTGCCACCCACCTTCTCGGTCATCCGACCCATGAAGCGTGTGTCAGTTGAGGCTTTCGCTGCTACCTTCTCGCCCCCCCCCCCTGCCCCTTCGGCTGACTCCCACCCTGACACAGCCCTCTCCATGCTCCACTCTGCTATATCTGTTACTCTTGATATCCTTGCCCCCGTCATGAGAATCCGCCTGAAGCCCAAAGCCAAATGTAACTCCTGGTATGACTCGGATCTCGCCACCCTAAAACGCAAGTGCAGGGTTGCAGA
This sequence comes from Ambystoma mexicanum, assembly GCF_040938575.1. Lineage (NCBI taxonomy): Eukaryota > Metazoa > Chordata > Amphibia > Caudata > Ambystomatidae > Ambystoma > Ambystoma mexicanum. The sequence continues at coordinate 1,041,242,374 of NC_090921.1, forward strand.
GAGGAAATGGCGTGCTTCATGTTCATCCTCTGACAAACTGGCCTGCCGCCTGCTCCAAAGGCAGTACCGGCTCTCCGTTCTCACCAAGAAGAGAGCCCTTATCCAAGCCCGCATCTCTGCGGCATCAAACAACTCCGCCGAACTCTTTAAAATCTGCAAGGAGCTGGCCAACCCTGTTGCAGTCTCTACCTCTCCTGTCCCCTCCCAGGCCCTCTGCACTGCACTGGCCTCTCACTTCATCTCTAAAACTCAGGACATCCTGTCCTCGCTCTCCTCCTTTCACCTCCCTCCCTCCCTACCCGGCCCTTCCTCTGGCCCTTCTGCGGTCACCCCTCCTCCCTCTTTCTCTGCCTTTCCACCTTTCTCTGCTGACGAGGTTTCCAGACAAGTCCGATCAATGAAAGTCTCGTCTAAACAGGTTCGCCCCTGTTCCTCCAAAACTATCAAGGACCACATCGACTCCCTGGCTCCTGCCCTGGCTGACTTCTGCAACCACTCCTTCGCCTCTGGAGTCTTCCCTTCCCCCCTCAAGCACTCCCTTGTGCACCCTCTTCTCAAGAAACCCTCCTCCGACCCCTCCTGCCCGGCTAACTATCGCCCTATCTCCATCACTCCCTTCCTGGGCAAGCTCCTGGAGAAACTGGCCATCTCCCAGCTTAACCTCCATGCTGAATCTGTTGGTAGTCTTCACGACCATCAATCTGGCTTCAGAGCTGCCAGAAGCACGGAAACTGCTCTCCTGAACATCCGTGAAGACCTGCTCTTGAACCTCGATTCCAACACTCCTTGTGTTCTCATTCTGCTCGATCTCTCCTCTGCCTTTGACACTGTCAACCATGCCATCCTGCTCAACCGTCTCCGGGAAAACCTGGGTATCACTGGTCAGGCTCTGGCGTGGCTGACCTCTTTCCTTTCAAATCGACCCTCCCAGGTCCAACTGGGGTCCTTCCTCTCCGACATCTTTTTCTCCACCTGTGGTGTCCCCCAGGGATCTAATCTCTCTCCCTGGCTGTTCAACCAGTATCTGGCACTCCTTGCCCACCGCATCGCCGCTCTCTGCCCTAATTTCCAGTGCTATGCGGACGATACCCAGCTCATTTTCAGGCTACCCTCAGCCTCCCCCTCTCCTTCCCTCATCTCTGACTGTCTGTCTGCTATCCAAGAATGGTGTGCCGCCAATGACCTCTGCCTTAATGCCAGTAAGACTGAGATTCTACTCATCAGTACTCCCACTCCCTCCTTCCCTGCAGCTCTCTGGCCTGCCTCCCTTGGCCCCCTCCCTGCTCCTACCTGCAAGGCAAAAAACCTTGGGGTCATCTTCGACTCCACACTCTCCTTCTCTCCTCATATTTCTGACGTCACCAAGAGGTCACACTACCAGCTGCACCTCCTCAGAGGTATTCTTCCCTTCCTCTCCTTCCCCCAGAAGTTCACTGTCTCCCGAGCCCTGGTTCTCTCGAAGCTGGACTACTGTAACAGCCTCTATCTTAACCTGCCTGCCTCCACTCTCCGCCCTCTGCAACTCATCCAGAACAGAACTGCGAGACTTGTCCTTGGCCTCAAGCCCAGGGACCGTATCTCTCCAGGACTGAAATCTCTACACTGGCTCCCAGTGGCTGCGAGGATAAAGTTCAAAACCCTCTGCATTGTCCACAAGGCCTTCTGGGGCCTGGGTCCTAAATACCTTCAACTCTCTCTTCCCAAATATCTTCCTTCCCGAGCCCTTCGCTCATCCGCCTCCAATTCCCTCATGGTTAGCCGCTTCTCGAAGCAACGAGCTGGGGGTAGATCTCTCTCCGCGGCAGGGGCCTCCCTCTGGAACAGCCTTCCTGCCTCCCTGAAACTTGAGGAGAACCATCTCCGGTTCCGGAAGCACCTCAAAACCTTCCTCTTTGCTTCTGCTTTCTCTCTCCCTCTCCCCTGCTGAACAGCTAATTAATTCTTCACTGAAACTGCACTGATCCTGCAACTGGAATACTCTAAACGGCCTCGGTCCTGGGCCCAGCCACTCTCCACTTGCACTGATGCCCTGGAACCCCTTTGCACTGCGGGACTGTCTCTGTATCCCTACAGCCCCCCCCCCTTCCCCAGCACTTGCTCTGCACTTACCTCACACTTGCCACCAGCTGGCCCTATTTATTTATTTATTACTTTACGCCACTTACCTTGTACTGCACTCCCCCCCCTCCCCTTCCCCTTGCACTTTTCCCCCTCCCTCACCCCTGCACTTGCGCGATCTGAATGACACCTGGACTAGTATGATCGTTGTCTGTCTCCCCTTGTCCCTCCCCTCCCTGCCTCGTCGCGCCTTGAAACACCTGTGTATAGGCGCGTTACAAATACCATATCATATCATATCATATCATATCATAAAGTAAACTGCATGGAGTGGACCACTTCCATTGGCGCACGTTTTTACTCGTCTGCCACAAAATGGAAGATTTTAGCGTAAAAGGCAGGTGAAATCACATTGCTTTTCCACTTTGGAAGAGTGTAAATAACTCGTGCAATTAGCGATTGCTGCCGGAATTGACAATGGCTTCCTCTGGACTCCGCCCACTTTTACCAGGTTTAATTTCCAAGCAGATCCCAGAGGAATCCCTTTCCTTATTTCCAGCATGAGAATCCATGCTGGCATTAAGGCCGCATTTGTCTGGTGGAGCGGGAAATACAGAGGGTCCTGGTGTGTCTACTTGGCTCCTAAACTCCACCCAGAAAATGCATGAAAATCTAGCCAATTAGAAAAAGCGACAGTAATAGTGTTTTCCACCACTTTTTCTGAACCAATTGACCTGGAAAATGCTGTGTTGCATCGGAAACTGAATGCATTCACTCTGCCTATTATCCCATCGGAAGATCACGCCAGGTGGTGAACACAGATGTTACATATTCCTGTGCACTGCATTTGGAGCATTAACTAACTGAGCTACCTTACAAATGATATCTCCTCTGAGGCTTTACCTGCAGACTTGGGGTATTTCCCCCCAGTGCCACGGCCTTTTTTGGTGATTTCGTTATGTCGCCATTCAATCTCTTGTAACTTTTTTGTTACATGAGATATCTCGCCCAAAGTTGGCCCCTTTTTTCCCCACATGTAGCCTGTCATGACACCACCCAGGAATCCCAGTTTGCTGTAGGGGGTCGAGAGAAAATGACCAAAAAGGAGAACATTTGTTTTTTTTCAGAAAATGCCAATAAAATGTTGTACAAAGAAGCCTGTGGTGTTTTCCTTGTAAGAGCTAGGAACAAATGGTTTGCTGTGCTGGATTCGCCATTTTCCAGGCTTTCAAGAACAGATTTAGTGGAAGCCAAAATAACATATTTTGATATGCTAATCAGCCGTTTTGTGAGAGGTAGGCGATTTTGGCATTTTTTGTCCAATAGGACATGCGTGGACGGAATGGAAGAAAACGGTACAAAAGCTGAATGGGAAGCCAAAAAGGCATACATTTCTGGAAAGTAGGCAATATTCCAAGTTTAGGAAGGGGTGATTTGCGCAGGTCAGGTAACAACTATGCAGGGAAAGATTCCATAGTTTGGGGGGAAATTGGGAAAGAACAGAGAAAAAACACGATTTCCGCACATTTCACTCTGGTCACCCACCGAAACACGCAGCCAACAACACATGGCCTACCTTCCCGCGTTCCCACAGGTTTCCCAATGAAAACGGTACCTCACATGTGTGGGAGCACCTACCTGGGTGCAAAGAGAAAAGCCTAAAATACTGATAACCCCAAGTCTTTTCGCAAAGCAGATTTTCAGGAATTTTGAAAATCTGAAATTTGGTGGAAAAAACACAATTTTCATTTTGTCTGGGAATGTGGGTAATAAATTCTGGGGGGAAGCGCACAAGTCAGACCTCTGTGTATTCCCACGGTTGTTTTCTTTTCAGAAATGCATGGGGTACCCTGTTTTCCTTCGTGGCTTCGACAGCCTAGGCCCAAATCTGTAGGTTGTCTCCCCAAACCCTTTAGGGGTTACCAGTGGTTTAGCCTTTTCACTTTGTGCCCAGGTAGGTGCACCCACACATGTGATGTACCGTTTATGTCAGGACACCTGGGGGAACGTAGGAAGGTAGGACATGTGGTGTTGGCGGCGTGTTTCGGTGGGTGGCAAGAGGGAAATGTCTGAAAATTGTAGTTTTTTTCACCAAATTTCAGACTTTGCCAGGGATTGTGGGTAATACATTCTTGGGCGAGTCGCGCAAGTCAGACCTCTGTTGATTCCCATGGATGTCCTCTTTTTGGAAATGCATGGGGTTCCCTATTTTCCTTGGTGGCTTCGACACCCTAGGCCCAAATCTGTAGGTTGTCCACATGAGCAAAATCTGCTCTGCTGAAAGGCCTGGGGTTACCAGTGGGTTAGCCTTTTCCCTTTGCGGCCAGGTAGGTGCACCCACACATGTGAGGTACCGTTTCCATTGGGACACCTGTGGGAACACAGGATGGTAGGACATGTGTTGTTGGCGGCGTGTTTCAGTGGATGGCCAGAGTGAAATGTCTGAAAATTGAGTTTTTTTCCACCAAATTTCAGAGACATTTCTCTCTGCCCACCCACCAAAACACACCGACAACAACAGATGTCCTACATACCCGCGTTCCCACAGGGGTCCCAACTAAAAAAGGTAGCTCCCATTTGTGGAGGCACCCACCTCGGCGAAAAGGGAAAGGTTAACCCACTGATAACCCCAAGCCTTTCGGCAAAGCAGATTTTGCTCATGTGGACAACCTACAAATTTGGGCCTAGGGTGTCGAAGCCACCAAGGCAAACGGAGAACCCGATACATTTCTGAAAAGAAGACACCCGTGGGCACCCCCCTTTCCAATAAAAACATCCATGGTGGTTTAGTGACCCCCACACCCACCCAGAACAAGTTATAATTGTTTTTATTTTTGTTTTGCCTCTTTTCTAGGGGCAGATTGTGCTAACAATCTGCCCCCAGGGAGGGCTACATGAGATGCCCCCAATCCATTTGGGGTGGGGGGGAGAGGGCAAACCCCACTTTCCGCTAAAAACATCCATGGTGGTTCAGTGGCCCCCCACACCCACCCAAAACAAGTTATAATTTGTTTTATTTTTGTTTTGCCCCTTTCCTAGGGGCAGATGGGCACATGTGTGTGGCCATCTGCCCCCAGAGGGGGGGACGTACTGCACCAGGCTTGGGGGGTGGCTCTGCCAATATTTGCAGTGCCCCCCACCCCAAATGGATGGGCGCATCTCATGTAACCCTTCCTAGGGGCAGAAATCTGCCCCCAGGGAAGGCTACATAAGGTGCCCCATCCACTTAGGGTGGGGGAGAGGGCCACCGCCCCTTTCAATCACAGAAAATCCTGGTGGTCTAGTGGGCCCCCCACCTTAAACAAATTATAAAATATATATTTTTGTTTTGCCCTTCCCTAGAGGCAGATGGGCACATGTGTGTGACCATCTGCCCCCAGGGGGGTGACAAAATGTACTGCCCCAGGCTTGGGGGTGGGGTGGCTCTACCAATATTTGCAGTGGCCTCTCCCCTTACCCCAAATGGATGTGGGCATGTCATGTACCCCTTCCTAGGGGCAGAAATCGGCCGCCAGGGAGGGCTAAATAAGGTGCCCCCCATCCACTTAGGATGGGGGAGGGCCACCCCCCTTTCAAACACAAAAGATCATGGTGGTCTAGTGGACCCCCCCACCCAAAATAAGTTTTATTTTGTTTTGCCCTTCCCTAGGGGCAGATGGGCACATGCGTGTGGCCATCTGCCCCTGGGGGGTTCAAAACGTACTGCCCCAGGCTTGGGAGGGGTGGCTCTTCCAATATTTGCAGTGGCCTCTCCCCCCACCCCAAATGGATGGATGGCATCTCATGTACCCCTTCCTAGGGGCAGAAATCCGCCCCCAGGGAGGGCTACATAAGTTGCCCCCCATCCAATTAGGGTCGGGGGGAGAGGGCATGCAAAAATCCCTTGTGGCTAGTGGTCCCACCCGCACCCACCCCACCCAAAGCTATGTTTTAAAACAAAATAATATTTTTTTTTTGTTTGCCCCCCTTCCCTGGGGGCAGATGATCACCCATCTGCCCCCAGGGTATTTCCCCCATACTTTGGGGGCCAGGGTGGAGAGGGCAGCTTACATAGTAAGCAGCCCCTTCCCCCACTTCAAAAACAGATCCCTGCATGACACACCAAACATATTCTGGGGGGGATAAATGACATTACATCCCCCCCACTTATAATTGTGGGGTAGATTTGTCCCCCCTGTCCCTCCCATGTCCTACGCCCATGGCAGAAAAGCCATCTTTTGGTGGAAGCCTGACGCACAGGGCAAACTGGGAATGCAGTGCAGGATGAAGGCGCTATGCGACTTCTAGGCACCATGACAGTGGGGCGGGCGTGGCTTTCTGATGGTTTGCAGCATGAAAAGATGTTCGTCTTTTACATTGGTGTCTCATACATGGCGAACCTGAATATGAGGGATTTGGTAGACGAAGGGCGGTTTGGGCTATTGGACCCCTACGGTGGCGAAAATGTGTGCCTGCTGATAGCAGAAGCAGGTGCCCATTAGCGAAATATATATAATGTGCCACATCAACACAGATTGGCTGATAGTGTGCCCCCACCACAGTGGGAGAAAAATGGCAGTCATGAATCGTATGCCCGAAGAGATCACACGAGTTTTCAACATTGTGCCAGGAGACATGTGTACGCTATTTTTAAATAAAGTTCTTACGGTATATAATGGGCGTAATTGCTCTTGTGCTAGCTCGCCAAATACAAGCATCAAGAATGCAGGCAATAGAAATAGGACTTTGTGTAACATTCACAAATGTCATGTGAGAGCATGAAAGCTCTGCTCTTAAAACCTGGGCATTTGTCCATTAGTTAGGCCATGTGTATCACCCATTTCTCATTCTTGCCAGCCCCTTTCCTGTCCCCTCTACTAAGGTGCTGAATGAGACATTTTCTTTTGGTTTGGCGTAACAAGGCCGCAGATTTATTTTCACATAAATACAACCACAGCAAACAGATCTTGAAAATAGTTCCAAAGATGTAGCGACTGCTCCTTGTCCTGTTTCCCCCTTTTATCCATGTCCATTGCAGGCCCAACTCCCCCAAGACCTTCGAGTCTGAGAACCGCCTGCCCCTGCAGGTATTTGCGGACTGGGGGAGCGCCGTTTGTTGGGGGGAAGCTGAGCCCCAATTGCTACCGCCAGACGCCCCCGCCGTTTAGGCTCCCAGGAGGCGCTGTCCAGACTGGGCGAAGCCCCTTCCGGTTTAGCAATGGCTCATTCGGAGTCTTTCTCTTCTCATTGGTCGCCACAACACCGCACTGTCGTCCTGCGACACCGACGTCCAGGCTCTGCCGTAGCTGTAGGGTGGGTGGGTGGGAAAACGAAATCCTCTCCTGGTTGACGGGCGCCCGGCTGCTGGAAGAGCTGCAAGTGCTCCTGTGCCGGGCGCCCGCTGCCTATGAAGCCCTTGCCCCTCCCCTTTCCATTGTTGCCCTTCGCGGGCTTCCTGTTGCGCTTGGCGCTTCTTCTGAAACTTCTTGCCGCCCTCTCCCCTGCCCCCGAGGGGGGAGGGGGACGAGAGAGCGGAAGGAGGAAAGGCCCCTGCCCCGGTTATCGGGGTGCCTCCTCCATTTTCTTGCTGTATTTCCGTCGTCACCTTCATAACCTGGGCATTTGTCCATTAGTTAGGCCATGTGTATCACCCATTTCTCATTCTTGCCAGCCCCTTTCCTGTCCCCTCTAGTAAGGTGCTGAATGAGACATTTTCTTTTGGTTTGGCGTAACAAGGCCGCAGATTTATTTTCACATAAATACAACCACAGCAAACAGATCTTGAAAATAGTTCCAAAGATGTAGCGACTGCTCCTTGTCCTGTTTCCCCCTTTTATCCATGTCCATTGCAGGCCCAACTCCCCCAAGACCTTCGAGTCTGAGAACCGCCTGCCCCTGCAGGTATTTGCGGACTGGGGGAGCGCCGTTTGTTGGGGGGAAGCTGAGCCCCAATTGCTACCGCCAGACGCCCCCGCCGTTTAGGCTCCCAGGAGGCGCTGTCCAGACTGGGCGAAGCCCCTTCCGGTTTAGCAATGGCTCATTCGGAGTCTTTCTCTTCTCATTGGTCGCCACAACACCGCCACGCCAAAGGTGGGTTACCGCCCACCGTGGCTCCCCCCTTTTCCTATTTTGTAGTTCTAGCAGATCTGAGTACACCTTGCTGCCCAGTGCAACTCCGTCTATCCTCCTTTGACCAGGGATTTCACCTTTGCCGGTTGTGTCTGCTCTAGGGATACCTCCGTCCCCACCATCTTTTCCGTCATACCTTGACCTGCTCTCGCACAACCGGCTCCTGGTTCGACCACCGCTTTGAAGCCAACTGCCTCACCTTTCTTCCAACCATCCCTTGGTAGCCCCAACTCTCTCAACCCTCCAGACTTGCTATCCCCCTGCCCCTGCAGGCGTTTCTGGGCTGAGAGAGCGCCCTTTGTTCGAAGAAGCGGAGCCCTCGTTGCCACCACCAGACGCCCCTGCCATTTTTAGGCTCCCAAGGGGCGTTGGCCCGACTCCGTTCCTTACATAGTCCAACCGTCTCCTTCTTAGACACCACTCTCCCAACCCTCCATGCCTGATACCCACCTGCCCCTGCAGGTGTTTCGGACTGGGAGCGCAATTTGCTCGAGGAAGAGGAGCCCTCGCTGCCCCCACCAGACGCCCGTGCCGTTTTAGGCTCCCAAGAGGTGCCGGTCCGACTCCGTTCCTTGCCCAACCATCTCCTTCGTAGACACAACTCTCTCAACCCTCCGTTCCTGATACCACCCTGCCCCCGCAGGTGTTTTCTGGGCTAAGAGAGCGCCATTTGTTCGAGGAAGCGGAGCCCTCGTTGCCACCACCAGACGCCCCTGCCGTTTCAGGCTCCCAAGGGGCGCTAGTCTGACTCTGTTCCTTGCCTTGTCCAACCATCTCCTTCGTAAACCCTCCGTGTCTGATACCCCTGCCCTTGCAGGTGTTTTTGTGCTGAGAGAACGCCATTTGTTCGAGGAAGCAGAGCCCACGTTGCCACACCAGACGCCCCTGCCGTTTAAGCTCCCAAGAGGCGCTGGTCCGACTCCCGAGTAGTGGAGTCTATACCTGAGTCTACTGTACATACTGACTTGTATTCTGGATCGAAACTTATTCCCCCTTTTGCCTCCTAATCCTGGTGTTATATTGTTTCAACTTAACTGACCGCCCTTACACAAGCCCCAATAAATTGCGCTGTATATTAGTCTCCTTCGTGGCCACCTCTGCAGCCCAATAGATAGCCTGAGCCATCTCCCCCGCATCAGTGTCCTTGCAACTACCCGGCCATGCCGTGTTAAGGGACCCCCCCATGCCCCAAACCTGGACAAACTACCTTGTAGGGTATGCCCTCTTGTGCCTCCACCTCGGTGTATCCGCCACTGACCTGAGTGACCCAGCCACCTTCACCCCCTGGCCAATTTAGATATGTGTCCCATACCGTGAACCTTAGAATCCGGCCAGATATGGCTGCCTACCGGGGTATCCATCTACCTCCGTACCCTTATTGTCTCCCCGGCCTATTCCCCCCTCCTTTCCCAACCTGCTTTATCATTTGGAGCATTGGCCTGAGGATCAGTTCTCTATAAAGCACTTAATACCCAAAGGTTTCCAAGCGCTGACATGGGATCGAACTAGTGTTGCTCTGTGTCTTCTTGCCTCCAAGGCGAGATTGCTCCCCCTGAGCTATCCTCCGGGGAGCAGCACCTCCTCTCTTAGCTATCGCTCCTATGCTCTATTTACTCAAACTAAACCCAGGCCTTATTTCCATTCAGTGCCTTAACCATACTAAGCACAAATGCCCCCATGAGCCCCCCCTGCTGACTCCGGGCCCTGACCAACTGCCCTCTTGCATCCGTCCAGCCAATCCCAATGGAGCCAATGTGAGAGACCCGGTCCCCTCAACCACACCAGCGAGCACTGAGCCTATACCATACTGTGCATAGCCAATTGACCCTAAGCGAACCCTCATACGTGAAAAGCTCTCCATTTTACGTCCCAAATGCACATGACACCTGCCTATACCGATGTAAGTAGTGAACTGGCCAGTTATATTACAACAGCAATATCTTTGGTGATCCCATGAACTACTGACACCTGTGAGGAGGGGCCACCCCTTCACGCAACCCTGCGCCTTTAAAAAACACTTGCGTACTGGTTCGTTACCACTGCCCTGTCATAACCTAAGGGGGGGGGGCGACACGCCTGCCAGTACTACCCTAGCTTGCTGCTGCTACAGATCAAATAGTAAAATACCTCATCGTTACCTTAAACTAAATCCATGGAGCAGCAAAGTTGCCCCTGAAACGACTTGTGTATAGGCCTGTTACCGTCGCCCTATCCTAACCCAAGGTGGAGCATAAAGTTGAGCAACACTGCCCCTTCATACCTGCACCTGGATTGTGAATTCCCCCGCACTTTGCTATTACATCCCTGTTCAACTTCCTGGCCCACATTCTGTGCCCATGTCGCACCATTATGCAACTCAGTCCTTCCATCTAGCCTCGTGGTGCTTCCTGGTTGCTGGCTTGCGTGCTTGCGACTAAGCGTGTTGGGTTTGGCCATATTTCCCCCAAGACCCCCTTTGTACGTAAGCGGAGCCTGACCCAGGATCCCCAAAAAGCTTGAAAACCTCCATCTTGCAACCGGACATGCGGCACGGCTTCCGACCGCGAGCGCCGACTTTCACCTCGGCCGCAACAATCCCTGTGTGTGTAGCCCCCCTGTGGTCGGGCAACCACCACCTTAAATCTGTAAAGCTCCGTCACGGAGCAACCCCCCGTAGCCGGGCAACCCACTAAAGATTAAATGGCAAACACTCCCTCATCCTTCACTGCTGGAGAGAACAATTTCCCTGCAACATAGTTCAACCGCAAGCCGAGCCCATTACTTATAATACCTGTTTGTACAGACCTGTTGACCCGCACCTTTACCAACCGCCCTTTACCATCTGCGTGGATCCGCCACTCCACACCCTGTAGCCTGGCCACACCCTCCATCTTAGTGGTAAAAACTCATCTTCCCCCCGCAGCTGAAGAGAACAATTTTCCTTCAGCCTCGTTCAAACTCGAAACCATGCTCCTACCCGGCACTACCTCAGACCGCAGGCGTCGCCTTTAAACACCGTCTTGTTTTTTTTTTTTTTTTTTTTTTTGCGGGAGGCCATTTGAGGGAACCCAGGCGCTATTGCGTTTAGTGTAGACGTGGCGCGCGGCGTAGTTGTGGATACCTGGAAGCGACGCGAGCAGATGTTCTCACATCTGTCCCATGTGGGAAAGCAACTGGGCACACTGCGGCTTGGCTCAGAAACAAATCGCCGGAGCGCCCTACGGCGGCCGCTCTCAATGAATCAAACCGGTAAATTAGGTCACAAAGCGTGCACAGAGCTGGCGTTTTGCCCCCGCTGGCTAGTGCCTGTTAGCAACAACTCTCCCCCAACATTGCGATATCGTTGGATACGAGCAGCATATCAATCTTGCCACACTTGTGTATATGCGCGTTATAGATGCCATGACATATATCATGTCCATGTTGCGCCCTCTCTGCGTGCGCTGTCCTTTGCTCGCCTTAGTCTAATGCCTGCGCTGACCACCCCCTCATCCACCTTCTACCAAACTTGCCGCCATTGGCCACGAGGTCAATGCCCTTGCCCCTTCTGCCCTGGCTTCCACATCCGGCCCCGACCTTCCCATAGCGCGGGCCTCTCTGTTGCCTGTTATCACCGCCGCACTCGGTGTTCTCCTCCCGACCAAATCGCCATTACGCTTGACACCCCCCATACGTAGCGGAATAGATTTATTTATATATATATATATATATACACATTTGTGTATTGCTTAACGATGGCTAGTGCCTGTTACACGACTCTCAAACATTGAGATTCATAGCACTAGAGCCCGCATAGCGACCCTTGTGTATCAGCATTTCGATCTCCGTACTGCATTCTGCCCGGCCATGCATTATAGCCTCCACCTGAAATATACATTTTTAGTCAGCCGGCCCGTTTCAACCATGAAACAACAATGACACACCAACCACTGGATTAGAACTCAAGCCTCCTGCAGTGCAACGCCAAGTACTAATCACTTGCGCCACCAGTCTCCTGATCGCCCGCCCCGGCAAGTAGCGCGGCGACTGCAAAAACACCCATGGCCCCTTCATGCTAGCTAGTCAGTATTACCCTGCACGCAAGGGGGGGGGGCACCCCAACTGCTCGAGGCCCACAGGCGCCTGCACAAAGCTCAACCACGCTAACAAAACAGTGCTCATCGGTGCAAGCGTATTTAACAACAGACTACTTTCCCGACCCCCTCTGCAAGCGACTGCCTACTTCGACTCCGCTCTTGTTTTATGGCACGCCGCCATTACCCACAAGGCTGTCCTCCTGCCCCGCATCATTAAACACTTATTCCTATCCCTCTTGCTTCCAGACATATAACTTATCCCTATATCATTATTAGCCATTTCCCCTGAGGTTGCCAGCCTCCTGTCGCCCCTACAGTGCTTGGCCTCTTTGTTGAGCGCCTCTCTGTTTGCCCACTACGAACTCACCTCTTGTTTCTCAGGACTTCTTCTGCCTCATGCACTGGAGCACTGTACCCACTGGACTGGAACACTGGCCTCACTGGACTGCAACACTGGTCCCACAGGATACACAGACTTCTGAGAGCAGGAACAATTCCAAAGTGTTCTCCGTAGGGAAGCAGGATACCAAACGAAACGAAATCCTCTCCTGGTTGACGGGCGCCCGGCTGCTGGAAGAGCTGCAAGTGCTCCTGTGCCGGGCGCCCGCTGCCTATGAAGCCCTTGCCCCTCCCCTTTCCATTGTTGCCCTTCGCGGGCTTCCTGTTGCGCTTGGCGCTTCTTCTGAAACTTCTTGCCGCCCTCTCCCCTGCCCCCGAGGGGGGAGGGGGACGAGAGAGCGGAAGGAGGAAAGGCCCCTGCCCCGGTTATCGGGGTGCCTCCTCCATTTTCTTGCTGTATTTCCGTCGTCACCTTCAAACTGCTCGATAGCAGATCTCGACAGGCACAGGTGGGTCACTCGACCGGCCTGCATGCATACAAGAAATGATACGCGGGAAGTCGGGTCACAACACAACCTTCTTTATTCATTACAGGCGGTAACTGCCGCAACCTGGGTCCCGCCCCTCCCTAGCCCTGACGTCATGTCATGTACGTCTCGCGTCCAGCAGGCAAACGGCGGCCTGCCCACACAACGATGTGGGCCTGCTAACACACACTTCCCACCAATTTAAGAGGTTGAGGCAAATTGAATTAGTTCCATCCCGCCTGCATTACCCCTTCGTCCAGGAACAGGCTATGCAGACAGCAAACTCCCCAAATACTTCACTCACAACCTGTTCACCTTGAAGCACGTATGACAATGTATATGCTTCACTCCTTTGATTTCCCAAAATCAGAGTTGACCAGTGAAGCTGTATCTTAAAGATCACATTTATCCAGTTCCGGATTTGTGGCAGATAGCACTTCAAGAACTTGTCCTTATGCCTTTTCCCACCTACAGGTTCCATCGTGCACATGACTTAAGGAGCTCCCGATGACATAGGGCCTGTTGGTATATATATAACACAGCCTGCGGTAGCAGGCATGTAGTTATGGTTAAGATGCTCAACCCATTGGAAGAGCACTTTGTGGGCGGCTTATAACTTTGGCACTGTTCGACGAATCCTCACCAAACTTTGCAGATAAAGTATATGGCCACCTCCGAATGATTATTCAAAGTTTGGTGCGGTTTCATCAACGTAGGGCAAAGGTATAAGGGGGGCACAAAACGTTTGAAATCCTCATAGACATAATGGAAAAAAAATGTTGCTCACGCCAACAGCCCAAACCACTGGACGGATTTGAGGAACGACAGCTTCGTCCTGAAAGCACGCTTTTGCAAAATTGGTGTAAATCGCTCCAGTATTTATTTTTTTAAATGGCCAAAAAGTAGGTTAAACAATATTTCTGATTCGGCGTCGGGGGACACCTCTGGATCAATCAGAGAGCAGCATAGCGTTCTTGGACATCGTGTGCATGCTGATTGGTCAATTAAAAACATGAGGTGTGTCAAAACTTTTGAAACGGATGCCATGTTGGATTTGCAGACTGCGCCCGAAGTCCACGAACAGCGTGGTAACAACATATTAAAAAACACAACATTACACTTGTCAAACTAATTAAACAATCTCTGAGGAGGTGAAGGGTGATGCGGATGGGATATGGCCGTAAAAAGCCAAAAATCTGGTGTTTTTCTTCTACAAGTCTGCAAACATCTCAGATATTCGGGGACATTGGTGGGATGTACGCGAACTTGCCAAAATTTCATGGAAATCCATGCATATTTCTGCGTTATAGGGTCAGTGAAAAGCTGTTTTTGGGTGTCTTATAACATTGGCGCCACTCAATGAAACTCTAATGAATTTTGCAATATCATTTTAGGTGTGACCCCGAATAGTTCTGCAATGTTTGGTGCTGTTTCGCAAACAGGGGGCAAACTTAGAGGGGGGCCCCAAAATATTTGAAAGGCTTATAGTTTTGGTGCCGTTTGACGAATCTACACAAAGGTTTGCGAAATGATTGTAGACTCGAATTTGAATGTTTTTGAAAAGTTTGGTGGGATTTAGTCAAGAGGGGGCAAAATTACAGGGGTGTCTCAACATTTTAGATAGGTTATAACTTTGGTGCTGTTGACAAATCTGTACAAAGGTTGGCACAAAGATTATAGACCCAGTCTTGAATGTTTTGGCAAAGTTTGGTGAGATTTTGTCAAGAGGGGCAAAATTAGAGGGGGGAGTCTCAACATTTTTAGATGGGTTATAACTTCTTTGCTCTTTGACAAATCTGTACAAAGTTTGGCACAACAGTTATAGACCCAGTCTTGAATGTGTGTGCAAAGTTTGAATGGATTTTGTCAAGTGGGGCTCGGTTATATGACTATTTGTTGTACGTACGTTTTGACACGTTTCAAAAAATAAAACATGGGTGAATTTGCAGCAAACTCGTGCACAGAGCATTGGTAAGGACCCAAAAGCATGGTTTAGCAAATGTGTCTGTGTTTATTTTTTGAAAAGTGTTATAATGTAGGTACAAAAAATAGTGATACACATTTGGTGACTGAGGTATAGTCTTAGGCCATGGCCTGTGGCCAGATTGTCCGGGTCATTACATGACTCGGACAATCTGGCCACTGGTCATGACCACGAGGGACCGACAATGTGGTTAAAGTGGGCATGGCCACCAGGGATCGGCTATGTGCTAAAGTTTTTTTTTTTAAATCGGGATATGTGTAAATGGGAAAGAAAATACTGCTTGTGGCTGCAGCTCAAAGTGCTGGACGGAATTGCAGCAAACTTGCGCGAGGAGCTTCAGCAACGACCTTAAAGCATGGGTTTGCAAATCTGTTCCGTGCTTTATTTTTTCCAAAGTGTCAAAAAGTAAGTTAAAAAACTTGTGATATAATTTTGCTGTCTGGGCAATGGTTCTGGCCCTGAGCAAGGGCACATGTCTACTCTGATTTGCTTTTTGGGGCATGAGGCCTGGCCTTAGCCCTAGGTTTCAATGGGAAAATAAATTCTGCTTGCGGCTACACGCTGAAATGCTGGACTGGATTACGACAAACCTGTGTGAGGAGCATCAGCAAGGACCTGAAAACATGGTTTTACAAATATGTCCTCTGTTTTATTTTTTCCAAAGTGTCAAAATGTAAGTACAAAAAATAGTGATATAGCTTTGCTGTCTGGGCAGTGGGCATTTCCCTCGGCAAGGACAAATGTCAACTCTGATTTGCTTATTGGGGTTATGTGGTACGGTCGAAGCACATGCCCCATGGATTTTAGAGATTTGCCATGGCTGCAAGCCATGAGCATTGGCCATTGGTCACCTTATGAGGGTTTTGCGGTCACTGAACTAGGTTGCAGGGTAGGTGCAGTGGATAACGGGGGTAGGGGGCAGGGTTTGATGGGGCTGGGGTCATGGGTGAGCCTCATGCCCTTTCCAATTCAACCATGACTTGCATCCCTGGCATGCGCTGCTGATAGCACCACACATCGGTGTGTGTTGCAAAAAATATGTTTGTTAAATGACGTTTATAGTTCTTTTATATATGTTAAAAGAGGAATTATTAATAACTTATATACAATGATGTAACATCATGAAACATTTTCACTCAGAAAAACCGATGAAAATCAGTTAAAACACTTTGTTAAAGGGACGTTATGGTTAAGTTGCACTAATAAAAACCTATCAAGTTCAGGGAAAAACCTTATTAAAGGGACATCATGGTAACAAGTCAAATAAAAAAAACAAGAACTTCACCAGTTATGGTAAGCTATGCAAGCATAACTCATGCCACGCCATGTACTGCTAACACTACCACCCAGTACATCAAAGACGACATCACAAATGACATCAGAGGCGTAGCCAGGATTGTCTAGCAAATGGGGCCTGATGCTAATGTAGTTGGGCCCACTGCACTGACACAAATATCTGTAAATTCCCACGCAGCGCTGCTGTGTGGGCATTTACAGATTTTGGGTGGGCCTTGCCCCTCAGGCCCTACCCTGCCTACGCCTCTGAATGACATCATCGGTGACATCTCTGATGACATCACATATGATATCACTACTGTGTAACAATGCAAATGGAACGTCGATATAAGGGGTACTGCTTACAGTGTCGTTTACACCATATCAAAGGTGATCAGTAGCCTTGTAATAAACTGCTCCATGTCACAGAAAAGGTGCTTATTGAAAAATAAACTTTGTAGTGACGTTTTTATGTGAATACAGCAATCAAATATTACATAAAGAGAAACAATGAATGCAGTATGGATCATAGAGCTAAAGAATTCTTAAGATGGTATGTCTAGGTTGTACAATGATAAGTCGAAGCATATCACATTCTTGAGAAATGTATTATCTGCATGGGACCTGCTTCTTTTTCTATGTATGAGCATTATGACCTCATGGTAAACCCTAGGGAAAAGAACTTCAGAATATAGCACAAGGCCAAGCTCTACATGGGCAGTACCTTTATACTATGTGTATCATGGCTTCAATGTAGTATAACCACATGAAGTCCTCAGTTTAGAATTAATACGGTCACTGAACAAAAACAATCACCCCAGATATGTGATGTCATCAGTGATGTAATTGATGATTGTGATGTCATCAGTGATGTCCTGCTGGTGGTGGTGCGAGTTATGGTTGCATAGCTTACCAGAACTGGTGAATTTCTTGTTTTTGGTATTTTCCTTGTAACCATAATGCCCCTTTAACAACTTTTTTTCACTGAATTGCATAGGTTTTTATTAATGCATCTTAAGCAATATGTCTCTAACATTTTTTTGTTCAAGTGAAAATATAATATATATATTTTTGTGTATATATATAATGAGACGTGGATTAAGAACATTTTAACAGTAGACGCATTAAATAAGTCTTCTGCTTTGAGTCTGTCCATGTACACAAGCTAGTGTCATTATAGCTACAGCCGGGGATGTAGGTCGTAGATGAAAGATTAATGAGAATATCGGTACCACATCTGTAATGCCTGAAACTATATAAACATATTGGCAAACTGTGCAGACTGGTGACCTTCATTTTACAGTGAGCATCCCAGATTCATCTGCCACTGCTTTTTAGTGGACTGCATTAATGATAACCAGACTGATATGCAAATGGAGATTTCTCCTCTGTGAAGGTTACAGTGAGCTAATACATAGTTGCAGACCCTCCCGATTGGAAGCAATTCCATATAATAGGTTATTTGAACCATATTCATTCTCGGTAGGGTGCTCCCGCACTTTTGTACATTTTGCACTAATAAAGCGCTCCAGGCCTTTTCAGTATCTACTCAGTGCTCAGACTTTCAAAAGTAAGGAGCAGATACAACCAAAATGCATCCAGCATATTAGAGGTTGTTATTGAGGGCCAAAGCAATTCCCAAGCAAATGTGGAAGTCCTTTGAGGGCTTTTCACCAAGGCCTGCACATACAATTGCAGAACAGAAATGCCAAGGAATGTGAGCATTGTTATCACTGTGTTCGGGGGGGGGGGGTTAACTTGGAGCCGCAAGGGCAGTTCATAGTGTGCCTAATAGTTAATCTGGCACTTCAGGCATGAGACATGCCAGCAGCATGAATAGCCACATGTGGGGTAACAATGCAGTGCATTCTGCAGCAAGTGACAGGAAATACACTCTAGGGTTGGCATTGAACATTCAGGCCAAGCTATATTCAACACATTCCATGCTTACAAACACACTCCTCATACTCCATATCTTGCGCAATATCTCCCTATCCCCGTTAGCTCTATATTAGGGGATTTTATCACGTGATGATTCAGTGAAGGAGAACTTGGGATTGGTTCTCCTAGTGCTCAGAATATCCCTGCCTACCTCTAAGCTCCGCCCAGAAGCTGCTCTCTTTCTTTCTGTGATAGGCTCAACAAACCATGAAGCCTTCTTGTGGGGGAAAATACTGCCACCACAAGCGTCACCCCTGGGAATCTTGTGGTGGCAGAAATATTATGAAGAGAGGGCAGTGATGCAATCAAAAGCAATGACATACACGGAACTCATCCGGCAAAACCCCAAGGATGGAAGAGCGAGTATGGACAGGCAAGAAGGCTACTCATGGGTCGGCTCCTCCGACTTTAGAAAGGTACTCTTTTGAATGACCCAATGGAGGACTCCTGAGGGGTTGAAAGGAAGGCCCATCATGAGCAACATGCGTGCTCTTAGTCCTCCTCCTCAGAGACCTAGTAGGAGAAAGCAAGAAGAGACCACACTGATACAGAGGCCTGCCTTTGGAGTTCAAAGGTCAGTCCCAGCTAGTCCTACCTGGTGGGAGGTGTATGGGTGCCACTGCTCCTCGTTGACTGTAACGCTACAAGCTCTACAAGCTAGTTGCCACTTGGGCATGTAAAGAGACTTCACAGAAGGCAATGTCCTGTAGAACAATTAGTACTTTTTACAGGATGTCCTGATGCCACTGCTCCACCCTCTATCTTTTTTATCTTGGTTACTCTTCTCCAATCTGATTGTCCTACCTTCTTCCCTTCCTCTACTGCCATATGGCACATTCTTTGCAATTATATTCCTGTATTACTAATCCAGTCACTTCCCTTATTTTAGCAATGTTCCCACAACCACAAGGGTCATGCAATGCCTGGGTTTTGCGGGACAGCTCTTCAACTTGTGTTCCTTCAAGCCACTCACAAACCTCTTCAACCATGGCTTACTCCTTCCGTTCAGTCAATTTTCTTCTGCTTCTTGTTCTACAGAGAGAGAATAGAAAATGGCCAAGTCTGTTGTTTATCCTTCTCTGCCTCTCCCCCATCCAGCTTGGGTTTCCTCATGGAATCCTTCTAAACAAGTTTGCTCTCCCAGGGTTATCACATTTTGCTCTTCACATCATGTCAGCTTCTCTAACTTGCCTTGTAATAACCTCCTCCTTATTGACGGAGATGCAGAGAAGGGCTGGGAAAAATTGCATTCACAGATATTTATACACCGTAGCGTATTCTCTGGGATGCAGGAGTGCCTGGATGTGGTGATAATCATGGATATCCACAGCAGCACATAGTAGGGATCCTGCTTACAATGCATGCTTAATGATTCTTTTAATAGCAAAGATGTCATGTATGTGAAGAATGTCCAGGTTAATCTGCACCATCCATTACCTGGCTGGGTTAACTCGAATGACCATTTATGAGGCCCTAAGAACACCCATGAAGGGTTATTCTAGGGCTGTACATGGGAACTAGGGGATCAGAGTGCACCCTAGCATTGGTCAGAGTGGATGGAAAACTCACTGCTTTGGAAATTAGGACTTTCACTATACGTAGGAACCCTCGAGAGTAGCCAGACCACTGAATGCAGGGCCCCCTGGCTAATTACCTGGTATTAACCTCAAAAGGAGAAATGCGTTTGTGAGTGTTCCACTCTCTAACTTCTCTTTTCTTACTGCACTTGACAATAATTCCAGTTGCACTACTGAAACTGAGAACTGTTGCATGATTGCCCTGCTTTGCACCCCCTTCCTCTCCTCTCCCTGTCCATATTATCTCATTACAGTATGTGAACTTAGAGTTTCCTAGTTCTTAACTAGCATCAATCCTAGGGTCTCTCCTTCCGGTGCTATTGCTGCTCCACCAACTTATTCTCCTTCAATCCTTCCCTCTCTTTAGTTCTCCTAATAATAATTAACACTAACTGCATACACTTATACCACACTCTGTATTAACTACATTGTCAGAGGTGCTGACTACATGTGGCATTGCTAGCCAACTCAAAGTATTTTGTTCTATTCAACTCTAAAGGATGTGGGCTTAGCTCTCCCCTTTCGGGATTCGAACCTGTAGCAGCAGATGATACACCGATAGCTGCAGTGGGTGCACTTGATCCACTGTGATAGCTTGCAAGGTCTGCTATTTGTTCGACTGTTCTCTTTTGGGCTAACTGCACAAAAATCCTAGACTCGCTAGAAGTGGAAAAGGTCGCTTTAATGCCACAGCTTACAAATACACGCTAACCTGGCTCCCTGGCCTTACAGACTACAGATCAAATAACAATCGCCAAACAATTAAAAAATTCATCACTTCCTGCCCCATATTCCCTTCCCTCCCCCTCAATTCCTCTCAGCCTTCATTCCCGCTTTCTCCCCACATCTTCTTCCTAAGGCCATACTCCTCCTTCTTCAATACCTCTTCCCCCTCTTTGTACCGCCTGGACTAACAGTGCCACCCCCTTCCTTTACCGTCCTCCAAAAGGTCATGTCCCCGGCAACCGCTAGCCCCTAGTCAACCTCCCCCCACCATGGTCTCCTCAACACCAATCTTCCTCCAACCTGCTCTATGGCCGGCAGTCAAGCTGACCTGCCACATTAGCAACAACGTAAACCAGTTAACAACCATTGCCCAAATCTGAATGCCCCAGCCTGTCACACCAATGCCACCATCATCCCCATTTAATAGGCCACCCCACGTCCTACAACATCATCCTCAAAAAACAAGAGAACGTAAAAAAAACCTTCACGACCCGAGACTTCCCTTAGCGAGACTAAACAAAGGGCGGGAGGGAGAGGGACATTTGAAACGCCACCAACCATTGTTTGCTCCCAAACCTTCCCTGCCCCTTATAAGCCTCCAGGCAAAAATGTGCACTATCCAAGCCACTCGCTGGCCTGTGCAGTGTCCAAAACACCCCATGGGAAACACTTGCTCGTACCCCTCTGGCCCCCCTTTGGGCTAACTGCACAAAAATCCCAGACTCGCTATAAGTGGAAAAGGTTGCTTTAATGTGACAGGCAACAGCTTACAAATACACGCTAAATCTGGATCCCTGGCCTTACAGACTACAGATCAATTAACAATCATCAAACAATTAATTAATTAAACAATTCATCACTTCCTACCCCTTATTCCCTCCCCTGCCCCTCAATTCCTCTCAACCTTCATTCCCACTTTCTCCCCCCATCTTCTACCTGAGGACATTCCCCTCCTAATCCTAACCCTCCACCCCCCAAGGTTAATGAGCTGCATACTTTCATGGCCAGTCTACAGTTTTACTGCTTGGACCATTTGGGTCGACCCAAGTAGGCCACCCTTGGGGTGTCCAATCTGTCCCTTTGTGGCAGCTATCTGTGCAGTAGTCCTATTATCGAATTCACATGTTTCCTGTGAGGCTATAATTGTAAAGGAGTCAATGTGATGGAATAAACCATCCTCTACTGAAAGGTGAGAGAAACCTCTGGTATTCCATGAGCAAATTAAATCTGGTCAATGTGTTATTGTAGCAAAGTGGTTCTTAAATAATTGTGGTAACCGTCTCCCAAATCAATTTGAGCTTTGTTAATATGTGGCCCACTACCAATCGATAAATGTTGATTCAATTGGTCCATGCTATGGTCATTTGGTAATGGCAAGGTGCGCTCTTTGAAGGGTGCATTTATCACTTTTCTAGATGTGCACATATAAGATGTCATGGGATATTTATGGGAGTGCATCTTTACCAACCTACATGAATAGCCAGTCTTAGGAGCTCAGTCTCAAAAGATAGAATATAGTCAAGAGTGGTGGATGATGCAAACCAGACATTGGAGACAGGTGATACAACGTCGACTAATTGGTAGACTATCTGTATGTCATCAGTGGTAATTACACGTAGGGCAATCACTGTATGTAATATATGCAATACAGCGCACGGTTTAGGGGCAGGTGATAGCCAGCAGGAAGTACAGATTGGATTTGCAGCGCACTTATTTCTTCACTAGACTTAACTAAACTGTTTTCAGCATCAGCTTTTGGCTTTATGGCATTTGTTTTTGCAACTTGATCCAATACTTTGTTGAGGTCTTCAATTTGAGTCGCTGAATGGGGTTTATATCAGCAAGTAATACATCTAGAACAGGGGCAGCAGTAGCTCTGCATGAGGCGAGAGGAGATACACTCGCATCAAAGAAAAGCCTAGGAATTTCGACAAGTATTTGGTCCACAGCACCAGCCACTCTTGATGTTCTGGGCTTCTTACTCTTTCCTGAAGGTTTCTTTTTCGGGAAATTAGCAGCTTTCACCATGACATGAACACGCTTATCCTTTTGATCTTGATCTAATATGTAATTCCTAATATCATATCTAATGGTTTCTGGTACGTTGCCCCCACTTTTAGACTGTAAGTTAGGTGATTTGTTCGTTTGTAGTTGAACCCGGGGTGCATTAGCAGATCTGATATCTAGATCAACGATGTTAAGCATGTCACTATCCTCATTGATGGTACACACATTTTGTCTACGGGTAATACGTTTAGCATACATGTATGCTTGAGAGGCACTTTTCTTCTTACGTAGTTTTGTACATTTTGAGGAAGGTATTTCGGTCCTAATGGCAGTGACAGATTTAATTTGAGAGGCGACTATCTCTACAGTGCTCACGCTGGTAGATTTTGTGCACGGGTTAGGTAAGGTGTTAACTCCCTGTTCTGTAGAGCACTTTCTACTATGATTGATAGATGTGTGCAGGAGCACAGATTGGATATCTAATTTGTTTTCCATTCTGGCACACCTGTCTATCAACGTGGTAAGCAGGTTTCAGAGGCATGAACCATAGCGCTAGAGTTCATACGTGTTTCGCTGGTATCAATGGTGTCAATGTGTGTGGACTCGTTACACTTGTCTGCATTTTTACACTTATCTGCAAAGTTATGTAGAAATTCGCATATCATGGACATATGCACAGTAGCACTCGTAGTCTCTATGGGGTCTCTCCCAGCAGTAGTAACAACTACAGTATCGACTATGGCAGCAGCATCATGCAATGAAGGCACCGACAAAGACATAGAACCTGTTAAAGGTGGCTTGTTTACTATATCACTTCTATCACTTATCTCTCCTGATCGTTTGAGTGTTGTAGAAGTTACAGAGAGCCCATCACTTGCCACTTGTCCCCGGGATGCTTCATCAATACGATCTAACACAGGGTCCATCACAGTCGTATGCTGGTTAAAGGCGAAGGATACAGATGCAATTTCCGAAACAGACCAGGTGGTACCATCAACATTCGTGCTGAGATCCCTCATACAAGCACTATCGCTACACATTTGTGCTTGGATAGTCAGCGGTTGTGCACCAACGCTAAATGCACTCTCACAGGGAGCAGGGGTACTTGTGTAAAGGGTGCTATTGGGCTCGCATACATGCGAGCTCAAGCTTGTGCTGACACACAACCCCGGGATCTGCATCACATATGAGACTCTCCAGTGTCTTCCATCCAAAGCATGCCAGAGATGTATTTAAATCTGTCATTATCTCAAGTAAGGTGATTTCCTCATCTGCAGCAGTCAACTCACCAAGCATGTGGTAATACGCGGTCCACGTCTTCATTCTCATGCCATGTTTCCCTTTGGAGATGGTTTTCGGAGTGCACACACGGCGGAGGCGCAGGGGGTACGAGCATTCCACAAGTGGTTTAAAAAGGAGTGTGGAGAAGAGCCCCGGATTAAAATCTCCCATAATTGAATATACGGCGCTCAAACTGAACTTAATTAAGTATTAAGAAAGGTATTAAGACTCGACTTCCTAACTGAGGTTAGGCTGGGGGTTGAATTACACAGAGGTAAATGGTGAACAACAGCAGAATCACGTAAGCGAATACCTGCCCTCACAACCAGTTACCGCCAACCAACCAAACAGCAAACAGCACTCCAACGCACTTACGAGTCACGCGCATGCAGATGCCAGCGCCGTCTCTACTTTAAGTACTGTAGTTCCGGGTTAAGTGAGCGGGGCCATGGATCTATGGAAAAATGAAGATAAAATACTATCAATATTATAGATTAAGGCGTGCTAAGGCAGGAGAGAAGTGAACTAAATGATTTGCAAGCAGTGTTCCAATGTTAGTCCAATGGAGTCCAATAGAAAAGGTGCATCAATACGGAGAACGTTCATGGTGCGTACCGCTGAGATTCAAACACAAGTTTATGGTGATTCTCTGGTGTGTCCCTCTGGCCAGCAAACAGCACTCCCACAGACTCACGAGACGTGCGCGTGCAGATGTGTGCAGTCTCTACTTTAAGTACTGGATTTCTGGATCAAGTGGGCGGAACCACAGATCGCTGAGATTCAAACACAAATCTCTTGTGATTCTCTGGTGAGTCCCTCTGGCCAGCAAACAGCACTCCCATGCACTCACAAGACTCACTCTCGGTTCTTTGAAATGCAACTCCTTGCCCTTACAGCTGTTTTCCCCTAGCATTTGTCTTGTCCTCGTTCTGCTCCTTTCTCCCCACAGGGTAACTTGTTTCAGCCCTGCTTAGGAGTGTGTGGGTCGCCTTCCCTGGATAGTCCCTGCTGCTACTTTTAGTCTGGGGCATATGCTGCTCCTATTCTTGATCCTCCATTTGTTGTGAGCTTTACTGCACCTCTTCAGTTTCCTAATTTCTTTTCTTATTTCTTTTCTTCACCTTTTGGCCCTCTTCTTTTTCTTTCTCTTCAATCTTCCTTATGCCACACCCTTTTCTCCCCTAAGATGCTAGTCTTCATATTTTCTCCCCCTCCTCTATATTTCTCTCCAGGCATTCTACTATGCCAAACCCTCGCAGTAGCCCTTTCTCTCTCTGCTGTGGGGATTTCCACATCTCTTCTCCCACCGTTCCATGTTCCCCCTTCACCTCCTCACCTTCCCTTTCTTCTTCCCTTCTAACCTTCACTGTAACACAAGCTATCTTTTGGCCACTTCCTCGCCCTCTTAGTTCTTGCTCTGTCTCCTCGCTGTCCCGCGTTCCCTTTTTCTCTACTGTTCCTCTCTCGTTACTCTTCTTCTCAATGGAAGAGCTTATCCCTACTTGGGGGCTGCACAATGCTCTTCCTCTCCCTTTCTTCTTCTTCTCCTTTCGTAGTGTTTTCTCACTCTCGATCACCTGTGCTACATTATTCTCTACGCTCTGTCCTTGTGATATTTCCCATATGCTCCTCGTCCTTGTGCTCTCTATCACATTATCTCATGTCCTCTGCAATCTATCCTGTGTTCTCCTCGCCTCTCAGTTCTTTCTCATCCCCCACCACTCTGCACTTCCTTTTCTTCGCTAATCTCGTTCTCTTATTCCCATTCCACCGTCACTGTCTACTACCTCCTTTCCACTTGTGTTTGGGCATGTGCTGTCATTCTTTGCTACTGTTGGTGTGTGTGTGAGTACTGCCATGCAATAAAATAGATTGTGTGTGCGTGTGTGCTGCCATCCATTATTGGTGTACCGTTATCCATTATGTTTGCTATGTCTGTGTTCTTCCATCTGTTGTCTGTCTGCTGCCGTTAGTTGTCGTTGTTGCTATTGTGTGTGTATGGCTGTGTGTGTTTGTGTGTCCATCTGTTGTGTTGTTTGTTTGTGCATATGTCTCTGCGTGGGTCTGTGCATCTGTGTGATGCCACAAGGAGTTGCTGGTATCCTGCCATTCATTGTTGTGTGTTTGTGTATCATCATTGATTGTTGTTGTATGTGTGTGTGGTGTGTGTGTGTGTGTGTCTGTGCTCCCATTTGTTGTTGGTGTATGTGTGATATCTGATGGCTGTGGGATCAACAGACAACTCAAAGCTAGGGTATATAATTAACATTGTTTATTAATAACAAGAAAAAGTAGGGGATTAGGTTCATAGAGGCCACAGGGTTAATGTATTTATTTATTTTGACACTTATAGAGCGCACCTAACCCGGAGGCAACTGGGCGCCTGTTTACAAAGAATTGGTGATTACAGTGGTTACAAATATGAAAGGTTTAGGCAGAGAAGAGGATACAGATGGTTATAGACATAATTGGTGGAAAAGTAAGTAGTACACATGAGCATAATGATTACAGTTGGTTTCAAACATATGTAGTAAATTACGAGGTACATAGTTGAGGTAGTTACTAGGTGCAAACAAAATGCTATGATTTCAATACCTCTGGATTTCTTGGGAAAAGAGCCAGGTTTTGAGGTCTTTGCGGAAGGACCAGAAGGATGTATCTGATCTTAGCGCTGTCAGCAGTGCTTTCCGTTGTTTAGCCACAATCACAGGGAAACTACTACCTCTTGCTTTCTGCCGCCTTTATCTGGGGATGGCGAGACAGTGCGAGTAGGCAGACCATGTAGGTCTGTTCAATTGGGCCTTGGCAATTTGTCTGGATAGGTAAGTCGGGGCACTGTTCAATATGCATTTGTGCGTCAGGGATAGTGTTTTGAACATGATGCGTTCTCGGAACGGGAGTCAAGGGATATTTCGTCAAGCTTAGGAGATGTGGTCTTTTGAGTTGCGTGCTGCTCTTACGGCATTATTCTGGATGATTTGTAGTTTGCTTATATTGCGGGAATTGGAACCTGCAAAGAGGGAGTTACAATAGTCAATCCTGGATAGTGCGAGGGCTCTGGCAAGTGTGATGCAGTGATCAGGAAGGGCCTGCATGCGTTGATCAGTTTAGCGATGTACGCTGCAACCGACGCAATTGCGTTGAACTGTCTCATTAGGGAGAGCGTAGAGTCTAGATATACTCCAAAGGTTTTTACCTCTTTGGCCACAGTGATGATATTTCTGTCGCTAGTAAAGGATTTGTAGGCATCAGAGAGATTGTGCGCCAATAAGGAGTAATTCAGTTTTCTCATCATTTAGGCAAAGCTTGTGTTGTGCCTTCCAGGCCTGAATGGTTTGGTATATTTCACTCAGTACGTTGGAATGAGTGTCATAGTTGCTGGTGATGGGTACGGGGATTTGGCTGTCATCCGCATAGTTGGTGTAGGTAACACCCAATTTGTCTAGGAGGTCAAAAAGCGGCTTGGTGAAGATATTGTAGTTTGTGACACATGAGCCTTGAGGCACTCCACATGTGACTGGGGCTGGGGGAGCTGGCACAGTGGTGGAGAACACTCTCATTGTGAGGATGGACACGTTATGGCTTTGGTCGAGAAGTGTGCAGCTAAGGCGAGGTGTTGGCAGAGTATTTTGTGATTTACCAAGTCAAAAGCTGCCAAGAGGTCACGTAAGAGGAGGATGGCCAGGATACCTTTGTCTTTAATTTGATCAATTTGGATCTTTTGGTCCAAAAGGGCGGTTTCCGTTCCGTGACCGGGGCGAAAGCCCGATTGGCGTAGGCCGAGGAGGTTGTGAATTTCTAAGTATTTTGGTATTTGCAGATGGGCCACTCTGTCAAGTATTTTGAGGAGGAATGATACAGTTGTGATAGGGTGGTAGTTGGTAGGAACGTTGGCATCTAGTGTGGGCTTTTTAAGGAGTGGGAGTACCCAAGCTTCTTTAAGGTTCTCAGGTACCTTGCCAGTTGACAGAGTTATTAATCAGCGCCGTGATGAAGGGGGCAAGCTCTTCGGCACAGTCTTTTATGAAAGAAACTGGACATATGTCGCCTCAGCATCTGAAGGGTTTCATGCCTTTGATGATTTTGGTGGTTTCAATGGTCGTGACCGGTGGGAATTTTTTAATTTTTTTATTTTTTATTGAATATAGTTGAATGAACAGCTTTTTCAATCTTTAAACAAATTCATTAACAATTACATACAAAATTCAACGTTAACATTAAAAGAGAAACAACAAAACATTTAGATAAAAATGAAGTACAGTAATTAGTCCAAATAGGTAAAACATAGTGGGCCTCATTACAACTCAGGCGGTAAGGGGTTTACGGCGCCGTAAACAGCGCCGACCCTTACCGCCTGAGTACGAGGTCCCTTAGCGCCATGGCGGATTTAACACCTGCTTTTAGCAGGTGTTAAAATCCATGGCGCTAAGGGACCATGGAGTTAATTACGCCACCGTAATTTACGGTGGCGTAATTAACGCCTTCCCCACTCCCATTATGCCCTATGGGGCAAAAATGGGAATGGGGAAGGGTAAATGGGGATTGGGGACTTACCGCCCCGCCAAGGTCGGAATGGGGCGGTAAGTCCGCCAACCACCATGGCGTAAACGTAGTTTACGCCATGGTGGTAAAGTCACGGCCCAGGCGGTAACTTACCGCCTGGGTCGTGATGAGGCCCAGTATCTAAAACAATTCGGACTTAATGTTAAAATTTGAAACAATATAAAATCAATTCAAAAATAGAAAGAGCTTTAAAAGCAATTCAAAAGGGAGAATCTTTGAAAAAAAAAAAAGAAGAAAAGAAAAGAAAAGGGCCTAAACCAATAACGCACTTAAATAAATCAATATGTTCTTTGATTAGAGACATCAAACATATCATAATATTCCACAGATTCATTTTAACATTTGTATATATGTAGATCTCAACATCATTTAACATAAGATTCTTTTATCAGTTTCGAATAGGCCCTTCACAGATTTAGTTGCCTAAAGCTTGCATGCAGTTGTCACATTTATAGATCTAAATCTTATTCGACACACCCTTGAGTTTCGACATAATGGCCTCCAAAAAATTATGGGTAGCAATGCGAAGGCTCATTGAATTGGTAGACAAAAGTAGCGACCAACAAGTTTCAGGGCTTAGTTCACCAAGATAGGATAGATGAGGTTCAAATAATTTTGTTCTTAGTTTAGTTAGTGCTGGACAAGCAGAAACAACATGCTGGAGTGTTTCTTTAACTCCCTCAACCTCACAAAAGGTACAACAGTTTTTATTAGCCGGTAACAACTTTCTTCTAACCAAAACATCTCTAGTTGGAAAGAGATTAAATCGCAGCCATAAGATAGTTGACCTTAACTGCAGAGAGGGAGCTTGTTTTATATATGGGGCCAGCGTTCCTCGAGTTTTATGTTCATAGGCTAGCATTTTGAAATCTTTATATGTTAAACACCCCATTCTTGTTTCAATCCAGTCAAATCTGAACAATTTTTCTTTTGCCTTTTTTGGTTGACCAATAAGCATTTCTAGGGACAAATCAATTCTTGCCAAGATGTTGAAAATCTGAGCCATCCATATTTTTACAAAGTGATGGTCAGAGGTTAACATATAGTGAGATAGAGATGCCAATATAGTGTTGGAATTATCACAGATGAGACATTTCCGAAACAAGGCACATAATCTCCAATGGTATTCAGCATTCAACGATGTCAAACCTAATTCAAATCTTAACCAAGGACCTGGAACACATTTAGGAAGTTGTAATATAGCTCGCCAGTATTTTGCCTCTAATTTATGCAAGCTTTCTGAACAGACAATTTTTTTTGTTTCAAGGCCATATAATATAGTTGGGACTACTTTCTGTTTCCAATATGTTATGGCCGGGCTAATCGTACATTTTCCAAATTTGTGCAGAATAATTTTAGTTTGTGAAATAGCAGACTTGACCTTATGGTCCAACGTGATTGAGTGCGAATCCACAGGTGAGGAGCCGTCAAATAAAATTCCCAGGTATAAATATGTTGGAACAACTTCAACAATTCTGTTATCAATTCTCCACTCAAAAGATCTTCTTTTGGTGGACCTTGGGGCATAAACAACCACTTGCGTCTTATTTAGGTTGATTATCAACTCATTCAGTGTTAAATATTCATGAAGAGCAGACAAAAGTTTTTGAAGGCCTATGGGCGTCTTGGATACCAACACTAAGTCATCGGCGTACCACAGGGCTTTAATAGAGGTACCTTTCATTTTTGGCGAATCTGAGATCACATCAGAAAAAATGTATTTAACGTCTTGTATAAAGAAATTAAAAATAGCAGAGGCCAACACACAGCCTTGTTTCAACCCCCGAAAAGTTGGAATTGCACTTGACAGAAGGCCTGAAACAGTCAAACGGATCATGATGGAGGTCGATGAGTGTAAGGCATGTATAATGTCACATAAGGTTTTGGGACAATTAGCTAGATGTAGTTTGTTCATCAATCTGGTTCTAGATACAGAATCAAAGGCTGTGTGAAGGTCAACAAATGCAAAATAAATTGACTGTTTAGAAGACTGTGCTTGGGCTTTCAAGGCATTGAGGGTTAGTAAATTGACAGACTTTCCCAAACCGGCTACAAAACCCGTTTGGCAAGGATCTCGCTGCTGATAGGTCTCAGTCCAACGCGAAAAATCCCGTAAGACAAGGCGAGCAAAGATCTTCCTGGGAGCATCGAGAAGGGCAATAGGACGATAGCTCCCCGGGGATTCCCTATCGCCCTTTTTGAAAATAGGAACAAGTATAGAACTTTGCCATGATGTTGGAATTTTTTTACAACATATAATATGATGAAATAAGTTGTTCAAAATCAATGCCCATTCCAAGGGGTTCTACTTAAACATAAAATTGCTTAGCCCATCCGGCCCTGCAGCACGAGAGGAAGAAGACTTTTTAATTAAACCCTCAACTATACTGGGTGAGCACTCCAAATCCCAGTGATTCGGTGTAGTAGATATATACTTAAAATCTGCATACATCGGGTCAGAGTACAATTTCAGGAAGTGCTCAAGCCACTGAGATTCAGTAACTCCACATAGTTGTGGGTTCAGTTGAGATGGAGACACCGCACTGTTAAGTAAGGACCATATTTGAGCTGATTTTTTGTTATTTGCAGCCGCCAGAAAGGCTTCACCATCCTGCTGATATAAAGTGGCCCTTCTAAAGCGGCACCAGTTTCTATACTGACATTTAATTCTCTGTTGTGTCACTTGTCGAGTACCCAAAGGCATTTTTCATGTAGCTCTTATGGCTTTTCTGTAGTCACGTTTTGCTTGTTGCATAGTTTGGTCATAATGATGTTTATGTACGCGAATATTATATGATTTGTCAGCAAACATTGTTCCAAAGCTTGGAAGGATATCTGCATAGAAATCCTTTTTAGTGATGAGCAATCCTTGAGTAGCAAGCTCAAGATCATGGAGGGATGCAGGGGTCCATTTAAAGCGGGTTCTCGCAGTGTTAACGGTTAAGACATGTTTTGACCATCGTTGAGACGATGTTATAGAATCAAGAAGGCCCTCCCATTCAAAAGTTATCATGTGGTGATCACTGATGGTCTGAGTTCGAACTTTCAATTGAGTAGCCTTATGAAAAAGGCTATCAGATACGAACACATAGTCAATAGTTGACTGGGATTTTCCTCTTTCCCAAGTTGCACTAGCCGGAATATCGGCTGAGATAGCACCATTGGCCAAATATAAATTATGATCTTTCACAAACTTTAACCATCTTCTGGTCTCACGCTTCTGACTAGGTGTTTCCGGGCTAATACAATTGAGATTTAGATCCCCAACCATCAATATGACACCCACAGAGTTGTCACAGGCTATTAATTCCAGCATTGCAGTCAGATCCTTATAAAAGGTGTTCTCAGTCAGTCCCAACGGATTACGGTATAGATTTAATAAGGCCAGAGATTGCACAGAGCTTTTGATTTTAACTAGTTGGATGAAGTTGTTGGGAGAGGCCCATTGAGTGATCCTTAATCCTTTACTCGTTTTTACCGCCACTAAAAGGCCAGATGTTGGTCTCCCTCTGGAGGCCGTAGAAGCTGGGTTCAAAATAACATCGTGATCATCCCATGTGGGAGTAGTCACCAGCCAAGTTTCCTGCAGGGCCACAATATCCTATTTATTAATGTTGGATGAACCTGCCCATTGCAAATGGGAGTGGCCTCTCGTATTCCATGAAAGTAAACTATATTTTACCTGAGGTTGTTCGATTAATGGTTATGTTTGGAAGTTACTGGAAGTAAATTTGTTTGGAAATTGTGCTGGACCACAATAGGAACAGAGACATTCAGAGGAGTTTTGCGACACAATTGGAATGGGCACAGATGGTTCAGACTCTTTCGCTTCTTTGATCAAACGTTCCGGATCTTGGGCAATAAGGAAGCCCATTTTAAAGAGTGCCATTTTTTCCTTCCAGATCGAATTTAGAACTAGCCCAGATTTGATCCAGAGTCGAACAATTGCGAGATTTTGGTCGCAAACAAATTCGACCTGATCAATATCACTTGACGCAATATCCTGGAGATTGCTTACGTCCCCAAAGATGTTTAGGACGCTAGCCCTGCATGGATCGTATTGTTCATGGGGCGCATCTCTACATTTTAAGACAATTTGCAAATGTATTGCCATTCGTCTGGTTACGTTTTTTCACACCTTGTTTTCTGGGTGTGGGGACGGAAGCAATGTCCTCATTTCTTTTGGTGGAGCCAACCTCAGCTGGAAAACTTATTTTTTTCCAACCACCCGAGTGTTCATTTGATGGATTTTGCACAGTATTCATGGAATTAGAATTAGTATGTGTTAGGTGTGTAAGTGTTTGCAAATTCAAATTGGACCCATTTGCACTATTAGCAGAGGGGCATAATGCTGCACGTTCATTCAAATATGCCTCTACAGCCACCTTTATAGTGGACATCTGTTCTTGTAATTCAAACTGGCTAATAGAATGCCTCCCCATTGGACATCCTACAATAGATTGACCATGTTTAGTATTCAAGGCAATATTCATCGGAATTTGTGAGGGATGAGAAGAGGTGGAGTTAGACGGCAAATTCCTATTATCTGATTCATTAATTAAATCAATAATTTCTGACAGAGGAGCATGTTCAGTTGGTGCATGGGGTGCCATTGGATTCACAACGGGCACTGAGCCCACACCAATGGAGACAGTAGATTTAGAGGTGGGCGGTACTGGGATATTGTTTGGGACATCAAACATGCAAACTGGTGATGAGGTTTGCAAGACCACCTGACGTTGACTATTCATCACATCCTTCTTTTTGGGTCTAATTTTGGATTTTGCCTTTGTTAAGCGAGTGCTGCAGACTTTGGCTATTTTCTGCAAGTCAACAGGTGAAACAAAAGGCTGTCTGGTAATGCCCGTATTTTTTTTCGCTATTTGCTTTGGACTCCTGTCGAGATTGATCCAAGAGTCATTTATAGACACACAGTCAGGGGCAGGGGATGTTAAAGGGCGAATGATATTTTCAAAATAGGGTAACGCCGAATTAAGGGCGGCAGGCTTTTTAGGTTCTTGTGTAATAATCATAGGCTGATCAGGGCCTACAGCCATGTCAACCTTGGGACTAGTGGGGAGTAGGCTGTGGTTCCCTAGACAAGCAATAAGAAAGAGCGCCACCTGATGCCTCAAATAACCACTGCCCTAACTCATCAACACCCATGGCCATGCTATGGTCCCTATGACCATTCCCACCCACTACCTGCCCGTCCCCATCTAAAATACCCTGCACCCAAGATCTCTTTGAGCTAGCTCTGTGCTTTTAAGGGGACGATCAGGTTATTTCTAAGCAGTCTTCTGTGAGGTCATAGTTAATTTGTTTGTTTGTTTATTTATGTATATAGCGCACCAAACCCTTAGGTATCTGGGCGCGTTACAATTAAGTTACAATTTTCAGTTGCATAGATAGTTACACTCATTATATACAGGCATCGGTATTCAGTTTGCACATGGAAATATTATAGTAATTATATACAAAATATTACAGAAATGTATACAAAAATCCTAAAGGGAGCCGGCAATATAGTACATACATAATTTTCATAACATCAGCAATTTCCATTGCAAGAGACAATGTTATACCGTGATAGGGCATGAGTGTCCAACAACACATCATGAGTCCTTAGTAAGGAGTTAACTTTTGGTGTTTTTCCTAAAACTATAGAATGACTGGTCTGTTCTCAAAGAAGTGCAAAGAGAGTTCCATAATTGGGTGGCCATAACAGGAAAGCTAGGGACTATAAGGCAGAAAGAATTGGCTGTCCTTGGGCGTGTTGGTGTTTTTTTGGACAATTTTTTCCATTAAATAATGTAAGGCAGAATTATTTAGGCATTTGTGGGTGAGAGAGACAATTTTGAACTGAAATCTGTAATTAATTGAAAGTCAGTTATTATTCCGTCTAGCCTCAGAGATATGTTGTCTCCTGGGTATACTAAGGGGGCTCAAACAGGAATGGAGAAGGGCCATGGTGAATGGGGAATTACCGCCCCCGCCAACCTTGGAATAGGGCGGTAATTCCGCCATTCACCATGCCAGACTCCGGCGGCAACCATGGTGCTACTAGCGCCATGGTTACCGCCATCCGTGTAATGAGGCCCAATGTATTTGCTCGCGCCTACGTTGAGGGCATTACAATAATCAAGTTTGGATAAAATTAAGGCTCTCGCTAAGGTGATGCAACTTTCTGTGGAGAGTAATGGTTTACAAGCCTGTATCAGTTTACAAGTATAAGCTGGTGCTGAGGCAGTAGCATTAACTTGTTTGCCTAGGCTGAGAGTTGAGACTAGGTAAAAACCCAAGGTTTTTACCTCCTATGCCACTTTAATGTCAATGCCGTCAATGTTGAAGGCAGAGTATTTGTTGCTGAGTTTGTTGATGTTGGCCGATGCTCCTAAAATGAGGAGATTGGTTTTATCGTCGTTCAGGCAGAGGTCGTGTGTGGCCATCCATGCCTCAATGATTAGATAGCTTTTGTTCACTAAGGCCAGGTTGGTATCATAGTCACCAGTAGGTGGGATGAGGATCTGGATGTCATCTGCATAATTGTGTAGGTGACACCCAGATGGTCAAGGTCATCAAACAGCGGTTTAGTGAAGACATTATATATAGTGGGTGATAGGCAAGAACCTTGAGGTACCCCACATGTTATAGGTGTAGGATCTGCTGAGGCTGAGAACACTCTCATTGACCTATTGTTCAGAAATGATTGAATCCATGATGTAGCTTCCTGGGAGAAATGAGCCGCTGTAGACAGGAGTTTGCATAGCACTATGTGATCCACCAAATCGAAAGCGTCTGGAAAGTCTAATAAAAGTAGAAGGGCAAGTTTTCTATTGTCTTTGATTTCATCAATTTGGGTCTTCAAGTCTATCAGAGCGGTTTCTGTGCCATGTTGTGGTTTAAAACCGGATTGCCGCAGCCCTAAGAGATTGTTAGTCTCCAAATACACTTGTATCTGGAAGTAGATGCCTTGTCTATTATCTTAAGTAAAAACGCGACTGTAGTGATCGGTCTGTAGTTGGTTCGGATAGTAGGGTCCAAGGAGGTTTTTTTTAAGAGTGGCAAGCCCCATGCGTCCTTCAGGTTAGTAGGGACGTTGCATGATAGAAATTAGGCATTAATTAATTTGGTAATGAAAGGAGCCAGGTCTCTGGCCGCTTCTTTGATGATCTGGGCTGGGCAAATATCTCCCTGGCCGTTTGATGGTTTGAGCAAAGCAATTATATTTTCCACCTCTTGGGTAGTGACTTGTGCAAATTTGAGGTGCAGAAGGGGTTTCGGGGTTTGATCTAGGACTATGTTGTGGGAAGGTTCAAGTTTTTTTCTAAGATTTATTTTTTGGAGGAGCGAGATTTTGTTGGACAGTGCATTGTGGATGTTAGTGCACCATACTTGATCCTTTGTGCAAGTGTCCGCAGGGGGATGGGGACTTCCATTTCTCTAAGGATAATACAGAGTTCCTTGGTACTAGAACTAGCTTTATTGATCCTGTCATTATAGGTCTCTCGTTTAGTTAGTAGTATTTCAGCTTTGTATTTCACATACATTTTCAGCAAGTTACATTTGTTATCCTATAAACTATAAACTAGTTTAAGCAACTATAAACAAACTCCTGCTGTAATGAAAATGTCTCAACCAAGTGTGGCTTCTGGCAATTGTTTTATAATCAATATGTGTGACCTTGCATCTGTGCCTTGCGCTGAATTCCTGTTAATACCAGTCATTGGCAAAGCCAACAGTTTTGGCTCCTGTGTAAGTATGTATTTGTCAGACACTGTTATAATATACGGAGGTGCCAACACCATTTGCTAGATGCTGCCAGATAGTACCATTATGGCAGGATACTTGCCAACCCTACAGATTTAGGCGGTAGGCTACTGCTTAAGCAGCCCTACCTCCTACAGATTTTAGTGACGGGTCCTATTGCAATATTAATCCTGTTGGGAACGTTTTCAGAGCACCTGAAGCCAGTTGCTACTCTGCAGCCCTGCACAGCACAACATTGTGACTAAGACAGTCAGAGTAGACTGTGTGTTTATGGAGCATGGTCAGTGCTTAAAGTGGGCCGGGGCCTGCCGGGGCCGGGCCCCGCCAGTCTCCAAAAAGTGGGACTGAGCCGGGGCCCCCCATCCCACACAACATTGGCGGGATGCAGACAAATACCAGGAGTTACCTAAAGATGGCCAAGGGTGTTGGTGAGGAAGTGGAAAATGTTTCTCCCGGAATAACCAGGAGGCCTGGCCACTTAAAATGGCTTCCCCGCTGCATCACACTGTGTGATCCTGGGCATCTTCCTCGATTAGCTGTAAACAGTCTGGAGATGCAGAATAAATAATTGGCTCTTCAGATTTACACAAAACTCACTGCCTTAAATTATTAATTGAGCTTGACATGCCAGAGTGAGTAAACTGGCAGACTGGAGCAAACACTCACAAACCAATTCATCAATTATCACAATTGTATCTGCTGCTGTTGGCTGTAATAAAACATATGAGTGAGACTGCTCAGACATATAAGACGCAGGAGCACAGCTCGCTAAGTAATCTTCTTTATTCTTCAATACCGAACTGAACTTGGCGGTAACCCCACCTCTACATGTGTACAGTGGGCTGCACCCACATCAGTAATCAAAAGGGGACAGGTGGAGTCTTGTCCTTGAATGGGCATAGAAAGGGGACATTGCATCTCCCCCTTGCTTAACAAACAACTTGGGAATCTATGCCATTTCTTCAATCCATTGTGGCGGTTTACGAATGATCCTTCTAGATGGGCTCCACAGAGTGCTTCTGTTGTTGCGGTCACTCTCACTGTTGTCTGAGTTCACATTCCCACCCATAAACTCAGAGTCTGCATCTGACGAGTCCTCACAGTTTGGTGACTCCTCTCTCTTCAAGTCAAATCTCTGTCAAGTGACCGGAAGAATGATGAGTTGTGTGTGACAGTGCCGGTGGGACTGGCCGCTGTTACCATGGTTCCATGGATGTGAGTCACTGTCATGGGCTCTGGTTTGAACGCAGGTGTTTTCTTTGTGTCTTGTGTTTGACACACCAGTACGTGATCTCCTACTTGAAAATCACTGGTCCTTGCCTTCCTTCGGTGATCAGTGTACTCTTTTTATTTTGCGCTTGCTTTCTCAAACCTTTGCTCTGGCCTTGGTTTCACTGTTCTCAGCTGTCTCGCTGTTGGGATTGTATGGGAGAGTGGTTCTCACCACACAACCAAATATTAATGCTGAAAGGCATACTCCCGTGGAGCTGTGCTGAGTGTTCCTGTAGTCCCAGAGTAATGTGCAAATGGCCTGCATGAGCGATCCCTTGGTGATCGAGCATATTTGGAGGGTACTTTTTAGATTGGCCACAAATCTCTCTATTGTCCTGTTGGCTTGAGGCCAGAGCCATGTGATTTTGCGGTGCTGGAACCCTAGGTGTTCTGCGAACATTGCAAAGTCATGCCCGCTGAATGGAGGTCCATTATCCGACTTCACAATGGTGGGAAATCCGTAGTCGGCGAAGATTTTGTCCAGCGCTGGGATGACCGACTGAGCACCCGTGGAATGGATCAGATGTATTTACGGAAACCTGGACATCTCATCCATGATTACTTGCACATATTTGCCATTGGAGAGCGGGCCACACATATTGATGGCAACTTCGTCCCACCCTTGCTGTGGCATTGTTGTAATTTTGAGTGGTTCGAAGAAGGTGCGTGGTGCGACTGCTTTGCACGCTATGCATTTGCCCAGCGTCTGTTCAACTTTAGCATCCATCTGTGAGAACCATATCTTCGTCCTGAGTTGCCTCTTTGTAGATACGATGCCACTGTGTCCTGTGTGTGCAAAGTCGATCACTTGATCCTGTAAGCTTACAGGAATGACGTTTCTGTTTTCCTTTAGTAGTAGTCCCTCTGGCGAGACGGACAGAGTGTGCCTTATCAGGCGGAATGTCTGGAGATGTTTTTCCTCTGCTGCCGACTTAGGGTTCTCATGGTCGTTTCTTTGATGCCACTTGGCCGATGTTACCCAGTTTCTTACTCTTGTGAGCAAGCGGTCTTGCTTCGTGCCTTCCAATATTTGGGGTAGCCTGAGTGACTTGGGAAGTGCATTACTTACAATGTAATTTAAATATTGGTTTGCTTTGATGGAATGCCTCTCATCCTTGGCGGGTAAGAGATATCTGGATAGAAAATCAGTGGGATTGTTGTCTTTTTCCGGTCGATGTATGATGCTAAAGGAATATTCTTGTAAATGGAGCCCCTTCTCGCGTTGCAGGTGGCATCTTGGCTGTTGGCTTGCCGTGTATGGGCATGAGGGCTTGGTGATCTGTTATGATGGTGAATGGTCGACTGTGCAGGAATAAATGATAGTGCTCGCACGCCCATACAAAGGCAAGGCTCTCTTTCTCTGGTTGCGAGTATGAGCACTCGCTCGGGGATATGCTGCGGCTTGCATAGGCCACTACACGTCTTGCTGAGGATGGTGATGCACCTGGATTTATCTGCACGAGGATCGCCCCAAGTCCAACGGGCTGGTGTCTACTGTTAGTTTGGTTTCTAGTTCTGGGTCATACTGTGCCATGCACGAGGCAGAGGTAATCTGTTTTTTGATTTCTTGAAAAGCCTGTTCACAGTCGACCAACCAAATGAAATCTTGCTTGTTTCCGGTGAGTAGGCGGAGGGGTGTGCTGACTGAAGCAAAGGCTTGAATGTACCTCGTGCAATAGCTTGCCATGCCTAAGAATGATCTGATGGCAGACACTGATGTTGAAGTGGGAGCTTCTACCAGCCCTTGCACCTTGTCTGGATCTGTTTGCAGGCCTCTGTGTGAAAAGATGTACCTGAAGAATTTGAGCAATGATTTGCATGGCTCACACTTGTCAGCGTTTAAAGTCAGGTTTGCATCTTCGAGGGCCACGCACACCCTCCTCAGCGTATCATCATGTGCCTCTTGGATCGCTCCAAGTATCAGGATATCAATGCTGTAGTTCAAGCAATGGGGAATGTGTTTGATGACCTGGTGTAGCTCATTCTGAAAGATCTCTGCAGCGTAGGATATCCCGAAACTAAGACATTTATATCTGAAAAGCCCTAAATGTGTTGAGAAAGTGGTTATATAACGAGAGTCCGGATGCAGTTCAAACTGATGACATCCTTTATTTAAATCTAACTTGGAAAAAACTTTTTCCCCATGCAACAGGTGCATCATGTCGGTCATTCGGGGTGCCATGTGCCGCTCTCTTTCAATTGCAACATTTGGTGCTGTCATGTCCAGACAGATACAAATGCTGTTATTGTTTTCCCTTTTAGGGACTGGCCCTATGGCAACACCCCGGGGGTGGGCCCTGAAGCCTGTTCAATGATGTCTTGGTCTAGTAGGGACTGTACCTCATCCTCTACGTGCTCTGGATGTTGAGGGATATGCCCCGATAATGTTGTGCTATCGGTTTGACGTGAGTATTAATGTGTAACTTAATTTGCTTTCCTTTTAGCTTTCCCAGATCCTTGAACAGTGACGGGAACATTTCCATCATCTCTTTTGGGCTGGTCGTGTAGGCTGACATGACCAGATGCATCACATGTACCAGGCCCACCTGGATGGCTGATGGAAGCTGAGGATGCGTCCTCCTGGAACTTCACCTTTAACTACATATATTGTGACCCTCATGCTCTTGCCCTTGTATGTACACGTGGTCTTGAACATTCCCTTGCAGTCGAGTGGGGTGTTTGTGCCATACGGATATATACGGATATATCCATACGGATATATGTCAATGTCTTTGATGTATCATTTTTTCTTGATGTTGAGGAACTCGTAGGTCTCTTCATTGATTACATTGACTGTGGCTCCCGTATTCTCATCCTGCAATAGCTTGTGACTTTAAAGCTTCCTCTTTTGAATATCTGCCAAAATCGCAATACTTTGCCCTTTTCCGCAGTTTCATGACGAAAATATCCATGCTTTCCCCTTGTCTTGTGCAGATGTGTGGAAAATATGGCGTTCGTAATCTATGTTCTTTAGCGGGGCAAAATAATTGTTCAAAGAGTCAATAATACCTTGGAATGTGTCAGTCGAGTTTTCTTGAATTCGAATGCACAATGTCCCTCACAATTGGGCCTAACAAGTGCACAAGTATGCCTCTGAGGCGGCGTTCTTCCCTGACACCTGTTGCATCAATATATATTTTTAAGTTCTTTGAGCCACCTGCTCCACCTTGGTGCCAGGCTGCTTGTATCAGAGACGTCAAATGGTTGTATGGCCTGGAGTTGCAGGGACTCATGTCCTCCCTCCTCCCTGGACACTAGATTGCGGGGGTCAAAGTTGTTGGTGGGCTCTGTGAGCTGCTGACACCCTCATTGTACAACATGATGGCCGTGCACTAATTATAGAAAATGGAGGCAAAAGCTCACCTTGACACTGTTATTCGTAAATATGTTGGGTACCACACGTGGATGATTCTGCAGACAGCACTGTCTATATGTGTATTTGAGCCCACAGGGCCCTCCTGGGCACCTGCCCTCCCTTTTGTAAATGTTGCTGCTACTTCCAATATCCCTATTGAAAATGCACGTTGTGACCGAGGTAAGATAATATCCTCCATGGCGATGCAGCAGGTAACACACATTGGGGTTGAAATGAAAAGGTTTCCTCTGTGGCTGTGTTATGGTTGTTAGAGTATAGAAACGTTGGGCACGCCACGCGTGCCGACTGGATCAGGCCTCAACGGAGGGTAGGCCTCTTGGTGCTGCGTATAGCACGGTCGTGCGTAGTGACCGGGAATGGAATGGAGCACCAGTCGGGACAGCCAACATACTGCAGATATCGTTGTGTGAGCTCCCAGCGCCATATGGAATCGAGGCACAAACACTCATGGTGCAGGCAGATTTTCCGGGAGTTCGACCAGTCCATGGCTGGCAGAGACCGCCAACACTGTCACAGCAGGCAATGATACGCAACCAGTATGAGTGCCACGATGCTTCAGCCTCGTCGCCAGTGTTGAATCTGCTGCTGTTGGATGTAATAAAACATATGAGTGAGACTGGTCAGACAAATAAGACGCAGGAGCACAGCTCGCAAAGTAATCTTCTTTATTCTTCAATACCGAACTGAACTTGGCGGTAACCCCACCTCTACATGTGTACAGTGGGCTGCACCCACATCAGTAATCAAAAGGGGACAGGTGGAATGCTTGTCCTTCAATGGGAATCGAAAGGGAACATTACACCTACCACTATCTCTTCATCTAAATAGTTTAAATACATTGAAGGGGAAAACCTGCTAAATTATATGAATGCCCCCACATACTGCTGTACTGCACAGGGCATGTGGGTCTCACCAGTGCCCGCTGCAGGTCTGCCAGCGCCCTGTGCGAGATTTGTGCCCCCCCCCCTACTCTCCACCCGCCCACCAGAAATGCAGATCAAGGAGCTCAGTTCTATTGTTCAGTTGATACAAGAACAAGGATCTGCCGAACAATCGCAAGGAGCCCCCTGCTGTTCTTGCAAAGTGCGCCGTGCCACCAGCTCAGTGTCATGTGAATAGCGTCTATTAAGGAATCAAAGCGTGATTAAAAAATAGGCGCTGTTTGCATGGCACTAAGCTTGCGCCAATGTGCCCTTTATTGTTGGTGCGCCCTTGTACGGCTGCGCCCTCTAAGAGCACTTTGAGCCGGCGCTGGGTCTTACGTTCTACAGTTAAGGTGGCAGCCTCAACCCTTATTTTTCTTTCTTGAATAAAAATTAGCTTTCCTTGAAGAAAAAAGGACGATCCCTTCCCGCAGCCACAGTGCCTGCCTAGATGTACAGGCAGGGCACAAGGGCAACATTAAGGTATATCCTTAGCTTGGGGGAAAAGCCTAGGGTGAAAAAAAACAAGGCACAGATGGTTTTGAAGAGATGGTTGTGCTGAGATGAAACAGTCCAAGCTAATTGCTGAAAGCTGACTGAAATCTTCCAAAATCTTCCTTGTTGTTAGGTGCTGACTTCAGGATATCAAAAATGCACTCCAGAGTAGAGGATACTTGTGCGAAAGAAATATAAAGCCCAGAGCTGTATCAAAAACGGAAAGAATCCCAAAAGCAGGCAATGGTATGCGAGAGGAGATAGGCAGGCAGCGAGAGCGAGAATCTGCAAACATCGGAAGCGGGAGAAGTCAGCTGAGAGAACATAGACAGGTAACAGTAGGATGGAAGGGCACACGGAGCAACCAATGGCAGGAAAATAGGTCAAAGCAGATAGCAAAATAGGGCAAGCAGGAAGAATCCAGAAAGGCAAAATCACAAGAAAAATACACTAGCGCCTTACCCGTAGTGAATGAAGGGCTGCAAAGCATCGGCGCTCACCGTTTCTACGTGTAAATAGAAGCGCAGGCCCCATTATCAAAACAACTAGACCTGCAAGTTGCGTTGCGTCCAGAACATAATGACAGGAGCGTATGCAATAACTTCCACCTCCTACCGGCGGAATAGGAATAACGCTGCACCATGACAGTATGCCCCTTCGTTCTCCAGGGCATTGGTCCAGGTTTCCAGGAAATCCGCAAACACAAACGTTGAAGCAAACAGGGGGCGGATACATGAGACTATGGTTCCCAGGATCTCTCTGCCACTGATTAGCCCTTCCAGTGTATAAGGTCTTGTAAAGTACCACAACAGTACCATTTGGTTCCTACAGGAACAGGAGTAGTCTGAGAATGTTTCCTTCTTGTGCATGGATCAGGGATGTAGGGTTTTAATAAAGAGGGATGGAAGAGAGGGTGGATCCATTTTGAAGTACCTGGTAAATGTAACTTGTATGCCACAGAATTTATATATTCTTAATCTTAAATGGATCCACAAAATGAGGAGATAGTTTGGAGGGATGAATCCACTGAGGGAGATAGCTCGTGGACAGCCAAACCTTGTCTCCAATAGACCAGTCAGGATCTTTTTTACTATGCAGGTCAGCAGATATCTTGTTGGTTTTCTTGCTCTCTTCCAGGTTTTGGTCGGCTAGTTTGTGGTTCCTTGCAATGTCATCCAGAAGGGCATCAATAGCTGGCATCGTAGTAGAGGGTAACACATTTACTGGTAGAGTTCTTGGGTGTGTGAACCCCAATTGAACAAAAAAAAAGGGCTGATCATGGTTACTGAATGTATTGTGTTGCTATACAAGAACTCAGCAGTGGGTAACAGATACACCTGGTTGTCATGATTGACCGTTGTGAAACAGCGCAAGCACTGTTCTAACTTGTGGTTGGCACACTCACTCTGGTCATTTATTGTATGGTGAGACGGCCAGTTTGACTCTGAGTTGGTTATACAAAACTGACCGAAAACGAGAGGTGTACTGAGACCCTGTATCTGAAACAATAGTTTCGGGTAAACCATG
Organism: Ambystoma mexicanum; assembly: GCF_040938575.1. Lineage (NCBI taxonomy): Eukaryota > Metazoa > Chordata > Amphibia > Caudata > Ambystomatidae > Ambystoma > Ambystoma mexicanum. The sequence goes on from NC_090921.1 coordinate 1,041,286,178, forward strand.
GAGCCTAAAGATTTCTTATAGAAAAAGCTTGGCCATTTGAGGAGCTGAGGGATTCCAGGTAATGGCATGAAATGGGTCCCATCAAGCTGAACGAATGAATGGTTACCATGAATACTGTGCAATTATTGGATGGTGGTAGATCGACAAAGAAATCAGTTGAAATGTATGTCCAAGATCCTGTTTATGTTGGGCCTTGTTGGAGGGTGCCCAAGGGTTTGGCGGTAGAATATTTCCCTTGATTACAAACAGGACGAGTGGTCACAGAGCTTCGTATGTCCTTTTTCATTGTACACCACCAAAAAGATTGTGAGACAAGGTCAGTAGTACCTGCTATCATGGCACCAAGACATGACTTTTCTTTGCAAGTGTGGGTCAGGTATTACTAAGCGAGAATTCAAGAAGAGGAAGCCTTCTTTCTTGTGTAGTTTCTTGTTGTGGTTCCCCAGATCATCTACATGGAACCCAGAGGTAGCTCTACAGACCCCCTGAAGAAAATTGTTTACAACAAAAAGGAACTTCTTTCCTATATAGACCGTCAGCCAGTACGTTTTGTCTTCCAGGGAGATAAGTGAGATTGATTCGAACTGAGAAAAGAAATAAGCCCAACGGGCTTGGTGACTGTTGCTACATTCCATCTGCTGAAGGACTTTCAAATTCTTATGGCCAGTACGTGCCTCAAATGGGGAACTGGCTCCCAACAGTACATGCTGCTACTCGATAAATGCTTGGCAAATGGCCAGATGTTCCTTTTCAAGTATGGATTAATTGATCTCACTGGGTGTCAAAGTTTTGAAATAGTAGGCCACTGGGTGCTCTTGTCCATCTGTTCCAACTTGTTTTAGAACGGCTCATAAGGCATTATGAGAAGCATCCCTTACCAATATGAAGGGTAGAGACTGATCGGGTAGTATGAGGATCGGCACTGAACAAAACTTGGATTTCAGTAGCTGGAAAGCATGTTCAGCCTTAGAATCCCATTGAAAGCATACATTTTTCTTTAGGAGAGCGGTTATGGGGAGCACAATTCTTGGAAAAAACTTAGGATAAACCACTGATGGAAATTTGCCAACCCTAAAAACTGCTGCATGTCCTTCACTGATGAAGGAGATGGCATTTGGAGTATAGCAGCCGTCTTTCGTGGATCCATCTCAACACCTTCTTCAGACAATATGAACCCGAGATAGGGGACTGAAGAAACTTCAAAGGAACATTTCTCAGGTTTAACCAACAATCTGTTTGTTTTTAACCGTAGTAATACCTTGCGCAAGTGTAATTGATGTTCTTCCTTGGTCATGGAGTATCCAAGAATGTTGCCCAGATAGACGATGACCGTGTGGAACAAAAGTTCAGAAAAAATGAGATCTGGGAATCTCTGAATAAATGCAGAGGCATTGACAAGTGTGAAAGGCATCACTAGGTATTCAAAATGCTTGAATGGTGTTTTGAATGTGGTCTTCCATTCGTATCTGCTCCAGATTCACAACAGAATTATGCCCCGCGTACATCAAGCTTGGTGACTACATTGGCCCCCTGGATGGCCATTAGTATGTCTTTGATCAATGGCATTGAATACCTGTCTCGGATTGTAATTCTATTGAGAACCCTGTAATCAATACAGGGTCTCATCTCCTTTGTATCCTTCTTGGGAACGAAGAACAAAGAAGCCATGGCAGGAGATCTTGATTCCTGTATTAACCCATTCTCAAGGTTGGTATCAAGATAGGTCCATAGGGTTTCCTTCTACGGTATAGATAGTGTGTACAGACGCCCAAAAGGAACAACAGTATCAGGAACGAATGCAATCCACTGGGCGATGCGGAAGGAGTGCTCTAGGTACAATGTCTTCAAAGACATCCAAGAAATCATGGTAAAGAGAAGGAAAACAAAGAATGCCGATGGTGGATACAGACTCACATGCAGAAACACCACTTTGTTCCGGTATGCAGTGATATTATCGAATTTTTAAACAAAGAATGAATTCTGAATGAACCCAAAACATATATATATATATATATATATATATATATATATATATATATATATATATATATATATATATATATATATATATATATATATTAAAATGTACACATGTGGTTGGGAATAGTTTTTGGGGTGGGGAAAAGTATTAAAAAAGAGAAAAGGGGAGGATTAGGGTGAATCCCCCCAAAAACATCAACATGTTTTTTTTTTATAGATATTTTGGGTTCATTCAAAATTCATTCTTTGTTTCATAATTCGATAAAATCACATGTAACCCCTTGTTCCTTGATGTCTTCCCTGAGACAACACCTGGAACAATACAGAGACATAAAGTGCACTGTATAAGCTGTCCAGTAAATGGAGGTGCTATGTATTTGAAGCCATGGGATTCCCAAAATTATGGGAAAATGTGCTGCTAAAATGAAATCAAGAGAGAGAATCTCTGAATGTTTTTGGATTCCGATAGACAAGGATATCGAACACTTGTTGATAGGTCCAGAAAACAAAGGTCTTCCATCAACCACTTGCACGGGCTGGGACTCCATCTTGATTGAAAAACGTATCTTCTTTTCTTCAGCTCAAAGGGTATCCATAAAGTTACCAGCATCACCACAATACCTCTATGGGCGCTGGGTTAGGGAGAGAAAGACTGACCCCTAAAACCATCAGATGAGAGTCTATCTCTTCAGAAGGGACCAAAGAAACAATGGTGGGACTATGGACGAAACCCTGACTCCCATCCCCTTCTAGGAACAGGGTCTGTCATTTCCCTGTTTTTGAGGAGGTACATCAGGACAGTCTCATAGTAAATGGCGCTTAGCCCCACAACAAAGACATACACCCTGGTCTCTTCCTTTCTGCAGAAGTCAAGTGACCACAGGCCATTCCAATTTGCATGGGTTCATCAGCAGTGTGTGTATTGATAGAGGTGGGGGAAGGTAAGTTCTGAATACAGGAGAAACGTCAACTTGATCTTCTCCTTTCATCTTTCAGTTCAGCCATGCAAAATTCGATTTGAAGAACCACGGAGATTAGTTCAGCAAATGAAGCTGGACGTGCAATCCTGGCTAACTCATCCTTTATGTCTTCGTTCAGACCCACTGAAATATCGTATATTGGTTGGTTTTTGACCAGCCTGCTTCTGCTGCAACATTCTTGAAAGACGTAACATAGGCTACGTGATCAGATGTGCCTTGTTTAATGTCCAAAATTTTGTTTGTTTGTTTGTTTGTTTGTTTATTTATTTATAGTGCGCACCAGAGCCTGGGGCATCAGGGCGCAAAAGATAGGAATATGTTCAGCTTAGTTACAGGGTACATAGGTACATGATATACAAAGAATATACAGGGACATCAAATATGTTACAATATACAGGTATGTACAATGTGAATTAAGTGATCGAGTGGCTTAGTTACAGGGTGCATATGTGCAAGATATTCATAAGGAATATACAAGAATATCTAACAGGTTACAATATACAGTTACAGTTATGAACAGTGTGAATTAGATGGTCGAGAAGCACCAAGGACATTACAGTGTAAATTACATGATCAAATATTATAGTAATAGGGTGAGCTCAGTACATCCGGAGTGCAGTTCAAGCACATAATAAGCGATTCAGAGAGCAGAGGGGTGGGCGTTCAGATAAGGGCGTCAAAGGCGTCAAGAGAGAGGTGATGGTCTGGGTGACCCATTAGCAGAAAAGGCCAATTCAGGTCTCTCAAACATTTCCTTAAATGCCTGTCTAAAAGCTGCCAGTTTGTCAATAGATGGCTAGCTGCGGTTACAATAGGACTAGCCCTGGCCAAGGCGTTCCCTGTCATGTTGGAGATCATGAAGCCCACCTTGGCTCGATCAGATGCATAGGTGGTCATCCTAAATGTGAAATGGACTGTGCAGGCATCAATTAATTCTTTGACATGTTTGTGTGATCCGTTAAACGTTCAGGATACCAACCATACGGAAGTTAGTTCTGAATCCTAGGCATCCCTAGTGGCCATTATTTGCCAGAGGGATGTATTCTCAGCCTTCAGATGTTGTACTTCCATGAACGGCTTGCATAAGCCCCTGAATCTGTTCCATATCACAGTTATTTTTCTTCTGGCGTTCAAACTCTCACGTTCTACAGTCAAGGTGTCAGGCTAACCTCTTTCTGAAGCAGTCACTGGAGTCCTTCCCTTGTTCTTCTTCTTTCAAGCAGAAGAGATAAGGACGATCCCTTCCCGCAGCCACAGTGCCTGCCTAGATGTACAGGCAGGACACAAGGGCAACAGAAAGGTATATTCTTAGCTTGGGGGAAAAGCCTAGGCTAAAAAAAAAAAAGGCACATATGGTTTTAAAAAGATGGTTGTGCTGAGATCAAACAGTCCAAGGTTTCCTAATTGCTGAACGCTGACTGAAATCTTCCAAAATCTTCCTTGCTGTTAGGTGCTGACTGCAGGATATCAACAATGCACTCCAGAGTAGAGGATACTCGTGCGGAAGAAATATAAAGCCCAGAGCTGTATATAAATGGAAAGAATTCCAAAAGCAGGCAATTTGTTTGAATGTGGAAAAGCGAGAGGAGAAAGGCAGGCAGTGGGAGCAAAGAATCTGCAGACAGTGGAAGTTGGAGAATTCAGCGGAGAGAACATAGGCAACGGTAGGATCGAAGGGCACACGGAGCAGCCAGTGGCAATAGGTCGGAACAGATAGCAAAAGAGGGCAAGCAGGCAGAATCCAAACTGGCAAAATCACAAGAAAAATACCTTAAAGTCCTGCCCATAGGGAATCAAGGGCTGCAACGCATCAGCGCTCTACGTTTCTGTGTGTGAATAGAAGCGTGGGGGCCATTACCAAAACAACTAGACCTGCAAGTTGATCCTATGCAATAACTTACATCTCCTCCAGGCGGAATAAAGCTGCGCCATGACAGTCGAGCCTGCAATCTTTGATTAAGCGAATGCAAAGCCTCATTACTGGACCCTGCTTGGGGAATATACATACAGAATCCAACCTTCGCTATGTGGTGGGGGCTCTGAAATCAACTATCACCCTACAAGTGAAGCTTTAGGCCTTTCCATAGTCTCCAACCCTGTCCCTGGTTTGTGGCACCTCCTGCCTTCAAAGAAGGTTCTTGTGGGACCTTCTGGCGAACCTGCTTGGCAATCATCACTCCGGGAGGCACTCCATGCCCCCTCTGTGTGTGGCAGTGGTGGGGGGTCACACAGTCGCTTCAATGAACATAAATGGTTACCAGCAGTCACATCACTTTGGGCTGATAGCAGATTGAAGTCGCGAAACAGAAGTGTCCCAAAGAAAACTCGCCTGAGCTGATTGTCCACATACGCCACTGAAGGGCGATGCAGTAACAAGATGGGAATAATGGCCCATGGTAAAGCAGGGTACCTTTATTTGGGACTGCAGGCCTTTTATTTTCAGATTCTGAACACTGTGTTATTGCTCCTGGTATGTTTGGAGAAGAAAATGTGTTAGTGAGGCTCGGGCTGTGCACAGTGCTAACAAGTCAGTCATTTAGTTGTGTCATTTCTCATGATGGGTCATCTGGGTCAGGGGCCAGACAGACGGGTATCTAATCAGGTTCACATGTCATTTGCTGTGAAGTCACAGGGTTAAAGGTCATGTAATGCAATGTAATAGCCGTGTGATGTCATCATTGTACTTATAACACTTTTTTTTAACAATTGAAAAATCCTACCTCTTTTTAGTTACAGCATTTGGACAGGTAAGTGGGGTGCCTGAAAAAGGCCTTTCATGTTCCCACATAAAAGCTAAAACTGTTGGCTTTGCCAGTGCTTGTTCATTCATGTAGTTCGCTTGCGGTTGATTGTCTATTCAACAGTTCTGAAATGCCTAATGGCTACTGCTAGGGTAACGCCCAATGTGGCTCAGCAAGGCTGCGTACTTGCTCCACTACTCTCCATTCTGTCTGTTCATGAGATTAGTGCGCCCCTGCTGGAGACTGGGGAGTATCTGTATAAAGTGTATGATCACATGTTTCCCATCCTTCTATTCAGAGATTAGTTTAGCATAAGAGTAGTAAGGTTATTTCCACACTTTACAGGTCAACACGGCAAATCAGCACATGGAAATCGTTACTGACCTCCTCTCCGCCAATCAGAATGTGTGGATTGCAGTCAATAACGGATGGTATTGACTGCATTCCTGGCACCGTGACTTCAGAAGCAACCCGGAAATCAACAGAAAGCATCCTTTTGCCACTAAAAACAGCAGTGCAATTTCTGTGCCAAGTCTGTTGACTGTTGGTCATAGTCCCTCAGGGCTGTACAATTTCTTCTGTAGCTAGAAACGCAACGGTGAGGTTTTCTCTAAGGCTTCTGGCGTGATAACTCTGGAAGAGCGAGTTCTTGTTGGTCGGTTTATGATATATAGTGCTTGTATTCCCTCACCTTAGATAGGCGGCACATCACCGGCACCTAGGGGCAGGCACCATCTGGAGGGAAGAGTTAGTCTGGTAGGAGGGTCAAATAGAGTCAATCAGTAGATGGCGGAAAGGAAACAATTGCCCAACACCTGTACATGTTATGTGTAAAAGTACGTTCAGGATTATGTACAGGGTGCTCCAACCCACCCCCATTCCCTCCATGTGTGCACCAAATTCTCAATGCATTGCTCAAATGGTGCACTGTCTTCCTTCAATAGAAGGATGGGGGGCTGAACAGGTAAAAACTCCTTTGATAGTGTATCAAGCAAATATACACACTAATGACCTTTTGCCTGCAAGCTCTGGGAAATAGAGGCAGAAGCATTTGTCTCTACAGCCGAGAACACGTTCCTCAGTCACATCTTTATTGGTTCACCGGGTAACACTACCCAAAATCACCCCTTGGGATACTGGGACGGTGTGGTTGGTTTAAAGGGTTGATGTGGGCAAATGTTAACTTCATTTAATAGAAAATGAGAAAAATATCATGTTTGCTAGGCATTCTTAATCTTAAAATGTCAAGTGGAAAGAGGGAATGTTGCAGCTGGCCGGTATGGCTACCAATTATGTTCAAAGGGCTTGCCTCATGCCAGGTGATAGCCACACCACTTTTCAACCTTATCAGCTGGTCACTGCAATCCAGCACAGCACCATCATACATGAGAAGAACCCTGACACCCCCTCTCCTGACAAAGGCAAATGCAAACTCCTAAGATCTCTTTAACTAGAGGCCTACTTCCAATATGACCTACACTTCAAAAGGACTGCAGCGTGTGGTTGTCTACCATCTCCAGGAATATGCGGCTGGAAATAACATCCTTGATGCCAGACCATCTGGCTTTAGGCGGGTGGCACATAGAACCGGAATAATCCTGTAGCCTGTCCTGGATGCTTTGAGATGCCAAGCAGACACCTGAACAGCTAATGCTTTTGTACTTCTGGACCTATTAGCCTTCCACACTTTGGACCACGTGCTTCTACTACAATGACTCAGAGATCAGGATACAGGAGAATCCCTGGAATCGATTGCCTCCTTCCTAAACGACTGAACAGCAGGCATCTATTTACCTCTATTTGTGTCTATTTGTGTCAGCTTTTGTGCCACAAAAATACACAGCTCCCCGGGCATCAGCTTTATTGCCCATTATGTTCAAAATGTATGTTTGCCCTCTTATGAACCTGGCCGGGAACTATGGGATAGAATGGTGTAACTAATCTGATGATACCCGCTGCTATTCATGCTGTCTTTTACTCAAAACACTGCCCAAACATTCCACACCAGTCTTCTGCCCAATAATCAATAGATGCACCTAGATGTACCTAAACTAAAATCTTCCTTATCTGAAATTCACATTGTAGGGCCTTGTCCAGACTGTAGGCAAGCTACCTTCTGCCCAGAGCTGAACAACTGTCCCTTATCTGTCCAACATGTATGCAATCCTGGCATGCTTCTTGACCACACAGTGTCCTCAACTTTCAAAGGGCAGTCTGTGGCCCAACCAGGGGCTTTCTATCTCTGACGCCTCAAACATATCTTTCATTCCCTGGGTCAACAAAAAGCCATCAGCCATAGCCAAACACGACTCTCTTTCTGTCTTTTTAAATAGACTCCAGCGCCTACAAAAGGCGTCAGGCTGACTGTCATGACTGGGGGATCAAAAGGCAAGAAGTAAGGGTTGAACAGGTTTACTGTGTTACACCAATGGACTCAGGTTTGGGCTGAGGCGGGTACAACAGTGAGGGGGAACAAAACACATACAAAAAGGAAAAACTCAAACTCTCTTGCAGATGGAAGTCTGTAAGTCCATCCCCAAATCCCCCTGCCTCCTGGCAGTCATACCAAGCTCACTCACAGTCAGTGGGGTTTTGTCAGGCTCAATCTGGGCAGGCGACAGGATCCTCTGAGGAACCAGTGAGGAGGAGCACCCTGATCCCTGCAGAAGATGCTGCCTCTCCTGTTAGAGGAGACTAGGCAGGAGAGTCTTCAACTGAGGCAGGAGCACGTAACGCAACAGCCCCTGAAGAACGTACAAGGAGACCCATCACTGGAGCTACAGAGGGGAGAGAAGGCACGTTTTAAGTGTAAAGGTTTTCCCATTACCTTCACCCCACAGTCCCTAGGGCTCTCCCCTCTGGAGCCAAAAACATACCTGAAGTCCCCAGCAGGAAATCAAACCACCTTCCTGGTGAGCTTTTTGGAGATATAATTTGGGTGAGAGCAGGGTCCTGTAGCAGGAATTGTGCATCCTGTTGAAATGCCTCACAAGTAGTTCCTTGTTACTGGTTAGCCTTATCTGAGATGCTTTAAGTAACCCTGCTAACTGTCTGTAACACACTAAGCTGCCTCCAGCACCTCTACACGGCCAAGTGTTAAGCGTGCTATACAAATGCATAAAATAAATAAATAAATAAAAGAAAAGAAAGATCAAATACCTAATATAGAAAAGAGGGTGGCAAGGTACTTATTTAGAGAAAGAGTGAGCTAATATTACTCTCACAGGACTGACCAGACCATAGGTGGACTAAAGAAAATCTTCCCGCCAACCCGCCAGCCAATTAGGACAAAATAACTAGACCGGCCAGGTGATTAGGAAAAATGGGCAGAGGACTGCCGTCCAGGAACACCAGGATGAAAATGAAAAATGGATATTGATATGGAGAGAACGGCTATCCCCACCAACCAGTTCCCCCTAGTATTCCCTTTACCTGGGAGCTCAGTACGAAAAGAGGAAAGCAAAAGTGCAAACAAAAGTGGATAGGGAAAGGGAGCCCGCCCCGTAGCAACAATCATATGCAAAAAAGACAAACGGAAAAAAACGGCATACGCACAAGGACGTCACTAAAGGGAGCGATTTAATCCAGGTCGCTTTTGTTGTCCAAAAAAACGAGTAAATATCCGAATCAAGGTATCAGTTCAAAACAGGGGCGAGTTATACAGCAATCCAATATCCACCAGAAGCCAAACCAATCCACTTTCCAGTTAAGAATCAAAAGCCAGGGTGTATCCAAAAAAATCCAGTACCCAAAGCTGAGGTCAATCAAATTCCAAGGTAAAAATCCAAAGCCAGGGTAATCTAAGAGCAGTCCAGTGTCCAAAGCCGAGGTCAGTCCGAATTCAATGCATAATTCTAAAACCAGGATAATCCAAGTGCAGTCCAGAAAGATGGTCCAAGATTCAGAAATGAGATATAAACAACAACTGTGAAGCACGGGTGCTCTGCTCATTGTGGCTTTTCAGGCGTTGCAGTTCCACTCATTGCTGCGCCGTTTCACGGCCATCACATGACAGCCCTGTGTGGGGAGCGTTGCTGGGAAACGTAGTCACACCGGGTGACTCTAGTCTCTCAGCCGCCATGGTTGCGAGCCGTGACTGGGAGTCCTCACAATTCTATGTCAAGACCCGGAGGCTCGGATTATGCTCAACTCTACATTTTACGTCTCGAGCAGCAAAATGAAAACTTTAATTACAAACATTAAAAACTATGTGGAGTAAAGAACTTCATGGCAGTCTCACGCAAAATCTTGCAAGAGCAAAACGCGAGATGAGAAGCGGGCTTCCCGCTAAAGGACATTACGAGCGCAGCGAGCCAGAGTAAGGAGGGCAGCCCAACGCTCTCCCCTGCAGACTCCTTGCCAGAGATTTACTCGATAACCCTGCATACAGGTGAAGCCAGCATTGACTCTGCATAGGATAAATATACTTATGACCTGAGATTGTACTTAAGGAGGAGAAACCAGTGCTGTGTATGCATAGTGATTAAATAATCTTACCTGCAATCCCCTGCCTGCGTGTTATCATTAATCAGACCACAACATAATTGATGACGAGAATCCAAGTTGTACTCAATTACCCCACGATGCAAGGGGCAACCGTCTCAGCAATGCTCAACTTTACTTTCTCGACATTACAATCAACCATCAAGACAGTGTCCTCCTAATCAAACCATTCCATAAGAGCACCAAAAAAAACTTGCTGTTGCATTATTCCAGCCACAATGTAAAACTTCTGCGAGTCAATCTTCCTTTGGGCCAATTTTTAAGGAACAGCAGCACTAAGGAAGCATTCATTTGAAGAGGAAGCCACAGTCCTTAACGACAAATTGTTGAAGAGCGGTTATCCTAAAAAACTGTTCTGAAAATCTGCCAAGAGGGTCTACAATAATCATAGGGAAGCCTTGTTGGAATCTACAAAAAAAGAACCGACACCACCACAATTGGTGTGTGCCACTACCTTTGCAGATTTAAGTTGGCGTATAAAAAATATAATTTATAAAAACTGGAGAATTTTTCACAAGGAAGGTGAGATTATCCAGAGACCAATTTTTGCTTAGAAGAAAAGTATTTCCATTTGAAACATGGTCAATATGAATGCATTAAAAAGGTTTACACCATCAACTCAATCGTTACCTCAAATATGGGGTTTTCCTCCGTTATGGGACATCATCCCTGTGGAGGATGTAGAGTTTGTAAACTCACTACCAAAACTACAGAGATAGATTCAGACCTTACCAAATCTTGGAACCAATCGGAATTTACAAACTGCAACAAGGAGTGTGTTGTATATCAGATTGTGTGTCCCTGCAATTGCCAATATATTGGCAAGACTATCCGGAAGGTTAAGACCCAGATAATAGAACACCGAAGCTGTCTTCAACACAAAATAGAAAAGGCACCCCCTAGTCAAGCATTTCATTGAAATGAAACATGATTTGGGGGGCCTCAGATGGACAGTGATACAAACAATATCTGGAGATACCAAAAAGGAGAGGAAAACAAATTAAAGTAGGCTGAACAAAAACATATTTTCCTTATAGACAGCCATATTAAGGGGCTTAATGAAGAAGTGGAATGGCACAAGTTAAAGAGGTAGTTTCAACTAAGATGACACAAAGATGCATTTATTCACTAAACTAACTAGTGCTTAAACTATAACTGGTGAGTGAGCACAGTTAGAACGAAACAACACAACTGGTCTATGTACCCTGTTTATTTACCCAATCTATGGGTTGGTGAGGGCCTCAAATAAGTAGTTGGGATCTCTGGATAGTATATTTTGGATTGGTCACTGTTTGATTTCAGACTTGCCACCCTCCAATTCTGGATCGTTAATGGTGCTAAATTAGATTCTGCTGGTTCTATAAGGTGTGATAGTCACCCTTGTATGGCTGCTAAAATGACATCTGAATTGTACACTTACTTTGGAAGTGGCAATATAAGAAGAACAACACAACAAGAGTGTGGAGAATGTGTGTGGCAAGTCGAGGTAACGGAAGGTCCATAGACCTTGGGCTAGATGAATAGGGTCTTTGACTAGGCCAAGATGGCCTCCAGGTTGGCACACAGTATCCGCACTCATATGGAGAAGTGGAAACTGAGGAAGGCAGGTTGAGTATTATACTGGCATCCAGCTGTAGGATCAGTATATCTTTTGGCCGTGTTAGAAGCACATCGATCCGTGTTGAAAGGAACGAACCATGTTGTTCTCTAATCTGTTCAGCTAAAAATGTATGGGTCCTCGCACTCTAATGCTAACTTTTGGAATGTATGCAACAGTTATGCGTTTGCTGCAAGATTAGCGACTGTGTGGTTCCTGGCATTTTACAGTCATACACAGTACATTCAGAGAAAGAATGTAGACTGATTTTGCTTCTGAATCATTGAATTGAGGTTAATTAATATTTTCGAGTTGTGTCAAATATGCTTGTGAAGATTGACGTTATCAAGGACTAGCAGTATTTTTATGCTTTTTACAGTATTAATCATTGCATTTCGCAGATATTATATAGGCACCAAAAACCCCTCCTGAAAGAATAAGATAAATAACCAGGTCGGGGAGAGTGAATGAATATATTCAATTGTGTTCAACCATTAATGGCTTCCTGTTCGTTTATGTTGCAGATTGGGATAATTATCTGTCCCAGACTCCTACAGTGATTTTTAATGTGTGCTATTCTCAGTCCAGCCATAAGAATCTTGCAAAACAGCCCCTGATGAATGTCATCATTCTTGGCATCAGGAACAGAAGAAACATGACATGTTATATTGTGCACCAATATCTACAATGAACTACGCTGTTAAACAGTGGGTGCATGAGTATAGAATCAAGTTCCTGGACACAAATTCAGCTTAACTTATAATGTGTTTTTATACAATGACATTTGTGTTTAATGATACTGCCTAATTCAGCAATGTGGTTTATATTGAAAAAGGCTTGGTATTTATTAAATTGTACATTATATTGAGTTAGGCTTGGTATTGATTAACATTGCATATTTTATTTACCTTAATACTTATCAGTCGTTATAGATAGGAAGAGTGATTGAATTGATTTGTTCTAATAAATGTGATTTTATCTGATAAATGGGAGTCAAGATTAGGTCTCCTCTATGCACATTGCAACATAAATCTAGTTTGCTTTTATAGTTTATGCAAAACCAGAGTGAACTTTCTAGGAAATGAAATTACAGCAGAGGGTCTCAATCCCCAGAAAAAGAAGGTTGAGGCCTTACTCAAATTAAAGAACCCCACAACTCTGTGTGGGCTGGGAAGCCTCCTTGGACTGACTTATTATAGTCAAAAATTCATTGAGGTTTATGCAGATTTTTGGCTTACCCCATCAAGAATAAGGAGTTTTTCTTAGAGACTGGTTTCTCAGATTCCTGCGGTGTTATACATAAAAATGGAAAAGGCAACAAGGTGATCTGCTATGGCAAGCCAAACATTATCTGCTGTAGAAGAACAATTCATTATCACTATTTATGATTATGTGCAAAATGGGTTTGTGGAAAACCTGATAAACTGGAAAAACAGATGTTTTCAGGAACCGATCCATCATGCGACCTGAGTCGCTAGCATGCCGCCCTATGAGGGGCCATTGGCTACTACCCTGGCATCTTTCCCAAAGACAGCTTCGGCAGCAGAGAAACTACATTTCCCATGAATATCTACGCCCGACCCTCATCAGACCTGCCATGTCATCACGTAGCCAATGGGACCCGGAAGCAGCTGGATATAGCTTCCTCACGGTTGCCAGGCGATGCTCCTTAACCGTCATGTTTGCCCGGCAAGGTTGCTGTGTGTTCCTTGATTTCCCCTTTTACTCGCTTACTCTTGAAGAACTCCTTGTAACGCTCACCTGATTCCCGTAGAGGCGCCGGTCTTGACTGGGCGTATACCGTATCTTCAAAGGTGATGTGTAACACACGGCTGGCTCTTTGGGCTGGACCTCTGTGCACTGTATGTCTGACTCGAAGGGTAAGATGTCTTAGGTAAGTGAACGCTGTGCTCTCCATCTGCCTCGGGGCAGGGTGCTGTAACCAGTTTCTTCACTGGATAAGGGGAGCAGGCCTCTTGACTTCAGAGGACTGCTGTCCGTCGTTTACTGCACGAACGGTAAGTTTCGAGTAATTCTAATGTCTTTAAAGTCTTTAGTAATGATGTCTCTTGTTTTGCAGGGTTCCGGCGATGGCGGATGACGGGCTGAAGTGAGTTGAAGATGGAGCCCGTGTGATGAATAGAAGCGCCTGGAAGCACGTAAGTAAGCGCTTGTTGCCTGCTTCACGATGCGCTCTAACTGTCTTTTTATTTTGCAGGTACAAGTTCGGAGCGGCTGCAGGGTGCCGGAATACCCACTGGGTTAGATGTGGAAAGGAGTAATGGCACGTGAGTATTAAAGTTCCCCAATGTCTTTAAACGCACCTTGTTTTGTCTTTCAGATGCCGGAATGCAGTGTGAAGACCTCCGGAGCGCACGAAGAGTAGGTAAGCCTTTGTCTTTCAGATGCCGGAATGCAGCGCGAGGCGTTGGTGACAGCCGATGGACCAGGTAAGTGAAGAGCTGTCACTGAAGACCGTAATGCTAACCTGTTCTTTCTTGTCTTTATAGGTGTTGCTGAAGACTGGATTCAGGATGTTAAGCCTTTTTCCTTAGGCCCGGGATCAGATGCAGAAGACACGATGAGCGTTCTGCTGCAGAGGATGCAGAATAACGCAAAGCAAGATTCATCCATCGGGTGTGGTTTAAATAGCCTCCTGTAGTGCTTAGGTGTCTCCTTCCACAGCCACGCCTAGGTAAGAAAAGAGTTCCTGCTTTCCAGAAGAGTTCCAGTGTTCTGAATCTAGGGAGTGGCTCCTGCCCCACCCAACAGGAAAAGTAGTTCCAAACAGAAGAGGATCAGAGGCTCAACTGGCAGGCAAGTAAGCAGCATGGTCTGCTGCAGGTAAGTCCACCCAAGCATTATGAGCCCGGCGCTTCCAGCGCTGGGACTGGGCATATTTATGAGCCTGGTGCCACTGGTGCCAGGACTGGGTCCAAAAGGTCCCAATTGGGACTGGTTGGCACTCGGAACCTGGGTTATGGATCTGCTTCCAAGGGAGTTGGGAGAAACCTGACCTTTTGGAAGCAGAGATCATGACAGTACCCCCCCTCAAGGCCCCTCCCAAACCGGGCTTCTCCGGGGGTTTTGGCTTGTCAGGAAATGTTCGGTGAAATCTTTTGATTAGGCGAGGAGCGTGGACATATTCAGCAGGTTCCCAGGATCTCTCTTGGGGGCCGTAGCCTTTCCAGTCAATTAGGTAAAATAGTTTAGATTTGGAGATCTTGGAGTCCAGAATGCTTTTGACTTCAAACTCGAGTTCTCCATCAACTAGGATAGGTTTTGGAGATTTAGTTAGTCGGGTTTGAGGTTGCACGGGTTTCAATGGAGAGACGTGGAAGACCGGATGTATCTTCATGTGCGGGGGCAAGTCCAACTTGACCGCTACTGGGTTTACTATGGTAGTGATGGAATAGGGACCAAGGTATCTTGGGTTGAATGTGCGTGGCCCTTTTAGAGGTAGATATTTGGTGGATAACCAGACTTGATCCCCTACTTGATATTGAGGGGCTTCCTTCCGATATTGATCTGCTCCTTTCTTGTATTGTTCTTTAGCCCTTTGAAGGTGATAAACAGCTTCCTTAAAGGCTTGGGTGATTGTAGAATGCAGGTAGTCTACTGCTGGTGTTTCAAGATCTTGGAGGGGATCCAACTCCGAGGTTCGAGGGTGACTGCCGTACAAAAGAAAAAACGGGGTTTTCCCAGTTCCCGAATGGACAGAGTTATTGTAGGCATATTCGGCTATCCAAAGGATGTCTTTCCAAGTTTTTTCAGTTTGTTGCAGCATGCAGCGTAAATACTGTTCCAGAGTTTGATTGGTCCTCTCGGTTTGTCCGTCGGTCTGAGGGTGGTGACTGGTCGATAGTCTCACATCAATTTGAGCCGACCGACAGCAACTTCGCCAAAAATGAGAAATAAATTGACTACCTCGATCCGAAATTAGAACCGAAGGAAAACCGTGCAGTCGGACGATGTTTTCGAGAAATTCTCGGGCCAGAGTTGCTGCTGTTGGCAAGCCTTTGAGCGGAATGAAATGCGCCATCTTGGAGAATAAGTCCACGATTACTAGAATCGTATTGTATCCGGAGCATGGAGGTAGATCGGTGATGAAGTCCATAGAAAGCGTATGCCAAGGGCGAGGTGGGATGTCAATAGGGCGTAAGAGGCCTGCTGGTCTTTCCTTTTGACTCTTGTTTTGGGCGCATACTCCACAGGACATTATAAAGTCTCTGATATCTTTTTTCCAAGACGGCCACCAGAAGTAGCGCTTGATCTTTTCTGAGGTCTTGGCCATACCGGGATGTCCTTCCATTAAAGAATCGTGATAACAAGAGATTACTTTTTTCTGTAAATCTGTGCTTGGTAGGTATAATTGTTCTTGGAAATACAATAAGTTGTCCTTTACTGCAAAGTCCTTTCCCTGCAGATGCCAATTCTGTATGTCTGCTGGAGTTACAAGTTGCCTGGCTTTATCCTTACCTTCCTCTATGGATTCTGTGGCGATTACACCCAGAATTCTTTGTTCGGGAATGATTGGTACAGGTTTAGGGTTGATCAAGTGTTCTTCCACTCCCATCCGAGAAAGGGCATCAGCTTTACCGTTCTTTGTACCAGGTCGATAGGTAATTATGAAGTCAAACTCGGCAAAGAATAATGCCCAACGGAGTTGTCTAGAGGATTGGGCTTTTGCGGTTTTCAAATATTGCAGGTTTCGGTGATCCGTAATCACAGTAACGGTGTGTCGGGCCCCCAGCAGATAATGCCGCCAAGCCTTAAAGGCAGACTTGATAGCCAGAAGTTCCTTGTCAGTAATCGTGTAATTGATTTCAGGAGGCGAGAATTTGCGGGACCAAAATGCCACGGGATGCAACTGATTGGTTACTGGGTCCTTTTGTGATAGAACTGCACTCATGGCAAGGCTTGAAGCATCAGTTTCCACGATGTAGGGGAGTTCGGGGCGAGGGTGTTTTAAGATTGGTGCAGAGATAAATTTAGTCTTCAGATCCTGGAAAGCTTGTTCCGCCTCGGTAGACCATTCAAAACGTTTGTTTTTCTTTAACAAGGCAGTGATGGGCTGGACTATTCGAGAGAATTCGGGGATAAACCTGCGGTAAAAGTTAGCGAAGCCTAACATGCTTTGCACACCTTTTACGGAGGATGGTGATGGCCATTTGAGAACTGCATCGACCTTCTTTGAATCCATACGCACTCCGCCAGGTGATAATATGAATCCCAAGAATTCAACTTCAGTCACGTTGAAAACACATTTTTCCAACTTAGCGAAAAGTTTGTGTTGACGCAATCTTTCGAGGACCATTTTCACGTGTTTCCGATGTTCAGATTCCGATGAAGAATAAACAAGGATGTCGTCAATGTAAACAACAACACACACATCTATGAGCTCTCTGAGGACATCGTTCATAAAATATTGAAAGGCGGCCGGGGCATTGCAAAGTCCGAAGGGCATGACCTGATATTCAAATAGCCCATACTTGGTGCGGAAGGCCGTCTTCCATTCATCGCCCTCTTTTACTCGTACCAAGTGGTAAGCTCCTCTAAGATCCAGCTTTGTATATATGCATGCTTTTCTGACTTGGTCCAGGAGTTCAGGGATCAAAGGTAACGGATATCTATTCTTAACGGTGATCTGGTTCAGGGAGCGATAATCTATACAAGTTCTAAGGTGTCCTTCCTTTTTTGGAACGAAGAACAAAGCTGAAGAAGCAGGGGACTTGGAAGGACAAATAAACCCATTTGCCAGGTATTGATACAGGTATTGTCGAAGGTGAAGGTTCTCAGGCTCGGTGAGGGCATACATTCTACTACAAGGAGGAGTAGATCCAGGTATCAGGTCTATCTGGCAGTCATAAGACCTATGAGGAGGTAGAGAGTTAGCCTGATCCTTCCGGAAAACATCTTGGTATTCTAGGTATTCGGGAGGTAACTGGGGAGTCTCTGAAGAAATTGCTGCCAGTGCAACACCAGTTGGAGGGTGACAAGTAGAGACACATTCTGGAAACTGGACCGTTCTTGCTCGCCAATCGAACAGAGGATTGTGTTTCTCTAACCAAGGTATTCCTAGAATAATCTGAAACTGAGGGGCCTTGATCACATCGAACACGATCTTCTCATGGTGTCCATCTTGACTTACTAGCGTCACCTCTTGAGTGGTATGCGTTACTGGCCCGGAGGCTATCTCCGTACCATCCACCGTAGTAATGACGTCCTTTACAGCCTTGGGACAAAGAGTTAGATTCATCCTCAAAACCATTTCATGATCCACATAATTGCCGATGGCACCGCTGTCGACGTAAGCTTCAATTGCATGTAATCGATCCGGATTATCAGGGCTAATGAGGACCATAGGTATCACGAAATGCGAGGTCACGGAACTGGTTTTCACGCTCGGCAAGAGGACCTCTATTCTTGTCGGGCGAGGTCGTTTCCCTGCTCAGAGTTTGTAACTTTGGTAACTGCAGCTCCTACTGCCTTCTTGGCAGGTTTCACCGGACAGTCTCGAAGAAAGTGCCCTGAGTTTCCGCAATAGAGGCATAATTGCAACTGTTTCCTCCTTTCCCGCTCCTTTTGTGTTAGAGGACCTTTCAGACCCCCTATTTGCATGGGTTCCCCGGAGTCTACTCCTTTGGAAGGAGTTGGCGGTTTGGAAAATACTCGAGCATCAAACTTGGAACGATCGGCCTTCCTGTTCTGCAGTCTGTGATCTATTTGAACGACTAAGTCTATATAGTCCGAACAATCTTGTGGGGGATTCACTACTTGGGCTAACACATCTTTGAGCTCTCCACGTAGACCTCTATAAAACAGCATAATCCTTTTGTCCTCAGGCCATTGAGTTTCCACTATCAGTCTGTTGAAAGACGCAATATAAGCCAAAAGGTCTTGATTACCTTGTCGCAACGAAAGAAGCTCATTGTCCAAGGCCTGCCCCTGTGAATGTCTTGCGAACAGCTTTTCCATACTGAGCTGAAAAGCTTGAAAATCATGGAGGACCGGATCATCTTGATTTACTAGAGGGATCGACCAGTCTGCCGCATTGCCACTAAGGTACGAAAGCACGAAAGCTACTTTAGCTTGATCAGTTGGAAAGGCTGCTGGCCGGCATAAGAAATTCAACCGGCACTGATTGATAAATACTGCAAACCTCTTTGGGTCACCAGAAAATCGTTCGGGCGGAGCCAGAGGTACATTCCCAGGTAGGTTGATCTGCACTGGATTCATAGAGGATGTAGAAGGAAGATTTCCCCCAGATGCGGGTAACGGGGTCTGTCCGGCTTGTGACTGTAGCAATTGTCTAGCGAGATCATCTGTTCGCTCCTTGGAAATAATCAGTTCCCTTCTTAGAGCGTTCGTTTCCTGACGGGCTGCATGCACTTCTGCCCTTAGTTCCCCAAGTAACTGGGCTAGCTGGTCGGTATCCGAGGTTTCCATAGCGCCTGGACGGGAGTTTTGTGGTAGGCTTTGCGTTCTGTAACGCTCACCTGATTCCCGTAGAGGCGCCGGTCTTGACTGGGCGTATACCGTATCTTCAAAGGTGATGTGTAACACACGGCTGGCTCTTTGGGCTGGACCTCTGTGCACTGTATGTCTGACTCGAAGGGTAAGATGTCTTAGGTAAGTGAACGCTGTGCTCTCCATCTGTCTCGGGGCAGGGTGCTGTAACCAGTTTCTTCACTGGATAAGGGGAGCAGGCCTCTTGACTTCAGAGGACTGCTGTCCGTCGTTTACTGCACGAACGGTAAGTTTCGAGTAATTCTAATGTCTTTAAAGTCTTTAGTAATGATGTCTCTTGTTTTGCAGGGTTCCGGCGATGGCGGATGACGGGCTGAAGTGAGTTGAAGATGGAGCCCGTGTGATGAATAGAAGCGCCTGGAAGCACGTAAGTAAGCGCTTGTTGCCTGCTTCACGATGCGCTCTAACTGTCTTTTTATTTTGCAGGTACAAGTTCGGAGCGGCTGCAGGGTGCCGGAATACCCACTGGGTTAGATGTGGAAAGGAGTAATGGCACGTGAGTATTAAAGTTCCCCAATGTCTTTAAACGCACCTTGTTTTGTCTTTCAGATGCCGGAATGCAGTGTGAAGACCTCCGGAGCGCACGAAGAGTAGGTAAGCCTTTGTCTTTCAGATGCCGGAATGCAGCGCGAGGCGTTGGTGACAGCCGATGGACCAGGTAAGTGAAAAGCTGTCACTGAAGACCGTAATGCTAACCTGTTCTTTCTTGTCTTTATAGGTGTTGCTGAAGACTGGATTCAGGATGGTAAGCCTTTTTCCTTAGGCCCAGGATCAGATGCAGAAGACACGATGAGCGTTCTGCTGCAGAGGATGCAGAATAACGCAAAGCAAGATTCATCCATCGGGTGTGGTTTAAATAGCCTCCTGTAGTGCTTAGGTGTCTCCTTCCACAGCCACGCCTAGGTAAGAAAAGAGTTCCTGCTTTCCAGAAGAGTTCCAGTGTTCTGAATCTAGGGAGTGGCTCCTGCCCCACCCAACAGGAAAAGTAGTTCCAAACAGAAGAGGATCAGAGGCTCAACTGGCAGGCAAGTAAGCAGCATGGTCTGCTGCAGGTAAGTCCACCCAAGCATTATGAGCCCGGCGCTTCCAGCGCTGGGACTGGGCATATTTATGAGCCTGGTGCCACTGGCGCCAGGACTGGGTCCAAAAGGTCCCAATTGGGACTGGTTGGCACTCGGAACCTGGGTTATGGATCTGCTTCCAAGGGAGTTGGGAAAACCCTGACCTTTTGGAAGCAGAGATCATGACACTCCTGTCTTTTTGACTCCTGGCTCCGGTCCCTGGATTCCTCTGTGCGCTCTCCTGGTTTGGTTTCCCGGCACTTTCTCCCTTCCCCAGGACTGTCTACCAGTATTTTTCAACCTTTGGCTCCTCTGCAAATCGACTATGCTTTCGGATCCTGTCTCTACGCTTGGCATAAGGTTCCTTCCTCGCGCGATCTGTGCTCTCTCCCCGAACCAAGCAGCTGAGTGATCCCTGTCTTGTCAGCAGTCCCACACTGCTTAAACCTACAGCCCTGCTGTTTGCTGACTACATCACACGCACTGCATTTCCTTTTGCTACTGCTCTCCCCCTTACGAGTTGTAGCGTTCTCCTGTTTTCTACATGGCTTGCTGTTTCATTTTTTCCTCCACTATCCCCACTACGGCTCACTATGTACTGTGAACCTCTGCTAACACATTTATCCGCTCTGCTTTTACCCGGCTGCACTACTCTTTGGATTCCTCCACGCCCAGCTCTATAGACCTGAATATAGACATTCTGGACATTGCTCAATGGATCACTGAACACTTTTCTACGGATTGTGGACTTTTTCTTTCTCTATGGATTCTGGCCATTGCTCAACGGATCTTGGGATATTGCAATGGATTTACAACCACCCTATTGGGGGTGAACTAGTTGCGTCCTTGTTCTACCCATCAATATATCACAGAAACGCCAACTAGTCCTATGTAATGGTCGCAGGAACTACATTTTCCTGCGGTTTGGCATCATGGACATACACGCTTTATAGCGGTAGGCGTAGTACACCCCCTTTCAGCCTGTGACAACACAGCAGATAAATGACTGTTTGGGTGACATTGTATATGTCGAAATTTTTTTCAGCCAAAATCTGGCTTAACGCACAGCACTGTGCGACATTGTTTACATGGTTAGCCAAAATTAGGCTTAGCAAACAATATTCTGTGTGATATATAATTGTTTTTGTTGTAGCCATAATCAGGCTCTGGTTGGCGCATGTACTGTGCCATTTTCACGAAATTGTTTAATCTGAGCCTTTAGACAAGTAAGGGTCAGCTAGGGATAGTTTAAGTTTTATTAGCTATCTCGGAAAACTTTTATGATTTAAAATGTATTCACTGTTTTGCTAACACCAAATCATTTTTTGTTTTTGTCAGTTCTCATATATTGGGTTCCCATGTTTATTTCCTAGTGGGGTTGTACCCCTACTTCTGTGAACCTTTGCATAAATTCTGCTTGCATTGATTGTATGGACTAAATAGTCCTGTTTTTTTCTCTTTGTAAATTGCATTGTTTTTGTATGTTTTTCATGTTGTATGTACTTATTAAATTGACACATTGGCCCTCATTACGCCCCTGGCGGAAAGCGAAAAACGATGGCGGAAATGCAATACCGCCATCGAA
Organism: Ambystoma mexicanum; assembly: GCF_040938575.1. Lineage (NCBI taxonomy): Eukaryota > Metazoa > Chordata > Amphibia > Caudata > Ambystomatidae > Ambystoma > Ambystoma mexicanum. The sequence continues at coordinate 1,041,308,155 of NC_090921.1, forward strand.
TAGCGCTCGGTGCGACTATGACCCGTCACCGTAAAGTACGATGCCATTAGCGACACCGTAGTGAACGCCAACGCTAACTGCACCAAGTACGCGCGCGCGCGCCATGCCAAACCGTAATTAGCACCATGGCGCAAGGGTACGCGAATTCCGACCCTAGCGGACATGTACCTAACGCCATCAAGCACGGCGGAAAGTACCATTCCGCCATGGTGAGAAGTACGGCATCGCGAATCAACCGTAAACGGCCCCACTGAGTGCCTGTACACCGCTCCCTGGCCACATAGTACAACTCCCCGTAGGTGCAACGAAGTCACAATGCAACCAGTGAAATGTACAAGTCACCCATGCATGCCAACGAACAAAAGAATCACAAGAGGGGCCAATGGGAGCTGCAGGGCACAGATGGCACGAATACAGAAGCTATACCAATGGACATGACCTCAGTCTCCCACCAAGAAACGCACGCAAACACAGGTAGCACAATTCCGATAATCACATCATTCCACCAATCCACCTGGCTGACCGGCATCTGTTACACAAAACCTAATCCCCCGCCCCTGAGCATGACATCATCCAAACAGTCATATTGGCAGCCCTCACCCCTGACCTCACTGGGCTTCGTAGGCAAACGCGCCCAGCACAGTACCACGCAACTATACTCCGAAGCTGGAACCCAATGCAGATCTCCTCACAATACATCGCTCCCCAAATAGGAATATGCCACATCACTTGCAAAGAAGAACGCTACATGGCCCATATCAGAATAGAAATTTAATGCACAACAGATTCACCAAGCCCATACAGCCATTAGGCCATGAACTCCAAAACACATTTCACCATTGTGGGCTGCATCCGCAAGAAATGACCAGCTACTTCCTGTGTGACGCCCTGTTCCTTCATGGTACACAGGGGCTACATTCCGTACGAAAAGGCAACATGGAAGCGCCTAGAACCGCAGGGCCGTCCCAATAGGGAGGCACTAGTCCAGCTGAAAGGCCGAAATGTTGCTCCGAGCCACTAGTACTGCGTAAGGGCATGTGGCCCATTGGCGATCGTCCCATAAGATCGTAATGCTGCTCCACTGATTAACACGAAGCAGCAGGTGTCGGGAGTAAAAGCCATCTGCAGGAGTGGCATACAGATGGCAGTGGCAAAAGGGGAGGAGATACCTGTCAACCAAAAGAAAAGAAAAAGAATAGAATGGCCATCAGAACTACATCCGAACAACTCACCTCAATGATCACACTAAATCCACAGCCATATGCATGCAAGCCCACTCCAAAGGATCATCACCACCCCAAAACCACTTGCGACTCATAACTATCCATATCGAGGTGAAAACACCATCACAAACGAGTGTACCTGTGCATGCGTCTGTGAAAACAGAATCCATCAGATGGGATTGGTAACGTGCATGGACACAAGTGTCTGAAGGCGCGTCGAGACAGGGAGGGCTCAACAAGGCCAGATAGACAATGGTCCCACTATGGCAGCCCTGCATCACATAGCGCAGGGGAGGCGGACAGATTCTAAGAAGCCCTGTACATGGCAAACACCGTATCAAATCATCTGCCCATGCATCCATTCATCATTCCCTCATCCCGTAATGAGAACGCCTGTTACCATACTCACATAACATGTGAGAATTCCATTGAGTCTGTGCGTTATGCAGCCTGCAAAATCCACTGTGCCCCAGCCCGTAATTCCAGTGTTGTGAAGTAACATGTATTTGGGAACGTCCGGCCTCATCATCCACTTCGCTATTGCGCATCCCAAACTATTCATATCAATCATTGCATCCTCGCCATGGCCCCTGTCCCAAGGACACTGAACAATAGAACGTTATATTTGCAGTCAGACCTGTGGGCATCTCCTCGCCGCTAGCTGAAGACCGAAAGCGCCGCCCTTCGAATTCCTCATTTGCAACATCACGTCGAAAAGGCATCTGTGGCCGCTTGAAATCACAAATTAAACCATCTAGTGCGGCTGTGTGTGAAAATGGCAACTGCCTTCACCCACAAATGGGACGCCCCGCCCGTCGGTGCAACTCGGTACAGTGATGCATGAGGGCCCACCGTTACTCGAGTACTACGTTCCACTGACCCTTCACAAGTCTGTTCGCGACTGCAAAGAATGCATGTGAAACAATGGGACCATAGCCGAATGAACATATCAACCAATGTTACACGGCCATCGGGTACTAATACATGATTGTAATAGCAAGATGCCATTCCTCGAATTGCAGCGTTGTGTGCGGGACGTGCTCGCCCAAAGGGGAGAGCAGCTTGCACAGGTGGAATGAATCACCACAGGTGGAGGCCATACAGCCTGAAAACACATAAATTGCACGCCCAGTCTCCTCCCACAACCACTCCGAAATGCTACCGGCAGGACTCGCGATGTTGGCCCTGGGGGACCTGATAGCACTGCAAGTACTCCAACTCCAAGAAGAAGACGAACACCAACTACAACCGGCCGCACGGAGGAGACGCAGGAGGAGGAGGAGGGCAAGGCAGGGCCAGCAAGGGCTGCCAGCACAGCCACTACCACCACGCAGGCAGCCCGCAATCCCACGCCTCCGAGCACATCCGTTCAACCTCACTGCTGAGCAGATCCACACCCTCTACCGTTTGGACCGGGACACCATAGCCGCCATTGTGGACATGACACAGGCTGACCTTGTCAGCATGATAGATAGCCCAACCGCCATCCCACCCCTACTGAAGGTGGTGTCTGTACTCCACTTCCTGGCCACAGGCACCTACCAGCACACAGTCGGACAGTTGCATGGCATTTCTCAGCCACTGTTCTCACGGACACTATTGCAAGTGCTCGATGCCCTCCTGCAGCACGCAGACGACTACATCTCTCTACCACGCTCGGAGCAGGAAATAACCAACACAATAGTGGGATTCCATGCACTTGGCGGCATACCGGGTTGCATTGGTGCCATCGACTGCACCCATGTGGAATTGGTCGTCCCACATGCCATGGAGGCCCAGTACCGCAACCGAAAACAATTTCATTCACTGAATGTACAAATGGTGTGTGACTCCAACAGGATCATTACACATTGTTGTGCCCGATTCCCTGGATCAACCCATGATCCTATGGTCTTGAGGAACTCTACAATACCACGCTACATGGAGCGACACGCAGGGAACAGATCCTGGCTACTCGGTGAGTCTCATTTCATGCATGATGATGTGGGGTATGTGATGCGGAAATGACCTGGCAGGAAGGGGGGGGGGTGCGTACGTAGCAATGGCATTCCACATAATTCGTTTATCGTCCACATACAGGTGATACCGGATATCCACTGAAGAGATGGCTCCTCACACCAGTCCGGAACCCACGGGGCCAGCATGAGGAGGACTACAACCATGCCCCCTGACGCAGAACTGCAAGCACCTGAAGATGGTCATGATGAGGGTGGGGATGTGGCAGCACCTCAAGGAGTCTGCGAGGCACAGGAGGGCCGTGAAATTCGTCAGCATCTCATAGATGCATGCTTCTAGCACTCACGCCTGGTGGCTGATACATGGACACGGGACTCGTGGCACTGTGTGTGTCTGGTACATGCACAAAATGGACTGTACGCCTATGATGGCCTAGTACACAAAGATCATTGTCCACACATCTCATTGTTTGATCGTGCATTGTTTATGGCATATGTGATATCATGTTGAACACCCTATCGACCCGCCACCCAAGTGAGCCCAACACACCCCCTCCACCCTCCTACCTCCCCCCCGAACACCAGTGTCCAAAGATGCTCATTGTCAGTGGGCAGTCGCTATTGCAAGCCCCCTCTGCGGGTATCAGGGGCACCCCTGCCTGTGGAGCGCAGGTTCCTCCCAGATCTACGTTGGGGGCTGCCCTGGACGGAACTTGCAACGGATGATGTCTCTGCCTGCTCACGTCCATGCATGTCCCTAAGGGTTTGTGAGAGCTCAGTGAGCACACGGCGCACTGCGGCAAGTTCGGCACATACGTCTTTGGACGTCGCATGCAGTTCCCCCCTCAGGCTCTCGGTGCTTCTCTCCATTTGGACTCTCAGGCTCTCGGTGCTACTCTCCATTTGGACTCTCAGGCTCTCGGTGCTACTCTCGATTTGTGCCCTAAGTGTCTCAGTTGATGTTTCTATGTCTGCCTTAGTGCCCCCACATCCATCGGCATGGTCCTTGAGGAGCGTGGCCAGTTGCTGCTGTTGCACGATTAACTGGTCGAGGGACTGTTGCCTCTGCTGGGCCATGGCCATTTGCGGTGGTGTCACAGAGGGGCTGTTCGCCTCATGTTGCCCTGCCACAGGGCTTGTGGGGGATGGCCAGTCGTCGTCTTGTGGGTGCCCCTGCGTGGTATCCTCATGGTGTACGGGATGGAACAGACAGGGGGATTGGGACAGGTCATGGATGGATCTGACTTCGACATCCCCGTCTTCTGTGTCGGAGCATGCTGCCATTAATGGGGTGTCACCTATGGTGCTGCTGCCACCAGAGGCAGTACCTTCTGTGGCATCCATTGGGGGGACCTGTGGTGGTGCTGTTGTGGGCATGCTGGCTGCTGGGGTGCCTGTTGATGTTCCCTCCTGTGTGCTGCCACTTGATATGTGCTGCTGCCGTGTCTTGATGCGTGCAGCTGAGGTGGAGGGTCTTTGGCCGTCGGTCTTGGCCCTCTTTGCAGGTGTGCTGGTAGGGGTGTCCTGGAGCTCGTCGTTTGGATCGGACCCTGTGGTGGAGTAAAGGAGGGCGAGCGTTATTAATGGGTCTGTGGGAATTGGAATGGCAATGTATCACATGCATTGGGGTGGTACCTGAGGGTGATTTGGGTCGGGGCCTTGGAGGTGCTTTCATTTGTGTGTGGAGTGAGGGTGCAGTTGTTTGGCAGCCTGCAGTTAGGGTGTGCCTGCTGCACGTGTAGTGGGTGTTTTTTGGGTTTTTAATTATTTATGTATTTATTGTGGTTTTAAAGTGCGCTATCAGGCCAATGTGTGTGGACGTTCTCCTGGCCATGTGTTTCTGTTGCACTATGTGGGCACGTGGTACTTCACATGATTGTACATTGTGGTTTTGGCATTGTTTTATTTGGGCCACCTACCTGATTCTCCGGATGTCTGCACTCCTTTCTCCATCCCTCCGACTCCCTCTATGCTCTCCATTCCAATGGTGGAGGCACAGATTTCTTCCCAGGGGGTCAGCTTGATGGGTGATTCCGACCCTCCCCCGGTGGCTGTGGCAATGTTGCGGTTGGCAGAAAGTATGCTACGGACGCGTATCCGCAGGTCGTCCCACCGCTTCCTGCATTGCTGTGGGTTGCGGGGTGCGGTCCCCACCGCACTTACCCGCTGTGCCACCAGGGCCCATATGGCCTTCTTGTTCGCAAGTGCCGTCCTGGTCATTTGCGTGGAGAAGACGGCGGCGGCATTCTCCTGGAGGGTCTCTGTTAGCACGGTGAGTTCCTCACGGGAGAAGTGGACCTGCCGCTTGCGGTCGCACGCTTTCTTCGCTACTTTTCCCATTTTTCTTGGTTTCACTAGGGTGGATGACGGGTTGGGATGTGTCCCAGGGTGGTGTTTTTAGTGGTTGTGTGTATTTTGTGGTTTTATAGGTGTACGGGGTGTTGTTTCCCGTTCCGGGCCCATGTTTTTACTTCCGTTTCCGTATATTTACGGTCGCCGTACTTTCCGGTTGGCGCTCACTGCGGTGTCCGCTATGATGGGTGGCGGTATTGCACCTAGGGCGCCGTACGGCGGCGGTGTGGGCCGTTTTGGGGTCATTTCCGCCATCGCGGACTTTGCACTTCCGCCATGGCGTGGTGCTCGTGCCCGATGGGTCGGAATGGGCCGCACTTTGCTCCATCGTGCAATGGCGGAAACGCTATTTACGCTGTGGCGGTCCGGTCAGTCGCTTTCCGCCAGGGTCGTAATGAGGGCCATTGTCTTGTTACAAACTAACAATTAAAGCAAGTTTATCATTTTTTTATGCCAATGTACTTTTTACCCCCTTTTTTTGCTCATAAAGGTTACCTTGACTGGTGAGAGACCAGTAAATTTTGAATTTGATTGAATCTATTGTTTAGGCTACCAGGAGAATAATACTGTTAGCTCCACAAATGATATTTTTTGACTTTGTATGTTCAGGCACACCCTTGTGTTTATAGATGTCTGTTTGCTCCATTTGAGTGCCTGTACGTTTTGGAGTCCCTCTTTTGTTTATCTTGTTCTGCCTGGGTCAGGTTGTCCTCTTCCCTTCACTGTACTGCCTTACGAGACTTCACTGATGGGTTTGCAAGCCTCTTCTTGTGTTTCTACCTGAGATATTCCACGACGACATACTTGGCTGGTGTAGCGCAAGTAGGTCCCAGGCTTGCATCTTACATACTACAGGTAAGAGTTGGGGAGTGAGTTTGTGGGCATAGGGGATGAGTGCATTCCAACTGAGTTCTTTTCTATGGTTGTATATACTTTTTTTCCCTCTCAAACTCTGTTGCTGCCTGGCCTTTTCACCTGAGCCCCTGGCATGACAGGTGTTTTTGCCACCCTGCAGGCCACACTCTTTAGAAAAGTCTCTCCCTGAAGGAGACCCTAGGCGTTTTCAGATGCCAGGGATTTGACGTTGGATCCAGATCTCGACAGAGGCATGCTTTGTGCAAATAATAAACCGTTAAAGCATTATAGATTGATGCAGACTATTGATGATCTAGTGAGATCTAATAAAATGATCCTCTATTGGAAGAAGATCAAAGGTTCTTCCAAGATAGAGGGTCCTGATAAAACTGGAAATGACTTGGCCGATCAATTGGCCAAAACAGGAGTTATAAAGGGGGAATTCATAGATATGGAAAACCACCTAGGAGAAATCGAGATTATGACAGTGACAAGATAACAAACTCGCACTGGCAATAAATGTACAGTTGCTCAGTGAAGTAGAGAGGCTCCTGATGCAGACATGATCACTTCTAAAAAACAGGATCCTATTATTTCTACATTGTATAAATACTTAGAAGATCCTATTAGATTTCCACTGGCAGAATCAGACTATAAAGGAAAGGAATATCTTCATATTCTGATGACATTTCAGAATATGTTTAAGATTTAAGACGGGCTGTTGGTGAGGAAAGGCCAATCTTGGGTATTACCAGTGGGCGGTCCCTACCTCCTTCCAAAGTCTGATGCTGAACCATGCCCATGACACGATCACTGCTGGTCATAGGGGATTTAATAGCCACATATGGGCCAGGATCTGAACCCAAATTTAAAAGGATGTCTTGTGTGTGGCCAGTTCCAACTGAGTCCTCCCTGACACAGAACTCCTTTGCAGAAAATGGGAATGATGTTACCATGGTCTGATTTACAAGTCGACTTGATTGGACCAGTGACCCATTCTTCCAGAGGAAACAAATACATGTTGATGGTGACATACCTCTTCACAAAGTGGCTTGAGTGCATTCCGGCCCCAAATTGTAAGGCAGAGATAGATGCCACTTTGATGATTAACCACATCTTTTCTTAATTCGGCCTTCCACAAAGGATTGAGTCAGAGAGAGGTAGTCATTTTACCAGTGAGGTGATGACAAAGATGTGAGAAATGTTTGGAGTGAAAAGGAACTTCCACTTTGACCACTGCCTAGCATCAAGCAGGGGTTTGGAGAACTACAACAAAACAATTGTGAGTATCTTGAAGAAGTTTGTGGTTGATTCTGGATGAAGTTGGGATATTGGATTGCCGTTTGTCCTGATGGCCATTCGATCTATCCCTTCTTCTGCCACAAAGATGTCTCCATTTAAATTAATGACAGGACAAAAAATGGTATTACATCAACAACTGCTTTACCGAACTCAGGAGCAGACGTAACTACTCATGTGTACATTTAGAACTTGATGAAGCATCTACAGCATGCTTTTGCACATGCCCAGCGCAATCTGGAGAAATCTGCTGAAGGGATGAGGACGTATTAAAAGATCTGAATCCCAAAAGTAGATCTCGTTCAGGAAAAATTGGTCCATATTAATAAACCGAAAAACTGTCACCCTAGACCAGCTTTGAGAATGATTAAAGAGCCATCTGAAGTTAGGCCTGAAGAAAATGAAGAAGAATGAAATCGACAGACCAGAAAAAGGAAAAGGGGTCATCAGGAAAAGTAACGGATAAGTAACCAACTTAGAATGTGAGAGAATTAATGGGTGAAAATATTAGTATTAATTAATAAGTAATGTAAAAATTCCATGATAGTAGGTATTGTGTGCGTAAAAATATGTGTTGCTATGCATCACTAATCCAGTCTTTCTACCCCTTTCTGTAGACAACTAATGGAGAATTCTTTCTAGGGCCTGTGAACCAGGAAAGGGGATTCCAACCACAAAAAAACTACAGAGAGTGGAGAGGATCAGGTTGGAAAAGAAGACTTCTATCATTCCTCGAGCAGAAGGTGACAGTGCCGGAAAAGAAAAATCCAAGGATTAAGAGCAAAGGGGGGATTTGTAGGGAAGTCTGCCTCATAAGAAAAGATGCAGAGCAAGGCATCATTTGAAGAACAACACATAAGCTGCAGCCTGCGCACAATATTTGGAAAACACATGCTCAAGCAAAATGTGTAATGTTTTGCAGCCACTCAGATAACACTATAACTGACCATGCCTGAGATGAACATTTAAAATAACAGAAAACAACTTGCAGCTTTTGTGGAAATGGGGAACATCTTAACCTTAGGTGAAAGAGAACAGCAGTTTCAAGAAAGAAAAACGAATTTGCATTTTATGTTGTTGTATTTTTGGAGAAAGTGTAAAATCAGGGCGAACAGGAAAATGTACATTTTAAAAGCTGAAAGCTTGAATGGGACCACATTAAAAAGGAAGCCAGAACTGAACTGCAACATATCTGGTCTGCCCATGCCATCTCCCCCAAAATGAGATCTGAAAACAGATACCCTGCTTTCTCATGGAGATGAACTGGTATTGAGATTCAAATCCCACAATTTGGAGGATATTGTTATAGCCTGAATCTCACAATTATGAGGATACCAGGCCTCCTATTAGAGGCAGACGTTCCTCCTGAAAGCACTGTCTGCTGTGATGTGATTGATCCATGGACTAAGGGCTCAGGTGAAAAGGCAGGATGAGCATGGTCAAAAGCTGCAAAAGAAATACAAGGAGTGTAAGTATATACCAGTAGTTATGATGATCCAGACCATCCCATTATCCCCAGCCTACCTGGAATGCGTGCATTAAGGAGAGGGAACATATTGAAGATACCTTCCTCCTTGTGTGCAAATCCCACAGTCCACATTGAATGGCTTCAACACAGTCAACAATCCAGGCAATTGGAAATCCAGGCAGTAGAACCCGATGACACGCGGATGCACTGAGATGACTATACCCGGGTGGAACAAGGGCGCATCTATAGAGTTAATCTACGTTCCCAAAAATCCAAAAGTAGTCAACAGGAATCCAGGAAAGTTCTTGAAACACAGTCTTAAGGTTGATTTATCCAGTTATAACTCCAATAATAAGGAATGTTCAAAAACACAGTTGAAAAAGCAGTTAACAGAGCTGGGGCAACTACAAAAGTATATGAGAAACCCATAAACAGCAGCCTTCAGGATAAACACAAGTCTGTTAACTAGGAGATCAATCAGTTGAATCAAGCAAACAAACACCAATAAGGGCTAGGCAACAGTAGTCCAAAGTAACAGAGCCAAGGGTCAATATCCACAAATAGCAACATGAATAATAAAACAACAACAAAACTTGATCACAGAGACAGGGTGTAGGACCACCGGTACCAGGGCTGTGTTACTTCTTATGCCTGCTCAGAGATACGGCAGATGCTGCTTGCCATGCATCCATGGTAGGTGTGGACATCACGTACCACAGCGCCAAGTGGCATGGAGACCTGGGTAATGTAGTGCAGTCCGCCTTTGGATTGATGGATTGCATCACTGCCTCCCAACCCTCTAGGGGAGTTACCATCCCAGCCATGCACCCCTACGGCAGCGGGTTGGTGCAAATGCCATGACAACTGGTGGAGGATAGGGCCATAAAGAGAATAACTGGATGGACCTGACTGTAAATACTAAGTCTGCATTTATGGGTTGCATCTGGTTATGATGGACAATGAACTAATGGGGGTTCAGCGTGACCAGCCAATCTGTTTTACCTAATATGATCTATCAGACCCTCATGAAGGCAGAAATAGAAAATACCAGGAAAAACAAAGGTTAATCTGAAAAATCTACATACCGAGGAACTGTCCATGGGGGGCAGTGACAAAAGTCACAAAGCCCTGAAGAGCCAAACTTCAAAGACCTTATCACCGCCCAGACTCGGGGTCGTAACTATTAGCCCTGATGTAACAGCTAAAGAACTGAAGACTCAAGATGTTCTGTTGGTGACAGACCCAACTGAGGATTCTGTTTATTATTTTCTATTGGAAAAAGGCATTTTTTTACGGTAGGATTCTCTATTTCTCCCATAATTCTTCGAATGAGATGGAAAAAATATTTCTATGGAAAAGTATCAATAAGTTATTAGCCAAAATCTGTAAGTAATTAACTATTTATCGTATTATGATGAGAATTGCAATATTTGATTCACTTCAGAGAAAGGAATCTGGTGAGCAAATTAGTAAAGTTGTCATATGAGTGGACATTATAAATTGTGTGGCAATATTTAACACAAGAAATCCCTGAGATTACATTACATTAAATGGGAGCAAAACTGGGTGCAGAGGTTACTCCCATCAGACTTCCTCATTCACGTATATGCCCAATGACTGCAGAGGGGTATGTCTACTGTGATGTCTCTTTTGGAACACTGTCCAATCACAAACATTGATCAATTGGATTTTAGAAAGTATACACACCTCATAAAGGTGGAGTTACTGTTCTATATAAGGTTCAACACACACATTCACTCAGGGGCGGACAGACAGACTGACTCGCTCACTCACTCACTGATGGAGGAAAAGAAGAATTGATAACAACAGGAAGGGGAAGGAATATATTGCTCTCCTTTTGGACCCATTTTGGAATATCACCAGCACCTTGAAAGTGAGGCCTCGCAGAAGTTAAAGCATGAGGCCTTCTTTGGGGGAAGAAATAGCAGACAGGCTGTGGAGGAAAGCTGATCCCATCTTGCTGACGGATTACCACCTGTTCCTAGAGAGGGAGAATTGAACCAGTCCTTAAGAGGGTGTCCACCTGTCTGTGATTCAGCCAAAACAAAATTCATATCTGAGTATGATCTAAAGGGGAAACCATCCTGAGGGGAGTGATACTATAAAGGGACTTAGATTCAATCCTGACCCTGTTATTTGTAAGTGGTGAGGGGCGGGCTATAGAAACAGACTGTACATCCTGGGAAATAAGTAAATGTTTCATAAGTTTATGTGCTTCTGGAATTATAGATCAATTTAGTAGTACCTATGGTCTGTATATAGTGAGATCCCCTGTCTCCATCTCTGTGCATTGCACAAGCACAGAAGGGCAAAGGACATCTCACAGTGTGTATACCTAGACAATTCAAGTAATTGAAGTAACTTCCTGGATACGACATGAAGCAGAATACTGTTGTTAAACTCTGGCTGTTTAAAGTTTCCCATTGAAAGTGAGAAAGGTAATCTGGCCTCCATACACGTTGATAACACATAGTAAACAGAAGTTTTTTAATTTTTTGGGTAGTTATTCCTATGTCTAAGTCCCTTTTCTATAGCTTAATTGCCCTGTGCTACTATTCTACATATGTTGCTGTCACAAAATACCCTAGGGCTCGCTGTTGTGACGACTACAAATGGGATGTAGAGGTCCTTTCCCTTTCCTCTCTCACCACTTTCCTACGCTAAAAAGGTAAAGTGCACATACATTGGTGGTCCGATTATGGCTTTAATATTACCACCTCCAATGTGTGTGTCTTATCAGTAAAAAATAATAATTTCGACCAACTTGGTCGAAACACAATTAAAAATTATAGGTGTCCCTCTTATAGTTGTTGAGTGGGTCACTTAGATGTACTTTTTACATTTAGCTATTAGATCAAACCCTATTATCACACGTATAGTGGGTCTGGGAGTAAGGGTCATCAGCCCATGACTACTTGGTGAAAGTCAACCGGTTTCAGCGGTTCTCATTAATTGCCGCTTTCTTCAGGACAGGTGTAGTCTTGCTATAGCCTGCGCAAGATCTATCATTTCTTTGCAGTACTCCTTTTCAAGGATGTCTTGAGGAAATCTTCGGGTTTCCAGACGGGCATGTTGGATAAATATCCAGGCCCTATGGGGTTAAAAAGACAGATGGGGTATCATCAGTCTCGAAGTGCTAGATCAAAAACAGGCAAGGCAGTCTCTGAGGACTCATATTCTTACCTGCAATGACCTGTGTCTCATTCTAAATACATCTGTCGTCAATCAGATGAAAACTTAGTATCCGGGTGTTAGGTGTATTCTGGGATCTCTCTCAGGTAAGTATCTAATGTTGGAAAGATAATGGGAAAATACTTGTAGTCATGTCTTTATTTTTGTACTTATTTGGTCATATTGATGTCCAACAGATCTTATTACCTTATTGTGTGGTTAAGTTCTTATAAATCTTCCATATTGCAGGATTGTCTTCTTTAATGGGTGTCTGGTAACCCTAGAAAACAAATCCCGATATCACAGTGTTTGCTAGCACAACACACACTCATATTCATTTATTTGATAAAACTGGGTATCTGCAGTAAGTGTTAAAGTCTCACTTATGGGGGCCCTGTATGGACACACAGTTGGTACTATAAATGTTATAGATTGCATTTCTAAGTATTGATTATGGATTATAGTAACCCAAAAGGTTTTGCACGAATTGTGCTCTAGATGGTACACATTGAGTTTATGAGGAGTGATTACAGATTATAGTAGCCCAAAAATACCACGCTATTATATGGCGGTCAGAGAATACAACTATTCTTAGTAGGAGGGGTTCAATATTCCTACAATCAGTTAAAACTACAAATCAGTTGTTTCCAGATTTTACCTTCAAATTCACTACTGTTGCGTTCGTCTCTCTATTTTCGGTTGTGGATGCCATTTTGTGCAACCTTTCCTATTTGTAGTCACGCGCTGACATCACGTGACCTATTTCTGTTAGCATATATTTAAACAGTAACTTTTTCTTATTCCATTTGGTCACTCAGTGTTCAATAGCATGAGCTATATCTGCTGTTGGAGATCGAATATATTTATGTTGTTCTTGTATCTCTCGGAGATGCCGATCGCGGCAGTGTGGGCGTGGCTATCTTCCGGGTGCTCCTGGGATTAGTAGTTGCCATATGCTCCTCCCGAATTTCTCAACTTTTCGCAACACCCAAATAGGTGACTTACAACAAGTGCAGAATCCACACTGCCTACAACTACCTCCGTGTACTGGGAGCCTCCATATAGTTGTTTTCATTATGGTAATTGTCACCATTGAGTATAAACATTGCTAACTACAGATAATGCCACTATGACTCCTATGAACATCCAGGAGTTCACAGTTTGGTACGTTACCAATGGCAACAGACAGGTGACATCGGACACCAGTAGATGTAATTAATGGTACACACAGAATGGAGTCACAAGAGGTATGTTATACATCACGATATAATATCGATGACCTCGAAATAAACTAATATGGAACAGGGCAATTACAACTTCCATATAGCGGCAACTCGCACTGTAAAGATTGGTTAAAACGAGACATGGGTGAAGAGAAAGAAATAGTCACTCTACTGTTCCTTATCCCCGTGGAACTTTTAGATACACAAAGAAGCACAATCCCCATCCATATTTGGGAATTGTTAGTTCGGCGCGACACCATATGTGAGAGAGAGGGATGAGTACTGCATATGGAACACATTGCGTAAATAGAATGCAGTTAAAAACGAGATAGGAGTGTCCTTTACAAGTGGAACCTTTAAATACACAAAAAACTACAAATCCCATGCACATTTGGGAATTGGTAGTTCGGCACGATACCATCTGTGGGAGAGAGAGAGGAGTATCGCACATGTAACACATTGTGTAAATAGAATGCAGTTAAACGAGATACGAGCGTTAAGTTGAGAAATTCGGGAGGAGCATATGGCAACTACTAATCCCAGGAGCACCCGGGAGATAGCCACGCGATCGGCATCTCCGAGAGATACAAAAACAACATAAATATATTCGATCTCCAACAGCAGATATTGAACAGCACTGTTCATGCTATTGAACAGTCAGTGACCAAATGGAATAACAAAAAGTTACTGTTTAAATATATGCTAACAGAGAGAGGGCGCTAGAGGGCCACCCAAGATGGCCGCCAAGGCTTAAGCTCCCGCTCTGCCCGGGATTAATCCGTACGAATCCTGCTGTTCCCGGCTTGGCTCTACACGACCAAGGGTGGTTGCCGGCTCCTAAACCTCTCGTCTCCCATCTCCTCGAATCTGGAAGAAAATCGGCCTTTCTACACCCCAGAACGACCCACCCGGTGCTGAGGCCCACCATTTCACGCGCGCCGGACATCTTGGTACGCGAGCAGCCCCAGCAGAACATTCTATCCAGGCACCCCCAGACGCCGAGGCTGTTCTAACATTCGCAGCCCAAGAGGAGACTCAAAGTGCAGAGGAAACCAGAAAGCCCCCCCCTACCAGGTGGCCACCGCGTCAAGAACCATCCGGCGAATTGTCACCGGGGCGAGCCGCTGGCCATTGGCGCCGCACCAGCAGATCCGCTACATCAGACCCGGAGACAGCCCCCGGAGCCCCTCGGTGCACGACCAGACCCCCCGCCCCGGGTGGGGTAAACTGAGCACGGGATGAACTCCGGGGGAGCCACAGCACCGAAACTCCGACACGGCCGGAACGGATGCGGCCTGGGCGGAAGTGATTCGACGGTGGAAGCTGGAACAGACCCGCGGCGGGACCACAGATTGAGGTACAGACGGCAGGGCGTGGGGGCTTGGAAGGGGGAGAGATCGCAAGCATAAGCGTACACACCGTGCCCCCGCGATCCCCAGCCACAAACCTTTCGCCAGCATTTGCCAACCCCTGCGGGGAACTCTGCGAGGCCTCCGTTCGGTGGTAGGCTTTCACTACTGGGAGAACTCGCACACTCAGCAAAGCAGGATGGGGAAGGCGGATAAACTGCAGAGGAAGCTGACTTTTGAAAACGGTGCGACTCCGAAAGCCACCCACTTACAAGACGAGAGTGAACCTACGCCTGGAGGCTCACTCCAATCAACATCAGGGAGCGATCCGTCTGAAATAAAAGAACTTCTCTTGGAGCTAAAAGTGGGCATTGGCAGCTTAAACAGTAAAATGGACGACCTATCCTCCAAAGTAGACCTAATGCAACATCGCATCGATACCCACATGGAGCGATTAACTGAGGTCGAACAGCGGGTCTCCGACCTGAACGACAGCGCGACGGCACTATCGAGCAAGGTAGCCAGACTTGAAAGCCAAATGACCACAACCATGGCCAAGTGCGAGGACTTAGAAGGCCGCTCCAGACGGAACAACATCCGAATCATTGGAGTAAGAGAACATGAACTCCAGACGAAAATGGAAGATTATGTTTAATCACTTTGCATCTCTCTCTTTGGCCGAGAAGCGTTCTCACAACTGTTTATGATAGAGAGAACGCACAGGACTCCGTCCGCCAGACCAGCCCCTGGTGCCCCATCCAGACCCATTATTGCGAGATTGCTAAATTACAGAGACCGGGACGCCATTCTCCGCCTGGCCAGGGAGAAAGGAGAACTGCTCCATGACGGGGACAAAATACACTTCTACCCCGACTTCTCGGCCGCTGTCCAAGCACAGAGAAGAGCTTTCACCAACATCAGGCAAAGACTTTGAGACAACCAGATGGTCTACCCAATGCTGTTCCCGGCACGGCTCGAGGTACAACACAACGAAAGAGTCCATTTCTTCCAGTCCCCGGAAGAAGCCCACACATTCCAAGACCAGAAAGGTTGCCCGGATCAACATCCTCGTCAGCTCGGTCCCCAGAGAGAAAGAAACCCCAGGAATCCTCCATAAGAAACAGCACCCAGCAATCACCCCAGTCAGTCACTAGGAGCCAACCGGAACTAGCGCAATATAGCTAACACGACAGGGCAGAGACGTTGGGGAAGCCCCAAGCGCCCCTAGCACAGCATCTGTTCCCATGTTCAAGTTGGGGGGGATCCCGACGGACAAGTTGGGGGTTGCCCGCGCTATGGGAAAAGTTTTAAAGTTATTAGTTTGGACACGCGCCATATGTTCACGTCCCATCCCGACCCGTGTCCCTCCGCCCTGACAAGCCCACTACCGCTACAGAGCCTTCCACATCGAAGCCGCCGCATCATCCGGCAGGAGTCCCAGTGCGCAATAAGTACAAACACGAGACCTGGGCTGGCCTCATCGCGGCAGGCTAAAGCAAATACAACGAGACACAATCAACTCTTCAACCCGCTTCATTCAAGGTGTTAACATGGAACATAAGAGGTGGTAACATCCCGATCAAAACCAGAACAATCCTGCAATACTTGAGAAGGCACAAGATCGATGTAGCCATGCTTCAAGAAACACATCTACCCCCTGGGAAAGAACACCTCTGGGCCAGAAGCTGGGGCTGCCACAGGTACTTCTCCTCATATTCATCGTACTCTAGAGGAGTCGCATACTTATCCATAGGAGAACAAACTTCCAGCTAATCTACTCCGTAAAGGACACCGAAGGCAGAGCCATTCTAGTGAGTGGCACAGTAGCTGGCCAAAGTATAACCCTTGTCAACTCCTATTCTCCAAACACAGACGGCCCCGACAATTTTATCTGGGTACTAAGACAGCTCTCCACCCAGGCCCAGTCAACCATAATCTGGGGGGGCGTTATGAATACAGTGCTCGACCCGGCGAAAGACAGATCGAGAACTACGCCACAGCCCATGTCCAAAGCCTGCTCTCAAATAAAAGAAATTTGCAGGGCATTCGATTTGAAGGACGCTTGGAGAGCGGCGAATGGAGAGCAGTAAGAATATACCTTTCATTCTGCAGTTCATAACACGAGCTCCAGGATCGACTACTTTTTCATCTCTGCACGGGGTCCGCTGGTGAGCGACTCTTGTTGTATCCTCCCAAGAACGTTATCCGATCACTCCCCGATAAGCCTCAATCTCATCTAAGCCAACTCTAAATCCCCTTTACAGCGCCGGCGCTTCAAAAACGGATCCATGCGGGATGAGGTATTTGCAGCCGAGCTGAGAGAAGAAATCGCCAAGTTCCTGGAAGTGAACATAGGATCGGTCTCCCCGGCACAGTCTGGGAAACGCTGAAATGTTTCACTAGGGGGATCTGCCTTGCTAAGGAGAATGGTATTCTTAAGCTCATCAGGTGTGAGCTGGTAACCAGCGAAAGGCGCCTTAAGGACCTGGAACGACAAATCACAAGTCAGGTGACCCCAAAATAAAAGCGGCCTTGAAAGAGGAACTTCAGATCTTTAATAACAAAGCGGAACGAGAATTAAAATTTCTAGCCCGTAACAACCAAATCAGGCAATATGGTGATGGCCAAAAACCCGGCGCCCTTCTGGCAAACCTGATAAGAGCAGATAACAAGCTACCCCCTATAGAAGGCATTTGCTCCAAACAAGGTAAGATGATCCACACAGACGAAGGAATGGCTGAAGAATTCAGGCTCTTCTACCAAGACCTTTACAGCACAAAGCATAACAGTGACTCAAACTCTATACTGGAGTACCTCGAAGATACAGAGCTGTACTGGGTCGAGAGTCATCTGCGGGAACCACTCAATGAATTGATCATGCCAGAGGAGATCATAGAAGACATCAAGACCCTCCCGAACTCCAAAGCACCTGGACCAGATGGCCTAACGGGGGAATTTTATAAAGCATTCGCGGTTACCCTTGCCCCCCTCCTAGCGGCAGTATATGAGGAGGCACTTGAAAAGAAGACACTTCCCCCATCCTTCTGTGCAGCTAACATCATCCTTTTACACAAACCCGGCAAGCCTCCAGAAGACTGCACATCCTACCGTCCCATCTGCCTGCTTAACGGGACAATAAAATTCTAGCAAAGATACTTGCGAACAGGTTGATGCCACTAATGCCCGCCTTGGTCCTCGCAGATCAGGCGGGGTTCATTCCGGGCCGCAACACGTCCTTTGGAATAAGAAGAATGTTCGGCGTTATCGCAGCACTAGATCCCGCTCAGCAGGCAGTCGCGGCTCTTCTCGATGCCGAGAAGGCATTTGATTCGGTGGAGTGGCCCTTCCTATTCGAAGTGCTTACCAGGATGGGACTGGGTGCCCGATTCGTCAAGCTAGTGTCCCTGCTCTACATCAATCCACAAGCTAACATTGTGGAAACAGCGAATTCGGCCCCCGTGGAATTACAACGCGGAACAAGACAGGGTTGCCCACTTTCGACGTTGATTTTTGCCCTAATAATGGAGCCCTTGACGTCCAACCTCAGGGAACTGAGGCAACAGAGAGGACTTAACATAGGACCACACAAGCTCATCACATCCCTATACGCAGATGACGTGGCGCTGTTTGTGCACGACCCCGAAGAAAATCTAAATCCAGTAATGAGAGAAGTCATTAAATTCGGAGCAGCCTCAGGTTTAAAAATCAACCAGTCAAAATCCATCATATTCCCACTGACTCCATTGACCAGGGCGTTTGCAGACGACTTTCAGTTCACATGGAAAAGATCCAAGGTCCTGGACCTAGGGATTCAGTTGGCACTGACTCATCAAGAGGTGTTCCGGGACAATTACGAAGAAGTCACCAAATCCTTGCAAGATAAAGTGGCACGATGGAAGTCTCTGCCATTGACTCTCTGGGGAAGAGCCTCCCTAGTCAAGATGGTGATACTACCGAAACTACTGTACTTATTCACGAACATTCCCATACTACTGCCACAATCGTATCTGAAAAGATTGAAAAGCTTGGTTCTTGAATTAATATGGGCGGGTAAGACGGCCAGACTGGCGCACTCAACACTATGTCTTCCGGTGACGAGCGGGGGACTAGTCCTTCCAGATCTGGAGAAATACTTCTGGGTGGCACAAGCACAGTTCCTCAGTCATTGGTACGCCACACAACCAGTCAGACCCCACATGCAAGTGGAACGAGCTCTGGCGACACCCAACCTGTTGAGTGCTGTTGTATTCGGCCAGACACCGGTCCCCAATAACACCATGAATGTGATGCTTGCGACGTACAAGATTTGGAAAACGCTTGCCCAAAAATATGGAGTGCAAATGCGGTACTCTCCCCTTCTTCCTGTGAAATTTATACCAGGGGTGCCGCTGACATCCGAGAAAGTTTACCACCAATGGGTTGAAAAGCTCCACATAAACTCCCTGGGAGATTTCTTCATTGAGGACAGTTTCATAACCCCGCAACAGGCCAGACAGAAGCACTTGACACTTTCATCTATTTTAGGACTCGATACACTTTGCAAGCAAGCCTACCTGACTTCCCAAAGCAACCACAGACCTGGCAGTTACTCCATAACACAATACAAGCACAGGGAGAAGGCAGACTGGTATCGCAGATCTACAAATCTATTATCACCGACACGACCACCAGCGACTCCCGTGCAAAAACCAGATGGGAAAAGTCCCTAGGTACATTCATCCCTGAGGAAGACTGGATCTTCATTCTGAGACAAACGCAGAAGATAGCTCTCAACTCTCGCTTTAAGCTAATCCATTTTAATTTCCTTCACCAAACCTACTACACACCAGCGAAAGCAAACAAACAACACCCTGAGGCTTCTGCAAAATGTGAAAGATGTGGTTCACCCTCGGCAGACTTTTTGCACCTCGCATGGGACTGCCCCAAACTGTCCCTATTCTGGAGCCAAGTTATGGAGACAACAGCCACATTGTGGGAGAAACCGTGCAGCCCGCCCAGACAGCAGCCCTCCTTGGTATGACGAGGCTCATGTCAGCACCAATAAGAAAACTGGCTGGCCTGCTGTTGACTCTTGCTCGGAGGTGGATTGCCATGGCCTGGGGTCGTGGTCCCCCCTCACGGTCGCCGCTTGGCGTAAGGACATTCTGTACTGCCAAGATGTTGAAACAGACTTCATTAAGCTGTTGCCCCACCATGCCCGCCCGCCAGACATCTGGGGCCCTGTGGTAACTTTTCTGATGAATGAAGCAGAGGATGCCCCGTCCCCTCAGAAATCGACAGTTAGAAGAGGAGGCCATATTCTGCAATCTATTTAGCTTAATACCTCCACCCCATTGAGACTTTGAACTGGGGTGTTGCAATACGCAACACTATGTGCACTGAACTTCGGAGCGGGATGTCGGGAGGTTGGGGGGGGGATCTGTGGGATTTGGCGCAAGTTAAGTTCACCCTAATGTGGGTGTGTAGTTGTACTGTGTTGGCAAAAAATTTAAAAATAAAGGTTTTAAAAAGATATATATATGTGCTAACAGAAATAGGTCACGTGATGTCAGCGCGTGACTACAAATAGGGAAAGTTGCACAAAATGACATCCACAACCGAAAATAGAGAGACGAACGGGATGGTAGTGAATTTGAAGGTAAGATCTGGAAACAACTGATTTGTAGTTTTAACTGATTGTAGGAATATTGAACCCCTCCTACTAAGAATAGTTGTATTCTCTGACCGCCATATAATAGCACAGTATTTTTGGGCTACTATAATCTGTAATCACTCCTCATAAACTCAACGTGTACCATCTAGAGCACAATTCGTGCAAAACCTTTTGGGTTACTATAATCCGTAATCAATACTTAGAAATGCAATGTATACCATTTATAGTACCAACTGTGTGTCCATATAGGGCCCCCATAAGTGAGACTTTAACACTTACTGCAGATACCCAGTTTTATCAAATAAATGAATATGAGTGTGTGTTGTGCTAGCAAACACTGTGATATCGGGATTTGTTTTCTAGGGTTACCAGACACCCATTAAAGAAGACAATCCTGCAATGTGGAAGATTTATAAGATCTTAACCACACAATAAGGTAATAAGATCTGTTGGACATCAATATGACCAAATAAGTACAAAAATAAAGACACGACTACAAGTATTTTGCCATTATCTTTCCAACATTAGATACCTACCTGAGAGAGATCCCAGAATACACCTAACACCCGGATACTAAGTTTTCATCTGATTGACGACAGATGTATTTAGAATGAGACACAGGTCATTGCAGGTAAGAATATGAGTCCTCAGAGACTGCCTTGCCTGTTTTTGATCTAGCACTTCGAGACTGATGATGCCCCATCTGTCTTTTTAACCCCATAGGGCCTGGATATTTATCCAACATGCCCGTCTGGAAACCCGAAGATTTCCTCAAGACATCCTTGAAAAGGTGTACTGCAAAGAAATTATAGATCTTGCGCAGGCTATAGCAAGACTACACCTGTCCTGAAGAAAGCGGCAATTAATGAGAACCGCTGAAACCGGTTGACTTTCGCCAAGTAGTCATGGGCTAATGACCGTGACTCCAAGACCCACTATACGTGTGATAATAGGGCTTGATCTAATAGCTAAATGTAAAAAGTACATCTAAGTTACCCACTCAACAACTACAAGAGGGACACCTACAATTTTTAATTGTGTTTCGACCAAGTTGGTCGAAATTATTATTTTTTACTGATAAGACACACACATTGGAGGCGGTAATATTAAAGCCATAGTCCGACCACCAATGTATGTGCACTTTACCTTTTTAGCGTAGGAAAGTGGTGAGAGAGGAAAGGGAAAGGACCTCTACATCCCATTTGTAGTCGTCACAACAGCGAACCCTAGGGTATTTTGTGACAGCAACATACGTAGAATAGTAGCACAGGGCAATTAAGCTATAGAAAAGGGACTTACACATAGGAATAACTCCCCAAAAAACGAAAAAAAACTTCTGTTTACTATGTGTTATGAGCATTTGGGTATAGACAGGAGGTGATAGCCCCATGACTCTATTTGTATTTATATAACTCCATACACGTTGAACACACTTTTTCATAAGCCATTTACATACCTGAAGCTCTAGTAGTTTGTTGTAATTGAATTTAAAATGCTGTAGAAATTCTGACATGTCAATTGACTAAGAGGTGGTACTAGCGAGAATTGGATTGTCAGGGATATTTTTAACTAATTTGTTGTTTTTCACAAATGAAATATTCCTCCTGGACTCTTGTGCATTCAAACCATGGTGCCTTCGTGCTCAAGGTGAATTAAATGCATAGATACTTATGGTAATGTGTGTGTGTGTTAGTGAAGTTTCTATTTCTATAACTGTAGCATTGAAAACTGGGGTGACAAGTCTGTTGATATATAGCAGTCATACATGTAAAACTTACTTATCTTTAAATTGATTCAATTATTTCTATTCTGTTAATAAACAGACTTTCTGTGGAATTGTGTGTTTTTGTCCTGAAAGGGGAGGAAACCTGTAAGGAAACAATGTTATTAAATTAGGGATCCAAGATTCATAAAAAGAACTTGATTAAATAAAAGAAAATTGTGCGTTCCTGGTTTGGGGTGGTTGGTGAAAAGCACCCCTGAATTAGATGTCACCCGATTAAAATATCCTATATTTCTCCCACCAATGTAACTTTGAATCGATGTTCAGGCCTGAATCCTGCTTTTTTCCTACCATTCCAACAGCCATCCTGGGCTGGGCATGAGACCCCCCCTCTCTCGTGGCACTATAAGGAGGTACGTGCGCACATCCGTGTAGCTTGCTATCTGCGGGTGCATCCGAGCACCAGCACTCGAAGTAAGGCACTAATGCCCCTCTACTTCATTTGACTTTCTTCGCCGACGTGCTACTGGCCGGATCTTCAAGGCAACGGCATCAGCCATTCGAAGATGGCCACCACGTTCCCTGTGAAGAGCACCTGAGCCTGTTCCCCGTGCCGAACAGCTGATTGGCCGCAAGCCAACACTTAGCCCTGCAGGACTCAAAGGGCCTGTCTGCATCTGTCCACGGCCGTACGCGCCGTCGGCCAGACTCCCTGCCCGATTCGAGTTCACGAATCCATGTAAGTACATTGCCCCCTTTCACTAAAAAGTTACCTGTTTCAGACAGTGATACAAACTCCCCACCACTTCCTGGAACCAGATTTCCAAACACTCGCACTCCTCTATATTCTCTGCTCATTGCCCTGATCTATCACCTATTTTGAACACCTTACCTGATCTACTTGCCGCAACGAAGCCGCTAAGTCTACTGTTATTAATGGTAGAGAAAGCCTACTCTGGCTTGTACGAACATGTGGTACTATAGTCACGGCGAACCGTCATTTACCTAGACTCTGCACGCATCGTATACCATCTAGTGAAACTGAATGTGATTGTAACACAGACAGACTATTGGGATGCACTAATTAGTTTAATATGATACGCAGACGTCTATTCACACTGCTAATGTACTGTAAATGGAAATGCTCCCTCTTGGCTATACTTGCACCGCCACATGTTTTGCATCAAGGTAGTTATATATGGTCTTGCTCGCCATGATACCATTGTACGATAAAATGGCCCCTGGTGAAGCCTATTACCATCTGGCCTTTACTTGCATCTATTCAGCCCAGAGATGCAGTGCTACTTAGTATCACCAGCCCAGACTGCTACAGCCTCACCATTTTGCCTACAGTTGCCTATGTTTGTGTCGACCCTGCTGTAAGTACACATAGACAAACTGCTACTACCAAACTTAGGTGCCTCTTACTGTATGCATTTTAGTCGCTGCTGGGACTGTCAAATTTAGGTGCACTCTGATGTATGCATTTTAGTCGCTACTGGGATGTCAAATTTAGGTGCACTCTGATGTATGCATTTTAGTCGCTACTGGGATTGTCAAATTTAGGTGCACTCTGATGTATGCATTTTAGTCGCTGCTGGGACTGTCATATTTAGTTGCACTCTGATGTATGCATTTTAGTCGCTGCTGGGATTGTCAAATTTAGGTGCACTCTGATGTATGCATTTTAGTCGCTACTGGGATTGTCAAATTTAGGTGCACTCTGATGTATGCATTTTAGTCGCTGCTGGGACTGTCAAATTTAGGTGCACTCTGATGTATGCATTTTAGTTGCTGCTGGGATTGTCTAAACCAGGTGTACTCTGCTGTATGCATCTTAGTCGCGGCTGGGATTGCAAAATTTAGATGTCCCTTTGCTATCTGTCCCCCAACATGTGCACTACTAAGACTCGCCTTATATACACATTTTGTAACTTACTGTTATGTATGGGCACTCGTTCCGTTCTAGACTACGGGCTCGTGTCCCTTTAAGAAACGCAAAACCTGGTGCCTGGAAATTGGCATGGCAACGCTGGCGTCCGCTCTACTCCTCCCAGGGATCACACCGAGTAGCGCGCTGTGTTGTCAGGTGACTTGCCTCCTTATTAGCACCTCCTCCCTCTAGGTCGGTGCTTCTGATCGCTGATTAGTGGCGTTTCGAAATCTGTCTAAAGTTATCTTGTTCTCTCTGTTCCTGTCCTGTTTTCCCTGTTTTTTCCCCACAGTTTATGATCACCTTGGTTCCTCGACGCGGATTGTTTATTGGATTGTCCTTCTTATCGCCTTGCCTTGAATTGCCTCGTCTGGTATCTTGATCACGGACCGCTACTGGACTTCTCTTGCCTGCTCCTTGGATGCCACGTTACTTCAGGCCAGACCTCGTCTGCATATGTTTTTTCCACCTTTGGATTGTTGTTCTTGGAACTTCTGGTTTTCTCCCGCTTACCTGGAACTTTGGAGTTTAGAATTGGTACACGGACTAGAGACTCCCTGGGTGTACTACCGTCCTCGTGCCGTCGGGTTAGGGTTTTATTAGGCGTCCTCGTGCCGTCGGGCTAGGTTGGACTGCTACTATGTGGATTGCTTGGATCCTGCCTACGTGTGAATTTCCTCTCCTGGTACGAAACCACCGGTAAGCGGTTAACCTTTTCTGATAAGCCTGGGTGGAAGAAGGGGGGTGGTTTGTGTATCTTTCTCTTACTATTACTGGTGGGGTACATTTACTTAAACTCCCTTTTGCCTTGCATGGTAAACCTTTGGTATAAATCTTGCTGCTGTGGTGTGTTGTTATATCTCACCTTTGCAGGTCCGGCTTCGAATTCCTGTTGTATTATTCATCTCCAGTCCTCCTTTGGTATCCCACGTCTCGACCTGAGTTGTTCCATTGATACTCCGGGACTTCCATCGGCATCCATTCTTTTCTCCAATAGATCGCTCTGGTTCTTTCTAAACCAAAACCAGAGGGGCACATTGGGAAGAAGAACTCATCGGCTACACTACGAGGGCAACTCTGGTATCTGACAGAATCAGAATCCTTAATGGATGCCAATGAGACTTTGGCCACCATTTTGCAATTGGTGGCCGAACTCCGCAATGATATGACCGCTGCCCATACTGCTACGCAGCGGCGCATAGATGATTTGCAAGCAGGTTTGTCGCCTCGGGGGGCCGAGGCGGCTCCTTTGGCGGGTATCTCTGATGCAGCTCCTCTCCCTTCTCAACAGGGCACGGGACCTGTTTATATGACGGCCCAGTTTCCCTTGGCTCCTCCTGAACGGTTCCATGGAGACCCCAAAACATTCAGGACCTTCCTGAATCAGTGTAGGTTGCACTTTCTTTGTCGTCCTGCCTCTTTTCCTGATGCAACCACCAAGGCAGCATTTTTGTTGTCCCATTTAGGGGGCACTGCGGCCGCCTGGGCGAATCCACTGCTGGAAGAAGGGAGCCATCTTCTATATAATTGTGATGCATTAATAGACGCCATGAGTCGTGTCTTTGACACACGTTATACTACACAGGCTACTGACTTAGAACTGCTCAATTTGCAACAAGGTGGTCTCTCTCTGCTAGCCTACGTGGCCAGGTTTAACCAACTGGTGGCAGAGACCGGTTGGCCCGAAGATAAGAAGGCCTCGCTCTTCTATAAGGGCTTGTCTGATTCCTTGAAGGACACCCTAGCTACGGTTCCACTGATACCCAAGACATTCCCCGAGCTATTGGATTTGGTTCTTCAGATCGATTCCCGACAGGCAGCGAGGAAAGGAGAGAAAAGAACAGCTCCTTCGGTTTCTCTTTCTGTTCCCGTTCCTGCTTCGGGATCCTCTGAACCTATGCAAATAGGGGCTCTGAGAAACCCTCTATCGGCAGAAATCAGGGAACACCGTAAGAAGAACGGCCTATGTTTTTACTGTGGAGCATCTGAACACTTGCTCAGGGAATGCCCCAAAAGACCTACCAAGAAACAGGGAAACGCCAAAACCCGGTGACTGAAGGGATCCAGACGCCGGGTGTTTCATCTACAGATCCCCCTTTGTGTAGCCCTTATTGTCTGGCTGTGTCACTCACGGCCTCCGGTCTTGAGAGAAAGGAGGTTAGCATGGTATTGGACTCCGGAGCCACAGGGAATTACGTGGATGCCTCGTATGCAAGAGAATTGGGTCTTCCGATTGTCCTTAAATCTTGTCCTGAAATGGTGAATGCTGTTGACGGTTCTTCCCTGGTCTCTGGGCTAGTGACAGAACGCACTATCGATCTGGTCATGACCACGGATTGTGGTCATCAGGAAAGCATATCCTTTGATCTTATTGCCGCACTACAGTTCAGGTTTATATTAGGTCTGCCTTGGTTCAGGCTGCATAATCCTTCCGTGGACTGGTGTTCAGGGGACGTGTGTTTTCTCTCTGATTTCTGCGAGAGTCATTGTCTGACAAACCCTGCGGTGGTCAATCCAGGCCGCGTTCTCTCTGAGCTAGCTGGTACCGTAGGGGCACTTATCAATACTACGCTTCCTGTGGCATACCAAAAGTACAAGGATGTCTTCGATGCTCAAGGGGCGGAGGTGCTTCCACCTCACAGACCCTATGACTGTCCTATTGAATTGGTCCCAGGGGCCAAGGTACCTTCAGGACGCATATACTCTTTGACCCCAAGGGAAGACTTGATTTTGAAGGACTATATTAAGCGGTCCTTGGACTCCGGGTTTATACGCCCTTCTCGTTCACCTGCTGCCTCCCCCTTGTTCTTTGTCCCAAAAAAGGAGGGAGACCTTCGTCCTTGCATCGATTATCGGGCATTGAACGCAGTCACAATCAAAAACCAATATTCGATCCCTCTGATTTCGGTTCTACTGGATCAATTGGGTTCGGCCAAGGTGTTTACTAAACTGGACTTAAGGGGTGCATACAATCTTGTACGGATACGCGAAGGCGACGAATGGAAAACCGCTTTCAAAACCAAGTATGGCCTCTTTGAGTACTGCGTTATGCCTTTTGGTCTGTGCAACGCTCCAGCTACCTTTCAGTATTTCATCAATGAGGTATTCCATGACATGTTGGACCAATATGTTGTTGTATACTTGGATGACATCTTGATCTATTCCCCTTCGATTGCCTTCCATGTCACTCATGTTTATAACGTATTGCAACGACTAAGGGATAATCGTCTATACGCCAAACTGGAGAAGTGCATGTTTCATGTTACTGAGGTGGAATTTCTGGGCTATAACATTACCAACCAGGGCGTGCAGATGAGCCGTTCCAAGGTCTCTGCTATTTTGGACTGGCCGCGTCCCAACACATTGAAAGCCCTGCAATCGTTTCTTGGTTTTGCCAATTTCTACCGGCGGTTTATCCAAGATTATTCTGCCCTAGCTTCTCCACTGACGGCCCTCACCAGCACTAAACATCCGTTCAAATGGAATGCGCAGGCAAAAATTGCCTTCGAATCCCTGAAGTCCGCCTTTACTTCTGCTCCTGTTCTCCAGCATCCGGATACGAATACACCATTTGTTATTGAAGCCAATGCCTCTGATGTAGCCTTGGGTGCGGTTTTGTCCCAGCATTGTCCAGACACCAAAAGCCTCCATCCAGTGGCTTATCACTCCAGAAAACTTACGCCCTATGAAAGAAATTACACTATCACGGAGCGCGAGCTATTGGCTGTCAGAGACGCATTCTTGGTTTGGAGGCATCATCTGTTGGGCTCTCCCGAGCCAGTACAGGTCTTTACTGATCACAGGAATCTCTTAACCCTGAAGTCGGTAAAATGCACCACGGCTCGCCATGCTAGGTGGCAAGAATTTTTCTCGATGTTCAATTTCATCATCACCTACCGTCCCGGTTCCTTGAACTCAAAAGCAGATGCCCTTTCTCGACTTCATTGACCTCCGACTCCTTCCAACCTTCACGGCTCCCTGTTACTGCCTACTCAAGTGGTGTGTGGTTGCACGTTACGTCCCTCATTAAACGCAGCCATCAAGGATTGGGCGAGGAACCATCCCTCCGAGGTTTCCAGCCTTGGTTTGGAGCTCGTTCACTCACTACCCTATAAACAGGGTAAGATATTTTTGCCAGATGTTGATACCCGGCGTACCGCCATGCAGTGGTGTCATGATGCTGCTACAGCAGCCCATCCAGGGGTTGGAAAGACCTTGGACCTCTTGGGAAGATGGTGCTGGTGGCCTTCTATGAACCAAGATGTAAGGGAATATTTAGCTATTTGTGCCGTTTGTGCCCAGTGCAAACGTCATCATGGGAAACCTGTGGGCCTGCTGCAACCCATGCCTATACCCGATGCCCCATGGAAGATGCTTTCTATGGATTTTGTCGTAGAACTACCTTTGGTGGACGGTTACAACACTATCTGGGTAGTGGTTGATTACTTCACCAAGATGGCTATGTTTGTACCATGCCATGGTGTCCCTACTGCTCCGGTGTTGGCGGATCTATTCTTGAAGAACGTGTTTAGAAGGTTCGGCCTACCTACTATGATCGTCACAGATCGGGGACCGCAGTTTACTTCTCGCTTTTGGAGGTCTTTGACCACAACCCTAGGCATCGATGGCAGATACTCCAGCGCCTATCATCCTCAAACAGATGGTCAAACGGAGAGGCTTAATGCAACCATGGAACAGTACCTCCGTTGCCTCACTTTCCAACGTCAAGGTACCTGGGTCTCCGTATTGCCGTTGGCGGAATTTGCCTACAATAATTCCCTCCACTCTGCGACCCACATTTCCCCGTTTTACGCGATGCATGGTCGACATCCACGTGCCTTGCCTCTTGGTGCCGAACCACCATTCCACAATCCCGCTGCTTTGAGTTGTTTTAAAAAACTCTCAGACACTCATGCCTTAGTGAAGAGCCAACTGGTTCTGGCCCAGAGCCGTTCGAAAAAATATGCGGATGCACACCGCTCCCCGGCTCCTATGTATGCTCCGGGCATGAAGGTCTGGTTGTCTACGAAAAACCTACGATTGCCAGGTCGACGGGCCTTGTTACCACGTTTTGTGGGTCCCTATAATGTTCTGCAAGTCATAAATCCGGCAGTGGTCCGTCTAGCCCTACCTTCTACTTGGAGGATACATCCGGTGTTTCATGTGTCCTTGGTGAAACCTTGTCACCCATTGACCAAACTACCTATACACCCGTCTCCTGTCAGGGTGCATGGTTTCAACGAATACGAGGTGGCTGCTATCCTGGATACCAAGGTGTGCAGGGGACGGCGTTTGTACTTGGTCGATTGGAAGGGCTATGGTCCGGAGGACCGCACATGGGAACCGACTGAAAACATTCACGCCCATGTCCTTATGGCCCGTTTTTGGTCTGCTCGGGGGGTGAGGGCCCCTTTGCGGGAGGATACTGTTATGTATGGGCACTCGTTCCGTTCTAGACTACGGGCTCGTGTCCCTTTAAGAAACGCGAAACCTGGTGCCTGGAAATTGGCATGGCAACGCTGGCGTCCGCTCTACTCCTCCCAGGGATCACGCCGAGTAGCGCGCTGTGTTGTCAGGTGACCTGCCTCCTTATTAGCACCTCCTCCCTCTAGGTCGGTGCTTCTGATCGCTGATTAGTGGCGTTTCGAAATCTGTCTAAAGTTATCTTGTTCTCTCTGTTCCTGTCCTGTTTTCCCTGTTTTTTCCCCACAGTTTATGATCACCTTGGTTCCTCGACGCGGATTGTTTATTGGATTGTCCTTCTTATCACCTTGCCTTGAATTGCCTGGTCTGGTATCTTGATCACGGACCGCTACTGGACTTCTCTTGCCTGCTCCTTGGATGCCACGTTACTTCAGGCCAGACCTCGTCTGCATACGTTTTTTCCACCTTTGGATTGTTGTTCTTGGAACTTCTGGTTTTCTCCCGCTTACCTGGAACTTTGGAGTTTAGAATTAGTACACGGACTAGAGACTCCCTGGGTGTACTACCGTCCTCGTGCCGTCGGGTTAGGGTG
This sequence comes from Ambystoma mexicanum, assembly GCF_040938575.1. Classification (NCBI taxonomy): domain Eukaryota; kingdom Metazoa; phylum Chordata; class Amphibia; order Caudata; family Ambystomatidae; genus Ambystoma; species Ambystoma mexicanum. Next base: position 1,041,338,396 of record NC_090921.1, read on the forward strand.
TTATTAGGCGTCCTCGTGCCGTCGGGCTAGGTTGTACTGCTACTATGTGGATTGCTTGGATCTTGCCTACGTGTGAATTTCCTCTCCTGGTACGAAACCACCGGTAAGCGGTTAACCTTTTCTGATAAGCCTGGGTGGAAGAAGGGGGGTGGTTTGTGTATCTTTCTCTTACTATTACTGGTGGGGTACATTTACTTAAACTCCCTTTTGCCTTGCATGGTAAACCTTTGGTATAAATTTTGCTGCTGTGGTGTGTTGTTATATCTCACCTTTGCAGGTCCGGCTTCGAATTCCTGTTGTATTATTCATCTCCAGTCCTCCTTTGGCATCCCACGTCTCGACCTGAGTTGTTCCATTGATACTCCGGGACTTCCATCGGCATCCATTCTTTTCTCCAATAGATCGCTCTGGTTCTTTCTAAACCAAAACCAGAGGGGCACATTGGGAAGAAGAATTCATCGGCTACACTACGAGGGCAACTCTGGTATCTGACACTTACTCTGGACTATTCTAACCATCACCATAACAATGGCCCATACCAATTCCACACCTTGCAACTTCCAAGAGAGAAACACGCGACTTAGAGCGAGACTGCCACGTCTCTATGACCTCAAAAACAAAAGAACTAGACCATTAGGTTCTACTTTAACTCTAACTGCTTCCGACTCTAACCCTTTTGCCCTAGCGGCAGAAAGGCGCCCTAAAACACAAACTGACCTCTTCCATAACCAGAAGAGGCCCAACACTCCCAATCCTAGACTCATCCAAGAAAAAACTACAACACCTACCTTATCAGGAGCCCTTATCAATGCGAGGTCCCTCATAGCACACAATACGGAAATCGCCGACATACTTGCCATGGATAACCTAGATCTCCTTGCCATCACTGAGACCTGGCTCCACGATGCCGCAGGTCCTGCACTTATGATTGCCATACCAGACAATTACAACATACTAAGAGTCGATCGGCCCAACTCTAGGGGAGGTGGCGTGGCCATCATTGTCAAAACCAAGTTAGCTGTAAGACTTACCCCTCACCCAGCAATTACATCTTGCAAACTTCTCTCTGCTAAAATACCCATCTCTAACAACAGTACACTTACTGTCCTCCTGGTGTATAGACCCCCAGGCCCACTATGTAACTTTGAGGAAGACCTATCCAGCCTCCTCACTAACAACATCAAAGATTCCACCCAGCTCCTTCTATTAGGTGACTTTAACTTGGGATTGAATGATGATGAGCACAAACAGGCCCACTCCATCCAATCAATCTTAGTCGATTCTGGCCTCACCCAAAAAGTTTTAGCCCCTACACATATAAAAGGACGGACGCTATATTGGATAGCCAACCGAAACTGTGCCACTACCATTTCTAATATTCTACCATAAACCTGGACTGACCACCACCTCATCTGCTTATCATCAACTATAGAGCCGCCTAAACTAAATAATCCAGAAATAGTACCACCTATGCCAACCAGAAGCAAAAAAGAAATTACGACTGAAAAATGACTCCCACTTCTCCTACCAGATCTCACTGCCAGCGATATTAACTCTGACCCTAATACGCTAGTTGAGACATTCAACAACGCTATGTCCAAAGCCTTGGGCATAATTGCCCCTATCAAACTACGTAAAAGTAAACGAGAATCTCATCTCAACTCATGGTTCACCCATCTCCTCAAAGAACTACGAATCCAAAAATGTAAACTCCAAGCTATCTGGAGGCACACACCTTCAGTTGAGATTAAAACACTACTCGACAACCTTGCTAAAAAATATAAGAAGGAAATAATCCAAAACAAAAAAAAACACATTTAATGAGAGAATTAGCAAAGCTAACTCTAATTCAAAAGAACTCTTTTCCATCCTCCGGGAAATGGAAAACCCAATTGTCCCCACAGATAATGTCCCCAAGGACAAACAATGGTGCACCAGCATCCAAAATGCCTTAGCTAATAAAATCACAACCCTACAAACCAAAATTGCAAAAAAGAAAGCATCCCTGAGCCCCACAAGAACCCATACCACCCACTTGACTGACACACCCAGAACAGTCACCCAAAGCAACTACAAACCATTCAGATTTGCCAACATATCCATTTTGGAAACTGAAAAGGTGATATCATCCCTGAAACCTTCCAACTGCCAAGGTGACAGCTGGCCAGCACAAGCCATTAAGGACGCAGCAAGAGATTTACCACCCTTCATCTCGAAACTAATTAATGCCTCCTTTAGATCCAGCACTGTACCCACAAACCTCAAAGAATCCTGGGTACTGCCCCTCCTTAAAAAACAGTTCCTCTATCCAGCTATCCCTACCAATTACATGCCCATCACCACGGTCCCATTTTCCTCAAAATTATCGATAGAGTAGCCTACCTCCAGATCCAAAACTATCTGGAGACGAACCAACTACTAGGATCACGCCAATCTGGATTCAGACCATTACATGGTACTGAAACGGCCCTACTCGACCTTAAGACACAAATCGACGAGTTGAAGGATAAAGGTAAAACAGCTATGCTCCTCCTCCTTGACTTATCGGCTGCCTTTGACCTGGTGGACCATGTAGTGTTATGCAACCACCTAGCGTCTGCCGCCTATTTCTCAAGTGAAGCTATAGCCTGGGTACAATGCTTCCTAGCCAACCGTACGTTGAGAGTGTTCTCCCCTTTAGCCTCAGCGGACCCAATACAAATCACCTGTGGCGTCCCACAAGGTTCATGTGTCTCCCCCACAATGTATAACATCTTCACTAAGCCACTCTTCGACAAACTGGACAGACTGGGGGTAACTTATACTAACTATGCGGACGACACGCAGATCCTCATACCACTATCTGGCAACTTTGTCGAAGACACAGCTCTAGTAAACAAGATTTACCTCCTCATTCAGGCATGGATGGCCTCCCACGGCCTCTGCCTGAATGATGACAAAACAGAGATACTGATCCTGGGTTCCGACTCTAACCTCAAAAAACGTAGCCCTAATTATCTCGCCTTCAACATAGATGGCAATATAATTAAAGTGGCAACCAAGGTAAAAACACTAGGTTTCTACCTCAACTCCACATTATCACTCAAAAAACAAGTTAATTCCCTAGCTTCCTCCACAGCTTACACCTGCAAATTAATCAGGGCCTGCAGACCCTACCTTTCCAAAACCAATTGTATCACACTAGCCAATGCCTTAGTAATGTCTAAACTGGACTACTGCAACGCCCTTTATGCGGGCGCCAGTAAAATTGTCATAAACAAAATGCAAATACTGCAGAACAATGCTCTTAGAGCAGCCCTGGACATACCCCGCAGAGCACACATATCCAACTTTAGGAAAGACCATCATTGGTTAAAAATCAGTGACAGAGTTCTCCTCAAGACGCTATCTCTTACCCATAAAGGACTGAACAATACTGCGCCCCCTTATATCTCGACCAGACTGACCAGAAAATCCTCTACTCACCACACTGGAGCCTCTAACCACCTCCTACTTGAAACTCCCAGATTCAGACTTACTAAAGCGGGTGGAGCAAGCTTCCCTGTTAGAGCTGCCCGTGCCTGGAATGCACTCCCTACTGCACTGAGAGCCAACCTACCTTACACCAGATTTAGATGTAACGTGAAAAGATGGCTCTGGTCTAATGACGACCTACAAACTGATCCCCTGCGCTAGGCCCGGATCAATTATTACATATAATTACCATGATACTTCTGAAACCAGACAATAGACTATCTCATTGCCCCTTGTAATGTGAGGGACCCACATCTTGTATTTTTTTGTATATTTGTATCGCAAATACGTTAATAACACATGTATTGCATCTTCTGTATGTATCCTCTGTATGTAACCTAAGCTTAATTATTCTTGTGACTGCTGCGCCCGGCTACCCCTGGGTTTGGAGCGCATTATCAAATAATAAACTAAACTAAACTAAACCTCAGCGATTGGGGAGTCACATGACTGTCAGGTTGTCACGGAGACAATTTTGTGTTGATTTATCCGATGTGCCTTTGTTGAATCCTGACCTGATTCTTTTATCTGTGTCCCAAAAGATGGAGAATTGGTCTCTGGTTATTCTGTATCTACCCCCATACTGTTTTAGAAGCATATTGATGACCTATGGCGAAATCAGAACAGGTCGCTCAACTCATGGCCCTCACCTGTGCTTTGGCCCGAGATAGATTGGCTACGATTTATACCGACTCCAGGTAGGCCCACGGGATGGTTCAGAGTTCTCTTAACTTCCACGGGAAGCCCAATATTACATGGAAAATATATATCAGCTTTATTGAAAGCAGTTTTACTTCCTGCAGCTGTAGCTATCATTAAATTCAAGAGACATGATCTCTCGCAGTCATTCACTGCCCAAGGACATATATTAGCAGATGGTGCAGTTCGCTCAGTAGCCTTAAATGGGCTCCTGGCTCCTAATGAATTTCTTGTTTATGTTGCAGTTCCATAGTCACCAATCTCTACCCTTTCCAGTCTTTCAATCCTCCAGGAGCAAGCCCCAAAATCCTGAAAAGGTGACCTAATGTATTCCTTCCTTACCTGGTCCGAGAAGCTCATGGCATAGCCCATTCAGGTAAAAATGCGATGATCCCTTTATTGTGTCGAGATTGGATGGCTCCTGATTTAGCCTCTATGGCTCAGGCTGATTGTGAAAATTGTGTCATATGTTTAACATAATGATGGGAGAGCGGTACCCATGAGGATGTCTGCACGTCCTGCACTGGAAGATTCATTGTTGTACGTGCATAAAGACTTTATACAGCTCCCCGCCAGCATGAAGTTTGTTTACTGCTTAGTTCTGGTCGATGTATTTTCTGGGTGGGTGGAGGCATACCCAGGTAGAAAAGCAGACGCTGTGACTGTGGCTAAAAACTTGTTAGCAGAGTTTATACCTCGGTTTGGACTTCCCCCTCAGTATAGACAGCTACTGAGGTACCCGTTTTACTGGTCAAGGTATTAGAGAAGTGTGCAAAGCTTTAGGAATAATTCAGCAGTTCCATTGCGCTTATTACGTGTGGTCTAGTGGGCATGTACAATGTCGGAATGGGGACCTTAAGTTTAGGTTGTCTAAAGTGTCTAAAGAGACAGGGTTGAAATGGCCCCAAGCCTTGCCCCTGCATCTGTTTGCCATGCGCAATAATCCACAGCATAAACACAAACTATCCATTAAATCCTCACTGGTCACCCCATGAGAATGGCTAACTGCACCCACAGCAGTCCGATCTCTCCCTGGTCTGGTCTGTGAAGCCCCGCCTGAACCGGCTACTGAACCATGCCACCCTCTACAGCCAGGACACTGGGTCCTGGTGAAGGTCCACCAGCGGAATTCTGTGCTTCAGCCTAGGTGGCGTGGGCCGTTCCTTGACCACAAACTCTGCGATGAAGTGTTCTGTAGTCCTGGCTTGGATCTATGCAGCACACAGCTGCAAAGTCACAACCCCAGTTCATGACATCACCTCTGCGATGATTGATATTCTTCGGCTTGGCTCCAGTTCCACTGCGACCACCAGCTCCACCACCAGTGACGTTGCCAATCGTTTATCGATGTCAGACTTTTCCAGTGTTGCTGGAACCGCCTGTACCAGAAGGCAAAGGCACAGCCCTCAATCAGCCAATATATTCACATGCTGAACCAGGATCCACAGCTTCTGAACTTCTTCCACACAGTGAAGACCCTGCGGGAGCTATTGCTAAGGCTCCTTCGTCAGGCAGTGGAAGTTCCGCAAGAAATTACCCTGATTCAGACCCCGCTGTTGGCCTACCATCTTCAGTGGCTGACCCCTCTGGATTTCACACCGCAACCTCCAAAGGGTACGCTTTGCAATCACGTGGAAGAGCTCCCGAGAGTCAATGCAACTGGCCAAGTCACTCGTCCCCTGGATTAGTCCCCTTAAAGACGATGAATCCCCCCGAGATGGTAGTGCACTGGCAGAGAGTAGAGGACACTACTTTTGATTCACAGATACCTGCAAGTTATTGCCCCTGCTGGTATCATCTGTTGGTAATTCTTTATATTACAATGAGCTTCATATGCGCGTGGCTCTGGTACTTGTGGTTTGTACTTTTAGCTGGAACTTTCTTTCATCATAAACTGTGTACTGTGGACTAAGGAATTCTTTGCTCGGTACCTGATTCCTGGTGGAACTTTTGAACATTGATATGTACTTTTCTGCAACTTCATGGACCCTATAAACTTTGAACTCGAGGTTTTGGTCTGGCAAACTTATTTTACCTGTGTCTCACACCTTACCTGCCTTGATAAAATAAATCAAACTTTGTCTTTAAGCCATGAACTTTTGTGCTGGTGTCACTACCTGATTCCTGAACTTGGACATTCAAGGAATGAGCTTAGTATACACTATGTCTGGTCATATTTCTGATATCATTGTTATAGTCAGAATATACACATATTATTGCTTCACATGCGACTGATGCCTTTCGCACCACCTGTCATGAATATTACAGTCCCTCTGCACATCCCTGGGTTCTTAGTGAAAACACTTACTTGCATCTCTCCTGGCAGTATGCCTGCATTTTCAATCTTAGTGGCTGATGGGTCTGTGCTCATTTGCCACATGACTTAACCTCCTGGTTCCCTATCGCATCCAACCCCTTTCAGTGGGGGGGTGTCTATTTGGATCTCAAATTGGTCACCCAGCCCCAAGACCAAACACCCTGTAATCTTGGGAGGATAGCTCAGGGGCAATGTGCTCGCGTTGGAAGGAAGACAATGTGGAGCAACACAGGTTCGATCCACTGGTCCACGCTTAGAAACCTCTGGGTATTAAGTGCGTTATAATTAAACAATTATAAAATATAAAATTATATTTTCTATATTATATAATAATTCTGTTCGCAACCAGACAGTTTCCTAGAATAAAATGCCACTGGGTGACATATTCCCTTCTCATCTTTCTGTGATAAAATAGCTCCTACTGCAACATTACTAGCATCTGTCTCAACCTGAAACGCTCTCTCTGTGTTAGGATGTCTTAGCACGGGCGCGGTAGTGAAGGCTTCCTTCAACTCCTGGAAGACTTTCTCTGCTTCTGCACTCCAAGTAAACCGCACCGCCTTTTTCAGTAATTGAGTGACTGAAGTGACAATTTTAGAGAAATTGCTGATAAAGCGCCTATAGAAGTTGGCGAAGCCTAGAAAAGATTGTATGTCTTTTATGCACTGTGGAGAAGGCCAGTCCATAACTGCCTGAACCTTTTTTGGATCCATCACAATCCCTGTGTCAGTCAGTATAAATCCCAGAAACTCAACTTGCATCACATGGAACGCACATTTCTCCAATTGAACACATAATTGATATTCCTGTAACCGCTTCAACACTGCCCTCACATGTCTTACATGTTGCTCTGAGGAATCTGAATAAATCAAAATGTCGTCAATGTAGACAATGACAAAAACATCAATGAACTCATGCAATACTTCTTGCAAAAAAAACTGAAAAGCTGCTGAGGCATTACATAAACCAAAAGGCATCACGAGATACTCAAACAATCCGAACTTAGTCCTAAATCCCGTTTTCCACTCATCTCCCTTTTTTACTCGTATCAGATGGTAAGCACCCCTTAAATCCAACTTAGTATAGACCTTGGCGGCCCTCACTTCATCTAATAGAACGGAAATCAAGGGCAATGGAAATCTGTTATTTATTGTTACCTTATTTAATGCACGATAGTCAATGCATGTTTGTAATGTCCCTTCTTTCTTGGGAACAAAAAATAAAGGTGAGGAAACTGGGGAAGTAGAGTGTCTAATAAACCCCTTAGCCAATATCTCAACTAGATATTCCCGTAGATGCTTATTTTCCATTTCCGTGAGAGCATAAATTCTACTGCAAGGCAATTTTGATCCTTCTTCTAATTCAATAACACAATCATAGGGCCGATGAGGGGGCAACTGCTCAGCCACTCTTTTGTCAAAGACTTTAGCAATCTCCATGTACTGTGCGGGAATTCCTTCTCCCACTGCTCTCACCACCTGGTCCCCTGACCGCTTCTCAACTAACAATGCTGCTGGGCCTACTTCATGTAGTATGTGTTCCTGACATCTTTGCTCATCAAACCACACTGTCTGTCTTTCCTAATCAATTCAGGGGTTATGAAGTACCAACCAAGGCATTCCCAAAATCAACCCAAACTGAGGCGCTGCTATTAAATCAAATGTGATTTCCTCTCAATGACCACCTACACAAATCATTTCCAATTTTTCAGTCTGTTTCCGTATGGGTCCTGATACTAATGGTGAACCTACCGACTGCACTCGTTCCACCTTGTGTTTATCAAACAATGTAATCCTAAATGTGCAGCAAGTGTAATATCCACAAAATTGCCTGTAGCCCGTGAATCCACCATCGCCACGACCTCCTGTTTAGTTAAAGCAAAACATAACATCACCAAAATGTATAAGTGAGAAGTTTTACCCCCACTGTATTTGCCACCCATCTGGGGAACCCTACCTCAATCGGGTCTGTCACCTGTGTCCCCCCTAAGGCTGGCCCAGCTCTTTTCCCGCTTCCTTCGTACTCTTCTCTCCTCCCACACTTTTCTGAGGAGTATTGGGGCACGTACATATAAAATGTCCTGCTTGCCCACAATAGAGACACAACTTGTTAACTTTGCGTTGCTCCCTTTCTGCCGCGCACAACGGTCCTCTTACACTACCAATCTGCATTGGTTCCACTTCACTTGTCCGTCCTCCTGTACTCCTGTCTAATCGCACAAATAGTGCTGCTTCTGGTCTCTTTTTATCACCCTTCCTCTCATTCATGCGATGGTCCAAGCTTAAGGCTAAATCTATCATGGCGGTACAATTAATTGGTTGCGGTCCCACTTGTGCAATAGTATCTTTGAGTTCCTTGCCTAAGCCCTGATAAAATAACACTGTTTGCTTGGCCACCAGCCACTCGGTCTCTATTACCAATCTGTTAAGCTGTGTTACATATGTAACCAAATCCCGAGCTCCCTGCTTTAATCCCAACAACTCTTTATCCTGTGCCAATGACACCTCTCGTCGGTCAAATAGCCTGCCAAATTCCACTAAAAACCCATCCCAGTTATATAATAGACTATCATCTTTTTGTACCAACGGCATAGCCCAGGCTGCTGCGTCTCCTGTCAAATATGAAATTACAAAAGCCTTCCTAGCCTGAATTGTCTTAAATGCTGTGGGTTTACACAAAAAATGTAGTTTGCATTGGGTAAGGAACATCATGTATTTTCTAGGGTGCCCTGAAAAGCATTCTGGTGCTGCTAAAGGAACACTACTGGGAGGTTGAACAATTACAATAGAATTCTGACTCGAGGAGGCTCCCATGGCACTGGCCCCCTCCAACGGGGTCCGCTGCGCTACCAAATTCTGTACCTGTGTCTTAAAATGATCTGATTCTTGTCCAGCATGGGCTAATTCCACCTGAATGTCTTGAAGCGCCTTAAGCACATCGGCCAAAGGCGGAGGAGTCACTTCCATTTGGCTTGGGTGGTTGTAAGTATCCCAATATGGGGGTGGCTTATTATGTCAAACACCTACACAATAAATGGGGAAGAGAGGTCGACACTCTCCCCCGAACCACAGAAGCCGAATGAAGTCGACCTTCCCACCATGGTTGGCACAGGTACCTGATAGCTAGAAAACAGGACACCACGTGGCCGCCAGTGGGGGGAAGAGGGTTAGGGAAAGGATGTGGACAGGGTGGGGGATTTTAGGAAAACCGGATAGAGGGTGAGGGGGAACCTAGTTTGGATAGGACTGGGGAAGCAACAGGGAAAAAACCTATACTCCCTATTACCTTATAAGACCATCAACAATGTATTTCCTAGTCTCATAACATACACCTTTGGTACACCTTGATACTCTCATAACATACACTTTTGGTACACCTTGATACTCTCATAACATACACCTTTGGTACACCTTGATACTCTCATAACATACACCTTTGGTACACCTTGATACATGTACCTAATTCACCCTATGACATGAACAATATGCATAGCAAGCAAGATGAGACATACAACTGGGAATGTTCCCATTATGAAAGACATAACACATGGCCCTCTGGGCTGGCATAAGCAACACTTACAAACAATGAACATAACTAGTGGTGAACATGTAAACATAAAGAATTTGCCGTTTGCACACTCTATTCATGAATTTTCCCCAACAAGAACCTAATTAGCAGCACTGGGTAATCAGGGACATGAGGCATCTGAAGCGTTAATGAACGCGTATTCCCTAAACAAACACAGGCTGAGTTCTGTCATGTAGGGGTGTGTTGACTTGCACAAAGGACCTGCATTGCTCCTGTGGAGATGTAAAATGCTACTATGATGAACTCACAGAAACATCATGAGAACGACGCCAGTTTGTACAAATAATAATGCTTGTGCTGAGCGCATACACTTTGCGTTCATTAGAGCCCCTCCTGCACTTATCTTAAGTCCGGGAGGCTCCCGAGCCTTCCCGGACGTAGTATGGTGTCACCCGTAGCAGCCGCCATGATTTATTCACTCGCCGCTAAAAAACTCATGCTGCAAAACTCACGCCTGCCGCTTCCAACCAACAGCGGGATCCATATGCGGGCGTCTCCCTTGTTCCTCGACTCAGCTCCACACCGAACACAAAATAAGGGACACCTGCCGTGCGCCATTGGCTCCTCATAAACTGTTGCTAATCAGGGTCAGCTGGCCACACGCGTGCACGGCTAGTGACTACACAGTCTTCCCAAGTACTGCTGGGAAATGTAGTTTTTCCATGTTTTTTCAGGCCCTATCCCTTTCTGGGTCCATGATACACTCCCCTCTTGCTCCAACCCTTATTCCTGACATTACCTCCTCTCCGAGGACCCTTCCCAGGACCTGGTTTACACGGATGTCGTAGATGAAATTGTTTAACCCACCTCGGGGCATGTACTGCTTCTGCTGGCTCCCAAGAACAATCCTCAGGACCATAACCTTTCCAGTGAATCAAATACCATAATCGTTGATTCCTTTTCTTGACGTCCAGAATGCATTTAACTTCATATTCCATCTGACTTTCTTTCATGATCACCAGAGGCCTCTTAGTAGTCATTCCCGGAGCTGCGGGTTTAAGTAAAGATTCATGGAGTACCGGGTGTATAGGTAAAGTCTTAGGCAAACGCAATTTCATAGCAGTTGCAGACACACATTTAATAATCTCATATGGCCCAATGAACCGAGGTAAACATTTCTGTGATCCTATCAAGGATAAATTCCGGGTTGATAACCACACCCTGTCCGACACTTAATATTTAGGACCTTCCTATCGATGCTTATCAGCTTGAGTTTTGTACTGTCTTTTGGCTCGTTCCAAATTTGCCCGTGCCCTTTGCCTGACCTCGAGAAGCAACTGTTTGCGCTCCTGTAACACTGGCATGTTTTCCACTTCTGGCAAATGTTCCGATATCATACTCTGTTCATGACCATACAAATATTCATTGGGTGACATTCCCAGAGAAGTGTGGTATGTGTTATTGTATGTAAACTCTGCCAACCATAAGGCCTGCACCCAGGAATCTCTGCCATCACCCAAATAACCTCGTAAATATTGCTCAAGTGTTTGGTTCACTCACTCCGTCTGGCCATCTGTTTGAGGATGATAACTGGTGGAGAGAGAACAGTTGATTCCCAGCATCTGACAAAAAGCACGCCAAAATCTGGAGGTAAATTGCGAGCCCCTGTCTGAAACAATACTCTTTGGCAACACATGTAATCTTACCACATGTTGTAAAAATAACTCTGCCAACTTTCCTGCCCCAGGTATTCCCACACAAGGAACGAAGTGGGCTTGTTTCGACAAGAAATCTACCACTACCCAAATGGTATCAAATTGATTATCAGGGGGCAGATCTGTGATAAAATCCATAGAATTATGGGTCCATGATTTCTCAGGGGTTGGTAATGGTTGGAACAAACCTCTTTTCTTAACGTGCTCTGCCTTGTTACATGCACAATTCTCCACATAACCCCAAATATCTCTCCATATCCTGTCTTAATGTGGGCCACCAGAAATATTTTTCCAACATAGTTTGCACGTTTCTCAGACCTGCATGTCCTGCTAATGGAGACTTATGGCGCCAGTATAAAGCCTTGTCTTCTAACTCTTTATTTGGTAAATACAATCTACCCTGATGATAGGGCAGTCCTTCCCGTACTGTTTGTGCCGGATGACTGTGCTGCCACTCCTGCAATTGTCCGGATGGTAAGGCTTTCTTGACCCGTTCAATGACCTGCTTCCTAATAGCCCCAATAATTCTTTCTGGAGAAATGATGGCCTTCACTTCACCTACTGAATTGTCCAAATTTTGTTGCCTGGATAAAGCATCCTCCTTTCCATTCTTACTACCCGGTCTGAAAGTCACCACAATATCAAATTCATTGAAATACTGAGACCATCATAGTTGTCTAGGACTAAGGGTTTGGGCCGTTTTGAAGTACTGCAAATTCTTGTGATCAGTTACCACCACCACCTGATGCCTTGCTCCCAGTAAATAATGTCTCCACTCAAGGAATGCTAACCGAATGGCCAATAATTCTTTGTCAGTGATGGAATCATTCTGTTCACAACCAGACAGTTTCCTAGAATAAAATGCCACGGGGTGCCATATTCCCTTCTCATCTTTCTGCGATAAAATAGCTCCTACTGCAAAATTACTAGCATCCGTCTCAACCTGAAACGCTCTCTCTGTGTTAGGATGTCTTAGCACAGGGGCGGTAGTGAAGGCTTCCTTCAACTCCTGAAAGGCTTTCTCTGCTTCTGCACTCCAAGTAAACCGCACCACCTTTTTCAGTAATTGCGTGACTGAAGTGACAATTTTAGAGAAATTGCTGATAAAGCGCCTATAGAAGTTGGCGAAGCCTAGAAAAGATTGTATGTCTTTTATGCACTGTGGAGAAGGCCAGTCCATAACTGCCTGAACCTTTTTTGGTTCCATCACAATCCCTGTGTCAGTCAGTATAAATCCCAGAAACTCAACTTGCATCACATGGAATGCACATTTATCCAATTTAACACATAATTGATATTCCTGTAACCGCTTCAACACTGCCCTCACATGTTTTACATGTTGCTCTGAGGAATCTGAATAAATGAAAATGTCGTCAATGTAGACAATGACAACAACATCAATGAACTCATGCAATACTTCTTGCATAAAAACTGAAAAGCTGCTGGGGTATTACATAAACCAAAAGGCATCACGAGATACTCAAACAATCCTAACTTAGTCCTAAATGCAGTTTTCCACTCATCTCCCTTTTTTACTCGTATCTGATGGTAAGCACCCCTAAATCCAACTTAGTATAGACCTTGGCGGCCCTCACTTGATCTAATAGAACAGAAATCAAGGGCAATGGAAATCTGTTCTTTATTGTTACCTTATTTAATGCACGATAGTCAATGCATGTTCGTAATGTCCCTTCTTTCTTGGGAACAAAAAATAAAGGTGAGGAAACTGGGGAGGTAGAGTGTCTAATAAACCCCTTAGCCAACATCTCATCTAGATATTCCCATAGATGCTTATTTTCCATTTCCGTGAGAGCATAAATTCTACTGGAAGGCAATTTTGATCCTTCTTCTAATTCAATAACACAATCATAGGGCCGATCAGGGGGCAACTGCTCAGCCACTCTTTTGTCAAAGACTTTAGCCACCTCCATGTACTGTGCGGGAATCACTTCTCCCACTGCTCCCGCCACCTGGTCCCCTGACCACTTCTCAACTAACAATGCTGCTGGGCCTACTTCAGGTAGTATGTGTTCCTGACACCTTTGCTCATCAAACCACATTGTCTGTCTTTCCCAATCAATTCGGGGGTTATGAAGTACCAACCAAGGCATTCCCAAAATCAACCCAAACTGAGGCGCTGCTATTTAATCAAATGTGATTTCCTGTCGATGACCACCTACACAAATCATTTCCAATTTTTCAGTCTGTTTCCGTATGGGTCCTGATACTAATGGTGAACCTACCGACTGCACTCCTTCCACCTTGTGTTTATCCAACAATGTAATCCTAACTCTGCAGCAAGTGTAATATCCACAAAATTGCTTGTAGCCCCTGAATCCACCATCACCATGACCTCCTGTTTAGTTAAAGCAAAACATAACATTACCAAAATGTATAAGTGAGAAGTTTTACCCCCACTGTATTTGCCACCCATCTGGGGAACCCTACCTCAATCGGGTCTGTCACCTGTGTCCCCCCTAAGGCCGGCCCAGCTCTTTTCCTGCTTCCTTCGTACTCTTCTCTCCTCCCACACTTTTCTGAGGAGAATTGGGGCACGTACATATAAAATGTCCTGCTTGCCCACAATAGAGACACAACTTGTTAACCTTGCGTTGCTCCCTTTCTGCCGCTGACAACAGTCCTCTTACACTACCAATCTGCATTGGTTCCACTTCACTTGTCCGTCCTCCTCTACTCATGTCTAATCGCACAAATAGTGCTGCTTCCAGTCTCTTTTTATCACCCTTCCTCTCATTCATGTGATGGTCCAACCTTAAGGTTAAATCTATCATGGCGGTACAAGTAATTGGTTGCGGTTCCACTTGAGCAATAGCATCTTTGAGTTCCTTGCCTAAGCCCTGATAAAATAACACTGTTTGCTTGGCCACCAGCCACTTGGTCTCTAAACTGTAAAACTGTGTTAAACTGTGTTACATATGTTACCAAATCCCAACCTCCCTGCTTTAATCCCAACAACTCCTTATCCTATGCTAAAGACACCTCTCGTTGGTCAAATAGCCTGCCAAATTCCGCTAAAAACCCATCCCAGTTATATAATAGAGGATCATCTTTTGTACCAACGGCATAGCCCATGCCGCTGCGTCTCCTGTCAAATATGAAATTACAAAAGCCTTCGTAGCCTGAATTGTCTCAAACGCTGTGGGTTTACACAAAAAAGGTAGTCTACATTGGGTAAGGAACATCAGGTATTTTCTCGGATCCCCTGAAAAGCGTTCTGGTGCTGCTAAAGGTACACTACTGGGAGGTTGAACAATTACCATAGAATTCTGACTCGAGGAGGCTCCCATGGCACTGGCCCCCTCCAACGGGGTCCGCTGTGCTACCAAACTCTGTACCTGTGTCTTTAAATTATCTGATTCTTGTCTAGCGTGGGCTAATTCCACCTGAATGTCTTGAAGCGCCTTTAGCACATCAGCCAAAGGCGGAGGAGTCGCTTCCATTTTGCTTGGGTGGTTGTAAGTATCCCAATATGGGGGTGGCTTATTATGTCAAATACCTACACAATAAATGGGGAAGAGAGGTCGACACTCTCTCCCGAACCACAGAAGCCGAATGAAGTCGACCTTCCCACCGTGGTTGGCACAGGTACCTGATAGCTAGAAAACAGGACACCACGTGGCCGCCAGTGGGGGGAAAAGGGTTAGGGAGAGGATGTGGACAGGGTGGGGGATTTTAGGAACACTGGATAGAGGGTGAGGGGGAACCTGGTTTAGATAGGACTGGGGAAGCAACAGGGAAAAAAACCTATACTGCCTAGTACCTTATAAGACCATCAACAATGTATTTCCTTGTCTCATAACATACACCTTTGGTACACCTTGATACTCTCATAACATACCCCTTTGGTACATCTTGATACATGTACCTAATTCACCCTCTGACATGAACAATATGCATAGGAAGCAAGATGAGACATACAACTGGGAATGTTCCCATTATGAAAGACATAACACATGGCCCTCTGGGCTGGCGTAAGCAACACTTACAAACAATGAACATAACTCGTGGTGAACATGTAAACATAAAGAATTTGCCGTTTGCACACTCTATTCATGAATTTTCCCCACCAAGAACCTAGTTAGCAGCACTGGGTAATCGGGGACATGAGGCATCTCAAGCATTAACGAACGCGTATTCCCTAAACAAACACAGGCTGAGTTCTGTCATATAGGGGGGTGCTGACTTGCACAAAGGACCTGCAGTGCTCCTGTGGAGTTCTAAAATGCTATCATGATGAAATCACAGAACCATCATTAGAACAACGCCAGTTTGTACAAATAATAATGCTTGTGCTGAGCGCATACACTTTGCAGTTCATTAGAGCCTCTCCTGCACTTATCTTAAGTCCGGGAGGCTCCCGAGTCTTCCCGGACGTAGTATGTTGTCGCCCGTAGCAGCCGCCGTGATTTATTCACTCGCTGCTGCAAAACTCACGCTGCAAAACTCACGCCTGCCGCTTCCAACCAAAAGTGGGATCCATATGCCGGCATCTCCCTTGTTCCTCTGACTCAGCTCCACACCGAACACAAAATAAGCCACACCTGCCGTGCGCGGTTGGCTACTCATAAACTGTTGCTAATCAGGGTCAGCTGGCCACATGCGCGCTCGGTAGTGACTACACAGTCTTCCCAAATACTGCTGGGAAATGTAGTTTTTCCATGTTTTTTCAGGCCGTATCCCTTTCTGGGTCCAGGACACACTCCCCTCTTGCTCCAACCCTTATTCCTGACAACCAATTCTGGTGTAGTGATCAATAATTTTACATTTGCCTTTGACCGTAATGTTTCATTTTCTCAGTCCGTGTGCGCTGCGTATTCCGGAACCAATTTCATCTGTGGGGACAAAGCTTATTCCTGGCTACCCATTAATTGCAGAGAGAGTTGTTACATCTGGTATATACTGTCCACAGTGCACCATATTTCCACCTTTCCAGTCCAGTCCCTCTTCAGAAGAAGTACTGCATGGGAAAACTTTGTTGCTGGGGTGGGATATCTTACACTATCCCTTGGGAATAAGATAAATAGAGACCGTCTGACCCAATTGTCACGGTTAGTGGAGCATATTGCGAATGCCACTGCGTCCTCCTTGACTCTATTATCGCGAGAGCAAGTAGCCATCCAAATCATAGTACTTCAGACTCGTATGACTCTGGACATCATTCTGGCATCACATGGAGGCGTCTGCGCAATCGTGAAGAGTGACTGCTGTACTTTCATGCCCAGTTACTCAAACAATATTACTGACATCGTCACCCACATTTGTCACACTGTAAGCCTCCTTCACACCAGTCTGGAGGCCTTCTGGACCTTTGTGTCTGGTATTGATCGTCTATTGGGACCTCTAGGTGCCCCTATTGGTCAGATGTTACTCATAGCACTAGTCATAATTCTAAGTCTGTCGATGGTTTCTAAGTGTATGTATTATCGGGTATGCAACACCTGATCTGCAGTCTGTGAAACTGCCCAAGTGCTTTACTGTCATGCTACGGAAGAAATAATCTGCTATGACATGCTAGGATGTGATATTTGTTCCCCTAGGCAGACCCTTCAGCTTATCGCGATTTTGCGATTTGCAATAATATCGCAAAATTGGCTGTTTGCTGCCATTCCCTCTAAACATATGTTATTGGCTGTGAAAATCTAAACACCAAACAAAGGACATTCCCCTACAGGCAGCTGGCTACATGGAGAGCGAGTGCTAATCTGCTGCCTTTCTTCCTTTGAAATGCAGAGTTACAGGCATAACAAAAGGCCGCTCTGCTGACACAACCCTTTGATTTAAATGGCTATTCTGACACACAAATGGTCTTTGGCACTAACAACTTGGACTACTCCAGTCAGAAATCCTTCTAGTTTGGCATACAAGTGTGGCCATCTTGAAAAAGACGCTCACAGATTATTTACACCAATGAAGAAATGTAAAGCTTATTTCAGATCAGCGTGTGTGCGTTTATGGGGCAAACACCTGGCCACTTACAGTAATCTAGACAATCAATGTAGTTGCTTGCATAAATGATGCCCGGCACTCAGAAGAACACGTGAGTTTTAACTAGCTGGACTACTCTCGCTCATTCCTGCTGCAGCCTTAAAAAGTATGCGAGGCAGAGACTTCCTTCACTGCACAGTGAGAAATGGTAGGCCGAACCCTCACACAGCACAGCGCAAGCGAAACACTCCTACATTTCATCATTACATTTTACAGGGTGTTCGAAGTATGAATGACTGCCAACAGAATGAAATAATTGTCCATGCCAACAGATCAACGAAAATACCAAAAAAATAGATCTTGGCCTGAATATACTTTATTTGTTATAAGCAGACACTCTGTTGACCATAGTCAAAAGTGAGCAGCCCCTCCCAGGCCTGTAAACCCTACTGCTGGAAACGTCGTTTTTTTATTCTTCTCCCTGCTACACTCATTGCTTTCTTTTCATCCTTTTGTTTATCTGCCAGTTTCTCTTTTCATCCCTCACCCTTTCTTTTTTCATCCTCTTCTCTTTAAAAATAAATCCTTTCTAATTTTTGCCCACAGTTCCCTGTGCTCCGACCCTTTGTCACTCTGAGCCCCCATGTGCCTCCTTTCTATGTTTGCTCCTCTCTCTGCTACTCGGTTGCACTCTTTTCGCCCCTCTGTTTGCATGCACCATTTCTCTTTTCACTGCCCCATTCCTCTTGCTTCCTAATAACACTTTTTTGCCACCCTTTCAATGTACCTCTCCCCCTTGCCAATCTGAACCTCTCTCGGCCTACTTTCCCACTGTGTTTGTTTTGACTCTCACACTGGTTCAGCATGCACTCTTCCCTCTCTCGTACACTTCCATGCATTCACCCTCTCATACACTTGCTTGCACTCTCTTCACCCACTCACATCCGTGCACATTACCTGTTCTTTCTCACCATCACATACAGCCTCAATCCATCACACAAACTCCCTCACACAGCTCACCCTAGCACACAGTGTCAGAAATGGAAACGTCAGCACTACCACCCAGGGCTGTCGAGGGAGCATCTCCATCTCCTATGTCCCAGTGCAACCAACACCACCACCCAGGGCCTTACAAACAGCAACAACATCACAATTCATGCTCTTTGTGTCAGTGCTGCTGTGACATACCATATTCTTAGCAGTAGCACTGTCTTAGCCAACGTTACCCCGCTGGGCTGCATAGGCAAGGGCACAATCGCCAATCATTCTCTCAGCAGAAACGTCACTCCAACCAACACTACCACACATGCCCTCAGTGCTTGCTTCACCAACACCACAACCCTGGACCTCATTGGCAGAACTAGCCCAATGACCAACACCACCACTACTACCAACCAAGGCCTTGCTGAGAGTGTAACCAACACAATGACACAGGGCCTCTCCTCCACCAACCATGACCACTGCACCACCCATGGCCTCAGCAGCTACACTGGTTCACCAACACAACTACCCTGGCAAGTAGAGGCAGTGTCAGCCGCACAGTCCTCATCACCCATGAAATTTCAAATGCTGCAAAATGACACAATAAATGCAACTGTCTGCTGCAAAATTAGCTTTTTTATGCTGCAAAATGTTACATCTAATGCTGCCATATCCTGGAGTGTCTGGCTGTAGATGTATGTAATGAGACTGGAGGGAAGGTCTCATATGTGGGGACTGTTCGGGAATGTTTGGAATTGAAAATGTTATGTACTCCTCATGCTCATTACTGCATTATAATATTGAGGAGATACTACAGGCTGCCATGTTTAAACAACTGCTTGTGCGAGGTGAGGCTTTACTGTGATGAAGGTTCTTCGCCAAGTGTGTAGCTATGCTTGCCGTCACATCTCTCGCTTCTGACATGTTTCTGTTTTGGCATATGAAAGCATGCTTTAGGCTCCTGTTTTCTTAGGGAAAGCGGTGTTAGCAGAGAGAAGTCATCACACTGTAAGACTACTCGCCTGCCTCAGACCGTGTGTGAATCTTTTAGGAGTATATTCAACTTCACTAAATCTATCACGTTATGCTGTCCTCCCTGATAGCACTAACATGCAAGAACACAGCTGGTATTGAAGACTTGTATAGAGGGGCTTTCTTCCCTGCTTGCAACACTGTTCCACTATGATTCCTTGCCCTGTCGCGGCCACCCCTTCCACTGAAATGCCTGTGTTCCTTTGGGTATAAGAGAAAGGTTCACGGGGGGAGGCAGGGTTCTCCAACTTGTTCATCAATCCACTGGCATAGCCAGTGGTCATCTTTCTGCGATGCCTCCCATCTGGAAACAAAATGCCCCTGGGGTGCAAACCACTGCTCACCTAGGGAACACTCCCACCCAGATGCAAGTGGCTCCATTTTCTACATATACCAATAACTAAGCACAGCGTCTTGTCTTTTCCCTCTCCGCCCCTAACCCACCACCGACTTCCCCCTTCCAGATCCATGAGAGTGGCTGGACAGCAGGCAAATGGCAGCATTGCGCTGCATACATCCCGCTAATATAATATACTTATGTGTTCACTGAAGCTGCCAAATGAAATGAATGTTATTGTGCCGCCACACATTGTAAACTGAACCAAAAGCTGTAAGAAATTGGACTACGCGATGAATGGTAGGAGTTATCGTTTGACCATTGTTTATGCCGATTCACAACCAATAAACATAGTTAGAAGGAAGAAAGGGGGGGCGGAGAGGGGGGAGGAAGGAAGGAAGGAAGGAAGGAAGGAAGGAAGGAAGGAAGGAAGGAAGGAATTAATTTTATAAAAGCGTAATAGGTGTAGAGAAGAGACATGAACAAATGTGGGAAAGAACGCGAAAAAAGAAAAGGCAGGAAATAAGAAACCCAAAGAATGAGAAGACATGTAAAGAAGGAAGATGTACGAAAAAGGTAAGACATTACGCGGCCTGTGCTTGTCTCTAGTTCCTGCTCCTGCCCGTTCAGCATGGCAATGCCAGGGCGCCCTTTAAGAAGCAGCAGCAGGGGGGGAGGAGCCTGGGCCGCCCAGCCGCTCTTGACGTCAGTGAACAGTCAGTGTGGACTGAAGGGAGGGAGAGCTGAGCTCTGCAGAGGCTCTGGACGCTGTCAGCAACATCCGCTGCCTGCACGCCTGCCTTCGGTGAGGAGCTGCGCCAGCCCTGCAGCTCTCTGGAGCCCGTAGGCCAGGACACTGGCAGGGGCCCGCTTGCAGGCGCCGGAGGGTCCCTGCGGGCACGGGAGGCAGGCCGTGCCCCAGGGGCTGACGGTACAGCTCCACCCGTGCTGCAGTGCTGGGGTAAGTTTCTGAGCATCCTTCGCTATCTACGCCCCTCTCGCTGGAACGTCACTCCCACAAGCTCTGTAGAGCTGACAGATGGCAGCACCCGGGGCCTGTGATGGCACGAGGGAGTGGAGGGGCGGGGCAGGCATGGTACAGCTCATCTCCTGCCGCAGTACCAGAGTTAAGTTTTAGAGCGCCCCTTCTTCATCTCTTTCCCCTTTCCTGGAATATCAGCACTCGGGCCCAGGTGGCCTTCCCCGAGGGATACCTGTTCTCACCCGAGGGCCAGCAGGGTGGGGCCAAACAAGTGCTTTCTGCAGTGCTGGGGGCAACTTTCAGCGCGCCCTGAATCCGTACCCTCCAATCTGCAATGCCGGTCAGACACACGCAGTCCGAAGCGGGATGCAACGCTACGCAGCACTATGGTAACAATAAAATAAACACGTACCCCATTGCCCTGTGTCTGCCCCAACCAACACGCCTTCTTTAGGGTGGGGTGTGGGTGCGATCTGAATTTCTGCGGATGCCGGACTATACTTCACCACTGCTGTGTTTAAGGATGCGGAGGAAAAGGGGCGCCCGTTAGCGCCAAGGAGGAAACTTTGATGGCAGGGCAGGCCTGCCGACCCCAGGCGCTGCAGCAGATCTTGGAAGCAACCCGGACGCATATGTTTCCGATGGGAACGAGCTCCACGCAATAATTGCTCAAGCTTAGGGGTGCAGTAACTGGGGGACCGGCGGAGCAGCGCGCGCGCGAAGGGTGGCGCCCTTGCCACCCTCTCACCCTGGGTGGGTGGTGGTTAACCACGGGCAGCGTCTGACTTTGCCTCGGTCCAGGACTCTGCGAAGGCAGCAGGCCTCTGTGGCGAACGTGGAAAAAAAAACCCACGAGAAGGCACGTCTGCAATTAGACGTCTGTAGCTGGCTGGATCCGTTGGCAGGTCAGGGGGTGCCGTGCCCGGGCGCATTTAAAACTGCGACTGAAGCCTGTACCTGGGACGTTAATTGGAAAGACAACACGGTTTAGGAGGGGAGAGGCCTGGGCATGGTGCCTTCTGGTAGCTTAGTAGAGAAGTCACAGTATTGCATACAATGCAACGTTGAGCCTGCTCTGGGAGGGATGTCGGCGCAGAATGCCCGACGGGTACCTGGCATCAAGACGTTAGGCTGATCCAGGGAAGCGGGGAAGGAAGCCGTGGCAGTACCTGGAGGTGGCGCTTTGCTGTGTTGTCGGTGAACAGTCGTTGCTGCACAAGCATAGAAAGGCGTGAGGGACCAGGACCACCCTGGAATGGATGTCAAGGAGGCTTGGGTGGGTGGCCCCCAGCCAGGGTTATTAGTGATGTGTAGCTAGACTTTAACCCCTGCAACTGTAAGAAGACGAATCGCAGCCAAATTGCGAAGACCTCCTAGATAATTTTTACACCCGCAGCCAGAAAAAACCTGCCGTTCCTCAATTGACCTCAAATCGCCCCATATTGACTTGTCTTGTCATGGTTGAAGGTGGCCTTTCTCTGCCCAAATACAGATACCCTGGGTGTTGGCATTGGGAACATGGCTGGCATATTTGGGAGAAGCCCTAGCCACCGGATCCTTGGCTACTATGGCCAGAAAGGCACATTGTGGCCACTGCCACGTTTCACAAGAGTTGAATCCCATACCATAATCAGAGAAGGGCATGCGCGTAGTGAGTGCGCGCCCCTGGGGGTGATATCAGTGGTGACCATGGATAGAAGGTGCGATGGTCCATGACTTTGAGGTGAAACCGATGATCCACACTTATAGAAACGGCGTACACTTCTCTGTGGGTGATATATATATATTGATGTACCGAATGTTGACGAACCCAGTTGGGGTGTCGTCAGTCTTGCGCATGTACCAAAGGTATGACGTACCTGGGAAGGATGCCTGCTGAGGAGTTCTAAAAGTGGAGCATTCAAGACTTTGGGGTGACTCGATGTGCACAAGATGTGAGGGTCTCCCGAGACGGTATCCATGATGCACAGGTACAGCGGGGTGAAATGGGTTGGTTTCTGGGGTGCTATGAGTGTGGGAAAGTTTGAGAAGATCTAAGGATACCTGTGAGTGATACACACGTTGTGGTAGTGCGTGGTGCTGTGTGTGACTTCATGGATGCAGAAAGTGTGGTGAGCTGTGGTCTTTGGGAGATAATTGCAATGCTCCCTGGTGTTATGTTGTTGATGCCCAGGTTCAGAAGGTTTTGGCGCCCCCTCAAGATCGGGAGGCATTGGTGGAAGGGTGATGCAAACAATGCTGCGGGATAAATGGTGCGCGGGTGTGTCCCTGTGGCGAAATGAGTGATGCGCAGGACAGGCTGTGTTGCCCTGGGCTGCAATTGGTGATGCACAGATATAAAAGCCTTCAGCAACCCAGTTCTTGTGGCTGCCGATTGGGGTGCCCAGGGTCACATGGTCTGTGCTCCTCATGGTAATGCCAGCAAAGCTCAAGGACTGTAGGTGATAGGACCTGGGGGTGAAGGGGGGTATCTGTTTTCACGAATGCCGAGTTATGGAAGGGTGTGAGGGTCTGGCTTCCGAAACCTGAAGTCTCCCGAGCCCCCACCATGGATTGGAATTGGCTGTTGGAATGTAGGCAGAGTTGCTGTGAAGAAAACCATTGTCAGGCCTGCAGCTGGGAATACGTATTGAAAACAGTTTTTTGTGTGAAAGGTTTATTCCAATGATTTGCTCTTGCCAAGAATTCTCCAGAGAGGAAGAGAATAGTGCCACTGGTTCGAGCGTATCCGTGCACAGGATGGGATGGCCTGGCACCTAGAACCCCTTATTTTTCCTGTAGCTTGAGGATTCTGGGAGTATGCGGAAAGCCCCACACTCCTGACACCTTGGGGAGGACCGTGGTCTTCCCCAGTTTGTTACACCTACTGCTGACATAAGGGCTTGCCACTCATGAAGCCCAAATCGCTTGGCCCACTCATCCAGATCTCCAGACTGGACCCCTTTTTCACAAAGTCCTCATATGCCGACATCATTTGCCGATGCACAGCCCCCTGCTCTCCTTCTGTTCAGGCGGGAAGTCCACAGGAGACACGGATGTATGCAGGGAGTACTTCTCCCGTCGCCTCTTGGGTCCTCTGCGCAGGAGTTGGGACCTGTGAGAGGGCCCTCAGTGACGTTTACTTTTATGTGCTTCCGCTCTCTTGGCGCCTCCACCCGCGCAGGAAGCGCAGCATTGGCGACAGTGGAACAAAACAATGGCCCCTTTCTTATGTTGACAGCAACAGGAAGACGACTTCATGTTGTCCCTGCCCAGGCCTATCGGCAGCCAACAGGAAGCACCGTGGGAATAGAGTCGGCAATGTGAATGGGGCCCGGAAGATGGAGCGTCTCACAGCGGCCACTCTGTGGCACAAGGGCACACCAGACGCTGATAATGATCAGCGTACTTTAATTGATGATGTTTATTACCAGTGACTGAGTTTATCGTCACGTGCCCCATTTTGAACTTATCCACGTTCGGTTCTAGCCTCAGAGGACATGCTTCAATTCAGACAGACCCAAGTAAGTGCCCCTCACAAATCTAGCTCTTGTACATGGCAGTAATTGCAGACCCTTTACTGGAGGTATCAATATTGGAATTCGTAGAGCAGGGGCCTGAAATAGCTCCTGGGTGTCATGATTTTCCTCTGACCAGGACTTACCATGACCTAGGAGTTCTTAAGTTTCAGTCTCCTGAATGGGTGGGGTGCCTGAAGGATGGCAGAACTTGCTTTGTGATCCTAATTTTTGAATGCACCCAAACAGGCACACGCCTTTTGCTGCTATTTCTTGTACTCTTACTGTTTCTGTTGAATCCCCCTTCTCCAGCCTTGTTGCTTTACATGTCTTCCGTTTGTAATTTCTCTTTAAATTACTTTCGCTCTCTATCTATGATACGTTTGTCAGTTCGTCTCCTACCTACCTCTCATTTAGTCTTTGCCGCTACATCTGTTGTTGCATTAATCTCAGCTACTCTCTGCAGCTTCCTCTTTCTCTGTGATGCAAACATTGCACACTCTTTCTTTCTCTGCTGCTGTTGCATAATGAGGCATTTATGCTTGGTATGCAACACACCTAACTTCCAAATGAGATG
Organism: Ambystoma mexicanum; assembly: GCF_040938575.1. NCBI lineage: Eukaryota > Metazoa > Chordata > Amphibia > Caudata > Ambystomatidae > Ambystoma > Ambystoma mexicanum. Next base: position 1,041,363,520 of record NC_090921.1, read on the forward strand.
AAACTAGGACTTTGTGTTCAGTACATATGTCCATTCATGTTGCTATCTTTTGGAGGTTTACAAATGCACCTTTTGTGCAAACTCCCAGACACCTAGAGCTAATATTAAGATGGGGATATTTGTGTGGTACCAGTTGGCTTGGGGAGCTTTAAGTAGCTGTTGGTGTCAAGCTAACCAGGCTGTACTTGGCTCTATCCAGGAGCTAAATAGCTCCCATTAATTTCAAACCCTGCTCATGGTCCCTTATTACAGGGGCTGTAGGGCTGGAACACGCCCTGCGCACAGAACTGATTTCCTATGCACGATGCAGAACCCATTTAGCTTGAGTAAACCCAGGAATGTTTGTCCCTGCCACCTCATGTATGCAACATCTTAACCAATTTGGGAGACACAACCCAGTGGGCAAAACCACTCTCATCCGACCAGGTGTGATCAACCCAACCCCCATGTAAAAGCTTTGCTACAGAATGTCTGAGTTCCTCTGCTGGAAGTGCGGGGTTTATCAAATGTGTCTGATAGGAGCATGTAGTGCTGCTATCTGTGCCAACCATGACATTTTGTTTCCTGTATCTGTTATACTGTGGAGTATGTGGTTGGGTGGCATGGGCTTGAGAGTGAAAGAAGGTTTGTTTTGATGTAACGCGCTCTGCCTAAAATAATCCTTTTTCATCTACTGCTCACAGTACAGCATTATGTCGTTTGCCCGTCGCCCTCTACATTGTGAAGTAACACAAGGCTTGTGTTCGTTCTGGGTATTGCTCTGATTCCTCTTGCTTTACCGCTGGCTCTTCTGTGTGAGTGGGGGTGAAGTGTGGATGTGTAATCCTCATTGCCTGTAGATCGCACCTGTACTAAATAGCACAGCGTTGGTTTCTAATTCAATGCCGAAAATATAGATGTTATTGCAGGGATCGTCAGTAAAGGGCATTTATATTGTCCTAAAATTGGGCAAGACTAAATTAACTTTTTGCTAGGTGCCAACATAATCGTCACCTTAGTCATATGCACAACGGTGTCATTGTAAAGTGTGAGTATACGCAGAATTGAGAAAATGGGAAAATACTGTGATTGAAAAAATGTGCTATAGACGAGCACTAGCTGTTCCCGGTGTTGACATACGCTGTTCCATACATGGCTCGAAATTAGGATTGCATAAGCAGGAGCTACAAACAGCTCCTGGGTATCCAGCAGTAACCAGTCACCAGGAGCTACCACTGGGAACGAGGAGCTATTACGTAGCGTTACGCAAATCTAACTTTCACATAACATCCAAACATCCATTATTTATGACCCCATATGCTTTAAATATCATGTAGATGTGTCCTAATGTTTATTTATAGATTCCACAAATGCACAGAGTTAAATTTACACAGCTGTATTTGTTTGGCATCAGTTGGCTTGGGGAGCCAAAAGTGGGTCCTGGTAACTGTTGGGTTTAAGCTAACCAGGCCCTTCTAGCCTATAAGCATGAGTTAAATAGCTCCCCAGCTCCTCTTAATTTCCATCCCTGTTCTAGTATATCTTAAAGGACAATATCGGTCGGTAATCCATAGGGTCACTTCTGTCCCCCTTCTCAAATTTTGGAATTACCACTGATCGCTTCCAGGAAGGGAGCGTATCCCCTGTGACTTATTAATGGTAATTGAAAAGGCTAATTGTATAGATAACGGTCTTCTTGTGAATTTGAAAGGCATGTTTGTATGAGATGGAATGAGAGGCATGCGCTGTATAAGAACAGTGTCTAAGTTCCATCGATTACACAGGCCTGTATAATGTGTCTTTGTAGACATGTAATTGTCAACCTTGTTCCATTGCAGGAGTCCCTCTGATGGCATAAGATTGTATAGTAGCATAATTACTGCACCTACTTTCAGTCTTAGCTCGTAAGGAGGCATTCATCCTACAGCGTTTCGCTCTTCAGAGACTGCAACGTTGAGCCAGTAATTAACTCTTCATTGACCCTGGAACCACTGTGCCCTGTGTGAAGAGAAGAGGGGGTGGAAAGAAGTAACTTGAAATTATTCTAAATGCTTGCGATATTGAAAGGTGAAGGTGACCGTGTAGAACTGTGCTCATTCTGTTTGTTAAAATGATAGCTGTTGTTGAAGCAGAAGGTGTGAGGGAGGCATGGTATCACAAGTAAATACTGACATGCGCTGCAAGTTTAAAAACCTTTATTGATGGTTTAAAAGGGGTTGGAAAACTCCTATCCTGCCCTATAACTAAGATGGGAGTATTCTCGACCATCAAACAAAAAGAAAATACAGTTCTAGTCAGTCCTTAGTCAAAGTAAAAATGGCCTATACTAATAAACCTAATGCCTTTCTAATACAATAAATGCATAAAGGAAAATCTGTGTCCAAAAGAAATGTCAGTATGGCTGAGTAAACTCCTTTCCCCACGTTTTTGTAGCCCGGGGTAAGGTGGCACACTTGTTCCTTGCGACACACTCTGGCTTCGGACACGAGGATGCAATTTGTTTCGTCGACCAGGGCCCACTTGGCCTGCCACGAAAAAAGTTAAGTTTATCTGCTGGACCTCTCGGCTTTCTCTCACTCCAGCCCAGGTCACCTTTTAGCTTGTAATACAGTTCAACAAAAGTTGGTTTCCTTCTGGTTACCACAATTCACTACAGATTTCCCTCCACCGGGCTCAAACCTTTCAACCACGATTTGTGGTGGTTCCTTTCCCCAGACTTCAATTACACCGGCATAGACTTCCCTCTGCGAAGATTTTGCTCTTAACTCGGCATGACCACTTCAACCTTCTTACACCAAGCCCTCTTGGTAATTGTAGTTTCGAGCACAGTACTAATTTTAAAGTTCAAATATATCGCTAACATCCAGGTTTACCTCTGCCGGGATTAAACCTAACAGTTCAAATCTTGCATCCCAGTTTCTTTCTCTTCCAGCCTCTTCTACGGCATCAGACATTTCAAAGAGACTTTCGACTGGGCAATCTTCTTTCACCTAACCCCTCTGTTACTTTGTATCTTTAATTTACAGTTGTTTTCAGTGCTTTGCTTTTGCTCACTTCTTATCGGCACATGTGCAAGTTTCATTTAACCCAGAACGGATTTTCATTGCTTTCATCAACTCACCGGCTGTGTTAATTCTTTTTTCGTCTTTCGCGGCTTTGATCTTGGAAGTCAAGGCTGATGCCACAACTGCTACTGCACCTCTCCAACTCTGCTGTTCACCTGGGAAGGTGGCTGGTATCCTTGAAACACAAGAGGGTCGTCTCTTTTCTCTGGTTAGACTTCCTTGCGCAACCTTCAAGGCCCTTCAGAGGTAACGATCTCTCGCTGGGGTGTCCAAGGTTTCTCCGTACCTTGGTTCCATGCCTCATCCTGTCGCTCTGCTACGCCTAGTTCACCATTTCCCTGGTAGAACTGCTGCTTCTCGTGCATCGCCTTGCTCGCCTTACCCAAAGTGTGTTTCGGTGTTCCACCTTTTAACCATGTGTGGAGAGGTAATAGGTACCAGGTGTATGTAATTAAGATCAAGTGCCTGACCCTGCCTGATCTTATTAGTGGGACATGTCCAATGTATTGCATGGTTGGCACTCCTTTCAGTCTCCGACCTCCTCTTCTTCGGCTCAGTGTTTGTGTAGGAAAGGGGGGATCTGGGAAGTTAGAATATCCTATAAAATAGGATGGGGCAGGGGTATTTGAAAAGGGGGATACCAAGTCTCGCCATCGGGTGTTACTCCCCCACTCCCTGAGGACCCCTCACCCATGTGAATCCTCTCGCACTTGTCCACCCCCAGGGTCTGGATTCAAAGGTGATGGCCGTGCCCTGGCCACATGAGTAAGGGATCCCCGAGGTCTAGGCAGTGAAACACCCTCTGGTTTTTCACAAAGGGTATACAGAGGTGCACCTTGCCAATTGGACAGCAGAGAACATCCTAAGACTGATCACTTGCATCAGCTGAGTATGGAAACATACCTGAGGTTTTTATATATATATAGATCGATGTGTAATAGTCTAGAATAAGTGCACAGTACAGTGTTGGAACGTAGAAAAGGCTGCATGTAGACACATTGTGAGCAGAGACACTACACCAAGTACTGTAGCTTATCTCTGTAATTTCACCCAAGTACAGAGCAAAGGTCTGCATTCCCCAAGAGCACCATAGATCTGCCTCTTCCCCTCCAGTGCAACCCAAGCAGAGTGCTCTTCCCCCACATCACAGATATAAAATATTGCTGGCAGGACAGTATCCCGTCCAGCCCCTTGCTCCAAAGTAGGTGAAAGGGGATCCTTCAGTAGAGATCCCAGCGCGAAGGGAGAAAAGGCTAGAATCGGGGGGAGGGGGGAGAGACTTGATTCATGTGAGCATTCTCCACAGTGCTTGCAAATATCGGTTCCTGGCTTCGGGCCATTATTGACTGGACAATTTGCCCAACCTGGCCTTTAACGTGTTCTAGACTTTAGAAGTGGAGAGATGGTAGCCAGAATAAAGGCTGACGACCTATATTACTCCTCCACGTTGTCATTCCCCTTGGTTTCAGTCAACTGTCCAAAATAACCTCTGCCCCTCCGAGTAGCTAAGCTCTGTTAAGCAAAGAGTCACGACCTACCCCAGAATCCTCTCAGCAAAATCCTACATGTTCACTTTTTAACAAGAAGAAATGTTTTCTTTTAATTATTTTATTAACACTACTCTGAAAACGCAGTCCTTCATAGAAATGGCAAATCCTAGGCCTGTGCCCATTCCCAGCCCTTTGGCGATAGCCGCCATCCTCTCTGAAAACAGAATGATACCCCAGCAGCACGCTGAATAATCTTATGTGACATTCAGGGTCCAATGTAGAAGGTGGTAAAGGCAAATGAGCACAACAAAAAGCCAGCAGTCTGCCTTGCCCTCTGCCCTCCAAGTGGGAGTCTCTTTCACAGGTCTACAGATTCTGCGGCTAGGGGTTTGCCCAAGGGCACAATTCGTTTTGGTTTATTTGAAAGTCTTTCTCGGCCTTCGAGCCCTACTGTGATTTAATTTCCTATGTTATGATGATCATCAGTTTGGGTGCAGTTCAAGGGCTAGGAAGGAAATTGCAGCAGACTAATACTTAATGGACTCAATCGTGCCTGCGTCTCCATGTAGATGGGGCGGGGGGGGACAAACCGGTTGCTGAAATGTTATACCTACCACCAAAGTTATGTTGCAGAATGCGAGAGGTATCAATATCCATATTTAATCGAAGAAAAGTATCTTCTTGCTCCAGTGGCATAGCCCTGGAATAGCTTTTCTCTAGGAGACCGTCCTCATTATGCAGAATTGTTCAACACTCAGATGGTGCGTGGTTGATCGGCAGCGCACTCCTCACTCACACGCGGCTCCTGAGGGACTTGATTACACAGAGCCGTCTTGTCAGATTACGCACATCAAATTTCCCGCCTGGCATATATGTTCAAGGATAAGGAAAGTCGGATACGCACACACTTTCTCCTTGGTTTAAAGTCTGCAGTCCCAAAAGTCTATGAAAATCATAGATGCTCCAAATACATTTGGTGCCGTTGAATTTGGGGGTCACGGATGAACCCGATCTCGTGCTACATTGAAGTAGACATCTACAGGATTTAATTGTAAAACACTGAAATTGATACACATTTTATCGATAAAAGCTAAGGAAAAAAACTTTTTTATTGGTGATTTATTTGCAGCACATTGGCATGTTTTCATCACAAATTCAGTATTTTATTGAGCAGCATTTCTACATTATATCGGTTGTGAACAAAAGAAAAATAAATGCCTATCTCAATCGAAGAGACTTCACATTAGGCTGTACATCTTAATTCAAAATAAAAACTGGCTTACAAAGTGACACATTACTTAAATTCCATCTGCCTATCTTTTGGACGATTGGGTAATCCAATCATATTACAGTAGTCTTGTTTGATGAAATGGTATACATGCAATCTTCAACTTTTGGGGTGCTTTTTTCATCCAATACAGTGAGAGATTTGATTTAGCTAGAAATAGACATTAGTATTCAATTCAACTTCATCAGTGTATAGCTCCAGCAAGCAGCCCACAGTTGAGGGTGACAGATCCCTATCCAATATACAAGATCGTTTATGTATCATCACCTACCAGTCCTAGTAACCGGGGGGTAGGGAGGGCATATACACACCAGTATATATGAAGTCGGTTTATTCAGCATCACAGCACGGACAACCTTGACCCGCGTTATCCATAGCATGCAATCTAGCGGGTGTGTACCATAAGCTATAAATACATTTGGAATGTAAAACATTTATGGCTTGGTGATATATTTTTAGTAAATGCACATATTAATGTCCAGTCTTCTTCATTTAGTATAAAATCTAAGTCAGTATTCCTTTCATCAATTGCGCTAGGCTTCGAAGTTATCACATTTTTTTGTATCTGCCTGTACATAATGGACGGCAAGTGTGTCCCAGACAATGCATTGATAACCAAGTGCACTGTGTCCGGGGTATGAGATGGCTTTGGGAAATCTTGCCACTTTGTACCATATTCTATAGTATTGCAGCCACAATTGTGCATATTTCGTAAGAATAACATTTTTAATGGCGGGAACTCGTTAACCAGTAATCCCATCCAATTTCCAGCTAATTTCAAAGACGATTTTCCACGTATCCATCCTCACACATATGAATAGGTTCAGAGACATTTAATTTACTTGTATAGCTCGCCCTGCGCACTAGCAATTTTAATTCTATGATATTTTACAATTGTCAGGGGACCAACGAAATTCCATATGAGGGATCTCTTATCCGTAGCCGCCAGTGGGAAAATGTCCAACTTGCTGCAAATAATATTGATACCTCCATACAATCGGAAAGTGAATGTCTTTTCAAATGGCTGCAAGTTTTGCTCTGGTTCACTAACATAAAGTACGATATCGTCTGCATACACAGAGGGCAAGTTACCAAATTGAGTGCACGATTCCCCCGATGTGCATGTCGTTTCCGCATCACATTCAGTAGTTGCTCTATTACCACAGCAAATAATATTAGCAAGCGAGGGGTCTTGTAATGCATGCCTTTCCTGCTTTATGTAATCGTATCTATGAGAATTAGTTAAGAGCGTTTTGTGTGTGTGTGGGGGGGGGTCAATGTGCAAAAATCGTATCCAGCGTGTTGATTCCCAGCCAATTCCAAACTTCGCCAGTACATGCCACGTATCTAGCCACTTAACCGAAACAAATGCCTTTTCTGTGTCTTAAAAAGCAGCAACAGTTTTGTTACCTGGTGAACATAACCATAGTAGAAGACTGTGTGTGCGTATATTCACTAGATTGGACAGGTATGATCCCTGCATGGTCAGGATGTACCAAAGATGGGTTAAGTGACGCTTTCAAAATAGGATTCCTAAATGCTATTCCCTCTACTCGATTGGCTATTTAGCATAGATAACGGTTGATTGGAGCCACACTTGGTTTCCCGGGTTTCAGCAAGATGATGATTAGTGCCATTTAGGGAGGGTGGTAAGGTTAACCAGGTGCGTGCCTCAATATATACTGTTAGAAAGATGGGCGCCAACCTGTTTGCATTTGCTTCGTAGACATCTGTGGTAAGCCCATATGGTCTTGCTGATTTACCACAAGCCAGATCATTGATGGCCTTCCTTATTTCCGGTAGTTCTGGTGGAGATTCTAACAATGCTTGAGCTTCTTGCACCAATTTGGGGAAACCAGGAGTCTGTGAAAGTGTTCAGTTCTGTGTCCGAGTGTGATTCTCTAGTACTTTAGAACAACCTTTACTGCTTCATAAATATTTAATGTATTTCAATTTGGTCTATTTCTTTGATGGCTGGGTCGTGACTTATCTCAATTATTCCATTATCACCATGCTCCCTATTCAACCATGCAAGAGACCTGCCCGATCTCTCTAATTCCCCACATCTATGTGCGGCAATCTCTCCATCCAAATAGTTAGTTGTCACATCAGCAGGGTTATTATGTTATTTTAGTGTCTTGGTTATATTGATACACAATCGCCGTTCACTTGTGTTGTATCTGATTTGCAGTGCGTGCAATTTTGTCTCCAGCATGTTTAGCTTTTTCTGTATGTCCCTCAATATGACGATCACTTTAACAAAATCTCTCCACCACCAATATATACATTGAATGTTTCCCATTGCGTTGCCATCAAGGAGGTGGATGTTAGGGAGAATTCTCTCTTTAGGCTGAATTTCCTAACCTAGTGAGTCCCCCAGCAGCTTTGCTGGATTTCTGGAGTTTGTTTTTTTTCCTCCTGCCAAGAGTGAGACTCTTTTTCTCCCACTCTTGGACATGATTCATGGTATTCCTTTGATTGGTAATGTGTTTTATGGGCTATGGGGTCCTTTACTCCATAGGGTCTCATGTGTTTTTCCTATGTGTGTTACCCAGCATCCTCCGTGCAGTAACACAGGGGTGTCATAGTGACACCCCACCATCGACTCCATACCCTGGGACTGACTACTGTCTCCCAGGGCATGTAAAGTCACCATTGGCTTTATTAGTCCCAAATTATTAACAGAAACCAGTACAAACCATCATATTGTGGACGTACTGGTTGGGACAATTCGATTGCCCCGGGGTCTGTTAGTCGAGGGGACACGTCTCCGCCCCCCCGATCGAGTTTTGGCTGGTGGCAGTGGAAACTACTTTTTATATTCGACCGCAAATATTTTCCTATGGGATTTTCCCATTGTTCGAGGCTACCAACTTTAATTATTTAATTCTCATAGCCTCGAACAAACCGCTGGTTTATTTAATTAATATTAATTCTCCGGTTGGTATTTTTTTGCCAAGACTCAATTTTAAAATGGTGTTTGTGTTCTCTTCTGTGACTCCAATCCAAGTCGAGCCTTTGTTCCACTTTTTGGCGGGCTTCTCCACAGAAGCCTCCAAAAGTGGTGCCACTCTGTCTGGATACCATAGGGGATGTGGGAGGGGGTTTAAGCACCCTGGACCGAGTTACCTAGGTAACTCAGGTCGCACGCCTGTGTGATTGGCCCACCACTTAGCATGTTTGAGTGACAGCTAGGCTGAGTGAATGGGGGTGTGCTGCATAAAAGCAGGGCTTTGGGTACTGGAACTTCAGAAGTCGCCACAGGACCTGCTGAGCCGACCTACCACGACGACACCACCGGTGGAGTCCTGCAGAACCGACTCACCACTTCCCGACGACAGAGAAGATCTCACGGCTGGAGAGGCTTCTTCCCCTGACTGGTGGGCACAGCCAGTTTTCCTTTCTTTCTTCGCACCCCAGCCCGGTTTGTGGTCGAACTGCCCGTGCCAAGCACCCCGGCAGCCGGATAGCCACTCACCACTGAACGGCGAATCACCGAACCGCTCCTTGTACCTGAGAAACTCCGCGGCTGGTTTCTTCCCTGGTAGTGCAACGGATCCTGTCTTCCTCCACGACGAGATCCTCTCTTCCACGGATGAAGCACCGACTTGCACCCGCTGCCAGGAACAATTGCCCCCGCTGGAGCGTTCTCATAACTTTAAGGTACCGTGTCCGCCAGGCCTCCCTTTCTAAAGTTTGCTACAAGGTAATAATAACTCCTTAACCTTCTGGACTGGGCTGGCCGCCTTGACCCAGTAACTGGTCCCTTTCTGTGGTCCAACTCCTTTTTGAACCTTTACAAGACCTTTGTGCACTGCAACCGTGTGACCTTGGACACATTTTGTTTGGATCCTCCGAAGGTGGATCCGGACTCTTGAACTCTAACTTCACGGTTTTACTTTGCCTTTCTCCCTTGTTGTGTTCTTGAAAAAGTGTTGGGATCTGTTTCAATTTGTTCTCTGCTTTTCTCTCCCTTTTTAAAACGAACTATTAGAGTGCCATCTATGTTAAGCGCTCACCACTGTCTGAAAATAAGTGGGGCTTTACTTAAGACTTGTCTAATATTCTTTTAAGGGAGTGTATATATCTTTTAGTGACCGTGTTTCTGAATTGCTTATTAGTGCCTGTGTGTTTTTCTAGATGTGGTTTTAAATAAATAATTATATCTCTTTTACACCAAGCCCTGGTCAGTGTTTACTTGTTCTATTGTGTGCTCCTGACCTATTGTGAATACTCTGTATACTGCCTAACTCTTCTTGAGGGAAGTCTGACTGCTCAGCCACAGCTACCAAGTGAATCTGTGTGGTACAGACTGCTACCAAGTGGGTTTACTGCCAAACACCTGCAGTCCTAAATCTTTTGCAGTGGTCCCAGAGGGAACTACACAGGTTTCTGCCTAACAGCGGAAGCCTCGTTAATCTAAAGCACTATGTGGTTGCATCCAAGATGTCTTTCTGAAACGCTGGGTATTTCAGGGCAGGCGGTTTAAATCCCCATCGGCTATTACTAAGTACACTCGAGGGAAATGTCAGAACCGAATGAACCAGGCTGTGGTCTGATAGGGTACGGGCTAAGATTTCCCCTTTTCCTGTGCCCAATTGATGGCACAACGCACTGTTAACAGAGTCATGAGGCTCATAGTGGTGAGTATGTGCTCTGTCCTCTGCATGCAGGTGTCTCCGCACTTGACCTGCACATATTCATGCAATTGCCTGACCATGCAGGCCGTAGCACTGCCTGCTGCAGGTGCCATCAAGACTTGGGTGCAGCGGGCTGTTAACATTTCCGAACGAGATCCTCAGTGCATTCAGCCATTTGCCAAATAGTAAAGCAAGTTGATCAAAATGCACTGCTGTGTCTGTGGGACCAGAGGTGTTGAGCATGAGTACTGTGTCATGCCGTGTAAGCCAGTAGCCACACAAAGTGCCCTCAGGATCATGTACAGAGTCACGATATGTGTGCATACGGCTTAAGACAACCCTGGCGTATGAGGAATAGGAGTCGTAGTGTCTGTGACCCCGTGCCTTGGCAGTTGTGTCTTGTCGCTTCAGAGTTAGTGTCTCCTGGAGTCACATCGTCTGTGCATCCATCCTTTTAGCATATGCCAATGTCTTGCATGTGTTCTTGCCATTCTCCACTCCCTGTACGTTCCACGAAAGGAAGCTAACTCGAATGCCCGTCAGATTGTGAATAGTATGGCGTTCCACATTTACAGGACTTGTACCACTATAGCGGCGATATATCATAATGCTCTCTGATGCTTATTTGTTTAGATTACTAATATGTAGCAATTAACCATATACTGAAGTACCTCTGCTTAGGGAAAGTTATTGTTCATCTGCAAGTTTTGTACTTCTTTCATCATCTGTTCTGCTTTGTGGCCAGCTGCTGGTTCACTGTGCTTATTCCCTTGGTGTCTAATTTAACATGAGCTGACAAAGGGACAAACTCCAGCTCTGGCCATGCTCGTGCTAGCCAAGGTCGGAGAGGGGGGAGGGGGCGGGGGCTTGCCATGCCTCATTTCAGGATCTACATTCCTGTACACTTATAGAGCGCATATGAAATGCAGAGCTCGCACCCACTGGCATGACTGCTTTGTTTGAACAAGCGGCAGATAAAACTGCACACCACCCCATTAGGCAAGGTCCTTAGGAGGATGGCATATGCTACTACAGCTGCCCAGTGTGTACCTACCAGATACGCCTGTCTGCATTGACCCTGCATCCTCTGAAGCCAGCGCCGTCCAGAGGATGGGAACCAGGAAGGCAGCCTGCAGCTGCGGTGTAGAACTGTCAATCATTTGAGTCCATGCACAGGATCAAGGTGGCGCCCGCCTCTATATTATGAAACTGCTCTCATACAAATACAATTCCCTATGAAGCCACACTCGCATTTTAGGACGTGATGATGGGCCAAAAGTAAACCTACATTGGCAAAGGCAGTAGCGCTGGTTCTGAAGCCGTCAGGGTACGATTTTAATATTTATTCTTTGTAAAGCCCCTGCTAAACCAAAAAAGCATCTCTCTCCAAATGTTTAAAACCAGACTTGTTGACTTTGCCACAGCTTGCTTTTAGGTAGGTTTGGGAGAGCTCTGTCTGTTAGACCTCTTGCTGCAGTTTGTATAGAGGCCTTGTTGTTCTGGGATACATCATGGTGAAAGCTGTTGTTGTCTGGGTCTTTCCCATTGCACGCTGGGAATAAGTTGTTTCTTCCATTGCAATAATTGGCCTACAACTCTCAGCATGCTGTGGGAAAACCAATACTGTTTTACGGTTGACACAGAACCACTTCTGCAGCTACTAGTGACAAGGTTCGTGTATGATTGGTTAGAAGGGCGGGGCAAGGAGATGTCCAATGGGCTTAAATGCTGTTATGTTGTCTTTCATACCGAAGGGTTTTCAGGAACCATGACATTACTTCCTAATTGTCACATTCTGCTAGTGAAGATGATGTACCCGTGAGCAGCGGTTTGCCAACACCCAGTTACTGTTCTTTACAGACACACGACCAGGGGAGTTGTTAGGTCTGGAAAAGACCCGGGGCTACTCTGATGTCGGAACTGTCGGGACTGGGGTCTAGCTAGCCTTTTGGCTGTAGCTCCTGAGATTCTATCCGGGGCTACAACCAAAAGGCCAGGGCTATAGCCCCCTTAGCCCCCCCCCCTAGGAACGCCTCTGCACACAACCATATCGGCTGTGACATACAGATGAAAAATTAGACTTCATTAGGAGAAAACGTTTGGAAAAAATAATCGCTTGATATACAAATGATGTCCTGTTTTAATGTGCAGTGTGATCACTGTCTGGACAGCTTTTTTTTAAAAAAAATGTATTTAGTGTGTATGGTTTATAAAGAAACCTAAACAAGACAAGCCAGAGATAATAAAAACAAAAAATCATTAACGGGTTATAAAAAAATGAATATGAAATCCATAAAATCATTTCATTACGAAATAGCGCAGAATTAATATCACTACACACTAATCCATATTTATAGTTAAAAATGAAAGCATTAACCTTGCTAAGTGTTATAACAAATCTACATCAAGTTCATACTTTTAATGAAAGCAGATACCGCCACACCACCCTGGACATGTGGGACATTTAAACATCTATACCATAAGATTTCATCAGTCAACATAGAATCAAACACCTGTAATCTCTCCATACATTTCATGAATAATAGAGATGTATTTCTACAATGACCTGTAAATACGAATCCTTAAACTACTGTGTTAACTGCTTTATTTTAGACATCATATCATTGTGCATTTCTAGGGAGAGTGCCTTCTGTGTTTGCATGGCAACACAAGATTGCATACATGCGTGTGTAGAGTATGTTCTTCCCCAGCGGTGGAAGACTTCACTGGGTGGGGGAGTGGGTGTTTGCTCCGGTTTGTGTCGCTAGAGCAGATGTTAGCTTGCCCGTGTGGGACCGCCCGTTACCACAAGATGGCTGTGGCAAGTGAGGGCGTTTCGCAGTGATAAGTGCATTAGTGACGCTCCATAAGAAACCAAGACATCGCTGTGAGGTGCAGAGTAGCTCAACTGATGATTCATGGAGAAAAAGTGTGTGGGTGGAGTGACCCTTCCTTTTTTCTAAAACCTTTATTTGTACACTTTTTCCCCCTTTCTGTTTTGTTCTAATAATGTACTTCAATCCGTTTCAACCTAACCCCGTCTAGTGAGCTATACCCTTTTGGCTGAACGTGTATTACACCCCTCTTTTGACCCTTTGTGGCCAAAGCCCGGAAGAAATAGGCGTTCCGTTTGTGTGTGTGTATTGCGTTTTATCAAACTGGAAGCAACCGAGCTCTGTACTTAAAGGCAAACAATGACATGGATAGGATTTGAAGAATGGACTATTCACTGTAAAGTTGGAATGATATAAGGCAAGGGAATGCAGAGGTTTACCGGCAGAGGATACAAGTTAGGGAGGGAAAGGCATAGCCCGTCTGTCTGGGTTACACAGAATGTGTCTTGAACCCTTTTCTCAATTGGATTTTTGGGGACTTGAAGGATGGTGTTTCCATTTGAGATGATCCAATCTCTTGTTGAGGCTCGGTGTCTACGCTTTCCTTTTCCCAGACCAATGTACATTAGTCGGGAACGTGAGATAGGACTGCACCATGAGTGTGACAAGGGCAAGCGAGGAAGAGGTAGTGCTCATAGTCCAAGGAGAAGGTGAGCAGCACCCCCATACATGTGCCAGACGCACCTCACTTGAGAGCTTGGCAGAGAACCCTTTGCAGCCATAGGAAGATGAAGGATTGAGGCTGTGTCCTGTCTGTGCCCGTCTTTTTCCAGTCTTCAGTTCGCTCCCTCTTCCGGCCAGACCAGGAGATGGTTGTTTGCACACAGTGATGTGGAGCGTGTCCAAATGTCATAGGTGCATGTTTGTTGATAGTTAGTCTGAGTTGTTTCCTTGTTGGAGGCCTTGCTCTGAAAATGTCACATTTGCAGCCTGGTTGCTGGGCGGGGTCTCAGTCAGTAGGTGGGCAGGGCAATCCTGTATGACCAGACAGTTTCTAGTTTGGAGTGTCGTCTGTTAATGGAGATGTCTCTGTTTCGGTTTATATGCGTGTGCATGGAAGGCTTGCCAGTGTGTTTACTTCTGTATTTATAATGCATGCACATCAGTCTGCCCTTCTCTATGGCGTGTGTGTGTTGTTTCTGTTTGATGTTTGTGTGTGGTGGTTTTCTCTGTGCTGTGTCTTAATATGTTATTGTGTGATTTGTAGTTGTAGGATCAGCCATGTAGAATTTAGAAGATACAGCATGAAATTGCGATTCAATACACTGCCCACTCTATCTCGCGCAGTGTCTGGTAAAGGCATGCCTTACGCCGCCTTTGTAAGGAGCTGTGGAAACCCCTTTCATTTATTAAGAGCTTGTCCCACGTTTGTTAATCCATACAGGAAGAGATATATGGAATTCAATTGTGATTTATTAGGTTTACAAACGAATCAATTTTGCTCAAGTATTTTTATGGCATTCTTTAATTGTGACAGCAGCCGCTTATCATGTTGGGTTGGAAGATTGCAATGAAGTATTTAAATGATACTAAGACAATTGATAACGTGATATTCTTTTTATTCTTAATTCATGTGAACATATAACATTGATTGTGTTAATGTGTATTTCTTTTCATATATATTTTATTGGAGTGTAAAAGGTTTTACATTCAACAAACCATATGCACTTTAAAACAAAAAAAAGATGTCCTTATCTGTGCGTTTTATTTCCTGTATAGTTGCGTGTTTCGCTATGCTGTGCTTCCTGCATAGAGAGGGCCTAATCGGGCGTGTAGCCTTTTCTGTAGAAAAATAATTCAGTTTCGATCCACGGATGAATGTATAGAAAGGAATGAACATAATAAAGAGCTTCACACCTTGGGATTTAGTTTGGAGCAGTCGGGTCAGGTTTTTGCTAGGAGTCCTTCTAAGAGATGACCAGCCTTTGGCTATCTTTTTTCTATTTTTGTAATTATTATTTTATTTAGCTCAATTGCCCACTTTGGCCGATGTTACTCCACAATGCCTTGACAGGTCTTGATCTGTGACCTATTTCATTCATGTGTTTTTTTTTTTTTTAATTTTTATTTTATTATTTTTTTTTTTTATACAGCGACTATAGCGAGGACCACAAATAGTGACCTGGCATAGGCATAATTATATATTTATCATGCAATCTTGCCGACTTTTAGCTTCTTTTAGAGCTCATATTGAGATGGTGGAGAATGGGTTAATTGAGGGGTGGGGATTGAAAGCCAGAAGTAACTGGGAGGGGAGAGTTGGCCAAATCTGATCAATGCGTATAGCAACAAGCTGGGTCCATAGGAGGTGTAGTTTAGTTTAGTGAAAAGAAATATATATCTATATTTTTTTCTCCCCCCCCCCACTCTTCTCATTGAGAGATGCTAAGCTCACTCCTTTCCTGGTTAACACATATTTGTTTCTAAAAAGTTCAGTAAAATATAGGGCTAGTAAGTAGGTTGGTGCATCTTCACCTCTTGGGGAAATGGTTGACCAGTCTCTGAAGATTTTTCGGGCACTTGGAAGTCAAAAGCCTGCTTGCGGGGTAGTGTTGTTAATGTGACCCATGCCAGCGCCATTAAGTTCTAGGGTAGGCACAAGCATCCATCTGTCCCACCACTGCATAATACATCTGCTTGAGTCCGATTGCTGGCGCAAAACAGAAAGGTGATGGCTGGAAGGTTTTGAATTCATCATAACCACGGGCAAAGCTCTGGGCAACCCTCCAGACCATCGTTTTTCAGCCTGCCAAGCCATTACAGAAGGGGAAAAACCATATGCAAATCAGGCTTGGTCCTACCCCAAAAGGGGCAGTCCAGCCCGAACTGCTAGGTCACATCCCTTCTGCACGAGACCACAAGCATCCCCAGACATGTTTCAGCCCTGTTGGGCGTCATCAGTGAGGAGTAGCCTGGGTCTCTAGGCCCGGCAGACTCGGGACCACGTCTGGGCATACCCGTCCCACGCTGGGCGGTGATGGTGCAGCACGTTGCTGCGTTTTTATCTTTATGGATGGTTGTTTCTTACCAATATGATAAGGAAGAAGTCATGTGAAATAATGTATTTGTGAACAAAAAATCTGGTGTTGCATTGAATGTGAGGATTTTGACTGAAAACATTTAATTAGATGCATTTTAATATGAATTTAAGGTGACAAAAAATATTTGCATATAAAGGAAAGTTCTTGAAGAGTGAAACGCTGTTTCTGAGTCACTATACTTGAGGCATTAACTAAATGGCTTCACAAAAGAATCCACAAAAAGGTCTTGGCAGGTAACAAGGAAGCTGCTCCATCTTCAGCATTTACTCTAAAAAGGTCCAAAAGTGATCCCCCCTCCTCCATCTCAAGCCCTTGTAGTGTCCAATATAGAAACAATTTTAATGGAACTAAGGACTGTAAAACCCTTTATGGAACTGACTACTAACTAATTTCAACAGTTTGATGATAAATGGTCTAATTTCGAAACCAGGATGGGGAGGTGGAAGGAAGGATTGTAGAGGCAGAAGATGTATTGTACTTGGGGAAAATCTGTTTTGGCTCTTCAAAAGCAAAATGAAGATTAAGAAAATAGAAGGCCGCAGGAATAACCTACATATATTTGGTCCCCCGGAGGGAGTTGAAGGAGACGTTGCAATGTTGTTTTTTTTTTTTAAATGATCCCCAATATTCTCAAGCTCCATCCATCGGCAACCCTAAATATTCAAAGGGCTCATAGTATTGGATAAAAAAAATTAAGATCCTCAAAAGAAATCCAATCCAATTAAGCTGATTTCTTTTCTTTTTTGTGGCTTCTGGTATACACACAACTACAAATGATCATTAAGAAAGTAAAGGAAACCAGTCAATTAATATGGAATAGTCGCAGAATCTTTATTTCGCAAAAAATGTCTCTAAGGTAGCGGAGCGAAGGATAGAATTGCAGTCATATCGTCCCGCTCTCAAGCCATTGAATGGTAGATGTGGGTTCGGCCATCCTTCTACATGCAAAGTAACTTTTAAGGGCAGAACATCTGCTTTTGATGATCCTGCTGATCACAAGAATTTTATCAGATCCTACAAAATGAAGACCTGGATGTTTCAGCACGGAAATTTGGTGAACAACCTGTCCACCTCAAGAGGAAATGTGTAATTATGCCAGCTATTTATAACTATATTTGATCGTATAGTTGGGTGAGTGCTCATTTATCGAGATGGGAATGAGCGGTTATGGGAGATAGGGTCATCTGCTTTCTTGCCTTTTATTTTCGTGGCGCTCAGTCTCCTTCTTGAATTTTTTCTGCATGCCTGATTGTAGGTGTGGTTTGGATATATTTTTGCTTTCTTCTCTTTCGCTTGTCGTTTCTTGTTTCAAATCATAAAGAGAAGAGTAGAAGAATAGCATTATCTGATTTTGAGTATTGTAGTTTTTTTCCACACAATTTCCTGGTGTCTCATTTCATTTCTGTATGTTATATAAAGAGAAACATTGGTATTGGCAGTGTGAGTACTTTAAATGCTATGTACATAAACAAAGTAATGTAATGAATTGCAAGATAATATCTGTAGTTAATGATGAGGCTTAAATTGTCCACTTTTTGGACAATGACATTTCAGTGTATCACATGGGATGTTAAAGGTCTTAATAATCTGGTCCAGAGGCAAAAGGTTCAAGCATATTTGAATATATTCAAACCATCTACGGCTCGTATTCAAGAAACGTAATTGTCATGAGTCTATGAAATTGAAATAATATTGGGTGGCCGAAATTATTGTTAGCCAAGTCGATGGGAAGCGGATTGGTGTTGCTATATTGATCAAAAAAGGATGAATTATAAAATATTCACAAAGGATCTGATACTAAAGGAAGATGGGTTTTAGTTAAATTACAAATGAGTTCTCAAATTATCTCCATTGTTAATTTTATATAGACCAACCAAAATTCAAGATCTGGATTTGTCGAATATTAAAATGTTTTTGTAAATCGATTTACTTAACCTTATTGTCCGTGAGGATTTTAATAATGTGATGGATCTGTTTATGGATAGACGATCGAAAAAGTAATTTAAAGGCAATACAATTAATACAGCATGATCACATTTTATTTCAGAAGTTGGTTTGGTAGATTCTTGGATATTCGCTCACCCAGCAGATTTTGCTTTCACGTTTCATTCATTTGTTATTTGGCATTTTGGCATATTTCTCAAGATACACTCTTGTAAAGACTATTTATAACTCTATGTCAAGTACGGTGGTGGAATCTGGAATTGAAAGTACTAGAATATCAGATCATGCTCCAATGATCACTAATCTAGGTCTGAATAATGCAGAAAAAGGGACCCTGTAGATGGAGATGTAATAATTCTTTATTGAAAGATCAAAATGCTGAGAAGTTGTATGTCAAGTTCCATCAAAACATTTTTTTAACTAACAGACCTGGGTACTTCACCAGCTAATAATTGTGAAACTTATAAGGCAGTATTCGCAGGTCATATTTTATTATTTATTTATTTATGTATTATTACATGTGTATGTCGCACCTAACCCTCAGGAAACTGGGCACATCAATTTTAGGAATATAGTTACAGATTCAACAAGCTTAAGAGATTGGTTGCAGGTTTGATAAACTTAAGAATGTG
This sequence comes from Ambystoma mexicanum, assembly GCF_040938575.1. Taxonomy (NCBI): domain Eukaryota; kingdom Metazoa; phylum Chordata; class Amphibia; order Caudata; family Ambystomatidae; genus Ambystoma; species Ambystoma mexicanum. Next base: position 1,041,382,493 of record NC_090921.1, read on the forward strand.
GTTACAGGTAATGCAGATCATATGTGAGGCATACTTAAGTATATGGTTACAAGATACCACAGCAACCCTTGGGCAACTGGGCGCATCAATTTTAGGATTATGGTTACAGATTCAACAAGCTTAAGAAATTGGTTACAGATTTGACAATCTTAAGAATATGGTTACAGGTAATGCAGATTATAAGTGAGGCATACTTGCGTATATGGTTGCAAGATCTTTTGTTACTAAAAACAAAAGCAATTAAAAATGATTTAGATAACTTGTTTAGTCAATTGAACCAACTTGAAAAGAGATCTAATCATAAAACAGATGATTGTTTAGGGGCATTTTGTCTTTTTGTGTTTTAACATTAACAAAACATTATCAGAACACGATATATTGAAGATGTATCAAACTTGTAAGGCTACTAAAGCTCTTGCATCTTTTCTAAAAATTTGAAAGCTCTAAAATGTATTGTAACAAAAAAGCCCTTGGTGCCTTCTGATAAAGCTATGTATGCTAAATGTTTTTACACATTTTTACAAGAAATTATATACCTCAGAACAAGTGCTTCAGATAAGATTTTGAAGTGTGAGTATTTCACTCCCTATTGTTTAAAGTTGGGAATAAAATGAATTTTTAGGAGTACAAAAGTCCCAACAGGAGTATTAAATGAGAAAGTAAAAATATGTTTTGACTCTAAAACCAATGTTTCATAAGAAATACTTATGTGCACCAAACTATTCATGCACATTAAAATATATAACTCCTTCGGATCAGGCAGTAATAAGAGTTTCTTTGTGTAGTACAAAGTGAACCACTGGTCCAAAATTATCAATTGAGCTGCCTAGACGAATGCAGTAGAACATGCTTCTAGGTCCATTTCCTCTTTTTGTTGGGAGTATTTCTACTCTGTATTTCAATTTTTGGGGGGAATATTTGCCTATTTTTAGGGAATAAAAGTGGTTGATACTCCCCTTATCTGTAGGGCTGCTCAGAACATAGTGAGCCACACATGTATCTAAACATCTTTTTTCATTAATTAAATAAGAATTCTTATCAACTTAAAGATTTGAGTTCCTTAGAGACCCATTATGTATAGATGAAATCCATAAAGCCATACACGATCTAAGTAAGGGTAAAGCTCCAGGCGCAGGTGAATCTTTATGGATTTTATGCACATTTTGCCTCCACCTTAACCCTGAAATTGGTCAATGAACTTCCTAAAAGTTACAGACTAATATCACTAATCAATTTGGATAGTAACATTTTAACAAACATATTAGCAAATGGAAATTAATAATGCCAAATTAATAAAATCTATTGTGTATGTTTTGTTAAAGGAAGAAATAATCATCTTGTACTAGACTTTTTATGGCTGTGCTTCATGTAATAAAAAAAATAACTTAACTTATAGCTATAAAGCGATTGCTTTAGATGCTGAAAAATCTTTTGATCGAGTAGAGTGGGATTACCAGTTTGAAGCATTAACGTGGCATGGACTTGGAAAAATTGTCTATCTTTAGCTAGAATTTTATACTCTGATCCCAAAACGTCTATTTTTGTTAATGGTCACTTTTCCGTTGCAAAGAGGAACTCGTCAAGGATGTCCTTTACCACCAATTCCTTTTGGTCTATCTCTGCAACCATTATTATAACTTATTAGGAATAATACGGATATTCCTGATGTTGTATGTGGTAAATCCGAGGTAAAAAGTGCAGCGTCTGCTAATGACCTCCTAATATAAGAGCTCACCTTCCAAATTTATTAAACCCTATAAAAAGAAAGTCTGCTTTCTCTGTCTACGCCTCTGTCTCACAGTGCTCCAGAGATCTCTGCAGTGGAACAGAAATAGGCATTGGAATTCTCAAAGAAAAATCTAAAACTGAAGCAATCCTTTTAAGTTGTGTGGTGAACCAGAAGGAGGAGTCGGACTCAAGGACATCACTTCAAGGGTGTTTATTTAACTCAAAAGAAAAGCGCCCTTCTGTCCCAATTACTAAGAGGGATTTCCCTTCCTATCAACTAAACTAAGGGTGCTCATCTTTAGTCATAATAAAAATGAATCCTCAGTCCAATATCTAACAACTATCTGGCCCTACCACTTTAAGGAAAACATAAATATGAGCCAGAGTACTATGCCCTCTGCTCAGACTTCTCTATTCCAGTTGTAAGATGATGTCTCAGGATTTCTTCCTGTGTCTGGGTCACAACCCCAATGTTCATTTTCACATACCAACAAAGAAAAGTTCCTCAGTCTTTCTCTGGGTTGCTCAAGGATGGTATGTTAAAAGCAGATAGAATTGAACCATCAAAAAGCCCCTGGTCTCAACCCCCCATAGTTCTAGTGTAAAACCCCAACAAGAGTTGGAGGTTCTGTATCAATTTCTGAAAAATGTAATTTAAATTTCGACTTTCGATTACTAGCCCATCCCCCAAATAGATGAACTTATTGAAATGTTAGGATTGGCTAAAAACATCTCCACTTTAGATTTGACCAAAGGATATTAGCACGTGCCCGTGAATCCAGCAGATCAAGTAAAACAGCCTTCTCCACACCCCAGCGGCTCTACCAATTTAAAGTGCTTCCCTTTGGTTTACATGGGGCTCCCGCCGCTTTCCAGAGGTTGATGGATAGCGTTTTAAAACCCTACTCTAATTTCGGAGGAGCCTATTTGGATGAGACTTTCATCCATACTATTACATGGCCAGAGCGTATGCATCACCTCTGCGTAATTACACATGCGCTATGAAGAGCAGGTTTAGGGGCAAACCAAAAGAAGTGCCACTTAGCCCAGTCTCTGGTAAAATATCTGGGATATTTCGTCGGGAATGGTTTGATTAGACCCCAAACGGAAATAGTCAAGGTTGTCCAACTAACCCCTATACCCATGACAAAAAGGGATCTTTGAGCCTTTGCTGGGTTGACAGGCTACTAGAGACAATTTATTCCACCCTGCAGCCAACCTCACTGACAAACTAAAGAATGCAAATTTGGTTTGTTTGGTTTATATGCATGCATAGGCCATCCACATAGCAGTGTCTGGCACTACAGGGTTGTCCACCCCCTTTTAACCGACTCTTCCTGGCCAACAAGCCTCAGGGACACCAGTTTAGGAACTTGTCTGTGCAGCTTGAGTGATCAGAGGTTCCCGTCTGCTGTTCCCATAAATATTTACAGGAGGGCCACCTTGAAAAATTCAAACTACTTTTTCATTTTACTTCGACAAGAAAGACTGTTCTTTTCGGAGCAACACTGTGCTATCGTAGTCGGAGCGTTGGTGGGCTCTAGACTGAGCTATTGTAACTTATTATATGCTGGCTCCAATGTATCATTTATTTAAAAAGCGCAGATCTCAATGGACAGGATTGTCGTTAAAACCCCTAGATTAGCTCATATCTCTCCTTTGCTTCAGAGATTATATTGGCTACCTGTCAAGAGCAGAATTAAGTTACTTGCTTTGGCTCTATGGCTCCTCACCCCCTAACATCAGGCTGTGTTTTATGTGGCTAGCCTCTTCTAGGCCATAGCGATCAGCCTATAGCTGCCCAATGCCCATTCATGTCTCAAAATGTTCTACATTTGGTAGATCTAGTGCTGTGTTGACAGCTAAACAATGGACCGGTTTCTTGCTTGATCTTTGTAAAAATGACACCACATTCCGAAAACCAATTGAAAACCGAATTGTTCTGATCCAGAGACTGGCTTTCACATGATCTTTGGTGTTTGGGTCGAGCACTGTGAAACCTATGGCTGTAGTGCCCTTGTGACAAAGTAGAAATAAAAGGGCAAGAAAAGCCAGTGGAGTAAAACCACATACAGGTCAATCCGACCCACAGAGACAGTATACCCTAGAGGGTTACGGGTGCCCTATACACCTGAGTAATGGACATTGGCAGAGACTCATGAGACAGCCCCAAGAGCAAAGAAAGTGAGTAAAAGGGCCAGAGACGTCTAGAGAGCCCTGTCGAGATAAGCGACACGGTTCATGCTATATGTGAAAGGGAATCTGGAGGGTTCATTCAACCAAGTCACAAGGAGAAACAAGGGGAACTGCGAGACTCCCTTTGTGTACGATTTTAGAACAAGAAAGCAACCAACCCCACTACTGGAGGTGTGTTAAGGGAATCGTCCCTCCATTTATCGACCTTAATTTTATTTTATTTTTTATTTTTTTATTTTTTTTAAACACTACGGCAGTAATTGGCAACCACCTTTCCCATTCCTACACAAACTGTTTGGGTGGGTGGGCACAACCAAAAAGAAAAAGAAGCTTTACAATTTTTAGAAAGAGATCTGCAAAAAACCCATTGAAAAAATGACTGTCAAAAAATAAACATAGAACCATAATATATACCAACATGTGTAGTATTATATGTACTCTGGACATGGTTGGTATTCTCGATATGATGAAGGTAGTTGGTGCCCGGAAGTTAGAATAAATTAGCAGTGTTTATAGTCTCTTATTTTCTTTTTTGCTTTGGTGAAGTGATACTATTAATTCACTCAGGGCTTTCTTCCCCCAAAGTAGAGTAGGAGGCTACCCAGAGCTGTAGTCAGTAGCTTCCCTTACTGCCAGCAAGTGTTGGTGGACATCACAATTGCTCAGGTTAATGTTGCAGCTAGAGGATTATGAAGATATTATGATCTATTAGCAATGGTAGCGGCTAAGCCGTCTGCCACATAGTGTAGGACAGGTATTATTTACTATTCTAACTACGGTCCTAGAATATTTGGGGAACGTGCTTAATTTTCTTGAGGGTGCAAATTTGCAGAAAGGTCACCCCTCTGCCCCAGTAACCTTTTCCCAGGCGACTTCATCACTGGATATCTTATTGGCATCCTATCAGTAGAGACGTTGCTGGGGGGGGGGCTAAGGGAGCTATAGTCCCGGGTCTTTTAGTTGTAGCCCCAGATAGAAGCTCAGGTGCTACAACCAAAATGCTACCTAGCCCCGAGTCCTGCCAGTCCCGGCATTATCTTAGCCCCTGATCTTTTCCAAACTAGCAACACCCCTGCCTGTCAGCCAATCAGAATGTTCAGAATGCAGTCAATAACTACTGGTGACCGCATGTTAGACATTATAACTTTAGAAGCAGTCTGGGAAACAACAAAGTATTTCTCTGCATTCAAGAAACAGCAATGCAATTTCCCAGCAAGGTTTCTTTAAAAAAGACACTAAAATCTAATTTAAAGCACCAAAGTGCAAGCTAAATCTTGAAATTATGTTTTCACTTTTTTTTTAAAATAAAAAGTTCCCTTTAACATTTCATCCAAAGCTAAACATATTCCAGTTCAATCAAGTTTTACAATTGAAATGCTTTCCTACTAAAGACAACCTACTTTTTTTTACATATTACAAAATGAAAGCATATTACGTTTACTAACATGTTTTATATATTACCATGTTTTATTTTACCACCACAACTCCAAAAGCTTTTGTGCTTATAGCACGGTGTTAATAATGACTAGATAACCAACCATAGTTTAACCAAGGTCCTGCCTTGGTTTTGCCATGTGGGGCGGGGGGTGTTTATTCCAGGGGGAGAAGCAGCAGAACAAACACTAAGGCACTGCCTTTGTATGGCAGTACATGTTCTGGACAGTTACTGTCAATTTACACCAATTGTAGTCTCCCACGGCAGGTAGCCATATGCTAGCCACACACGTCTAGCTGCTGGTAAATTGCCACATATAAATACATATATGTGGTATTAACCTTTCAAATATAGCTTTGCATGCCAGGTGCAATCCTAATGAGGAAGGTACAGCCTAACATGTCCAGGTGCTCCCATCATATCCCAGGGACCGTCCCAAATAGCTGGCTTGCCATATTAGGCCAGGGATTCCCTCCCATATGTTCTAGTCACAACATGCAAGATACAACCTCACATGTCCAGGAGCTCCCATCTTATACAAAGTGCAGCCTCCAGTACCAAACTACTGCCGCCCAACTCCAGGTAGAACATGCAATGCCAGATGCTGTCCTCATGTGTTGAATGAATACTCGAATGTTAAGGTGCTCCAGTCTGTAATACAGGCATGCAAGATAGAATATCAGAGCCTGCAAGACCCTTCCCCCGGCATTGGGCGCAGGGCCTGACGGGCAAGGCCGGAAGGGGGATGTTGAGGGCGTAGGGACCAGGTAGGGTGTGTGTCTGTGTATATCTCTGTGGGGTTGGGGAGGGCATGAGCGCAATGTTTGTTGAATGAAGATGGCGGGACATAATGGGGAAGTTTTTGATGTGCAATCCTCCGAGCCCACCCTCCTGCCTCACCCTCTCAAACGATGTAAAGAAAAGACGGGTGGTGGAGCCGGTTACAGAGAGGTTTGGGGGTGAAACCCCCTGAAAAGGACACAATCCTGTTCGTTTCAGTGCGGCCTTCAACAGGTGAGGCCATGCTCCCATGTAACGGCCAACTCTGTCTGTTGCCCAGCTTCTCTAACTTGAAGCGCCCCGTGAACCCTAGGTTAGGTTTGGGCACTACCACTGCAGTTTCTTAACAAGTGGCCACGGGGTCAGTGTGAAAACAGTTGCCAGAAATATCAGCCGGTAAACATGGCAGCCCTTAAATGCCATTTGTAGTAGGCATGTCAAGTATGTTTGAAAGTAATTTTTTTTTTTTTTTTTAATCTGAGTATTTAATTTATAATGTGAACATATCGCTTTTTTGTAATGTGTTTTGCAAACATGTTTTTAAAGTACTAGGCCTGGGATTAGATCCTCGGTGCAATGTATGTTTACAGTTTTAGTAGCCTTAATGTTGCATAAACACCTTCTTTCATTGTAGTATGTTGTTTGCCTGATGTTTTTCGTCGAATTTCTAGAACAGTTTGCGGGTTTATACCTGGTAATGTCCTGAACACTGTGAGGGACTGTGTATGTGTTGTGGGGCTGTATACAACGTGGCACCCATCGCCAGCCTAATGTCCGGGTAAGTCAAGCAAGGTCCCAGAGTTCTCATGCACGTGGCCAACTCGAGGGATTTGTGTAAGCCCTTCAAGCCGAGAGGTTTACGGGCATGGTATAAATGAGGTTTATCTTCGTGGATTAGGGAGCCTGAAATGTTTCTGTGATGTTGGTGCAGGCTGTCTGGACGTTTGCAGAGAGCGATGCAATCGTCCTGCGAAAACCCTGCAGACAGTGATCGGTCAGAGAAAGGCCAAGAGGGGCTAAGGGCAAAGCTCCCTTGTTTTGTTACAGCAAATCTGGGAGAAAATAAAAAAATGCAAAATGCTTTTATTTAGTTACTAGCGTAACTTAATTTAAAATATACGGTTCCTACTGTCATCTTCACTTTCATAAAATCGTTATGCAAAGTGCACATTCAAAGGTAAAATCTTGCTTGCACACATGCACCTCATAAATACCAGTCAGCAGAATTGTTAACATGTGTAGACCATCTAATTTAATACAACTTGGCTGGAACTCTAACATTACTATTGACCAATATCAAGTAATTCAAGAAATTCTCTCAATAAGGCCTCTGGATTTTTTGTGACCCAGTCTACAGATTCTGTCGGTACCCAGTCAATTTACCAAAGCAAATTTCAGAGTGGTACATTTCAGTACAACCATAATGTCGAAAAATACCGAAAATATTAAATATATATGGGTAAGGTGTTAAAATTGGTCGGATGGGGTTGGAGAGGGGTTATTAGGATAGGAAAACTGGGTGGGGGGACCCCGCCCAAATAAAAATAGAAAATGCAGTATTTGTCAGTATTTTGGTCGTGATATCACATATAACCATTCTGTCTTGTTGCAGGTTGCCCTTCTTAGCCTGTATTTAACAAATCCAAGTTAAAGTGCATATCATGTATAACATTCCTGCGCTTTTCCCTGTTGAGAAGAGGCCTAAAGTATGGTTGGGGTTCAACTGTCCTACGGACACTTTTGTATTCTTGCACCTGGCGTTTTGACTGCAGATACGTGTTCACTTCTTGGGCCTTGTTTCTTTCATCTGTAGTTTAAAAGGTTGGAACTGATCTAACGAAAATGTGTTCAAGATGGTGGATCGTCACAACCTTTTCGCCTGTTGCTTTGTTACACAGTATCATTATTTGCACACTTCAAAAGTTCACCTAGCGTAGTCAAACATAACGCCCTCTGCATGCCAAGCAAATCCACGAAAAATATAATTTTGAAGGAAAAAAAAAACATGTATTTAAAGCATGGTTGATGCCAATGTTTTCATTCATTATCATTGATGTTGAGAGATGGCACGCTACGGCTGCATTTGGGGGATACAATAAAGAAATCCTTGTTTTGTCCCTTATTAACAAAAATGGGCAAGGTAGTCGGGGAGGCATGAAGATCCGTCCCGTGTACAACAATGTTGGAGAGATTCTTAACCTCGGTAAACAAGCACTGGCAAAGACAACAGTTTTGTGTAGGCAATGGTATAGGTATTTTCCAGGCTATGCCATAATGGGCCATAATATGGCAAAAGCTGGCAAATGGTGTTTGCACGGGGCATATTATGGCGATACCTGACAAATGCATGTTTAATGCCTATAAAAAAACAACACTGTCCGCTGTGGCAATGCTTGTTATTAACAGATCAAGGTGACGATACTCTTACTGAAGGCATACTTGGTTAAGATGGTGCTTTTTTACAACACGAGTTGATGTACAGATGCCATTAAGCAATGACCTTCCAGAGGTATTAATAGGGGCAGCCCCATAAGCGCCCCTACTTTCAGGTTTCTGCACAGGCATATGATATGATTTGGTATTTATAACGCGCCTTTACACAAGTGTTTCTATGCACAAGACAAGTAGGGGAGACAGAGGGATGACAAGACAACGATCGTACTAGGCTTTGCGACTTTCAGATCATGCAAGTGCAACGAGAAGTGCAGCGGAGGGGGTGAGGGGAGAAATGCAGGGAAGGGGCACAGGGGGGTGCAGTCAGGGTCAGCAGGGCTCTGAGTAAGTGCGAGAACGGCAGAGAGTGCTGGGTAGGCCAGAAGGCAGGGCAGGGTGACTGGTAATTGGTAGGTGGGAGGTGCAGTGGTGTCACTCTGAGGGCAACCACGCCACTAGTCTAGTCAGGTCGAGCAGACCGGTAGATTAGCAGGGGGGAGGGAGTGAGAAGGAAAAAGAAAAGAGGAAGGTCTTGAGCAGCTTCTGGAACTTCAGGTGATCTGGCTGAAGTCTGAAAGGGGCAGGGAGGCCGTTCCAGAGGAGGCACCTGCAGAGGAGAGAGATCTACCCCCCCCACTCTCTGTTTGGAGAACAGTCTGACCCACAGAGAGTGTGTGGTAGCGGAGGGATCTAGAAGTGAGCTATTTAGGAAGAGAGTGTTGGATATAGAGAGGACCACTGCCCCAGAAAGCCTTGTGGATGATGCAGAGGGTTTTGAACTTGAACCTCGCGGCCACATGGAGCCAGTGAAGAGAAAGAGCTGAAGAGATGCGTTCCTTGGGCTTGAGGCCAAGGAAAAGTGTTGCAGTCCTGTTCTGGATTAGTTGAAGAGGGCTAAGAGTAGAGTTAGAAAGATTGAGGCTGTTGCAGTAGTCCAGCCTGGAGAGAACCGGAGCTCTGGAGACAGTGAGCTTCTGGGGGAAGGTGAGAAAAGATAGGATACATCTGAGGAGGTAAAGCTGAAAGTGGGCCTTCTTGGCAAGGTCCGTAATGTGAGAAGAGAAGGAGGGAGTGGAGTCGAAGATGACGCCAAGTTTTATTGCCTCAGAGGAGGTTGAAGGGAGAGGGGGCCCAAGAAGGGTGGCCAGAGGGAGAGCGGAAAGGCAGGGGCAGGGGTCCCAATGAGAGCAATCTCTGTCTTACTGGCATTAAGGCAGAGGCCGTTATGGGCGCACCATCCCTGAATAGTAGATAGGCAGTCAGGAATGAGCGAGGAGGAAGAGGAGGCTGAGGGTAGCCTGAAAGAGAGCCGAGTGTCATCCGCATGACATTGAAAGTTAAAGAAGAAAGTAGAGATCAGGTGGGCCAGAGGGGTCAGAAAGACATTAAAGAGCCAGGGTGATAGGATAGAGCCCTGGGGCAAACCACATGTGGAAAGAGAGGTGGTGGAGAGAATGGACCCACCTTGGTCCTGGGAGGGACGGTCCAAGAGGAAGGAGATCAGCCACGCCAGAGCCTGACCAGTGATGCCAAAGTTCACACTAAAACGGTTGATGAGGGTGGCGTCATTGACCATGTCAAAGGAAGAGGAGAGGTCGAGGAGGATGAGGACAGAGTGAGAGCTAGAGTGAAGTTCGAGAGTAGATCTTCACAGGAGTCCAGGAGAGCAGTTTCCGTGCCTCTGGCCGATCTGAAGCCAGAGAGATGGTCATAGCGATAACAAGTAGAATCAATGTGGAGGTTTAGCTGAGAGATGGCCAATTTCTCAAGGAGTTTGTGTCCAATTTCGTCTCCCTCTCCTCCCCACTCTCCTCACCTGATCGGTAATCCTCCAATTCTTCCGTCTTGAGATGCCGACGTGAGCAGAAATCTCTCTTCGTGGTTGAAGATACTTGCCTACCACGAGAGGAAGCCACAGTGAATGCTTGAAACAAGCAGTCCTGGGACTCCTTTCCCGTAGTGGGCGACAAGGGAAAAAGCCTGGATGGCAGAAAAAACCCTTGCAAAGAATGAAGCCAAACCGGAGTCTTCCAAGGATAATGTTGAAGCGTCGTCTATAGTAGTAGAAGAGTAGGTTTCCGGTTAACACGGATTCGAGGAGGAGGATGACAAACGATGATGGCAGAAACAAGGCAGAAAAACGCCTTGCTAGAAGGAGTAGTGAGAGAGACTGTAGCCGGCGGCAAGATAGAGCCGCAAAAGCTGAAGAAGGTAAAGCAAAAAGGGAGAAGGGAGAGAGAGAGAGAGAGATGGAGAGGAAGAAGCCTCGCTCGAAACTAGGAGAGGCGAAGGTAAAGGCACGGACCAAGCCGTGTAAGGGAAATACTAGCGTTCTCACCCAAAGCAGGAAAACAAAAACACTATGGGGGTTGCAACGCAGAGATTGCCGGGAGTGAGATACTGAAATACTTCCCGGCGACGCCATGTTGCCGGAGAACTAGACCGCGGCTGCACGTAAAGAAAGCAACGTGCTGGAACTACGGTCTGCGCCGGAGCCTCCAATGCGGAAGTATCTGCCAATCGGCCCGGCTGCGCATGACAGTATGCCCCCTCACAAAGCGAACCCCCCCAGGCTTACCCGGAAAGCACCGATGGAACCCAGTCAACAACCGGGGGGCATGAATGTGGGAGACTGGTTCCCAAGAGTCCTCCGACTCTGGGTAACCCTTCCACGAGACCAAGTATTCCAACCGTCCCCTGTAGAATCTGGAGTCACGAATAGCTGAAACTTCGTATTCCTTCGTACTACCAGAACCCTGGACCTGCAAGCGGGGAAGAGATCTTAGGTGAGGGTCCGGAAAAAAAGGTTTAAGAAGAGAGGAATGAAAAACAGGATGAATGCGACTGAGTGCGGGAGGCAATTTCAATCTGAAAGCGACAGGGTTGATCTTAGATAGGACAGAAAAAGGGCCCAAAAAGCGAGGAGAAAGTTTGGAAGGGTGAACCCATCGAGGCAGAAATTTAGTAGAGAGCCACACCTTGTCTCCCTCTTTCCAATCGGGACAGTCCTGCCGACCTTTATCCGCCTGTTCCTTGTTCCGGCTTCTGCTTCTTTCGCGACTGAGTTTTGCAGTCTTATGCGCCTCCGCAAGTTACAGAAGCACTGCTTCCGCAGTAGGAGAGTTCGTAGGAGTTGAAACCACGGGAAAAATGGTTCGAGGATGCACTCCATAAGTGCAAAAGAAAGGGGTAAGACCTATCGCGGAATGTGTAGAATTGTTATACGTAAACTCCGCGGTGGGTAACAGCGACACCCAGTTGTCTTGATGTCGGTTGGTATAGCATCTCAGATATTGCTCCAAGGTGGCATTCAGTCGTTCTGTCTGACCGTTCGACTGAGGGTGGAAACCAGATGATAGAGCTCTCTCCATGCCAACTCTAGTACACAAAGCCTTCCAGAAGTTTGAGATGTACTGACTACCTCGATCGTAAATGATCTTGTCCGGCAAGCCATGTAGTCGAAAAACATCTCGTGTGAAGGTTTCCGCCATCTGAGTGGCAGTTGGTAAGCCAGGTAGTGGGGAAAAATGTGCCAATTTTGTGAAAGTATCTATTGTTACCATAATGCAAGTGCAGGATTCGGACTTGGGTAGATCCACAATGAAATCGGTAGAGATGAGACCCCAAGGGCGTGTAGGCATCTCGGGTTGAGTCAGCAAGCCTAAGGGCTTGCCCGATGGATACTTAGCTCTGGCACATATTGGACAGGCCTTGATGTAATCCTTCACTTCTCCTTTCATTTCAGGCCAGAAGAACCTTCTCGAAATTAGTTCAGTAGTGTTCTGCACTCCTCTATGACCCGAGGTAAGTGGATCATGGCCCAAATGAATGATCTTCTTACGCCAAGGACCTTCTGGAATGTACAGTCGGTTCTCGTAAAACACTAACCCCTCCTTCTCGATATATTTTCCTCCTCGTAGCTTAGAAAGATTCATCTTTTCGGAAGCCAACGCGGTCTTAACATCTTGAAAGAAAACATGGACAAGTCCCAGAATAGTGTTTCTTCTGAACATAGTCTCTCGAGAATGAGGGATATAGTATCCAAGAACATCCTTCCTAGATAAGGCATCTGCGACTTTATTCGAGGAACCTGGTAGATAGGTAATATGAAAGTCGTATTGGGCGAAAAAATAAGCCCATCGTGCTTGCCTTGAGTTCACACACTCCATGTTCTGTAATGCCTTGAGATTCTTATGATCAGTCCTAATGAGAAAAGAATGACGTGCACCCATCAGTAAATGTCGCCATTCTTCACAGGCCAGCTTCATGGCGAGTAGTTCTTTCTCCAAAACCGAATAGTTCAGTTGGCTGGGAGACAAAGTCTTTCAGAGATAGGCTACTGGATGTTCTATACCATCGTAGGCTTGAAGAAGAACTGCCCCTATAGCCAAGGCAGAGGCATCGGTCTCTACGATGAACTGTCGGTTTTTATCCGGATGTCGAAGAATCGGAGCGGAACAGAACAGTCTTTTTAAGTCCCTAAAACCCTGTTCAGCTTCGGGTGACCATAGGAACGGCCCTGAATATTTCCTTAAGAGTCGCGTAATGGGAAGCACTATCTCTGAGAAGTTTGGGATGAACCTCCTGTAGAAATTTGCGAGACCCAGAAATCTTTGTACTTCCTTAACACTGTCCGGGGAGGACCAATCGAGTACAGCAGTGACCTTGTCGGAATCCATGGAAATTCCTTCTTCCGAGAGAACATATCCAAGGTAGTGAACAGAGGGGGCTGCAAAAACGCACTTCTCGGGTTTGACCAGAAGTTTGTAACGTTGTAGACGCTCCAGCACTTGAGTAACGTGAAGGATATGGGATTCCAAGTCGGAGGAGTATATCAAAATATCGTCCAAGTAGATGATGACAGTAACCAGTAACAGATCGGAGAATAAACGATCCATAAATCGTTGAAAAATGGCCGGGGCATTCACTAATCCGAACGGCATTACCTTGTATTCGTATAATCCGAACGGGGTGCGGAAGGCCGTCTTCCATTCATCTCCCTCGGCAATGCGAAGCAAATGATATGCGTTCCGAAGGTCCAGTTTGGTAAAGATACTGGCCCCCTGTACCGCCTCTATGATCTCAGATATGAGTGGCATGGGATAGCGGTCTCTGATTGTAACTTTATTTAGTCCTCTGTAATCAATACAAGGACGCAAATCGGTGGAGTCCCTCTTTCTGATGAAAAACAATGAAGCTCCTGCCGGAGACTTGGAATGTTGAATTAGGCCGTTTTGCAAGTTGGTATCCAAGTATTTCCTTAAAACTTGCCTCTCGGTTTGGGTTAAAGAAAACATCCTGCCGAAAGGAACTAAAGCATTACTTTCCAACTCTAAAGAGCAATCTTCAGGCCTGTGTGGGGGTAGCTCCGCAGGTATCGTCTCCTTGAAGACCTCCTGATAGGGTAAACAATAATGTGGTAATGCGTGAACCCCCACATGATCACTTGTTAACACCTTCGAAGTCTGGGACTCCCCATGGAATGGTGCTGAGAGGCAATGTTGTCTGCAATACATAGATGAAAAACTCAACTGGTTGCTAGTCCAGTTTACCTGAGGGTTGTGTTTGCGAAGCCAGGTAACTCCTAAAATTATAGGAAAGTGCGCGGCTCTAATGATGTCGAATTTGAGCACTTCTCTATGTTGGAAGATGGTAACTCCTAGTTCTTCCGTGGTATGGGTTATCAAACCCGATGAGAGTGGAGATCCGTCTACACCCTCTACCTTTTGATCCTCTTTGTGGGCTACTCTATGAAGGCCCACCTTCTCTGCCCAAAGAGTGTCAACAAAGTTTCCGGCCGCCCCACAATCCAGGAGGGCTAGGGCATCTATAGATCTTCCCCGGGATTCAATTTGTACCGGAATAACCATCAACCTGGAATCCTCCAAAGTATTGGGAGCTGAAATGGAGAGAGAAACATAGGGACTGAACGGGTTGCAAATTGATCCTCGGAACCAAGTCCCTACTGGCGCCGAGGAAGTTCGTTTCCCTGTGACTT